>NC_134353.1:163123108-164323108 GCF_048569485.1 Anomaloglossus baeobatrachus
TTGGACTAGGTCTCACATGCCTGCTAGTCTGATCACACCTCCTCTTTTGATAAGCAGCTCACTGTCAATAGACAAGTTACACAGAATGCTGTGGTGTGGGGGACGTTGGCTTTCTCTGCTCTTCTACATGCTAAATCTCAGAAATCTGATTGTGTCAGAACTCCTGCACCAAGTAAACTAAGTGATACATCGTTGGAATCAGGGGCTCTTTTCCTAAATTACATTGCTGTCAGATGAGGTAGCAAACACTTCAAAACAGAATTCCTTTGTTTGTCAAGCTCCTTGAGATTTTACAACTAATACAATAAATAAGTATACATATGATATACCAGGATAGGGGACATTAGTATAGAATCATTGGACATTACCACCGTAACAGTGTCAGAAGCAGATCCCCCATAAGAGTGCATCTGGTGGGAGGGAGGGAGGGTAGTGGAGCAAATAAGGGGATAGATAGAGCAGATAGAGACAGTGAGACGGTAGGGGTCAATGAAGGATTAAAGGGGGATGGGACATGCAAGAAACGTAGGGAGGCTAGGAGTAATAAAGGTGTTAATAGTATTAAATGTCTACTGGCAAACGCAAGAAGTCTTGCAAACAAAATTAATGAATTGGAGACCCTTATGTCAACCATGGATTATGATATGGTGGGAATTACGGAAACCTGGCTGGATGAAAGCCATGACTGGGTGACAAACATACAGGGTTATAGTACATTTAGGAGGGACAGGAAAGACAAAAAAGGTGGTGGGGTGTGTATATTTATCAAATCTAACCTAAAACGTGTGTTGAATGATGACATGGGGGAATTGCAACAATGTAGAGTCAGTATGGGTAAATGTACATGGGGAGGGGAATAATGGAAAAATGCTAATTGGAGTTTGCTATAAGCCTCCTAACATACCAGAGCAAATAGAGGGTGAAATGCTGGAACAAATTGAAAAGGCAGCTAATAATAATAATCGAGTTCTTATTATGGGGGATTTCAACTATCCAGACATACAGTGGGACATAGAATCTTCTGGTTGTGCTAAAAGCTGTAAATTCTTATCTACTCTTCAAGACCATTTCCTCTCTCAGGCACCCTTCACACGCACGTGCCTCCGGTACGTGCTAGGTCCGTGCCCGTATGTACCGGAGACACGGGCACACATATATCCATTCAAATAAATGGGTATATGTGCACGCACGTGTTCTGCCAGTGGCCCGTGCCTCCATGTGGAGCAGACGTATTCCGTGTGCTCCACACGGATGCATGTCCGTGTTTCTCCAGCAGCACGGGCCCGCACACGTGACACACGATGGAGAAACACATGTGTCATTGTAAAAAATAAAAAAACACATACTCACCTCCACCATACCTGCAGTCTCTGCCGCGGCTGTCACCTGCATCCGACCCCCAGTGAATTTGAACAACGCACCTTCTTCACTGGGGGCCGGAAGCAGCGTCAGCGGGGCGTGGCCTGTGCCGGACGCTGTCATTCAGCACCACAGACAGCTCCGGAAGAAACAGGTAAGGCAGGGCTTTCCGTTCTCCGTGTGTTATTACGTATAACACACGGTGAACAGGAATGTGCCACAAACACGGCACACGGGGAGCAAACCACCCTTTTAACACGTACGTGAAAAAATGGATCGTTTTTTTCACGGACGTGGGAAGGGGGCCTCAAATGGTAGATGAACTAACAAGAGGAGATAATTTGCTAGATCTGGTCCTGTCAAATAGACCGGATACAATTTCAGATCTACAGGTCTGGGAGCACTTGGGCACCAGCGATCATAATATAGTAAGCTTCAACGTAATATTCAATAAAACATTTCAAAGGGAAAATGCTAAAACCTGGAATTTTAGGAAAGCTGATTTCAACAAATTAAGGGAAAAGCTTAAATGTGTAGATTGGGATAAAGTCATGGTAAATGGGGATACTGAACATAAATGGGGAAAAAAAAAACTGTAAAAAAACTTATACCCTCTGGTAATAAAATGTCCAGGAATAAAAAGAAACCACTATGGATAAGTAAGACTGTACAAAGTATAATAAAACAAAAACAAAGGGTGTTTAAATCTTGAAGGCTGAAAATACAGAAATAGCATTTCAAGAGTATAAAGATATCAATAGGAAATGCAAAAAAGAAATCAAACAAGCAAAACTAGCTACTGAAACAAAAATCGCCAATGACATTAAAATAAATCCCAAAATCTTTTATAAATACAAAAAAAATTGTTTAAAAGAACTCAAGTCCTCAGTGGTTGATACCTTTTAATGGCTAACTGAAAAGATGGTAATAATTGCAAGCTTTCGAGACTACTCAGGTCTCTTCATCAGGCATGGTATAACACAAAATCTGAAGAGTCACATATTTATACACAACAGGACATAGAATGGGGCAGTAAAAAAAAAAGAAAAAAAACAACAACCAAGTTATATAAAACAGAACTATCACTATGGAAGGGGGCAAACTGTTGTGGCCATAAATTTTGCTGCAGTTCAGTGTGAAAGTTTTATTGTCCTTTGATAAGGGTCTGGTCCAGGCTGTGACACGCTCGGATGGTCAGAGGAGCACATCTTTTAACTGATGTAAAAAGACATGAATCCATGAGACGCATTCATTCCTTCTCTGAATGTGTCAAAGGTCATCATAAGTTTGTACTCCCATAGTCTCCTATCTCTCTGGGACTTGAAATTTCCTTTCAATACCAGCAATTTCATGTCCATGATGCTGTGGTCTGAGTTACAAAAATGTTTGGCCACAGGTAGATCCATCCTTTTTTCTCTAATTGTGTGGCGGTGAGAGTTCATCCTTGTCCTGAGCTGTTGTCCGGTCTCCCCTACATACAGACCCCCAGTTGGACATTTGGTACATATAATTAAGTACACCACATTGGTTGTAGTGCAGCTGAAGGTACCTGGGATCTTGTAGTCCTGATGTGATCTGGGAATCTTTATCTTGTCCGTTGTCAGTATTAATGGACAGGTCTTACATTTTTTCTGGTTGCAGGGAAATGTTCCTGTTGGTGTTGGAGAGGACAGGGAGCTTCTGACAATGATGCTTCTTAGATTTGGGGGCTGTCTAAAACACAGAAGTGGGGGGTCTGGAAAAATAGATTTTAACCGGGCATCAACCGGGTTTTTTTTCTTTTTTTTTTTCCTGCCCATTCTATGTCCTGTTGTGTATAAATATGTGACTCTTCAGATTTTGTGTTATACCATGCCTGATGAAGAGACCTGAGTAGTCTCGAAAGCTTGCAATTATTACCATCTTTTCAGTTAGCCATTAAAAGGTATCAACCACTGAGGACTTGAGTTCTTTTAAACAATTTTTTTTTAACTCTACTGGCTAACACGGTACAAAGATATATTTTGTTTATAAATACATTAATGCCAAAAGGAAAACAAAGAATTGCATTGGCCCCTTAAAATATAACACGTTTGTTATGGAGAACAAACAAAAGACTGAGATATTAAATAGGCATTTCTCATCTGTGTTCACCAAGGAACTGACTGTACCAGGGATCATTCAACAAGTCAAAAATCAAAGTTCACCACCCTATATAATTAATTTAACACAAGAAGAAGTACGCCTACGTCTGAGTAAATTAAACATTGACAAATCCCCAGGGCCAGATGGCATTCATCCACGAATATTGAGGGAATTGAGCTCCGTTATCGACAGACCGCTGTATCTCATCTTCTTAGACTCACTTGTAACAGGGTTGGTGCCTCAGGATTGGAGGACTGCTGATGTTGTACCGATTTTTAAGAAAGGTAAGAGGGTAGATCCAGGCAACTACCATCCAGTAAGCCTGACATCAGTAGTATGCAAAGTTTTTGAGGGCATTTTAAGGGATGACATGCAAAAATATATTGCAGAAAATAATATAATAACTGACAGACAGCATGGATTCATGAAAGATAAGTCGTGTCTAACCAACCTGTTGGGGTTCTATGAGGGGGTAAGTGCAAACCTGGATATTGGTAATGCAGCTGATGTGATTTATTTGGACTTTGCAAAGGCATTTGATACTGTACAAGATAATAGTCTTATACTAAAGCTCCAGAAGCAAGGACTAGGGGAAACTATATGCAACTGGGTAAGGTATTGGCTAAAAGATAGGAAACAAAGAGTAGGTATAAATGGTACATTCTCTAAATGGGCTATAGTCAGCAGTGGGGTGCCACAGGGATCTGTGCTAGGACCGATTCTTTTTAATCTCTTTATTAATGACCTTGTGGATGGGATTGATAGTAAAGTGTCAGCCTTTGCTGATGACACCAAACTATGTAGGATATTAAAAACTGACCTTGATAGTACAATATTACAAAAAGATCTGGATAAGATGTCAGAATGGGCAGATACTTGACAAATGAGATTTAATGTTGATAAATGTAAAGTAATGCACCTAGGACGGAGTAATCCTATAACTGCGTAAACATTAAATGGAAGTAAACTCGGGACTACAGAACAGGAGAAGGACTTGAGTATTCTCATTACAAATAAGCTGAGCAGCAACACTCAATGTGAGGCAGCAGCTGCACAAGCAAACAAGATTCTAGGTTGTATAAAAAGAGAGATTAAATCCCGTGATCCCAACATGTTGTTACCCCTCTATCAATCACTTGTAAGGTCACATCTGGAATATGGGATCCAGTTTTGGGCTCCACATTTTAAAAAGGACATTCAGAAGTTGGAGTCAGTTCAAAGGCGGGCAACTAGACTACTACAAGGAATGGAAGGCCTCCCAGATGATGAGAGGTTGAAAAGGTTAGATATGTTTAGCTTGGAAAAAAGACATCTCAGAGGAGATCTCATGTATATGTATAAATACATGTGTGGTCAATATAAAGGACTGGCACATGACTTATTTCTTCCAAAGACAACACTAAGGACCAGTGGGCATTCACTGTGAGTGGAAGAAAAGCGATTCCGACAGCTAAATAGGAAAGGGTTCTTTACGGTTAGAGCAGTCAGACTGTGGAATGCCCTACCACAAGAGGTAGTAATGGCAGATACTATAACAGCTTTTAAAAAAGGGCTGGATAATTTCCTCAGTACACAAAACATTGTTGGTTATAAATGACTTAGTGACCAAATGTAGAACTGGTGGAGGAAGGTTGAACTAGATGGACCTAGGTTTTTTTTCAACCTAAGTAACTATGTAACTATGTACAGTTAGGTCCAGAAATATTTGGACAGTGACACAATTTTCGCGAGTTGGGCTCTGCATGCCACCACATTGGATTTGAAATGAAACCTCTACAACAGAATTCAAGTGCAGATTGTAACGTTTAATTTGAAGGTTTGAACAAAAATATCTGATAGAAATTGTAGGAATTGTACACATTTCTTTACAAACACTACACATTTTAGGAGGTCAAAAGTAATTGGACAAATAAACCAAACCCAAACAAAATATTTTTATTTTCAATATTTTGTTGCGAATCCTTTGGAGGCAATCACTGCCTTAAGTCTGGAACCCATGGACATTACCAAACGCTGGGTTTCCTCCTTCTTAATGCTTTGCCAGGCCTTTACAGCCGCAGCCTTCAGGTCTTGCTTGTTTGTGGGTCTTTCCGTCTTAAGTCTGGATTTGAGCAAGTGAAATGCATGCTCAATTGGGTTAAGATCTGGTGATTGACTTGGCCATTGCAGAATGTTCCACTTTTTTGCACTCATGAACTCCTGGGTAGCTTTGGCTGTATGCTTGGGGTCATTGTCCATCTGTACTATGAAGCGCCGTCCGATCAACTTTGCGGCATTTGGCTGAATCTGGGCTGAAAGTATATCCCGGTACACTTCAGAATTCATCTGGCTACTCTTGTCTGCTGTTATGTCATCAGTAAACACAAGTGACCCAGTGCCATTGAAAGCCATGCATGCCCATGCCATCACGTTGCCTCCACCATGTTTTACAGAGGATGTGGTGTGCCTTGGATCATGTGCCATTCCCTTTCTTCTCCAAACTTTTTTCTTCCCATCATTCTGGTACAGGTTGATCTTTGTCTCATCTGTCCATAGAATACTTTTCCAGAACTGAGCTGGCTTCATGAGGTGTTTTTCAGCAAATTTAACTCTGGCCTGTCTATTTTTGGAATTGATGAATGGTTTGCATCTAGATGTGAACCCTTTGTATTTACTTTCATGGAGTCTTCTCTTTACTGTTGACTTAGAGACAGATAAACCTACTTCACTGAGAGTGTTCTGGACTTCAGTTGATGTTGTAAACGGGTTCTTCTTCACCAAAGAAAGTATGCGTCGATCATCCACCACTGTTGTCATCCGTGGACGCCCAGGCCTTTTTGAGTTCCCAAGCTCACCAGTCAATTCCTTTTTTCTCAGAATGTTCTCAGAATACTCCAAGCATGTCTGTTATCTCTCTGATGGATTTTTTCTTTTTTTTCAGCCTCAGGATGTTCTGCTTCACCTCAATTGAGAGTTCCTTAGACCGCATGTTGTCTGGTCACCGCAACAGCTTCCAAATGCAAAACCACACACCTGTAATCAACCCCAGACCTTTTAACTACTTCATTGATTACAGGTTAACGAGGGAGACGCCTTCAGAGTTAATTGCAGCCCTTAGAGTCCCTTGTCCAATTACTTTTGGTCCCTTGAAAAAGAGGAGGCTATGCATTACAGAGCTATGATTCCTAAACCCTTTCTCCGATTTGGATGTGAAAACTCTCATATTGCAGCTGGGAGTGTGCACTTTCAGCCCATATTATACATATAATTGTATTTCTGAACATGTTTTTGTAAACAGCTAAAATAACAAAACTTGTGTCACTGTCCAAATATTTCTGGACCTAACTGTATGTCCACATTTTTTGCTTCAATTTTTTCTTCCCTATTTTCCTCTAAAACCTAGGTGCCATATATGGTCCAATGCATCTAATAATACAAAATATAATGTATATATATTTTTTAATTTGAGATATGATAAAAAAAAAAATTAAGAGCTCTTTAAAAAAAAATGGTTTCACCATTTTCCAAGACCAGTAACAGTTCTACTTTTCAATCACTGGAACTGTTTAAAGGGACTTTGTCACCAGATTTTTCCCTTATAAGCTACATCCAACCCCAGTAAGCTCTTATATACAGCATTCTAGAATTCTTCTTCTTCTGTGGTCTAGGCACAAATTGCCATTTTATCATCTAAATTCTGATTGCTACTTCTGTGGTCCAGCCCAAAATTGGCATTTCATCATCTAAATGATTTCTACTTTTGTGGTTCAACCCAAAATTGCCAATTCATCATCTAAATAGTGATTTTTATTTGTGTGGTCCAGCCCAAAATTGCAATTTTATCATCTAAATAGTGATTTCTAGAGTACTTGTGTGATTCAACTCAAAACTTGCATTTCATCATCTAAATAGTGATTTCTTTCTACTTCTGTGGTCCAGACCAAAATTGCCATTTCATTATGTAAATTGTGATTTCTACTTCTTTACTCCACCCCAAAATTACAATTTCATCAACTAAATAGAGATTTCTATTTCTGTGTTCCAGCTCAAAATTGTAATTACAACATTTAAATAGTGATTTCTACTTCTGTGGTCCAGCCCAAAATTGCCATTTCAACATATAAATAGTGATTTCTATGTCTGAAGTCCAGTCCCAAATTGTAATTTTATTATCTAAATAGTGATTTCTATTTCTGTGGTGCAGCCTAAAATTGCCATTTCATCATCTAAATAATAATTTTTACTTCTGAGGTCCAGAAAAAATTGCCATTTCTTCTACATAGTGATTTCAATTTCTGTGGTCCAGCCACAAATGGCCATTTCATCATCTAAATAGTTATTTCTACTTCTGTGGTCCAGCCCAAAATTGCCATTTCATCATCTAAATAGTGATATATACAAGTATAATAGGAACGGGTTTAATGCCGCGCTAAAAACCACAGATGCTGTAGATTAAAAAGATTTCCTTTAAATAAAAGGAAATCTTTTTAATCTACAGCATCTGTGGTTTTTAGCGCGGCATTAAACCCGTTCCTATTATACTTGTATATATCCCAATTCCTCTCTGGGACCACTGCTAAACCACCAGACACTCACAAGCGATAATAAGGGGTTGTGACTGGCACAACCTCACCAGGTGAGTGTATTTCCTTCTTGTCTATCTACCCTCATACCAGGTAAGACCCTATTTGCGCTTTTTCCCCTCTTACAGTATCATCTAAATACAGATATCTACTGGTCCAGCCCAAAATTGACATTTCATTATTTAAAATAATTATTGCTGCTTGTATAGTTAAGACAAAAATTGCCCTCTCAGCTTATAAATACTTGGTACATCAAACATGAGAGGGAAATCCTAAGGTTATGATGGAAGGAGGAATAGGCGTGGTGTTCAAGGTGTTCATGGGGTAGGTGATAATGTTACTGAAAGCTCTACTGAACAAACCCCTACTCGTCCTATTTAAAGACAACTGACAACTTCTGATACTGGACGGGCTACTCGACTCCCTTTCTTTGGCAGCCATACAGCTTTATGACTTGTACATAGGAACCAGAAAGATAATGTGCTGCAGTGGATGGCAATCACTGCATCAAGTGGCCTCTCCTCCTTTTTGTCAACTCAACATCACAAACTGTACAGTCCTTACAGGTGGCACTCCAATTATCTTTGTTTCTTCCTGTGTCCTAACTCTTCAACTGCCCAACTGACTTTGGGAAACCACAGATGGGTGAGTCTGAAGAGCTGTTCACACATTCTATTCCATAGGCATCAGAGAGGCTCCAAAGAGTCACAGACTCATGAGGAGAAAAGCATCTGCATTGATCTCAACTTTGCAAAAAATGACTCAGTACATGCAGAAATGCCGCTAATTTGACAACTACATTCATGAACAGGCAGATGCGCAACCAACATATGTTATTCTGAGAATCTTACTACACTGAATCACTGCCTGGTGGGCCTTGCCAACCACTGGCTGACTCATCAACCGCATCTGCTACTTCTTCCTCCTCCCTAGCAGTGGCAAGTGTTCTCACATAGGTCTCTGGCCGCAGAACCTTCACTTGGTTTCCCACTATAATTGGGGTGATTGTGAGCCCATCAGCTGTTACAAAAGTGGACATGCCTGGTATTTCTGAAAAAATCCCTGACAATGAGCCCACATATCCTTCTCAGTAGACCATAACATCTCCACCTGCACCTCCCTCACAGTCCACAAAGTTTGTCATGTACACCCTACTCCACCCTCTCTCAGCACAGCAGTCAGCCATGGATTGCACAGTTGTGATAATTTGAAAGATTATTTGCTTCTGCACATGCCAAAACTAAGATCTTGAACTTCACCATATCTAAACTGTTGCCTTTCAGTATTGCACATAAATTTGCAGCATGTCTATTTTTTGAGAAAAATTAAGTAAAGGTAGTGAGTGAACATTCCAAACACTCCAAGCCAATCTATATTAATAGCCCTAGTATTGTACTCTATAGAAAGAAATTACTGAAAAATAGTTGTCATCTTAAAGCAAATTAACTTCTGACTAGAGATAAGTGAACCTGTGGAAGTTCAGTTCGACAAGTTATGCCGGACTTTAGATAAAATGTAGCTAAGGACCCGGACTTGACCTGAAGCCCAATGGAAGTCACCATATGGGCAGTTCGGGTCTCTGCCCCCATGTAGCCAGTTATAAACAGGACATTTCTAGTGGAGGGTGGGCAGGATTTTTCCATTTTTGTTTTTCGTTGTGCACACTACACCCATTCACTCTGTACTTACCTCCAGTGCAAGCCGTTCAGACACTGCAAGCGGCTTGCACTTGGCTGAGCACCGAGCGTACCCAGGCATAGCGATGCTCGCATGAGTGGTCTGCATATTTAAAGCACATGAACTCCAAATCCAAACTCTTTTTTTTTGTAAAGTCTGTGTTTAGTACGAACACCGAACTTCGGGTTCGCTCATCTCTACTCATGACTAACTCCTTCCTGCTGCTCTCATGTTTTGTTTTTGTGCTTTTGTTTTTCTTTGCTCTTTTTCTTTCTAAAGTTATAACTTTTTTTTGTCTACATAAATATGAGGGCTAACTTTTTGAAGCAGTTGCAGATTTAAAAAAAAAATAATTTATCAAAGAATTTACTAGAAAACGGGAAAAATATGAATTATGTTGAAATTACAAAAAACTAAATTTTTACTTTTTTTTCCGTTTTATTTTTACACCTTTTGTTGTTCAGTAAAAATAACCTGATGACACGATTCTATGTCGTCAGTATGATTTCAGCAATACCAAACTTGTATAGTTTCTTTTTAGTGGTGAAAAAAATTCTGAGATCTGTGAAATAAATATTTCCCGAAAGTTGTCTTTTTGATTGTTTTCTTTCTATCCAAAGAACTGTAAATAGACTTGTTTTTTTTCCTTTGTAGGCTGAGGTTTACATTAATTCCATCTTTGAGTACATAAAATGATTTTAAGATTTTCTCTCATTTTCTCTCATTTTATTGCATTTATCGGAGAGTTCTGGTAACCGAAAAACAGTGATTCTGATGTTTCCATTTTTTTTTCTTCATGTAACTTTCCCTGTAGGCTAAATAATTTGGACAAATGTAGCAATACTAAATACATTTATATTTTTAATTTCTATTTTTTACAATGGAAAGAGGAACGATTCATATTTTTTTTTTTTTGCTTGTTAACTTTTGTATACTTTTTTAGTTTGTTAAAGGGACTTAAATTTGTAATTATCTGATATCTTATTATTTATACTGCAATACAATTGTATTTTATTAAATTGCTAAAATCACAATTTGCAGACACGATGTTTTGGGGTTATTGCCCCTAGTCAGTGCAAAGTATGGGATCTGATCTGGCTGTATGGGTCTAAGCGAAAAACATTTTTCCTTGCGGAGACCTGACAGACCAGTCTGGCTCCAGTGAGGGGTCTCATAGCTGCAATGCCTCTCTGGGAAATATTCAAATTGTCTCTTCAGGGAGGAAGGAGACAAACTCCAGCACCACCTATTGGAAGTAGCAATCCTAAAAGTCAAATGTGGCCCTTCAATGAGCCTTTTCATACGACTTAGGATTCATACCAGATCAGAACCCCAATTTGCAGACGCAGTGACGCTAAAGTTCGTCTCCTTCCTCACTGGAAAGACAATTTTAATATTTCCCAGAGGGGCATTGCAGCTATAAGACCCCTCACTGGAAGCCAGACTGGTTTGTCAGGTCTCCGCAAGGAGAAAAGGTTTCCCCTTAGACCCCACTATAGCTTCTCATAAGCCAGATCAGATCCCATACTTTACACTGACAAGAGGCAATCATCCTGAAATGCCGTGTCTTCAAATTGGGGTTTTGATCTGGTATAAATCCTAAGTCATATGAAAAGGCTTGTTAAAGGGCCATTTTTAAGTTTTAGGATTGCTGCTTCCAATAGGTGGCGCTAGAACTCGTCTCCTTCCTCCCTGGAGAGACAATTTGAAGACCAGTCTATACACCCACAGTCGACATGTGCCACACATGAAATGAAGATATCATTAAGGTATTAAATGGGTTGTCTGTGGCATTTATAAGATTTGACAGTAACTCTAGAGGGGATCCTAACAGTGTGTAATGTGCTCACTTTTAGTTTTCCACTGTTTCTGCACACATGTGCTCATCACATGACAAGTCAATATGTGTTTGTCATAAATCACTCACATGCTGTGCACTTTCTACTTCATTTCTCCTATTGAGAACATTGAAAAATCAATCTGTAATTTGTTATATACAAATTGCATATGGAACAGACATGACAAGAGGGGTAATATAGCATCAGCAGTTCCTTAATAATCTATTACATACTGTAAGGGTTCTACATTTTAGAGATCCAGTCAAATTCTATAAATTATAACACCCATTTAGTTCCAAAACTCTGGTACAGCACTGCTATGGATGTTTATAGTAAATAATCTCGGAAAATATATATATATATATATATATATATATATATATATATATATATATAATTACTTTTATTTATGACAGTATAACATTTCCTTCTCTATTTATTTAGGGAATAAACAAAATATCTTGATTGTAAACCAAAGATTACAATGATCACCACAGAGTGGTGTAGTTTTGAAAGTGATAGCATCTATGATACATTTACCTGAAAAAAAGATCATACAGACTCACAGAGCTATTTGTACAGAAAACAGATGGTTTGATAGGTGGCAGCTTGATAGATACCAGGACATATAAGGTGAAATTGGAAAATATTCTTATCCATCATTGTGGGACACTATCGAATAACAATTAAAGTGTCATATGATCGTTAAAGAATGTGGATAAAAGTGTTGTCTGTTGTAAATGAAGAGTTACAACAGACATATTGGATGTTGCAATGTGATACTTAATATGTCAACATTTTAGGTGGCTTCTAATATTTACTTAAAGGGGTATTGACATCTACTAAATATGTAGTAGGAGTAAAAATAATAATATTAGTAAATACACTGACAAGCAAAAAGGTAACAATGTTTTGAAGTTTTGAATTCCAGTTTCCATATCTCACCATTCACTGCATCTTTGAGACTACCTTCATTTTATAGACAATCATCTTGGCTATGTCATGCATAAATTTTATTTGCAAATATTTGTCATATAGTTAGCTATACAGATTCTTGTCATGTCACTGCATTGTTACTGTTTTGCTCCTAAACATTTAAATACATTTTTTTTTAATTTTGTAATTTCACCTTTAGCTTTCAACACTGCCTGAATTCTTCTGGGCATGCTCTCAATTAGATTCAAGCATTTCTTGACTGAAATCTGATCCCACATCTCTTCTATATGATCCCAGTCTTACTGGTCAACTCACTTACTTATCCTGTTTTCTCTTCAACTTTACCCAAAAGTTTTTGATTGGGTTGAGGTCTGGAGGCTGTGGGGGGCAATGCAGCACCTTTTCTTCATTGTCATCAAACCATTTCTTCCCTATCTCATCGTATGCTTTGAGTTGTTGTCCTGCTGGAACACTATGTCACCCTTTTCATACCCATAGTACTCAAGTATACAAAGTAACTCATCTTGTAGCATACTCACATATAGCTCAGCATTAAAAACACCATCAATCCAGGTGAAATATGCAACACTTTTAGCTGAGAAACACCAACATATCAGTAAACTCTGGACTACAGAATAGGAGAAGGACTTGGGTATTCCCATTACAAATAAGCTGAGCAGCAGTGCTCAATTTTAGGCAGCAGCTGCTAAAGCAAATAGGATTTTAGGGTGTATAAAAAAAGAGAGTTGATCCCGTGATCCCAACGTACTGTTACCCCTCTATAAATAACTTGTAAGGACACATCTGGAATATGGGATCCAGTTTTGGACTCCAAATTTTAAAAAGGACATTCAAAAGTTAGAGTCAGTTCAAAGGCAGCTAACTAGACTACTACAAGGAATGGAAGGCCTCCCATATGATGACAGGTTGAAAAAGTTAGATATGTTTAGCTTAGAAAAAAGACTTCTCAGAGGAGATCTCATTCATATGTATAAATACATATGTGGTCAATATAAAGGACTGGCACATGACTTATTCCTTCCAAAGACAATACTAAGGACTAGAGTTGAGCGCGGTTCGTGGTTCGTGGTTCTCCAGTTCGCGGCTCGAGTGATTTTGGGGCATGTTCTAGATCGAACTAGAACTCGAGCTTTTTGCAAAAGCTCGATAGTTCTAGAAACGTTCGAGAACGGTTCTAGCAGCCAAAAAACAGCTAAATCCTAGCTTGGTTTCTGCTGTAATAGTGTAAGTCACTCTGTGAATCAAACTATTATCACATTTCAGTGTATAGTGTGCGTGAACAGCGCCTTCAGATCACTGCTGTTTCTATAATGGCGATCGCCATTTGTTTTTTTTTTTTCTTGTCTTCCTTCCCTAAGCGCGCGCGTCTTGTGGGGCGGGCCAGCATGTCAGCCAATCACAGACACACACACACCTAAGTGGACTTTGAGCCAGAGAAGCAACGGCATGTGTGATAGGATCTGCATGTCACATGTCCCTGCATTATAAAACCGGACATTTTCTTCACGAACGCCATTATCTGCCTTCTGCGTCTTTGGTGTCAGACATCAGTGTCGCAGCTCCGTCCTCCTGAGTCCTATAGCCGATACAGCTGTATGCGCTGCATACACAGCGTTAGACAGCTTAGGGAGAGCACATTCTAGCAGTCCTTTTAAGGGCTCAAAGCGGCAGGGTCAGAGAGCCATAAGTGACAGGTCCTGCAAACAGCAACAGCGTCTGTGTAGCCCAGGTCAGGGATTTCCTCCCTGCATTTCACCATTAGGAGGGAATAGAAAGGCAGGCTTCCATTCCTCTACCCAGAGCACCACAATCCTGCCACTGTACCCTCTTGTCCTCTGCACACTCCAACTCATTCTAAGTAAGCCATTATACTAGCAAACATTCAGTGTACCTAGTGGCATCCTATACGTGGCTATTGGACTTTGCTATAGTCCCACTAGTGCAAAGACATTTGCAGAGCACGTCTGCCTGCATTGCACACTACAACTTTTTTAAACTAAGCAATTTTACTAGCAAACACTCAGTGTACCTAGTGGCATCCTATACGTGGCTATTGGACTTTGCTATAGTCCCACTAGTGCCAAGACATTTGCAGAGCGCATCTGCCTGCGTTGCACACTCCAACTAATTATAACTAAGCCATTATACTTGCACACACTAAGTGTTTTTTAGTGGCATCCTATACGTGGCTATTGGACTTTGCTATAGTCCTACTAGTGCCAAGACATTTGCAGAGCGCATCTGCCTGCGTTGCACACTCCAACTAATTATAACTAAGCCATTATACTAGCACACACTCAGTGAACCTAGTGGCATCCTATACGTGGCTATTGGACTTTGCTATAGTCCCACTAGTGCCAAGACATTTGCAGCACGTCTGCCTGCGTTGCACACTCCAACTAATTATAACTAAGCCATTATACTAGCACACACTCAGTGTACCTAGTGGCATCCTATACGTGGCTATTGGACTTTGCTATAGTCCCACTAGTGCCAAGACATTTGCAGCACGTCTGCCTGCGTTGCACACTCCAACTAATTATAACTAAGCCATTATACTAGCACACACTCAGTGTACCTAGTGGCATCCTATACGTGGCTATTGGACTTTGCTATAGTCCCACTAGTGCCAAGACATTTGCAGCACGTCTGCCTGCGTTGCACACTCCAACTAATTATAACTAAGCCATTATACTAGCACACACTCAGTGTACCTAGTGGCATCCTATACGTGGCTATTGGACTTTGCTATAGTCCCACTAGTGCCAAGACATTTGCAGCACGTCTGCCTGCGTTGCACACTCCAACTAATTATAACTAAGCCATTATACTAGCACACACTCAGTGTACCTAGTGGCATCCTATACGTGGCTATTGGACTTTGCTATAGTCCCACTAGTGCCAAGACATTTGCAGCACGTCTGCCTGCGTTGCACACTCCAACTAATTATAACTAAGCCATTATACTAGCACACACTCAGTGTACCTAGTGGCATCCTATAAGTGGCTATTGGACTTTGCTATAGTCCCACTAGTGCCAAGACATTTGCAGCACGTCTGCCTGCGTTGCACACTCCAACTAATTATAACTAAGCCATTATACTAGCACACACTCAGTGTACCTAGTGGCATCCTATACGTGGCTATTGGACTTTGCTATAGTCCTACTAGTGCCAAGACATTTGCAGAGCGCATCTGCCTGCGTTGCACACTCCAACTAATTATAACTAAGCCATTATACTAGCACACACTCAGTGAACCTAGTGGCATCCTATACGTGGATATTGGACTTTGCTATAGTCCCACTAGTGCCAAGACATTTGCAGCACGTCTGCCTGCGTTGCACACTCCAACTAATTATAACTAAGCCATTATACTAGCACACACTCAGTGTACCTAGTGGCATCCTATACGTGGCTATTGGACTTTGCTATAGTCCCACTAGTGCCAAGACATTTGCAGCACGTCTGCCTGCGTTGCACACTCCAACTAATTATAACTAAGCCATTATACTAGCACACACTCAGTGTACCTAGTGGCATCCTATACATGGCTATTGGACTTTGCTATAGTCCCACTAGTGCCAAGACATTTGCAGCACGTCTGCCTGCGTTGCACACTCCAACTAATTATAACTAAGCCATTATACTAGCACACACTCAGTGTACCTAGTGGCATCCTATACGTGGCTATTGGACTTTGCTATAGTCCCACTAGTGCCAAGACATTTGCAGCACGTCTGCCTGCGTTGCACACTCCAACTAATTATAACTAAGCCATTATACTAGCACACACTCAGTGTACCTAGTGGCATCCTATACGTGGCTATTGGACTTTGCTATAGTCCCACTAGTGCCAAGACATTTGCAGCACGTCTGCCTGCGTTGCACACTCCAACTAATTATAACTAAGCCATTATACTAGCACACACTCAGTGTACCTAGTGGCATCCTATACGTGGCTATTGGACTTTGCTATAGTCCTACTAGTGCCAAGACATTTGCAGAGCGCATCTGCCTGCGTTGCACACTCCAACTAATTATAACTAAGCCATTATACTAGCACACACTCAGTGAACCTAGTGGCATCCTATACGTGGCTATTGGACTTTGCTATAGTCCCACTAGTGCCAAGACATTTGCAGCACGTCTGCCTGCGTTGCACACTCCAACTAATTATAACTAAGCCATTATACTAGCACACACTCAGTGAACCTAGTGGCATCCTATACGTGGCTATTGGACTTTGCTATAGTCCCACTAGTGCCAAGACATTTGCAGCACGTCTGCCTGCGTTGCACACTCCAACTAATTATAACTAAGCCATTATACTAGCACACACTCAGTGTACCTAGTGGCATCCTATACGTGGCTATTGGACTTTGCTATAGTCCCACTAGTGCCAAGACATTTGCAGCACGTCTGCCTGCGTTGCACACTCCAACTAATTATAACTAAGCCATTATACTAGCACACACTCAGTGTACCTAGTGGCATCCTATACGTGGCTATTGGACTTTGCTATAGTCCCACTAGTGCCAAGACATTTGCAGCACGTCTGCCTGCGTTGCACACTCCAACTAATTATAACTAAGCCATTATACTAGCACACACTCAGTGTACCTAGTGGCATCCTATACGTGGCTATTGGACTTTGCTATAGTCCCACTAGTGCCAAGACATTTGCAGCACGTCTGCCTGCGTTGCACACTCCAACTAATTATAACTAAGCCATTATACTAGCACACACTCAGTGTACCTAGTGGCATCCTATACGTGGCTATTGGACTTTGCTATAGTCCCACTAGTGCCAAGACATTTGCAGCACGTCTGCCTGCGTTGCACACTCCAACTAATTATAACTAAGCCATTATACTAGCACACACTCAGTGTACCTAGTGGCATCCTATACGTGGCTATTGGACTTTGCTATAGTCCCACTAGTGCCAAGACATTTGCAGCACGTCTGCCTGCATTGCACACTCCAACTAATTATAACTAAGCCATTATACTAGCACACACTCAGTGTACCTAGTGGCATCCTATACGTGGCTATTGGACTTTGCTATAGTCCCACTAGTGCCAAGACATTTGCAGCACGTCTGCCTGCGTTGCACACTCCAACTAATTATAACTAAGCCATTATACTAGCACACACTCAGTGTACCTAGTGGCATCCTATACGTGGCTATTGGACTTTGCTATAGTCCTACTAGTGCCAAGACATTTGCAGAGCGCATCTGCCTGCGTTGCACACTCCAACTAATTATAACTAAGCCATTATACTAGCACACACTCAGTGAACCTAGTGGCATCCTATACGTGGATATTGGACTTTGCTATAGTCCCACTAGTGCCAAGACATTTGCAGTACGTCTGCCTGCGTTGCACACTCCAACTAATTATAACTAAGCCATTATACTAGCACACACTCAGTGTACCTAGTGGCATCCTATACGTGGCTATTGGACTTTGCTATAGTCCCACTAGTGCCAAGACATTTGCAGCACGTCTGCCTGCGTTGCACACTCCAACTAATTATAACTAAGCCATTATACTAGCACACACTCAGTGTACCTAGTGGCATCCTATACGTGGCTATTGGACTTTGCTATAGTCCCACTAGTGCCAAGACATTTGCAGCACATCTGCCTGCGTTGCACACTCCAACTAATTATAACTAAGCCATTATACTAGCACACACTCAGTGTACCTAGTGGCATCCTATACGTGGCTATTGGACTTTGCTATAGTCCTACTAGTGCCAAGACATTTGCAGAGCGCATCTGCCTGCGTTGCACACTCCAACTAATTATAACTAAGCCATTATACTAGCACACACTCAGTGTACCTAGTGGCATCCTATACGTGGCTATTGGACTTTGCAATAGTCCCACTAGTGCCAAGACATTTGCAGCACGTCTGCCTGCGTTGCACACTCCAACGAATTATAACTAAGTTACATTGTCAGGGATATTTATTCTTTATTATTCTGCTGTTAATAAAGCTAGACCACCACTGCAATCTTCACCACCTCTCAATTTTTACTACCACATTTTCAGTCCACAATCTTGTCGCAATCAACATGAGTGGCAAAATGACAGATGCTGGTGGAAAGGGGAAGAGGCGTGGTGGAAAAGGCAAAAAAGGTTTTGTCAGTGGGGAAGGTGCCAAAGCTCCATTATCATCTGCTGAAGATAGACCATCTACTAGCAAAAGTAAGATGTCTACTACTTATTGTGGACAATCCGATGTGCTCCCTTTTTTACGGACACGAACAAGAGGAACAAAGGTAGATGATGGGCAAAAAAGGAAAATGCTTGAATGGATCTCAAGTGGTCCAACAAGTGCCCTCTCAGCCACTTCAAGTACCGCATCCAAAAAACACCATTCCTCTGAGTTGTCATCCCAATCACACTTGATTTCTCCCAGCTCTGAAGTCTCCATCAGCCCTGCACAGTATGGTGGAACTGAGATGGCTGAGTCTGCAGAGCTGTTCAGTCACACTATAGCCTGGGAATCAGAGGTCTGCTCCCAAGCTACAGTGAGTACAGAACAGGAAATGGTCTGCAGTGATGCCCAGAACCTTTGTGACTCAGATTCAGGCCGTGAGGACCAAGTTTCTGAGCATAATGTTGACCCTTTGTCACAAACTGTAACACCTGTGGTTATAGACAATGAGGAACATACTGATGAAGATGAGACGCAGATACCCGATTGGGATGACAACTTAAATATTCGGTCAGGGCAAGAAGAGGCTCGGTCTGAGGGGGAGGGGAGTGCGAACACAACAATTGATGATGACGTTCTAGATCCCACCTACTGTCAACCCCCAGTCAGGCACTCGAGGAGGTCAACAGAGGCGGTGGAGGAGGATGCAACCGACGACGAAGTTACCTTGCGCCTTCCTGGACAGAGTCGGAGCACTGGTAGCACGTCTACAACTGCATCCTCAGCCACCACTCTGCCTATGAGCATTATTCGGGGTGGATCAACAGGTTGCATGGCCTCTAAGCCTTGCCTAGCCTGGGCCTTTTTTCACATCGAAAAAGATCGCCCAACTCATGTGATATGTAACATTTGTCATGATTCTGTTAGTAGAGGTCAAAACCTCAGCAGTTTGACAACTTCTTCCATGAATCGTCACATGAATAAATATCATAAGTCCCGGTGGGAAGCTCACCGTGCTGCAATGCCGGCTAGCGGAGCGAACCATCCACCGCCCGCCCCTTCCAGTGCATCCGCGCGCTCTTCATCTTCTAGGACTGTGGGGACAGCTGTCACACCTGTTTTTCCACGCAAAACTTCCACCACTGTAACCGCAACAGGCAGTTTGCTTGTAAGGTCGTCAGTTGGTTTGGAAGGGGAAACAAGTGAGTGTGTACAGCTCTCTCAGACATCGATAGCACCAACGTTGGATGAAGGCAACATCATGTCTCCGCCTGCACTTTCCTCACAAACCTGCATTTTTCCAGGGGCACCCTACTCAACACCGTCTACACACAGCAGCCAGATCTCTGTCCCTCAGATGTGGTCAAATAAAAGGCCACTTCCTCCGACCCATGACAAAGCTAAGAGGTTGACTCTATCCCTCTGTAAGCTGTTGGCTACCGAAATGCTGCCTTTCCGCCTAGTGGACACACAGGATTTTAGAGACCTTATGTCTGTCGCTGTGCCCCAGTACCAGATGCCTAGTCGCCACTACTTCTCTAAGAAAGGTGTGCCCGCGCTACACCAGCATGTCGCACACAACATCACCGCTTCCTTGAGAAACTCTGTGTGTGAACGGGTGCATTTCACCACCGATACTTGGACCAGTAAGCATGGACAGGGACGTTACATGTCGCTGACTGGGCACTGGGTAACTATGGTGATAGATGGTGAAGGGTCTGCTGCACAAGTCTTGCCGTCCCCACGACTTGTGTGTCAATCCTCTGTCTGTCCAAGTTCCGCCACAGCTTCTGCATCCTCCACCTCATCTGGGTCCTCCACCTCCGCCCCAAGCCTGCCTGGTCAGGCCACCAGCGTTCTCACTGCGCAGAAGGAATCACGCACGCCTCATTACTATGCTGGCAGCCGAGCGCAACGGCATCAGGCGGTCTTTAGCTTGACATGTCTTGGTAATAAGAGTCACACAGCTGAGGAGTTGTGGTCAGCTCTGCGGTCCGAGTTTAATAAATGGTTGTCTCCACTCAACCTGCAGCCTGGTAAGGCCGTGTGCGACAATGCTGCAAACCTGGGTGCGGCCCTTCGCCTGGGCAAGGTGACACACGTACCTTGTATGGCTCACGTGTTGAACCTTGTTGTGCAGCAATTTTTAACACACTATCCCGGCCTAGATGGCCTTCTGAACAGGGCACGAAAACTGTCTGCTCACTTCCGGCGTTCAAGCGCCGCAGCTGAGCGACTTGCATCGCTACAGAAGTCTTTCGGCCTGCCGGTTCATCGCCTGAAATGCGATGTGGCGACACGCTGGAATTCAACTCTCCACATGTTACAGCGACTGTGGCAGCACCGCAGAGCCCTGGTGCAATACGTCATGACGTATAGCCTGGGCCAACGAGATGCAGAGGTGGGGCAGATCACCCTGATGGAGTGGTCTCAGATCAAGGACCTATGCACCCTTCTGCACAGTTTCGACATGGCGACGAATATGTTTAGCTCTGACAATGCCATTATCAGCATGACGATTCCAGTCATTTACATGCTGGAGCACACGCTAAACACTATTCGGAGTCAGGGGGTGGGACAACATGAAGGGGAGGAACTACAGGAGGATTCATATGTGCAAGGGACAACAACATCACCAAGGTCCAGACGTTCATCATCACCAACGCAGCAGGCATGGGACCATGGGGAACAGGGATCGACAAGGGCGCATAGTAGCAGGCGAAATGTTGAGCAAGGTGCAGGAGAACATGAAGAAATGGAGGACGAACTGTCCATGGACATGGAAGACTCAGCGGATGAGGGAGACCTTGGTCAAATTTCAGTTGAAAGAGGTTGGGGGGAGATGTCAGAGGAAGAAAGAACGGGAGGCACCTCTATGCCACAAACACAGCGTGGACTTGGTCCGCATGGCTGCGCAAGACACATGAGTGCCTTTTTGTTGCACTACCTCCAACATGACAGTCGTATTGTCAAAATTAGAAGTGATGATGACTACTGGATTGCCACACTATTAGATCCCCGGTACAAGTCCAAATTTTGTGACATAATTCCAGCCATAGAAAGGGACGCACGTATGCAGGAGTATCAGCAGAAGCTGTTACTCGATCTTAGCTCGGCTTTTCCACCAAACAACCGTGCAGGTGCAGGGAGGGAATCTCCCAGTTGTAACTTGACAAACATGGGACGGTCTCGTCATCTTCACCAGTCTACCCGTACCAGTAGGACCGTATCTGGTGCCGGTAACAGCAATTTTATGGAATCTTTTCATAATTTTTTTAGACCCTCTTTTGCAAGGCCACCAGAGACAACAAGTCTGACACATACTCAACGGCTGGAGAGGATGATACAGGAGTATCTCCAAATGAACATCGATGCCATGACTGTGCAACTGGAGCCTTGCTCCTTTTGGGCTTCAAACATAGAAAAATGGCCAGAGCTCTCCAGTTACGCCTTGGAGATTTTGTCGTGTCCAGCTGCCAGCATTGTCTCTGAACGTGTCTTCAGTGCTGCTGGGTGTGTGCTGACAGATAAGCACACGCGTCTGTCCAGTGACAATGTGGACAGACTGACGTTCATCAAAATGAACAAGTCATGGATCCAGAAGGAATTTACTACCCCTGTGTCATCCTGGGGAGAGTAAATGCTTGTGGATTTGGAATGTGCTTGATGCAAATCAAAACATCCTGTTTGCAACTAGGGCCCAAGTGCTGCCACTGATGGGGTGGGTGTCTGTGTGGCCCAATTTTTGGAAAAAAGGGAGACTCCGCTTGGAGTAAC
The DNA here is from genome assembly GCF_048569485.1 of Anomaloglossus baeobatrachus. Taxonomy (NCBI): domain Eukaryota; kingdom Metazoa; phylum Chordata; class Amphibia; order Anura; family Aromobatidae; genus Anomaloglossus; species Anomaloglossus baeobatrachus. The sequence goes on from NC_134353.1 coordinate 163,145,573, forward strand.
CCTTGCTTACATTGTTTTTAAAAGAAGCCAAGATGAACAGAGCTGGGATCAGGAAAGACTTTGCTACCTACCCCGGTGTCATCCTGGGGACGGATAAGAATGGCGTATTTTTGAATGTGCTTGATGCAAATCAAAACATCCTGTTTGCAACTAGGGCCCAAGTGCTGCCACTGATGGGGTGGGTGTCTGTGTGGCCCAATTTTTGGAAAAAAAGGGAGACTCCGCTTGGAGTAACCCTTGCTTGATGTGTTTTTAAAAGAAGCCAAGATGAACAGAGCTGGGATCAGCAAAGACTTTGCTACCTACCCCGGTGTCATCCTGGGGACGGTTAATTATGGGGTATTTTTGAATGTGATTGATGCAAATCAAAACATCCTGTTTGCAACTAGGGCCCAAGTGCTGCCACTGATGGGGTGGGTGTCTGTGTGGCCCAATTTTTGGAAAAAAAGGGAGACTCCGCTTGGAGTAACCCTTGCTTGATGTGTTTTTAAAAGAAGCCAAGATGAACAGAGCTGGGATCAGCAAAGACTTTGCTACCTACCCCGGTGTCATCCTGGGGACGGATAAGAATGGCGTATTTTTGAATGTGCTTGATGCAAATCAAAACATCCTGTTTGCAACTAGGGCCCAAGTGCTGCCACTGATGGGGTGGGTGTCTGTGTGGCCCAATTTTTGGAAAAAAAGGGAGACTCCGCTTGGAGTAACCCTTGCTTGATGTGTTTTTAAAAGAAGCCAAGATGAACAGAGCTGGGATCAGGAAAGACTTTGCTACCTACCCCGGTGTCATCCTGGGGACGGATAAGAATGGCGTATTTTTGAATGTGCTTGATGCAAATCAAAACATCCTGTTTGCAACTAGGGCCCAAGTGCTGCCACTGATGGGGTGGGTGTCTGTGTGGCCCAATTTTTGGAAAAAAAGGGAGACTCCGCTTGGAGTAACCCTTGCTTGATGTGTTTTTAAAAGAAGCCAAGATGAACAGAGCTGGGATCAGGAAAGACTTTGCTACCTACCCCGGTGTCATCCTGGGGACGGATAAGAATGGCGTATTTTTGAATGTGCTTGATGCAAATCAAAACATCCTGTTTGCAACTAGGGCCCAAGTGCTGCCACTGATGGGGTGGGTGTCTGTGTGGCCCAATTTTTGGAAAAAAAGGGAGACTCCGCTTGGAGTAACCCTTGCTTGATGTGTTTTTAAAAGAAGCCAAGATGAACAGAGCTGGGATCAGCAAAGACTTTGCTACCTACCCCGGTGTCATCCTGGGGACGGATAAGAATGGCGTATTTTTGAATGTGCTTGATGCAAATCAAAACATCCTGTTTGCAACTAGGGCCCAAGTGCTGCCACTGATGGGGTGGGTGTCTGTGTGGCCCAATTTTTGGAAAAAAAGGGAGACTCCGCTTGGAGTAACCCTTGCTTGATGTGTTTTTAAAAGAAGCCAAGATGAACAGAGCTGGGATCAGGAAAGACTTTGCTACCTACCCCGGTGTCATCCTGGGGACGGATAAGAATGGCGTATTTTTGAATGTGCTTGATGCAAATCAAAACATCCTGTTTGCAACTAGGGCCCAAGTGCTGCCACTGATGGGGTGGGTGTCTGTGTGGCCCAATTTTTGGAAAAAAAGGGAGACTCAGCTTGGAGTAACCCTTGCTTGATGTGTTTTTAAAAGAAGCCAAGATGAACAGAGCTGGGATCAGGAAAGACTTTGCTACCTACCCCGGTGTCATCCTGGGGACGGATAAGAATGGCGTATTTTTGAATGTGCTTGATGCAAATCAAAACATCCTGTTTGCAACTAGGGCCCAAGTGCTGCCACTGATGGGGTGGGTGTCTGTGTGGCCCAATTTTTGGAAAAAAAGGGAGACTCCGCTTGGAGTAACCCTTGCTTGATGTGTTTTTAAAAGAAGCCAAGATGAACAGAGCTGGGATCAGGAAAGACTTTGCTACCTACCCCGGTGTCATCCTGGGGACGGATAAGAATGGCGTATTTTTGAATGTGCTTGATGCAAATCAAAACATCCTGTTTGCAACTAGGGCCCAAGTGCTGCCACTGATGGGGTGGGTGTCTGTGTGGCCCATTTTTTGGAAAAAAGGGATACTCCGCTTGGAGTAACCCTTGCTTGATGTGTTTTTAAAAGAAGCCAAGATGAACAGAGCTGGGATCAGGAAAGACTTTGCTACCTACCCCGGTGTCATCCTGGGGACGGATAAGAATGGCGTATTTTTGAATGTGCTTGATGCAAATCAAAACATCCTGTTTGCAACTAGGGCCCAAGTGCTGCCACTGATGGGGTGGGTGTCTGTGTGGCCCAATTTTTGGAAAAAAAGGGAGACTCCGCTTGGAGTAACCCTTGCTTGATGTGTTTTTAAAAGAAGCCAAGATGAACAGAGCTGGGATCAGGAAAGACTTTGCTACCTACCCCGGTGTCATCCTGGGGACGGATAAGAATGGCGTATTTTTGAATGTGCTTGATGCAAATCAAAAGATCCTGTTTGCAACTAGGGCCCAAGTGCTGCCACTGATGGGGTGAGTGTCTGTGTGGCCCAATTTTTGGAAAAAAAGGGAGACTCCGCTTGGAGTAACCCTTGCTTGATGTGTTTTTAAAAGAAGCCAAGATGAACAGAGCTGGGATCAGGAAAGACTTTGCTACCTACCCCGGTGTCATCCTGGGGACGGATAAGAATGGCGTATTTTTGAATGTGCTTGATGCAAATCAAAACATCCTGTTTGCAACTAGGGCCCAAGTGCTGCCACTGATGGGGTGGGTGTCTGTGTGGCCCAATTTTTGGAAAAAAGGGAGACTCCGCTTGGAGTAACCCTTGCTTACATTGTTTTTAAAAGAAGCCAAGATGAACAAGTCATGGGTCAGCAAAGACTTTGCTACCTACCCCGGTGTCATCCTGGGGATGGATAAGAATGGCGTATTTTTGAATGTGCTTGATGCAAATGTAGCTGTGAAGTGTACAACTGGGGCACAACTGCTGCCACTGAAGGGGTGGGTGTGTGTGTGGCCCAATTTTTGGAAAAAATGGAGACTCCGCTTGGAGTCACCTTGCGGTGTTTTACATGATTTTAGAAGGGCGTGCCATGCCTATATCTGTGTGTCCTCCTCTTTTTCCTTGTCCAGCTGTTTTGTTTTCGCATGAGTATATGTCCTTGTCACTTTCCAATGTGTTTGAGTTGTTTGTCACCTTTAGGACACCTTTGAGGGTGTTTTCTAGGTGTTTTTCTGTGTTTGTGATTGCCTGCCATTGTTTCCTATGCAGTTCGAGTTCGGTTCGTCGAACGTTCGACAAACCGAACTCGAACGGGAGGTCCGTTCGGCGAACCAACCTCGAGCCGAACCGCGACCGGTTCGCTCATCTCTACTAAGGACCAGGGGGCACTCACTGCGAGTGGAAGAAAAGTGATTCCGGCGGCTAAATAGGAAAGGGTTCTTTACAGTTAGAGCAGTCAGACTGTGGAATGCCCTACCACAAGAGGTAGTAATGGCAGATACTATAACAGCTTTTAGAAAAAGGCTGGATGATTTCCTCAGTGCACACAACATTGTTGGTTATAAGTGACTTAATAACAAAATGTATACTTGGTGGAGGAAGGTTGAACTAGATGGACCTAGGTCTTTTTTTCAACCTATGTAACTATGTAAAATCAAGCTGAACTTGACAGTTCCTTCAAATTCTTGATCCATTTTCCCATATTTATTTCAGATCCGTTGGCATCTATCAGAGCCTAGTTTATTGACTTTAATGTCATTGATAAAAATCACCTTTTTTCCATCTTCTACTGTCCACTTTTCGTACTTCTTTGCAAACTCGAGCTGACGCTTCTTATGATGACATTGACGTTTAGACTTATTCACCTTTTTTAGGGCCACCAGTTCAGACTTTTTGAACATGTGTCACATGATGCTTGCATGAAAGTCTATGATCTCATTATTTCGAAGCATATGAGCCACATCCACTGCTTTATTTGTCAAACCAGAACTGTTAGACCTTGTTATAAGCCAACTAGTTCTCTCCGATATTTTGCATGCACATCCACCTATTGGCTTTTGAATGGATGGACATACTTTTGGACTTCGGGGCTCAAAATGGTGAACTCTGGTTTTCCCTCTCTGTTGGACCACAGCCTATTTTGTTTCTGTCCAACTTATGATAGTTCTTTTGTCTCTCCTTTCCTGTGCTTTGCTTTCCTTGTATTTCTATTCAGGTGTGTTCACTTCCTCATTTGGTTTGCCCTGTGTTTACATATTTTAAATGGAATCTGTAACCAAGTTTTTGCTACTCCATCTGAGACCAGCATATTGTAGAGACAGAGACCCTGAATCCAGAAATGTGTCACTTTCTGACCTGTTTGCTGTCGTTTTCATAAATGATCTACTGCTGATTAAAGAGTGATTTTATCAAAACTACACTAAGCAGCCCAGTAAGTAAAATAGCACTGGAATCAGGATTTCTGCCCCTACATGTTGCTCTCAGGTTACGTGGCAAAAACCTGGTGACAGATTCCCTTTAATCCCTGTGTCTCACTCTTTCTCTGTGTGGACTTTATTTATATTAATTTTTGTTTAATGTAGCACTTTGCTTATAAGTGAGGGTTCAGTTAAGGTCACTCAGAGTCAGATGATGTTGAGTGGTAGTGCCATTTCATATTCTTAGAGGACCAACCTCTGCAGTCAGGCAGGGACAAATCCAGGTCAGATTTAGAACTTCTTCTAGTCTGACAAGGGACCTGTCACTTACAGGTATTACATCTCTCCTGGTTTGTTTATCCCCGTGTGAGTGGTGGGACTCAGTCGTAACAATTATTAGTGATGAGCAAATATATTTGGCACTATTTATTACTTGCATGGGATATTTGTTATTTGTTGTGTATTTTGGTATTCACCTTGTGAGTCTTGAATCCCCTTCCCGCATGTTTGGCATCTGATATTCAGCCACTAAACATGCAGGGATTGTCTGACAATCACAGTAATGCTGTAGCCACCTTTGCCAGTGGCATTACTGTCATTGGCGGGCACAGTGAAAAAAAGAAAAAAAAATTGTGCTGTCTTCCGCTTATTTGTTATAACTAGCTCAAGTAAAGTTGACAGCTGGAAACTAATATTATCAGGCTGGGAAGGTCCATGATTTTTGGAAAAACCCCAGCCTAATAATAGTAGCTTGCAGCTGCACTACAATTGGTGCATCCATTTCCTATTCTGGCGTTTTACCTGGCTCTTCCTGTTTGCCGGGTGTGGTGGCAGTCAGGGTAATATATGGGGTTTATGTCAGCTATGACTTGTCAAAAATAACAGCTGCCATCAAGCCTTGAGTTGGTAATGGAAAAGTGGCTATGAGACCCCCCCATTACCAACCCTTTAAATAAAAATTAAAAACCCACAAACATACAGTACAAAAAACCTCTTTCACAATTTTTTTAACCTCCAAAACGCCCCTACATAATCCACAGGAAATCCAACGATGATCCCAGCTTTGTTACATCTGGAGGCCATGGTGAGCAATGACATTAGAACACAAAACCACTCACCACGGCCTCCAGGACACAGAGAGCAGTGTGGAAGCTGTCAGAAGTGACTTCATGTGAAATCAGTGCTGGACTGTCTGATTACATGTGACGGCAGCAGCACTATCCGACAGTCATGCACTGAGTTCACGTTAGGTCACTTCTGGTGTTTCTCATAGTACATTCTGTGTGAGTGGCCAGTTCTGTATTCAGGTGAATGCAGTAATGGACTGTTGGATTGCATGAGACTCTGGCAGCGCAGTCCGACAGTTCAGTAGCTGTAAGACCTGGAAACTAAAAAGGAGCCTTTAAGGATCTGAAGTTCCAAGCTATTGGGACACATGGAGGCTTGGAACTCTGGTCAGAGTTCAAATCCTCCCGATGTCCCAGCAGCTGAGAACTCCAGGAACCTTAAAAGCTCTCTTAACAGCTCCTTTAATGCAGCATTTAAGGGAGCCTTTAAGGTTCCTGCAGTTTCCAGCTGCTGGGACATCTGAAAGCATGACATCTCCAGAAGCATCTCCAGATAAATGCCACCTAGAAGTAAGCCCCCCATACACAGACGAACATTGATCACACTCACTGGTATCAACAGGTTAAGCTGACAATCTGATGTCTATGTGGGCCTCGATCAGCTGATTTTTGGGAGAATTAAGAATCTGACATGCCCGTTTTTTTACATCCAATCCTTTAGTTCTCTTTCAGATAAGCCATGGCCAAACATGTCTGGTAATGGCTCTTTCATGATGAATGCATGAGTGCTCAGTTGAGTGAGCGCTCTTGTGTATGGGATCTGAGAGCAATCTGAGATGAGTGGGGGTTTCAATCTATTTTTTTAAAGGTAACAGCTAGTGGATGCAAATTTTCCTTTAGCAGACAATGGTCTCCACTGTGGGTAATAAATGAAATCTCAAGAAGGGCACTGCTGTTTATGATGTTAATGATCTATTGGATCAAGACTCAAGAGACCTGATAGTCTGATAGTATGTATGAACATAAAAAATATGTCCCTGAAGAGAAAAAATAACTCTAACTTTGAAAATTGCTTACAAGTTGACCTCTTTCCACTCTTTCCACTATCTGGGAAGAGAAGCTGCAAAATCAATTTTGAGAGTTGATATCTTTATATCAATAAAAAAAAAAATGAACAGTCCCCTGAAGCAAAGTAGGTGTACCATTAATTATATTTTTAAACTATTTCTTCTCTGTTTTAGTGTCAAAGATAATGACTTTTAAAGGGAACATGTCATGTGAAAAACCTGTAGATATCGGGTTAATCTACAGGTTAATAGGTTTCTGAATCTGCCCGATGCCCACAGCTAGAGCCTTGCTGCCAAGAGAAAATTAACTTTATTTCTCCCTACAGCATTTAGTAGTCATAGGGATGATGCTGGTGTACATTCAGTCACCACTTAGGGCATACTGAGCAGCCGCTGTAATCGTGCCTCTCCACACTGACTTTCTGCCTGCTCCTATGCTAAACTTTAATACTGAGCCAGCTGTCAGTCAGTGCCGGAGGGTGCAGTTTCAGCCGCCGCTTACTATACACTTAGCAGTGACTAAATGCACGCTGGTGTCAACCCTATGCCTAGATGTTGAACATTGCTGGGAGGATAAAATCAATTTCCCCCCAGTCGCGGGGCTTGAAGTGCGGGTACCGGTCAGGTTTAGAACTCAATTAACCTGCAGATTAACTCTATGTCTGCAGGTTAATAACATTTTTTCACATGATAGATTTTCTTTATTGATTTTATGAAGTGACTGGGGAGGGCCCAATAACCATGAGACACTCCAGTCTGAGAATACGAGCCTCTAGCTGTCTGTTTTATCTTGGCTTGGTATAAAAATTGGGGGGGGGGACAACATTTTTTTTAAACTATTTATTTGGATTATTTAAAAAAGCTGCATGGGGTCCCTCATATTTTGATATACAGCCTAGATAATGCATACAGCTGGTGTCTGCAGCCTCCAGTCATCTGATTCTATGCTGGGTATCAAAACACAGCGGACCCTACATCATTTTTTCCAATTATTTATTTATTTTGAACACTCCACTTCCTGACCCAGACAGTTCTTGTGAGGACAACCAATTATAGATTACATCACAGAGGGTGGGCGGTTGAAGCAGGACTGTAACCAATCACAAATAAGGTAAATTAGGCTCTACCACTCTTTAGGTAGGTGCTATTGAGGTAAACAAATATAGTACAATAATAACCTCAGCACTCAAATGGACAAGAGAAGATATGAGAATTTTGAAACTTTTTTTAATTTGATAAACTGCAAAAAGGTGCACAAAATGTATAGTAAACCCGACGTTTCAGCTTTGCAAAACTTTCTCGAGGTTTTGCGTGGAGAGAAAGAGAAGACATGAGTCACAGGCGAACCGCCAAGCAAATTTTCAGGGGTGCCACATTTTTGCAGTACAAAAGGTTCAACCAGGGATCATGGAATATAGTTTTGGGGAGATAGTGCCACTGCTGGTGAGAGCCTGGGGAGGAGGAGACGTCTTGGTGAGGGAGTGGTGGCAATGGAGATAGTGGCCACTATCTCCATTACCACCACTGCCTCACTCGTGTGACTCGTGTCTTCTCTGTCTCTCCACGCAAAACCTCGAGAAAGGCTTGTAAAGCTGAAACGTCGGGTTTGCTATACCTTTTGTGCACCTTTTTGCAGTTTATCAAATTAAAAAAAATTTCAAAATTCTCATATCTTCTCTTGTCCATTTGAGTGCTGAGGTTATTATTGTAACCAATCACAGACACTGTTACAGAGGTGGGCGGGAGAAGCAATGAATATTCATAAGAATTAACGATCAGACCTGAAAACAGTGTGACAGCTGTGGGGAAACTAAGTAAAATTCTTCTGCTTTAATGACCACACATCATTTTATTTTTTTTTCATTGCACCTGCCAATCACAGTATTGCTAGTAGCAAAGATGGCTACAGCCTTACTGTGATTGGAAGGCAATCCCCACATGTTTAGTGGCTGAAAATCAAGCACCAAACATGTGGGGAAGAGACTAAAAACTCACGAGGTGAGAACCAAAATACTAAATGATTAACAAATATTCTGAATACTGTACTATTCGTGCAAGTAACAAATAGTGCCAAGTATATTCGCTCATCACTAGAAGTGACCAAGGTATGGTTCATAATAAAAATTAATCTCCAGTAGATGTTCCATTTTGTGAAACTTTTTTACCTACATCAAAAATATTTGAGAAAATTTGCTTGATATTAGACAATTAAAGATGTTTATTACTTTACTCAAGGTGCCATAGGCAGATAATTATTCCCTTAGGAATGCAATTAAAAACTGCCATGTTCACTTAGCGGAAAACAATTACATTCATTCTGTTACTCCAATGATTTCTGTTTGGTTTGTATGGAAAACCCAAGGCAAGCAATATTGTATCAGCCTGAAAACAGCCCACATGTGCGGATTGAAATATCAAAAGACAAAAGAAATGTCTATTGTGGCTTATACAAAGCCAACCCTTTTGTGAAAATAGACAGTAGCACTATGGCCATGCTATTCTGTGTGAATACAGCAAAAATAATAACAACATTTAAACCATTCTGTCACTGCTTGACAATGCATTTCATGGACATTTTGTTTTACTGCTAATGATGGTGTCATGACTAAAAGAAGGCTTAAAGATGTAGTTTCTTTGAAGGAAATAAGAAAAGCTAAACCATTGTGTTGTTAATTAACCTCTACTTTATTATTTTTTTATTTTTGGCAGTGAACAAATATTAAGAGGAACAGAGTTGACATTTAGCCTGACCTTCGACTTATACAAGAGCTAAAATTTACCCACTTTAAAAAAAAAATATTTACTGCAAAATAGATAAATGCCTAAATAAAGATGAAAAGAAATCTTGTACACTTTTGTAAAACTGAAATTGAGTTTGGGAAGGCTTCACAAATGAGATCAAAAGGAAAATTCTGTCTTCTTAAAGAGTTTATAAAGTGAATATCTATTCAACAAGTTAATATAATAAGAAACAGAAAAAAAAATATTACTAATTTAATACAAATATTATAAAAATACTAAATAAATAGTACTTTTTTTTGAAAAATATATTTTATGAAGTAATATAAATATTGTATCGTTACTGGCAAATTTAGACTTAAAATGTTAAAGCCTGTAGATACAAGTGCCCAATATCTACAATACGTTTGTTCAAAATTTGCATGTAAATTCATATAATAACAGGATCAGGAATTTTAGATTATGTCTAGAGATGGGCGGGCTAGCAGATACCTGGGATCGGTGGGTCCAACTGCGTTTAAAAAAACTCCACTGGTTTAGGCTTGGAATTGATCCCGGATATCTGGCCAGATGCCGGTCCTCATATAAGTCTATGGTAACCCAAATCAGGTGCTTAAAAATGATGGTAGAATGGATAGGGGGATTGGAGCAAGTGGTTTATACTTAAAAGTCTCCGATAATTCCAGAGCTGCTCATTAACTTTCATGCATATGCACTGCTTCCCCCCACACCAGTAGTCCCTGCATTTCTGATTGGTTACAGTCAGACATGCCCCCACCTTTCATTCAAGTAAAGAGGAGGGAAAGAACACTCCTCCATGTTACTTCACGTGTTTTACTTTTTCTTTTGCCGGTCCTTTTCCAGCCCATATTAGAAGTCGGTTTTGACATGAAGAGAGACATAAATTAGATTAGGAACCAGTTAAGAGTTACACCTCTGTGTGGTAACTGGGCACAAGTAAATATGGACATTTTTATTTGCAAAGAAACTCATTTTGTTCCTAAAAAAAAATTCAACATTGTTTTCTGGACGGTAATGCATATTAACATTTTCTAAGAAGGTTAAGGGAATTGGAAAGGAAGGGTCTCAGCCCCCTTCCTCAGGACAATTTTAAATGTATAACTGCCTGGTACTTATAAAAATCCGCACTTGATAAAATCTGCATAAATACCCCCTTCACAAATGCTTCCCTTTAGCTCGGTCTAGTTATATAAGAAGGTTTGTGCTTAGGTCTTGGTCAATTTAACTCTTTAATCAATCAATCAGCTAACGTTTGACAACAGGAGGCAGTAAGTTGCAATAACAACAAAAACAGGCTTGCATGCTAACATGCATCATAAACTCCATGAACAATTGAGATAAGATTTCATCATAAGCCTACAACCTACAATAACCTTCAGTCCAGTACACCACTGTGCAACCAGCTCTGTCCTCACCTATTGTACCATCCCCCATTCCCTATAGACTGTGAGCCCTCGCGGGCAGGGTCCTCAGTCCTCCTATACCAGTCTGTTTTGTACTATTAATGATTGTTGTATGTATACCCTCTTTCACTGTAAAAGGCCATGGAATAAATTGCACTATACAATAACTAATAATAATAATAATAATAATCATCTAAGACCACACTCAGTAAGATCAGATGATTATATAGTATATACCATTGCATTGCTATAAGCAATTGTTAGAATTCAGCAGATGAGAGGAGATGATTATATATACTGTAACATCCTCCTCTGTGGCCTCCCTGCCAACACGCTTGCCCCTCTCCAGTCCATCCTTAACTCTGCTGCCCGACTTATCCACCTCTCTCCTCAATACCACCCCGCTTCTCCTCTCTGCATGTCCCTCCACTGGCTTCCAATCTTCCACCGTATCCAATTCAAACTTCTAACACTGACCTACAAAGCTGTGCATAATCTTTCCCCTCCGTACATCTCCGAACTACTCTCCCACTACACTCCAACACGTCACCTCCGGTCCTCCCAAGATCTCCTCCTCTCCTCCTCTCTCATTCGCTCCTCACACAACCGACTCCAAGACTTCTCCCGAGCATCCCCAGTCTCCTGGAACTCACTGCCTCAACACGTCAGACTATCCCCTACCCTTGCAAACTTCAAACGGAACCTGAAAACGCACCTGTTCCGAAATGCCTACAATCTACAATGAACTCGCTGCCGCCCGACCACCGTGCGGAGCTGCCGCCCGACCACCGTGCGGAGCTGCCGCCCGACCACCGTGCGGAGCTGCCGCCCGACCACCGTGCGGAGCTGCCGCCCGACCACCGTGCGGAGCTGCCGCCCGACCACCGTGCGGAGCTGCCGCCCGACCACCGTGCGGAGCTGCCGCCTGACCTACACCCCACCTATTGTCTCCTCCCCATAATCCTATAGAATGTAAGCCCGCAAGGGTAGGGCCCTCTTCCCTCTGTACTAGTCTGTCTACTGTAACTTGTATACGTATTTTGTATGTAACCCCCTTCTCATGTACAGCACCATGGAATTAATGGTGCTCTATAAATAAATAATAATAATAATAATAATAATATACCTGTATGAAGAGAAGGGAGATGTGTGTTAGATTCATGCCATGTAAAACTACCTGGCACTTGTAAAAAACCGCACTTGATAAAAACTTGACAAATACCCCCTGCACAGTAATCTAATCTACATTCTCATAAATATGGTAAGAATTGCCAGCATATAGAGAAAAAAAATAAATGCAACCTCTGCCAATGGCAGTGAAATGAGATGAAGTTGTTATGAGGTTACTGCAGATTACAGCAGCAAGGTAATACAGAGGGTAGCGTGAGAAAAACAATGTCATTTTTTCCTTTTTTATTTATTTGTCTAAGTAGCTGTACTACTATATAGTTCGCTATCTATCTATCTATCATCTATCTATCTGTCTATCTATCCCTCTATCTATCTACCTTTCTATCTATTTATCTATCCATCTATGTATCTAGCATTTATCGATTTTTGCACATCTTTTACACATTAAAAAAACCCATTAATTTCAGTATTATTCATTTTCTTCTGGTACTTGTCACCAGCACTTTTTTTCTAAAAAAATATTTGCCGGTACGCATCTCTGAGGCGAGGTGGGGGCTGCTGTCAGGCGCCGGCAGACGAAATTGAGGAGCGGTGGGGATCTGTCAGCCAGCAGCCGAGATTGAGGAGCAGGGACGGGGTGCTGTCGTGCTGTCGGGCGGCCGGGAGATCCTGTGCACGGTTTACCTGTTGAGGCACTGGGCTGCGGAAAACGGCAGTCACTATACAGCTCCGCCCCTGGCTGCATTGTCGCCCCCTGAATATAGTGCCACCTGAGCAAACTGCTCAACTTGTCAAATGGACGGTGCAGCCATGTTTCTCACTATTCAGTTTTGTAGTCTGCACGCTAATTTCAATCAAAAACTATGTAATTCAGATTTCAAAATAAAAATAAAAAAATGACTAATACTGTATAATCGTTTTTTTCACTTGCAAAATATGGTTTTCGACTTACCTCACCTGTATTCTATAAGAAATGCCAAATTTCAAATTTCAACCAAATTCATCAGGATCATTAACACTAGCTGATGGAAGTTCGATAGTTGAAGAACCGGTGGCCACATTCTGCTTTATCATCTGATTTGTTTTTGTCTCTACGTCTATTCAGGGTCTATTGCGTGCCGGAGCCGCACCGACCGAGAAATAGTGTGTTATTTTATCCATCTAAGACCAGTTTGACTAAACAAAACTCAATGAACCCTGCTCCCTCCATTCTCCATCCCCCTGTTCCCTCCATCCTCCATCCCCCTGCTCCCTCCATTCTCCATCCCCGTGGTCTCTCCATCCTCCATCCTCCTGCTCCTTCCATCCTCGATCCCTCTGATCTCTCCATCCTTCATCCCCCTTGTCTCTCAATTCTCCATACCCCTGATCTCACTCTATCCCCCCTGCATCCTTCTTCCCCCTGCACAGCATGCCACCTTCTGCACCCCTCTCTCACATACCCTGCACTCCTCCATCTTCTCCAGCTTCTTTCCTGCTGGGCAAAACTTCATAGCTCTACCCACTCAAGTCACATGTACATGACATCATCGCAGGTCCTGCAACTCCAGTAGCTGCCTGCTTGTGCCTCCGCTCCCCACATTGCTAATTTGTATAGTTTACAAATTAGCCATGTAGACAGAGCCAGAGGTGCTGGCCCTCAGCGCTCTTCAAATTTTCTGGTACGCCGTACCGGCATGTACCACCACAAAAAAGCACTGCTTGTCACATGGATGTCAAACAGATGCCATCTGTGTGCTTTCTGTATTTCATCCGTGCTGCCAGAACAAAATGGCCATGTCACCTTGTGGATCATGCGAACATGCACTTGTTTCACATGGTCCCTGTTAAAACACGGAGGTGTAAAGATCCCCATTAATTTTAATTAGCATGCATGTGAACGCATCTCCGTAACGGAGACATGGACATGTGAAGGAGGTCTAAAATGGAGCTGTACATTTTTTTTCTTTTTTGTAATATGTGTAATAAAATTGACAATTGTTCAACATTGCTGGGAAATGAGATCTTCCAGATGATTGCAGCATATCAATCCACTCATACCTAGTGTTTACAACTAGAGATGAGCGAACCGGTCGCGGTTCGGCTCGAGGTCGGTTCGCCGAACGGAGCTCCCGTTCGAGTTCGGTTCGTCGAACGTTCGACGAACCGAACTCGAACTGCATAGGAAACAATGGCAGGCAATCACAAACACATAAAAACACCTAGAAAACACCCTCAAAGGTGTCCAAAAGGTGATAAACAACTCACAACACAACACAAACACATGGGAAAGTGACAAGGACATATACTCATGCGAAAAAAAAAAGAGCTGGACAAGGAAAAAGAGGAGGACACACAGATATATGAGTATATGCAAGGAAACATTGATGCCATTACTGTGCAACTTGAGCCCTGCTCATTTTAGGCTTCCAATCTGGATAAATTGCCTGAGCTTGCCACGTACGCCTTGGGGATCTTGTCGTGTCCTGCAGCCAGCGTTCTCTCAGAACCTGTCTTCAGTTCTTCTGGGGGTCTGCGGGCAGATAAGCACACGCGTCTGTCCATTGACAATGTGGACATGGCTCTCAGAGGACTTTTCTTCCCCTGGGTCAGCCAGGGGACGGGAAAGGCATGCGTATTTTTTAGAGTGCTTCATGCAAAGCATCTTTTTCATCTTGAAAATTGGGTCAACTGATGCCAGTCAAATGGGGTGTTTGTGGCCCAATTAGTGGAAACGAGGGAGACTGTGGTTGGAGTCCCCTCGCTGTGTTTCTAAAAGAACCAAAATGAACAAATCATGGCTCTCAGAGGACTTTTCTTCCCCTGGGTCAGCCAGGGGACGGGAAAGGCACGCGTATTTTTGAGAGTGCTTCATGCAAAGCATCTTTTTCATCTTGAAAATTGGGTCAACTGATGCCAGTCAAGTGGGGTGTGTGTGGCCCAATTAGTGGCAACGAGGGAGACTGTGGTTGGAGACCCCTCGCTGTGTTTCTAAAAGAAACAAGATGAACAAGTCATGGCTCTCAGAGGACTTTTCTTCCCCTGGGTCAGCCAAGGGACGGGAAAGGCACGCGTATTTTTGAGAGTGCTTCATGCAAAGCATCTTTTTCATCTTGAAAATTGGGTCAACTGATGCCAGTCAAGTGGGGTGTGTGTGGCCCAATTAGTGGAAACGAGGGAGACTGTGGTTGGAGTCCCCTCACTGTGTTTCTAAAAGAACCAAAATGAACAAATCATGGCTCTCAGAGGACTTTACTTCCCCTGGGTCAGCCAGGGGACGGGAAAGGCACGCGTATTTTTGAGAGTGCTTCATGTAAAGCATCTTTTTCATCTTGAAAATTGGGTCAACTGATGCCAGTGAAGTGGGGTGTGTGTGGCCCAGTTTGTGGAAACGAGGGAGACTGTGGTTGGAGTCCCCTCGCTGTGTTTCTAAAAGAACCAAGATGAACAAGTCATGGCTCTCAGAGGACTTTTCTTCCCCTGGGTCAGCCAGGGGACGGGAAAGGCACACGTATTTTTGAGAGTGCTTCATGCAAAGCATCTTTTTCAAAAGGGGGGTCAACTGATGCCAGTCAAGTGGGGTGTGTGTGGCCCAGTTAGTGGAAACGAGGGAGACTGTGGTTGGAGTCCCCTCACTGTGTTTTACATGCTTTTAGAAGGGCATGACATGGCTTGGAGGTTGACTTTCAGCATCTGCAAACTGTTGGCTACCAAAATGCTGCCTTTCCAACCTTTTTAACCGATGATTTTCGAGACCTTATGCCCATCGCAGTGCCCCAAGAGCCGATGCCCAGGCGCCACTCCTTCTCCAACAAAGGCGTGCACGCGCTACACCAGCATGTCGCTCTAAACATCACTAATTCCTTGAGAAACTCTGTGTGACAGGGTGCATTTCACCACAGATAATTGGCCCAGTAAGCATGGACAGGGGCGTTACATGTCGCTGACTGGGCACTGACAAACTATGGTGAGAGATGGAGAAGGGTTTGCTGTACAAGTCTTGCCGTCTCCACGAGTTGTGTCAATCCTTCTTCTGTATGTAGAATTTAATACACTGCTTCTGCCTCTTCAACCTCGTGTGGGTCCTCCACCATGGCCCAAACCCTGTGTGGTCAGGCCACCCTTCCTTGTAACTGCGCACAAGGAGTACCACACACCTCCTTACTATGCTGGCAGCAGAGCTCAATGCCATCAGGCGGTCAAAGGTTTACTTTGAAATGTATGGGAAATGTGAGTCACACCGCTGAGAAGTTGTGGACGGATAGCTCTGGAGACCGAGTTTCATCAATGGTTGTCTCCACTCAACCAGCAGCCAGGGAAGGCCGGGTGCGACAATGATGCAAACATGGGTGCGGCCCTTCGCTGTGACAATGTGACACACGTGCCTTGTGTGGCTCACGTGTTGAACCTGGTTGTCCAGCAATTTTTAAAGCACTATCCTGGCCCACATGGCCTTCTGCAAAGAGCACGGTGTAACGCCTTCCTTGATCCACACACTCAGATGGGCTGTAAATGATAGGCTAGAGGGAAGCCACTCACCAAGCAGGACCCCTAGAACCCTGAAACCCTTTAACCCCTATACAGGAATTAGGAATTACACAGGGCCCAAGGTGATCAATACCTGTGGAAGGCTGCAGTTCCAGAGAATAGTAGTCAGGCAGGGTCAAAACATTAATTGAGGAACAGGAACAGAATGGTATGGCCAGGACTTAATCAGAAAACAAGCAGAGGTGAAATGCGGATCGGCCAAAAAGGTACATAAACAGCAAGCAGGAAATGTAGTCAGGTAACAAGCACACAAAATCATAAAACTGAACTGGGGGTAAAAGTAACCAGAGGTTCATAGCTATGTCTGGCAGTGGTCTGCAGACAGGATGGGCATAAAAAAGGGTGTGGTGTCTTCCCATTGGTTGTAGCTGAATGATGGTACTTCATCTGTGAGATACTCACCAGCTACATTCAGTCAGAGATTCTGCATCTGTCAAGGTAATGCAGCCCAGTGGGTGAGCATAACCTGCATCCACCTGCGCCGCTGGCATCGACTCCTCTCCCATCATCAGCACTATGCATGAAAGGAACACGTTGTCACTAGAGTTGAGCGCGGTTCGCGGTTCGAGGTTCTCCAGTTCTAAGCTCGAGTGATTTTGGGGGCTGTTCGAGATTGAACTAGAACTCGAGCTTTTTGCAAAAGCTCGATAGTTCTAGATACGTTCGAGAACGGTTCTAGCAGCAAAAAGCAGGGCTTTTTACAGCTAGAGTGTGCAGGAGCCATCGCTGGCAGCCTGCCAGAAGCTGGTAACCAAGATAAACATCGGGTATCCAAGCAAAACGCTTTGGTTAGTAACCCGATGTTTATCTTAGTTACGTGCAGGAAGCCCACACTTTCCCGCTCAGCTCGCTCCACCCCCTCCTGCCCGCGACATGTACACATATATACACACACACACACACACACACACACACATGGTCCCGCTCGGCTTACCTGCGGTGATGAAGTCCCGCCATCCCGACCTCAGCGCTGTCATTGTCCTCCATGGCCGCCGCTTGTCACATCACCTCTCGCTTCCGACCCGAGACTGACTAGCGGTGACGTCACGGACCTCTCGCTATACTTGATGTGAAGGCGCCGGTCATTTACCTCAGTGACAGGGGCTGTTTGCAGTGCTAGAGATCAGCGCAGGTAATGTACCTCGCTGACAGCAGCACTTGTCATGCCCTGCAGTGACCTGGGCTGACCCATTGATGTTAGCTCAGGTCACTGCATTGCTCTCCCAGCCAATGGGGAACATCCTGCTCTTCATTGACTGGGACAGTGTGGATCGTCATGGCAACCCTTGGATTACAGCAGACCTGGATTTGTTTTTCATTCTAATAAATTGGTTAAAGAGGGAATGTTTTGGGGAGTGTTTTTTCAAATAAAAATGTGGTTGTCGTCTATTTTTTTTTATTACTGACTGGGTTGGTGATGTCGGGTATCTGATAGACGCCTGACCTCACCAACCCCAGGGCTTGATGCCAGGTGACATTACACATCTGGTATTAACCCCATATATTACCCCGTTTGCCACCGCACCAGGGCGCGGGATGAGCTGGGGCGAAGCACCAGGATTGGCGCATCTAATGGATGCGCCACTTCTGGGGCGGCTGCGGCCTGCTATTTTTAGGCTGGAGAGAGTCCAATAACCATGGACCTCCCTAGTCTGAGAATATCAGGCGCCAGCTGTCTGCTTTACCTTGGCTGGTGATCCAATTTTGGGGGACCCCTACGTGTGTTTTTTTTTAATTATTTATTTAATTTAAAATAACAGCGTGGGGTGCCCTCAGTTTTGGATTACCAGCCAAGGTGAGGTTGCCAGCTGTGGTCTGCAGGCTGCAGCCGTCTGCTTTACCCTAGCTGGCTACAATACTAGGGGGAACCCTACGTCATTTTTTTTTCATTTTTTTGGCTAAATACAAAGCTAAGCACCCCTTAGTGCCACATGAAAGGTACCAAAGGGTGCTCCACTTTTTCTCCATTTTTTTCTCCACTTTTTCTCCACTTTTTCTCCACTTTTTCTCCATTTTTTTCTCCACTTTTTCTCCACTTTTTCTCCTTTTTCTCCACTTTTTCTCCACTTTTTCTCCACTTTTTCTCCACTTTTTCTCCATATTTTTCTCCACTTTTTCTCCACTTTTTCTCCACTTATTCTCCACTTTTTCTCCACTTTTTCTCCACTTTTTCTCCACTTTTTTCTCCACTTTTTCTCCACTTTTTCTCCACTTTTTCTCCATTTTTTTCTCTACTTTTTCTCCACTTTTTCTCCACTTTTTCTCCACTTTTTCTCCACTTATTCTCCACTTATTCTCCACTTATTCTCCACTTTTTCTCCATTTTTTTCTCCACTTTTTCTCCACTTTTTCTCCACTTTTTCTCCATTTTTTTCTCCACTTTTTCTCCACTTTTTCTCCACTTTTTCTCCACTTTTTCTCCACTTTTTCCTCCACTTTTTCTCCACTTTTTCTCCACTTTTTCTCCATTTTTTTCTCCACTTTTTCTCCACTTTTTCTCCACTTTTTCTCCTTTTTTTCTCCACTTTTTCTCCACTTTTTCTCCATTTTTTTCTCCACTTTTTCTCCACTTTTTCTCCACTTTTTCTCCACTTTTTCTCCTTTTTTTCTCCACTTATTCTCCACTTTTTCTCCACTTTTTCTCCACTTTTTCTCCACTTTTTCTCCATTTTTTTCTCCACTTTTTCTCCACTTTTTCTCCACTTTTTCTCCTTTTTTTTCTCCACTTTTTCTCCACTTTTTCTCCATTTTTTTCTCCACTTTTTCTCCACTTTTTCTCCACTTATTCTCCACTTTTTCTCCACTTTTTCTCCACTTTTTCTCCATTTTTTTCTCCACTTTTTCTCTACTTTTTCTCCACTTTTTCTCCATTTTTTTCTCCACTTTTTCTCCACTTTTTCTCCACTTTTTCTCCATTTTTTTCTCCACTTTTTCTCCACTTTTTCTCCATTTTTTTCTCCAGTTTTTCTCCACTTTTTCTCCACTTTTTCTCCACTTTTTCTCCACTTTATCTCCATTTTTTTTTCTTCACTTTTTCTCCACTTTTTCTCCACTTTTTCTCCATTTTTTTCTCCACTTTTTCTCCACTTTTTCTCCATTTTTTTTCTCCATTTTTTTCTCCACTTTTTCTCCACTTTTTCTCCATTTTTTTCTCCAGTTTTTCTCCACTTTTTCTCCACTTTTTCTCCACTTTTTCTCCATTTTTTTTTCTTCACTTTTTCTCCACTTTTTCTTTACTTTTTCTCCATTTTTTTCTCCACTTTTTCTCCACTTTTTCTCCATTTTTTTCTCCACTTTTTCTCCACTTTTTCTCCAATTTTTCTCCTTTTTTTTTCTCCACTTTTTCTCCACTTTTTCTCCATTTTTTTCTCCACTTTTTCTCCACTTTTTCTCCACTTATTCTCCACTTTTTCTCCACTTTTTCTCCACTTATTCTCCACTTTTTCTCCACTTTTTCTCCACGTTTTCTCCATTTTTTTCTCCACTTTTTCTCCATTTTTTTCTCCACTTTTTCTCCACTTTTTCTCCACTTTTTCTCCATTTTTTTCTCCACTTTTTCTCTACTTTTTCTCCACTTTTTCTCCATTTTTTTCTCCACTTTTTCTCCACTTTTTCTCCATTTTTTTCTCCACTTTTTCTCCACTTTTTCTCCACTTTTTCTCCATTTTTTTCTCCACTTTTTCTTCACTTTTTCTCCATTTTTTTCTCCAGTTTTTCTCCACTTTTTCTCCACTTTTTCTCCACTTTTTCTCCATTTTTTTTCTTCACTTTTTCTCCACTTTTTCTCCACTTTTTCTCCATTTTTTTCTCCACTTTTTCTCCACTTTTTCTCCATTTTTTTCTCCACTTTTTCTCCACTTTTTCTCCATTTTTTTCTCCAGTTTTTCTCCACTTTTTCTCCACTTTTTCTCCACTTTTTCTCCATTTTTTTTTCTTCACTTTTTCTCCACTTTTTCTCCACTTTTTCTCCATTTTTTTCTCCACTTTTTCTCCATTTTTTTCTCCACTTTTTCTCCACTTTTTCTCCACTTTTTCTCCACTTTTTCTCTACTTTTTCTCCACTTTTTCTCCATTTTTTTCTCCACTTTTTCTCCACTTTTTCTCCACTTTTTCTCCATTTTTTTCTCCACTTTTTCTCCACTTTTTCTCCATTTTTTTCTCCAGTTTTGCTCCACTTTTTCTCCACTTTTTCTCCACTTTTTCTCCACTTTTTCTCCATTTTTTTTCTTCACTTTTTCTCCACTTTTTCTCCACTTTTTCTCCATTTTTTTCTCCACTTTTTCTCCACTTTTTCTCCATTTTTTTTCTCCAGTTTTTCTCCAGTTTTTCTCCACTTTTTCTCCACTTTTTCTCCACTTTTTCTCCACTTTTTCTCCATTTTTTTTTCTTCACTTTTTCTCCACTTTTTCTCCACTTTTTCTCCATTTTTTTCTCCACTTTTTCTCCACTTTTTCTCCATTTTTTTCTCCACTTTTTCTCCACTTTTTCTCCTTTTTTTTCTCCACTTTTTCTCCACTTTTTCTCCATTTTTTTCTCCACTTTTTCTCCACTTTTTCTCCACTTATTCTCCACTTATTCTCCACTTTTTCTCCACTTTTTCTCCACTTTTTCTCCATTTTTTTCTCCACTTTTTCTCCACTTTTTCTCCACTTTTTCTCCACTTTTTCTCCATTTTTTTCTCCACTTTTTCTCCACTTTTTCTCCACTTTTTCTTCACTTTTTCTCCACTTTTTCTCCATTTTTTTCTCCACTTTTTCTCTACTTTTTCTCCACTTTTTCTCCATTTTTTTCTCCACTTTTTCTCCACTTTTTCTCCACTTTTTCTCCATTTTTTTCTCCACTTTTTCTCCACTTTTTCTCCATTTTTTTCTCCAGTTTTTCTCCACTTTTTCTCCACTTTTTCTCCACTTTTTCTCCACTTTTTCTCCATTTTTTTTCTTCACTTTTTCTCCACTTTTTCTCCACTTTTTCTCCATTTTTTTCTCCACTTTTTCTCCACTTTTTCTCCATTTTTTTCTTCACTTTTTCTCCACTTTTTCTCCATTTTTTTCTCCACTTTTTCTCCACTTTTTCTCCACTTTTTCTCCACTTTTTCTCCACTTTTTCTCCATTTTTTTCTCCACTTTTTCTCCACTTTTTCTCCATTTTTTTCTCCACTTTTTCTCCATTTTTTTCTCCACTTTTTCTCCACTTTTTCTCCACTTTTTCTCCACTTTTTCTCCACTTTTTCTCCATTTTTTTCTCCACTTTTTCTCCACTTTTTCTCCATTTTTTTCTCCACTTTTTCTCCACTTTTTCTCCACTTTTTCTCCACTTTTTCTCCACTTTTTCTCCATTTTTTTCTCCACTTTATCTCCACTTTTTCTCCATTTTTTTCTCCACTTTTTCTCCACTTTTTCTCCATTTTTTTCTCCACTTTTTCTCCACTTTTTCTCCACTTTTTCTCCACTTTTTCTCCACTTTTTCTTCACTTTTTCTCCACTTTTTCTCCACTTTCTCTCCATTTTTTTCTCCACTTTTTCTCCACTTTTTCTCCATTTTTTTTCTCCAGTTTTTCTCCACTTTTTCTCCACTTTTTCTCCACTTTTTCTCCACTTTTTCTCCACTTTTTCTCCATTTTTTTTTCTTCACTTTTTCTCCACTTTTTCTCCACTTTTTCTCCATTTTTTTCTCCACTTTTTCTCCACTTTTTCTCCATTTTTTTCTCCACTTTTTCTCCACTTTTTCTCCTTTTTTTTCTCCACTTTTTCTCCACTTTTTCTCCATTTTTTTCTCCACTTTTTCTCCACTTTTTCTCCACTTATTCTCCACTTATTCTCCACTTTTTCTCCACTTTTTCTCCACTTTTTCTCCATTTTTTTCTCCACTTTTTCTCCACTTTTTCTCCACTTTTTCTCCACTTTTTCTCCATTTTTTTCTCCACTTTTTCTCCACTTTTTCTCCACTTTTTCTCCACTTTTTCTCCACTTTTTCTCCATTTTTTTCTCCACTTTTTCTCTACTTTTTCTCCACTTTTTCTCCATTTTTTTCTCCACTTTTTCTTCACTTTTTCTCCACTTTTTCTCCATTTTTTTCTCCACTTTTTCTCCACTTTTTCTCCATTTTTTTCTTCAGTTTTTCTCCACTTTTTCTCCACTTTTTCTCCACTTTTTCTCCACTTTTTCTCCATTTTTTTCTTCAGTTTTTCTCCACTTTTTCTCCATTTTTTTCTCCACTTTTTCTCCACTTTTTCTCCACTTTTTCTCCACTTTTTCTCCACTTTTTCTTCACTTTTTCTCACTTTTTCTGCACTTTTTCTCCATTTTTTTTCTCCACTTTTTCTCCACTTTTTCTCCATTTTTTTTCTCCACTTTTTCTCCACTTTTTCTCCACTTTTTCTCCACTTTTTCTCCACTTTTTCTCCACTTTTTCTCCATTTTTTTTTCTTCACTTTTTCTCCACTTTTTCTCCACTTTTTCTCCACTTTTTCTCCATTTTTTTCTCCACTTTTTCTCCACTTTTTCTCCACTTTTTCTCCATTTTTTTTCTTCACTTTTTCTCCACTTTTTCTCCACTTTTTTTCCATTTTTTTCTCCACTTTTTCTCCACTTTTTCTCCATTTTTTTCTCCACTTTTTCTCCACTTTTTCTCCATTTTTTTCTCCACTTTTTCTCCACTTTTTCTCCACTTTTTCTCCACTTTTTCTCCACTTTTTCTCCACTTTTTCTCCATTTTTTTCTCCACTTTTTCTCCACTTTTTCTCCATTTTTTTCTCCACTTTTTCTCCACGTTTTCTCCATTTTTTTCTCCACTTTTTCTCCACTTTTTCTCCATTTTTTCTCCATTTTTTTCTCCACTTTTTCTCCACTTTTTCTCCACTTTTTCTCCACTTTTTCTCCATTTTTTTCTCCACTTTTTCTCCACTTTTTCTCCATTTTTTTCTCCACTTTTTCTCCACTTTTTCTCCATTTTTTTCTCCACTTTTTCTCCACTTTTTCTCCACTTTTTCTCCACTTTTTCTCCACTTTTTCTTCACTTTTTCTCACTTTTTCTGCACTTTTTCTCCATTTTTTTTCTCCACTTTTTCTCCACTTTTTCTCCATTTTTTTTCTCCACTTTTTCTCCACTTTTTCTCCACTTTTTCTCCACTTTTTCTCCACTTTTTCTCCATTTTTTTTTCTTCACTTTTTCTCCACTTTTTCTCCACTTTTTCTCCACTTTTTCTCCATTTTTTTCTCCACTTTTTCTCTACTTTTTCTCCACTTTTTCTCCATTTTTTTCTCCACTTTTTCTCCACTTTTTTTCCACTTTTTCTCCATTTTTTTCTCCACTTTTTCTCCACTTTTTCTCCATTTTTTTCTCCAGTTTTTCTCCACTTTTTCTCCACTTTTTCTCCACTTTTTCTCCATTTTTTTTCTTCACTTTTTCTCCACTTTTTCTCCACTTTTTCTCCATTTTTTTCTCCACTTTTTCTCCACTTTTTCTCCATTTTTTTCTCCACTTTTTCTCCACTTTTTCTCCATTTTTTTCTCCACTTTTTCTCCACTTTTTCTCCACTTTTTCTCCACTTTTTCTCCACTTTTTCTCCATTTTTTTCTCCACTTTTTCTCCACTTTTTCTCCATTTTTTTCTCCACTTTTTCTCCACTTTTTCTCCATTTTTTTCTCCACTTTTTCTCCACTTTTTCTCCACTTTTTCTCCACTTTTTCTCCATTTTTTTCTCCACTTTTTCTCCACTTTTTCTCCATTTTTTTCTCCACTTTTTCTCCACTTTTTCTCCACTTTTTCTCCACTTTTTCTCCACTTTTTCTCCATTTTTTTCTCCACTTTTTCTCCACTTTTTCTCCATTTTTTTCTCCACTTTTTCTCCACTTTTTCTCCATTTTTTTCTCCACTTTTTCTCCACTTTTTCTCCACTTTTTCTCCACTTTTTCTCCACTTTTTCTTCACTTTTTCTCCACTTTTTCTCCACTTTCTCTCCATTTTTTTCTCCACTTTTTCTCCACTTTTTCTCCATTTTTTTTCTCCACTTTTTCTCCACTTTTTCTCCACTTTTTCTCCATTTTTTTTTCTTCACTTTTTCTCCACTTTTTCTCCACTTTTTCTCCATTTTTTTCTCCACTTTTTCTCCACTTTTTCTCCATTTTTTTCTCCACTTTTTCTCCACTTTTTCTCCATTTTTTTCTCCACTTTTTCTCCACTTTTTCTCCATTTTTTTCTCCACTTTTTCTCCACTTTTTCTCCACTTTTTCTCCACTTTTTCTCCACTTATTCTCCACTTTTTCTCCATTTTTTTCTCCACTTTTTCTCCACTTTTTCTCCACTTTTTCTCCACTTTTTCTCCACTTTTTCTCCACTTATTCTCCACTTTTTCTCCACTTATTCTCCACTTTTTCTCCATTTTTTTCTCCACTTATTCTCCACTTTTTCTCCATTTTTTTCTCCACTTTTTCTCCACTTTTTCTCTGTTCTTTTTCTATGGTCGGTCTACCCATTAGCTCTGCCATGCATACTGTAGCTCTACACCTACTGCACATGTTACTTTATGATTGACATCTCTTTCGTACCAGAGCTGTCTATGTCTACTCTGACCCCATATTTGTCATTACTATATTGTCCTTGTACAATATACAAGGACAATATATATATATATATATATATATTTGTATCATATACATATACATTTGTATCATGTGTTTCATTTCTTGCTGTGTTGCAATTTTTTTGCTGCATCCTAATTGTACCTCTACATTGTTCTAGTTTATGTTATTGTTCTCTCACTCTTATGTGATACTGATTATTGTCATTTTTCATGATTACATGCAGATAAGTCCAATCTGACGAAGGCTCAGGCCGAAACGTCATTTGTAACTTGTTTTGGACAAAAACATATATGCTTATGAAAAAATGTTTTTTCTTAATACGGACCAATAAAGAGTGATTTTGCATTACTATCCGTTGTGACCTACTGACTTAGTCTGGGAGATTTAGAGTGCCGAGGTTACTCACTAATTTTATCTATTATTACCTCTGAGCACCTATATACCAGTGAGCAGAGCTTCCTCTACAGTAGTTCTCCTGATTAGGCATGCCCTTACCTCATGAGCAGGGCATTGCAGCTTTGGTAGCAACCATTACGACATGGACCCTGCTGCTGTGGACCCGGGGAGAGTGAGTGCAGATTCATTGCACCCACACTCCTCACATGAAGGGTCCGCACTCCTAGAAAATGGGGGATACGTTCCCTGAGTGTCTCCCCCCCATATTCTAGACGGTTCAGAGTCGTCGTTGCACCCCTTTATTTTTTTTCTTACAATAAATTGGTGAAAGAGGAAATGTTTTGGGGACTATTTTTTCAAATAAATTTCTTTTGTCGATTTTTTGTTTTTGTTAGTACTGGCAGTTTATGATGTTGGGTGTCTAATAGACACCATGACATCACAAACTGCTGGGCTTGATCTCAGGTGACTTTACAGCTAGTATCAACCCGATTTATTACCCCGTTTGCCACTGCACCAGGGCACGGGATGAGCTGGGGTGAAGCGCCAGGATTGGCGCATCTAGTGGATGCGCCACGTCTGGGGTGCCTGCGGCCTGCTATTTTTAGGCTGTGAAGGCCCAATAACTATGGACCTTTCCACCCTGAGAATACCAGACCACAGCTGTCCGCTTTACCTTGGCTGGTGATCCAATTTGGGGGGGACCCTACTTTTATTGTGTAATTATTAATATTTATAAAATAATTATAAAAAAGAGCCTGAGGGGACCTCCACATTGGATCCCCAACCACGGTAAAGCTGCCAGCTGTGGTTTTCAGGCTACAGCCGTCTGCTTTACCCTAGCTGGCTATCAAAAATGGGGAGACCCAACGTCATTTTTTTTTTAACTATTTTTTAAATAGAAAAAATTAATGGGCTTCCCTGTATTTTGATTGCCAACCAAGGTAACGGCAGGCAGATGGGGGTGGCAACCCATAGCTGTCTGCTTTATCTGCGCTGAGAATCAAAAATACCGCGGAGCGCTACGTCATTTTTTTAAAGATTTATTTTTACAGCACTGTGATGTCCAGCAATCAAAATACAAGGAAGCCCATTTTATTTTTAGTTATTTAAATAAATAATTAAAAAAAATATATATGGGCTCCCGCTGCATTTTTTGTATTGCTAGCTAAGGGTAATCCAAGCAGCTACTGGCTGCTAACCCCCACTGCTTGGTGTTACCTTCACTGGCAATGGAAAATCCAGGGAAGCATTTTTTATTTGTTTTGCCAAAAAACTACAAAAAAAAGGACGTGAGCTTCGCCATATTTTTGTATGCTAGCCAGGTACAGCAGGCAGCCACGGGCTGCCTCCAACCCCCAGTTGCCTATTTGTACCCGGCTGGGAACCAAAAATATAGGGAAGCCCGTTTTTTTTTAATTATTTCACTTATTTCATGAAATAATTAAAAAACAAATGACGTGGGCTTCGCCCTATTTTTGTGTCCAGCCGGGTACAACTAGGCAGCTGGGGATTGGAATCCGCAGCACAGGGTAGCCCGAGGTTTCTGGGCGCCTCTGCTGCAGATTTCAGTCCGCAGCCGTCCCAGAAAATGGCGCTCTCATAGAAGCGCCATCATCTGGCGCTGTATCCAACTCTTCCAACAGCCCTGGAGCCGGGTGGCTTGTTGGGTAATCATGAGTTAATACTGGCTTTGTTTTACTAGCCAGTATTAAGCCAGAGATTCTTAATGTCAGGCACGTTTGACCCGGCCATTAAGAATCTCCAATAAAGGGTTAAAAAAAACACCACACAGAGAAAAAATACTTTAATAGAAATAAATGCACAGACACATTAGAGACTCCATCTTTATTACCCCCTGTCAGCCCTCCACGATCCTGCTCTTCTGTCTTCTTTCTTTCTAGTGTAGTAGTAGTGACGATTGTAGTGAGGATGAGATTCACCAGCTCATCACTTGGGGCTGGGGAACCTCCATCCTCACTACAATCCTCACTAGTGTAGTAGTAGTGACGATTGTAGTGAGGAAGGATGAGATTCACCAGCTCATCACTTGGGGCTGGGGAACCTCCATCCTCACTACAATCCTCACTAGTGTAGTAGTAGTGACGATTGTAGTGAGGAAGGATGAGATTCACCAGCTCATCACTTGGGGCTGGGGAACCTCCATCCTCACTACAATCCTCACTACAATCGGGAAGCAGCGTGCAGCCTTCACTCCGTGAGTGATCAGTGCCGGCTGTCAGCGATAACAGCGGTAACGCTGACAGACGCGTTACCATAGCAACGGTGCTCTCGGAGCCGCGGTTAGCGGTGTGCTAGAGCATGTCGCCGGTACACGGCGATACATATATGTGCACCGTGTACCGGAGAGATGCACTCGCAGGTCCTACATGACGTGTCATAGTCATGTGACCAGTCTGTAGCCAATGAGATAATAGCCACGTGACTGGTCACATGGCTATTTTGACGTCACGATAGGTCCTGCATCTCTGCTGGCAGTGCAGGTCACCGGGAGGATTCAGCAATCATCGGATGGAATAGCGGCAGGAGACAGAGTGCAGAAGGGATCGCGAGGACCGGTAAGTGTTATGGCAATGTTTATTAACTGTTTGTGTACATTTATAATGCATTTTTATGTGTTTGTGATTGCCTCCCATTATAGCCTATACGTTCGAGTTCGGTTCGTCGAACGTTCGACGAACCGAACTCGAACGGGATCCCCGTTCGGCGAGTCGGCCTCGAGCCGAACCGGGACCGGTTCGCTCATCTCTAGTTGTCACCTGGCGACCGGAGTACAAATTGACGGAGCGGACTCCGTTGGTGACTTAACAGCCGTGTGCGGCAATGATGCAAACCTGGCTGCGGGCCATCGTCAGGGCAATGTGACACACGTGCCTTGTATGGCTCACATGTTGAACCTAATTCTCTAGCAATTTTTAAAACACCATCCCGCCCTACATGGCCTTGTGCAGCGGGCACGCTCGCTATGTGCTCACTTCCATCGTGCGCACACAGCAGCTCAACAACTTTCGTCGCTACAGAAGTCTTTAGGTCTGGTGGTTAAACGCCTGAAATGCGATGTGCCGACACGCAGGAATTTGAATCTGCACATGTTGCAGCGTTTGTGGCAGCACCGCCGAACCCTGCTGCAATACGTTATGACATATAGCCTGGGATAACTTGATCCAGAGGTGGTGCAGATCACGCTGCTGGAGTCGTGTCAGATCAAGGACCTATGCACCCTTCTACACAGTTTAAAAATGTCGACGAAGATGTTTTCCACTGGCAATGCCATTCTCAGCATGACAATTCTGGTCATCTACATGATGGAGCACACTGTAATTATTATTCGGAGTCAGGTGTTGGGACAAGAGGAAGGGGAGGAAGTACAGGAGGAGTCATATGCGGAAGGGATAACAAGATCTACGAGGTCCAGCTGGTCAGTGGCACCTAGGCGGCAGTCATGGTGAGGGAGAGGGATTAACAAGGGCGCATAGTATCAGCAAAAAGTGTTGAGGAAGGTGCAGGAGCCCATGAAGAAATGGAGGACGAACTGGCGATGGGCATGGAAGACTCAGCAGATGAGTGAGAGCTTGGTCACATTTCGGTTGTGCGAGGTTGTGGGTAGAGGACAGAGGAAGTATGCACGATTCTCACCTCTCTGCCACCAACACACCAAGGACTTGGTCCTCCTGGATGCACAAGACACATATGAGTGCCTTCTTGCTGAACTACCTACAACATGACCCTCGGATTATACGAATTCGAAGTAATCCTGACTACTGGGTTGCCACACTGTTAGATCCCCGGTACAAGACAAAATTTGGCAAAATAATTCCTGCCATAGAAATGGACGCACGTATACAGGAGTATCTGCAGAAGGTGGTACGCAATCTTTGATCTGCTTTTCTACTAAACACTAGTGCTGCACAGAGTGAATCTCAACGCTTTGTCATGGATAGGAGGAAATGGTCTTTTACTTGTCCACATCTGAGGGACCGAGGGCTGGCTGCTGTGCTGAGATGGCGTTGAGTACGGTGTTCTTGCAGAGTTGCACTTTTGGTCATATACCAAAATGAGTTGAAAAAGGACAGATGCTGGTGGAAAGGGGAACAGGTGTGTTGGAAAGGGGAAAAAAGTTTTGGTCCGTGGATTTGGTGGTTAAGCAACAGTAATATTTGCTGAAGAAACACCATCTGTTACAGTGGGACTGGCAGATTTGGATAAGGTGCTATATACTATGTTACCGCTATATAACGAAAATTAATAAGAAAAGAAAGAGAAAGGTATATATCCCCATCAGCAGTCAGTGTCCACCGTGCTCCCAGATGGAAAAGGAGAGGTTGGCAACTGGAAGGTTTGGTGGAGGATACAGAGCTGTGTGGCTATGAAACTAATACTGGAGACTGGGAGCCCTGTTAGCGTCACAGGGTCCACATGCCCACCCAGCCCAGGAACTCCCTGTTAACAACACAGGGGCCATTGAGTACGCTGACCGTGTGCGTAGGGGCCACACCTGTGGACAGCAGGCGCATCAGCAGCAGCAGGCCTGTTAATGCCACTGGGCTGCACAAGCAGGACTGGTAGGACAGGAGCTGGTCTTAACCGTTCTGCGTTACCAACTGTGGTGGTGGCCTGCATCGACACCCTATCCTTGCCTACCTCTGGCCTAAAGTCGCAATGGGTTCAACACATGGAGGTGTGCTCTTTCGGAGCATAATAGAAGACTGCGCACCTCCTTGTTGGCTCAGCCCCTTTTATAACCTGGGTCCGCCCCAAACCAGGGTGAACCACAATGCACCTCCTGGAGACAAAAGCAGAGTGACACGTCATGAGTGGCATAACTAGCGTCCTATTTGGAACCGCAACTTCAATGATGACCTCATGGCTGCCATGACCCAAACACCTCACCAGTCATCGTCTGACCATCAATAATGCGGTGACAAGTCATAGTGGCGGGCCTCTGCAAGCCATTTGGGAGTGGCCTGGCCACATCGTCAGGACACCTGATGCCCTGTGGTCTATATGGGCCCCCCACATCAGGGGCAGGGCCAAAGAGTTCATTACCGGACCTAGTCTCTGATGCAGTAAGTGCCTGAGCATGCTCAGTAGCATGAAATACAGTCTCTGAAAAAAGACTATCAGCTTTAGCATGGTGTCTAGGCACAAAACAGGACTTAGACCCGGCACGGAATGCAAGTACCTGTGCAAAGAGGCTTTTCGCACTAAGTGTGGGAGCATGCGCTGTATCCCGAAATGAAGACCTAGCCTCAGCAATGGCACAGTCAGGCAGAGCATACTCACTAGGCGAAACACTGTAGTTAGGCTGCGGCTGGGGTAAATCGGCACACGCATGCGCACTAGCTGCCTCTCCAATCGCACTTGCTTCCTAACAGCTCCCAAGTTTCCACCAGCCCTGCTGAGTATGGGGTAACAGAGATGGTTGAGTTTGCATAGCTGTTCAGTCGCACTATAGCCTGGGAATCAGAGGTCTGCTCCAAAGCTGCAATGAGTACAGACAAGGAAGTTATTATTATTTTTATTATTATTGATTTATAGAGCACCATTGATTCCATGGTGCTGTACATGAGAAGGGGGTTACATACAGAATACATATACAAGTAACTATAGACAGACTGGTACAGAGGGAAGAGGGCCCTGCCCTTGCGGGATTACATTCTAAAGGATTTTTGGGAGGAGACAGTAGGAGTGGTTTACGTTGAGCGTCAAGTACGTATGGTGGTGGTGTCATTGAAGGTTATAGTCATTTCTGAACAGATGAGTTTTCAGATTCAGTTTGAAGCTTGCGGGTGTAGCAGATAATCTGACGTGTTGAGGTAGCGAGTTCCATGAGACAGGGGAAATGATCTGCGCAGATGGCCAGAAGCTTTGTGAGTGGGATCCAGGCCCCGATGAAGAAGGTGCTGAGCCTAATCTACACCCTCATTTCCAAAAAGTAAATCCTCCTGGTGGAGACAGTGGGGAACATGATGAGGAGCACAGATACCTGATTGGAATGACAACTTTACTATTCGGTCAGGGCAGGAAGAGGTTGTCTCGGAGGACTCAGGACGAGGGGAATGAAAACACACAGGGTTATTGATGAGGTTGGAGACCACACTTACTGTCAAACCAAAGTCAGCCAGTCGATGAGGTCAGCAGAGGAGGTGGAGGAGGATGCTACTGACGACGAGGTTACGTTGCGTCTTCCTGGCCAGAGACAAAGTACTGGAAGCACGTCAACAACTGAATCCTGGACCACAACTTTGACTCTGAGCAGAAGTCGTGTTGGCTATGCAGGTCGCATGGGCTGTAAGCCTTGCCTAGCCTGTGGATTTTTGGACATCGCAAAGGATCACCCAAGTCATGGAATCTGTAAGATTTGTCAACAATCTGTAAGTAGAAGGCAAAAACTCACACCTTTGAGTAGTTCCTCCATGAAGTGTCACATGGATATGAATTGATAGCGTGAAGGTGTATTGCTCAGCTTTAGCCACTGTCAATGCAACATGCTTATTTGCCATTGCATGCATTGTTGCAGACTACACACAAGGGGCTGCTGTTATTTTGGATCTGCCTTTGTTTGGTCACTATAGCAATATCAAATTGCTCTTCGGGTGTGGACTTGGAGATGCTGTCTATGAACAGAAGGAAAAGCTAAAGGTGTGTGTTACAGCAAGGAGCCACCGCGGAAACACTTCGTTCAATTGTGAGGGGAGTCATGTTGTACTTTGATGATGAGCCCCGTAATGCCAGTGAGCAGCATCCTGTGCCACAGACCAACATTCTTACAGTGCTGTCTATACTATTACCGTGAGAGGAGCGTAAAGTCTGTATTTCTGGCAACTGGACATCAGAGTACCCGGGTACGGTAGGCTGTGCCCAGACAATAATGCGGGCACGCAACACTTTGTTTTATTAGCAAAACACATATCTGTTCTGGGTAGGCCGACTATATAGACAATAAGACTTGCTGCCTCTGCACTGTCAAACTGTCACGTACAGTTTAAATCATAGAGGGACAGCAACACATTTTTGCATTGACTGTTGCTTTTCAAGATTTCCATGACTGTGTTGCAGAGCTGTGTGGTTTGCATTCACACTGTTAGCATCTGCATTATCTGTGAGGCTTCAGCTAACAAGGGTATTCAGGGGGGGTAATGTGTTTTGTCTATGTTTAGGTAGGTAACTTTGGAAGCTCTTGTGATGTGCCACTGGTAAGTCGTGTTCGCACACACACACACACACACATGCACAAACACACAATTACTGCTACACAGAGGAATTAGCAGGTAGTAAGCAACAGAATAGATTGTTCAATTATTTAAATTGTATGCATGGTTCTTATTGTTTGTTTTGGTAAAGTTAAACAATCATTTATCAACCCAACTGCCTAGAGTCCTTTTCCTGTTGCCTGGTTTTGCTGCATACTGGGGAGCCCACCCTGTACACGACTTAAAATGAAGCATAAGTCGCAATGTGAATTTCACTGTGCTACAATGCGGCCTAGCGTGCCTGTGCAACCACCGCCTGCCCCATCAAGTGCATCTGCATGCTCTTCATCCTCTGTGACTGTGGGGACAGCAGTCACACATGGTTTTTCACACTGAACTTCCACTCCTTTACCCGCAACAGGGAGTGTGATTGGCAGGTCATCACTTGTTTTGGAAGTGGAAACAGAAGGTATTGTTGAGCTTTCAGACATCGAGAGAACCATCATTGGATGCAGGCTACATTATATCCACGCCTGCACCTTCGTCACAGATTGGCTGGACTACCTGCAGTTAATAATTGCATTCCAGAAATGGAAAGGAGTGTAGAATGCACATGTGTTGTACCTTGCTTGGCAGCAAAGGAACACTAACTTAGTATTCCAGACAATTTTAGGATGGCAGAAAAAGAGTCAGCTCTTTGGGCAAATTAAATAGCGTGGTAAAAGTGGACAGATGGGTACAGGGGCCGTGTTCTGTGGGTACCAGGACAGTAAAAGAAGCCTCACTTTCTATCCCTCCTAATGATCAAATGCAGCAAGGAATTCCCTGAGTTTGCTATAAAATTAGCATAGCTAAATGTGCATGAGGGTAGAATGCAGAGGTGCTTGAGATTGCTTGGCACAAGTGGCACAATAAAGGAGTCCAACAGCCAGTTCTATGATGCCACTAAATGGCAGTATTTTTTGCTATCATTATAGCTTATTAAAAACAGAGCAGGAGGGTGTCCTGCACAGGTGCTAGAAATAGCTTGGCACCAGTGGGGCACTAATGGAAAACAACAGCCAGCTCCATGATGCCACTAAATGGCAGTATTTTTTGCTATCATTTATAGCTTATTAAAAACAGAGCAGGACGGTGTTGTTAGGGCCAGGTGGACGGGCAGACCCAGGAGGTGGATCCACTGGGCCGAACTCCTCACTGAAGGCAAGGGGTCCGGTAGCCGGAGCACTACAGGTAGCAGGACAGTCCGTTCCAAAGAGTGGAGTGTAGAAGTCCCTGGGACCACGGAGTCACCGAAGGTGGTCTGGATGGCGGAGCTCAGGTTCGGAGGCCAAGATGTTGTCAGGCAGAGTCCGGAACGGATGGAGTGAGAAGACGGGTCACCACAGGGATCAGAGATGGAATGGACTGACGGGATGGCGGACAGTCACCGTTCGGGGTACGGGAATCGTCAGGACCGGATGGCGTGGCAGGAGCGGCTCTAGGAGAGAGATAGGTAAGTATACCAGCAGACACAAGGAGACCTGACTCCTAGCTTAGCAAAACACGAAGAACAGGCCCCGCCCACTTGGAAAGGATTCCCCTATATACCCAATACCTGATCCTTCAATATCCTGTTGGAGGACACTGGCCCTTTAAGAAAGGGTCAATGACCGCGCGCGCGCCCTAATGCGCATGCGCGAGGCCCGGGTGCCAGAAGCCAGGGCAGGAAGCGGCGAACAGGAAGCAGGAGAGC
Source organism: Anomaloglossus baeobatrachus (assembly GCF_048569485.1). Classification (NCBI taxonomy): domain Eukaryota; kingdom Metazoa; phylum Chordata; class Amphibia; order Anura; family Aromobatidae; genus Anomaloglossus; species Anomaloglossus baeobatrachus. Next base: position 163,179,870 of record NC_134353.1, read on the forward strand.
CGGGCTGGAGCAAAGCTGCCGACGGACGCCGGGAGCGGGGACCGGGACGCCTGGGGATCACAGGTGATGGGGCCTGGATGCTGTGGAGCGGGGGACGCCGGACAGAGGAGCCGGGGAGCGAGCCAGGGAAGCCGGGGAGCGTGGCAGGGGAGCGTGGCAGGGGACCCGGTGAGCGTGACAGTACCCCCTCCCCCACGCCCCCCTCCCCGCAACCGGGACAGGAAGGCACGTATCAGAGGAGTACCCACATTCTCCCGGGGTTCACAGGACCTATCCTCAGGACCATACCCTGCCCAGTCCACCAGGAAGAACTGTCGGCCCCGTACAGTTTTCATGGCCACAATATCCCTTACCGCATAGATGTCATCATCAGCAATAGGAGGAGGAGCAGAACTGGCAGCAGCGGAGAAGGGACCAAGGACAACCGGCTTGAGCAGGGAGACGTGGAAGGAGTTGGGTATCCTCATCGTGGCCGGGAGCTGCAGCTTGTAGGAGACCTCATTGATCTTGCTGAGGACTTTAAATGGCCCGATGTAGCGAGGACCCAGCTTGTATGAAGGTAGCTTCAATCGGACGTACTTGGAAGCAAGCCAGACCAGATCTCCTGGAGAGAAACACGGAGGATCCAGACGCCTCTTGTCTGCGTGTCTCTTCATCTGCATGGAAGCACGTCCAAGGGACGCCTTGACAGAGTCCCAAATTGTTGCAAAGTCACGGACTACAGCATCAGCAGCAGGGACATCCGAGGAAGAGGACACAGGTAAAGGGACGAAAGGCTGAAGTCCGTAAACGACATGGAAGGGAGAGCTGGAGGAGGACTCACTGACGTGGTGGTTATGAGAGAATTCAGCCCAAGGAAGAAGCGTGGACCAGTCGTCGTGATGGGCGTTGACGTAGTGACGTAAGAAGGAGGTCAAAATCTGATTGACTCGTTCCACTTGGCCATTCGACTGAGGATGGTAGGCTGAAGAAAAGTCCAGAGTCACTCCCAGATGTTTGCAGAGAGCCCTCCAGAAGTGGGAGGTAAACTGAGTTCCTCTGTCGGACACAATGTGTGAAGGAAAGCCATGCAACCGGAAGATGTGCTGTATGTAGGCGTCAGCGAGTTCCTGGGCAGAGGGCAGTCCAGCCATAGGGACGAAATGAGCCATTTTGGAGAACCGATCCACCACGACCCATATGACTGTGTGTCCGGAGGACAGGAGCAAGTCCGTAATAAAGTCCATTGCAATGTGTTGCCACGGAACGGACGGTATAGGCAGAGGCAGAAGACGGCCATATGGCAGGTGTTTGGGCGTCTTGTTCCTGGCACAAGAGGAGCAGGCTGAGACAAAAGAAGCGACGTCCGTGCGAAGGGATGGCCACCAGTAGTGACGTACAATTGTACTCCATGTTTTCTTCTGACCAGCATGGGCGGCTATTTTCGGCATGGCCCCAGTGCAACACTTTTTGCCTGTCGGTCTCAGAGACATAGGTCTTCCCGGGCGGTATCTGGGCCAGGGTGACAGGGGCCACCGGAATGATTTTACTAGGGCAGATGATGGACTGGGATGTCTCCTCCTCCTGCTCCATGGGCATGAATGACCTGGACAAGGCATCTGCTCGTACATTCTTGTCCGTGGGTCGAAAATGGAGCTGAAAATCGAATCTGGCAAAGAACAAGGACCACCTGGATTGCCGTGGGTTCAGTCGCTGAGCGGACCGCAGGTATTCCAGGTTCTTGTGGTCCGTCTAAATGATCACGGGGTACACTGCTCCCTCCAGAAGGTAGCGCCATTCCTCCAGAGCCAGTTTGACTGCCAATAGCTCTCGGTCACCGATGGTGTAGTTGCGTTCAGGCGCTGAGAAGCTCTTGGAGTAGAAACCGCAAGTAACCATCTTCCCGGAGGAGGACTTCTGCATGAGCACTGCTCCGGCTCCCGAGGAGGAGGCATCCACCTCCAAGGTGAACTGTCAGTTTAACTCAGGACGGTGGAGCACAGGGGAGGAAGCAAATGCCTGCTTCAGGGAGCCAAACGCGGCGTCGGCCGCAGGTGACCAGTCCTTTGGATTAGCCCCCTTCTTGGTCAAGGCGGAGAGAGGTGCAGTCAGAGCAGAGAAGTGAGCGATGAACTGACGGTAATAGTTTGCGAATCCCAGAAAGCGTTGGATTGCCTTCAGTCCCGAAGGAGGGGGCCAGTTGAGAATGGAAGAGACCTTCTCCGGGTCCATCTGCAGACCGGTATCGGAGATTACGTAACCCAGGAAGGGAAGAGAAGACTGCTCGAAGACACACTTCTCGTACTTGGCGTACAGACGATTCTCCCTCAGTCTTTGTAGTACCAGCTGCACGTTCTCTCTGTGGGTCTCGAGGTCCGGAGAAAAGACCAGGATATCATCGAGATACACCACCACACAGACGTAGAGAAGGTCCCGGAACACGTCGTTCACCAATTCCTGAAAGACTGCTGGTGCGTTACACAGGCCGAAGGGCATCAAACAATATTCATAGTGCCCATCGCGAGTATTGAATGCGGTCTTCCATTCATCCCCAGAGCGGATGCGGACCAGGTTGTAGGCACCCCGAAGATCCAACTTGGTAAACACACGAGCTCCTCTAAGCCGATCAAACAATTCGGGGATGAGCGGCAGGGGGTATTTATTTTTCACGGTGATTTGATTCAATCCCCGGTAGTCAATGCATGGGCGTAGATCGCCCTCTTTCTTCCTAACGAAGAAGAAGCCTGCTCCAGCAGGAGAGGAGGATCTCCGAATGAATCCCCTTGCCAGGTTCTCTGTGATGTAGGTAGACATGGCCCTTGTTTCAGCAGGAGACAGCGGATATATCCGTCCTCGAGGTGGTGTAGTTCCCGGGAGTAGGTCGATGGCACAGTCGTAAGGACGATGTGGCGGCAGTACCTCTGACTCCTTTTTATCAAAGACGTCCGCGAAGGACCAATAGGCCGAGGGCAGTCCCGGTAGGGACTTCGGAACCGGAGGTCGTCGGATGGGCTGTATAGTCTTCAGACAGTTCTCGTGGCAAGAGGAGCCCCATCGGGTGATTTCACCAGTACCCCAGCTGACTGACGGTTCGTGTGTCCGTAACCAGGGGAGTCCCAGCAGGATTTGATGAGACATGTGTGGGAGGACGTAGAGAGCGATGTTCTCGGTGTGCAGGGCAACGATACGTAGTTCCACCGGCTTGGAGATCCACGAGATGGTGTCAGAGAGGGGTCTCCCATCTACAGAGGCAATCACGAGGGGTTTGTCGAGTGGAGTAACAGGCACCTGGTACTTGTCCACCGTGGCCTGCTGGATGAAATTGCCTGCTGCCCCGGAATCGAGGTACGCCTCGGCCGTGAACCGCGTCTCTCCCGTTGTCACTTGAACAGTCCACGTAACTGGGTCTGAGAGAGTCCCAGCACCTAGGGTGGCCTCTCCTACCAGCCCTAGGCTTTGGCGTTTCCCGACCTCTCTGGACAGGAGCGTAGAAGGTGTGTGCCCTCTCCGCAGTAGAAACAGAGGCCCTTGGCGAGCCGTTCTGCTCGGCGTTGTTCGGACTGCCGCAAACGGTCAATCTGCATGGGTTCGTGGACAGAGACACCAGACGACGTTGACTGAAGTACGGCGGGCTTCTGCGGAGGAGAGGAATGCCGTATCGGACGTCTCTCACGGGACACCTCTTTGGATCGTTCCTGGAATCTGAGGTCCACGCGGGTGGCTAGTGCGATCAAGGCATCCAGAGTAGAAGGAACATCGCGGCCTGCCAGCTCGTCCTTAATACGACTGGAGAGTCCTTCCCAGAAGGCGGCGGTGAGGGCTTCATTGTTCCAGCCCAATTCTGAGGCCAAAGTGTGGAAGCGGATGGCATACTGCCCCACCGTCATGGTCCCCTGACGTAGCCTGAGGAGGGATGAGGCGGATGCGGCGGCACGGCCGGGTTCGTCGAAGGTGGTTCTAAACGCCTGCAGGAAGTCCTGGATGTTAGTGGTTACAGGGTCCTCCTTTTCCCACAAGGAATTCATCCAGGCCAGTGCCTCACCCTCTAGATGGGACATCACAAACGCCACCTTGGCTTGGTCGGAGGCAAACAGGTGCGGAAGCAGCTTGAAATGGAGGGAGCACTGGTTTAAGAATCCTCTGCAGGTCTTGGGATCTCCGGCATATCGGGGTGGAGAGGCCAAGTGGAGTTTAGAAGCTTCCGAGGTAGCCGCTACGGGAACCGTGACCGTGGACTGTGCAGTGGTAACCTGAGATGCCAAGGACGTGGCAGATGCTTGCAGCGTGTGCAGGCGGGTATCCACTGAGGTCATGAAGGCCAGCATGCGGGACTGAGTCTCGCGCTGACGTCCGAGTTCCTGCTGCAAGTTGCCAAGCCGGGCCACTAGTGCTTCGGCGGGATCCATGGCCTGTTCTTACTGTTAGGGCCAGGTGGACGGGCAGACCCAGGAGGTGGATCCACTGGGCCGAACTCCTCACTGAAGGCAAGGGGTCCGGTAGCCGGAGCACTACAGGTAGCAGGACAGTCCGTTCCAAAGAGTGGAGTGTAGAAGTACCTGGGACCACGGAGTCACCGAAGGTGGTCTGGATGGCGGAGCTCAGGTTCGGAGGCCGAGATGTTGTCAGGCAGAGTCCGGAACTGATGGAGCGAGAAGATGGGTCACCACAGGGATCAGAGATGGAATGGACTGACGGGATGGCGGACAGTCACCGTTCGGGGTACGGGAATCGTCAGGACCGGATGGCGTGGCAGGAGCGGCTCTAGGAGAGAGATAGGTAAGTATACCAGCAGACACAAGGAGACCTGACTCCTAGCTTATCAAAACACTAAGAACAGGCCCCGCCCACTTGGAAAGGATTCCCCTATATACCCAATACCTGATCCTTCAATATCCTGTTGGAGGACACTGGCCCTTTAAGAAAGGGTCAATGACCGCGCGCGCGCCCTAATGCGCATGCGCGAGGCCCGGGTGCCAGAAGCCAGGGTAGGGAGCAGCGAACAGGAGGCAGGAGAGCCGGGCTGGAGCAAAGCTGCCGACGGACGCCGGGAGCGGGGACCGGGACGCCTGGGGATCACAGGTGATGGGGCCTGGAGGCTGTGGAGCAGGGGACGCCGGACAGAGGAGCCGGGGAGCAAGCCAGGGAAGCCGGGGAGCGTGGCAGGGGAGCCAGGGAGCGTGGCAGGGGACCCGGTGAGCGTGACAGGTGTCCTGCACAGGTGCTGCACATAGAATTGCACCAGTGGGGAACTAATGGAGTACAACAGCCACTTCTTGTATGCCACTAAGTTTACTCAATTTTTGGTATTATAATGTCTTAGTAAGTAACAATGAGTTTGAGTGTGCAATGCAGGCAGACGTGCTGCAAATATCTTTGCACTTGTGGGACGATACAGAAGTCCAACAGCCATGTTTAGGATGCCACTAGGTTCACTGAGTGTTAGCTAGTATAATGGCTTAGTAACAATGAGTTTGAGTGTGCAATGCAGGCAGACGTGCTGCAAATATCTGTGCACTAGTGGGACTATACAAAAGTCCAATAGCCACGTTTAGGATGACACTAAGTTCACTCAGTGTTTGCTAGTATAATGGCTTAGTTATAATGAGTTTGAGTGTGCAATGCAGGCAGAGGTGCTGCAAATATCTGTGCACTACAGGGACTATACAGAAGTCCAATAGCCACATTTAGGATGACACTAGGTACACTCAGTGTTTGCTAGTATAATGGCTTAGTTATAATGAGTTTGAGTGTGCAATGCAGGCAGACGTGCTGCAAATATCTGTGCACTACTGGGACTATACAGAAGTCCAATAGCCACGTTTAGGATGCCACTAGGTTCACTGAGTGTTTGCTAGTATAATGGCTTAGTAACAATGAGTTTGAGTGTGCAATGCAGGCAGACGTGCTGCAAATATCTTTGCACTAGTGGGACTATACAGACGTCCAATAGCCACGTTTAGGATGACACTAAGTTCACTCAGTGTTTGCTAGTATAATGGCTTAGTTATAATGAGTTTGAGTGTGCAATGCAGGCAGAGGTGCTGCAAATATCTGTGCACTACAGGGACTATACAGAAGTCCAATAGCCACGTTTAGGATGCCACTAGGTTCACTCAGTGTTTGCTAGTATAATGGTTTAGTTATAATGAGTTTGAGTGTGCAATGCAGGTAGAGGTTCTGCAAATATCTGTGCACTACTGGGACTATACAGAAGTCCAACAGCCACGTTTAGGATGCCACTAGGTTCACTGAGTGTTTGCTAGTATAATGGCTTAGTAACAATGAGTTTGAGTGTGCAATGCAGGCAGACGTGCTGCAAATATCTGTGCACTACTGGGACTATACAGAAGTCCAATAGCCACGTTTAGGATGACACTAGGTACACTCAGTGTTTGATAGTATAATGGCTTAGTTATAATGAGTTTGAGTGTGCAATGCAGGCAGACGTGCTTCAAATATCTTTGCACTAGTGGGACTATACAGAAGTCCAATAGCCACGTTTAGGATGCCACCAGGTTCACTCAGTGTTTGCTAGTATAATGGCTTAGTTATAATGAGTTTGAGTTTGCAATGCAGGCAGAGGTGCTGCAAATATCTGTGCACTACTGGGACTATACAGAAGTCCAATAGCCACGTTTAGGATGACACTAGGTACACTCAGTGTTTGCTAGTATAATGGCTTAGTTATAATGAGTTTGAGTGTGTAATGCAGGCAGACGTGCTGCAAATATCTTTGCACTAGTGGGACTATACAGAAGTCCAATAGCCACGTTTAGGATGCCACTAGGTTCACTCAGTGTTTGCTAGTATAATGGCTTAGTAACTATGAGTTTGAGTGTGCAATGCAGGCAGACGTGCTGCAAATATCTTTGCACTAGTGGGACTATACAGAAGTCCAACAGCCACGTTTAGGATGCCACTAAGTTCACTCAGTGTTTGCTAGTATAATGGCTTAGTAACTATCAGTTTGAGTGTGCAATGCAGGCAGACGTGCTGCAAATATCTTTGCACTAGTGGGACTATACAGAAGTCCAATAGCTAGGTTTAGGATGACACTAGGTACACTCAGTGTTTGCTAGTATAATGGCTTAGTTGTAATGAGTTGGATTGTGCAGAGGACAGGAGTGTACAGTGCCAGGGTTGTGGGGCTCTGGGTAGAGGAATGGAAGCCTGCCTTTCTATTCCCTCCTAATGGGGAAATGCAGCGAGGAAATCCCTGACCTTAGCTACACAGATGCTGTCATCTTGTGTAGCTGTTAAACTGTTTTCAGGACCTGTCACCTATGGCTCTGACCCTGCCGGTACGAGCCCTTAAAAGGACTGATAGAAAGTGCTCTCCCTAAGCTGTCCAGCGCTGTGTATGGAGCGCATACAGCAGTATCGGCGATAGGACTCAGGACGGAGCTGCGCCAGTGATGTCTGACACCAAGGACGCAGAAGGCAGATAATGGCATGCTGGAGGAAATTGTCCGGTTTTATAATGCAGGGACATGTGACATGGACATCCTATCACACATGCCGTTGCTTCTCTGGTTAAAAGTCCACTTAGCTGTGTGTGTGTCTGGGATTGGCTGACATGCTGGCCCTCCCCACTACACGCGCGCGCTTAGGGAAGGAAGACAAGGAAAAAAAAAAAAAAATGGCGATCGCTATTATCCAAACAGCAGTGATCTGAATGCGCTGTTCCCGCACTCTGTACTCTGAAATGTCATAATAGTGTGAGTCACAGAGTGACTTACACTATTACAGCGGAAAGCCAGCTAGTAATTAGCTTGTCTTTTTGCTGCTAGAACCGTTCTCGAACGTATCTAAAACTATCGAGCTTTAGCAAAAATCTCGAGTTCTAGTTCGATCTAGAACAGCCCCCAAAATCACTCGAGCCGCGAACTGGAGAACCACGAACCTAGAACCGCGCTCAACTCTATTTACAACCTATTGTCAACCACACATTTCAAGGTGCCCGTAGGTTGTATTTTCTTCCAGATGCATAACTATCATGGTTACAGGGTTACAATAGCACCCCAGTTCTGGATCTTAAAGAGTCCCAAAAATCCCTTTGGCTGTAAAGTAAATTCTATGAACAATCTGCAGTAAATAAGGGGCCCCATTAGTCTATGTGCCCACGGGAGAAAATAACCGCAGATTTTGCCGCGGAAAACCCACAGATTTTCTAGATTTTCTAGATAAATCCGTGGGTTTACTCAAGTACAGACACTCCCCATGTTATCCTATGGGATTTGAGAAGTGCTGTATCAATGATGCGATATGTGCGGCTGCGGAAAATGCAGCCGCACGTAACCTCAGGTCTGTTATTCATGCAGATTTATCTATGGAGATACAGGGCGGGAATTCCACAGGAATTCCGCACAAAATCCACAGATTTACTGCAATAACTCCGCAGATATACTGCAGCAAAGGATTAGAGATGAGCGATATTCGAGGTTCGCCAATTTCATGTTCGAGTCATTTTGGGGGGTGCTCGAGATCGAACTCGAACGCAAGCTTTTTGCTAAAAGCTCGATGGCTCGAGTTACAATCGAGAACGGTTCGATCAGCAAAATGCCTAGCTATTTACTAGCTGGCATTTCAGTGTAATAGTGTGAGTCACTGTGATTCACACTATTATGAAATTTCAGCGTATAGTGTGCGGGGGGGACGCGGTTTAGATCTTTAGATCTGTGATGCTGATAAAATGCCGATCGCCATCTTTTTTTTTCTTTCCCTAAGCGCGCGTGCAGTGGGGCGGGCCAGGATGTCAGCCAATCACAGACACACACACAGCTAAGTGTACTTTTTGCCAGACAAGCAAGGGCATGTGTCATAGGCTGTGAATGCCTATAAATACGGCTATTTTCCTTCACGCCGCCATTATCTGCTTTCTGAGTGTGGGTGACATTCATCGCTCAAGCTGCTCCTGCCGCCGCTCCTGCTGTGTACGCTATACACACAGCGCTGTACAGATTAAGGACTGCAGTTTTTTTCAGCCCTTTTCATGGCTGATTTCCGGTTCTCAGAGCCATAGCTGACAGGCAGGTCCATGGAAACGCTGTATACAGCTTCAGATAACAGCGTCTGTGTTCCTAAGCTCAGGGAATTCCTTGCTGCATTTCATCATTAGGAGGGATAGAAAGTGAGGCTTCCTTTCCTGTCCTGGTACCCACAGAAGCCGGGCCGTGTACCCACCAGCCCACTTTTCCAACGCAATTGTATTTGCCCAAAGAGCTGACACTTTTTCTGCCATCCTAAAAGTGTATGGAATAGTAACTTAGTTTTCCTTTCCTGTCCTGGTACCCACAGAACCTACCTGCCCACTTTTTGCCACGCAATTTTATTTGCCCAAAGAGCTGACACTTTTGCTGCCATCCTAAAAGTGTCTGGAATACTAAGTTACTGTTCCTTTGCTGCCAAGAAAGGTACACCACATGTGCATTCTACACTCCTCTCCATTTCTGCTACGCAATTATTAACTGCAGGTAGTCCAGCCAATCTGTGACGAAGGTGCAGGCGTGGATATAATGTTGCCGTCATCCACAGGTGGTTCTCTCGATGTATGAGAGAGCTCAACACCACCAGCTGTTTCCACTTCCAAAACAACTGACGACATGACAATCACACTCCCTGTTGCGGGTAAAGGGGTGGAAGGTCAGCGTGAAAAAGCATGTGTGACTGCTGTCCCCACAGTCACAGAGGATGAAGAGCACGCAGATACACTTGATGGGGTAGGCGGTGGTTGCACAGCCCTGCAAGGACGTATTAACAACGATACAAAGCTCCAAAAAACCATTTTATAGTATTGGCAGAAGGGTACCTTAACAAGGTCCCTTGAAGACCAATGCAAACTCCATATAAAACATTCAGAACACAGGAGAAACAGGAGTTTTAAATGCAAAATATATTTATTATAGACAAGGAGGGGTTAAGGCAGAAGATTTAAAACAAATATGCAGGGCAGAAGTGGCAAAAAGATTATAGCTGTCAAATACAAAGTTGTATATATACAAACAAGCAGGCATAAATAGTATATATTAATAATATTGAATGTATGCAGAGAACCCGTTAGGAAATACAATGATCTCTTGCAATTCAAGTGTGAGATGAACTCTCCAAAAGACATAAAGTGCTATAGTGCAGATTGATTCATAAATAGAAGTTCATCCAAAACACACACGAGCGGGTGTTCTGCACAAACTCACCCCATATGTAGAAAACTAAAAATGCCTGCCCTGAAAAGTTTCACAAGTGAAAAACATACCTATATTAGGAACAAGACAAGGGATCGCCAATGCCACATAGATGCCCCGAATAAGAAGGTAACCCCCCGGCCCAACGACACGTGTTTCGCCAGGAGGGGGCGAGTGCACCCCACCTCACGGCTTCATCAGGATGGGAAGAATCCTAAAAGTGTATGGAATAGTAACTTAGTTTTCCTTTCCTGTCCTGGTACCCACAGAACCCGGGCACTGTACCTACCTGCCCACTTTTTGCCACGCAATTTTATTTGCCCAAAGAGCTGACACTTTTGCTGCCATCCTAAAAGTGTCTGGAATACTAAGTTACTGTTCCTTTGCTGCCAAGAAAGGTACACCACATGTGCATTCTACACTCCTCTCCATTTCTGCTACGCAATTATTAACTGCAGGTAGTCCAGCCAATCTGTGACGAAGGTGCAGGCGTGGATATAATGTTGCCGTCATCCACAGGTGGTTCTCTCGATGTATGAGAGAGCTCAACACCACCAGCTGTTTCCACTTCCAAAACAACTGACGACATGACAATCACACTCCCTGTTGCAGGTAAAGGGGTGGAAGGTCAGCGTGAAAAAGCATGTGTGACTGCTGTCCCCACAGTCACAGAGGATGAAGAGCACGCAGATACACTTGATGGGGTAGGCGGTGGTTGCACAGCCCTGCAAGGACGTATTGTAGCACAGTGAAATTCCCATTGCGACTTATGCTTCATCTAAAGTCGTGTACAGGGTGGGCTCCCCAGTATGCAGCAAAACCAAACAACAGGAAAAGGACTCTAGGCAGTTGGGTTGATAAATGATTGTTTAACTTTCCCAAAAAAAAACATTAAGAACCTTGCATAAAACTGAAAGAATAGAACAATCTATTCAGTAGCCTACTACCTGGCAATCCCTCTGCGTAGCAGGAGTAATTGTGTGTTTGTGTGTGTGCGAACACGACTTACCAGTGGCGCACAAGAGCTTACAACTTATGTACCTAAACATAGACAAAACCCATTACCCCCCCTGAATACCCTTGTTAACTGAAGCCTCACAGATAAGGCAGATAATAACAGTGTTGTTGCAAACCACACAGCTCAGCAACACAGTCATGCAAATCTTGTAAAGCAACAGTCAATGCAAACATGTGTCACTGTCCCTCTATGATTTAAACTGTAAGTGAAAATTTGACAGTGCAGAGGCAGCAAGTCTTATTGGCTATATAGTCAGCCTAACCAGAACAGATACGTGTTTTGCTAATAAAACAAAGTGTTGCGTGCACGCATTTGTGTCTGGGCCCAGCCTACCGTACCCGGTTACTGTGGTGTCCAGTTGCAATAAATACAGACTTTACGCTCCTCTCACGGTAAACAGTATAGACAGCACCGGAACAATGTCGGTCTTTGGCACAGGATGCTTCTCTCAGGCGTTACGGTCCTCCTCAACAAACTCCAACAAAACACCCCTCATAATTGACCGAAGTGTTTCCACGGTGGCTCCTTGCTGTAACACATGTCGCGGGCGGAGGAGGGGACGCTGCGCTCTCCCACTGCTCGGGTCCGGCTGCCGCTGCTGCTGCGGCCGCTGCTGCTGCTCGGTGGTGGCTTGAGCAGTGGGCCGGATCCCGGGGACTCGAGCGGCGCTCCTCGCCCGTGAGTGAAAAGGGGGGTGATTGGTTGTGGGGGTTTTGATTATGAATATTGTCCGTGACGCCACCCACGGTTGTGGTGATTTTGGTGACACCACCGCTAGACGGAGATCCCGGGAGCGGTGACTGGGAGCAGCCTTGTTGTTAGTTCTCCCCTCCGTGGGTAGGGGGATTGGTTGTCCCGGGGCCCGGTGATGGGGTAGGGATGGATGGCAGGCAGGTTACGAGGCTTGGAGAGGTGCAGGGTCGCGGGGGCAGCGCTGTGCCACACGGCACGGTGGTACTCACTCAGCCCAATGATGAAGACACAGTTCTCGGTAAAACACACAGCTGGGTGGACGGGTCCCGCAGACGGCTGCGGTGTCGTTGCTCCCGGCAGGTTGGTGGTGACTGCCTTTCCCTGCACCTAAGATGTCTGTACGGTTCCAATGGGTTCCCACCGGTAACCCCCTCCCCGGCTTGGATATGGGCCGGAGGAGGCCCTTTTGCCCGCAGGCGCTGGCCCTGAGAAACGGTTGCCTTGGCGGTGGCGGTGTCTCTATCACTCGGTTGGACGGTTGCCTTCTGTCGGGACTTGACTGTTTGAAAACCCAGGAGGTCCCCTTCACTAACGGATTTGACAAATTCACAGTGACTCCTAGCCTTGCCGGGGTCCGAAAAGCCCCTGCCAGATGGTGCTGACTTCTCTTTGTGTACCGGTCCGGTACCGCCGGGCCACCGTCCGTCCACGGTCCTTACGGTAGACTCCAATCGGCCACTCCTGCAGACGGTCACCACCGTCTGCCAACCTTGCTGATCTGTCCGGGCCACACACCCGGACCAACTTCAGGCTGCTTAGCTGTCACTTTTCTCCACTCTCACCTTCACTTCTCAACTGTCCTCACTCCTCTTCAAAACTAATCTGCCTGGTTTTCCCGCCTCCAGGACTGTGAACTCCTCGGTGGGCGGGACCAACCACCTGGCCCACCCCCTGGTGTGAACATCAGCCCCTGGAGGAAGGCAACAAGGGTTTTTGTGTTCTGGCTTTGGTGTGCCTGCTGGGAGTGTGGGGTGTGTGGGTGTTGTGGTCTGTGGCCCCTGGCTTGTCCAGAGCGCCACACACACACCTTTAACTTGAGAGCTGTTAGGAAGCAAGTGCGTTTGGGTTGACACCACAGAGGTATGGAGCATTTGGGATATTGAACTTGAGGTGGAGGAGAGGCCAATTTATGGAGCACTTGAGATCCATTGAATCAGCTAGTGTTTTGGTGCCTCCTCTACATTTGGTAGCAATGGTCGTGTCTGTGAAAAAAGGGATCATATCAGATTATCCATGGGAAGAAGTACACCTGTTATTTTGGCTGGTAGTTGGTGTTACGAATTGGTGCCACCGTAAAGGCAAGCAGCCTGCTGCGGTTCTAGTTGCGCCCAGGCGTCAGCTGTATTTTTGAGCTGTGCCTCGGTTGCCCAGCTGGCTGCTTTCTTCTCCACGTCTAAGTGTGGAAAGGCAGCTAGTGCGCATGCGTGTGCAGATTTACCTCAGCCTAAGTCCAGTGTTTTGCCTAGTGAGTATGCTCAGCCTGACTGTGCCATTCCTGAGGTTAATTCCTGAGTTCGTGCTACAGCGCATGCTCCCACACTTAGTGCGAAAAGACTCTTTGCACAGGTATTTGGACTTCTGGCCATGTCTAAGTCCTGTGTTGTGCCTAGACAGCATGCTGAAGCTGATGATCTTTTTTCTGAGACTGTTGTTCATGCTACTGAGCATGCTCAAGCACTTAGTGCATCAGAGCCTGGGTCCAGTAAGGAACTCACTGGCTATGTCCGTGAGGTGGTAGTCCATGATAGGCCAAGGGGCATCAAGTGTCCTGATGATGTGTCTACTCCGGACTGGCTCGCAGAGGCCCGCCCCTATGATTTGGCACATCATCATTGTTCGTCAGACGATGACTGGTGAGGTGTTTGGGGCGTGACTGCCATGAGGTCATCAGTGAAGTGGCGGTTCCAGATAGGCCGCTGGTTATGTCACTGATGACGTGGCACTATGCTATTGGCTCCTGGAGGTGCATTGTGGTCCACCCTGGGTTGGAACAGACCCAGGTTATTAAAGGGGCTGGAGCCAACAAGGAGGTGCGCAGTCTTCTTTAATGCTGAGAAAGAGCACACCTCCATGTGTTGAACCCATTGCGGCTTTTAGCCACAGGTAGGCAGGGATAGGGCGTCGGTGCAGACCGCCACCACAGTTGGTAACGCAGAACGGTTAAGACCAGCTCCTGTCCTACCAGTCCTGCTAGTGCAGCCCTGTGGCATTAACTGGGCTGCTGCTGCACCTGGTGTCCACAGGTGTGGCCCCTACGAACACGGACAGCATACCCAATGGCCCCTGTGTTGTTAACAGGGAGTTCCTGGGCTGGGTGGGTGTGTGTACACTGTGACGCTAACAGGGATCCCAGTCTACAGATCCGAGTGTTGTCTAACTCGGTTCAGGCTAATATTAGTTTCAGAGCCACCCAGCTCTGTATCCTCCGCCTAACCTTCCAATTGACAACATCTCCTTTTCCATCTGGGAGCACGGTGGACACCGACTGGCGATTGGGAATATACCTTTCTCTTTCTTTTCTTCTTAATTTTTTTATATAGCGCTAACATAGTATATACCACCTTATCCAAATCTGCCAGTCCCCTCGTAACAGATCATGTTTCTTCAGCAAATGTTACTGTTGCTTAACCACCAAACCCACGGACACAGACTTTTTTCCCCTTTCCAACACACCTGCTCCCCTTTCCACCAGCATCTGTCCTTTTTCCACTCATTTTGTATATGACCAAATTTGCAACTCTGCAGGGTCACCCTACTAAATGCCGTCTCAGCACAGCAGCCACTCTGTGCACCACTGGTGTTTAGTGGAAAAACAGATCTAAGATTGCGTACCAGCTTTTGCTGATACTCCTGCATACATGCGTCCCTTTCTATGGTAGGACTTATTTTGCCAAATTTTGTCTTGTACCGGGGATCCAACATTGTGGCATCCCACTTGTCCGCATTACTTCGAATTCGGACAATCAGAGGATCATGTTGTAGGTAGTGCAGCAAGAAGGCGGTCATGTGTCTTGCGCATCCAGGAGGACCAAGTCCTTGCTGTGTTGTTGGCGGAGAGGTGAGAATCATGCCTCCTTCCTCTGCCCTCTCCCCCCAACCTCGCACAACCGAAATGTGAGCAAGCTCTCCCTCATCTGCTCAGTCTTCCATGCCCATCGCCAGTTCGTCCTCCATTTCTTCATGGGCTCCTGCACCTTCGTCAACAGTTTTGCTGATACTATGTGCCCTTGTTAATCCCTCTCCCCCACCGTCCCATGCCTGCCGCCTTTGTGCAGCTGACCGTCTGGACCTTGTAGATCTTGTTATCCTTACCGCATATGACTCCTCCTGTACTTCCTCCCCTTCCTCTTGTTCCACCACCTGACTCCGAAAAATGTTCAGAGTGTGCTCCAGCATGTAGATGACCGGAATTGTCATGCTGATAATGGCATCGCCAGTGCTAAACATCTTCGACGACATTTGTAAACTGTGAAGAAGGGTGCATAGGTCCTTGATCTGACACCAATCCAGCAGCGTGATCTGCACCACCTCTGGATCTAGTTAGCCCAGGCTATACGTCATAACGTATTGCAGCATGGCTCAGCGGTGCTGCCACAGACGCTGCAACATGTGCAGATTCAAATTCCTGCGTGTCGGCACATTGCATTTCAGGCGGTGAAACGCCAGACCGAAAGACTTCTGGAGCGATGCAAGTTGTTGAGCTGCTGGTGTGAATGGTGGAAGTGAGCACATAGCGAGCATGCCCGCTGCAGAAGGCCATGTAGTCGGGGATGGTGGTTTAAAAATTGCTGGAGATCAAGGTTCAACACGTGAGCCATACAAGACACGTGTGTCATATTTCCCTGACGAAGTGCCGCAGCCAGGTTTGCATCGTTGTCGCACATGGCTGTTAAGTCACCACCGGAGTCCACTCCATTAATTTGTACTCCGGTCGCCAGGTGACAGCGTGTTCCTTTCGTGCATAGTGCTGATGATGGGAGAGGAGTTGATGCCAGCGGCGGCTCACCCACTGGGCTGCTTTACCTTGAGATATGCAAAACCACTGGCTGACTGTAGGTGGTGGGTGTCTCACAACTGAAGTACCATCATTCACCTACAACCAATGGGAAGACACCACACTCTTTTTTAGGCCCATCCTGTCTGCTTACCACTGGCAGACAGAGCTCTGAACCTCAGGTTCCGCCTAGTTCTGTTTTGTGATTTTGTGTGCTTGTTTCCTGACTACGTCTCCTGCCTGCTGTTTATGTACCTCGTTGCCCGATCCGCATTTTCCCTCTTCTTGTTTTCTGATTAAGTCCTGGCCGTCCCATTCTGTTCCTGTTCCTCAATTCATGGTTTGACCCTGCCTGACTACTCCTCTCTCAGACTGCAGCCTTCCACAGGTATTGATCACCTTGGGCCCTGTGTAATTCCAAATCCCTTTATAGGGGTTAAAGGGTTTCAGAGTTCTGGGGGTCCTTCCTGGTGAGTTGCTTCCCTCTAGCCTATCCTTTACAGCCCGTCTGAGTGCATGGATCCAGGCAGATGTTACACCGTGCTCTCTGCAGAAGGCCATGTAGGCCAGGATAGTAGTTTAAAAATTGCTGGACAACCAGGTTCAACACGTGAGCCATACAAGGCACATGTGTCACATTGACCTGAAGAAGATCCGCAGCCAGGTTTGCATCATTGTCGCACCAGGCCTTCCCTCGCTGCTGGTTAAGTGGAGACAACCATTGATGAAAATCGGACTCACTCTCCAGAGCTTACCGTTCACAACTCCTCAGCGGTGTGACTCACATTTTCCAGACATTTCAAAGTAAAGAGTCGACCACCTGATGCCATTGAGCTCTGCTGCCAGCAATTTATCCAGATTGGAAGCCTAGATTGAGCAAGGCTCAAGTTGCACAGTAATGGCATTGATGTTCACTTGCATATACTCATATATCTGTGTCTCCTCCTCTTTTTCCTCGTCCAGCTGTTTAGTTTTCGCATGGGTATTTGTCCTTGTCACTTTCCCATGTGTTTGTGTTGTCTTGGGACTTGTTTGTCACCTTTTAGACACCTTTGAGGGTGTTTTCCAGGTGTTTTTAGGTGTTTGTGATTGCCTCCCATTGTTTTCAATGGGGTTCGAGAGGTTTGTCGAACAGTTCGCCGAACCAAACTCGAACGCGGCCTCCGTTCGACGAACCAAACCAAACTCAAGCCTCTAGAGGTTCACTCATCTCTACAAAGGATAGCTGAGGATTCCGGGGAGTTGCTGTGTGAACCTGCGGAAATACCTGCAGAAAAGTCTGCAGGTATGATCTTCCGTGGGCACATAGCCTTAAGGCTGCTTTACACGCAACGACATTGCTAACGACATATCGCTGGGTCACGGAATTTGTGACGCAAATCTGGCTTCATTAGCAACGCCGTTGCGTGTGACACCTATGAGCGACTGCTAGCGATTCAAAAAACGGCAAAAAATGTTGATTTTTGACACGTTGTTCCTTTCCCAAATATTGTTGCTCATGTTGGACGCAGGTTGTTCGTCGTTCCTGAGGCAGCACACATCACTACGTGTGACACCCCAGGAATGACAAACAACAGCGTTTCTGCGTCCTCCGGCAACGAGGTTGGAGTGACTTTAATGCGGCTGCTCTCCACCCCTCCGCTTCTATTGGTGACCCGCTGTGTGATGTTGTTGTGACGCCGCATGATCCTCCCCCTTAAAAAAGAGTTTGTTCGCTGGCCACAGCGACGTCGTTAGAAAGGTATGTGCATGTGACGCGTACTAGCGATATTGTTTGCCACAGGCAGCGATTTGCCCGTGACGCACGCACGAGGGGGTCGGGTGCGATCACAGCGTGTAAAGCGGCCTATAGAGTTTTTGCATTGGGGTTGTTGAGTTTCCAGCTACGCTTCTAATGCTTTGTGTGACAGACATCTTTTGAATTACAAAATATACTCCAGGATCCAGCAAACTGTGAGTGTGTTTTTAATATCTGAGTGACATTTCTAAAGAGGATTTAAGGACTTATTTGCAAATTAAAGTTTTTGTTTTATAACATTTCTTAGAATCCCTATTTTGTCTCAGCAACACAGCCATCAAAGCTAATTCTTTTTTCTTGTCAGAAAAGATTTTGATAAATCTTACTTTAAGAAGCTGAAATAATTAAGGTACCCATCTGCATATATTTGCAAGATCACAGAAAACATCATAATTGACATTTGTGATTCACAATCACACTTTAGAACAGCAAATTATTACATTCTGTTGAAATGCCTTTAAGTGCACTACTCAGACATTCCGTCTATATATTTCAATGTAATGACTATCCCTTATTATGGCATTACCTTTTTAATGTTAAGTGTGCCTACACAATAAAGTGATTTTTTTTTTCCACACAGTGTGGAATTTTGAGGTGTAACTTAAATATTTAATGTGAAAACTCTTTCTGACCCTGCATTAACTACTTGTAATTTAGGAACATTTCGCATAGAATAACCTGCTAAGTATAATGTCTTCAAAGAAAAAAATGTAAATCTGGAGTGAACCTGAGACAGGTGTCAGGAACAATGAAATACTCACTCAAATCTACATTTTAATGAATTCTGCATATGTAGGATCTTTCTCACTAATGAGTAAGGAAACTGTTGGGTAAAAAATCTATAGAATATAAACTTTATATTTTTTGCAATTACTGGTTTTGCAAGGTCAAGTAAACATTTAAGTGAGCATCAATACTTCTTTTTTAAATTTATACCAATGACTCCTCATAATCCCTAAGCAATTATATAGAACACTCATAATATCCATGACATAAGATTTTGGTAAATGGTAACTTTAATTAAAAAGTAATGCTTATCTTTCAGCTGCATTTCGCTTACTTCAGTTAAGAAATAATCTCAAATTATTTACTACTTAACCTCTTAAGAACCGAGCTGCTTTTTATCTTAATGAGCCTCATTTTTCAATGCTGAACAACATCACTTTTTGAGCATAGCAATACTTGTTTGAGTGGTCAGCAGATGAAAGACACCAGTACTCCGAACTCGCATACATATTTTTTTTAAAAAATCTTTCTTCTGTATGAACAAGCAACTTTATTATTCAAGTCGGCTCATCTCTACCTTTGAGGAGTCAGGACATCACAACCCCTCATAATTGACTCAATTGTATAAATTAGACATCATTTTAAAATCATCTTGAGGTGCACTGAGCATTTTGACACTACATATGGGTAACGACAAGCCACCCACTAAGCAGGACCCTGAGGTACCCTGAAACCCTTTAATCCCTATACAGGGATCTGGAATTACTGCAGGGTCCAGAGGTTCACTGCCGATGGTAGGCTGCAATCCAGAGATTGGGATAGTCGACTGGCCGAGGTCAAACTGAGATGTCAGGGGAGGTACAAAACAATTAACAGGAGAAATGTCCGGAAAACAGGCCAAGGTCAAACTGAGATGTCAGGCGAGATACAAAACAGCAGGCAGGAAGGACGTCAATAAACAAAGCCAAGTTCATATGAGACATAAAGCAAGGTGCACAGTACCAGAAAGGATGTAGCTCAAAGGAACACAAGACTATATCTGGCAAAGGTCCAAGAACACTGAAGGATATAAAAAGGGTGGGATGCCTTCCCATAGGCTGAAGTAGGAGCTGATACTAGCTGAAAGGCACACATCCCTATGGTCAGTCAGCAGTACTGCATGTTCCAGCCAGACCAAGCTTGATGAATGTGCGGTGACTCCGCCCACTAGAGCCACTGGAACTGACTTCTCCCCCATCTCCAGCACTGCCTGCAGTGTGAGTAGAGCAGCGCCTGATGACCAGGGCAGACGTCATCAGAGCAGGCCATGGTGGAGTCGTGACAGTAGAGTGATGCCTGGTGACTGGGGCAGACATCACCGGAGCAGGCCCTGGTGGAGACATGACAGTAGAGCGATGCCTGGTGATCGGGGAAGACGTCACTGGAGCAGGCCCTGGTGGAGACGTGACAGTAGAGTGGTGCCTGGTGACCAGGGCAGATGTCACTGGAGCAGGCCCTGGAGATGTGACAATATGTCTCATAATGCTTAACTAGTTGCATTTAATAATTGTAGGTGCTGCAACAATACTGCTGGCTGTTGCCACAAATTATTTTCCTTTCATATACCTGCACAATGTCACGGCCTTGACTTGCGGTACAGCTTCTGTGCTTGGACCTTTTCTTGTGTCCTCCTGTGTGTAGCAACGCCAGTCGGATTCTCTGGTTAAGTTGCGGTAAGCACCTGGCTCCTGGTTACAGTGATTGATCTTGTTACTCGACCCCAGACTGACAGCTGACTTCACTCTGCCTGCTACCCTGACTCTTCCGTTCCCATCTGGCTCCCGACATTGGCTTCCCTCCTGACTACTTTTTGCCTGTCCCATGTGTTTGTATGTATTCTCCTGGTTACCTGAACCCTAGCGTGTTTCATGACCTCTCTCCTGTCTGCTCCCTGAGTCTATTTGCGTCCTCTCAGTTCTGACACCGGCCTGCCTGATTTCCCTCAGTTTCTAGTATCCCTAGTGCAAATTAGCGATTGCCTTTTTACTGCATCTCTCAGTGACATCGCTGTGAGAGGGACATTACACGTAGCAACTTCTTTATTTATGATAATGTAACTTTTGTTCAGAGTATAGAATTTTACTCAAAACCACTCAAACTACAAAGCTCCCAGAATGTAAAATAAAATATATAAATACAGTTACTCATATTTTACTTTTTAGCTATTTATTTCAATATTCAACAGACAATAAAAACATCCATAAATGGCGCCAACATTGATATTAGAAGTCAACCTGTAGCAGAATTGCAATTCCCATTCCTGCAGATATAAATCTAAATGGATTTAAACAGAAAACACGGTCATCCTATTTGAAGAACGGGACTGCTACAAGTCTCTAACCCGTTTATTGGTACTGAAACATCATATTCAGGTCAGTGAAATCTGAAATTACTGATGCACATAGGCTACATCTAGGTTCTATTGGAACAATTAGATAGACTTTTTACATAAAATGTATTACCACTGTGAACTAGCACTTCAATATGTGCAAACATACTAAGGGCCTGATACATCAAGACCGTCAATGTTCACACCTGTCGTAATGAGGTTTTGAGTCCTCTGAATGGGCAAAGAACAGAAAACCATAGAAAATTATAACACCGCCTAAGTTATGGCTGGAATTAGAAGCTCCTGGCATAAAAGCTTTAATGATTCAAGCCTATTATGTTTATTTGTTTTTCAATAGTCCATTCTGGAAACAGTAAATCACATTTCCATATTGTGTTCTGTTGCAACATTTTGACGTGGTGTTTCTACCTCCTGGCATTTGTTTTTGTGTAATCCTTTTTGGCCAGGTAAAATTCATATGCTTTATCCAAAGCAGTTGTAAAGACATGATTGCAGTAAATATACACATGTAACTGAGCAGGTCTGTTTTGCCACACCTGTTTAAATTGTCAAATTAGGAACATTCATATCCCAATGATATTATGGGCAGACTATTGCTGAATTGTGATTTTCGTCTGTCACATGAGCTATGTCAGTGCATAGCATTTATGGTTGCTGTCACATTTTTCTGAGGTTGGCTAAATTTGTCAACAAAGTTTAGAAACAAATAAAGGCCTTAAGGATCAGGCTTCTTTACCACTTGTAGGGCTACTCTCAAGTTCTTAATGTGCTTTAACTAGTTAGACAGCATAAAAAGCAAGTTTGCAATTGACGTGCTCTTCTAGCTGCTGTTATTCTTTTGCAAAGAAAGCGTTTATCTTTTATCGTGTGTAGCTGGTTTGCAAGGCGTTGGTTTGGCAGACCCTGGCCAAGTGTATAATAGATAGGCCACATGGACACATTGAGTATTGGGTGAGTGTTTTGCCTCAGTAATTACGAGCTTCTGGCATCTGCTTTTGCATTTTTGAGCGGTCGTATTATTCCGTTGCAAAAACCAGCAGTAGTCCCCCGTTAGCCCAGTGTAGCACACAGTGCAACAGATTTGAAGTGCCCAACTGTTACCTTAATTTCCAATTTGACAGTCAAAGTAATACTTGTAAGCAAGACGCACTCGCTTTGTCAGATTCTTAAGCTGACCATGAGTAGTGTATTTGCCACATATGTAGCTGAAATTGTTCGAATCGTTAACACATTTGCGTCTATCTTAGCCCCTTAGTGACAAGGAAAAATGTTTAAAGTCAGATATTTGTCACTTTATGATGTAATAACTCTGGAATGCTTCATCACATCATCCCAGTGATTTTGAGACCGTTTTTTCGTGATACATTGTACTTGATGTTAATAGTAAATTTAAGAAGATACTGTATGTGTTGTATTTAATTATAAAAATATCAAAAAGTAGAAAAATATTTTGTGAAATTAGCAATTTTCAACCTTTGAATGGTTATCACTTTAATGCAGATAGTCACACCACACAAAATAGTTAATAAATTATAATAACCATCTAGATGAGGTAGTCACTATTTAGAGCAGCATCTAAGGGGTTAATTGGCCATGGCCAGTGACAACACCCATTGTGACTGATGCAGCAACATGTGAGCTATAGTGGACAATCGACAGCTGCTGCATTTTCACCGATTTGTAGATGCTATTCTCTTATAACTCAGGTCAGTAAAAAGATGTTTTGCTGGTCACTAAAGGGTTAAGATTATAAACTGCTATAACTATAACACATCTGATCTCTTTTACAAATTCTGTCCAGCTTGCCTTCTATACTTACTGCTGACATCAGCCGATAGACCTGTTTGAGTGAGTCAGGAACGGTCCAGGCATATCCGCAGGAATATTTACAATATAATTTTAATATTATAATGAGTGAATATAGGCTTTGCATGCATAACTTAAAATCTAGACATGCCAGGCAAATTCGGAGTTCATATTTGGAATCAGCACATTCAAATTTGTATAAATCATATTTTTTTCTCTCAGTAGCAAAATCATTGTTGTGCAGTGTTAGATGCACACCTGTGGAAGTACTTTAATGCACACCTGAAACACACTGCTTCTTTTTGTGGCATCATGAAAGTCAAAAGAAATCAGCCAAAATCTCAGTAAGAGAATTGTGGACTTCTACAAATCAGGTTCATCCTTGGGTGCAATATCCACATACCTGAAGGTGCCTCATTTATCTGTATAAACAATTATATGCAAGTACAAACAAGATGAGAATGTCCAGCCTTCATACTGCTCAAGAAGGAGACAGGTTCTGCTTTGGTCAGACATATGCATATGAAACCAAGAACAAGCTGGTAAGAATGTGTCATTATCCAGAGTGAAACAAGTACTGTATCAACATGGGCTGAAAGGTCACTCATCCAGGAAGAACTCCAGAAGAAACATAAAAAAGCCAAATTAATGCTTGCAAATGCACACAGGAACAAAGACCTACAATTTTTGGAGACGTCCTGTGGAATAGCAAAACTAAAATTGAACTGTTTGGCCATAATGACCATTATTACGTTTGGAGGAAAAAGGGAGAAGCTTTGAAGCCTAAGAACATCATCCCAACTGTGAAACACGGGGATGGCAGCATCATGTTGTGTCATTGTTTTGATGCAGGAGGAACTGATGCACTTCACAAAATAGATGGTATTATGAGGAAAGTAGATTATGTGGTAATACTGAAGCAACATCTCAAAACATCAGCCAGGAACCTAAAGCTTGGGCAGAAATCGGTCTTCCAAATGGACAATTATCCAAAGCTCAGTTCTGTCACAAAGAATGGGTCCAAGTTTCTATCAACTATTGCGAGAAGCTTGCAAAAAGATATCCAAAATGTTTGACCCAAGTCATACAGTTTAAGGGCAATGGTAAAAAATCCTAATGAAATATTTATAAACTTTTGATTTTGCAGAAAGTAATTAAAATGCCTTAAAACATTCTCCCCCTCTCTCATTATTCTGGCATTCTGCAAATATAAATAATTTTGGTAATCCTAATTGACCTAAAATGGGAAAGGTTTATTCTAATTTCATGTCAGATAGTGAGAAAAACATGCAAATGTGCCTTTTAGATAGTGTATGTAAACGTCTGGTTTCAACAGTATGTGCTACTCAAAAGACATGTTGAACCCCTTTCATGACAGCCAGTTTTTAAAAATATGTTATTTGTGACTATTTTTAATAATAACACTGTAAAAATTGTATATATCCAATTAATTAGGATTTTTATATATTATTCTAAATGTATGTGATAAGAGTTGGCCACTATAATTAGTTTTTTTTTAATTAAAGACTAAAAAATGAATATTTTGTAAAAGAAAATATTCATATTTTTCATTAACTCTAATATGTCTTATACATGATTAAATACTGTACTAATAGGTTTGGGGAAAATAAGCCATAGCTTCCTCACTTTGAAAACTGTACTCATATTTTGTTCAAAAGACTCCAATTGAAATTCAGACTGTAATACACATAATTTACAGTTATTCAGAGACTTTTTAGTTATTTGCAAATGTATTTGACAAAGCTGAAAAGTTTTGGGGAAATTAGGTGATATTGGCCAACTTTTACTTTAAAAAGATCTGGTTGTCTCTAGATTATGTGCTATATTTTCTCAAAACTATGTATTTTAACATTCATTTGATCATACAGTACAATTCAGAAATATACAGTTTGTAGTTTCAAGTGAAACCCTGGATGAGAGGTAACCAAGTGCATCTCAATTAGTTGTAATATCATCAAAAAGTTAATTTATTTCAGTAATTCAATACAAAAAGGAAGCACATATATTATATAGAGTCATTACAAATAGAGTGATCTATTCCAGGTGTTTATTTCTGTTAATGTTGATGATTATTGGTTACAGCTAATGACAACACAAACATCATTATCTCAGAAAGTTAGAATAATTATCACATAACACTTTCAAAGGCTTCCTAAGTGGTTAAAATGGTCCCTTAGTCTGGTTCAGTAGGCTACACAATCATGGGGAAAACTGCTGATTTGGACGAGGGTAAGCTACAATAAGTTCATTGCTAAAGAAGCTGGCTGTTCACAGAGTGCTGTATCTAAGCACATTAATGAAGAGTTAAGTGGAAGGAAAAAGTGTGGTAGAAAAAGGTGCACAAGCAACCAGGATGAAAAGGCCATTCAAAAATTTGGAAGAGAGTCACAAGGAGTGGACTACTGCTGGAGTCAGGGCTACAAGAGCCACCACACACAGATCTTTGCAGGACATGGGCTACAACTGTTGAATTCTTTGTGTCAAGCCACTCATGACCAATAGACAACATCAGAAGCATCTTATCTTATCTTGGGCAATGAGAAAAAGAACTGGACTTTTGTTCAGAGGTCCAAGGTGTTGGTTTCAGATAATAGTGAATTTTGCATTACATTTGGAAATCAAGGTCCCAGAGTCTGGAGAAAGAGTGGAGAGGCCACAATCCAAGCTGCTTGAGGTCTAGTGTGAAGATTTCACAACCAGTGATGGTTCAGGGAGCCATGTCATCTGCTGGTGTAGGTCAACTGTTTTTTTTATAGAGATGTAAACGTCATTTTCCAGCAGAATTTGGCACCTGTCCACACTGCCAAAAGTACCAATACCTGGTTTAATAACCACAGTATCATTGTGCTTGGTTGGCCAGCAAACTCGCCTGACCTTAACCCCATTGAGAAAATACGGGGTCTTGTCAAGAGGAAGATGAGAGACACCAGACCCAACAATGCAGACGAGCTGAATGCTGCTATCAAAGCAACCTGGGCTTCCTTAACTCCTCAGCAGTGCCACGGGCTGATCGCCTCCATGCCACGTTGCATTGATGCAGTAATTCATAAGGAATAAAAGGAGCCTGAGATAATTACTTTTTTATTAAACAAACTTTATTTGATGACAAAAGATAATTACAAACAATCAAACATTGCATAATAGATTTTGGTTATTCAAACATATCCTTATTGGGTTTTCATTGACTGTAAGCCATAATCATCACCATTAACAGAAATAAATACTTGAAATAGATCCCTCTGTTTGTAATGACTCTATCTATATATATAATTGCCTTATTCTGTCTGTCTGTCTGTCTGTCTGTCTATCTGTCTGTCTATCTGTCTGTCTGTCATGCTCCAAAATTGTGTCCTTACAGTGACACAAAGCTGATTGGCCGCTGGGCTTGCCATGGCCCCGCCCCCCCACACCGATTGGCCGCTCGCCCAGGCTGCGCCCCCACACGGATTGGCCAGCCTCTCGCCCAGGCTCTGCCCCCCCCACAGATTGGCCTCTCGCCCCGGCACCCTGCAGGCATTGGCAATTCGGCCACGCCACGCCCCGCCCCCCTCACGCAATGCACGCTAGCTCTGGCCCCGCCCCCTCCCTCCCCCCGCGCATTCCCCGAACTGACACGGCTGTCACGGAGGTCAGTACTGTACTCCCCCCCCCTCCCCCCCCCCCCGCGCATTCCCCGAACTGACACGGCTGTCACGGAGGTGAGTACTGTACTCCGTCCCCACCCCCACCCCACCCCCCCCGGCCCCCGCTCGCACGGAAGTGGTGTGGATACGTTGGTAACCATGCTCGCATGGTTACAAGCGCATCAAGGTCCTGCTGCGGCGGAAGATCCACACGCACACACATAACAGCACACACACAAACATACACACACATCAGATCACACTCACACTCACTCTCACACACACACCTCACACACACCTCACATCGCATCCACACACTCACAGCATCCGGCGATATCGCTTGCTTCTCGGCCTCGATACTGTGCTGTTGTGACCTTCCAGGACCTGCCGGAGGATCACATGGCCAGAGGCATGTGGTATCTCCGGATGTTGTGAGTATCAGCGCGTATGTGCGATATCGTCAGTGTCTGTGTGTGTGAGTGTATGCGATCGGGTGGGGGTGTGTGGGTGTGTGTGAGTGTATGCGATCGGGTGTGTGTGAGTGTATGCGATCGGGTGTGTG
The DNA here is from genome assembly GCF_048569485.1 of Anomaloglossus baeobatrachus. Classification (NCBI taxonomy): domain Eukaryota; kingdom Metazoa; phylum Chordata; class Amphibia; order Anura; family Aromobatidae; genus Anomaloglossus; species Anomaloglossus baeobatrachus. The sequence continues at coordinate 163,206,720 of NC_134353.1, forward strand.
TGAGTGGATGCGATCGGGTGTGTGTGAGTGGATGCGATCGGGTGTGTGTGAGTGGATGCGATCGGGTGTGTGTGAGTGGATGCGATCGGGTGTGTGAGTGTCGGCAGAGGAGCACGGCGTGCTGGAGGAGGCTGGGAGCAGAGAGGCTGATCATGGGGAAGGCTGGGAGGGGGAGGCTGATGCTGGGGGAGACTGGGAGGGGAAGGCTGATGCTGAAGGAGGCTGGGAGGGGGAGGCTGGGAGGAAGGAGGCTGGGAGGAGAGAGGCTGATCCTGGGGAAGGCTGGGAAGGGGAGGCTGATGCTGAGGGAGGCTGGAAAGAGAGAGGCTGATGCTGGGGGAGGCTGGAAGGAGAGAGGCTGAGGCTGGGACGAGAGAAGCTGATGCTGGGGAAGGCTGATGCTGAGGGAGGCTGGGAGGGGAAAGCTGATGCTGGGGAAGGCTGGGAAGACGGAGGCTGGGAGGAGAGAGGCTGATCCTGGGGAAGGCTGGGAGAGGGAGGCTGATGCTGGAGGAGGCTGGAAGGAGAGAGGCTGATGCTGGGGACAGAAAGGAGAGGCTGATGCTTGGAGGAGAGAGGCTGATCTGGGATGAGAGAGGCTGATGCTGGGAGGGGGAGGCTGATGCTGGGGGAGGCTGGGACGAGGGAGGCTGATGCTGGTGGAGGCTGATGCTTGGGGAGGCTGATGCTGGGGGAGGCTGGAAGGAGAGAGGCTAATGCTGGTGGAGGCTGATGCTTGCGGAGGCTAATGCTGGGGGAGACTGGGAGGGGAAGGCTGATGCTGAGGGAGGCTGGGAGGGGGAGGCTGGGAGGAAGAAGGCTGGGAGGAGAGAGGCTGATCCTGAGGGAGGCTGGAAGGAGAGAGGCTGATGCTGGTGGAGGCTGATGCTGGTGGAGGCTGATGCTTGGGGAGGCTGATGCTGGGGGAGACTGGGAGCGGAAGGCTGATGCTGAGGGAGGCTGGGAGGGGGAGGCTGGGAGGAAGGAGGCTGGGAGGAGAGAGGCTGATCCTGGGGAAGGCTGGGAAGGGGAGGCTGATTCTGAGGGAGGCTGGAAGGAGAGAGGCTGATGCTGGGGGAGGCTGGAAGGAGATAGGCTGAGGCTGGGAGGAGAGAGGATGATGCTGGGGAAGGCTGATGCTGAGGGAGGCTGGGAGGGGAAAGCTGATGCTGGGGAAGGCTGGGAGGATGGAGGCTGGGAGGAGAGAGGCTGATCTTGGGGAAGGCTGGGAGAGGGAGGCTGATACTGGAGGAGGCTGGAAGGAGAGAGGCTGATGCTGGCGGAGGCTGATGCTGGGGGAGGCTGGAAGGAGAGAGGCTGATGCTGGTGGAGGCTGATGCTTGGGGAGGCTGGGAGAGGGAGGCTGATGCTGAGGGAGGCTGGGAGGAGGGAGGCTGGGAGAGGTAGGCTGAGAGAAGAGAGGCTGATGCACACACACACACACACAGACACACGCGCGCGCACTGCACAACACACCACACACACACACACACACTGGGAACCACAAACAACTGCCCTACACAGACACCCACACACACAGACAATGCTGCACACACACAACACCCAACACACAAACACCGCGGCACACACAAATATACGCACATACCGCACAACACACACATTGCACAAAACATACCTCCCCCCAAAACACACCACACACACACAAACCGCGCAACACACACACAACGCTACAGACACACAGCGCTCCACAAACAACGCAACACACGCAACACACATACAACACCGCTCTCACCCCCCGTCACACCCAGACAACACCCAGAACATGTACAGCGCCTACACAAACACTTGGTAACTACACACAACAACATCTCTCTCTATATATATATATATATATATATATATATATATATATATATAACAAAAATCATACATGAACTACACAATACGTAAATTCTAGAATACCCGATGCGTAGAATCGGGCCACCTTCTAGTATAATATATTTGTTTCCCTTTTTGTAATGAATTGCTGAAATACATTAACTTTTTGATGATATTCTAATTTATTGAGATACACTCGTACATTCTTATGGATTAGTAATATGCACAATAATTAATGTAATGTTAATATATAGGTTTATTCAATGTAAAATAAATTTATTGTCATTAAATTAGAAGTATTCCATCAAAAAGATCTTTTAGCTCCTTTATTTTAAATGATTGTTCTTAATGATTTATGTTGAGCTATGAATGTTTTCACCAGCTAGAGTTTTAATTAGGTTACATATTCAAGCAAGAGCACTAATATTCAATGGTTTTCTATTGTAAAATTGTTAGCATCTTTTTAAATGTGACCTCTAAACTTCCTAAAAGAGATATTTGCATTTTTGTATCTTCATAAATGACTTTAACAATTATGAGCTTAAGTCTTTTGAACTCAGAGTAACGTTAAAAGTAATTATTGTTTGTGAGGTTGTTGACTTTAAATTGTGTACTCGAAAAAACATGCATTTGTCTCATTAATATTTATATTACAATAAAGAGATAATGATTTTACTGATAGAAAATGCTGTATTAGTTAGTCAGAATGAGTCGCATACCTGAGATAAAATAACTATTCTAAGTTTAAACTTTTTGACAAGGTCATTAGTTAAATAGTAAGTACTAAACACAACATTTATTCTCTATAAGTTTTACAATATCAAGCTCCTTTGAAGTTTTGACACTTTTGTGTTTCTATGATGTACCATAAGGTTCCTCTGATGGCTGAATTTTAACAACATGCTATTTCAGACTAATAACAATTCAACATTTTGCAAATATCTGATCATAACAAGACATTCCAAGGTGATAAAACAAATAGGCAATATGCGAATGAGAGTGCAATATGACTAGGAAGACATTGATGCCTGCAAATGTAATGACATGCAATTATGCACTTGGAAATTTATTACTGCTCACAGTTGGGGGTCTAGTTAGTAAAAAGCAATTCCTTAGCACACAAATGAACATAATCAGGAATACACAAATAATTCAATGTTTAAGGTTACAAGGTCAAAACAAAAGATGTTAGGAAAAATAGTAAAACCTCAATATTAAATGAAGAGGCCTATTAAATAAGTGAGATGACTCAGCCTGAATCTGGTCACTTGTGTGAGGGTGAACTATTGTTACTTATGCCAGAGTTATTGTTCCTTTTTCAGTAAATCAAGAGATTTTAGCCATTATTTCATGTTGGATTGTACGGTTCCTCTTTATTAATGTTAATTTGTAGAATTTCTGCTGATCACAGATTGCATAAGCACCATGCGTTGTACTAGTCTGCCCTTGGAGGACAATTATGTAGTCTAATTGAATCAGCGAACAATGAGGGAACAGCCATGATTGTCTTTTCCCCCCAATCCTTTAAGACACAATAACCTGAAATGGAAGCTAAGAGATATAAAAAGGGCATTGCTCCTGTCATCGGTGTCATTCTACAGGACTTCAGCATAGGGTCCATGGTTCCAACTGGAGGATTACATAACTTTTCCGCTGCCCAACCATGAGCTTGCTGCTACAGTCTCTCAGTGGATTCCACCAAAGCAGTCTCTGATATGCTGCAGTCAGACCTCACTACTAGACAGTGTCTGTGATTAGTTGGAATCACAGATCCTGTCTGCAGGTCTATCATACTGTAAAATAAATAAATAAATAGAATTGCAACATCTATTGATACCAGCACAGATGAAGCCCACAGCTACAGGCTGCAGCCCCCCGCCGTGTGCTTATCTTGGCTGTGTATCAAAATAAGAGGAACCACATGGAACTTTTTTAAATTCTTTAAATAATTAAAAAAATAACGGTTAGTGGTCCCCAAACTTTGACACCTAACCAAGATAAAACCATAAGCTAGGGACTGGTATTCTCAGGCTGGTGAGACCCATGCTTATAATGCCCCACCAGTCTAAAAGTAGCAACCGATGGCCACCCAGGATTGCCACATAAATAGCCCATTGCCCAGTCATGTCTCTAAAGGGGAAGGTGACTTAAATACCTGAAGCCTCTCAGCTGCTCTGAGTCAGGGCAGGGAATACTGGCCCTATAAGAAAAGAGAAGTGGCCAGACATGCACCCTATAGGCATTCCCAGGAGGTCTGTACAATATGTGCAGGCCTTGTGAGACAGCAGCATAGACCATTGTCAGAGCAGTCAGTGCTGGGCAGCCGGGAAGGTGAGAGGGACAGTGTCCTACTGGGAGAGGAGAGCAGGACAGAGCAGTGACACTGGCAAGCATGTAACAGTAGAATAAACCTAATCAAAACACCTTCTAAAAATCCTTTTATTAATAATTTAAAATGCAGTTATACAGTATACGAATACAATTTGATTACAAAAAGTGGCAAGTGCATATGAAAAAATATCTAATCTAGTGGGGTACAGAGGTAGTCAGGTTATTTAGTTTGGTTTTAGATAATATGAATGAAGGGGACAGTGTGTCGTCTAAATGTACCCTAAATTATTCCTTCCTAACAGCGGAGGACATCATAAATTGATGGATATTCCCCGCTCCACGATGACTGTCCCTATTTAACCCTGTACTACACTAACTGGAACCATCACCATAATACTCCATGTGCTAGAAAAAAGTGACAAACAGAACAAACATATAGACACTAGACAAGTGCAGAACTGTGATATAGATAAACAGTCCAAAAAATATTTTGCAAGTTTTTAGCCTACTAATTACTATTTTTTTAGGATTATACACAAATACTTGCTATCGATAGGTCACCGAAAGAGGCTGTTTTTACTGTACATGCCTCACTTTGCTTATCCCAATGTGTTTCACCCCCTCCTAGAGCAGTAATAATGGGGGATCATCAGGGGAAAAGAGACCAATTACTTTGTTCATGTACACCTGGGATATTAGTAGGCCCCTGATATAGCGAGAACTAGAAGTGTATATAGTAGCCACCGTTTAATATAGTGCACTCCACATAGTTTTTTTGGCCCCAAGCGAAGATTAGCTGATGAATATTTAGTAAGTACACCTTACTGGCATAATCAGAACTTTCCTTATTCAGGACATTGGAATGAGAATGTCTGTGGATACAATTTGTCTGTGATGGGCATTATATATAAAGGAGCTATTATGTGAATGTGAATAGGGGCTGACCAGACGTGCAGAACTCAAGTAACATAGGTTTCCCTGAGGATTTTTATGTGGAAAAGAAACACGTTGGGAATTACATGATGTCTGCATTATATTGAATATTAAATTCGGAAGTTTGAGTGATAGTCACTTGTGAAAAAGATTTATCAGCATCTGCTCCACGTCTGATGAAAATTGTAGAGCGGGCAATATGGTGAGACCATTCCAGACAGAATGATCATTTATGGTGGAAAATGGCATTTGTATTGATAATTATGGAATGATATTCACTTTAGATCCTTATCTGATTTAAACTTCAGAGATATGTGATAAAGGGCGGTTCCCTTATAAGGCTATCTTTGAGATACATTAGGAGAATAGCTGGTATAATAGCTTGTCCTAATAAGGACAGATATAGTTGCGCCTTACCCATATCACTGGCCCAATTGAGATTAGTGACCAAGGATCTGGGTATTTTATTTTATACTCACGTTTTTATGGGTGATATGTTATCACTTTTTTAAAATACGCAATTAAAAGTTATATTTTATGTTTTTTATGGTTATTTGTGAAAGCATACAGTCTACTCCTGCTATAGTTAATTATTCTTTAGCTGTTTTCCAGCAACTCCGCTGCCTCTGGGTGTCCTTTCTTCATCCTTATTTTGTGCTGGAGCCATCCTAGCTGCAGGTGTCATTTGCACAGCTTGATCTCTAGGTGACCTTTAGTAAAAAGGCGTTGGTGGCACTGACCAATCTGCGCATGCGCAGCCACCAGCACCATTTTCCTGAAGAGATCAATCTGCACAATCGCTGCCCGCTTTCGTGGATTTCTTCACCTCCAGTATCATTTTATTCAGTATGAAAGTGCCAATATGGCCCTGTCTGTACTTTACTTAGATTCTCTTTAAGAATTATATGGAACACTGATGGGCTTTAATAAGTGAATACCAAAGAGCAGAATTTTGGAAATTTCTGTAATAATGTTTCCACATCTTCCCACAGAAGCCTCTAGGTTCCTATTAGTCATAAAAAGAATTTCACCTTTGTTTTGCTTATTTTTATTAAAAATAAACAGACAGAAATATAAGGGAAAGACTTTGTTTCAATCCAGAATGAATCATATTAAATTGTAGCACAGCAGTAAAAAAAAATAACACGAGGAATATTTGTTTTCTTCCATTAGACTGATTAAATGCAGCGTTGACAGATCTGAATATAATGTTTATCTGCTTTGTGAGTTACTTGGTCTGTACACATTGGTAGGTCTTATAACAAACAAATGTATGTTCTCTCCATTTGGGGAAGAAAACTTATTGGTATCTAAATTGTTCTGCTCTGAAATAAAAAATGAGTACTATCTGTATGGTTTGTCACTGAATTGATGGCGCATTAGATTCAAATGTGCAGAATTCTCTCCATAAACCTATTACATTTTGTTACATTATAGTTAAGGGACAATTTAACCTTTGAAATAAATCATTTTTATTTTCCTTTTGGAAACAAAAACACTTTTCTTTTTTACATTTTGCTGCATTTATTCTTTTACTTCAGCTCTATGCCAACTGTAATTTAATCCCTAACAGAGAGACTGAATAGAGGAAAGCTGAGGAACCATGAAAAAGACTTACAATAACTATAATCCAACCATCTTGACTATAAATGTTTACCATCTTCCTCTTTATGACCATAGAAGAATACAAAAAATGACAATTTTTAGCCTGTAAAAGTTTAATAAACATCACACAAATTCAGGGATATGTATTCACTACCATGTATCACTATTATTGGTAGTATTTACATGTTAATTTAAGGAATTTTAGTCTGCAACACTGTTCAGAAGATTGAGAATATAAAGAATCTCCAAAATAATGGACAAAATGTAGCCACAGTTTTAAAGAGATGGAAAATGCCTTGTTTATTAATATCACTATTTTACATTATACAAACAATGATCCCAATGATAAATAAATGGATTGGAAAGAGTGCAACTGTTGCAAAGTTTATCTTAACTCAGATCTCATCGCACAAATGTGTGTAATATTCACCTAACTTGACACGGTCAATGACCTATGCCAAGTTAAATTATCTTCATCGTCAATTTGACATAACCCTCTGTGACAAGTTATCTAGATGGTGCATTGTTTGTCATGGTAAACCTTTCCACATCTGTACCTTAGTTACATAGTTACATAGGTTGAAAAAAGACCTAGGTCCATCTTGTTCAACCTTCCTCCACCAATTATACATTTCGTCACTAAATCATTTATAACCAACAATGTAATGTGTACTGAGGAAATCATCCAGTCCTTTTTTAAAAGCTGTTATAGTGTCAGTCCTTACTACCTCTTGTGGTAGTGTATTCCACAGTCTGACTGCTCTAACTGTAAGGAACCCTTTCTGCCAGTACTTTGTATTGACCACATATGTGTTTGTACATATAAATGAGATTTCCTCTGAGACATCTTTTTTTCTAAGATAGACAAAATCCAACTTTTCCAACCTCTCTTCATATGGGAGTCCTCCAATACCTTGCAATAATTTAGTTGCCCCCCTTTGAACTGAATTCAACTTCTGAATGTCCTTTTTAAAATGTGAAGCCGAAACTGGATCCCATATTCCAGATGTGGCCTTTAAAGTTATTTATAGAGGGGTAAAAATATGTTGTGATCACAGGATCTAATCTCTCTTTTTATTCACCCTATAATTTTGCTTACTTTAGCAGCTGCTGCTTGACATTGAATACTCTGCTCAGCTTATTTGTAATGAGAATAACCAACTCCTTCTCCTGTTCTGTAGTCCCGAGTTTGCTTCCATATAATGTATATGCAGTTATAGGATTACTCCGTCCTAGGTGCATTACTTTACATTTATCAACATTAAATCTCATTTGCCAAGTGTCTTCCCCTTCTGACATCTTATCCAGATCTTTATGTAATATTGTACTATCAAGGTCAGTTTTTAATATCTTACATAGTTTGGTGTCATCAGCAAAGACTGACACTTAAGGCTCTGTGCGCACGTTGTGTTTTATCCCATGTTAACACTGCGTTTTGAACTGCAGCGTTTCAGTGCCAAATTGCATGCATTCTGCTTCCCCAGCAAAGTCTATGAGAAGTCTGAAAAATCAATGCGCACGCTGCACTTTTAAATGCAGTGTTTTGGATGCCAAAAATCGCTGCGGAAAAAAAAGCAGCATGTCACTTCTTTTGTGCGTTGTAGCTGTGTTCTCCACCCATTGAAATCAATGATGTGGATCAAAACGCAACCAAAATGCACTTGGACGGCATTTCTGTTGCAGTCCACATGCTCAATCTCTCTCTTTCTGTCGATGCCTATCAAAATCTCTCTGTCTGTCGGTCGGTCTCTTTCTCAGTCAGTTGGTCGCTCTGTCTGTCTCTCTGTCTGTCCGTCGGTCGGTCTCTCTCTGTCTGTCTGTCTCTCTCTCTCTGTGCGTCGGTCAGTCTCTCTCTCCATCTCTCATACTTACTGATCACTGGCACGGCGCTAAATGGCTGTCACAAAGCTTCGGCAGCTTTTCCTCTTTTGAAAATGCCGGACGCTCATTATTCCATCTCATATTCTGTGCTTTCCCCACCTACCGGTGCCTATGATTGGTTGCAGTCAGACATGCCCCCCAAGCTGAGTGACAGCTGTCTGACTACAACCAATCACAGCCGGTGGTGGGTGGATCTATATCGTGCAGTAAAATAAATAAATTAATAATTAAAAAAAACGACGTGCAGTCCCCTCCAATTTTGACACCAACCAGAGTAAAGCCACACGACTGAAGGTTGGTATTCTCAGGATGCGTAGCTCCATGCTATGGGGAGCCCCCCAGCCTAACAATATCAGCCAGCAGCCGCCCAGAATTGCCGCATCCATTAGATGCAACAGTCCCGGGACTCTACTCGGCTCATTCCGAATTGCCCTGGTGTGGTAGCAATTGGGGTAATAAGGAGTTAATGGCAGCTCATAGCTGCCACTAAGTGCTAGGTTAATCATGGCAGGCGTCTCCCCGAGACACCTTCCATGATTAACCTGTAAGTTAAAGAAAATAAACATATACACCCGAAAAAAATCCTTTATTTGCAATAAAATACAAAAAAACCCACCCTCTTTCACCAGTTTATTATTCCCCAAACACCCATCCAGGTCTGGCATAATCCACATGACATCCCACAACACTCTCAGCTCTGCTACGTGAGGATGACAGGAGTGGCCACAGACCAGACCGCTCTGTCAGCTCCTCGCAGCAACTGAAGTGAGCCACGCGATCAGTGATGACGTCACTCAGGTTACCCGCGGCCACCGCTGGATCCTCCAACTGTGACAGCAAGTCACCCGAGTGACTGAAGTGAGCTGCGCGATCAGCGATGATGTCACAGGTGAGTTGTGGTCTCAGGTGGAGGACTCCACCTGACCGCGGGTAATCTGAGTGATGGCACCGCTGATTGCACTGCTCACTTCAGTTGCTGCATGGAGGGGATTTGCGGTCACGGGTGAGTCCTTTACGGATGACCGCTATCAGGACGCGACACAGACAGAGCCGCGGTATGACAATGAAGTCGGGTGAAGTTCATCTGAATTCATTCTCATCGCGTGACTCTGTCTGTGTCTGCTGTCAGCAGGCATGTAGCAGAGCTGAATTGCCGTGGGACCGCACTACAAAAAATGCATCCAAAACGCATGCAAAATGCATCCAAAATTCATGCGTTTTGGATGCATTTTTTTTGACAAACGCAGTGTTTACAGTTTTCCAGTCTGCCAGAGGGTGCGTTCTTTTTCGCACTGCACAGAACGCAGCATGCGCACATACCCTAACTCTCAATCTCATCCACAAGGTTATTAATAAAGAGATTAAAAAGAATTGGTCTTAGCACAGATCCCTGCGATACCCCACTGCTGACTATAGTCCAATTATAGAATGTACTATTTATGACTACTCTTTGTTTCCTATTTATTAGCCAATTCTTTACCCATCTGCTTATAGTTTCACCTAGTCATTGCTTCTGGAGCTTCATTACAAGACTGTTATGTTGCACAGTATCAAATGCCTTTGCAAAGTCCAAATAAATGACATCAGCTGCATTACCAATATCCAGATTTGCACTTAGCTCCCAACATGTTGGTTAGACACAACTTATCTTTCAAGAATCCATGCTGTTCACCAGTTATTAAATTATTCTCTCTAATATATCGTTGCATGTCATCTCTTAAAAAGCCTTCAAAAACCTTGCACACCACTGATGTCAGACTTACCAGATGGTAGTTACCTGAATCCACCCTCTTACCTTTCTTAAATATCGGTACCACATCATGCTATTCTCCTATCCTGAAGATTCAAGTTACAAGAGAGTCTAAGAAGATGAGATACAGTGGTCTGTAATTTACTGAGCTCAATACCCTCAATATCTGTGGATGAATGCCATCTGGCCTAGGGGATTTGTCAATGTTTAATTTGCTCAGAAGCAGGCGTTCTTCATCTTGTGTTAAATTAGTTATATCGAGGGGACTTTGATTTTTGACTTGTTGAATGATCCCTGGAACAGTCAATTCCTTGGTCAACACTGATGAAAGTGCATTTTTAATATCTCAGCCTTTTCTTTGTCCTCTATAATTATCCCATTATAATCTTTTTTAGAGGCCGATTACATCCTTTTTTCTTTCATTTGGCATTTATGTATTTATAAAATTTGTGTGAGTTTATTTTAATGTGTTTGGCAATTTTTGGTTCAGTAGCTAATTTTGCTAGCTTGATTTCTTTTTTACAATTCCTGTTGAAAATGTTATGCACCTGAAATGCTATTTCTGTATTTTTACACATCCGATTGCAGAACTTGGAATCGCTCTGGTGTGTGGTGGGCGTTACACACCAGCAGTGTTCACCAGGGTTACGCGAGGATTGCACAACCCTTACAGGCTAGTGGTTCTAACTTCACCCCCTTTCACTGGACCACCAGGTGTTAAACTAGGAGCACCTCTCCATCTATCTTTTTATCTCCTATTTCTGTATTTTCAGCCTTCAAGATTTTGAATGCCCTGTGTTTCATTATACTTTGTACTGTCTTATTTATCCATAGTGGCTTATTTTTAATCCTGGATATTTTATTACCAGAGGGCATAAGTTGTTTTTTTTTTTTACAGGATTCTAGAAGCATATTCTTAAACTTGCCCGATTTATGTTCGGTATCCCCAGTTACCATGACATTGTCTCAATCTACATAAATAATGTCTTACTTTAATTTGTTAAAATTAGCTTTCCTAAAATTCTGATTTTAACATTTCCCCTTTCAAATGTTCTATTTAATATTACAATGAAACTTACCATATTATGATCACTGCCGCCCAAGTGCTCCCGGACCTGTATAGTTGAACTGATATCTGGTCTATTTGACAGAACCAAATCGAGCAAATTATCTCCCCTGGTCGGTTCATCTACCAAATGAGAGATTTAATTGTCTTGAATTGTAGATAAGAACTTGCACACTCAATGTACTAGTAAAAAGTTTAGACACAACTATTCATACAATGGTTTTTATTCTTGTTATTGAAATTGCACATTTCAGATTCAGACATCAAGTAGCAGACAAATCACAGCATCAACTGTCCAGAAGAGGCAGTAAGAAGCAGGTCTTTATGGGATGAATGCTGCAAAGAAGCCATTACTGAGGACTAGAGATGAGCGAACCGGTCGCGGTTCGGCTCGAGGTCGGTTAGCCGAACGGAGGTCCCGTTCGAGTTCAGTTCGTCGAACATTCGACGAACCGAACTCGAACTGCATAGGAAACAATGGCAGGCAATAACAAACACATAAAAACACCTAGAAAACACCCTGAAAGGTGTCCAAAAGGTGATAAACAACTCACAACACAACACAAACACATGGGAAAGTGACAAGGACATATACTCATGCGAAAACAAAAGAGCTGGACAAGGAAAAAGAGGAGAACGCACAGATATATGAGTATATGCAAGGAAACATCGATGCCATTACTGTGCAACTTGAGCCCTGCTCATTTTAGGCTTCCAATCTGGATAAATTTAGATTACAAGATGGGTGAGAGAAAAACAGGTTAAATGCTGCGCTAGAAAAACCACGATTCCAAGAGATGCGATGAAATCCTTTCCTTTATTGGCACGAGTCAACGCGTTTCGAAGGCATAGCAGCCTTCTTCATCAGGACAAGACAGTACAAGAAAAGAACAGCATGACTGGATAAATTCTGGATAAATTGCCTGAGATCGACACGTACGCCTTGGGGATCTTGTCGTGTCCTGCAGCCAGCGTTCTCTCGGAACCTGTCTTCAGTGCTGCTGGGGGGTCTGCTGGCAGATAAGCACACGTGTCTGTCCACTGACAATGTGGACATGGCTCTCAGAGGACTTTTCTTCCCCTGGGTCAGCCAGGGGACGGTAAAGGCACGCGTATTTTTGAGAGTGCTTCATGCAAAGCATCTTTTTCATTTTGAAAAGGCGAGTCAACTGATGCTAGTCAAGTGGGGTGTGTGTGGCCCAATTAGTGGCAACGAGGGAGACTGTGGTTGGAGTCCCCTCGCTGTGTTTCTAAAAGAACCAAGATGAACAAGTCATGGCTCTCAGAGGACTTTTCTTCCCCTGGGTCAGCCAGGGGACGGAAAAGGCACGCGTATTTTTGAGAGTGCTTCATGCAAAGCATCTTTTTCTTTTTCAAAAGGGGGGTCAACCGATGCCAGTCAAATGGGGTGTGTGGCCCAATTAGTGGCAACGAGGGAGACTGTGGTTGGAGTCCCCTCGCTGTGTTTCTAAAAGAACCAAGATGAACAAGTCATGGCTCTCAGAGAACTTTTCTTCCCCTGGGTCAGCCAGGGGACGGGAAAGACACGCGTATTTTTGAGAGTGCTTCATGCAAAGCATCTTTTTCTTTTTCAAAAGGGGGGTCAACTGATGCCAGTCAAGTGGGGTGTGTGTGGCCCAATTAGTGGCAATGAGGGAGACTGTGGTTGAAGTCCCCTCGCTGTGTTTGTAAAAGAACCAAGATGAACAAGTCATGGCTCTCAGAGGACTTTTCTTCCCCTGGGTCAGCCAGGGGACGGGAAAGGCACGCGTATTTTTGAGAGTGCTTCATGCAAAGCATCTTTTTCATTTTGAAAAGGGGAGTCAACTGATGCTAGTCAAGTGGGGTGTGTGTGGCCCAATGAGTGGCAACGAGGGAGACTGTGGTTGGAGTCCCCTCGCTGTGTTTCTAAAAGAACCAAAATGAGCAAGTCATGGCTCTTAGAGGACTTTTCTTCCCCTGGGTCAGCCAGGGGACGGGAAAGGCACGCGTATTTTTGAGAGTGCTTCATGCAAAGCATCTTTTCATTTTGAAAAGGAGGGTCAACTGATGCCAGTCAAGTGGGGTGTTTGTGGCCCAATTAGTGGCAACGAGGGAGACTGTGGTTGGAGTCCCCTCGCTGTGTTTCTAAAAGAACCAAGATGAACAAGTCATGGCTCTCAGAGGACTTTTCTTCCCCTGGGTCAGCCAGGGGACGGGAAAGGCACGCGTATTTTTGAGAGTGCTTCATGCAAAGCATCTTTTTCTTTTTCAAAAGGGGGGTCAACCGATGCCAGTCAAATGGGGTGTGTGGCCCAATTAGTGGCAACGAGGGAGACTGTGGTTGGAGTCCCCTCGCTGTGTTTCTAAAAGAACCAAGATGAACAAGTCATGGCTCTCAGAGGACTTTTCTTCCCCTGGGTCAGCCAGGGGACGGGAAAGGCACGCATATTTTTGAGAGTGCTTCATGCAAAGCATCTTTTTCATTTTGAAAAGGGGGGTCAACTGATGCTAGTCAAGTGGGGTGTGTGTGGCCCAATTAGTGGCAATGAGGGAGACTGTGGTTGGAGTCCCCTCGCTGTGTTTCTAAAAGAACCAAGATGAACAAGTCATGGCTCTCAGAGGACTTTTCTTCCCCTGGGTCAGCCAGGGGACGGAAAAGGCACGCGTATTTTTGAGAGTGCTTCATGCAAAGCATCTTTTTCTTTTTCAAAAGGGGGGTCAACCGATGCCAGTCAAATGGGGTGTGTGGCCCAATTAGTGGCAACGAGGGAGACTGTGGTTGGAGTCCCCTCGCTGTGTTTCTAAAAGAACCAAGATGAACAAGTCATGGCTCTCAGAGAACTTTTCTTCCCCTGGGTCAGCCAGGGGACGGGAAAGACACGCGTATTTTTGAGAGTGCTTCATGCAAAGCATCTTTTTCTTTTTCAAAAGGGGGGTCAACCGATGCCAGTCAAATGGGGTGTGTGGCCCAATTAGTGGCAACGAGGGAGACTGTGGTTGGAGTCCCCTCGCTGTGTTTCTAAAAGAACCAAGATGAACAAGTCATGGCTCTCAGAGGACTTTTCTTCCCCTGGGTCAGCCAGGGGACGGGAAAGGCACGCGTATTTTTGAGAGTGCTTCATGCAAAGCATCTTTTTCATTTTGAAAAGGGGGGTCAACTGATGCTAGTCAAGTGGGGTATGTGTGGCCCAATTAGTGGCAATGAGGGAGACTGTGGTTGGAGTCCCCTTGCTGTGTTTCTAAAAGAACCAAGATGAACAAGTCATGGCTCTCAGAGGACTTTTCTTCCCCTGGGTCAGCCAGGGGACGGGAAAGGCACGCATATTTTTGAGAGTGCTTCATGCAAAGCATCTTTTTCATTTTGAAAAGGGGGGTCAACTGATGCTAGTCAAGTGGGGTGTGTGTGTGGCCCAATTAGTGGCAACGAGGGAGACTGTGGTTGGAGTCCCCTTGCTGTGTTTCTAAAAGAACCAAGATGAACAAGTCATGGCTCTCAGAGGACTTTTCTTCCCCTGGGTCAGCCAGGGGACAGGAAAGGCATGCGTATTTTTGAGAGTGCTTAATGCAAAGCATCTTTTTCTTTTTCAAAAGGGGGGTCAACCAATGCCAGTCAAGTGGGGTGTGTGTGGCCCAATTAGTGGCAACGAGGGAGACTGTGGTTGGAGTCCCCTCGCTGTGTTTTACATGATTTTCGAAGGGCATGACATGACCTAGAGGTTTTCTTTCAGCATCTGCAAACGGTTGGGTACAGAAATGCTGTCTTTCTAACCGTTTTTAAAGAGGATTTTCGAGACCTTATGCCCATCACAGTGCCCCAAGAGCCGATGCCCAGTCGCCACTCCTTCTCCAAGAAAGTTGTGCCCGCGCTAAACCAGCATATTGCACATATCATCACCGCTTCCTTGAGAAAGTCTGTGTGTGACAGGGTGCATTTCACCACAGATACTTGGACCAGTAAGCATGGATAGTGGCGTTACATGTCGCTGACAGGGCACTGGGTAACTATGGTGAGAGATGGAAAAGGGTTTGCTGTACAAGTCTTGCCGTCCCCACGACTTGTGTGTCAATCCTTCCTCTGTATGTACAAGTTCCTCCACTGCTTCTGCCTCCTCAACCTCGTGTGGGTCCTCCACCTCGGCCCAAACCCTGTGTGGTCAGGCCACCCTTCCTTGTAACTGCGCCCAAGGAATCCCACACACCTCCTTACTATGCTGGCAGCAGAGCTCAAGGCCATCAGGCGGTCAAATGTTTACTTTGAAATGTAGGGGAAATGTGAGACACCGCTGAGGAATTGTGGACGGTTAGCTCTGGAGAGTGAGACCGAGTTTCATCAATGGTTGTCTCCACTCAACCAGCAGCCAGGGAAGGTCGGGTGCGACAATGATGCAAACCAGTCTGCGACCCTTCTTCAGGGCAATGTGGCACACGTGCCTAGTATGGCTCACGTGTTGAACCTGGATGTCCAGCAATTTTTAAAACACTATCCCGGCCTACATGGCCTTCTGCAGAGGGCACGGTGTAACGCCTGCCTGGATCGACACACTCAGATGGGCTGTAAATGATAGGCTAGAGGCAAGCCACTCACCAAGCTGGACACCCAGAACCCTGAAACCCTTTAACCCCTATACAGGGATTAGGAATTACACAGGGCCCAAGGTGATCAATACCTGTGGAAGGCTGCAGTTCCAGAGAATAGTAGTCAGGCAGGGTCAAAACATTAATTGAGGAACAGGAACAGAATGGGACGGCCAGGACTTAATCAGAAAACAAGCAGAGGTGAAATGCGGATCGGCCAACAAGGTACATAAACAGTAAGCAGGAAAAGTAGTCAGGTAACAAGCACACAAAATCATAAAACTGAACTGGCGGTAAAAGTAACCAGAGGTTCATAGCTATGTCTGGCAGTGGTCTGCAGACAGGATGGGCATAAAAAAGGGTGTGGTGTCTTCCCATTGGTTGTAGCTGAATGATGGTATTTCATCTGTGAGATACCCACCAGCTACATTCAGCCTGTGGTTCTGTATCTGTCAAGGTAACGCAACCCAGTGCGTGACCATAACCTGCGTCCACCTGCGCCGCAGGCATCGACTCCTTTCCCATCATCAGCACTATGCACAAAAGGAACACGTTGTCACCTGGCGACCGGAGTACAAATTTATTGAGTGGACTACGTTGGTGACTTAACAGCCGTGTGCGGCAATGATGCAAACCTGTCTGCGGCCCTTCATCAGGGCAATGTGACACACGTGCCTTGTATGGCTCATGTGTTGAACCTGATTCTCCAGCAATTTTTAAAATACCATCCCGGCCTACATGGCCTTGTGCAGCGGGCACGCTGCTATGTGCTCACTTTCATCCTTCGCACCCAGCAGCTCAACAACTTTCATCGCTCCTGAAGTCTTAGGGTCTGGCGGTTAAACGCCGGAAATGCGATGTTCCTACACGCAGGAATTGGAATCTGCACATGTTGCAGCATCTGTGGCAGCACCGAAGAGCCCTGCTGAAATACGGTATGACATATACCCTGGGCTAACTTGATCCAGAGGTGGTGCAGATCACGCTGCTGGAGTGGTGTCAGATCAAGGACCTATGCACCCTTCTACACAGTTTACAAATGTCGACGAAGATGTTTAGCACTGGTGATGCCATTCTCAGCGTGACAATTCTGGTCATCTACAAGATGGAGCACACTGTAAGCATTATTCGGAGTCAGGTGTTGGTCCAAGAGGAAGGTGAGGAAGTACAGGAGGAGTCATATGCAGAAGGGATAATAAGATGTACAAGGTCCACACGTTGAGCGGCACCTAGGCGGCAGTCATGTTGGGGGATAGGGATTAACAAGGGCACATAGTATCAGCAAAAATTGTTGAGGAAGGTGCAGGAGCCCATGAAGAAATGGAGGACGAACTTGCGATGGGCATGGAAGACTCAGCAGATGAGTGAGAGCTTGCTCACATTTTGGTTGTGCGAGGTTGGGGGGAGAGGGCAGAGGAAGGAGGCACGATTCTCACCTCTCTACCACCAACTAACCAAGGACTTGGTCCTCCTGGATGCACAAGACACATGAGCGCCTTCTTGCTGCACTACCTACAACATGACCCTCGGATTGTACGAATTCGAAGTAATGCTAACTACTGGGTTGCCACACTGTTAGATCCTCGGTACAAGACCAAATTTGGCTAAATAATTCCTGCCATAGAAAGGGACGCACGTATACAGGAGTATCTTCAGAAGGTGGTACGGAATCTTAGATCTGCTTTTCCAGTAAACACCAGTGCTGCACAGAGTGAATCTCAACGCTTTGTCATGGATAGGAGGAAATGGGCTTTTACTTGTCCACATCTGAGGGACTGAGGGCTGGCTGCTGGGCTGAGATGGCATTGAGTACGGTGTCCCTGCAGAGTTGCACTTTTGGTCATATACCAAATGAGTTGAAAAAGGACAAATGCTGGTGGAAAGGGGAACAGGTGTGTTGGAAAGGGGAAAAAAGATTTTTGTCCGTGGGTTTGGTGGTTAAGCAAAAGTAACATTTGATGAAGAAACACCATCTGTTACGGTGGGACTGGCAAATTTGGATAAGGTGGTATATACTATGTTACCGGTATATAACGAAAATTAATAAGAAAAGAAAGAGAAAGGTATATATCCCCATCAGCAGTCAATGTCCACCGTGCTCCCAGATGGAAAAGGAGAGGTTGGCAAATGGAAGGTTAGGTGGAAGATACAGATCTGTGTGGCTATGAAACTAATAGTTGCCTGAACCGAGTTAGATGCCACTCGGATCTTGAGACTGGGAGCCCTGTTAGCGTCACAGGGTCCACACGCCCACCCAGCCCAGGAACTCCCTGTTAACATCACAGGGGCCATTCAGTACGCTGACCGAGTGCATTGGGGCCACACCTGTGGACAGCAGGCGCAGCAGCAGGCCTGTTAATGCCACTGGGCTGCACAAGCAGGACTTGTAGGACAGGAGCTGGTCTTAACCGTTCTGCGTTACCAACTGTGGTGGCGGCCTGCATCGATGCCCTATCCCTGCCTACCTCTGGCCTAAAGCCGCAATGGGTTCAACACATGGAGGTGTGCTCTTTCGGAGCATAATAGAAGACTGCGCACCTCCTTGTTGGCTCAAGCCCGTTTTATAACCTGGTTCCGCCCCAAACCAGGGTGTACCACAATGCACCTCCTGGAGACAAAAGCAGAGTGACACGTCATGAGTGGCATAACTAGCGTCCTATTTGGAAACGCAACTTCAATAATGACCTCATGGCTGCCACGACACAAACACCTCACCAGTCATCGTCTGACCATCAATAATGAGGTGACAAGTCATAGGGGCGGGCCTCTGCAAGCCATTTGGGAGTGACCTGGACACATTGTCAGGACACCTAATGCCCTGTGGTCTATATCGGCCCCCCCACATCAGGGGCAGGGCCAAAGAGTTCATTACCGGACCTAGTTTCTGATGCAGTAAGTGCCTGAGCATGGTCAGTTGCATGAAATAGAGTCTCTGAAAAAAGACTATCAGATTTAGCATGGTGTCTCGGCACAAAACAGGACTTAGACCCGGCACGGAATGCAAGTACCTGTGCAAAGAGGCTTTTGGCACTAAGTGTGGGAGCATGCGCTGTATCCCGAAATGAAGAGTTAGCCTCAGGAATGGCACAGTCAGGCTGAGCATACTCACTAGGCGAAACACTGTAGTTAGGCTGCTGCTGGGGTAAATCGGCACACGCATGCGCACTAGCTGCCTCTCCACACTTACACGTGGAGGAGAAATTGCTCTTCGGGTGTGGACTTGGAGATGCTGTCTATGAACAGAAGGAAAAGCTAAAGGAAGCCTCACTTTCTATCCCTCCGAATGATCAAATGCAGCAAAGAATTCCCTGAGTTTGCTTTAAAATTAGAGTAGCAAAATGTGCATGAGGGTGTCATGCAGAGGTGCTGCACATAGATTTGCACCAGTGGGGCACTAATGGAGTCCAACAGCCACTTCTTGTATGCCACTAAATGGCAGCATTTTTTGCTATCATTATAGCTTATTAAAAACAGAGCAGGAGGGTGTCCTGCACAGGTGCTAGAAATAGCTTGGCACCAGTGGGACAATAATGAAATACAACAGCCAGTTCTATGATGCCACTAAATGGCAGTATTTTTTGCTATCATTATAGCTTTTAAAAACAGAGCAGGAGGGTGTCATGCAGAGGTGCTAGAAATAGCTTGGCACCAGTGGGGCACTAATGGAGTACAACAGCCACTTTTTGTATGCCACTAAGTTGCAGCAGTTTTTGCTATTATTATAGCTTTTAAAAACAGAGCAGGAGGGTGTCATGCAGAGGTGCTGCACATAGATTTGCACCAGTGAGGCACTAATGGAGTACAACAGCCACTTCTTGTATGCATCTAAGTTTACTCAATTTTTGGTATTCTAATGTCTTAGTAAGTAACAATGAGTTTGAGTGTAGAATGCAGGCAGACGTGCTGCAAATATCTTTGCACTAGTAGGACTATACAGAAGCCCAATAGCCACGTTTAGGATGCCACTAGGTTCACTGAGTGTTTGCTAGTATAATGGCTTAGTAACAATGAGTTTGAGTGTGCAATGCAGGCAGAGGTGATGCAAATATCTTTGCACTTGTGGGATGATACAAAAGTCCAACAGCCATGTTTAGGATGCCACTAGGTTCACTGAGTGTTTGCTAGTATAATGGCTTAGTCACAAAGAGTTAGAGTGTGCAATGCAGGCAGACGTGCTGCAAATATCTTTGCACTAGTGGGACTATACAGAAGTCCAATAGCCACGTTTAGGATGCCACTAGGTTCACTGAGGGTTTGCTAGTATAATGGCTTAGTAACTATGAGTTTGAGTGTGCAATGCAGGCAGACGTGCTGTAAATATCTGTGTACTAGTGGGACTATACAGAAGTCCAATAGCCACGTTTAGGATGCCACTAGGTTCACTGAGTGTTTGCTAGTATAATGGCTTAGTAACAATCAGTTTGAGTGTGCAATGCAGGCAGACGTGCTGCAAATATCTTTGCACTAGTGGGACTATACAGAAGTCCAATAGCCACGTTTAGGATGCCACTAGGTTCACTGAGTGTTTGCTAGTATAATGGCTTAGTAACTATGAGTTTGAGTGTGCAATGCAGGCAGACGTGCTGCAAATATCTTTGCACTAGTGGGACTATACAGAAGTCCAATAGCCACGTTTAGGATGCCACTAGGTTCACTGAGTGTTTGCTAGTATAATGGCTTAGTAACAATGAGTTTGAGTGTGCAATGCAGGCAGACGTGCTGCAAATATCTTTGCACTAGTGGGACTATACAGAAGTCCAATAGCCACGTTTAGGATGCCACTAGGTTCACTGAGTGTTTGCTAGTATAATGGCTTAGTAACAATGAGTTGGAGTGTGCAATGCAGGCAGATGTGCTGCAAATATCTTTGCACTAGTGGGACTATACAGAAGTCCAATAGGCACGTTTAGGATGCCACTAGGTTCACTGAGTGTTTGCTAGTATAAAGGCTTAGTAACAATGAGTTTGAGTGTGCAATGCAGGCAGAGGTGCTGCAAATATCTTTGCACTAGTGGGACTATACAGAAGTCCAATAGCCACGTTTAGGATGCAACTAGGTTCACTGATTGTTTGCTAGTATAATGGCTTAGTAACAATGAGTTTGAGTGTGTAATGCAGGCAGAGGTGCTGCAAATATCTTTGCACTAGTGGGACTATACAGAAGTCCAATAGCCACGTTTAGGATGCCACTAGGTTCACTGAGTGTTTGCTAGTATAATGGCTTAGTAACAATGAGTTTCAGTGTGCAATGCAGGCAGACGTGCTGCAAATATCTTTGCACTAGTGGGACTATACAGAAGTCCAATAGCCACGTTTAGGATGCCACTAGGTTCACTGAGTGTTTGCTAGTATAATGGCTTAGAGACTATGAGTTTGAGTGTGCAATGCAGGCAGACGTGCTGCAAATATCTTTGCACTAGTGGGACTATACAGAAGTCCAATAGCCACGTTTAGGATGCCACTAGGTTCACTGAGTGTTTGCTAGTATAATGGCTTAGTAACAATGAGTTGGAGTGTGCAATGCAGGCAGACGTGCTGCAAATATCTTTGCACTAGTGGGACTATACAGAAGTCCAATAGCCACGTTTAGGATGTCACTAGGTTCACTGAGTGTTTGCTAGTATAATGGCTTAGTAACAATGAGTTGGAGTGTGCAATGCAGGCAGATGTGCTGCAAATATCTTTGCACTAGTGGGACTATACAGAAGTCCAATAGGCACGTTTAGGATGCCACTAGGTTCACTGAGTGTTTGCTAGTATAAAGGCTTAGTAACAATGAGTTTGAGTGTGCAATGCAGGCAGAGGTGCTGCAAATATCTTTGCACTAGTGGGACTATACAGAAGTCCAATAGCCACGTTTAGGATGCAACTAGGTTCACTGATTGTTTGCTAGTATAATGGCTTAGTAACAATGAGTTTGAGTGTGTAATGCAGGCAGAGGTGCTGCAAATATCTTTGCACTAGTGGGACTATACAGAAGTCCAATAGCCATGTTTAGGATGCCACTAGGTTCACTGAGTGTTTGCTAGTATAATGGCTTAGTAACAATGAGTTTGAGTGTGCAATGCAGGCAGACGTGCTGCAAATATCTTTGCACTAGTGGGACTATACAGAAGTCCAATAGCCACGTTTAGGATGCCACTAGGTTCACTGAGTGTTTGCTAGTATAATGGCGTAGTAACTATGAGTTTCAGTGTGCAATGCAGGCACACGTGCTGCAAATATCTGTGCACTAGTGGGACTATACAGAAGTCCAATAGCCACGTTTAGGATGCCACTAGGTTCACTGAGTGTTTGCTAGTATAATGGCTTAGTAACAATCAGTTTGAGTGTGCAATGCAGGCAGACATGCTGCAAATATCTTTGCACTAGTGGGACTATACAGAAGTCCAATAGCCACGTTTAGGAAGCCACTAGGTTCACTGAGTGTTTGCTAGTATAATGGCTTAGTAACAATGAGTTTGACTGTGCAATGCAGGTAGAGGTGATGTAAATATCTTTGCACTTGTGGGACTATACAGAAGTCCAATAGCCATGTTTAGGATGCCACTAGGTTCACTGAGTGTTTGCTAGTATAATGGCTTAGTAACAATGAGTTTGAGTGTGAAATGCAGGCAGACGTGCTGCAAATATCTTTGCACTAGTGGGACTATACAGAAGTCCAATAGCCACGTTTAGGATGCCACTAGGTTCACTGAGTGTTTGCTAGTATAATGGCGTAGTAACTATGAGTTTCAGTGTGCAATGCAGGCAGACGTGCTGCAAATATCTGTGCACTAGTGGGACAATACAGAAGTCCAATAGCCACGTTTAGGATGCCACTAGGTTCACTGAGTGTTTGCTAGTATAATAGCTTAGTAACAATGAGTTTGAGTGTGCAATGCAGGCAGACGTGCTGCAAATATCTTTGCACTAGTGGGACTATACAGAAATCCAATAGCCTTCTTTAGGATGCCACTAGGTTCACTGAGTGTTTGCTAGTATAATGGCGTAGTAACTATGAGTTTCAGTGTGCAATGCAGGCAGACGTGCTGCAAATATCTGTGCACTAGTGGGACTATACAGAAGTCCAATAGCCACGTTTAGGATGCCACTAGGTTCACTGAGTGTTTTCTAGTATAATGGCTTAGTAACAATCAGTTTGAGTGTGCAATGCAGGCAGACATGCTGCAAATATCTTTGCACTAGTGGGACTATACAGAAGTCCAATAGCCACGTTTAGGATGCTACAAGGTTCACTGAGTGTTTGCTAGTATAATGGCTTAGTAACAATGAGTTTGAGTGTGCAATGCAGGCAGAGGTGCTGCAAATATCTTTGCACTAGTGGGACTATACAGAAGTCCAATAGCCACGTTTAGGATGCCACTAGGTTCACTGAGTGTTTGCTAGTATAATGGCTTAGTAACTATGAGTTTGAGTGTGCAATGCAGGCAGTCGTGCTGCAAATATCTTTGCACTAGTGGGACTATACAGAAGTCCAATAGCCACGTTTAGGATGCCACTAGGTTCACTGAGTGTTTGCTAGTATAATGGCTTAGTAACAATGAGTTTGAGTGTGCAATACAGGCAGACGTGCTGCAAATATCTTTGCACTAGTGGGACTATACAGAAGTCCAATAGCCACGTTTAGGAAGCCACTAGGTTCACTGAGTGTTTGCTAGTATAATGGCTTAGTAACAATGAGTTTGAGTGTGCAATGCAGGCAGACGTGCTGCAAATATCTTTGCACTAGTGGGACTATACAGAAGTCCAATAGCCACGTTTAGGATGCTACTAGGTTCACTGAGTGTTTGCTAGTATAATGGCTTAGTAACAATGAGTTGGAGTGTGCAATGCAGGCAGACGTGCTGCAAATATCTTTGCACTAGTGGGACTATACAGAAGTCCAATAGCCACGTTTAGGATGCCACTAGGTTCACTGAGTGTTTGCTAGTATAATGGCTTAGTAAAAATGAGTTTGAGTGTGCAATGCAGGCAGACGTGCTGCAAATATCTTTGCACTAGTGGGACTATACAGAAGTCCAACAGCCACATTTAGGATGCCACTAAGTTTCCTCAGTGTTTGCTAATATAATGGCTTAGTAACTATGAGTTTGAGTGTGCAATGCAGGCAGACGTGCTGCAAATATCTGTGCACTAGTGGGACTATACAGAACACCAATAGCCACGTTTAGGATGCCACTAGGTTCACTGAGTGTTTGCTAGTATAATGGCTTAGTAACAATGAGTTTGAGTGTGCAATGCAGGCAGACGTGCTGCAAATATCTTTGCACTAGTGGGACTATACAGAAGTCCAATAGCCACGTTTAGGATGCCACTAAGTTCACTCAGTGTTTGCTAGTATAATGGCTCAGTAACAATGAGTTGGAGTGTGCAAAGGGCAGGAGGGTACAGTGGCAGGGTTGTGGGTCTCTGGGTAGAGGAAAGGAAGCCTGCCTTTCTATCCCTCCTAATGGGGAAATGCAGCGAGGAAATCCCTGACCTTGGCTACACAGACGCTGTCATCTTGTGTAGCTGTTAAACTCTGTTTTCAGGACCTGTCACCTATGGCTCTGACCCTGCCGGTACGAGCCCTTAAAAGGACTGATAGAAAGTGCTATCCCTAAGCTGTCCAGCGCTGTGTATGGAGCGTATACAGCTGTATCGGCGATAGGAGCTGCACCAGTGATGTCTGACACCAAGGACGCAGAAGGCAGATAATGGCGTGCTGGAAGAAAATGTCCGGTTTTATAATGCAGGGACATGTGACATGGACATCCTATCACACATGCCGTTGCTTTTCTGGCTAAAAGTCCACTTAGCTGTGTGTGTGTCTGCTATTGACTGACATGCTGGCCCTCCCCACTACACGCGCGCGCTTAGGGAAGGAAGACTAGGAAAAAAAAAAAAATGGCGATCGCCATTATCCATACAGCAGTGATCTGAATGCGCTGTTCCCGCACACTATACACTGAAATGTCATAATAGTGTGAGTCACAGATTGACTTACACTATTACAGCGGAAATCCAGCTAGGAATTAGTGATGATTTGAATTTTTGGGTGACAAATTGCCATGTCTTTGTGAGATGCATAAAAGACTCATGGTTTCTACATGAGTGTTACTCACCTTGAATTAGGGAGCAGGAGATGTGATTGTGTGGAGGTGCTCTGCTGGTGTTATTGTTAGTGATTTATTGAAAGCACATTAACCCAGCATGGCTATCACAGTCTTCTGTAATACCATGCCATCCTATCTGGCTTGCCCTTAAGGCTGCTTTACACGGTACGACCGATTGTGCAATTTCACAATCGATCGTACCCGCCCCCGTCCTTTTTGCGTCATGGGCAAATCGCTGCCCGTGTCGCACAAAGTCAGTAACCCCCGTCACACATACTTACCTCTCGTGCGACCTCGCTGTGGGCGGCGAACGTCCACTTCCTTCAGTGGGAGGGACGTTCGGCGTCACAGCGACGTCACTCGGCCGCCGGCCAATGGAAGCGGAGGGGCGGAGATGAGCGGTACGTAAACATCCCGCCCACCTCCTTCCTTCACATAGCCGGCGGCGGCCGCGTGACGCAGGTGAGCTGCTGTTCATCGTTCCCGAGGTGTCACACGGAGCGGCGTGTGCTACCCCGGAAACGATGAACTACTAAATTAAACGATATTATGGAACCTAGCGAGCAGTACACGACTCACGATTTGTGAGCGATACTGCGTCGCTAGGAGGTGTCACACAGGCCGGCATCGCCAGCGATGCCGGATGTGCGTCTCAAAAACCGTGACCCCGACGATCTATCGCACGATAGATTGTCTGGTGTAAAACAGCCTTTAGTGGGACTATGATCTGTATTGAAACAAGACAATGACCCAAACACAACTCTAGGCTATGTAAGGGCTCTTTAACCAAGAAGGGGTGAGATGAAGTGCTGTGTCAGATGACATGTGACCACCACAGTCACTCAATGTCAATCCAAAATAGATGGTTTGGGATGTGTTGGACAGCAGAATGAAGCAAAGTAATCAAGTGCTCAGCACCTATGGCAAATTCTAACAGACTATTAGGCATTGTGTGCATGCTGCGTTTTTTGCCATATTTTTGTGCATTTATTGAGTGCAGTTTTGGTCCTGCATACATTTCCTTCCCCAGCAAAGTCTATGCAATTTCATTTTTGCTGTCCGCAAGTTGCAGCTTTTTTTTTTTGCTGCGTCTTTGTGGTGACTACAAAGATGCAGCATGTCAATTCTTTCTGCGTTTTTGCCAGCATTTTTGAGTTCTTCCAGACAATAGATTTGACTTAAAAAACACACTGGGCAAAAATACTGTAAAAAACGCAGTAAAACATGGCAAGAAATGCATGCCAAGGGAGCGATTTTTTTGGTACCAAAAACGTGCATCTTTGTGGTCACCACAAAGATGCAATGTGCACACATAGCCTATGAAAGCCATTCCATAATTCCATATGACAACCTGAAGAAGCTGCTTGAGAGAAAACAAATGTGTACAAAGACTAAAAGGTGGTAATTTGAGGAATTTATTCTCTCTTTCCATATATGTTCCTTCATGGCTTTGCTGCCTCTTCCATCTGAATGTACAAGGCACAAAATAAAAAAAGCAGGAAAACCATTACACATTACATGACTGGTTGTATCCAAACTTTTGACAGGCACTATTTATAATTCTGAAAATGCTTTATTGTATATCACCCCCAACACTGTGGGCATCACGGTGGCTCAATGGTTAGCACAGTGCTGGGATTATAGGTTCTAATCCCACCAAGGACAATATTTTACAAGTAATTTGTATGTTCTTCTTAAGTTTGCATGGTTTTCCTCCAGGTACTCTGGTTTTGTTACAAACTTCAAAAACAAACTGATATGGAATCTAGATTGTGAGCTATAGTGTAAACAGTTTAACTGTAAAGGGCTGTGAAAATAATGGCACTATATAAGTAAGTAAAATATATAAACCCCATGAATTTTAAAAGAATGGACTAACATGTAAGTACTTGGACAGATGGTATTGCTGAGTGGTATTACTTGCTGCTCAGGATGAGGGACATTATACCAGGAAGAGTACCAGGATTAAGAAATTTATATGAGAAGGCGGTCTAGGAAAGGGGCATTATACCATGAAGGGATCTCAGGATGAGAGGCTATATATCAGGAAGGCGTCAGGGATGGAGGGCATTTTTATAGGATTGAGCCCAGTATGGGTGGGAGGGCATTATTACCCAAAGAGTCCCAGGACAAGGCACATTAATTCAGGAAGTGACATCACTAGCTGGGGTAGTACTAGTCTCCTGCATGCCAGGTTTTGACACCGCTCTGTTGCCAGCAGATTATTACTGATCTGAGACAATAACAGATCAGACTCTGTCACTGCACAGATTGCACAGTGCACAGCTCGAAGGGAGTGACACAGGAATGATGAACACAGCCCCTGAAAGGAGTGTCCCTCATGATGCTTTGTTTTAGTGGTGGCAGAGGCTATTACAGTGACAGCAACGTCTGTCCTGCTCTGATGATGCTTTGTTTGAGTATCCCAGCGTGCACTGGGATTCTCAAATTAGGAATCATGAGACGGTAATAAAAGAGAAGACAAGTTAATTAGCATAATCGTTGTATAAAATGCTGAATACTCATTATTCTAATCAAGCAGGCCAGACACTTGAATGGGCTCGATTCGAATAATGAGTATAATGGAAGATAGTGGGGGACTCAAGCATTTTTTCAGAAGACCCTAACAGGAGGGCTGAGGGGGTAGTAAAATAGAAGAAATGGATGGAAACAGCATTGGGAATATGCCTGGTTGCATCTCTGACTCTCGGGCCACTGCTGGGAACTAAATAAATAATTTAATTAATTAAAAAAATAACGTGGTGTTCCAATAACATATAGTGACTTTCTGAGTTCTGGTAGGTACACAGGAACCCCCGGTGAGCGCTGCAACACACAGGATACATTGGGAACACGATACAACAGTAGGTCATAGTGCTTGGAAAAGGGGAGCTAGGTCACCTCCTAAATTTACAGGAGGCTGATCCCTGCACTCCCTAACATCCCTATATGGGTATATGGGATATTTTACCCCATCGTCGATCAAGTGCCTATCTCTGTCTTTCCCTGAACAAAGCCTTATCTAATGAGCAGAGCAATAGGAATGCTTGTCCCACTTTAGGCTAAGGATACAGAGAGGATTAGACAGACAGGGGGAAAAAAAACAGCAATCATACAAAGCACTCAAAACAACAGGAGGAAGTAATGAGTAGAGTTGAGCGCGGTTCGCGGTTCGAGGTTCTCCAGTTCGCGGCTCGAGTGATTTTGGGGGCTGTTCTAGAACGAACTAGAACTCGAGCTTTTTGCTAAAGCTCGATAGTTCTAGATACGTTCGAGAACGGTTCTAGCAGCAAAAAGACAAGCTAATTACTAGCTGGATTTCCGCTGTAATAGTGTAAAGGCTGCTTTACACCAGGCAATCTATCGTGCGATAGATCGTCGGGGTCACGGTTTTTGTGACGCACATCCGGCATCGCTGGCGATGCCGGCCTGTGTGACACCTCCTAGCGACGCAGTATCGCTCACAAATCGTGAGTCGGGTACTGCTCGTTAGGTTCCATAATATCGGTTACTTTAGTTGACCATCGTTTCCGTGGTAGCACACGTCGCTCCGTGTGACACCACGGGAACGATGAGCAGCGCACCTGCCTCCCGCGGCCGCCGCCGTCTCTATGTGGAAGGAAGGAGGTGGGCGGGATGTTTACATCCTGCTCATCTCCGCCCCTCCGCTTCTATTGGCCGGCGGCCGTGTGACGTCGCTGTGACGCCGAACGTCCCTCCCACTCCAGGAAGTGGACGTTCGCCGCCCACAGCGAGGTCGCACGAGAGGTAAGTATGTGTGACGGGGGTTACTACCTTTGTGCGACACGGGCAGCGATTTGCCCGTGACGCAAAAAGGACGGGGGCGGGTACGATCGATTGTGAAATCGCACAATCGGTCGTACCATGTAAAGCAGGCTTAAGGGCAAGCCAGATAGGATGGCATGGTATTACAGAAGACTGTGATAGCCATGCTGGGTTAATGTGCTTTCAATAAATCACTAACAATAACACCAGCAGAGCACCTCAATGTGCGGGAACAGCGCATTCAGATCACTGCTGTTTGGATAATGGCGATCGCCATTTTTTTTTTTTCCTTGTCTTTCTTCCCTAAGCGCGAGCGTGTAGTGGGGCGGGCCAGCATGTCAGCCAATCCCAGACACACACACAGCTCAGTGGACTTTTAGCCAGAGAAGCAATGGCATGTGTGATAGGATGTCCATGCATTATAAAAACGGACATTTTCCTCCAGCACGCCATTATCTGCCTTCTGCATCTTGGTGTCAGTCACCGCGGGCGTAGCTCCTGTCTCCGATACTGCTGTTTACGCTATATACACAGCGCTATACAGAATAGGGATAGAAGTGTGTATTAGTCCTTGTAAGGGCTAATACCGGTAGGGTCAGAGCCATAGGTGACAGTCAGGTCCGGGAAAACAGATTTTAACAGCTACACAAGATGACAGCGTCTGTGTAGCTAAGGTCAGGGATTTCCTCACTGCATTTCCCTATTAGGAGGGATAGAAAGGGAGGCTTCCTTTCCTCTACCCAGACCCACAACCCTGCCACTGTACCCTCCTGCCCTTTGCACACTCAAACTCATTGTTACTAAGCCATTATACTAGGAAACACAGAGGAAACTTAGTGGCATCCTAAAAGTGGCTGTTGGACTTCCATTAGTGTCCCACTGTTGCAAACCTATGTGCAGCACCTCTGCATTGCACACTCAAACTCATTGTTACTAAGCCATTATACTAGCAAACACTGAGTAAACTTAGGCGGGCTTTGCACACTACGACATCGCAGGCCGATGCTGCGATGCCGAGTGCGATAGTGCCCGCCCCCGTCGCAGCAGCGATATGTGGTGATAGCTGGCGTAGCGAAAGTTATCGCTACGCCAGCTTCACACACACACTCACCTGCCGTGCGACGTCCCTGTGGCCGGCGACCCGCCTCCTTGTTAAGGGGGCGGGTCGTGCGGCGTCACTGCGACGTCACACGGCAGGCGGCCAATCAGAGCGGAGGGGCGGAGATGAGCAGGATGTAAACATCCTGCCCACCTCCTTCCTTCCGCATATCCTACGGAAGCCGCAGTGAGGCCGGTAGGAGACGTTCCTCGCTCCTGCGACTTCACACACAGCGATGTGTGCTGCCGCAGGAGCGAGGAACAACATCGGACCATTGCGTCAGCGTAATTATGAATTACGCCGACGCTATACCGATGATACGATTACGACGCTTTTGCGCTCGTTAATCGTATCATCCAGCCTTTACACACTGCGATGTCGCATGCGATGCCGGAAGTGCGTCATTTTCAATTTGACCCCACCGACATCGCACCTGCGATGTCGCAGTGTGCAAAGTGCCCCTTAGTGGCATCCTAAAAGTGGCTGTTGGACTTTCATTAGTGTCCCACTGGTGCAAATCTATGTGCAGCACCTCTGCATTGCACACTCAAACTCATTGTTACTAAGCCATTATACTAACAAACACTGAGTAAACTTAGTGGCATCCTAAAAGTGGCTGTTGGACTTCCATTAGTGTCCCACTGGTGCAAACCTATGTGCAGCACCTCTGCATTGCACACTCAAACTCATTGTTACTAAGCCATTATACTAACAAACACTGAGTAAACTTAGTGGCATC
This sequence comes from Anomaloglossus baeobatrachus, assembly GCF_048569485.1. Lineage (NCBI taxonomy): Eukaryota > Metazoa > Chordata > Amphibia > Anura > Aromobatidae > Anomaloglossus > Anomaloglossus baeobatrachus. Next base: position 163,237,404 of record NC_134353.1, read on the forward strand.
CTAAAAGTGGCTGTTGGACTTCCATTAGTGTCCCACTGGTGCAAATCTATGTGCAGCACCTCTGCATTGCACACTCAAACTCATTGTTACTAAGCCATTATACTAGAAAACTATGCTGCCAGTTTAAGGGCCGTAGTTGCATTGTCAGGGATAGTTATTGTTGTTTATTCTGCTGTTAATAAAGATAAACCACCGCTGCAATCTACACCACCTCTCAATTTTTACTACCACATTTTAAGTGCACAATCTTGTCGCAATCAAAATGAGTGGCAAAATGACAGATGCTGGTGGAAAGGGGAAGAGGCGTGTTGGAAAAGGAAAAAAAGGGTTTGTCCGTGGGGAAGGTGGCAAAGCTCCATTAACATCTGCTGAAGATAGACCATCTTCCAGCAAAAGTAAGATGTCTACTACTTACCGTGGACAATCCGATGTGCTCCCTTTTTTACGGACACGAACAACTGGAACAAAGGTAGATGATGGCCAAAAAAAGAAAATGCTTGAATGGATCTCAAGTGGTCCAACAAGTGCCCTCTCCTCCACCTTAACAACCGCATCCAAAAAACACCAGTCCTCGGAGTTGTCATCCCAATCACACTTGCTTTCTCCAAGCTCTCAAGTCTCCATCCGCCCTGCACAGTATGGTGGAACTGAGATGGCTGAGTCTGCAGAACTGTTCAGTCACACTATAGCCTGGTTATCAGAGGTCTGCTCCCAAGCTACAGTGAGTACAGACCAGGAAATGGTCTGCAGTGATGCCCAGAACCTTTGTGACTCAGATTCAGGCCGTGATGACCAAGTTTCTGAGCATAATGTTGACCTTTATTCACAAACTGAAACACCTGTTGTAATAGACAATGAGGAACATACTGATGACGATAAGATGCAGATACCAGATTGGGATGACAACTTAAATATTCAGTCAGGGCAAGAAGAGGCTCGGTCTGAGGGTGAGGGGAGTGCAAACACAACAATTGATGAGGAAGTTCTAGATCCCACCTACTGTCAACCCACAGTCAGGCCCTCGAGGAGGTCAACAGAGATGGTGGGGCAGGATGCAACTGACGACGAAGTTACCTTGCGCCTTCCTGGACAGAGTCGGAGTACTGGTAGCACGTCTACAACTGCATCCTCAGCCACCACTCTGCCTCTGAGCACTAGTTGGGGAGGATCAGCAGGTTGCATGCCCTTTAAGCCTTGCCTAGCCTGGTCCTTTTTTGACATGGCAAAAGATCGCCCAAATTATGTGATCTGTAAAATTTGTCGTGATTCTGTTAGTAGAGGGCAAAACCTCAGCAGTTTGACAACTTCTTCCATGAATCGTCACATGAATAAATATCATATGTCCCAGTGGAAAGCTCACCGTGCTGCAATGCGGCCTAGTGGAGCGAACCATCCACCGCCTGCCCATTCCAGTGCATCCGCGCGCTCTTCATCTTCTAGGACTGTGGGGACAGCTGTCAGACCTGGTTTTCCACGCACAACTTCCACCACTGTAACCGCAACAGGAAGTTTGCTTGGTAGGTAGTCAGTTGGTTTGAAAGGGGAAACAAGTGCGTGTGTACAGCTCTCTAAGACATCGATAGCACCAACGTTGGATGAAGGCAACATCATGTCTATGCCTGCACTTTCCTCACAAACCTGCATTTTTCCAGGGACACCGTACTCACCACCGTCTACACACAGCAGCCAGATCTCTGTCCCTCAGATGTGGTCAAATAAAAGGCCACTTCCTGCGACCCATGACAAAGCTAAGAGGTTGACTCTATCCCTGTGTAAGCTCTTGGCTACCGAAATGCTGCCTTTTCGCCTGGTGGACACACAGGATTTTCGAGACCTTATGTCCGTCGCTGTGCTCCAGTACAAGATGCCCAGTCGCCACTTCTTCTCTAAGAAAGGTGTGTCAGCGATACACCAGCATTGTTGCACATAACATCACCGCTTCCTTGAGAAACTCTGTGTGTGAACGGGTGCATTTCACCACCGATACTTGACCAGTCAGCTTGGACAGGGACGTTACATGTCGCTGACTGGGCACTGGGTAGCTATGGTGATAGATGGTGAAGGGTCTGCTGCACAAGTCTTGCCGTCCCCACGACTTGTGTGTCAATCCTCTGTCTGTCCAAGTTCCGCCACTGCTTCTGCCTCCTCCACCTCATCTGGGTGCTCCACCTCCGCCCCAAGCCTGCCTGGTCAGGCCACCAGCGTTCTCACTGCGCAGAAGGAATCACGCACCCCTCATTACTATGCTGGCAGCAGAGCGCAACGGCATCAGGCGGTCTTTAGCTTGACATGTCTTGGAAATAGGAGTCACACAGTGGCTGAGTTGTGGGCAGCTCTGGAGACTGAGTTTAATAAATGGTTGTCTCCACTCAACCTGCAGCCTGGTAAGGCCGTGTGCGACAATGCTGCAAACCAGGGTGCGGCCCTTCGCCTGGGCAAGGTGATACACGTGCCTTGTATGGCTCACATGTTGAACCTTGTTTTCCAGCAATTTTTAACACACTATCCCCGGCTAGATGGCCTTCTGAACAGGGCACGAAAACTGTCTGCTCACTTCCGCCGTTCAACCACCGCTGCTGAGCGACTTGCATCGCTCCAGAAGTCTTTTGGCCTGCCGGTTCATCGCTTGAAATTCGATGTGGCGACACGCTGGAATTCGACTCTCCACATGTTACAGCGACTGTGGCAGCACCGCCGAGCCCTGGTGCAATACGTCATGACGTATAGCCTGGGCCAATGAGATGCAGAGGTGGGGCAGATCACCCTGAAGGAGTGGTCTCAGATCAAGGACCTATGCACCCTTCTGCACAGTTTCGACATGGCGACGAATATGTTTAGCGCTGACAATGCCATTATCAGCATGACAATTCCAGTCATTTACATGCTGGAGCACACGCTAAACACTATTCGGAGTCAGGGGGTGAGACAACAGGAAGGGGAGGAACTACAGGAGGATTCATATGCGCAAGACACAACAACATCACCAAGGTCCAGACGTTCATCATCACCAACGCGGCAGGCATGGGACCATGGGGGACAGGGATCAACAAGGGTGCATGGTAGCAGGCGAAATGTTGAGGAAGGTGCAGGAGAACATGAAGAAATGGAGGACGAACTGTCCATGGACATGGAAGACTCAGCGGATGAGGGAGACCTTGGTCAAATATCAGTTGAAAGAGATTGGGGGGAGATGTCAGAGGAAGAAAGAATGGTTAGCACCTCTATGCCACAAACACAGCGTGGACTTGGTCCACATGGCTGCGCAAGACACATGAGCGCCTTCTTGCTGCACTACCTTCAACATGACCCTCGTATTGTCAAAATTAGAAGTGATGATGACTACTGGCTTGCCACACTATTAGATTCCCGGTACAAGTCCATATTTTGTGACATAATTCCAGCCATAGAAAGGGACGCACGTATGCAGGAGTATCAGCAGAAGCTGTTACTCGATCTTAGCTCGGCTTTTCCACCAAACAACCGTGCAGGTGCAGGGAGTGAAGCTCCCAGTTGTAACTTGACAAACATGGGACGGTCTCGTCATCTTCAACAGTCTACCCGTACCAGTAGCACCGTATCTGGTGCTGGTAACAGCAATTTTATTGAATCTTTTCATAATTTTTTTAGACCCTCCTTTGCAATGCCACCAGAGACAACAAGTCTGACACATTAGTTAACGGCTGGAGAGGATGATACAGGAGTATCTCCAAATGAACATCGATGCCATTACTTTGCAAATGGAGCCTTGCTCATTTTGGGCTTCAAATCTTGAAAAATGGCCAGAGCTCTCCACTTACACCTTGGAGATTTTGTCGTGTCCAGCTGCCAGCGTTGTCTCTGAACGTGTCTTCAGTGCTGCTGGGTGTGTGCTGACAGATAAGCGCATGCGTCTGTCCAGTGACAATGTGGACAGACTAACGTTCATCAAAATGAACAACTCATGGATCCACAAGGAATTTACTACCCCTGTGTCATCCTGGGGAGAGTAAATGCTTGTGTATTTTGAATGTGCTTGATGCAAATCTAGCTGTGAAGTGTACAACTAGGGCACAAGTACTGCCACTGATGGGGTGTCTGTGTGGCCCATTTTTTGGAAAAAAGGGAGACTCCGCTTGGAGTAACCCTTGCTTACATTGTTTTTAAAAATGATCCAAGATGAACAGAGCTGGGATCAGGAAAGACTTTACTACCTACCCCGTTGTCATCCTGGGGACGGTTAAGTATGGCGTATTTTTGAATGTGCTTGATGCAAATCTAGCTGTGAAGTGTACAACTGGGGCACAAGTGCTTCCACTGAAGGGGAGGGTGTGCGTGTGGCCCAATTTTTGGAAAAAAGGGAGACTCCGCTTGGAGTAACCCTTGCTTACATTGTTTTTAAAAATGATCCAAGATGCACAGAGCTGGGATCAGGAAAGACTTTGCTACCTACCCCGGTTTCATCCTGGGGACGGTTAAGTATGGCGTATTTTTGAATGTGCTTGATGCAAATCTAGCTGTGAAGTGTACAACTGGGGCACAAGTGCTGCCACTGAAGGGGTGGGTATGTGTGGGGCCCAATGTTTGGAAAAAAGGGAGACTCCGCTTGGAGTAACCCTTGCTTGCTGTGTTTTTTAAAAGGAGCCAAGATGAACAAGTCATGGTTCAGCAAAGACTTTGCTACCTACCCCGGTGTCATCCTGGGGACGGTTAAGTATGGCGTATTTTTTAATGTGCTTGATGCAAATCTACCTGTGAAGTGTACAACTGGGGCACAAGTGCTGCCACTGAAGGGGTGGGTGTGTGTGTGGCCAAATTTTTGGAAAAAAGGGAGACTCCACTTGGAGTCACCTTGCGGTGTTTTACATGATTTTAGAAGGGCGTGCCATGCCTATATCTGTGTCTCCTCCTCTTTTTCCTTGTCCAGCTCTTTTGTTTTTGCATGAGTATATGTCTTTGTCACTTTCCCATGTGTTTGTGTTGTGTTGTGAGTTGTTTGTTACCTTTTGGACACCTTTGAGGGTGTTTTCTAGGTGTTTTTATGTGTTTGTGATTGCCTGCCATTGTTTCCTATGCGGTTCGAGTTCGGTTCGTCAAACGTTCGCCGAACCGAACTCGAACGAGACGTCCGTTCGGTGAACCAAACTCGAGCCGAACCGCGACCGGTTCGCTCATCTCTAGTAATGAGAAACAGACCTTAGGGGAAAACCAAAAAGGAATAAAAAAGGGAAAAGTAAAACACAGCTTTCACACAGAAAAAGATCTCTGAATGACTTATTGGTCCACAGCTTACAGGTTCCCACTAGAAGCAAGCTAAGCAAAAGCTATCACTGGCACTTTCCTGGGTTCAAAAGCAAATCTGTATAGCAGAGGTAAATACAAAAACAGCACAGCTGATATCAGCTTCATCCAGAGCATAGAAGACTAGAGGAACTACTTAACCCTAGAAGCCCCCGGATAAAGGAGAATCTGTACAGCCAGCAGTATTAACCTGAGGAAGTGTGTATGTAGCCCTGCACTGCGATTTTCTGACATCAGAAATAGGAGGGACTACTCTCCATTGTGACAGTACCAGTGTAAGGAGGTGTCAGGTTCGGTCACCCCAGACCTGAAAAACCACTGTGTAAAAAATGCAATTCTTAAAGGGAATGTATCGTCAGAGAAAAAAAAATCAATAACTGAAAAAATGTAACGTAATAATATTTTAGTGTTTTGTTTAAATATTATTTATTTATTTTTTTTTAATTGAGCAAAATATAAAAAAAATTAAAAAGTTTGATATTTTCCACTGTTTCCACTGTTAAACACTAGAGGGAGCAGGTTCTAAAATCCTACAGAAATCCAGCTGTAGAAATTACTCAGATTACAGCTGCAGTAAAGTGGGCGGAGTCTGTTCTCCTGTGTGTGATGGCACGCCTCCCCCCTCCTAATCTGAATGTTTACAACAGATAACAGAGAATGACATGTAGGGACACAGTGCAGAGCCATTTTGTTGGTGACCAGAAATGTCTAAAGTGTCACCAAGGACAGCAGGAGTATCACCCAGGACAGCATTAGATACACAGCTCAGCAGACAGTATCAAACAGGATAGGATTAGATACACGGCTCAGCAGACAATATCACACAGGATAGGATTAGATACACAGCTCAGCAGACAATATCACACAGGATAGGATTAGATACACAGCTCAGCAGACAATATCACACAGGATAGGATTAGATACATGGCTCACCAGACAGTATCACACAGGATAGGATTAGATACACAGCCATGCAGACAATGTCACACAGGATAGAATTAGATACACGGCTCAGGAGACAGTATCACACAGGATAGGATTAGATACACAGCCGTGCAGACAGTATCACACAGGATATGATTAGATACATAGCCGTGCAGACAGTATCACATAGGATAGGATTAGATACACGGCTCAGCAGACAGTATCACACATGAGAGGATTAGATTCACAGCCATGCAGACAATATCAGAGGTAGCAGTGGCGGTACTCACATGCAGTGGCACACACACACACACACAGCGGCGGGCAGAGTGGTGGCTAGGGAGAGCGGAGGGAAGGGGTGTCATCGAAGATGGTAATGGTGGGAGGAGGGGCGGCGGTAGCAGTAGCGGGGGCAGAGCGGGGGCTGGGGAGAGCGGCTGGAGGGGGTTTCATCGGAAATAGTAATGAGGGAGGGGAGGGGAGACAGCCCGTGCTCACATATCCCGGCAGTTGACAGGGGTATAGTGGAGCAAACAGCATACGCTGTGAGCTCCACAATGATGGCGCTGATCTCTTCCCTCTGCTGTGATCTGGACACCCCAGGGGGCGCATCCAGGTTACAGCAGACGCCCACTGTAACATTAGTGAATGGGGTCGGATCCCGACTACTGTTCTCTTTGCACAGGGGCTGCCATAAGGAGTGACTAACTGTTGTTACACACACAGCAAATCCAGCATGGCCCCCAGTGCCTCCAGTACAATTAGAATTAAATAAATACTAAATAATAAACTAATTTCATTTTGTATTAAAAATACTGATTTCATAATCACAATTTTTAATACAAAAATAAAAAACGCGATACATTACCTTTAAAGTTTATGTTATGGTGTAATGTGCTTGAAGAGCCACTAGCTGTTCACAATGTGTAAGCTGCTTACCTGGTACTCCCAAGCTAGAGGGAGTTAGTGAAGGGGAAGGGCTTAGCTCAAAAAAGAGTGGTTAAGGCTAAGTTCACACATCAGTTTTTTCCAATCAGGCACAATCCGGTTTGTGCCTGATGCAACGGATCCATCTCAGATTGTGTAAAAACTGATGCGACGGATCTGGTAAAAAATGGATCTGGTTTTTTGGGGTTTTTTTATGCTGAGAGAGAGAGAGAGACCCCATCATCACTGCACAAACACCGCCACTACAGCCCCCACCATCACCGCACACGCAAGCACTACCGCATGCACCCTCACTGCACATGCAGGCACTACCGCACGCTTCATCACCGCACACGCAGGGACTATCGCACGCATCATCACCGCACACGCAGGCACTACCGCACACACCACTACCGCACGCATCATCACCGCACACGCCCCGGCATTACTTCAGTGACATCACCGCTGACAGCGCGATTCACTTCAGTTGCTGCGTGGAGCTGATAGAGAGCACTTGTGTTCTACTGCCGCTCCTGTCAGCTTCATGTATCAGAGCTGAAAGCATCGTGGGACCTCTGTGGATTACGTCGGACCTGGAGGGGTGTTTGGGTATTTCAATAAAATGGTGAAAGAGGGTGTTTTTTTGTCTTTTATTCCAAATAAAGGATTTTTTTGGGTGTATGTGTTTATTTAATTTCACTTACAGGTTAATCAATGGGGGTGTCTCATAGACGCCTGCAATGATTAACCACTTATTACCCCGATTGCCACCGCATCAGGGCAATTCGGGATGAGCCGAGTAGAGTCCCGGGACTGTTGCATCTAATGGATGCGGCAATTCCGGGCAGTTGCTGGCTGATATTGTTAGGGTGGTGGGCTCCCCATAACGTAGAACTCCCCATCCTGAGAATACCAGCCTTCAGCCGTGTGGCTTTATCTTGGCTGGTATCAAAATTGGGGGGGACTTCACGCTGTTTTTTTTTTTAATTATTTGTTTATTTATTTTACTGCACGATATAGACCCGCCCACCGGCGGCTATGTTTGGTTGCAGTGAGACAGCTGTCACTCAGTGTGGAGGCATGTCTGACTGCAACCAATCTTAGGCACCGGTGGGTGGGGGAAGCAATGAATACGAGATTGAATAATGGGTGGCCAGCATTTTCAAATCTGGAGAAGCTGCCAGAGCAGTGCCGCGCCCGTGATCGGTGAGTGGGTGAGAGTGACTGAGTCAGTGAGTCAGTGCGTGAGTGAGTGAGTGAGTAAGTCAGTGAGTGAGAGAGTTTTAGAGAGAGTGAGTGATTGATTGATTGATTTTCTGACAAGCAATGAATTTATATCACTTCTGAGCATGCTCAGAAGTAAAAACCGGAACCGGTACATGCTTCCAGCGTTTTATGCATGCCACCGGATTCGGCACGCATACACCTTCATTATGCACCATGCCGCACAGCGCCGCACCTGACGCTATGCAGTTTTTTGCCGCTGACAAAAAACATTCCTCTCTGAGTCCTGTGCGGCCGCCGGAGTAACGATTTTTGCCGCATTCGTCAAAAACCGGATCAAACGCAAGCACATGCGGCACAATCCGGCGCTAATAAAAGTCTATGAGGAAAAAACGCACCCGGCGGCAACAAAAAAAAACGGATGCGTTTTTCCCTCAAAGTACCGGATTGCACCGCAGAGCAAAAACCTGATGTGTGAACATACCCTAAGAAGTCAGTTAGTGCAAGGAGAGACCATGAGGGAGAGGAAAAGACTGCATTTGTGAGAGACGTGTTGTAAGAAAACCCCAATAACTTAAATTTGGCATGACCTTGTGGGCCGAATCCGGTTGCCGGACATGCAGTGCAGCCCGGGGGGTGGCCATTCCCTAGCGGAGACCTAACGAATCCCCTCAGTCAGCGAAAGCTCAGTGGGCCCTTGAGAGAGCAGTAGGTCCTGACTGACGGGAAAGACAGTTGAGTCTGCTGTGGATAGTGAAGCTGAAGGCCAGGAAGAAGAACTTAAGGACCCCAATGTGAGCCCAAGTACCAGGGAAACAGTCGACCATATAAAAGTACAAATTAAGAGTGAGTCTGGTTGCTAATGACAATGATCAAAGAGGAAAGCCGGAACATATGTCCAAAGGACGGTATTTATTAGGAGGATGATGTCCCCTATGGCTAGAAAGTTATGTACCCACCGCTGGTGAGATGTTTCAAGTAAACAGATGTTTTTGGTCAGAAAAGTCTGTGTCAGTGTGTGGTATTTCAGGGCACTGGGCCCTGCCGCAATCGGCAGCTGGGAAGTGGTCCTGAAGATGACACAAGTCCTGCCTCTGGCCTGCAAGTAAGTGCCCCACACCAAAAGTCCCAGCAACCCTTCCCCTGTACTAGAGGGATGGAGATGATGCAGAGAACCATCCCAGGGCTGCGCTACAGCTAACCAGCAGCATCTGCCACACAATACCACCGCACCCCGCCACACATCTAACACCCCTTCACCTTAGAGGGGACTCTGGACCCTCAGCACCAGGCCAGTCTGGATATGAAGAATGAAACGCCAGACCACCCTTGTGGCATGGACATCAAATGCTGGTACCCACATTCTCCACTGTGTACAGTAATCCTTCCAATGTATCAAGTATTGAAATGACTGGCTTACCAAGCAAGAAACCACAATCTTGACTATCTGAAATTCTAGATTTCAATCAACAACAACCGAAGAAGGTAATGGAGCTGGTTCTGAGAAAGCAACACATGTTTTGAAGAGTGAACAATGAAATACATTATACATTTTGAACTAAGGTGGCAATGCATGCAGGAAAGCTACCATATTGCTAATGGTGACTATCCTATATGGCTCAATGAACATGGTCCCAGGTGGTTCAATGATTTGTGTGAGTGTTTTGTGCTCGGTTTGGTGATAGCAGATGGTTAGGGGTGATTGAGAAAAGTCAGTAGGTCCTCAGTGTTGTACTTGGGAAAGGGGAGAAGAAAGGGGCTGATGTGGAGAGAATGAAAGCAGCAAAAATATACATGAAGCAAATAAATATGAAAACTAAATAGTGTAGTACAACTGATCAAGAAGCATTTTTTTAAAAATATATGGCATAGTTTATCTGTTTGGCCCTGTCAAACTGCCATGTTTAACTGGCTAGACACTTCGAAAATATTTCTCTTAGAAATATATGACACACGTGCTCTCCCTCAGCCAGATCTGAAGATTTCAGAAGTGTCTGCTGGGATGTAGGACACAATTTGCCTCGTTGAATAAATAAGCTATTGCTAGTGATGACCAAGTATGGTCAGCAGAACTCAAAAGTCGATCAAGCACCAGGGTGCTCGATACGCTTGGTACTCGATCCAGTATCTTGTGAGTGCTTGGCATGCTAGACTCCCTGCCGAGAAAGAGAATATTTTTTCGTCATCTGGAAAAATGGTCGTTTCCCATTGAATTTCATTATGCTCAGTACACGAGTCTATTACGTCTGAGCGTCCAACCTGCTTAATTTGAGTACTGAGCACTACAGCATTTTAGTGCTCGCTAATTTCTAGGAAATAGGAAGAGACCACAGCAGGTACTTCTATGAAAGACAAGAGAAAAAGACCATAAAACATTAAGTGAAATAAAATTTTGAACATTTAGAAACAAAACAGAAACAATTAGTAAAAAGCAAACTTGAAATCTTGTGAAATCAATAGAGATGTTCACACTTAACAGATATAACACACTCACAGATCTGTGAATAATGCCTTCTGGTCACTTCCAGGAAATGTCTGGTATATTTCTGTTGTACACTTAAAAAGCTGCACTTAGATGTGTGATGCCCCTGGACTATCAGGTCATCACAGGGTACTGCACGCCCTTTCTCTCTAGTGCAGTAATCAAATCCCTCATGGTTCTGGGTCCCCATCTTACAGTGCGGCCTCCAACAGCAAATCAAATCCTAGAGACACCCTGCACCACACCCACCAGACACACCAGTGGACGGCTTGAGCAGAATAGGGTCACCCACCTAGGGGTCAGGGAGGGGAGGTGAGGAGTGTCAGTTAAGAGAGTGAAGGGAGAGTGAAGTGGAGGAGGTTGGGAGTAGTGGCTCCCAGGAGAAGCTACCTAGGTTGCAGACGGTGGTCTGGACCTAGAGGAGTCGGACCCCCGGTCGCAGGGGATTGAGGCAAGGTGCTTTGACCTGTTAAAGAGAACGGTCAACATCCTGGTCTTATCACCGGTCCGGGACCAAAGGCATGGTGGGGTACACGGACCCTAGGTTGGGGAGAAGCTTCAGACAACCCAGCAATTAACCTGGGGAGAGCGGAGCCTTTATGGTCTGTTCCCACTAGCTCCAGAATTGGGGCACTAGCCCAATGAGGGGGATAGGGCCTTCCATACAAGCAGCCCACTGAAATCCCAAGTGTGAGCCCTGAGAGCAGGCTCCCACACTTAGCCACAGTGGGGAGCGGGACCCAGCAAGTTGGAGACTACTGGGCCACTACGGTGAATTTAAACTTTGTGCCAGGAGGCAGGTCACGGATCACCAGGCAGCACTGAAGGGGATGGGACCCGGACGAGCTCCCCCTGAGAGGCAGCGTCACCCAGAGACTTGGTTTACCCGGTTGTCAGCATCTGCTTATTGGCTGAGTGAGTACCTGGGTTATTTTCCCTCTTCATGGCACCCAGTAGCACCATTCAGAGTCCCGAGGCCTACCCCTACCCGTGGAGGGCAACGACACCTTACTGCCCCCCTCCTTCACCCCGGGTACTCCCAATGGCAGAGGTGGTACTTCCAGTTACCGCACACCACGGGTGGCGTCAGGAACTATAACTCCCCTTTAAATATTTCCCTTTTATCTTTAGAGTGTGGCCCCTAAGCCCCTGGGTACGGAGACCCTCGAGCCACAAACTGACACCATCTCGGAGTGGTTTGATCCGCTGCTGGGGCAGCACAGATGGAGCTGCACGCACAGGGCCTTCACTACCTTGCGATTTTCTATTTTTGCACTTTCATTTCATCTCTATTTTTCCAGAAGACATTACTTTTTATTTTTTCATCCCCATAGCCGTATATGTACTTGCTTTTCGCAGGACGAGTTGTACTTTTGAATGAATTAATTTTTATCATGTGATATACTGAAAAGCAGGAAAGAAATTCCAAGTGCGTTGAAATAGCACAAAAGTACAATTCCACAATTGTTTTTTGTGTTTTTTAGTTACCATGTTCATTATACAGTAAAACTATCAAGGCAGTATCTCTGCTTCTCCAGGTCAGTCCAAGTATGGAGATACCAAACAGAAAAAGGCTTGTTTAAAAAGCCACATTTGACTTTTAGGATTGCTACTTCCAATAGGTGGCACTAGAGTTTGTCTCCTTCCTCACTGGAGGGACATTTTGAATAATTCCCAGAGGGGCATTGCAGCTATAAGTCCCCTTACTGACAGCCAGACTGGTTTGTCAGGTCTCCATAAGGAGAATAGTCTTCCCCGTGGTTCCCACATAGCTTCTCAGAAGCCAGATCAGATACCCACACTTTGCACTGACGAGGGGCAATCACCCCGAAACACCATGTCTGCAAATTGGGATTCTGATCTGGCAAATAAATCCTAAGTCTTATGAAAAGGCTTGTTTAAAAAACCACATTTGACTTTTAGGATTGCTACTTCCAATAGGTGGCGGTAGAGTTTGTTTCTTTCCTCACTGGGGGGACAATTTGGAAACCATCCGAATAGCACACGGACAGCATTAGCTTGTATACTTACCTAGCTCCGTCACTGCTGTCTGCGGCGCTACTGTTGCTCCTGGGTCAGTGCAGGGATTATGCAATGAGCATAATGAGCAGGCCCGGAAATAACAGCAGAGGCAGAGACAGCAGCGCCAGAGATTGGCAAGTATAAAAATTCTTTATTTTTGTGTCACCTGTGTTTTCTCTGGTTTGTGTCACACTGATGTCACACGGTTCACAAGTGTGTGGTCCGCGTGACACCCGTGCTGCCAGCATAAACAGGACATGCCGTGTGGAGCACATAGACATGCATTTGCTCCACACAGCCACGCAGTCTATGTCAGAGCATAGACGTGTGCGCAGACCCATTGATCTTGATGGGTCTACATGTGTCTGTGGCGAGGGAAGGGACCCGGTGACTGAGCATCGCTACATTTAATATGGGTGAGTCTGGAACTGCGCGGTTAGAACAATTGCTGCATACACGGACTGACTGGTGTGGTTTATTGAGCTTTAGCGCCACCCAGTGTCTGTTCTGTCAAACAGCTTGGATTCTGCTTCATTGTCTTATATCTATATTTGAGTCAGTTCCCCAGATACGTTTATAATACGTATTCATTTCTTACCCTAGTATTGGTTTGGGCCAGTGTATGCTCTGTTGTCCGGTCCCCTTCCCAGTTTGGGCTTTTTAAGTGTCCACACTTTTTCTTGTCAATTCTTTGGATATGTATTTAAATTATGGTTGTTGACTATGCATTCAGTATGTTTGATACAATGAACTGTTTTTAGAAATTTTGTGATGAATAAAATTTACTAAATTATTAACAGCTTGAGTATGTGTTTTACCTATACTGTTGCAATTATTTAAGGGTCATAAACTCCCAAGTTTTGTTCCTTTTTGATACATGTGTCTGTGTCTCCAGTACATGCGAAAATGGACATCACACGTACCGGAGACACGGATGTGTGAAGGAGGCCTAACAGTGCATCAGCATTGCTATAGTTAGCTAAAATTATGATCTCCCATGAACAGGAGAATCATAATGACAGACGCTTGGGTCATTAGTAAACCCCCAGCTGTCATCGCAACACATTGGCTCCCCACAATCAAAACACGGGCAGGCCATTGGGCAGGAAGAATGATGCATTTCTGGCAATACTTTTTAAATGCAGTTGTTCATATTTGGCAGTGGCATTTAACAGGTTTTTCTAGTAGACAGTTGGCTATAAAAGTTTGCTACTTAAAGGGGTTTTCCCACAAATAATGTTCCTTTTAAAGTTGATTTAAATCAATAGATCTTATAATAATATTAATTTATAAAATTGGATGTGTTTAAAAAAGTTCCTGTATTGAGGTAATCTTATATATTTGTCCCTGCTATAAATTGTGAAATAGCTGTTTCTGACCGTGCATGAAACACGTCTGATTATATCACATCTCCTGAGTCAGAGAAGACATAATAAAATATACAGACTTTACAGCCCATGATCGCAAATGATTCTTTCTATGAGGTAAAATAATTTTAAAAATAGGCAGGGAAATGCCTTACCTCAAAAAAAAGAATCAGATACATGCTGTGCTATCTGTATACTTGCTTTTGCATCCTCCCTGGCCCAGGAGATGTGGTAGGATCAGACCATGCTTCTGTACGGTCAGACATTACACAATATATAGCAGGGACACATTTATAAGATTTTCTCAGTACAGGAACATCTTTTTTAAACACTTCCAATTGTATAAATTGTTATTATTTTAAGAGCTATTGATTAAAATCAACTTTGAAATTAATTTTATTTATTGGAAAATCTCTCTAATTGAAACCCCTTGACATTTCAAGGTGTAAACGAAAACATTACATGGAAGAGAAATTTCACAAGACCTGAGAAAGAAAAGGCTACAAGAAGTTCAGCAAAGCTTTATGCTACTCTACTACTATTAGTATTTGAGTTTTTGATGCTGAAAAATTTCTGCACCATTTCCACACCTTTAGGCTATGTGTCCACGTTGCTTTTTACCTGCTTTTTACCTGCTTTTTTGCTGCTTTTTCAACTGCAGCGTTTAATGCCAAAATGGTTGTGTTCTGCTTTTCAAGCAAAGTCTATGGGAATTTGGGTTTCTTGTCCGCACTATGCAGTTCAAACTGCAGCCTTTTTGTGGCAGAACTTTGGGCAAAAACTCAGCTTTGCAGTGCAAAACCCAAATGGCAAAAACAATTATAAGGGCTTTTTTTTTGTTGGATGAGTTATACTTTTAAACAATTAGTTTTACCATGTAGTGTACTGAAAAACAGCAAAATAATTCCAAGTGAGAAAAATTGCAAAAAAAGTGTGACTGCCTGATTGTTTTTTTGATATTTTATTCACGGTATTTCCTATATTGTAAAACTGATCTGTTGGTGCAATGCCTTGGTTCGGTGCGAGTTCGTAGACACCAAACATGTATGGGTTTACTTTTATGTAAGGGGTTAAAACAAAATTCACAAGTTTCTCCAAAAAAGCGCACTTTTTGCGTAATTTTTCGTGATCCGTTGCGTTCTCATTTTTTGGGATCTATGGCTCAGTGATGGCTTATTTTTTGCTTCTCAAGCTGGCATTTTTGCGCAGATGCTACTTTTTGATCGCCTATTATCGCATCTTGTTCAAAATATGCTGCGACCAAAAAACGTAATTTTGTCATTTGGACTTTTTTGCCGCTATGCTGTTTACCAATCAGATTAATTGATTTTATATCTTGATAGATTGGGCATTTTTGAATGTGGTGATACCAAACATGTATTTATAATTTTTTTTTAATCCCTTAATTTTCAATGGGGTGAAAGGGTGGTGATTTGAACCTTTAGGTTTTTTATTTTTAAAATGTTTATTTTATTTGTTTTTATTTTACTAGTCCCCCTAGGGGACTATAAGCATCAGCAGTCTGATCGCTCATTCTTTTCTGTAGATCAGAGCAGTATTGCTCTGATTTGCAGAAAAGCTGCTCTTGTCTCATACACATCCCTCTGCTTGCTGTGAGAGGAACTAAGTCATTATAGCTACAGCAGTCATCGCATGACTCTGTGCTACCATGACAACCTGGACAACCCAATTCTGCTTATTTTAGAATATCCCTTTATTGTGGCCAGTCTAAGGTACACTTGTGCAATAATCTTGTTGTCTAATCACAATCTTTATATGCCACACCTCGGAGGTGGATGGATTATTCTGACAAAGGAGAAGTGCTCACTAACACAAATTTAGACACATATGTGAACAATATCAGAGAAAAAGATATTTTGTGTACATAGAAAAAGTCTTACATCTTTGTGTGCTGTTCATGAAAAATGGGAGCAATAACAAAAAATTTGCACTTATATGTTTTTCAGTGCAGTATACATATATATATATATATATATATATATATATATATATATGACACAGATGAATGGCTTCAGCTACAACTTTATTGTGCACAGATTAAAAAATTCCCGAGCTCATGACAGTTAGTTAGTGCAATATACATGTAGTAGCGGACTACACGTTTTGGCGGTTTGGGACCGTGAAGAAGGCGGTTGTTACCGCCGAAACGCGTAGTCCGCTACTACGTGTATATTGCACTAACTGTCATGAGCGCTGGAATTTTTTAATCTGTGGACAATAAAGTTGGAGAATATTTTTACTGCCACCTGGAGTTACCGTGTACTTGCTGGATCCATTCATCTGTCTCATTATTCTCTGGATGTTCTCCCAGTCTGGATCCGTGCAATAAGGAAAAACCAGGCATACAATTGGACATGAGCTCGGAAAGGTGAGCTGGTCTACAATTTTCCTTGTTTGAAATATATAGATATATATAGGTCTAAAAGAGAATATATTGCAAACTCTGGCATATATATATATATATATATATATATATATATATATATATATATATATATATAATGTTTCAACATTTAAAAACTGTTACAATTTTTTTGTAATATCTATTAGTCTCACCAGTGGACTTAAATATGCAATCATTTGATCATAAAATAATACACATAAGTAGTGCAATGCATTATCTCATTCTCACAGTATTGCATTGATGGGTTGCTATTAGATCCTACATGATGCAGTCTTTTGTTGTTTTTGATATCTTAGCAATCATAAGCACATTGTGGGGGCCAATAGAATGAAGATAGAAGGACATCTTCTATACTGTATCATGGTTGCAATTCACTATGGCCTATAAGGATTTAACTGAGCAGCTCCAGACTGCTACCTGTGCCTACTTTGCCTTGATGTACAAACACTAACCTCTGATTGTCACACCCGGTCAGCATAGGGGTAATTATACAAACACTATTTGCCCGAAGAGCAACAAGAGGTACCCTAACTAAAGACCTAATCAAACTTTATTAAATAAATGGACAAAAGTTAAAATTGGCAGGTGGGAAGCCAATTCCATATAAGATGAATGCGGCCGCGGACCGACACTACTCTGGATAAATTCCTAACGTAATATGGCTAGCAATCACCTACACTGCCTGTTAAAAACTAACAGCTAATAGCCTCCCCGACATGTTTCGCCATGACTGGCTTCATCAGGGGGCTGAAGCTATAGAACCAAAGTTTGATTAGGTCTTTAGTTAGGGTACCTCTTGTTGCCCTTCGGGCAAATAGTGTTTGTACTTTGCCTTGATGTGTCCCAGTTTACAGTGGGAAAGAACAGGATGAAAAAACAGCATCCCCACAATTCTGGAGTGAGCGCAGGATACCATTTTATGTCCTAATGAATAGAGGCATGGTGCGATTGGATGTGAATAGTCATCGTTGTGCTGGGACATGGTTAATATAACAATAAATAAACCAAAAAATGTTATGATTTTAGGGTGAGGGGAAGCCAGACCTGAAAGGTCACCAGTAAATTAATTTAGTTTAATGTACTGAGAACAATTATATTGTGTCTTTTTATCTACAATCTGTGCTCACAGTACTCATTAAATAGAATAGGTTATGAATACAAAATTATATGCAGCAGGTCTCGGTATAAAGGCTAATAACCATTTGGAAAGATTACAAAAAAAACACAATGTTTGTGCTCTGAAGTAATATTAAATATAAATAACCTTGCTGCGCTCTGACTTAATCTCAAAAATATCAAAAACTGTCTGCAATGTGCTGGATATCACAAAAAAGCTAGAACATACACTAAAATAGATTTTCTCAATTCAAAATATTGCCTTTAGTAACATTGTAAATGGCTTCATGATTGATAGTGCTTAAGATAGTGTTCTGCCTTGGGCTTTGTGATGTAAAGCCAAGATATAAGATATATAGTTTATGTTTATTTTAACAACAAGCCATCAATAATAAGCAAATATGATTGACCCAGGAGATAATTTGAAGGTTTTGATAGTCTCCAGGTTATAAAGATAAAAAGGTTAAGTGTATCAGATATGCTGTATAGAAAAGCAATATATTTAGGCTGGGGTCACATGTCCAGTAATCATCCGTTTGAAACCTATGTAATTGTTTTTTTAGCTGTACAAAAAAATTGTGCAGATGTTTTTATTTCAACTTAAAAAAACTGATTGCTGTTCGATCCATTTGCTAAATCATTGAAGTTCAAAATAGATCCAGTTTTTTGTCTACTGGTTCTGATTATAATAAATGATTACACTGTTCTTAGCCAAATTGCTTCAGAGACAAAAACAGTTGAACTTAAAGGGAACCAACCTTCAGGATTTTCATATATAAAGTAAAGTCAGTGCTATACTGTCACTAGGATGCAGAATGTAAGCATAGCTTTTGTTCTGAGATTGGAGGTTTTATTTCCGAAATATGTGCAAGTAAAGTTACAACAATGTACTGCTATATGACTGACAGATGCAACAGGAGTGGGAATATGTGGGTCGGGATTTGCGATCTATTCCTGCCCCTGTCTTCCTATCTGGACTGGACCTGTTGTCACAGCTGGAGGTTCCCTCGGTACCCCTCCTGAAACCACAGGCAAATCACCTCAAGTGAACTGATTGTACTCAGTGATCTCACTTCAGGTGAACTTATTGAGTTCCATGAGACCTGTGTCTCTTGGCTAAAAACTGCTTTTTTGCTGAGAGATGCAGATTTTATGATGGAATTTACACACCAAATTCCACCAGCTTTCTACACCTCGATGATGCATTTAGCGTCACCATACACAAGACACACCCCCAGACCCAACACAGGATCAGTCTGAAGACAGGCCTCGATGACACATTCAAGGGTGCTTTACATGCTGCGACATTGCTACCGATATATCGTCGGGGTCACGACTTTAGTGACGCACATCCGGCGCCGGTAGCGACATCGCAGCATGTCATGACACCAAGGAGCGACGATCAACGATCGCAAAATCGTTCAAAAATGGTGATAGCTGACACGTCGCTCCTTTCCTTAATATCATTGTTGCTGCAGGTACGATGTTGTTCGTCGTTCTTGCGGCTTCACACATCGCTATGTGTGACACCACAGGAACGACGAACATCTCCTTACCTACGTCCACTGGCAATGCGGAAGGAAGTGGGCGGGAAGTTATGTTCTGCTCATCTCCGCCCCTGCGCTTCTATTGGCCAGCTGCTTAGTGATGCCGCAGTGACGTCGCTATGACGCCGAACACACCTCCCCCTTGAGGGAGGGATTGTTCGGCGGTCACAGCGACGTCGCTGACAAGGTATGTGCGTGTGATGCTGCCGTAGCGATAATGCTTGCCATGGTGGTGATCACCACCTATCGCACCAACGAAGGGGCCGGGTGCTATCGCGCTCGACATCGCTAGCAATCACTAGCAGTATCGCAGCGTGTAAAGCATTCTTTAGAGTCACCAAACACAGGACATGCCCCTGGCAACAGCATTACACTTCCACTCTTCCAGTGCATATATGTACCGCCCCGCGGGCTCGGCTGCAACCACCGAGCCGCTCGGATCCATGCTCGAATGGTGGGTGGTGGCTCGAGCCTTTCATGGACCCAGGGGTCATGTTGCTCTGCAAGGCGGTTGGCGCTACATGCAGAGACTTGACGGGGAAGTTCCACGGCCGGGGCCGCGGTAGTTTGGTTTGGGATGTAAGTTCGTGACGCCACCCACGGGTTGTGGTGAATAGATGGACACCCTGCTGCCGTTAACTAGACCTCCCGGGGACGGTGTTGCGCAGCTTGGTGTTGACCCCTCCGTGGGTAGGGGAGTGATGGTCCCAGGGGCCCGAGGGAGGTGCTGAGGCGTGGGAGCGGGTGCGGGCGTATGCTGAAGCGGAGCGGCGCCGTGCGCGGCCCGAAGGCACTGGTGTACTCACTATGACACAATTCACTGGAGTCTCTGGTAAACCAAACAGGATGATGAACGGGGCCCGCAGCCGGCTGCAGCTTCTCCCTGAACGGGTTAGTGGTTTTCACCTTTCTCCTGCACCTTTAATGTGAACGTTTGACTCCTATGCCTAAGCAACGGTAGTCCGCTCCCCAGCTTGCTGATTGTCGGAAGAGCCCTGTTAGCCCACAGACGCTGTCCCTTTGGGTCTCTATGCCTTGGTGGTGGCTTTACCCTGTATGGTTGGGCTGTTGTCTTCTAACGGGTCTTGTGTGGGATAGGTCCTAAAGTCCAGTCCTCAATCAGTTGATTTGACTCGGCCCTGTCGGTTCGGGGCTTTGTACTGGGTTTGAGTACCCATCCTGGTGCTCCGGTTTCCAATCGGTTCCCCAGTTCGGTACCGGCGGGCCACCGCCCGACCCGGGTCCCTACGGTTCCACCGGCTGTAATCCCAGCTCCTGCAGGCGGCCACCACCGTCTGCCTCCTTGTCAAAGGTGACTGGGCTCCAACCCAGCCACCTGGTTAGACTGTTGGCAGGCCTGGTCACAGGTCTGCCCTTGAACTTGTCCTCCATCCTTCACTGTCAAGGCTACTCTTTAGACTGCTCTACAACTTCTGTCTGAACTTGTGTGTCTTTTCCCGCCTCCAGGCCTGTAAACTCCTCAGTGGGCGGAGCCAACCGTCTGGCTCCGCGCCACCTGGTGTGGACATCAAACCTGGAGGTTGTGACAAGGGTTTCTTGGTTGGCTGCTGTCACCTACTCTGGGAGGGGGGTGGGGTGTGTGTGTGACTACCTGGGATGACTTGACTGGTCCAGGGCATCACATTCCCCCTTGGTTTAATGCAGACCGTCCGCGGGCTGCCCATCCATCACCGGTTTATTTTTGTTTTCTGAAAGATAAAAACGAGAACACAGTACAAGTATACTAACGGTGTTACGGTTGCTGTGGCACTGGAGACTATGTTCGGATTTCTTGCTACTGCACATGTGCGAGCACTGGAGACTATGTTCGGATTTCTTGCTACTGCACATGTGCAAGCGCTGGAGACTAAGTCCTATCTTGGAGCCATTGCACATGTGTGGGTGACATCATCGCTGAAACAAGGTCACATGTCTCTGACACCTTCTAAGCTGATTGGCCGCTGGTCATGTGCTTGTGACACGTGGTCACATGTCTCTGACACCTTCTATGCCGGTTGGTCGCTGGTCATGTGTTTGTGACGCTTTGCTCGGTGATAGGCCAGCATGACGTCATTGCTGTCGTTCTGGCAGCGGATTGGCTCTGGTGTCCTCCATCTTGGATGAGGCACAGAGTCTATATAAGACCCTGACGCACGCCGCCCGGCACTCAGTCCTCTTGGTTCATGAATGAGAGTAGACGCTCTGTGCACGTCCCTCTAGGCATCTCTCTGTCTATGCTAGGTGAGCGCTACCGGCAGGGTAGCGTTCTTGTACCTTACAGCTTCGGCTGCGGTCCGTATCCTTACATCTTAGTGAAGCGAACATAGGTAGGTGCCTGAGGCACATGGTCCGGCTGGGCCTTGTGATTCTACTCGTAGGTGGACGTTACCGCTAGGGTACCGTTCCTTATAGTCTGGCAGTTGTTCGTATCCTCGCACACTTGGGGAGCAAACATAGGTAGGAGCTTTGTGCGGCTTGTGCTGCTGTCCGTCTCTTTTGCACCACTAGTGGAGTGGACCTAGGCAGGTGCCATATCTAGTGGTTCGTGTCCTCGCACACTAGTGGAGCGAACGCAGGTAGGAGCTTTGTACGGCTTCTGCTGCTGTCTGTCTCCTGGCACCACTAGAGGAACGGACCTACAGTTAGGTCCAGAAATATTTGGACAGTGACACAAGTTTTGTTATTTTAGCTGTTTACAAAAACATGTTCAGAAATACAATTATATATATAATATGGGCTGAAAGTGCACACTCCCAGCTGCAATATGAGAGTTTTCACATCCAAATCGGAGAAAGGGTTTAGGAATCATAGCTCTGTAATGCATAGCCTCCTCTTTTTCAAGGGACCAAAAGTAATTGGACAAGGGACTCTAAGGGCTGAAATTAACTCTGAAGGCGTCTCCCTCGTTAACCTGTAATCAATGAAGTAGTTAAAAGGTCTGGGGTTGATTACAGGTGTGTGGTTTTGCATTTGGAAGCTGTTGCTGTGACCAGACAACATGCGGTCTAAGGAACTCTCAATTGAGGTGAAGCAGAACATCCTGAGGCTGAAAAAAAAGAAAAAATCCATCAGAGAGATAGCAGACATGCTTGGAGTAGCAAAATCAACAGTCGGGTACATTCTGAGAAAAAAGCAATTGACTGGTGAGCTTGGGAACTCAAAAAGGCCTGGGCGTCCACGGATGACAACAGTGGTGGATGATCGCCGCATACTTTCTTTGGTGAAGAAGAACCCGTTCACAACATCAACTGAAGTCCAGAACACTCTCAGTGAAGTAGGTGTATCTGTCTCTAAGTCAACAGTAAAGAGAAGACTCCATGAAAGTAAATACAAAGGGTTCACATCTAGATGCAAACCATTCATCAATTCCAAAAATAGACAGGCCAGAGTTAAATGTGCTGAAAAACACCTCATGAAGCCAGCTCAGTTCTGGAAAAGTATTCTATGGACAGATGAGACAAAGATCAACCTGTACCAGAATGATGGGAAGAAAAAAGTTTGGAGAAGAAAGGGAACGGCACATGATCCAAGGCACACCACATCCTCTGTAAAACATGGTGGAGGCAACGTGATGGCATGGGCATGCATGGCTTTCAATGGCACTGGGTCACTTGTGTTTATTGATGACATAACAGCAGACAAGAGTAGCCGGATGAATTCTGAAGTGTACCGGGATATACTTTCAGCCCAGATTCAGCCAAATGCCGCAAAGTTGATCGGACGGCGCTTCATAGTACAGATGGACAATAACCCCAAGCATACAGCCAAAGCTACCCAGGAGTTCATGAGTGCAAAAAAGTGGAACATTCTGCAATGGCCAAGTCAATCACCAGATCTTAACCCAATTGAGCATGCATTTCACTTGCTCAAATCCAGACTTAAGACGGAAAGACCCACAAACAAGCAAGACCTGAAGGCTGCGGCTGTAAAGGCCTGGCAAAGCATTAAGAAGGAGGAAACCCAGCGTTTGGTGATGTCCATGGGTTCCAGACTTAAGGCAGTGATTGCCTCCAAAGGATTCGCAACAAAATATTGAAAATAAAAAATTTTTTTTTGGGTTTTGTTTATTTGTCCAATTACTTTTGACCTCCTAAAATGTGGAGTGTTTGTAAAGAAATGTGTATAATTCCTACAATTTCTATCAGATATTTTTGTTCAAACCTTCAAATTAAACGTTACAATCTGCACTTGAATTCTGTTGTAGAGGTTTCATTTCAAATCCAATGTGGTGGCATGCAGAGCCCAACTCGCGAAAATTGTGTCACTGTCCAAATATTTCTGGACCTAACTGTAGGTAGGTGCCATTTCACACTCACTGCTTTTGTCTCTGTGATCATTAACAGAGACCATACCACACACCCTCTGAGTAAGGGAGGAATTACTTTATTTCCTAACTATATGCCTCTGTGAGTTTAACAGAGGTATTGCACTCTGCACTTGTGCTACTACTATTTACAGCTGCACACTTATATACTCTTCCTCACTCATTTACCTATCCCTTTTACGTTAATGCTAAATACGGTAGTCACTGTGACTTTAACAGTACACGCCGTGAATGGCTCTAGTGTCACTGAGACGTATCAGTGTCAGTACTGCTTCCGTAGTACAAGATACCCCTTAACCTCTGCCATAGTCTGCAGCAGAGACTTTGCACGGTGGACCCTGACTGTCTGATATCCCTTTGGTTTTTATAATCTGACAGCCCCCGTAACATTAGGACTGAGCCAAGGGTCTGGCAGTTATGGCAGAATATCAGCAGTTACACCGTTACATACAAGTACTTGAGTCGCGGCTCAAGAGTATAGAGGATAAACCTCAGACAATGGTGACATCGGCACATGATCCTCGACTTGCTCTGCCAAACAGATATTCTGGTGATGCCAGATCATGTCGTGATTTCATTAGTCAGTGTCAGATACACCTAGAGGTCAACTCTTCTCGCTTCTCTACGGAGAGGTCCAGAGTAGGCTTTATCATCTCCTTACTTCAGGACAAAGCCTTAGAATGGGCGACTGTGCTCTGATGTGGTTACTCTGAGACATCAAGACTTTCTTGATGCTCTTAAAGCAGTATTCATGGGTCTGCAGGTTACCCATGATGCGGCCCTGAGACTGTTAGATCTATATATCAGGGTTCGTTATCCACTAGTTCTTATGCCATTGCTTTTAAAACTCTGGTGGCAGAACTGGATTGGCCAGAGAAGGTGTTGATTCCTATCTTCGGGAGAGAGTTGGCAGGCTATGTCAAGGATGCCCTTGCTACTCTTGGGGTCCCTGCTTCTCTGGAGGACTTGATCACAGTAGCAACGAGGATCGACGTACGCCATAGGGAACGTAGACTCGAGGTCTCTTCCTCACGCCCTAAACATCGGGTTATTCCAGTTGTTAAGGGTCCCCCACCATCTTCCTCAGCATCTGAAACATCTCACACTCCTATGGAGTTAGGTCATACGTCCTCCAGACTATGCAAGTCTGATCCTCCTATATGTTACGTATGTTGTCAGGCTGGGCACTATTCCAACAAGTGTGCTAGCTGTCAGGGAAACTCCCAGGTCTAGTAACCATTAGAGGGGGGTTACTAGAGACGTCTTCTGCACCCTCTAAGTGTAGTATCCCAGGTCAGCTCTTATTCTCTGAGAATACATGGCTATTATAGCTTTTGTGGATTCAGGAGCTGACGGGACTTTTGTGTCCTCAGGATTTGTAAAGAGGCACAATATTCCCTCTATCATGTTAGAGTCCCCTATTCCTGTCCGTGTTGTTAATGGGACTATGTTGTCTGACTCCATTATATTGAGGACAGTTCCCTTGTGCCTTTCCCTGTCTCAGGGTCACATAGAGGAGATTTCTTTTCTTGTTTTGCCTGAGGGTATAGACAACCTCCTTGTGGGTCTCCCTTGGCTTCGGACTCATGCTCCTCTAATTGACTGGGAGTCCGACAGCATTATTAGTTGGGGTTCGAAATGTCAGTTCCGATGTCTTCCCTTACCACCTAAGGTCGTTGCGGTTGCATCAACTGATCTCTCTCCCATATCTACACCCTATTTGGATTTCGCTGACGTGTTCTCCAAACACGGTGCTGAGGTTCTTCCACCCCATAGGCCATATGACTGCGCCATAGACCTTATCCCAGGTTCGGTTCCACCTAAGGGCAGGGTTTACCCCCTGTCAATACCTGAGTCAGAGGCCATGTTGACTTATATAAGGGAGAGTTTAGAGAAGGAGTTCATTCGTAAGTCTGTCTCTCCCGCGGCAGCTGGGTTTTTCTTTGTTCAGAAGAAAGAGGGTGATTTGCGTCCCTGCATAGATTACAGGGGTCTCAACGCAATCACAATAAAGAACAAATACCCGGTTACCTTTAATTTCGGAGCTCTTTGACAGATTGAGGGGAGTTCAGGTTTTTACGAAGTTGGATCTGCGGGGTGCGTATAACTTGATACGAATTCGAGAGGGTGACGAATGGAAGACCGCTTTTAACACCCGAGACGGTCACTATGAATACCTTGTCATGCCTTTTGGTTTATGTAATGCACCCACAGTATTTCAGGACTTCGTAAACAATGTGTTCAGGGATTTACTGTTATCCTCTTTCGTGGTGTATCTGGACGACATCCTGATTTTTTCTCCTGATCTGGAGACTCATCATGGTTTATGTAATGCAACCACAGTATTTCAGGACTTCGTAAACAATGTGTTCAGGGATTTACTGTTATCCTCTTTCGTGGTGTATCTGGACGACATCCTTATTTTTTCTCCTGATCTGGAGACTCATCGTCAGGATGTCGTTCGTGTCCTTTCCCGTTTAAGGGAGCACTCATTGTTTGCTAAACTCGAAAAGTGTGTATTCGAGCAGTCATCCTTGCCTTTTTTGGGTTACATTATCTCACAAGAGGGTCAGGCTATGGATCCTGCCAAGCTCTCTGCTGTCCTGGAATGGTCCGAACCTCATTCCTTGAAGGCAGTGCAACGCTTCTTAGGATTCATAAATTATTACCGGCAGTTCATACCCCATTTCTCCACTTTGGTGGCCCCTTTGGTGGCCTTGACTAAGAAAGGTGCTAATCCAAAAGTCTGGTCTACTGAGACATCCCAGGCTTTTGAGGCAGTAAAAAGACACTTTTCAACTGCTCCAGTTCTTCAAAGACCCGATGAGAATAAGCCCTTCCTCTTGGAGGTTGATGCCTCTTCAGTGGGTGCTGGTGCGGTCTTGTATCAAAAGAACGGTGTAGGTAGAAAAAGGCCGTGTTTCTTCTTTGCTAAAACCTTTTCACTGGCAGAGAGAAACTATACCATTGGGGATAGGAAACTGCTCGCCCTGAGATTAGCCTTGGAGGAGTGGCGTCACTTGCTAGAAGGATCGAAACATGCTTTCCAGGTCTATACAGACCATAAGAATCTGACGTACTTACAAACCGCTCAGCGTCTGAATCCTCGCCAAGCCCGCTGGTCCTTGTTTTATTCCCGCTTACACTTCTCCATCAATTATCTGTCTGGGAGTAAGAATAACAAGGCAGACGCCCTGTCTCGCTCTATGGTTTCTACCCAGTAAGAGATTGACGAACCTCGTCTTATCCTTCCCTCCAGGGTTTTTCAAACGCTCTTCCCTGTGACGTTAGACCAAATCCCACCGGGCAAGACCTTTGTTCCGCCTGATCGACAGAATGATACACTGTCGTGGGCCTACACCTCAAAGGTGGGTGGGCATTTTGGTATTAGACGGACACGAGAGTTACTCGAGAGGTGGTATTGGTGGCCACACTTAACCAGCCAAGTCAAGAGATATGTCGGTTCCTGCTACTCGTGTGCTCACAACCGTCCATTACGGCAGAGACCGGCTGGGCTCTTGCATCCTTTAGCAGTGCCAGATAGACCATGGGAGGTGGTAGGCATGGACTTTGTGGGTGATCTTCCGTGTTCACAGGGACATCGATTTATGTGGGTCATTACAGACCATTTCTCCTGGATGGTTCATCTCGTACCGTTATCGAGAATCCCATCTTCCAGGGTACTAGCCAAACTATTCCTCAAGCATGTCTTTAGGCTTCACGGGATGCCAGATCGTATCATTTTTGGTAGAGGTCCGCAATTTGCTTCCCGTTTCTGGCGAGATCTTTGTAGCCTTCTGCAAAATGAGTTGAATCTCTCTTCGGCATACCATCCGGAGACCAATGGTTTGGTTGAGCGTACCAATCAATCCATGATTATATACCTTCGACACTTTGATGCTGAGAACCACGATAACTGGTCCTCCTTCCTACCCTGGGCAGAATTTGCCCTTAACAATTCGCTGGCTGAGGCCACTAGACAGACACCGTTCGTACTCAATAATGGGCAACACCCTAGGGTACCGGTACCGTTTCCCGCTGCTGCACCTCCTCCTCTTGTGGCTGACTGGGCAACTAATGCCAGAGAGGTTTGGGATCGGACTCAAGAGTCGATCCAAGCAGCTAAGGACCGTATGAAGACGGTGTTCGATCGGTTTTGTCGCCCGGCTCCTGTCTTTTCTCCGGGGGACTTTGTGTGGCTCTCTGCAAAACACATGAATCTTAGTGAGCTCTGTCAAATTTGCTCCTCGCTTCCTGGGTCTTTATGAGGTTCTTCGACAGGTAAATTCTGTAGTCTACCAATTGAAGTTACCCTTCAATCTTAGGATCTATGACAAATTCCATGTTTCACTGTTAAAGCCGGCTATTTTACCTCACACTCATGAAGTGCACTCTCCTGCCTCTGATTCCTCTCGCTCTAGCTATGAGGTACGAGCCATAGTTGGTTCTAAGATGGTTCGAGGGCGCAGGTTCTTCTTGATAGATTGGGAGGGCTACGGCCCGGAACATCGCTCTTGGGAGCCTGAGGAGGCTGTCCATGCTCCCAACTTAGTTGCCGATTACCTGCATCGCCGGGAGGGGGGCCCTTGAGGGGGAGGTACTGTTACTGTTGCTGTGGCACTGGAGACTATGCTCGTATTTCTTGCTACTGCACATGTGCGAGCACTGGAGACTATGTTCGGATTTCTTGCTACTGCACATGTGCAAGCGCTGGAGACTAAGTCCTATCTTGGAGCCATTGCACATGTGCGGGTGACATCATCGCTGACACGCGGTCACATATCTCTGACACCTTCTAAGCTGTATGGCCGCTGGTCATGTGCTTGTGACACGTGGTCACATGTCTCTGACACCTTCTATGCCGATTGGTCGCTGGTAGTGATTAGCGAGTACCAAAAAGCTCGGGTGCTCGAGGCTCGGGCCGAGCATCCCAAGATACTCGTGTACTCAGCCCGAGCACCGAGTCCAATGTTATCCTATGGGAGACCCGAGTATTTTTATGAAATGACCACCGGTAGCATGTAGAAACCCTAAAAATGTCACAAAAGTCTTAGAAGAGTGCTCAAATGACATGGCAACAGCATGGGGAAGACCCCTTGAAGCATTTATCACTCAAAAGTGACAGCTGTGAACAATTTTGTCCGAGTTTTACGCCATTTTTACGGACTCACCAGAAAACCTTCCCAAATGACACCAAAATTAATTTTCATGGCGGAAATGTTAAGGGCAAATACCCAATAGTGAGATAGAGCTGGTGTATGTTACTTTTTGATATTACATGAAAGATTTTACGTGAAAAGATTGTGTGGCACTCCGATGTCCAAAACGCACGTTTTGTGCTGTTTACTAGCGATGTCGGTCATTTTTTTTTTTCATTCTATCTCCCTCAGTCCGTCGGTCGGTCTCCCTGTCTGTCTGTCGGTCTCTCTCTGTCTTGTCCGTCCCCCTCTCACAGTCTGTCGGTCAGTCTCCCCCCTCTCTCATACTTACCGTTCCCAGATCACTGCCGCGGCGCTGCACAGCTGTTTACTAAACTCCGGCGGCTTTTCCTCTTTTGAAAAAGCCGGCCGCTCATTAAACAATCTCGTATTCCCTGCTTTCCTGCTTTTCGGCGCCTATGATTGGTTGCAATGAGACACGCCCCCACGCTGAGTGACAGGTGTCTCACTGCACCCAATCTCAGCAGCCGGTGGGCGTGTGTATACTGTGCAGTGAAATAAATAATTAAATAATTTAAAAAAACGTCGTGCGGTCCCCCCAATTTTAATACTAGCCAGATAAAGCCATACGACTGGAGGCTGGTATTCTCAGGATGGGGAGCTCCACGTTATGGGGAGCCCCCCAGCCTAACAATATCAGTCAGCAGCCGCCCAGAATTGCCGCATACATTAGATGCGACAGTTCTGGGACTGGACCCGGCTCTTCCCGATTTGCCCTGGCGCGTTTGCAAATCGGGGTAATAAGGAGTTATTGGCAGCCCATAGCTGCCAATAAGTCCTAGATTAATCATGTCAGGCGTCTCCACATGAAACCTTCCATGATTAATCTGTAAGTGACAGTAAATAAACACACACACCCGAAAAAATCCTTTATTAGAATTAAAAAACACAAACCAATTCCCTTGTAACCAATTTAATCAGCCCCAAAAAGCCCTCCATGTCCGGCGTAATCCACAGACCTCCAGCGTCGCTTCCAGCTCTGCTGCATGGAGGTGACAGGAGCTGCAGCAGACACCGCCACTCCTGTCAGCTTCACACAGCAACTGAGGTGAGTAGCGCGATCAGCTGCTGTCAGTCAGGTAACTCACGGCCACCGCTGGATCCAGTGGCCGCGGATAAGCTTAGTGACAGCTCAGTTGATCGCGCGGCTATCTTCATTAGCTGGGTGGAGATGACAGGAGCGGCGGTGAGTAGTCCATCTCACGTGCCCGCACAGCCGAAGCTATCTCCTCCATCTCGGTTGCCCACCGCTCCTTCAGGTACCTCACCTGCACTTGTAGGCGGCAACACATAAGAGTCGTCCAGGCTTCCACCCACGCCGCTGTTCTGGGCACGGGCTCTGGGAATCCGGGCTTCTCAAACGGGGCGGACATGTTACTTTCTTGTCCAGGAACCAGACGGGTGGCAGAGTCCTGGAGTCCCTGCCTTTTATCTCCTCAGTCACATTAGGCTGGATCTTCACCCGCCCCCCTTGGTCTTTTCGTTGCACTCTCCTTGCTCTCTGCACCGCTCTGCTCTCGGGGGGCGGGGTTTCACTTTTCGCGCCCTTTCTGCTCAGGGAAGACGGCTCGGGCGGGAACTTTTTGCGCCCAAGATGGCAGATTCCGCAATTTTTCAGCGGGACACCGCTAACAGCAATTTCCAGGCGCACTTCCACAGGTAAGTGGACGGTTCTATCCTGTTCGCAGACGTCAGAAAAGTCGATGTGTACCGCCCCGCAGGCTCAGCTGCGACCGCCGAGCCGCTCAGATCTGTGCTCGTATGGTGGATGGTGGCTCGAGCCTTTCACGCACCCGGGGGGTCACGTCGCTCTGCAAGGGGGTTGGAGCTACATGCAGGGACTTGACGGGGAAGTTCCACGGCCGGGGCCGCGGTGGTTTGGTTTGGGATGTAAGTTCGTGACGCCACTCACGGGCTGTGGTGAATAGTTGGACACCACCGCTGCCGTTAACGAGGCCTCCCGGGGACGGTGTTGCGCAACTTGGTGTTGACCCCTGTGTGGGTAGGGAAGTGATGGTCCCGGGGGAGGTGCTGAGGCGTGGGAGCGGGTCCGGGCGTATGCTGAAGCGGAGCGGTGCGGTGCACGGCCCGAAAGCACTGGTGTACTCACTATGACACAATACACTGGAGTCTCTGGTAAACCAAACAGGATGATGAACGGGGCCCGCAGCCGGCTGCAGCTTCTCCCTGAACGGGTTGGTGGTTTCCGCATTTCTCCTGCACCTTTTATATGAACGTTTGACTCCTATGCCTAAGCAACGGTAGTCCGCTCCCCGGCTTGCTGATTGTCGGAAGAGCCCTGTTTGCCCGCAGACGCTGGCCCTTTGGTTCTCTGTGCCTTGGCTGTGGCTTTACCCTGTTTGGTTGGGCTGTTGTATTCTAACGGGTCTTGTGTGCGATAGGTCCTAAAGTCCAGTCCTCAATCAGTTGATTTGACTCGGCCCTGTCAGTTCGAGGCTTTGTACTGGGTCTGAGTACCCGTCCTGGTGCTTCGGTTTCCAATTGGTTCCCCGGTGCGGTACCGGCGGGCCACCACCCGACCCCGGTCCCTACGGTTCCACCGGCTGTAATCCCAGCTCCTGCAGGCGGCCACCACCATCTGCCTCCTTGCCAAAGGTGACTGGGCTCCAACCCAGCCACCTGGGTAGGCTGTTGACAGGCCTGGTCACAGGTCTGCCCTTGAACTTGTCCTCCATCCTTCACTGTCAAGGCTACTCTTTAGACTGCTCTACAACTTCTGTCTGAACTTGTGTGTCTTTTCCCGCCTCCAGGCCTGTGAACTCCTCAGTGGGCGGAGCCAACCACCTGGCTCCACCCCCCCGGTGTGGACATCAAACCTGGAGGTGGTGACAAGGGTTTCTTGGTTGGCTGCTGTCACCTACTCTGGGAGGGGGGTGGTGTGTGTGTGTGACTACCTGGGACGACCTGACTAGTCCAGGGTGTCACATATACCTCCTGACTCTGCGCCTACACTCTGCATCAAAACCCTAGCGGCACTCCCCTCGGAATGCTCTTATCTGCCCTGAACACAGGTTAGTAAACATACATGGAACCTTTAGGATACCAATGTGTACGTCACCAATTATATCAGTAGTTGCTTCTGGCAAAATTGTCATTCCCCACTTCCCCACTGATTTAACTCAGCATGCAGATACACCATTGGGCTCCATGGCAACGCTGCTGGGATTCTACCCCTTAATTTTCTATCAACCACTAAGTACATATAGAGCTCTTTACCACTCATATACACACCATGCTGCCTTTCTAGAGAAGCCATTCGCTTTCTCTTTCCTTTCAGCAGCTTCTGTGTACCTTTACCTTTCTGGGAACCTTCCAAACCTGCTGTACCGCTGAGTCTTATTAATTGACCATCCTGGATATACAGTCAGGGCCAGAAATATTTGGACAGTGACACAAGTTTTGTTATTTTAGCTGTTTACAAAAACATGTTCAGAAATACAATTATATATATAATATGGGCTGAAAGTGTACACTCCCAGCTGCAATATGAGAGTTTTCACATCCAAATCGGAGAAAGGGTTTAGGAATCATAGCTCTGTAATGCATAGCCTCCTCTTTTTCAAGGGACCAAAAGTAATTGGACAAGGGACTCTAAGGGCTGCAATTAACTCTGAAGGCGTCTCCCACATTAACCTGTAATCAATGAAGTAGTTAAAAGTAGTGATGAGCGAGTACTAAAAAGCTCGGGTGCTCGAAGCTCGGGCCGAGCCTCCCAAGATACTCGTGTACTCGGCCCGAGCAACGAGCCCAATGTTATCCTATGGGAGACCCGAGTATTTTTGTGAAATGACCACCGGCAGCATGTAGAAACCCTAAAAATGGCACAAAAGTCTCAGAAGAGTGCTGAAATGACATGGCAACAGCATGGGGAAGACCCCTTGAAGCATTTATCACTCAAAAGTCACAGCTGTGAACAATTTTGTCCGCGTTTTACGCCATTTTTACGGACTCACCAGAAAACCTTCCAAAATGACACCAAAATGAATTTTCATGGCGGAAATGTTAAGGGCACATACCCAATAGTGAGATAGAGCTAATGTATGTTACTTTTTGAGATCAATACATGAAAGATTTTACGTAAAACATTGTGTGGCACTCCGATGTCCCTGAGAAGAGATGTAAATAAAGGCCTCTGAGTCTAATATGCCCATTTTGAGGAAGTGAGTCTTTGTAGTATTTTCCTTTGCCAGGTCAGTCCAAAATTGTGAGGTTCACCAATGCCCCTGCATAGAGACGTGCATGAGGGCCTGTAAACCTGAAGTGCCCATTGTAAGGAAGTGGGTGTATTATAGTATAGCCCTTTGGCAGGGCAGCCAATAATTGGGAGGCTCCACGTTGTCCCTGGGTAGAGACGTGCATGAGGGCCTGTAAACTTGAAGTGCCCATTGTAAGGAAGTGGGTGTATTATAGTATAGCCCTTTGGCAGGGCAGCCAAAAATTGAGAGACTCCACGTTGTCCCTGGGTAGAGACGTGCATGAGGGCCTCAAAGCATTAAGTGTCCATTGTCAGGAAGTGGGTGTATTATAGTATAGCCCTTAGGCAGGGCAGCCAAAAATTGGGAGGCTCCACGTTGTCCCTGGGTAGAGACGTGCATGAGGGCCTGTAAACTTGAAGTGCCCATTGTAAGGAAGTGGGTCTATTGTAGTATAGCCCTTTGGCAGGGCAGCCAAAAATTGAGAGGCTCCACATTGTCCCTGGATAGAGACGTGCATGAGGGCCTGTAAACTTGAAGTGCCCATTGTAAGGAAGTGGGTGTATTATAGTATAGCCCTTTGGCAGGGCAGCCAAAAATTGAGAGGCTCCACGTTGTCCCTGGGTAGAGACGTGCATGAGGGCCTCAAAACATTAAGTGTCCATTGTCAGGAAGTGGGTGTATTATAGTATAGCCCTTAGGCAGGGCAGCCAAAAATTGGGAGGCTCCACGTTGTCCCTGGGTAGAGACGTGCATGAGGGCCTCAAAACATTAAGTGTCCATTGTCAGGAAGTGGGTGTATTATAGTATAGCCCTTAGGCAGGGCAGCCAAAAATTGGGAGGCTCCACGTTGTCCCTGGGTAGAGACGTGCATGAGGGCCTCAAAACATTAAGTGTCCATTGTCAGGAAGTGGGTGTATTATAGTATAGCCCTTTGGCAGGGCAGACAAAAATTGGGAGGCTCCACGTTGTCCCTGGGTAGAGACGTGCATGAGGGCCTGTAAACTTGAAGTGCCCATTGTAAGGAAGTGGGTCTATTGTAGTATAGCCCTTTGGCAGGGCAGCCAAAAATTGAGAGGCTCCACATTGTCCCTGGATAGAGACGTGCATGAGGGCCTGTAAACTTGAAGTGCCCATTGTAAGGAAGTGGGTGTATTATAGTATAGCCCTTTGGCAGGGCAGCCAAAAATTGGGAGGCTCCACGTTGTCCCTGGGTAGAGACGTGCATGAGGGCCTCAAAACATTAAGTGTCCATTGTCAGGAAGTGGGTGTATTATAGTATAGCCCTTTGGCAGGGCAGCCAAAAATTGGGAGGCTCCACGTTGTCCCTGGGTAGAGACGTGCATGAGGGCCTGTAAACTTGAAGTGCCCATTGTAAGGAAGTGGGTCTATTGTAGTATAGCCCTTTGGCAGGGCAGCCAAAAATTGAGAGGCTCAACATTGTCCCTGGATAGAGACGTGCATGAGGGCCTGTAAACTTGAAGTGCCCATTGTAAGGAAGTGGGTGTATTATAGTATAGCCCTTTGGCAGGGCAGCCAAAAATTGGGAAGCTCCACGTTGTCCCTGGGTAGAGACGTGCATGAGGGCCTCAAAACATTAAGTGTCCATTGTCAGGAAGTGGGTGTATTATAGTATAGCCCTTAGGCAGGGCAGCCAAAAATTGGGAGGCTCCACGTTGTCCCTGGGTAGAGACGTGCATGAGGGCCTCAAAACATTAAGTGTCCATTGTCAGGAAGTGGGTGTATTATAGTATAGCCCTTAGGTAGGGCAGCCAAAAATTGGGAGGCTCCACGTTGTCCCTGGGTAGAGACGTGCATGAGGGCCTCAAAACATTAAGTGTCCATTGTCAGGAAGTGGGTGTATTATAGTATAGCCCTTAGGCAGGGCAGCCAAAAATTGGGAGGCTCCACGTTGTCCCTGGGTAGAGACGTGCATGAGGGCCTCAAAACATTGTTCCCATTGCAAAGGAGCGGGTCTCCTGTCGTTGTAATGTCCATTCTGCAAAGAATGGGCGAAAAAATTTACCACTGGGGGTATACCTGAAACAAAGGCCTAAGTATTGCAATTTGTAACGGTCATCATGGTGGCGCATGAGGAGAAGGAGGAGCAGTCCAGCGATTATCCAAAGTCCAGAAGTGTGTACCCATGGGTGACTGGAGGTACATGGCAAACTTTAAATTCCGCTCTCATTTGCTGGTGGTGTGGTGAAGTCTGGCCCAATCCAACCCTTGTTCATCTTGATCAGAGTCAGCCTGTCAGCATTTTCAGTTGACAGGCGGGTGCGTTTATCTGTAATGATTCCACCTGTGGCACTAAAAACACGCTCTGACAAAACGCTAGCGGCAGGGCAGGCCAGGACTTCCAAGGCGTAGAGAGCCAATTCATGCCACGTGTCCAGCTTGGATACCCAATAATTGTAAGGCACAGAGGAATGTCGGAGTACAGTTGTTCGATCTGCAAGGTACTCCTTCAGCATCTGGGCAAACTTAGGATTTCTTGTGGCACTACCCCGCACCTCAGGGGCTGTGGTATGTGAGGGGCTGAGAAAACTGTCCCACATCTTAAAGACAGTTCCCCTACCTCTGGCGGATTGGACTTGTGCCTCTCTCGGCTGTACGCCTCGGTTGTCCACTGATTCCTGACCTATGCCGCTAGCGTTTTGTGAGGGGAATGCTTTGCCTACTTCCGTGACTATGGCCTTCCGGAACTGCTGCATTTTGGTTGACCTCTCCTCCACGGGAATAAGAGACAAAAAGTTCTCCTTGTAGCGTGGGTCTAACAGTGTTACCAACCAGTAATGATTGTCGGCCAAGATGTTCTTAACGCGAGGGTCACGAGACAGGCAGCTTACCATAAAGTCAGCCATGTGCGCCAGACTCTTAACAGCCAGGACTTCAGTAGCCTGACCAACAAGATGACTGAACATGCTGTCCTCCTCCTCCTCCTCCTCCTCCTCCTCATCTACCCTGTCCTCTGGCCAGCCACGCTGAACCGAGGATATGACTGGTGTGCATGTCATATCCTCAATTTGGCCGGAGAGTTGCTCCATGTCTTCATCCTCCTCCTCGTCATAGTCCTCCACTGCACGTTGTGATGAGACGAGGCTGGGCTGTGTGTTATCACCCACACCCACTACTGTTTCTTGCTGCAACTCATCGCGCTCCGCCTGCAATGCATCATGTTTGTTTTTCAGCAGAGACCGTTTTAGAAGGCAGAGTAGCAGTATGGTGACGCTAATAATGGCGTCATCACCACTCACCATCTTGGTGGAGTCCTCAAAGTTTTGGAGGATGGTACATAGGTCTGACATCCATCTCCACTCCTCAGGTGTTATGTGTGGAGTTTGACCCATTTCCCGACGGCTTAGGTGATGCAGGTACTCAACAACTGCCCTCTTCTGCTCACATATCCTGACCAACATGTGCAGAGTTGAATTCCAACGCGTGGGGACATCACACACCAGTCTGTGAGCCGGAAGATGCAAACGGCGCTGAAAGCCGGCAAGGCCGGCTGAAGCAGTAGGTGACTTTCGAAAATGTGCAGACAGGCGACGAACTTTTACCAGCAGATCAGACAGCTCTGGGTATGACTTTAGAAACCGCTGAACCACGAGGTTGAGCACATGGGCCACGCATGGAACATGTGTCAGCTGGCCTCGCCTCAAAGCCACCACCAGGTTCCGGCCATTGTCACACACGACCTTTCCTGGCTTTAGGTTCAGAGGTGTGAGCCAGTGATCTGCCTGCTGTTTCAGAGATGTCCACACCTCTTCTGCATTGTGGGGTTTGTCACCGATGCAGATTAGCTTCAGCACAGCCTGTTGCCGCTTCGCCGAGGCAGTGCTGCAGTGCTTCCAGCTTGGGACTGGTGTGGAGGGTACAGTGGATGAGGATGCGCAGGAGGAGGAGGAGGCTGAAGAGCATGACATTCCGGAGCTGTAGAGTGTGGGTGAAACACTGACTGAGGTAGGGCCTGCAAACCTTGGTGTGGGAAGGACGTGTTCCGTCCCTCGCTCAGACTGGGTCCCAGCTTCCACAATATTAACCCAGTGTGCCGTCAACGAGATGTAGCGGCCTTGCCCACAAGCACTTGTCCACGTGTCTGTGGTTAGGTGGACCTTGGGTGAAACAGCGTTGTTCAGGGCACGTGTGATGTTTTGTGACACGTGGTTATGCAACGCGGGGACGGCACACCGGGAGAAATAGTGGCGGCTGGGGACTGAGTAACGTGGGACAGCTGCCGCCATCAGGTCGCGGAATGCTTCTGTCTCCACCAGCCTAAAAGGCAACATTTCCAGCGCAAGCAGTCGCGAAATGTTAGCATTTAGAACTGTGGCATGTGGGGTGTTGGCAGTGTATTTGCGCCTGCGTTCAAAGGTTTGCTGAATGGATAACTGAACGCTGCGCTGGGACAAGGACGTGCTTGATGATGGTGTTCTTTCTGCGTAGGCAACTGCAGGTGCAGGAGTGGAGGAGGCTTGTTCGCAGGCAGCATGGACAGGGGATTGGCTCGCATGCACAACCAGCGAAGACGTAGCAGTGACATCAGCAAGCACTGCTCCTCGACTCTGTTGTACTTCCCACAAAGTCGGGTGCTTGGCTGACATGTGCCTGATCATGCTGGTGGTGGTCAGGCTGCTAGTTTTGGTACCCCTGCTGATGCTGGCACGGCAGGTGTTGCAAATGGCCTTTTTAGAATCATCTGGAGCCAACTTAAAAAACTGCCAGACTCGGGAAGACCTAACATTTGTACAGGCACCTTGTGTCGTCGTGTTGTTCCGGGGAACGGTTGCCTGACTTCTGCCTGGGGCCACCACCCTGCTTCTTACTGCCTGTTGTGATGCTACGCCTCCCTCCCCCTGTGCACTGCTGTCCTCGCTCTGCATATCCTCCTGCCAGGTTGGGTCAGTTACTGGATCATCCACCACGTCGTCTTCCTCTTCCGCACCCTGCTCCTCCTCCTGACTTCCTGACAATTGTGTCTCATCATCGTCCACCACTTGTTGAGACACGTTGCCAACTTTGTGAGAACGTGGCTGCTCAAATATTTGGCCATCTGTACAGACGATCTCCTCATGACCCACTTCAATATGAGCTGGCGAGAGGCCAGAATGTGTGAATGGAAACGTGAACAGCTCTTCCGAGTGTCCAAGTGTGGGATCATTAATGTCCGAGGAGGACGTGTACTCAGCCTGGTGGTAGGAAGGAGGATCAGGTTCAGAAATGTGCGGTGCAGTATCATGGCTACTGACACTTGACCGTGTGGAAGACAGAGTGTTTGTGGTGGTGCCAATCTGACTGGAAGCATTATCTGCTATCCAACTAACAACCTGTTGACACTGGTCTTGGTTCAAGAGCGGTGTACTGCTGCGGTCCCCAAGAATTTGGGACAGGACGTGCGAGCGACTAGATGTGGCCCTTTGTTGTGGCGAAATTAGAGCTTGCCCACGACCTCGGCCTCTGCCTGCACCACCATCACGTCCACTTCCTTGTTCCTTGCCAATGCCCTTGCGCATTTTGCAATGCTGTGCTGACGTGTATTCACTACTTGTGCGTTATATCAAAGTTTGTGGAAATTGCACACAAGTGCACCTGTACGCTGCCACCGACAGGCACACATGTGCGGTTTTAAAAACCAAGCACGGGCGCACTAAGAACCTAACAGGTTTTTTTGGGGAGCGACAATTACAGACAAGTCAGACACTATCTGGACTGTTTTAGACTGTGTACACCAGCCCCAGATATGATGAAGGCTGGTATACGGTCACCACTAGGAATGGCTATATATACCCTGCCTGCCTGCCTGCCTGCCTGTATACTGGTACAATAGTCCTGACAAGGACTCTTCTGGTCACTAGCCTGTATTCAGACCTGGCTATACCCTGCCTGTATATAGCAACAATAGTCCTGAGAAGGACTCTGCTACTGTACTCCGACCTGGCTATACCCTGCCTGCCTGTATACAACTAGAATAGTCCTGAGAAGGACTTTTGGTCACACTGTTTGCAGCCCTGCAACTGAAAAAGCTATAAAGGGCCGCAAAGCTTTCCCTGAATCAGCGACACTCTCCCTGCACTGACTGTCTGGATAGCTGTGAGCAGAGCACAGCGCGCCGGCCGGTATAAAGGCTCGGTCACGCTGTCCAGGCCGGCCAATCACTGCAATTCCACAACTAACAGGGCTGTGGCATTGCAGTGGTCTGCCAGCCAATCCCTGCATGAGGGCTGGCTCTCAAAAGAGCGCCAACATGCAGAAATGAAGACCACGAGTACAGCACGAGTATCGCGAGATTACTCGGTCCCCGCCGAGTAGACCGAGTATAGTGATACTCGTGCGAGTACCGAGTAGTAACAAGCATGCTCGCTCATCACTAGTTAAAAGGTCTGGGGTTGATTACAGGTGTGTGGTTTTGCATTTGGAAGCTGTTGCTGTGACCAGACAACATGCGGTCTAAGGAACTCTCAATTGAGGTGAAGCAGAACATCCTGAGGCTTTAAAAAAAGAAAAAATCCATCAGAGAGATAGCAGACATGCTTGGAGTAGCAAAATCAACAGTCGGGTACATTCTGAGAAAAAAGGAATTGACTGGTGAGCTTGGGAACTCAAAAAGGCCTGGGCGTCCACGGATGACAACAGTGGTGGATGATCGCCGCATACTTTCTTTGGTGAAGAAGAACCCGTTCACAACATCAACTGAAGTCCAGAACACTCTCAGTGAAGTAGGTGTATCTGTCTCTAAGTCAACAGTAAAGAGAAGACTCCATGAAAGTAAATACAAAGGGTTCACATCTAGATGCAAACCATTCATCAATTCCAAAAATAGACAGTCCAGAGTTAAATTTGCTGAAAAACACCTCATGAAGCCAGCTCAGTTCTGGAAAAGTATTTTATGGACAGATGAGACAAAGATCAACCTGTACCAGAATGATGGGAAGAAAAAAGTTTGGAGAAGAAAGAGAACGGCACATGATCCAAGGCAGACCACATCCTCTGTAAAACATGGTGGAGGCAACATGATGGCATGGGCATGCATGACTTTCAATGGCACTGGGTCACTTGTGTTTATTGATGACATAACAGCAGACAAGAGTAGCTGGATGAATTCTGAAGTGTACAGGGATATACTTTCAGCCCAGATTCAGCCAAATGCCGCAAAGTTGATCGGACGGCGCTTCATAGTACAGATGGACAATGACCCCAAGCATACAGCCAAAGCTACCCAGGAGTTCATGAGTGCAAAAAAGTGGAACATTCTGCAATGGCCAAGTCAATCACCAGGTCTTAACCCAATTGAGCAGGCATTTCACTTGCTCAAATCCAGACTTAAGACGGAAAGACCCACAAACAAGCAAGACCTGAAGGCTGCGGCTGTAAAGGCCTGGCAAAGCATTAA
Source organism: Anomaloglossus baeobatrachus (assembly GCF_048569485.1). Lineage (NCBI taxonomy): Eukaryota > Metazoa > Chordata > Amphibia > Anura > Aromobatidae > Anomaloglossus > Anomaloglossus baeobatrachus. Next base: position 163,277,865 of record NC_134353.1, read on the forward strand.
GATGGAGGAAACCCAGCGTTTGGTGATGTCCATGGGTTCCAGACTTAAGGCAGTGATTGCCTCCAAAGGATTCGCAACAAAATATTGAAAATAAAAATATTTTGTTTGGGTTTGGTTTATTTGTCCAATTACTTTTGACCTCCTAAAATGTGGAGTGTTTGTAAAGAAATGTGTACAATTCCTACAATTTCTATCAGATATTTTGGTTCAAACCTTCAAATTAAACGTTACAATCTGCACTTGAATTCTGTTGTAGAGGTTTCATTTCAAATCCAATGTGGTGGCATGCAGAGCCCAACTCGCGAAAATTGTGTCACTGTCCAAATATTTCTGGACCTAACTGTATACAAACCAATTATATAGCTTGTTCTTTTGCTACAGTATCGCTAGACTATATTTATCCATTCCTATAGGACTGTTTCCCACTGATTATTTCTGTATAGATTGATCCTATATGGTACCCTGGAGTCTTTGACCTTTTTTTATGGTATATAGATCTCCTTGAGAGAACTTATACAGCTTGCATTTATACATATATACCAACGGACATTTTTTTATTTTTTGTTGTTTTTTCTTGTGGTCAATTGTGAACCTATTTTGTGACTTTTATTGACATTGTACATATTCTTTTATAGTGACAGTGTTAATGTGGCTCAGGAGAGCCTACATGTCAATTTTGTAACTTTTGCTCCTGTTTTCTGTCCTTATTGGTTTATATATGAAGTTAATCGATTATGCAATAAAGAAACTTCTATTAAATTTCCATCTGTGAAGAGTGCTGTAATTTGAATCCACCTGATGCAGCGATCCAAGGTATCTCCCCATGCTAGTATTTTGCTGCTCCCCAAAATAGGAATCTGTTTTTCTCTGACAGCCAGCTGAGAGAAAGTATGAGTACAACTGAAACCTTGACCATGCCAGTTCAGGGCTACATCAGAAGCATAGAAGCATGATCAGGTCATCTGATAAACTGATCGTGCTGCTGATGTCACTCACCTATACCACAAAAGCACAGTCAGTGGAGCTGAAGACATATTGTTATTTTTTGGGAGGTTTACTTGAGGATACAGTTTGGAGAGTGAGGGTGAATGGGTACTAACAAAAAATAAAGAGCAAGGGGAAGATGGGTTCTGACAAAAAAAAGTAGGGAGAGAGGGAGAAATTTGAGGACACAATGTGGAGAGAGAGGGGGATGGGAGCAGACAGTATGGGGAGAGATGGAGGATGGGTACAGACAGAGTATGGGAAGCAAATGGGGATATGGGTGCAGACACTTTACGGGGAGCAATGTGGAGGATAAGTGCAGATACAGTATGGGGAGCTGGTGAGCGAGGAAGAGAATGTATGAGTAAACAGTTGTGGGAATCAAGGGGGTGAAATGTATGGCAAGCTAGAGGAATGGGATGAGTGCGGAGATAATATGGTGAGAGGGGGGTGGAAATATGATGACACAGCATGAGGAGTGAGGGAGGGATTTATGATAAAACAGTATGAGAGGGGGCATGTATGCATGCACTGTATGTGCAATGAGGGAGAAGGAATAAGTGTGGATACAGTATGGAGAGCAGAGAAATGTGTGATGAGACAGCATGGAGAGTAAAGGGGTAAATATGTAGGGAGACAGTATGGCTAGCAATGGAGATGTGAGAGGAGACAGTACGAGAGAGAGTGAAATATGTCAAAAGCTTTTTGAGTGGAAATGTGTGAGCATACAGTGTAGGGGAGAAAAATGGGTGGGGCCACATAATAGAAACTGGGTAGTGTGTAGGGTGGGATGGGCGAATGGAGATAGAATAGAATGTGGGAACAGTGTAAGGGCACAGCAAGTAGACTGTGTCATGACGGAAAACTCCTTCCAGGTCATACTTTTCCCTTCCAGAGCCGACAATTCAATATTCACTACTTTGCCCACCCACCGGCGCATGTAATTGGTTGCAGTTAGATGCGCCACTACCCTGAGTGTAAGTGTGTCACCTGACTGCAACCAATCACAGGCGGCAGGACGGTCGGTGGGCGGGGAAGGCAGTGTATCCCTCGCAAGCGTGACTCCGGCTTTTATTTATTTATTTAAATAAATAATTTAAAAAAACACGACGTGCGGTCCCCCATAATTTTCATTCTCAGCCATGATAATGCCGACTGGGTGCTGGTATTCTCAGCCCGTAGCAGCCCGGCATTGCAATCACAGATCAGAGGACAGCCGGTGGGCTGGGAAAACACGGAAAGCTGTGTGTATACATGTACAGTACAGGAAGTGAATGCACGACCCGGAAGCAGAGTGTCACCATGACACTGAGTCTTGGTAAGTTTGGAACTCTCACTTATTTCTACTTTTGTTTATTTTTACTTTAATTGCCGAATCCGAATTGTTCACCCGGAATCCCGGGCCCAGGTCCAGCACCCAGATATCATTGAAACCGCGCGGATCCGGACTTTTACAGTCCAGATCCGCTCAGCCCTACTGATAAAAACTCTCTGTATCTCCTTACAACTGTTAATGACATAATGGGAGTTCATGCGATACAATGTATATGGGTCTGGCCTGATATTACAATTGATGTACCATGTGCTGATATGGCTTCTTGTAATGTATTTTTGTATTATTGGTGGTTCTAGTGATATGTTTATATACGAATGAGGGTTTTGATGCTGTGTTTTTGTACTGACTGGGGTTCTAGTGATGTATTCTGATACTGCTGGTGGTTCTGATTATGTTTTGTTGTGCTGTTATTATTTCTGATTCTGTACATATATAGCAATCTGTAACTTGTCTGACTATGTTATACATGGCTATGTTAATAAAATATAGTGCTAAAAGTTAAGAGTTACCATGTTTTTATCTAGGTTAGGATAATCAAAGGAGTTGTGGGAGGTCACAAACCCCTCAAATGACCACTCTCTTGTCGCCAGCATGAGACAATCTGGAAAGTGTGCAGGCATGCTATGAGAATTCAAAATTCTACTGTCACTAAGGGGTACTTTGCACGATGTGACATCGCTATCCGATGGTAGCGATGCCGAGCGCGATAGTACCCGTCCCCGTCGCACATGTGATATCTTGTGATAGCTCTCGTAGCGAACATTATTACTACGGCAGCTTCACACGCACTTACCTGCCCTGCGACGTTGCTCTGGCCGGTGACCCGCCTGCTTCCTAAGGGGGCAGGTCGTGTGACATCACAGCGACGTCACACGGCAGGCAGCTAATAGAAGCGGAGGGGCGGAGATAAGCGGGACGTAAACATCCCGCCCACCTCCTTCCTTCTGCACAGCCGGAGGAGGCAGGTAAGGAGAAGTTCCTCACTCCTGCGGCTTCACACACAGCGATGTGTGCTGCCGCAGGAACGAGGAACAACATTGCACCTGTTGCTGCAGCAAAATTATGAAAATGACCGACTACACAGATCACTGATTTACGATGATGCTTTTGCGATCGTTTATCGGTGCATCTAGGCTTTACACGTTGCAACGTCGTTACCAGATGTGAGTCACTTTCGATTTGACCCCAACGACATCGCAGTAGCGATGTTGCAACGTGCAAAGTACCCCTTAGTGCTAGGCCTAAGCCACACGGCATGAAAATCGGTGCGAGTGGAGTGCGATAAAAAAATTGCATTCCACTCGGACCAATATTAGCCTATGTGTCAGTACCCATGAGCAATTATTTTCTCAGCCCTAATCGGACCGAGAAAACAATCGCAGCATGCTGTGACTGTAATGCGATCCTGTTTTCTCTCGCACCCATTCAAGTCTATGGGGCAAGAGAAAAATCGCACTGCACTTGCGGTACAGCGGTTACCGCGAGTGCAGTGCGAGAATGGCAATAGCTGCCAGTGGAGGAGAGAGGGAGATAAATCCCTCCCCTCCTCAGTGTAGGCCCACCCCCTGCAGCTGAGGTCCACTCACACGATCGGACCTCAGTTGCAGGGACACTCGTATGACACTTGGCTTTGCTGTACTGCCAGCGTGAGCCGAGTGTCATGCAAGACTTTCATCACAAACCTTGAAAACCTATTAATTATAAAATTAAGCACTGTAGTATGCCCAATCTCAGCAGAACATAATATACTCACAGTATGGATTCAGCTCTGCTTGCTGGTTCCAGCAATTGTCACATGGTCCCTTCGCTCATAAGTGATTTTCACACTTATGGTCATGTAAAAACTAGCTGTTCTTCCTGCTTCTCTCACTGAAGCAGGGGCTGTAATTTTCCACTAAAGATTCAAAAAATTAGGAAGAGCATCGCAAATCACATATGAATGAGCAAGAACATAACAACTATTCAAACCAAATGCGGAGGGCAAACTGAATTCTTGCCCCACATATTGGAAAACCTAGACCCGCCACTGTAGGTGTAGACAAAACTTATATTTCGTATTTTCATACAATCTTTCTGCTTCTATCGATCAGATGTTATACACATGGAATTTGTAAAAATCGTTTTAAACTTCAGAGGCTTTATAATATTTAATATATGTATATATTTAGTCTCTGATTTTAGATTTTGTTTATTATTGATTTATTATTTCATCTGTTTTGAGCACAGTATAGTTTGTAAATATTATAAGTAAGCATCATATTTTTAAATATAAGTAAAGAAAAATAATTTTGTTACCAGTAACAAATACAATGTGATCATGACGAAAAGGCCATTACAGTGAAAGAAAACACTGAGTTTTTGCTAATATCATTCTGTGCATGACTGTGACATATTGCAACATGGAATCGATTGGTCAAGAATATATGGTTGAAATGAACTTGAAAATCCATCATGCATATTCTCTCTGGAGAATAAACACAGTCAGAGATTCAAAATAATTGACCTTTCCTGTCAACCAGGAAAATCAATAAAACAACAATAAGGGACAAAATATCACACTACAGAAAACAATTTACTTTATATGAAATGGCTAAAAAGGTATGACCTTAATCTTATCATTTCCTTGACGATCAAACTCAGATCAATTGTTCCAAACTTTCTTAGCAGTAAATATCTTCATTTATGAGTAAAGATGAGCGAACTTGTTTGATAAAGGTTTGCCAATTTCAAATTCAGTCCACGTCCATAGCCTGGTAGTCTCGTGCTCGGTAACACGTCCCTTGATGAAAGCGGAGGTGTTTTTAATCAGTGGATGGGATGGGACTCGGGAGAAGCCAGAGGAGAGGTGCTTATTTATTTTTTTTCTCTTAACTTTATTTGTGGATGTTCCATCAGCCTATCACGGCGCAGAAAATATCCACAAGGTTTAAACAGAAGGACTTGTGTCATTGGCTGCTAAGTCACAAGTGCCTCGGCATATAAAATGTGGGCATGCGGCGTCAGCACCATTTTGTGAATGTTAAAGCTTTGGGAAGGTGCTGCTACCACTGCAGATAGACAGTTGGCTTAGCTAGGGGTTTAGTCATAGGTAGTTGAGATAGATAGAGCAATAGGGTAGAATAGGAACATGCAGTGTAGGGAAAGGTTTGTATCACAAATCGCCATTTCATGATATAAATAGGGATTGCTACTTGTGAGTGTCTGCGAAATAGTTGCCAGTGAACATTCTAAATAGGTATTGCTACTTATTACTGCCTGCTCCAAATTATCCAATGAACCACATTTCTAGGAATTGTTACTTACTGTATTAGTGCCTGCTCTAAATGTTATAGTGAACTAGCTAAATAAGGCTTGGCACTTTTTTTAGTGCCTGCTCCAAATTACACAGTGAACCACACTTCTAAGTGTTGCATCTTATTAGTACCTGCTTTAAATTACCTACAGAATACAAATTTCTAGGTATTGTTACTTATTAGTGCCAGATCCAAATTTTCCACTGAACTATCTAGATAGGTCTTGGCATTTTTTAGTGCCTGCTTCAAATTACCAAGTGAACCACAATTCTTGGTATTGCAATTTATTAGTGCCTGAGCCAATTTACCCAGTGAACCACATTTCTAGGTATTGCTTCTTATTATTGCAGGGGTGGAAACCTCTGGCCCGCGGGCCGTTTGTGATAACTTTTTCTGCGGCACACATGCACATTGCCGGGAACCACAGTGCTCGAGCAGCAGCCGCGCTTTTCCTGGCTGCTGGCCCTTTAAATCCAACTGCGTGATAAGTGGAAGCGCACGCACTCTGGCCTATGGGTAGATGCAAAAATGTATTGTCTCCTTCCAGATCCTGATTGCAGCCTGTACATTTTAGCCTCAACCCTGGCCTGTGCTAGCGTGCTCAGGGCTTACCTTGTGGGCGGGGTAAGCAGCGCACTGTGCTCCTGTCACAGCAGAGGTGCAGCAGATTTACCGGCCTCCTTGCTGTACATGCCTCCCAGACCTGTCTTCCTCCCCCCAATACTGTGAGTCCGCAACTCATCGCTCCCCCACTTCAGTGCTGTACACCCCCTGGTACTGTGTAAAACCCCAAGTGCTGTGTAACCCCCACTGCTGACCATGCTGCCACCTAGTGCTGTCCATGCTGCCTCCTAGTGCTGTCCATGCTGTCTCTTAGTGATGTCCATGCTGCCTCCTAGTGCTCTCTGTGTTGCCTCCTAGTGCTCTCCATGCTGCCACCTAGTGCTCTCTAAAGGTGAATAGTTGAGGTGTTCAAGGTGTACGTGTGGGACAATCTACTGTTAGTCAAAACTCTACTGAGCTACACTGGCTCATCCTATCCCAAGAGAAATGAGAACAACTTCCGTAACTGGACAGTCTACTCCACTAGATTTCTTTGGCAGCCGCACATCGCTTCAACTTCGAAATGAGGGTGATATAGAGCATATGCTGGAGTGGATGGCAAGCGCTGCATCAAGTGGCCTCTCCTCTTCCTACACCCCAAAATCACACACAGTTCATTCCTCAGAGGTGCCATCCCAATAACACTGGTTTCCCACACGTCACAAATCTCCAACTGGCAAACTGACTGTGGGGAACGACACATGGACGAGTCTGCAGAGCTGTTCACATATTCTATCCCATGAGCATCAGAAGTCTGCTTCAAAGATTCCCTGACTCAAGAGGAGAACAGCATCTGCACCAATGACCAAAATCTTTGTGAGTTGGATCCTGGCCCAGACGAAGTAGGGTCCGAGCAGGATCCCGACACTTGTCAACTGACGTTAAACCCCAGCAATGCAGGTGATCATGATGAGACTCAGATACCTGAGGTGCTCGCACACTGTTATGTGATGTCAGGAAGAGGAGTGGGAAAACATAGAGTCTGACAATGAAGTTGTAGATCCCATTTAGTGTGAACCCAGCAAATGAAGATGAGGAGGGGGAGAATGAGGAAGACGAGGAGGTTACGTTGGCAATTCCCACATAAACACCTTGTGATGCAACCATGACAAGCACTGCATCCTAGACACAACTCTGAATGTGGCCAGCAGCGGTCACGGGTCTGCAGTTAACAGGAAGAGTTGTCTTGCCTGGGTCTTTTTTGAGACCCAATTATCATTTTCTGCCAATGTTCTTAACAATGACTCAGTAGAGGCAAATTTGACTACTATATGCATGAACCATCACATGCACAACCGACATACATTACTGTGGGAATCTTACTGTGCTAAAATATGGCGTACCAGGCCTACCCAACCACAACCCGACAAATCAAATCTGTCCGCTGCTTTTTCTTCCTTCTGTGTCACCATCGAAACTATTCTCACACAGGTCTCCAACCTTAGAACCTCCACTTGTTTACCTGCTACAGTCAGCTGTGCCTGGTGTTTTTGACCCATGTGAGACGCTGAGCACACCACATGTTTCTCATTCCAGAATTACATCTCCACCTATACCACTCTTACAGTCCATTGGTTGGTTGTGTACACCTTACTCCATCTTCTCTCACTACAGCAGCCAGCCCTCGGTCCCACACTTTTGGTCAGATAAAAGATTATTTCCTCCCACACATGCCAAAGCGAAGAGATTGAACTTCACGATTTCAAACTGTTGGCCACAAAAATGCTGCCTTTCTGTATTGTGGATACAAATGGTATACGAAACCTAATGGCTATTGCAGGACTCCAGTACCAGTTGCAGAGTCCCCATTACTTCTCTAATAAGGCTGATCCTGCACTACACCATCATATCGCAGACATTACCTTTATCTTGAAAAACTCTGTCTGCCAGAGTGCACTACACCACTGACACCTGGACGAGCAAGCACGGCCAGGGTCAATACATCTCACTGACTGGGCACAGATTATTCTGGTGGCTGCAAGGGCAGGCAGTAAAGGGGCCACTTCCATGTCTTGAAATCCTTAAGACTTGCGGGACAAACCTCTGGATTTACTGCTTCCTCAACAGCTTCTGCTTCCTCCACCTCCTCCTCTAGAGCCTCCACCTGCACCCTCAACCTCTCCCTAGATGTAACACACATTTTAGCAGTGCAGAAAGAATCTATCTCACTTTAGTAAAGCTCAGCCAGGGTTCAACGCAATCAGGCAGTGCTGAAATTAATATGTATTGGAGAATGCAGTCACACAGCTGCAGAGTTGTGGACCAATATCCAGGCCTAGTTTCATCAATGACTGTCTCCACTGAATCTCGAGCCATGGAAGGCCATGTACGATAACAGTCTCGACGACATCACACGAGTGCCTTTCATGACTCACGTTCTCAATCTAGTGGTACAGAAATGTCTAGGCCACTATTCCAGCCTGGATGCCCTGCTGCAGAAGGCACGATCATTGTAAACTCAATTTAAAATTTGAAATGCCAGGCCACATCCTGTATGTTGCATGGACCAAACTTCACTGCTGTGGAAAGACACTGGGGAAATGGGGGGAGGCAATTGATGCCACCATCCTGCTGTCTGCCTGAAATGATTTTAAATGTCAAGACTCTGTACTGGCAGGGGAGTAGGAGCACCAGTCCTATACTTATCTCTCATCCATCTTAATATTTCTTATGTCAATAGCCTAGGAAGCTAATGGCTATGCCAAAACAGTGGAGTGGCACTGTAAAACATAATTTTGTTGTTTTGGAAGCTTTTTGACCCCCTAAAGGTGTTTTCTCTGTCTAAAGGCCGCTTTACACGCAGCGACATTGCTAGCGATGTCACTAGTGATAGCACCCCCCCCCCCCGTCTTTCGTGTGTCACGGGCAAATCGCTGCCCGTGGCGAACAATATCGCAGGTACGCGTCACACGAACTTACCTTCCAGACGTCGCTGTGGTCGGCGAACAACCTCTTTTTCAAGGGGGCGGTTTGTGTGGCATTACAGCGACGTTGCACAGCAGGCCACTAATAGAAGCGGAGAGGCGGAGAGCAGCCACATGAACATCACTCCCACCTCATTGCCGGAGGACGCATGAACGATGTTGTTCGTCATTCCCGGGGTGTCACACGTAGCGATGTGTACTGCCTCAGGAACGATAAACAACCTGTGTCCCAAAAGAGCAACGATGTTTTGAAAATGAACTACGTGTCAACAATCAACAATTTGGTGAGTATTTGGGATCATAAGCGGTCGCTCGTAAGTGTCACAGGAAACGACGTCGCTAACGAAGCCGGATGTGCGTCACGAATTCCGTGACCTCAGCAATATCTCGTTAGCGATGTCATTTTGTGTAATGGGGCCTTTTGGATTGGCCTCACATTGTATCCAATGGGGTTTGACGAACGGCTAGGCGAACAGTTCAGCGAACATAAGGTTTGTTCGTCAAGGCTCGATGAACTGAACTTTGAAAGATTTGCTTATTTCTATATCTCTATGCATGAGCTTATTATATGCAGGCCTTGCAATAATGTAGTAATATGTTAAAATTATTATTGCCAAAATAACTTTATTCTTCTGGTTTCATAAAACTAAATTTCTCATTCACAATTTTTTGTGTATTGTGAGTTAAAAGTTAGAGGAAAGATCCGAGTAAAACTGATACGCTCTATCATGACCAGTGAAGACTGGAGAGCTTCATATTTAAAACAATAAACCTTTGTTGCCTTTTTTCTAAAACTATATCGGTGCTCCAATTTTTATGCCAGAATAACCATAAGAAATGACTGCACTCTGCATTTTATATAGACATGGCCTTGAAAATGCACACATTTATATGACTGCACAGGAATAACTCAGTTATGGCATAAACAGAAGAATACACAATGGTTCCTACAGACATAATGAACACAGTTAGGAAGCAAGAAAGTGATTATGAGAGGACTGACATCTTATTTCAAAGATTTACATCTACAGACATAAAAACTGGACCAATGACCAAAGTAAAATAACAGTGTTGTAATAGTAGCAATTGTAATGTAACATTAGTTGTAAAGTTAAATAGATAAGATTAAAAAAGGATTTAAGTCCATCAAGACTGAAAGCCACCATCCACATTAGAACACAGTTGTACAAACTCTGAGAGATCTGATGTCCATCTAATTTGTATAGGGGTCTTCTAAGGGGTACTTTGCACACTACAACATCACCAGCCGATTGTAGCGATGCCGACGCAATAGTCACCACCCCCGTTGCACATGCGATATCTTATGATAGCTACCGTAGCCAACATTATCGCTACGGCAGCTTCACATGCACTTACCTGCCCTGCGACGTCGCTCTGGCCGGCGAACTGCCTCCTTCCTAGGGGGGCGGGTCGTGCGGCGTCACAGCAATGTCATACGGCAGGTGGCCAATAGAAGCGGAGGGGCGAAGATGAGCGGGACGTAAACATCCCGCCCACCTCCTTCCTTCCTCATTGCAGCCGGGACGCAGGTAATGAGATGTTCCTCGTTCCTGCGGCTTCATACACAGCGATGTGTGCTGCCGTAGGAATGAGGAACAACATCGTACCTGTCGCTGCAGCGACATTATGGAAATTCCCGACACTACACCGATCATACAATTTTGACACTTTTGCGCTCATTATTCGTAGTAAAAACGATTCACATACTCCGATGTCGACAATGACACCGGATGTGCGTCACTTTCAATTTGACCCCACCGACATCACAGCTGCGATGTCGTAGTATGCAAAGTACCCCTAATTCTCCACTGTCTGCTGATGTCAGAGGACATAAGGATCAGATAGTTTAAGCTCAAAAGCCTGATCCTTTTCTTCTCAAGACAAATAAGCAACATACTTCACTGTTCGTGAAGAGAACATATCTGGTGCTGTATCAAGAATTAGAAAGCAATTTTCACATGGGTATAAGTATAAAAATGGCATATGAGTGGAATGGTCATGTGATGACTGCTGGAACTAGCAAGCAGAGCTGAATCCTGACAGTGAGTATATTACATGCTGCTAGGATTGGGCATACTACTGTGCTTAATTTTATAATTAAATGCCAATCTATGTGACTACAGACATTCATCACAAACATGGACAACCTCATTAATGTGCCTAACAAATAAAAACTTAAGACTGTCAGACTGCACAACATTTTATTAACTTAGCAGTGTATCTCATAATCTTCAAGCTATGGATTGTTACTTGCATACAGGATCAGAACTATTAACAGCAAAATAATACATCATCAGAATCTTCATCAGTATAGAAACAAAGCATTACAATCCTCATCAGTACAGAAATAAATCAACAGAACCAACGGTAGTACAGAAATATATTAACAAAACCACCAGTGGTACATAAACTCAACAATAGAAGTCCCATCAGTACAAAAACACAGCATCACAACCCTCATCACTACAGAAATACATCACAAGAATCACCATGGGTAGTGGACTAAACTGACAAGCAAAATAATAACAATGTTTAGAAATTTTGACTTAATTTAAGCACTGCCTGATTGCATACACTTTCCCACAGGATGCTGCCTAGCATTTTTAGTTTAAAAATCAAAATATACATGAGTTACAGGCACAGGCCTTTTGCTCCCAGAACCTTGGCACTACAGAGAAAAGACAATTTGGAGACCCATCTTGGAGTCTTGAGTAGAGTTGAGCGATGTTCAATTCAAACCGTTCACCATTTTCAAATTCGAGTGATTTGAATTTTTTATACAAGAAAATGCCATGGCAGATGACATGACCAGTGATACCATAAATTCACCCTTGAATATTACCTGCTTAACCCAGCAGGAAGTACGCCGCCGCCTCGAAATCACTAAGGTTGACAAATCTCCGGGCCCGGATGGCATACACCCCAGAGTACTACAGGAATTGAGTTCTGTGATAGATAGACCATTATTTTTAATCTTCTCAGATTCCTTAATAACAGGGTCGGTACCGCAGGACTGGCGCATAGCAAATGTGGTGCCAATATTCAAAAAGGGGACAAAAACTGAGCCGGGAAATTATAGGCCGGTAAGTTTAACCTCTACGGTTGGTAAAATCCTTGAGGGTTTCTTGAGAGATGCTATACTGGAGTATCTCAAGAAAAATAACCTTATGACAGAGTATCAACATGGGTTTATGAGGGATCGATCCTGTCAAACTAATTTGATCAGCTTCTATGAAGAGGTAAGTTCAAGCCTGGACCAGGGAAATGCAGTGGATGTTGTGTATATGGACTTTTCAAAAGCTTTTGATACGGTGCCACACAAAAGGTTGGTACATAAAATGAGAATAATGGGGATAGGGGAAAATATGTGTAACTGGGTTAAAAATTGGCTCAGTGATAGGAAACAAAGGGTGGTTATTAATGGTACGTACTCGGACTGGGTCTCAGTTCATAGTGGGGTACCACAGGGGTCAGTATTGGGCCCGCTTCTTTTCAACATATTTATAAATGACCTTGTTGGGGGCATGCGGAGTAGAATTTCAATATTTGCAGATGATACTAAACTCTGCAGGGTAATCAATACAGAGGAGGATAATTTTATATTACAGGGAGATTTATGTAAATTGGAGGATTGGGCTGAGAAGTGGCAATTGAAGTTTAATGTAGATAAATGTAAGGTCATGCACTTGGGTAGAGGAAATAACATTTATGATTATGTACTTAATTGTAGAATACTGGGTAAAACAGACACAGAAAAAGACTTGGGTGTATGGGTGGATGGTAAACTTCACTTTAGTGGACAGTGTCAGGCAACTGCTGCCAGGGCTAATAAAATAATGGGATGTATTAAAAGAGGTATAAGTGTTCATGAAAAAAATATAGTTCTACCTCTGTACAAGTCACTAGTGCGACCGCACTTAGAATACTGTGTACAATTCTGGTCACCGATATATAAAAAGGACATAGCTGAACTGGAGAGGGTGCAGAGAAGAGCCACCAAGATTATTAGAGGAATGGGTGGGCTGCAATACCAAGACAGGTTATTAAACTTGGGGTTATTTAGTTTGGAAAAACGAAGGCTTAGGGGGGATCTAATCACAATGTATAAATATATGAGGGGACAGTACAGAGACCTTTCCAAAGATCTTTTTAAACCTAGGCCTGCGACTGGAACACGGGGACATCCGCTACGTCTTGAGGAAAGAAGGTTTAATCATAATCACAGACGAGGATTCTTTACTGTACGAGCAGTGAGACTATGGAACTCTCTGCCGCATGATGTTGTAATGAGTGATTCACTACTAACATTTAAGCAGAGCCTGGATGCCTTTCTTGAAAAATTTAATATTACCAGTTATGTATATTAGATTTTATGACAGGGTATTGATCCAGGGAACTAGTCTGATTGCCGGATGTGGAGTCAGGAAGGAAATTTTTTCCCCATTGGAACTTGTTTGCCACATTGGGGTTTTTTTGCCTTCCTCTGGATCAACATGTTAGGCTACGGGTTGAACTAGATGGACTTAGAGTCTCCCTTCAACCTTAAAAACTATGATACTATGATTTTGGGCGGTGTTTGAGTTGTTCGAGCTCGAACGATTTGCTTCAAGTTCGGCAGTTCGAGTTTCCATTCGATAACGGTTCGATCACCAAAAGCATGGCTTTTCACAGTAGGGCTATGTGTGCATGTTGCGTATCTGCATGCGTCCTGCGTCCCCAGCACAATCCCTCTCTCTTTCCTACTCACCGATCACGGGTGCGGCGCTGCACGGCTGTCACAAAGCTCTGGCGGCTTTTCCTCTTTTGAAAATGGCTGCCGCTCATTATTCAATCTGGTATTCCCTGCTTTCCCTGCCCACTGGCGCCCATGATTGGTTGCAGTCAGACACGCCCCCACGATGAGTGACAGCTGTCTCACTGCAACCAATCACAGCCGCCGGCAGGTGGGTCTATATCAAGCAGTAAAATAAATAAATAATAAAAAAACAAAAACAAAACTGCGGTTCCCCCCAATTTTGATACCAGCCAGTATAATGCCACACGGCTGGAGGCTGGTATTGTCAAGATGGAGAGTGCCACGTTATGGGGAGCTCACCACCCTAACAATATCACCCAGCAGCCGCCCAAAATTGCCGCATCCATTAGATTTGACAGTCCTGGTACTCTACCCGGCTCATCCCAAATTGCAATCAAGGTAATAAGGGGTTAATCATGGCAGGCGTCTCCCTGAGATACCTTCCATGATTAACCTGTAAGTGAAAGTAAATAAACACACACAACAAAAAATCCTTTATTTGGAATAAAAGACAAAAAAACACCCTCTTTCACTATTTTATTAAAATCCCAAATACCCCTCCAGGTCCGACGTAATCCACAGAGGTCCCGCGACGCATCCAGCTCTGCTACATGAAGCTGACAGGGAGCGCCGTAGAACACGAGCGCTCTGTGTCAGATCCACGCAGCAGCTGACATGAGCCGTGCTGTCGGCGGGGACGTCACTAAGGTAATGCCTGCATGTGCGGAGATGATGGGAGTTGTAGTGCCTGCGTGTGTGCGATGATGAGTGCGGTAGTGCTGGTGTTTTTTCATCCATCCATCCATCCATCCATCCATCCATCCATCCATCCATCCATCCATCCATCCATCCATCCATCCATCCATCCATCCATCCATCCATCCATCCATCCATCCATCCATCCATCCATCCATCCATCCTTAGAGGCAGTGGCTCAATGGATAGAGCTACTGCCTAAGAATAATTAGTTCACAAGTTCAAGTCCTGGCTGTCCTGGTAAAAAATTTAATTTTAAATTATTATTTATTTAAAATTATAGTTTAATTTAATTATGCACTGAGGGGAGGACATCAGCTGTAAGCTGCGGCACACACCTCTAAAATCGGAGCAGTTCAGGGAATGAGGCTGCATTGCTCTCTCTTTTCTCTGTCTCTCTCATCTATCTCTCTCTTTTTCTCTCTCTCTCTTTCTCTCTCTCTCTTTTTCTCTCTTTCTCTCTCTATCTTTCTCTTTTTCTCCCTTTCTCTCTCTTTTTCTCTCTCTCTTTTTCTCTCTTTTTCTCTTTCTCTCTCTTTTTCTCTCTTTCAAATTCAAATTCAAATTCAAATTCAAATATGCTTTATTGGCAGGACCAAAATACAATTAGTGTTGCCAAAGCAAGAGAAATACAGTAAGTGTAAGTTTCTCCCTCTCTCTCTATCTCTCTCCCTCTTTTTCTCTCTCTCTCTTTCTCTCTCTCTCTCTTTTTCTCTCTCTTTTTTTCTCTCTCTCTCTTTGTATCTCTTTCTCTCTCTTTCTCTCTTTTTCCCTCTCTCTTTTTCCCTCTCTCTTTTTCCCTCTCTCTTTCTCTCTCTCTATTTCTCTCTTTTTCCCTCTCTCTTCCCTATATTTTTGGTTCCCTGCCGGGTACAAATAGGCAGCTGGGGGTTGGGGGCAGCCCGTAGCTGCCTGCTGTACCTAGCTAGCATACAAAAACATGGTGAAGCCCATGTATTTTTTTTGGGGGGGGGCAAAAAACTCCTGCATACAGTCTTGGATGGAGTATGCTGAGCCTTGTAGTTCTGCAGCTGCTGTCAGCTGTTTGTCTGTATGGATGAGAGCAGACAGCAGCAGCTGCAGAGCTGCAAGGCTCAGCATCCTCCATCCAGGACTGTATGCTTGAGGGAGAGGCAGGGGGAGCAGAACTGCAAGGCTCAGCGAACTTCATCCACTAGTGTATGCAGGAGAGCAGACAGCAGCTGCAGAACTACAAGGCTCCGCATGCTGCATCCAGGACTGGATGCTGGAAGGAGAGGCAGGGGGAGCAGAACTACAAAGCTCAGCATGCTCCATTCACTAGTGTATGCAGGAGAGCAGACAGCAGCTGCAGAACTACAAGGCTCAGCATACTCCAT
The DNA here is from genome assembly GCF_048569485.1 of Anomaloglossus baeobatrachus. Lineage (NCBI taxonomy): Eukaryota > Metazoa > Chordata > Amphibia > Anura > Aromobatidae > Anomaloglossus > Anomaloglossus baeobatrachus. The sequence continues at coordinate 163,293,935 of NC_134353.1, forward strand.
CCAGGACTGTATGCAGGAGTTTTTTTCCCACCAAAAAAATGACGTGGGCTTCGCCATATTTTTGTATGCTAGCCAGGTACAGCAGGCAGGTACGGCTGCCCCCAACCTCTAGCTTCGTATTTGTACCCGGCTGGGAACTAAAAATATAGGGAAGCCCTTTTTTTAATTATTTCATGAATTTCATGAAATAATTTAAAAAAAAAAAACAACAACATGGGCTTTGCCCCATTTTTGTGTCCAGCCAGGTACAACTAGACAGCTGGGGATTGGAATTCGCAGCCCAGGTTAGCTCGAGATTTCTGGGCCCCTCTGCTGCGAATTGCAGTCTGCAGCCGTCCCACAAAATGGCGCTTTCATAGAAGCGCCATCATCTGGCGCTGTATCTAACTCTTCCAGCTGCCCTGGTGATGGGTGGCTCGCTGGGTAATAATGGGTTAATACTAGCTTTGTTTTACTTGCTAGTATTAAGCCAGAGATTCTTAATGTCAGGCAACTTTTACCCGGCCATTAAGAATATCCAATAAAGGGTTAAAAAAAGACACCACACAGAGAAAAAATACTTTATTACAAGTAAATACACAGACACACTTAGAGACTCCATGTTTATTACTCCCTCTCACCCCTCCACGATCCTGGTCTTCTGTCTTCTTTCTCTTTCAACCCATGCAGCTCTGCTACATCAGACAGCACTGCATGGGAGGAAGACGCTGCTGCTCCCGTGAAGCCTAATCACTCAGTGAGTGAGCAGAGGCTGCGGGTTGTAAGTGGTGATGTCACCACTACCACTGTTGAAATAGCAATTTGACAGGCGGGTTACTATAGCATTGGTGATATCCGTTATTCACCGGCTGTAGCATCCAATTCTTGCATGTGGGCTGACTCTGTAAAGAGCGCCCACATGCAGGAATGGGGAGCCAAGCATGTGCCCAAGCATATATCAAATGAGCACCGCGTACCGAAGAGATGCACTGACAGGACCTAGCATGACGTCTAGCATGTGACCAGTCTGTAGCCAATGAGATAATACACACGTGACTGGTCACACGATCGATCCTATCATCAGTTCTGGTTACCGGGAGGGCGCAGCAATGATCGGAAGGAAAAGTGGCGGGAGGCAGAGTGCAGGACGCGTCGCGGGGACCTGTAAGTGCAATGGCAATGTTTATTAACTGTATGTGTACATGTATAATGTGTTTGTATGTGTTTGTGTTTGCCTCCCACTGTTTTCAATGGAGTTTGAAGGTGTTTGTCGAACGTTCGTCGAACGTTCGCCGAACTGAGCCGCCGTTTGACGAACTGAACCGAACTCGAACACTAGGGGGTGGCTCAACACTAGTCTTGAAGTTAAAAACCTTTCAGGCAAACAGCATGGCAGTGGTGTCAATTTTCCCCCCTTCCCCCCCGTTTCCCCATACTGTGTTTGCACAGCAGGGATTTATAGTCCATGCAACACACAGGATGTGGGCTGGCATTTTAATTTTAAAAATCAAGAGATGCACGAGTGACAAGCAGAGGCCTCTTGCTCCAAGAACGGTGGCACTACAGACAAGACATAACTTGGGGACCCATCTTGGAGTATTGATATTTAAATAACATTGCAGGCAGACAGCAAAACAGTGGCATCAATTCCCTTCCCCACCCAACCCATTTTTCCATAGTGTGCTTCCACACCAGGGAAGTATGGTCCATGCAACATACAGGATGTTGGCTGGCATTTCCATTTTAAAAAGAATCAAGACATGCATGAGTGACAGGCATAGGCCTCTTGCTCCCAGAACCCTGACAATACAGACAAAAGACACAACTTGGAGACCTATATTGCAGTCTTGAGATTAAAAAAACCTTTCAGACAGACAGCCGTACAATAGTAGGGTGGCATAAATTCCCTCCCATTTCCTCATAGTGTGTTTGCACACCAGGGAAATATGGTCCATGCAGACACACAGGATGTGGGCTGGCATTTTCATTTAAAAAATTAAGAGATGCATGAGTGACAGGTGTAGGATTCTTGTTCCCAGATCCCTGGCAATACAGATATAAGACAATTTGAAGATCCATCTTGTCTTGAGTGGCTTAGCAATTTCTCTACAACCAAATTGAGTCATACAATGCACATGTGATCTCGCCCAGGCGTAGTGCCATCAACATGTTTGCACCCTTATTGCACATGGCCTTCACTGGCTCCAGATTCATTGGACACAGCCATTGATCAAACTGGGCCTGGATAGAAGTTCACAACTCTGCAGCTATATGACTGCATTATCCAATGCATATAAACTTACTCACCATCTGCTTGCATTGATTTACACACAGGATGTGGGCTGGTATTTTTATTTAAAAAAATCAAGAGATGCATGAGCAACTGTAGTGCTAACATGTTAGTGGCCATCAGGAATCCATATTAGTAGTCTATCTTTAAGAAAGCCTTTAAGATATTAGACTGCAACAGTTATAGTTCATATTAGCTTGTTTTTCTGTAGTTTTCTCAGATACCTGGAGTTCTAGTTTTAGTGAGAAAATACATGTTTTTAGTATCACTCAGTAACACATAGTTTTCTTATCAATGTTTACTGAGAATGTGCGCGTTTTTCAGGGTCGGCGTCAGCACCCGGCATACCCGAGCAAATGCCGGGGCCCTGGAGAGCTGGGGGGCCCCACTCAGCCTCGTCACTTCAGCTGCTCCCGGGCCGGGCCCACTCTCCTTTAGTTCTGCTGCCCCCAGGCCGAGTTCCGGGGACCGCAGTCCTCGGCAGGAAACTGAGGCTGCCGTCCCTTAGCTAGTATCACACTTGCGTTGCAAAAAGTGTGATAATAAAGGACACGGATTCCAGTGAAATAAGTTTTCTTTAGCCAAGAGAGAGCCCTCATCATCACCGCACACGTCCCAACATCACCGCACACATCCCGACATCACCGCACACATCACGACATCACCGCACACATCCCGACATCACCGCACACATTTTGACATCACCGCACACATCCTGACATCACCGCACACATCCCGACATTACCGCACACACCCCGACGTTACCGCACACACCCCGACGTTACCGCACACATCCCGACATTACCGCACACATCCCGACATTACCGCACACATCCCGACATCACCGCACAAATCTCGACATTACCGCACACACCCCGACGTTACCGCACACATCCCGACGTTACCACACACATCCCGACATTACCGCACACATCCCGACATTACCGCACACATCCCGACATTACCGCACACAGCCCGACATTACCGCACACAGTCGGACATCACCGCACACATCCCGACATTACCGCACACACCCCGACATCACCGCACATACCCTGACATCACCGCACACATCCCGACATCACCGCACACATCCCGACATCACCGCACACATCCCGACATTACAGCACACATCCCGACATCACCGCACACATCCTGACATTACCGCACACATCCCGACATTACCGCCCACATCTTCACCGCACACACCCTGACATCATCGCACGCATCCCGACATCCCCATACACATCCCGACACTACAGCCCTCATCATCACCATACACACTGAGCCGGGTTGAGTTCTGGGACTGTCGCATCTAATGGATGCGGCAATTCTGGGCAGCTGCTGGCTGATATTTTTAGGCTGGGGTCTCCCCATAACGTGGGGCTCCCCATCCTGAGAATACCAGCCTTCAGCCGTGTGGCTTTACCTTGGCTGGTATCAAAATTGGGGGGACCGCACGCCGTTTTTTTAAAATTATTTATTTATTTATTGTACTGCACGATATAGACCCGCCCACCAGCGGCTGTGATTGGTTGCAGTGAGACAGCTGTAACTCAGCGTGGGGGCGGGTTTGACTGCAACCAATCATAGGCGCTGGTGGGCGGGGGAAACAGTGAATACGAGATTGAATAATGGGCTGCCGGCTTTTTCAAAAGAGGAAAAGCTGCCAGAGCAGTGTGAGTGTGTCTGTATGTATGCAGCAGAGCAGTGTGTCTGTATGTATGCAGATGAGCTGTGTGTGTGTGTGTGTCTGTATGTATGCAGCAGAGCTGTGTCTGTATGTATGTATGCAGCAGAGCAGTATGTGTGTGTCTGTATGTATGTATGCAGCAGCAGTGTGTGTGTGTCTGTTTGTATGTATGCAGCAGAGCAGTGTGTGTGTCTCTGTATGTATGCAGCAGAGCAGTGTGTGTGTCTGTATGCAGCAGAGCGGTGTGTGTCTGTCTGTAGGCATGTATGATGTGTATCTATGTATGTCAGTGTATATGACTGTATAGATTTGTCTGTTTATATGTATTTTGTGAGTTTGTCTTTAAATATGTATATGTACGTATCTGTGTATGTATGTATGTCTGCATGTTTATGGGGCCCACTGGGACTCTTCCGCCTGGGGCCCACAAAAACCTGGAGCCGGCCCTGGCGTGTTTATAGTATGGTAAAACATCTGAAATCAGGAGCCTTTGGCATGTCTCAACCAGTGATGTATTTGTCCGTTGAAGATTTACATCTGAAGATTTGGAGTTTGTGTTACGCAAGCAATATTTGTTTTGAAGTGAGATATAAACTGGTGAAGATTACAGCAAAGTCAGAAGCCTGTTTACCTGTGGAGGGGACGCCCGTTGACACCACAGTATGGATCCCAGGATTTTCTCTATCTTCACTGCTTCTCACCGCTGATGTTTCCAGGCAGATGATGCGTGTTGCTCCAGGTGAAGTTTTTTCTGATGTACTTTACCTTTGTGATTTATATTATGCAAAAGTGTATACAATATCACACTATTTCCTATTTTCTGTAATCATGTAATCATTATACTACAATTAATCACCTTCTTTAAAGCCGTATTCGATCCCTTTAAATACTTGGCCAAACAGCAACAGTTATAGGCCTCTTGCTCCCATAAAACTGGCACTACAAAAAAGACACAACTTGGAGACTTAAAAACATTACAGGCAGACAGCAGGACAGCAGGACAGTCACGTCAATATCCCCCCCCCCAATTTCCCCATAGTATGTTTGCACACCAGGAAAGTAGAGTCCATGCAATGCACAGGATTTGGGCTTACATTTTCATTTTAAAAATAATTGAGAGGTGCATGATTGACAGGCATCGCCTTCTTGCTCCCATTACCCTGGAACTATAGACAAGACACAACTTGAAAACCCAAATTGGAGTCTTGATATTTAAAAACATTACAGACAGACAGCAGAAAAGCATGCAGTGGAATCAATTACCCCCATTTCCCCATAGCGTGTTTGCACAGCAGGGAAATATGGTCCATGCAGCACACAAGATGTGACCTGGGTTCCAACATGGGTCAAAAACATCAGGCATTATTACTTCCATAACAGCTAACCGGCTCTCACTTACCCCAACTGTACCGTGTAAATAAGTGGAGGTTCTGAAGTTGGAGACATGTGTGTGAATAGTTTATTATATATATTTAGTATATTATAATAGGAGGAGGAAGAAGCAGCAGATGTGGTTGGTTTGGTGGCCTGTAGTTGGGTATGCCTGGTATTCCGCATTTTAGCGCAGTAAGATTCCTACAGTATTGGATGTTGTTTGCGCATGTCCAGATTCATGCATGTAGTTGTCAAATTATTTGAATTTTTGTCTCTACTGAGTCGTTGTTTACAACATTGGCAGATAACGAAAGTTAGGTCATCCTTTACGGTCTCAAAAAAGGCAGAGGGTAGGCAACCCTTCCTGCACACTACAGACCCGCAACCACTGCTGGCCACAGCAAGAGTTGTGGCTGAGGATGCAGTGCTTCTCATGGTTGTATCACTGTGTGTTTGTATGATAATGGCCAACATAACCTCCTCGGCTTCCTCCTCCCCTCCTCCTCCTCATCTGCTGAACTACAAAGCTGCGTACCTCTGGGTTCACACTAAGTGGGATCTACAACTTCATTGTCAGGCTCTATGTTTTCCCACTTCTCCTCTTCTTGACCTGACATCATATAACAGTACGCACGCGCCTCAGGTATCTGTGTCTCATCATCATCCCCTGCACCACTGGGGTTTAACTTCAGTTGACAAGGGTCGGGATCCTGCTCGGACCCTACTTCTTCTGGGCACAATCCAAGTTACAAAGATTTTGGGCATCGATGCAGATGCTTTCCTCCTTTTGAGTATGTGAATCTTTGAAGCATGCCTCTGATGCCCATGGGATAGATTGTGTCAATAGTTTTGCAGACTCGCCTATGTGTGGTCCCCACAGTCAGTTTGCCAGTTGGAGATTTGTTTGCGTTTTTTTTTTTTCTTGTTTTTTTCATTTAAAACACAACGACATTTTTTTTTTATTTCTGTATAAGCTAAAAGAAATTGTACACACAGTTCAAAAAAACGTGGGCATGCACTTGGACCTTGCTGCTACAGATTCATTTTTCTTTCCATAGGTATTTTCCCATATATTTACATCTCAAAGTATTCAATGTATGTACAGCCTAAGGCCCCCTTCACACGTCCGTGAAAAACACGCACGTGTGTTACGGGCCGTTTTTCGGGTCCGTGTCCCGTTTTTGTGTCCGTTTTTATGGTCCGTGTGGCACCTGTGTGAATTGCGTATGCTAGCCGTGTTTGTGTGCAGAACGTCCGTGTGTGCGTGTGGAATTAACGTGTATGTGTACGTGTAATGTCCGTGTGTAATGTCCGTGTGTGTGATGCACAATGTCGTTTATAAATGTCGGCTGACAGCAGACAGAGTTGCGCGATGAGAATGAACTCGGGTGAACTTCACCCGACTTCATCCTCATACCGCGGCTCTGTCTGTGTCGAGTACTGATTAGCGGTCACCTGTGAAGGATTCACCGGTGACCGCTAATCCCCCGAGTGACTGAAGTGTCCCCCCCTCTCTCATACTCACCGATCCCCGATCCCCGGCGCTGCACGGCATTCACACTGCTGCGGCGGCTTTTACTATTTTGAAAAAGCCGGCCGCTCATTAAACAATCTCCTATTCCCTGCTTTCCCCACCCACCGGTGCCTATGATTGGTTACAGTGAGACACGCCCCCACGCTGAGTGACAGGTGTCACACTGCACCCAATCACAGCAGCCGGTGGGCGTGCCTATACTGTGCAGTAAAATAAATAAATAAATAATTAAAAAATAATTAAAAAAAAACGGCGTGCGGTTCCCCCCAATTTTAATGCCAGCCAGATAAAGCCATACGGATCCAGTGACAGCGGGTAACCTCTGTGACAGCTCAGCTGATCGCACGGCTGTCTTCATTAGCTGCGTGGAGGTGACCGGAGCGGCGGTGTCTTCTGCAGCTCCTGTCACCTCCATGCAGCAGCGCTGGATGCGACGCTGGAGCATCCTGGATGACGCCGGACATGGAGGGCTTTTTCGGGGATGATTAAAGTGGTGAACCAGGGAATGTGTGTGTTTTTATTTCTAATAAAGGATTTTTTCTGGTGTTTGTGTGTTTATTTACTGTAACTTACAGATTAATCATGGAGGGTGTCTCATAGACGCCTGACATGATTAATCTAGGACTTATTGGCAGCTATGGGCTGCCAATAACTCCTTATTACCCCGATTTGCCAAAGTACCAGGGCAAATCGGGAAGAGCCGGGTACAGCCCCAGAACTGTCGCATATAATGTATGCGGCAATTCTGGGCGGCTGCTGACTGATATTGTTAGGGTGGGGGGCTCCCCATAACGTGGAGCTCCCCATCCTGAGAATACCAGCCTTCAGTCGTATGGCTTTATCTGGCTGGCATTAAAATTGGGGGGAACCGCACGCCGTTTTTTTTTAATTATTTATTTATTTATTTTACTGCACAGTATAGACACGCCCACCGGCTGCTGTGATTGGGTGCAGTATGACACCTGTCACTCAGCGTGGGGGCGTGTCTCACTGTAACCAATCATAGGCGCCGGTGGGCGGGGAAAGCAGGGAATAGGAGATTGTTTAATGGGCGGCCGGCTTTTTCAAAATAGTAAAAGCCGCCGCAGCAGTGTGAATGCCGTGCAGCGCTGCGCCGGAGATCGGGGAACGGTAAGTATGAGAGAGGGGGGGAAACTGACCGACAGACTGTGAGAGAGGGACAGACAGACAGAGAGACCGACAGAGAGACTGACCGACGGACTCAGGGAGATTGACGGACATACACAGAAATAGAAAGAATAGCCGACATCACTAGACATAAAAACACCAAACGGACACGGACTATAGGTAGATGCATACGTGTTTACTAACGTGTGTGCACATACCCATAGACTTTCATTGTGTCCACGTGTGCGTGCTCCGTGCAGATAACGGACATGCATCCGTGCCAAACGCAAACACATACGGATCACGGACACGCACACACGGACATAATGAAATAACGGACGTGTGACCACAATCATAGATTAACATTGGTGCACGTTTGGCCGTGTCTCCGGTATATACGGAAACGGACCAAACACGCACGTGTATCACGGACGTGTGAAGGGGGCCTAAACCATAGCAAGCTATGATTATGCATTTTTTTTTATTTTTTTCTACACTGTGCAAATCAGAAGAAGAATAATGGTACAACAATAGATACAAATAAAACTAAATAAGAACAGTAATTAAAAACACATTCATATTATTTTAGTCCTTCTTAACCCAAATCAAGCCAATTAAGACCCAGACAAATGCAATTGTATTTTAAACACACAAAAATGCAGCTTGACAGACAAGTAAATGGTTATTATTGGATAGTTTCATTGTAAACCCTGTAATAAAACCTGTCTTGGCAGACAGCATATTGAGCGAAATGACGCCAATGACATTACTCCTGTACTCCTGGCAAGGAATGAATTGTAGAGCATAGTGAAAAAAAAATGTCTTTGTAGTGATCTCTTCTGTTACGTACCTAAGGTGTCAGAATTATCCAAACGCGTCTGTTTTAAATATTAATTGTATTTCCTATGAAATAACAATTCTGAAAAAGCGTTTTTAAATTAGAACCCTGCATACTCTCATTCCTCTGTTATTCCTCCTGGAAGTATACAAACACATTGATTATTTATTTATTTTTTAATTATTCCCCTTTTCTTTTCCCTATACAATCTGGATACTGTCTGTGCCAAGCTTTGTATAGAAAAACCCAAAGAACAAGGGAAATGGGTATGCAGAGTGGTCAATTTCCTGATAATTGCACTTCTGTCGCTGGGTCTTCTGTCTCGACTCTATTTTAGGAGACCTGGCTATTGACAGATACTGGGATCGAAACTATGGAGGAAGATGTACTGATGTTTCTTAAGCCTGCTTTACACCTTACGATCCAGCATACGATATCGTATGCGATCGTAACCGCCCCCATCGTATGTGCGGCACGTTCAATTTGTTGAATGTGCCGCACAAACGATTAACCCCTGTCACATGTACTTACCCGTCCATACGACCTCGCTGCGGGCGGCGAACGTCCACTCCCTGGAGTGGGAGCGACGTTCGGCGTCACAGCGACGTCACGCAGCAGCCGGCCAATAGAAGCGGAGGGGCGTAGCTGAGGGGGACGTAAACATCCTGCCCACCTCCTTCCCTCCACATTGCTGGCCGGGAGCCGCAGGACGCAGGTAAGATTTTTTCATTGCTCCCGGGGTGTCACACACTGCGATGTGTGCTACCAGGTACGATGAACAATCTGACCTTCAATTCTAGAGAAATGAACAATGTGCATCCGATGAACGTTTTACCGTTCAATCGCAATCGCATGTACCTGTCACACACTGCAATGTACCTTACAATGCCGGATGTGCGTCACTTACGACGTGACCCCGTCGGCACATTGTAAGATACATTGCAGCGTGTAAAGCGGGCTTTACACCGTTATATTAAAGGGGTTTTCTGAACTTCAAAATTTGAAAGAGTAGATGGCATTTTGTGCTGCCTGATACATTAAATGGTCCTATTTACACAATATTTAGGAGGTCACAGCCTGGCTTGTGCCATCCACATCAGCCTTATTAATACCTAAATACCTAGCCAAGCTCCCACAGGCACAAAACCTAAACTCACACATTGCCAAATTGCTAGCCATAGAGATGTTGCCGTTTAGGCTTGTGGGAACACAGTGTTTCCGTGATATCTTGGCTGTGGCTGCACCACAATACAGTGTTCCCAGCCGCCACTATTTTGCCTGATGTGCCGTCCCTGCATTACACTAGCACGTGTTAAACAATCTCAACCGTGCTCTGACCAACGTAACCAGGATGGTCCACTTAACAATAGACACGTGGACAAATTGTTGTGGACAGGGACAATACATATCTGTCATAGCACACTGGGTGAACCTGGTGGAGGCTGGGACAGAGTCGCATACTGTAACATCACACATCCTACTCACGCCAAGAATAGCAGGCCCAACTTCTATCACCTCATCATATGCCACTTCCTGTCTACCCTCTTACTCCTCTTGCTCCTCATCCTCTGCTGAATTAAACTCCCCATCACTGCCAAGCTGGGTGATGGGCAGCAGCGCATCGGCAAAGCGGCAACACGCTCTGCTGAAGCTGATCTGTTTAGGTCAGAAACCACACACTGCAGCAGAGCTGTGCCAAGGTATAAAAGAAGAGACCGATCAGTGGCTCTCCCCGCTGCCCCTCCAACCTGGTGTGGTCGTCTGCGATAATGGGTGTAACTTGGTGGCGGCTTTAATAGTCAGTAAGCTGGCACACGTGGCATGCATGGCTCATGTGCTGAGCCTAGTTGTTCATAAATTTGTGAAAACATACCCTGACTTGCCGTACCTACTTGAGAAGGTGCACCGTATTAGCATCCATTTCCACCATTCCTCTACCACTTTTCTGGTCTTACAGCGCTGCAAAAGCGCTTGAATTTGCCAAATAACTGACTCATGTGCAACCTGCCCTCGTGGTGGAACTCTAGATATCATATGTGGGCAAGGATTAGTGAGCAGCAGAGGGCAGTTGTAAATACCAGCTTCAACTTGCCACCACACATAACAACTGTTGAGTCGTTGTGGATTGCTGACATTTGTGAGGTTCTTGAGAACGTTGAGTACTGCACCAAGCTCCTGAGTGGTGATCAGGCTATTATCAGCTTAACCATCTCACTGTTGTGTCTGTTGAAACTATCACTGCATCATTTCAAAGAGGAAGCTTTGAGTGCCCAGCATGTTGCTATGGAGCCAGATTTCCCAATGGGTGATACTACCCAGCCCAGCCAATATTCTGAGACAACATTGGGTGCTGATGAGGAGGAGGATGAGGAGGGAGAAGACTTGTTTTTCTGTGCTACCAAGGGTACTCCCAATATTACACAGGGAACTCTAAACCCCAGCTTAATGTCCAGTATGAATAGGCTGGGGAGGAGGCTGTGGAGGAGGAGGAGGCGAGTCAGCATGAGAAGAGGATGGGTATTGATCCTCCTGGTGGGGACACAGAACCTTTGCCTGTTTGCAGCTTGACCCACATGGCACAGTTCATGTGTAAGTATCTGTGGAAAGAACCTTGCATAATGCACATTTTATCCAACAACCTATACTGGTTGGCCACCTTTCTGGACCCACGGTACAAGAATACATTTCTTTCTCTCCTTGTCACCAAAGGGTTGAACAATGGAATCCTTCAAGTGGGTCATTGTACTGTATATCAGTTGCTGAAAATATTACCCTCAGACAATGCTGTAGGCAGAGTTACTGGCTCCTTTTCAACACCAAGGATTAATGGAGAGAGACATGAACACCAGGTTCAACAGCAGTGGGGGGGAAAATGTGCACAAACTTGGCCATTTCCAATAAACCAGCACATCTGCAAGGGATATCTGTGCCTGTAACAATGTCAAGGAGGGAGAAGTTTCACAACTTTGTTAAGGGATACTTAAGTAACCATACCTGCATCCTTTCTGATGCTTCAGTTCCCTTAAATTATTAGGTGTCCTAGCTGAACATTTGGATAAACCTATCTTTATACGCCGTGGAGGGGCTGGCCTGCCCAGCTGCTAGTGTGATGTCAGAGCGTGTTTTTAGATCTGCTGGGGAAATCATCACTGATAGGCGCACACATATCTCCACAAAAAATGCAGACAGACTTACTCTGATTAAATTAAATAAAGACTGGATTTCTCCAGTTTCTAATCCCTCCAAATGAGAGCAAGCCAAACTAAATTCCCCCAAAATGTTGATTTTGACTACTCCTGTTAATGTCCACCCCTTCCCATATGAAGCCGTTTACTTCCTGCATCAACCATGACTCAGGCCATAGGGCTAATTTTTGTAAACACTATGCACATTGTGCAATGGACAAACCAGGACAGTTCTCCTACTCCAGCCCAACCACTATTTGTCTTTGGAGTAGTGATGGGAAATCTAGTTCATTTTGGTGATTAGTTCACCATGAACTAGTTCACTGAAAAATTAGTTCAAAAGATTAGCTCATTTAGTTCATTTAGTTCAGTATTTCTCTCCACCCTATCCTGTGAGGAGCTGATAGGAAATGCATCATGTGACCTGTGAACTAAATGAACTATATGAGCTGCTGAACTGAATGTTCTACTGAGAATGAATCAGGACAGTCTAGTTCAGTCTGATGCATCTCACTGAGCCCAGCAGCGCCCCCTGTGGTAGTGTAGAGTACTGGCCCATAATGAATGTGTATGAGGGAGCTGAGAAGCAGTTCAGCAGCCACCATTTTGAGAACAGAACATGAGCCAGTGGTAAAGATTTTAGCAAGACTGATCTAGGCTACAGGAGGCTGATCCTCTACAGGAGGCTGATCCTCTACAGGAGGGTGATCCTCTACAGGAGGGTAATCCTCTACAGGAGGGTGATCCTATCACACAGACGGGTGAGGGGCATGAACCACACAGAAACTTTCTCTCATACACACATATGAGCTGTGTCTGTCTACTGTGCAATTTCAGTTTTTATTAATATTATTATTACTATTATATTTGTATTTGATGTGTGCTAGTGTTTTACTACCTTCTTTTCCAGCATCAGGGGCTATAAAGAGCAAGTGTGAGAGCAGGAGCCTCCTGGAGCTGTAGAGGATCACTCTGTATCCTCACACTGCTGTTTAGTTCAGTATTTCTCTCCACCCTGTCCTATGAGCTGACAGGAAATGCATCATGTGACCTGTGAACTAAATGAACTATATGATATGCTGAACTAAATGTTCTACTGAGAATGAATCAGAACAGTCTAGTTCAATCTGATGCATCTCACTGAGCCCAGCAGCGCCCCATGTGGTAGTGTAGAGTACTGGTCCATAATGAATGTGTATGAGGGAGCTGAGGAGCAGTTCAGCATTCACCATTTTGAGAACAGAACAGGAGCCAGTGGTAAAGTTTTTAGCAAGACTGATCTTCTAGACTACAGGAGGCTGATCCTCTACAGGAGGCTGATCCTATCACACAGACGGGTGAGGGGCATGAACCACACACAGAAAAACTCTCTCTCATACACACATATGAGCTGTGTCTGTCTACTGTGCAATTTCAGTTTTTATTAACATTATTATTAGTATTATATTTGTATTTGATGTGTGCTAGTGTTTTACTACCTTCAAGTGTGAGAGCAGGGAGCCTCCTGGAGCTGTAGAGGATCACTCTCTGTCTCCTCCCACTCGCTGTTTAGTTCATAATGAACTAATCTCTGTCAGGATGGTGAACTAGATGAACTAGTTCACTCTGAAGATTAATTCATTTTGAACTACTCACTCACGAACTACCCATCACTACTTTGGAGGACCTTGTGATGGGGACTTCCTGCGTCAAGCATGACTCAGGCCATAGGGCTAATTTTTGTAAACAATGCACATTCTGAACTGGACAAATAAGGACAGTAGTCCCACCAAACTAATATTTGTCATTGAAGACCCTTCTCACATGCTGTCTCACATTGTGACTGAGATAGGGCTACGTAGTTGATAGCAATCTACAATGACTGTTTATGAACTACTGAAGGTCCTCTGAAAATTTGAATTAAGGGCCTCAACTTCTGCACTAGTCTTATATAGATAATGTTTGTCATAGGAGGCCCTTATCATGGTGTTTTCCTGCATCTATGTCACAGCCCCAGGGGTAATTTTTACAAATGCCATGCACATTCTGCACTGGATCAAGTAATAGAGTGTCACTCAACAAGACTTCTTTTCCTATATATTCTAGGGAATATTGACAATAAATACCTCTGAGCCATTTGTAAGAGCTTATCCAACCCATCCTGGATGGGGGGTACAATATATCCTTTGTCCATTCACTTGCACAATTTATTTATTTGAGTTTGTCATCCAGTTGGCTAGTGCAGCTTTATTTTTTCTGTTGGCAGAGTTCAGCCCAACATGAGGCTCACAGGCTGCAGTCACTGCTCCCTTCTTGTACTCCATGACGCTTGCCCTTCTTCTCTGTAGTCTCTGCCCTTAAATGAGTTAAATGAGTGAGTGAGGGCCCTGCGATATGAATAAGTGAGGGAAATCTCAAAAGTACAGAAGAGGGCACTCCAAAATATATATACAGGAGGGCCCTTCCAAACGTATGTTACTGGGCCACATCAGGCCCCTCACCAAACTCAGGTTTCCTGACTATTGCAGGCAGTCTGAAAAATTTAATTTAGGGCCACAGAATGACATAGAGGAGGAGAAGGAGGAGGAGGGTAAAGCCCAATGCTCCAATGAGAGCATTGTAAACTGCTATGGAATATGTATTTCACTATCTGAGTCTCAATGAAGGAGGGACTGGCCAAATGTATAAGTAACAGCAGTCCCTCCAAAACTTATGTTACAGGATTACTTGAGGCCTCTCAGGTCAAAGATCAGCATACTAATGGACATGTTTTAGCTCGACTTCTAAAGTGCTGGGGAATAGCTAACTAGAAATGATGTATGACAGAAGGACCTGCAAAATATATGTCAGGGCCCTCACAATTTTTCTGTTGGCAGAGTTCAGCCCAACATGAGGCTCACAGGCTGCAGTCACTGCTCCCTTCTTGTACTCCATGACGCTTGCCCTTCTCTGTAGTCTCTGCCCTTAAATGAGTTAAATGAGTGAGTGAGGGCCTTACGATATGAATAAGTGAGGGAAATCTCAAAAGTACAGAAGAGGGCACTCCAAAATATATATACAGGAGGGCCCTTCCAAACGTATGTTACTGGGCCACATCAGGCCCCTCACCAAACTCAGGTTTCCTGACTATTGCAGGCAGTCTGAAAAATTTAATTTAGGGCCACAGAATGACATAGAGGAGGAGGAGGAGGAGGGTAAAGCCCAATGCTCCAATGAGAGCATTGTAAACTGCTATGGAATATGTATTTCACTATCTGAGTCTCAATGAAGGAGGGACTGGACAAATGTATAAGTAACAGCAGACCCTCCAAAACTTATGTTACAGGATTACTTGAGGCCTCTCAGGTCAAAGATCAGCATACCAATGGACATGTTTTAGCTCGCCTTTTAAAGTGCTGGGGAATAGCTAACTAGAAATGATGTATGACAGAAGGACCTGCAAAATATATGTCAGGGCCCTCACAATTGTAAAAGTAAAAAAAAAAGCCCAAACTACGTGTGAACAAACGCTAAAAGGGATATTTTTTTTCTCCGGTTTATTTAGCCATATATGGAAATGATTATACAGGAAAAACTGTTTCTTAACTTTTTTAGCCTGTAAAATGCAATTTAGGTTAGGTTTGGTGGGTGTTCTTTTGCATTTGTAAAACTAATACTGTGAAATACATAGGGTACATTCGCACGACAATCCCATTTTTGTGGTCCGTAAAAAACAGTCCTCTTTTTCCTCATATACACTACAGTTCAAAAGTTTAGGGTCACTTAGATATTTCCTTATTTTTGAAAGGAAAGCATTTTTTTTTCAATGAAGCTAATATTAAATTAACCCTAGAACGCATGACGTTAAAAATATACATATTAACGTATTGGGGGCCTTTTAGGCCCCCATGCACATAATGTAGAAAAACACACTTAAATAACTTTCACAAGTTTATTTCAAAATTGCTCAATAAAATATAAATAGTGGACAAAATTTTAATTATAATTTTTCACAGAAAACACCAAAAAATCTTTTCACAGGTCCTTTAGCAATTAGCTCACAGTGTATACTGTCCTCAGTACTCTATACACAGCTCATTACTGTGTTCAGAGGACCTGAGGTGATGTCATGGCCTTATCACTCCCTCCAAAAATCACATGACATCCTCACATGTTATTATCCACACCCTGACCCCTCCACCAGCATTACTGAGTACAAATAAAGTAACTTGAGACAAAAAAAACTCTTCTGAGAACATGATAAAAACAGCGGGGGCCTAAAAGGCCCCCAATTCGTAAAGATGTAGTTTTCACCAAACAAGCATTGTTACACCATAATGCCTATGAAAAAAATTATACGAACAACTGGATATTATCAACAATGACATACTTGAGGAATACCTGGAGTTTCAAAATTCTAACTAAAGTAATTTTGCAGATAATAGCCAAAATGTAAGCATGGGGGCCTAAAAGGCCCCCAATATGTGTTCTACAGAAATACACTTTATACAATTTTAATGTGGTTAATGACTGTTCTAGCTTCAAACGTCTGGTTTTAAATGCAATATCTACATACAGTCATATAAAAAAGTTTGGGCACCCCTATTAATGTTAACCTTTTTTCTTTATGACAATTTGGGTTTTTGCAACAGCTATTTCAGTTTCATATATCTAATAACTGATGGACTGAGTAATATTTCTGGATTGAAATGAGGTTTATTGTAATAACAAAAAATGTGCAATCCACATTTAAACAAAATTTGACCGGTGCAAAAGTATGGGCACCCTTATCAATTTCTTGATTTGAACACTCCTAACTACTTTTTACTGACTTACTAAAGCACTAAATTGGTTTTGTAACCTTATTGAGCTTTGAACGTCATAGGCAGGTGTATCTAATCATGAGAAAAGGTATTTAAGGTGGCCACTTGCATGTTGTTCTCCTATTTGACTCTCCTATGAAGAGTGGCATCATGGGCTCCTCAAAACAACTCTCAAATGATCTGAAAACAAAGATTATTCAACATAGTTGTTCAGGGGAAGGATACAAAAAATTGTCTCAGAGATTTAAACTGTCAGTTTCCACTGTGAGGAACATAGTAAGGAAATGGAAGAACACAGGTACAGTTCTTGTTAAGCCCAGAAGTGGCAGGCCAAGAAAAATAACAGAAAGGCAGAGAAGAAGAATGGTGAGAACAGTCAAGGACAATCCACAGACCACCTCCAAAGACCTGAAGCATCATCTTGCTGCACATGGTGTCAATGTGCATCAGTCAACAATACAGCGCACGTTGCACAAGGAGAATGTTACGGTTGCTGTGGCTCTGGAGACTATGTCCAGATTTCTTGCTACTGCACATGTGCAAGCGCTGGAGACTAAGTCCTATCTTGGAGCCATTGCACATGTGCGGGTGACATCATCGCTGACACGTGGCCACATGTCTCTGACACCTTCTACGCCGATTGGTCGCTGGTCATGTGCTTGTGATGCTTTGCTCGGTGATAGGCCAGCGTGACGTCATTGCTGTCATTCTGGCAGCGGATTGGCTCTGGTGTCCTCCATCTTGGATGAGGCACTCAGTCCTCTTGGTTCATGCATGAGGGCACTCTAGGCATCTCTCTGTCTATGTTAGGTGAGCGCTACCGGCAGGGTAGCATTCTTATACCTTACAGCTTCGGCTGCAGTCCGTATCCTTACCTCTTAGTGGAGCGGACATAGGCAGGTGCCTGAGGCACATGGTCCGGCTGGGCCTTGTGATTCTACTAGTAGGTGGACGTTGCCGCTAGGGTAACGTTCCTTATACTGCGTCTGGCAGTTGTTCATATCCTCGCACACTAGGGGAGCGAACAGATGTAGGAGCTTTGTGCGGCTTATGCTGCTGTCCATCTCTTTTGCACCACTAGTGGAGCGGACCAAGGCAGGTGCCATATCTAGTGGTTCGTGTCCTCGCACACTAGTGGAGCGAACGCAGGTAGGAGCTTTGTGCGGCTTACGCTGCTGTCCGTCTCCTGGCACCACTAGAGGAACGGACCTAGGTAGGTGCCATTTCCCACTCACTGCTTTTGTCTCTGTGATCTTTAACAGAGACCATTCCACACACCCTCCAAGTAAGGGAGGAATTGCTTTATTTTCTAATTATATTCCTCTGTGAGTTTAACAGAGGTATTGCACTCTGCACTTGTGCTATTATTTTTTACAGTGGCACACTTATATACCCCTTATCCTCTGCCATAGTCTGCAGCAGAGTCTTTGCATGGTGGACCCTGACTGTCTGACATTCCTTTAGGTTTTATTATCAGACAGTTATGGCAGAATATCAGCAGTTACACCGTTACATACAAGTACTTGAGTTGCGGCTCAAGAGTATAGAGGATAAACCTCAGACTATGGTGACATCTGAACATGATCCTTGACTTGCTCTTCCAAACAGATATTCTGGCGATGCCAGATCATGTCGTGGTTTCATTAGTCAGTGTCAGATACATCTAGAGGTCAACTCTTCTCGCTTCTCTACGGAGAGGTCCAGAGTAGGTTTTATCATCTCCTTACTTCAGGACAAAGCCTTAGAATGGGCGACTGATGTGGTTACTCTGAGACATCAAGACTTTCTTGATGCTCTTAAAGCGGTATTCATGGGTCCGCAGGTTACCCATGATGCGGCCCTGAGACTCTTAGATCTATCTTAGGGTTCGTTATCCACTAGTTCTTATGCCATTGCTTTTAGAACTCTGGTGGCAGAACTAGATTGGCCAGAGAAGGTTGCTGATTCCTATCTTCTGGAGAGGGTTGGCAGGCTATGTCAAGGATGCCCTTGCTACTTGTGAGGTCCCTGCTTCTCTGGAGGACTTGATCACAGTAGCAACGAGGATCGACGTACGCCATAAGGAGCGTAGACTCGAGGTCTCTTCCTCACGCCCTAAGCATCGGGCTATTCCAGTTGTTGAGGGTCCACTACCATCTTTCTCAGCATCTGAAACATCTCCCACTCCTATGGAGTTAGGTCATACGTCCTCCAGACTACGCAAGTCTGGTCCTCCTATATGTTACGTATGTCGTCAGGCTGGGCACTATGCCAACAAGTGTTCTAGTCGTCAGGGAAACTCCCAGGCCTAGTAACCATTAGAGGGGGGTTACTAGAGACGTCTTCTGCACCCTCTAAGTGTAGTATCCCAGGTCAGCTCTCATTCTCTGAGAATACATGGCCTATTATGGCTTTTGTGGATTCCGGAGCTGACGGGACTTTTGTGTCCTCAGGATTTTTTTAAAGAGGCACAATATTCCCTCTATCATGTTAGAGGCGCCTATTCCTGTCCGTGTTGTTAATGGGACTATGTTGTCTGACTCCATTACATTGAGGACAGTTCTCTTGCGCCTTTCCCTGCCTCAGGGTCACATAGAGGAGATTTCTTTTCTTGTTTTGCCTGAGGGTATAGACGACGTCCTTCTGGGTCTCCCATGGCTTCGGACTCATGCTACTCACATTGACTGGGAGTCCGACAGCATTATTAGTTGGGGTTCGAAATGTCAGTTCCGATGTCTTCCCTTACCACCTAAGGTTGTTGCGGTTGCATCAACTGATCTCTCTCCCATACCTACACCCTATTTGGATTTCGCTGACGTGTTCTCCAAACAGGGTGCTGAGGTTCTTCCACCCCATAGGCCGTATGACTGTGCCATAGACCTTATCCCAGGTTCGGTTCCACCTAAGGGCAGGGTTTACCCCCTGTCGATACCTGAGTCGGAGGCCATGTCGACCTATATAAGAGAGTTTAGAGAAGGGGTTCATTTGTAAGTCTGTCTCTCCCGCGGGAGCTGGGTTTTTCTTTGTTCGGAAGAAAGAGGGTGATTTACGTCCCTGCATAGATTACAGGGGTCTCAACGCAATCACAATAAAGAACATGTATGAGGAGAAATACGACATAGTAGGAATAACTGAGACATGGTTAGATGATAGTTATGACTGGGCGGCTAACCTGCAAGGATATGAATTGTTTAGGAGGGATCGTAAAAAAAGGAAAGGGGGCGGAGTCTGTCTATATATAAAGTCCAGTTTAAAGCCCAGACTAAGAGAAGATATTCAAGAGGGAAATGAAGAGGTGGAGTCTCTATGGGTGGAGATACAAGGAGGGAAAACTAATAAAATCCTCATAGGGGTTTGTTATAAGCCACCAAATATAACAGAAACCACTGAAAATGTATTATTGAAACAAATAGACAAAGCAGCAAATCACAATGAGGTGATTATTATGGGGGACTTCAACTACCCCAATATAGACTGGGAAACTGAAACCTGCGTATCTCAGAAAGGAAACCGGTTTCTGTCAGTAACTAAGGATAATTATCTGTCCCAACTTGTGCCGGGCCCAACTAGAGGGGCAGCCCTTCTGGACTTAATTTTAAGCAACAGGCCAGATAGAATAACAGACGTACGAGTGGATGGGCACCTAGGGAATAGTGACCACAATATAATACAATTCCACTTGTCCTTTAGTAAGGTGCCTTGGAGGGGGGTTACAAAAACGCTGAATTTCAGCAAAGCAAAGTTTGATCAGCTTAGAGAAGACCTTCGCCAAATTGATTGGGACAATATCCTCAAAAATGGGAGCACAGAAAATAAGTGGGACATTTTTAAATCGGTATTAAACACCCACTGCGAGCTAGCCATACCATACAGAAATAAAAGGGCTAGGAACAGGAGAAAACCAATGTGGCTAAATAAGGATGTAAAAGGGGCAATGAATAATAAGAAAAAGGCATTTAAAAAGCTAAAACAAGAAGGCAGTGAGGAAGCATTAAAAATATATAGAGAAAAAAATAAAATGTGTAAAAAACAAATATATTTAGCAAAAGTAGAAACTGAGAGACTCATTGCTAAGGAAAGCAAAGCAAATCCCAAACTATTCTTTAATTATATAAACAGAAAAAAGATTAAAATTGATGGTGTTGGCCCTTTAAAGAATAATGAGGGTAAAATCATAGAAAGCGATGTGGGAAAAGCAAATGTTTTAAATACTTTTTTCTCAACTGTGTTCACACAGGAAAAGCAGATGCTAGGGGAAATGCAGAGTGATCATGTAAATGCCCCATTAAGTATGACCTGCCTAACCCAGGAAGAAGTGCAGAACCGACTTAGTAACATTAAAATTGACAAATCACCAGGCCCTGATGGCATTCACCCTCGGGTATTAAGGGAGTTAAGTAATGTGATAGACAGGCCTCTATTCCTTTTATTTAAAGACTCTATAGAAACTGGGTCTGTTCCACTGGATTGGCGGCTAGCAAATGTGGTACCAATATTCAAAAAAGGGTGCAAAAGGGAACCTGGAAACTATAGGCCGGTAAGCTTAACATCTGTTGTGGGTAAAATGTTTGAAGGGTTTTTAAGGGATACTATTATGGAATGTCTCAATGTTAATAACTGTTTAACTCCATATCAACATGGATTTATGAAGGATCGCTCCTGTCAAACTAACCTGATCAGCTTCTATGAGGATGTAAGCTCTCACATGGACCGAGGAGAATCATTGGATGTCATTTATCTCGACTTCGGTAAAGCATTTGACACTGTCCCACATAAAAGACTGCTAAGTAAAATGAGAAAGCTTGGGCTCGGGGAAAATGTGTGTAGATGGGTAGGTAGCTGGCTTAGTGGTAGAAAACAAAGAGTGGTTATTAATGGTGCATACTCAGATTGGGCCAGGGTTACTAGTGGGGTGCCACAGGGGTCTGTATTGGGCCCCCTACTATTTAATATATTTATTAATGATCTGGTGGATGGTTTACAGAGTAAAATATCAGTATTTGCAGATGATACAAAACTATGTAAGGTAGTTAACACAAAGGAGGACAGTTTGCAACTACAGATGGATTTGAGTAAATTGGAGAATTGGGCTGAAAAATGGCAAATGAGGTTTAACACAGATAAGTGTAAGGTTATGCATATGGGAAGGAGAAACAGATGCTACGATTACTTACTAAATGGGAAACTGCTGGGGAAATCAGACATGGAAAAAGACTTAGGCATCTTAGTGAATAAGAATCTACATTGGAGTGCCCAGTGTCAGGCAGCAGCCACCAAAGCAAATAAGGTGATGGGATGCATTAGAAGAGGTCTGGGGGCACGAGATGAAAACATCATTCTCCCTCTGTACAAATCACTAGTCAGACCACACTTGGAGTATTGTGTGCAATTTTGGGCGCCGGTGCTGAAGAAAGACATTACTGAACTTGAAAGGGTTCAGAGGCGGGCTACTAAAATAATAAATGGAATGGGTGCATTACAATACATGGAAAGGTTATCAAAATTAGGTCTATTTACTCTAGAAAAGAGAAGACTTAGGGGAGACCTAATAAATATGTACAAATATATCAGAGGGCCATATAGAGATCTCTCCCATGATCTGTTTGTACCAAGGACTATGACAAGAACAAGGGGGCATTCTTTTCGATTGGAGGAAAGAAAATTCCTACATCAGCATAGAAGAGGGTTCTTCACGGTAAGAGCAGTGAGGCTCTGGAACTCTCTTCCTGAGGAAGTGGTGATGGCCAACTCACTGAATGAATTTAAGAGAGGAATGGATGCATTTCTTGTTAGCAAAAGTATAGAAGGTTATAAATAGCATAATCTTACAGGTAGATAGAAGAGCGACCTAGATTATTAGAGGAATGGGGGGAGGCTGCAATACCAAGACAGGTTATTAAACTTGGGGTTAGTTAGTTAGGAAAAACAAAGGCTTAGGGGGATCTAATCACAATGTATAAATATATGAGGGGACAGTACAGAGACCTTTCCAAAGATCTCTTTACACCTAGGCCTGCGACTGGAACACGGGGGCATCCGCTACGTCTTGAGGAAAGAATGTTTAATCATAATCACAGATGAGGATTCTTTACTGTACGAGCAGTGAGACTATGGAGCTCTCTGCCGTATGATGTTGTAATGAGGGATTCACTAGTAAAATTTAAGCAGAGCCTGAACGCATTTCTTGAAAAATATAATATTACCATTATTATGTATATTAGATTTTATGACAGGGTGTTGATCCAGGGAACTAGTCTGATTGCCGTATGTGGAGTCAGGAAGGAATTTTTTTCCCCATTGAAGCTTATTTGACACATTGGGGTTTGTTTGCCTTCCTCTGGATCAACATGTTAGGCTACGGGTTGAACTTGATAGACTTAGAGTCTCCCTTCAACCTTAAAAACTAAAAAACTAAAAAAAAAAAAAAAAAAAAAAAAAAAAACAAATACCCGTTACCTTTAATTTCGGAGCTCTTTGACAGATTGAGGGGAACTCAGGTTTTTACGAAGTTGGATCTGCGGGGTGCGTATAACTTGGTACGAATTCGAGAGGGTGACGAATGGAAGACCGCTTTTAACACCCGAGACTGTCACTATGAATACCTCGTCATGCCTTTTGGTTTATGTAATGCACCCGCAGTATTTCAGGACTTTGTAAACGATGTGTTCAGGGATTTACTGTTATCCTCTTTCGTGGTGTATCTGGACGACATCCTGATTTTTTCTCCTGATCTGGAGACTCATCGCCAGGATGTCGTTCGTGTCCTTTCCCATTTAAGGGAGCACTCTTTGTTTGCTAAACTCGAAAAATGTGTATTCAAGAAGTCATCCTTGCCTTTTTTGGGCTACATTATCTCACAAGACGGTCTGGCTATGGATCCTGCGAAGCTCTTTGCTGTCCTGGAATGGTGCGAACCTCATTCCTTGAAGGCGGTGCAATGCTTCTTAGGATTCATAAATTATTACAGGCAGTTCATACCCCATTTCTCTACTTTGGTGGCCACTTTGGTGGCCTTGACTAAGAAAGGTGCTAATCCAAAAGTCTGGTCTACTGAGACATCCCAGGCTTTTGAGGCAGTAAAAAGACACTTTTCAACTGCTCCCGTTCTTCAAAGACCCGATGAGAATAAGCCCTTCCTCTTGGAGGTTGATGCCTCTTCAGTGGGTGCTGGTGCGGTCTTGTATCAAAAGAACGGTGCAGGTAGAAAAAGGCCGTGTTTCTTCTTTGCTAAAACCTTTTCACCGGCAGAGAGAAACTATACCATTGGGGCTAGGGAACTGCTCGCCCTGAGATTAGCCTTGGAAGAGTGGCGTCACTTGCTGGAAGGAGCGAAACATCCTTTCCAGGTCTATACAGACCATAAGAATCTGACGTACTTACAAACCGCTCAGCGTCTGAATCCTCGCCAAGCCCGCTGGTCCTTGTTTTTCTCCCGCTTTCACTTCTCCATCAACTATCTGTCTGGGAGTAAGAATAACAAGGCAGACGCCCTGTCTTGCTCTATGGTTTCTACCCAGGAAGAGATTGACGAACCTCGTCTTATCCTTCCCTCCAGGGTTTTTCATACGCTCTCCCCATGTGACGTTAGACCAAATCCCACCGGGCAAGACCTTTGTGCCGCCTGATCGACAGAATGATATACTGTCGTGGGCCCACACCTCAAAGGTGGGTGGGCATTTTGGTATTAGGCGGACACGAGAGTTACTGGAGAGGTGGTATTGGTGGCCACACTTAGCCAGCCACATCAAGAGATATGTCGGTTCCTGCTACTCGTGTGCTCGCAACCGTCCATTACGGCAGAGACCGGCTGGGCTCTTGCATCCTTTGCCAGTGCCAGATAGACCATGGGAGGTGGTAGGCATGGACTTTGTGGGTGATCTTCCGTGTTCACAGGGACATCGATTTGTGTGGGTCATTACGGACCATTTCTCCCGGATGGTTCATCTCGTACCGTTAGCAAGAATCCCATCTTCCAGGGTGCACCACTAGAAGAGCAGACCAAGGCAGGTGCCATATCTAGTGGTTCGTGTGCTCGCACACTAGTGGAGCGAACGCAGGTAGGAGCTTTGTGCGGCTTACGCTGCTGTCCGTCTCTTTTGCACCACTAGTGGAGCGGACCTAGGCAGGTGCCATATCTAGTGGTTCATGTCCTCGCACACTAGTGGAGCGAACGCAGGTAGGAGCTTTGTGTGGCTTACGCTGCTGTCCGTCTCCTGGCACCACTAGAGGAACGGACCTAGGTAGGTGCCATTTCCCACTCACTGCTTTTGTCTCTGTGATCTTTAACAGAGACCATTCCACACACCCTCCAAGTAAGGGAGGAATTGCTTTATTTTCTAATTATATTCCTCTGTGAGTTTAACAGAGGTATTGCACTCTGCACTTGTGCTATTATTTTTTACAGTGGCACACTTATATACCACTTATCCTCTGCCATAGTCTGCAGCAGAGTCTTTGCACGGTTGACCCTGACTGTCTGACATTCCTTTAGGTTTTATTATCAGACAGCCCCCCGTAACAGAGAAGCTGTATGGGAGAGTGATGCGAAAGAAGCCGTTTTCTGCAAGCACGCCACAAACACAGTCGCCTGAGGTATGCAAAAGCACATTTGGACAAGCCAGTTACATTTTGGAAGAAGGTCCTGTGGACTGATGAATCAAAGATTGAGTTGTTTGGTCATACAAAAAGGCGTTATGCATGGAGGCAAAAAAACATGGCATTCCAAGAAAAGCACTTGCTACCCACAGTAAAATTTGGTGGAGGTTCCATCATGCTTTGGGCCTGTGTGGCCAATGCCGGCACCGAGATTCTTGTTAAAGTTGAGAGTCGCATGGATTCAACTCAGTATCAGCAGATTCTTGACAATCATCAGAAGAATCAGTGACAAAGTTGAAGTTACGCAGGGGATGGATATTTCAGCAAGACAATGATTCAAAACACCGCTCCAAATCTACTCAGGCATTCATGCAGAGGAACAATTACAATGTTCTGGAATGGCCATCCCAGTCCCCAGACCTGAATATCATTGAACATCTGTGGGATGATTTGAAGCGTGCTGTCCATGCTCGGCGACCATCAAACGTAACTGAACTGGAATTATTTTGTAAACAGGAATGGTCAAATATACCTTCATCCAGGATCCAGGAACTCATTAAAAGCTACAGGAAGCGACTAGAGGCTGTTATTTTTGCAAAATGAGGATCTACAAAATATTAATGTCACTTTTATGTTGAGGTGCCCATACTTTTGCACCGGTCAAATCTTGTTTAAATGCGGATTGCACATTTTCTGTTAGTACAATAAACCTCATTTCAATCCAGAAATATTACTCAGTCCATCAGTTATTAGATATATGAAACTGAAATAGCTGTTGCAAAACCCAAATTGTTATAAAGAAAAAAGGTTAACATTAATAGGGGTTCCCAAACTTTTTCATATGACTGTAGGTGTATAGAGGTTCATTTCCAACAACCACCACTCCAGTGTTCGAATGGTACATTGTTTTTCCTCACTGTGTTAGAAGGCTAATGGATGTTTAGAAATTCCTTGAAAACCCTTGTACAAGTATGTTAGCACAGCTGAAAACAGTTTTTCTGATTAAAGAAGCTATAAAACTGACCTTCCTTTGAGCTAGTTGAGAATCTGGAGCATTACGTTTGCTGGTACCATTAAGCTCTCAACATGGCCAGAATAAGAGAACTTTCATGTGAAACTCGATAGTCTATTCTTCTTCTTAGAAATGAAGGATATTCCATGTGAGAAATTGCCAAGAAACTGAAGATTTCCTACAATGGTGTGTACTACTCTGTTGTGAATGTCATTCGAGTAGGTGTTGATGTGGAGCTCCCTCTGGTGGCCAGGAATAGTAGTGGAGCTGAGTCTGAGTCTGTGACTCAAACAGGTGATGGAATTAATTAGGAATCCAGGAAGTCCTATTTCAGATCAGCCTAGTGTATTTAGGAGGGCAGTTTCTGCCTGGTGGCCGCCGGTGATAACTATTTTCTGCGGCTTCTGAAGATGGCTGGGAGTTTTCCCTTCAGTTCCTCCCATTTATTCTGTGACTGAATCTAATCCAGATAAGTTTACTAGTTTCTGTGTTTTATTGCTGGAGTTGCACTTAAGGGTGTTTTTGCATATTCCATTTTGTTCTGTGTTTTGGTTTCTTGTTTGTGAGGATCTGTCTCTCTGCTTTTGTGAGCAGGGCAGTTCCTCCAGCAAGAAAGGGAGCTTGCTCCGTGTTCATGTTTGGATTACTTGCACTTTAGAAATGTATTTGTTCTGTGATTTTGTTTCTACCCATTATATCTGCAGTTCTATTAAAGTGTCTGACACAAGAGTACCTGATATAGTAGCGGAGAGACTGTGTTGTCTTAGATATTTTTTTCTATCAGGAGTTTGGTATGTTTTGCAAGGTTTTTTGCTGGCCGCAATCAGTTATCTTTCCTATCCTGTTGTATCAAGTAAGTCGGGCCTCACCTTTGCTAATCTATATTTTCTATCTGTGCATTGTGTTTTCTTACATTACTGTCGTTTACATGTTGGGGGTTTGCTATTTCTTTAGGGACTGCTCCCAGGCAAGTTAAGATTCCTCATTTCTATCTTTGAGGTGTAGCAAGTTTCTCTGGCAGTGATGAGGTGTCTAGGTGTGTTAGGAACATCCCACTGCTACTTCTAGTGTTGTCTGATAGATAGGAGATTGCAGTCAGCTTAGTTTCGAACTACTATTGTGGTTTTGTTTTTTCCTGATTAATGGTATTTTTTGTGATCATCCACGGTTACCGGTTTATAACACTACTCCCTTCAGAGGAGAGCACAAACAGGCTCTATCCAGAGTAGAAAGAAAAGTGGGAGGCTCCTCTGCACAACTGAGCACTAAGACAAGTACATTAGTACATTAGAGTCTCTAGTTTGAGAAATCAACGCCTCACAGGTCCTCAACTGGCAGCTTCATTAAATAGTACCTGCAAAACGCCAGTGTCAACGTCTACAGTGAAGAGGCGACTCCGGGATGCTGGCCTTCAGGGCAGAGTGGCAAAGAAAAAGCCATATCTGAGACTGGCGAATAAAAGGAAAAGATTAATATAGGCAAAATAACACAGACATTGGACAGAGGAAGATTGGAAAAAAAGTGTTATAGACAGACAAATTGAAGTTTGAGGTGTTTGGATCACACAGAAGAACATTTGTGAGATGCAGAACAACTGAAAAGATGCTGCAAGAGTGCCTAACACCATCTGTCAAGCACGGTGGAGATAATTTGATGGTTTGGTGTTGCTTTGGTGCTGGTAAAGTGGGATATTTATACAAGGTAAAAGGGATTTTGAATAAGAAAGGCTATCCCTCCATTTTGCAATGCATGCCATACCCTGTGGACAGCGCTTGATTGGAGCCAATTTCATGATACAAGAGGAAAATGACCCAAAGCACACCTCCATATTATGCATGAACTATTGAGGGAAGTCGGCAGCTGGTATTCTATCTGTATTCTGTCATGGAGTGTACAGCCCAGTCACCAGATCTCAACCCTATTAAATTGTTGTGGAAGCAGCTTGACCGTATGGCACGCAAAAAGTGCCCATCAAGCCACTCCAACCTGTGGGAGGGGCCTCTATAAGCATGGGGTGAAATATCACCAGATTACCTAAGTAAGTTAACAGCTAGAATGCCAAAGGTCTGCAAAGCTGTAATTGCTGCAAAGGCAGCATTCTTTGATGAAAGCAAAGTTTGAAGGAGAAAATTATTATTTCAAGTAAAAATCATTATTTTTAACCTAGTCATGTCTGGACTATATTTTCTATTCATTTGATAAATAAATGTATGATTTTTCATGGAAAAGATAAAATTGTCTGGGTGATTCCAAACAGACAGACAGATATATAGATAGATATATAGATAGATAGATAGATAGATAGATAAGAAAGACATACCGTATTTTTCGCTTTATAAGACGCACCGGAATATAAGACGCACCCCAAACTTAGACATAAAAAAAGGTAAAAAAAAGAAAAATGGGGTCCGTCTTATACTCCGATGTTCTCTTACCGGAGGGGGGCAGCAGTGGTGGTGAAGCGGGGTCACAGGAGGCACAGGTTGTGCTGGCAGGCGCGGCAGGTCAGTGGCAGCGGGGTCCGTGGTTGCAGGTGCCGTGGCGTCCGTGGTTGCAGGCGCGGTGGTGTCCGCGGTGGCAGGATCCGTGGGGTCCGTGGTGGCGGCAGCAGCCGTGGCATGAGAGCCGTGCAGCAGGCCGGTGCAGTGAGTGTCCGCGGTCCCGGTTCAGTGGTGGCAGCGGCGGCGGCGGCGGCTCAGTGGTGGGAGCGGCGGCAACTGCTCAGTGGTGGCAGCGGCAGGGACTGCTCAGTGGTGGCGTGTGTCCGCGGTCCCGGTTCAGTGGTGGCAGCGGCGGCGGCGGCGGCTCAGTGGTGGGAGCGGCGGCAACTGCTCAGTGGTGGCAGCGGCAGGGACTGCTCAGTGGTGGCGTGTGTCCGCGGTCCCGGTTCAGTGGTGGCAGCGGCGGCGGCGACGGCTCAGTGGTGGAGTGTGTCCGCGGTCCCGATTCAAGTAATGGCGCCCGGAGCGACGCATGCGCAGATGGAGCTCTCATCCAAGGGCTCCATCTGCGCACGCGCTGACTCCCGGAGCAGCGCGTGCGCAGATGGAGCTCTCATCCAAGAGCTCCACCGGCGCCATCATTTGAAAGTGGGACCGCGGACAACTGGTAAGCTGCACAGCCGCCCGCCCCGCATGCACAGAGTGGCAGCCAGCAGGCTGCCCGCCCACTCTGCGTACAAGCCGCCGGGTACCTGTGCTTGCGTGCGGTGGCAGCCGGGTACCCATGGCTGTGTGCGGGCGGCAGATGGGTGACTGTGTGAGGGCGGCAGCCGGGTACCTGCACGGTCACCCGACTGCCGCTCGCACACAGCACCCGGCTGCCGCCCGCACACAGCCATGGGTACCCGTCTGCCACCGCATGCAAGCACAGGTACCTGGCTGCCGACCCCACACAGCACCCGCTGCCGCCCGCACACAGCCACGGGTACCCGGCTGCCGCTGCATGCAAGTACAGGTACCCGGCCGCTTGCATGCAGCCACAGGCACCCGCCCGATCGCTTCAGACAGGACCCCCCCCCCCCCCGCTACCGCTTTATAAGACGCACCCCCCATTTTCCTCCCAAAATTTGGGGAGGAAAAGTGCGTCTTATAAAGCGAAAAATACGGTATATAATGTCCCACTCCCCTGCATTTTGTACTCTTGCAACCTTTAATGCCTTTCATGTGGCACTAAAGGGTATTTAGCCTTGTTCTTAGCCACAAATTCATAATTTTCCCCCCAAAAAAGAATGTGGGGTCCCCCCTATTTTTTGTGGTCAGCTAAGGTGAAGCAGACAGCAGCAGTCTGTAGACCTCGGCTGGCAGTTCTACCTTGGCTGGTAATCCAAAACAAATTAAAATTAAATTATATAAATAATTTAAAACAAAAAATGTGGGGTCCCCCCTAAATTGTATCCCCAGCCAAGGTAAAGTGGACAGCTATGGTCTGATATTCTCAAACTAGGGATGTCCCCAGTTATTGGACCCTCCCCAGCCTAAAAATAGCAGGCCACAACTGCCGCAGACGTGGCGCATCCATTAAATGCGCCAATCCTGGCGCTTCATCCCAGCTCACCCCGTTGCCTTGGTGCAGTGGCAAAAGGGGGGTGATCTATGGGTTTGATACCAGCTGTATAATGTCACCTGGCATCAACCCTGGTGTTAGTGATGTTACAGTGTCTATGAGATACCCGACCTCACAAACCCAGTCAATAATAAAAGAAATAGACAACATAAACATTTTTATTTGAAAAAACACTCCCCAACACATTCCCTCTTTCACCAATATATTGAAAAGAAAAAACAAATCCGGGTCCAGCGTAATCCAATAATGGGGTCTCATGACAATCCATACTCTTTGTCCCAGTCAATGAACAACAGAATGTTCCCCTTTTGCTGAGAGAGCATTGCAGTGACCTGAGCTAACATCATTAGGTCAGGTCAGGTCACCGCAGGGAATGACGAGCACCGACATCATGAAGTTAGCGAAGTTTATTACCTGCGGTGATGAACTCTGCTGAGCTCAGTGCTCGTCACTGAGTTCCACGGTAGCCTCATTCTCATACTAAGTATCCCGTGAGTCCGTGACATCACCACTAGTCACAGGCTAGGGCCGCAGCGAGACTTAATGTGAGAACATGGCATCATTGAAGTCAGTGACGAGAGCTGACATCACGAGTTCAGCAGGGATCATCACAGCAGGTAATGATCTGAGCTAACCTCCTGATGTCTGAGTACAAAGAAAAAAGAGAACGTGCGCTGTGAAGAACCTTACTAACCAGGATTAAAATTAAAGTGTAGCTAACCGTTGTTGTGCAAGGGTGTACAATCCCTGCAGTGTGCAGATCAGTGGGGAGGGCAGGGGTGAGCAGTGGGTGGAAAATGATAAAGGGGATGATGCCCAACTACTGATTTAGTTTGAAGATGAGAACATTGAGAAGGCTAGAGCACATGGTTAGCGGACCAACGCAGCACATCTCTGACAATGACGAAACACAGGTAGCAAATGCCGCATATTTCTGCAGTGTGCAGATCAGTTGGGAGGACAGGGGTGAGGAGTGGATGGAAGATGATAAAGGGGATGATGTAATCCTAGACCCCACATGGGTGAAGAACATACCACTGACATTTGCAGTTTGAGGAAGAGGGCATGATTATGCTGCTCGGCTGCACAACAAAAGAGGGAGCAGGGTGCAAAAGCGCAGCTGTCGGCCCCTAACCAGTAAGTTAGCTGCTACTGCCCACCATGCCAAAGAAGGCAAAACACCAAAGCCAGCTCAAATGAGCTCCTTGGAGTGGCATTTCTTCAGATAATGTACTGATGAAAAGACACGGGTGGTTTACATGCTGTGCAGTCAGAGCCTGAAGAGACAGACATAAATTTGCTGAGCCTGAGCACCACCTGCATAATGGGGCATTTGAATTCAAAGCACAGGCTGCAATGAAGTGCACACCTCAAAAAATGTGAAACATCTGAGGTGCCTTCTTCTGCTGCGTTGTCAGCCTCATACTCCCACTCCCGAGCTGCAGGGCCACCTTCCTCCCAGCAAAGAGAGGATCATGTGACAGCACCACCACCATCAGTGGTGTCACATCTTCAAACTGTCCCACGAAGTGTTCAGCTGTCCATTCCCCAAAACAATTGAGAGAAAGAGGTAACATGTTTTTAAGGTGTGTACTGCACTAAAAGCCCACCCACGAGCCCTGGCCCTGAATGGCAGCATTTAAAATTTCCTGGTTTTTAAAATGCTGCCATTCTGGCTGGTGGATACTGATAGCTTTAAGAAACTTATGGAGGTGGCTGTCCCGCAGTTTGTGCTTCCCAGCCACCACTACTTTTCCAGTTGGGCCATCCCTGCCCCGCAATGGGGCAATGTTGTGGAGAAAATCAGATGTGCACTGTGAAATTCCATCAGTGAAAAAGTCTACATAACCACTGATATGTGGACCAGTAAGCACGAGCAGATATATTATATCACCTTAACTGCCCATTTGGTAAGTGTAGTAGTAACTGGGCATTAGGTGGAAAGTGTTCTTGCACATGTCCTACCACCACCGAGGATTGCTGGACATTTCTCTGCCCATGTTGTCTCCTCCTTCTACTCTGCCTTCTTCCTGCCTCCTCATCTGGTTAGAGTAAAACCTGCACCACCACCTTCAGCACTGCCAGGTGCAAACGACAGCAGTCTATTCTAAAACTCATGTTATTAAGTGGAAAAATCCCACACCGCAGGAGCAGTGGATGGGGATCAAATAATATACAGATGTGTGGTTGTTGTCAGTGAACTTCAAGCCCTGCTTGGTGATGTGCAATTACAGGCGAAATCTTGTAACAGCTCTGGGCCTAGGCAGTCTGAAGCACATCCCTTGCCTGGCACATGTGCTAAACTTGGTGGTGCAGTACTTCCTTAAAATTACCCAGATATGTAAGAGCTGCTGCATAAAGTGCGGGCCATCTCTGAGCACTTTCGGCATTATCACCCTTCTTGCATGCCTGTCTGCTCTGCACCATCACTTCGGCTTTCACAATCACCGCCTCATATGTGACGAACCCACAAGTTAGAACTCCACCTTGATTGTGATGGAGAGATGACAAGCAGCAGCATCAGGCAATAGTAGGCAATACCACCACTTCACCATCAACAAGTGGGCCTCCATGTAGGACATGTGTGCTGTGTTGCGCTGCTTTGAGTACTCCATCAACATGGCCAACACTGATGATGCCATCTTCAGCATTACTATCCTCCTTCTATGCCTCCTTGAAAAAAACATTTAGAGGATGAAGGATGAGGTGGTGGCACTGGAGGAAGAGGAACTGGGACCAATCACACCATTATAAGGGCTATCATCCACACATGGCTTGGAGGGTGGGTTCCTGTACCAGGAGCAGTCAGGTACACAGCTGTCCAGAGTAGCACCCAAAGCAGATCACGGGTATTATTAGAACATTGTTAAGGGCAAACATAGGACCCATCCCACACACATCCGACTGAGAACAGCTGTCGTTGGCTGTGGGCAGCCTGGTACAAATGAGCCAATACATGCAGCAATGCCTACACAATGACCACCGAGTTGCTTGTATTGTTACTGTGCTGCCCCTGTGCCAGCAGCCGCCACTGCTCGGATCCGGACCTTCAGGGGTGGTGGCTTGAGGGTCTCTGGACCCAGGGGTCTCACGGACACGCCGAATAAAATGGTGAATGTAGATGTGCAGGCTAGGCCATAATAGGTTCGTGACGCCACCCACGGTGTGTGGTGAGGTGGGACACCACCGCTGCTGTTACGGGGCACCCGGGGGAGATGTTGTGCAGCAAGTTAACCCCACCGTGGGCATGGATGGTGGCCCAGGGACCCGATGGCTCTGGTGCAGGGGGAATGATGACCACAGAGGGTGCTGGTGTACTCACAGTTAGGAAAACACACAAGTCTCTGGTAAACCAAGATGGTGGTGGCCGGTACCGTGGCCGGTTACGTTCGGGATCCCCCACCCGGCTGGTAGTCTCTATCCTTGTCCTGCACCTTTTTAGTAGAAAAGACTTCCTTGCACGAAACGTAGGAGTCCGCTCCCAGCTGGATGTGGACTAAGGAGCCGTGCCCGCAGATGCTGGCCCATGGGATCTATGGGCCTTGGCGGTGACCTCTTATCCCTAATCGGTGGGCTGTTGTCTTCTATGAGGGACTTTGGGTCGGACAGGACCTCTAGTCCTGGCCTCCATTGGTTAATTAACTAGTTCCAGTAGGTTCTGGTTCCTGGCTTAAGGGTCTGAGTACCCCCCTTTGTTCTACGGTTTCCGGGTCGGTTCCCCGTGTCAGTACCGGTGGGCTACAACCCTGGCCCGGTCCACCTCAGTTCCACGGAGCCATCTTCCCATCTCCTGTCGACGGAGACCACCTTCTGCATCCTAGCCAGTGGCACCAGGGCTCCTACCCTTGTACCTGTCAGTTTGCTTCAGGCCTGACACACAGGCCTGACCTCCACTCTCACTGAACTCCAGACTAGACTAAGCTGAACTGTTGCTTTTCCGCTCCCATGCTGTCTAAACCCCTAGGTGGGCGTGCACCAACCACCTGGCCATGCCCAATGGTGTGTTGATCTGTCCCTAAGGGGGGTGACTAGGGTTTAATGGTTGGCTGTATGTTTCGTAGTGAGGGAAAGGTGTAGTGCGTGGGCCTATTTGTGACTACCTGGTTTTGCCAGGGCATCACATTACTAGTGCTGATTACTGAGTGGCCACCCTGCTGGATTCCCATTAAAAAAAGAACATTGAATCTTTAATTCCATCACTGGAGCATGATGGGAAAATTCACACAAACAAACGCACTCTGGTAGATGCACTACTGATGGCATTCCCACCTAACCTAAGCTTAGAGGAACCACAAGGCAAAAGAGGAGGAGGAAGTGGCCAACACAACAGGTGCAGTGACACCACCTCGCAAGGTAGGGATAGCCATGCAAAATTTTGAAAAAAATTCTCAGCATGCCACAACGACTGGCACCACCATCTAATGCATTCCCTCGTAGCAGTAAGCAGCATTTCAGAAACATGTTGGAAGACTACGTTTCCACACCCCTCCATGTGCTGAGTGATGGGTCTGCCCCATTTCACTTTCCTGTCTCCAAATTGGACACATGTGTTTAGTATGGAAGGGGTTGTGATTACAGACAGATGCATCTGCCTGTCCACAGTCAACGTGGGCAAGCTGACATTTTTAAATGTTAACCAGGCGTAGATCCCACAAGACATGTCTATACCTTTGGCTAAGTAGATATTACAGAACTATAACAGCTGCACCTAGCCCATGTTATTCTCCACCGCAGTATGTTAGTTGTATTTGCAACTATCAATTTTTTGTGTGTTCCCCAAATTTAAAAAAAAACAAACAAAAAAAAACATTGTTGGCCTACATCCTCCACCTTCGCCTTCTTGTTCAAGATTATTATTTTTTATTTTAGTTTTTTCTGTTATTTTTAGAAATATCCCTACCATCATTTGTTTCCAGGGCAATATTCCTTTTCTTGCCCCCATGTTGCAGCCCCCTAGCCCTTACTGGTAGTCTTAAATCCATGAAGCTTTTTTTTTTATTGAAAAAAAAAAAAAAGCATCGGGTGACACCCCCCCCCCTTATTTGTGATAACCAGGCAAAGTAAAGCAGACAGCTTAGTGCTTATATTTTTAGCCTGGGAAGGGGCTAATATTCCTGAACCTCCGCAGCCTGATAATATACCCCACCTGTTTGCTTTACCTTGGCTGGTTAGATAAAATCGTGGGGGGCACCACAGCTTAAATCAATCAATGCACTTAAAAAACTACATAGGTCCCACCATTTGTGATAATCAGACAAGATAAAGCAGACAGCTGGAGGCTGATATTATCCGGGTGGAAAGGTACATGGTAATTTAGCCCTTCCCAGTCTAAAAAAACGACACTGTGTCATTATAATACTCCTTAATGAAAACATCTGTCTTACACTGTGCCCATGAATAAATTAATGCCCTTTACTGTGTTCCCTGCACAAAAAATGACTCACACAGTCTCCCTTTTATGGTACATGTGCTTCACACTGACCTCTCCTTTCCATATTGGGCCCCCTCTTCACACTGTCTTCTAACACAGTGATCTATACTGACTAGCAATGCCCTCACACTGCTCTCTAATGCTACCCCTTCTCTATACCATCCTCCCACACACTATCCAGTCTCTAATATGTGCCCCCTTCCACTTCTCTACTGTATTCCCATACTGTTTCCTTTTAACTATTCCTCTCAGTAGTCTCTTCACACATTTTTCCCATCCCTCATACTGTCTCCTCACACATCCCCCTTATAACCCTACTTTATCGTTATATGTTCACCCCATTGCTCTTTATACTGTCTCCTCTCACATCGCCCTGCTACCCATACTGTATCTGCACCCTTCCACCCTACTCTTCTCATACTGGTTCCTTATACTTTCTTCCCTGAACTCCCCATATTGTCTAAACCCATCCCCCCTCGCTTCTCATACTGTGTCCTCAAATTCCCCACACTTTCTCTCCATACTATGTCAACGCACATCCTAACCACTCACTCCCCATATCGTGTCCTCAAATTTCCCCTTTCTCACTCCCCAAACTGTGTCATCACACATCCCTTCCCACATACTGTCTGAACCCATCCTCCCTCTGTCCCATAATGATCACTGAAATTTCTCTCCCCTTTGCTCTCTATACCGTGTCCACACCCATCCCAACCCCTCCATAATGTGTCCTCAAATTCGCCCCCTTGCTCCCCCTATTGTCCTAAAATTCTCTCCCATTGCTGCCAATATTGTGTCCTCAAATACCCCGCTTCACTCTTCATACTGTGTTTTCAAATTTCCTTTTCCCTCTCATCAATTACATTAAATATGCAGTGTCTTCAACTTTACTAGAGGGCTACACCACCAAACTTCTTCATGCTCATGCAGCACCAGAGGATGATGTCCGCAGCATGATCAGATGACCTGATCACTGTCATGATTTGGATTTGATCCAGCAAAGCTCTGTACTCTTGTCCATTTACCCTCTTCACTGTACTACAGTCAGGTTTGGTCACTGTCCTAGTTCTAAACACTTTGTGTGTGTTCATTGCCTCTCCTCCCATACAGTTGGTGTTTCAATGCTGTAATTCAGTCAGCCCTGTCACCCAGCAGGTGCAACTTTTTAAATGTTCCCCGGGCTTGCATTTCCCACTGGTGATATTTCTGAAGTGGATCCTGCTTGGTATTCCAGCCTGTTTGTTAAGTGTTTTTCCTTGCAGATTGTTACTTTTGGTTTATCTTATTTTTACTCTGCACCTTCCAGCAGAATCTTGAGTAGGTATGTGATACCCTTGATTGTCACGTAGGAAGCTAAAGTCCGAGTGGTGATCTTAGAAATCCAGTTAAAGTTTATTCAGTCTGTGCAAAGACTTTTAGGGACTGAGTAGCTGGGACCTCTAGTCTGTATGAGAACTGGCTGTGTCCGGTGCAGTAGTGTTGAGTTAGAACTTATTTTACATTATTTTCCTCTGTGCATTAATGCATGCATAACAATCACACTGCTGACATCACTTTGACCTGGAAGTGCCAGTCCTTAGGGCTTCAATTGTACTCATATCTGAAAGTTTGACAGGTCAGAGAACTTCCAAATCCCACTTTGGGAGGCGACAAAGTATAGCCACCGAGGAAACACCTCGAACCACCACATAAGGCGGCCTTTCAGATGCTCCTCTGGCATATGCTCCGCATTTCCCCAACATATGCCCTTGGCTTCTTTATTAATGATCTTAAGTTGGAAGTAAAAGTGTTATTTCTATTTTGAATACGACACCAAATTAAGCAATAAAATAAAGTCTATGGAAATATTCATACGTTACAGGTTGATTGAACATGGAATTGTGATTATGGCGGTGTGTTTTTCTTTTGGGATGGTTTTCATTGTTTTTTTGTCCTTTTTCAGTGATTTAGTTCTATATTTAGCAGTGTTTTATTCACGCTCTTCCTCTCCCGATAGAACACATTTCTTAATGGGACAACTTCTTTAATCCAAAGGCCAGTGACAAAAAGCTGAAAAAGTGCTTTCAATTATATTTCCCAAAGCTTTCCCAGGCATTATATTCAGGTCTCAAGTTTTACACTAAATTTACATGAAATCAGCTACAGAATCAGAGGGCATTTTCCACAATAAAGAAAGTCGTTATAAAAAGCAAAAGAAACTTTGTTTATATATATAAAATAATCACATTTCCTATATTTTTAATATCAAACAATTTGGCACCAATTCAATCTTTAAACATTGATATGTCAGCCCTGACATGTTTATTTTGGTATTAAAGTGATATAAAGTAACAGTCATTCGAATGCAGGATTCTGAAGGTGGTGTTTTTCTCTTCTGTTTTCTCACTAAAGCCCGAAATTGCTTTTAGGAATTATTAATGCCTTGCGCTACCTTATGCTCATTTCCCTCTTAGTAGATATGACAGATACATCTTTCTTTTCAAGCCCAGTAGCCTGATCAGAATCAGTTTGTAACCTTCTTGACTGCCAACATCAATGAGACATATTCCTTTGGGTCCATGCATAATTTTTGTTTTATGTGTTTTTACTTTAAGAATGCAAATAGGTAAAGTGAATTTCCAACAAAAAAAAAGACATCCTGTCAACGTAGATCTAAAAAGAATGCAAAGTATATTTAGAAATGTGATTTTTCTTAAAATGTTATCGCTGCAAGGTATTGAATATACAGGGACAGAGCCGGTGTAATCCGCCAGTGGCATTTGTACACTGTACTTACAGATGATGTCTGATTTATTTTGATAAATAACATAATCGTATTAAGCCGACCAACTCAATAATAATCCTATTGAAGTATTGAGTGCTTAGAAGTAAACATCCTGATTAATTTGCTGTGATATACTTTACAGGAGCGTTAATAATGTGAACAAGTTGTACTCTGTGTCTATGTACCTGGAGATAATCTGTGTCAATGATGATTACTAAATACTATATTTCAGCATTCGATTGTCATGGCCTGCCTATTCCTCACATAGAAGCAGGGAATTACTCTGTGAAACTAGATAGCTTAAATGTCATTCTCGATTTAAGAGCCCACATACATCTTTATAAATTTGGAGAATGTCTTATTATATCACCAGTATGGGAAAAGTAAGGAATTGAATCATTAGCACCTATCGGTAATGGAAAGATCTATATTCTCACGGAAAAACAAGCCAACCACTGTATCATATCCTTTTGTAAAAGCTTTGAAAACAAAGCACTCAATTCAGCATTTGTGTCAGTTTCTAGGTTTCTTGTCTTTAGCATTCGTTACAGTTTTTTTAACAATTCTCTGAAATAGTGCACACGGTTTATGAATTTTTCACAAAATCAAAAACACTCTTTAAAAAAAAAGTTTAATCATACTTCCAAAATAGCTTAAGACATACATAAAAATGACTCAAGGGAAACTGAAGTTCATTTGCACAAAAAAAGTTTGTTTTTTTTAAATCGCATTTGGTGAATCAGCGAAAAAACCTTACCCCACCCTCAATGACAAATGTAAAGAAGACTTTAAAAAGGTGCAAAATAAAGGGATTCTGTCAGCAGGTTTTTGCTATGTAATCTACAGATAGCAGGCTGGAAGGGTTAAAACTTGTCAAGGTCTGATTTGTTGTTTATTTGCTATGTTTAAGCAGCAGGACTTCTCATTGCTGAGACTACAATGTCACGTGCACTGCAGTCTGGCACAACCCCTCCTCTGATTTACACCTCACTATCAATGTACAATCTCCATGGCGTGGGTGGGGGCAGTTCTCTCAGCTCTGCTACATGGCTAGATCTAAAAAATCAGATAGTGTCAGAATGGCTGCACCCAGTAATCTAAGTGATACATCCTTGGATTCAGGGTCTCTTTGCCTACATCATGCTGCTGTCAGATTAGGTAGCAATAACCTGCTGGCAGATTCCCTTGCGGCATAAAAGAAAAAACAGCAAGAACACCAAACACTAGACTAAAGAGATGCAAGGCAGTAATGAATCAGGCCCAGTGTTTCTTAAAGAAATATTCTTGTGGACATTTACAAAAAAAAGGCATTTTCTCCATAATCTGAATTTATGTGATCTGAGACTACTCGTGAACATTTTCATTTTATGCACATTTGTTTGTTTCTCTCTCCTTCTACTAAGAATCCTATCTATTTAATTTTTCATTAAGTTTGTTTGTTTTTGTAGGATGAGTTGTAATTTTGAATGATACCATTCACTTTACCATAATGTGTACTTGAATAGAGGAGAAAAAAAAGTCCAACTATGTAGAAATATTGAAAGCAAATCCCAATTCTGCCATTGTTTCTTAGGGTCTATTCTTACTGAGATCTTTAGGTTAATATGATTATGGCAATCCCTCACTAAGCTTTTTGTTTCTTTGTTTTTTTTTTATTTTAATGGTTGAAAAAAGCAAATATTTGCAATAAAAAATTGTTTGTTTCACCATTATCTAAACATTGGAACTTTTTTTATTTTTTTGTTCATGGAGTTGTAAGGGCTTGTTTTTTGCATGATTAGCATAATGATTTGATGTTTTTGCCATTTGGCACCATCTTGTAGCACATACAATGTTTTGATCACTGTTTGTTGCATTTCTCAAAAGAGGAGTGCGGACCAAAAAAAGCAATTTGGGCATTTTGATAACTATTTTTTTTTTTCGCTTTACAACATTAACCAAATGAGTCAAATAATTTTATACTTTGATGGATCAGACTTTACCAAATATTCAAGTGGGGCAACTATCACAACTTTGAAATAACATGTAGGAATAATTGTAGTAATAATAATCAAAGAAATATTACTGAAAGGTAATAGCACACCCAACACAAGCATGTAAAAGGCTGTTATGGCTATAAGAGAATTATTAAATTGAAAAAAAAAAACTACTAAAACTGTGGGTAGCAAAACTGAGAACAAAGATAAGTTTATTCAAACCAGTTATAATATTTAAAAAGACAAATGCAAAAAATAGGGGAGACACTACAAGGGGACAAACAAAGCTGGATGAGATTAGAACTCTATAGCATATAAATCAGCATAAATTAATGTGGATGAATAGTCCAAAACAAATACATAGGAATATGGGAAGATGACAAATAGTAACGTAAGTATAGTTTATAAAAGATTCAGTAATATAATGAAATAAATTAAAGCAGACATTAAATTACATGTGTGAGACTCATAAATGTGAAGTAAGATATAGAATCACAAATAAATAAAGTATTTATCCATGTACTCCTGCCCTCTAGTCTTCCCTCTATTTTTTAAACTTGTCTCTTTACAGAACCACTCCAGCAGCATTGTTTTTCTTTACTTCACTGCTAAAGTGGTGCTTTAAATCAAAGGCTCTCATAGACTTGCTTTAAGAGCTTGTGACGTTACGTAAAGCCCACTTTACACGCTTCAATATATCTCACAATCCGTCGTTGGGGTCAAGTTGTAAGTGACGCACATCCGGCATCGTTTGTGAGGTATCTGCGTGTGACAGCTACGTGCGATCAGGATTGAACGCAAAACCGTTGATCGCAAACACATCGTATCTTTGTCTAGAATTGAGCGTTTTGTTGCACGAACCTAGTCAATTGTAACGTGTGACATCCCTCATACGATTTTGGTGTCTGAGGCTATGTGCGCAGGTGTGCGCTCTGCACCGCAGCTTAAAAAAGGTCCGCTTCAGAGCGCAGCTGAAAAGCTGCGTTCTGAAGCGCCTCACAATGTCTGTCATTCACTAATCTCTGTCAGTCGGTCACTATCTCTGTCCCTCACTCTCTGTCCATGTCAGTCTATCCCCCTCTCTCATATACTCACCGATCCCTGATCCCCGGCGCTGCACGGCGTTCACACTGCTCCGGCGGCTTTTACTGTTTTGAAAA
The DNA here is from genome assembly GCF_048569485.1 of Anomaloglossus baeobatrachus. Classification (NCBI taxonomy): domain Eukaryota; kingdom Metazoa; phylum Chordata; class Amphibia; order Anura; family Aromobatidae; genus Anomaloglossus; species Anomaloglossus baeobatrachus. The sequence continues at coordinate 163,335,719 of NC_134353.1, forward strand.
AGCCGGCCGCCCATTAAACAATCTCGTATTCCCTGCTTTCCCCGCTCACCGGCGCCTATGATTGGTTACAGTGAGACACGCCCCCACGCTGAGTGACAGGTGTCACACTGCACCCAATCACAGCAGCCGGTGGGCGTGTCTATACTGTGTAGTGAAATAAATAATTAAATCATTAAAAAGAACGGCGTGCGGTCCCCCCCAATTTTAAAACCAGCGAGATAAAGCCATACAGCTGAAGGCTGGTATTCTCAGGATGGGGAGCTCCACGTTATGGGGAGCCCCCCAGCCTAACAATATCAGCCAGCAGCCACCCAGAATTGCCGCATACATTAGATGCGACAGTTCTGGGACTGTACCCGGCTCTTCCCGATTTACCCTGGTGCGTTGGCAAATCGGGGTAATAAGGAGTTATTGGCAGCCCATAGCTGCCAATAAGTCCTAGATTAATCATGTCAGGCGTCTTCCCGAGATACCTTCCATGATTAATCTGTAAATTACAGTAAATAAACACACACACACGAAAAAATCATTTATTAGAAATAAAAAACACAAACATATACCCTGGTTAACCACTTTAATCAGCCCCAAAAAGCCCTCCATGTCCGGCGTAATCCAGGATGCTCCAGCGTCGCTTCCAGTGCTGCTGCATGGAGGTGACCGGAGCTGCAGAATACACCGCCGCTCCGGTCACCTCCACACAGCAACTGAAGACAGCCGTGCGATCAGCTGAGCTGTCAGTGAGGTTACCCGCTGTCACTGGATCCAGCGGTGGCCGCGGGTAACCTCTGTGGCCGCGGGTAACCTCAGTGACAGCTCAGCTGATCGCGCTACTCACCTCAGTTGCTGCGTGGAGGTGAGAGGAGCGGCGGTGAGTAGCGCGATCAGCTGAGCTGTCACTGAGGTTACCCGCGGCCACCGCTGGATCCAGTGACAGCGGGTAACCTCAGTGACAGCTCAGCCGATCGCGCGGCTGTCTTCAGTTGCTGTGTGGAGGTGACCGGAGCGGCGGTGTATTCTGCAGCTCCGGTCACCTCCATGCAGCAGCGCTGGAAGCGACGCAGGAGCATCCTGGATTACGCCGGACATGGAGGGCTTTTTGGGGCTGATTAAAGTGGTTAACCAGGGTATATGTTTGTGTTTTTTGTTTCTGATAAGGGATTTTTTTCGGGTGTGTGTGTTTATTTACTGTAATTTACAGATTAATCATGGAAGGTGTCTCATAGACGCCTGACATGATTAATCTAGGACTTATTGGCAGCTATGGGCTGCCAATAACTCCTTATTACCCCGATTTGCCAACGCACCAGGGCAAATCGGGAAGAGCCGGGTACAGTCCCAGAACTGTCGCATATAATGTATGCGGCAATTCTGGGCGGCTGTTGGCTGATATTGTTAGGCTGGGGGGCTCCCCATAACGTGGAGCTCCCCATCCTGAGAATACCAGCCTTCAGCCGTATGGCTTTATCTGGCTGGTTTTAAAATTGGGGGGGACCGCACGCCGTTTTTTAATTATTTAATTATTTATTTCACTACACAGTATAGACATGCCCACCGGCTGCTGTGATTGGGTGCAGTGTGACACCTGTCACTCAGCGTGGGGGCGTGTCTCAATGTAACCAATCATAGGCGCCGGTGGGCGGGGAAAGCAGGGAATACGAGATTGTTTAATGGGCGGCCGGCTTTTTCAAAACAGTAAAAGCCGCCGGAGCAGTGTGAATGCCGTGCAGCGCCGGGGATCGGGGATTGGTGAGTATGAGAGAGGGCTGCTAACTTCAGTCACTTAGGAGATTAGCGGTCACCGGTGAGCCCTTCACAGGTGACCGCTAATCAGGACGCGACACAGACAGAGCCGCAGCATGACTATGAAGTCGGGTGAAGTTCACTCGAGTTCATTCTGACAGTGCGGCTCTGTCTGTGTCTGCTGTCATCTGCCATTCAGCTCTGCTACATGGCTGTCTGTGTCTGCTGTTAGCGGCCATGTAGCAGAGCTGAATGGCAGATGACATAGTAAAAACGCATCCCTACACATTACACACGCTTGGCAAGTCAATAAATAAAAAAAAAAAAAAAGACGCCCAATGCATACGTCACAGAACACATGATCTAAAGGATCGCACATAAAATTGATCAATTAAACATAGACTACTAACGCACGTGTGACAGCAAATGAACGACCTACGTGCAATCTCATAAGATCCCGTATGCAACCTGGGCGTGTCACATCGCAAATGCGATTGTACAACTAATTGCAACGTGTAAAGCAGGCTTAAGACTTCTAGCCAGCCAGAAGTTAGGATCATAAGATGACACTTCGGGACCAAAGCCGAGTCAAAAAAAGATGAAAATGCAGGAAGGGACTACCACGCCAGAAGTGAAAACAAAAACTGAAGTGGTGCTTTAAATATTAAACTTTTGGTTCAATAAACTTGTCTATTTACTTTTTTTGTCCTTTTTTTTAATAAGGAAAATGGAGGATAATTGGAAAAAAAATATTTTTACTTTTTTTGTCCCTTTAAAATACTAAGAACGTGTGTTCATCTGAATTGCCATAACTGAAATAATTTCTATTGCAGTATATAGCTAAGATTATGGTATCTAAAGATGAGCGAATCCAAACTGTAAAGTTCAAGGTTTGTACCGAACATGGAGTTTTTAAAAAAAAAAATCAGTGTCTGAATTTGGATTTCGGGTGCTGTTCATATGGGAGTGTGATGCCCCAGGGCTGTGGGGTACTCGGTCCCGGGTGTGTGGAGCGCAAAGGGGAACAGTCATGGTCGCGGCCGATGCCTGGCTCCATGACTCTGGGGGGTGGTCCGATAAAAAATGTGGTGAAAAATGGAAGAAAAATAAAAGAAAATAAAATAAAAGAGTTTACGACTACGCCACTTGTGATGTGCGGCTAGGTTATTAAAGCCACCGCTGCAGGGCCCTGCTGAAGCTGGTGGAGTAATGCAGCTTAGGTGTTTGGGGCCCTCTGCAAGCAGGGCTATGCCCCAGCAGTGGATGATGGGGGGCAATAGTAGGGAATAGTCAGTGCATGTGTACAAAGGCAAGACTGAAACAGTTCACACCGGTATTACAGTTTCAACTTGCCTTTTTACTGTTGGCTCGGTACCTGGACCCGCTATTGCTGGTTTCAGGTGTTTCCGCTCCCCTTGTTCTTCGTGCAAGCTGTGACCTGGGGAAGCTGTCATCCATGCACACTTGTTTGTATTGGGCTCCCATGGCTTAGAGCTTCTGGGGGAGCCCCTCTATTTCAGTCTTGGTCCTATTGCAGGCAGCCTGGACTATTTAAGGGGTTCAAATCCCTGGTCCCCTCTTTGCTGCTGATGCTTCAGACTCTCTGGGTGGTGAGGGACCCTGGAGAGACCCTCACCTGGCAGATTTAACAGTTGACCATAAAGTGTCCCACTGTCCTAGGGTCTACACCGTGCCTTGTGCTGAGTCCTGTGAGCCTAGGTTCCAGACTTTCACAGGCACCCCGCGGTTCCTGGACTATTACACTTCCACATGTAACCCATGGTCCTGGAGTCCTGGTTCCTTACTCCACAGTCCCTCACGCCTGTTACAGCGTTCGCTGTTACTTCAGGTCTTTACACTTTTCCTTTCTTTACTTCACTCCTCAGTCTCTCACTTCCAATTCTCAACTCCTCTCACTCCTGACTTCTAACTCTCCTCTTCTCTTCCTCCTGCCAAATTCCCAACTGACCACTGGCCTCACCCCTTGCTGGGTCTCACCCTACAGATTGGGTGGCAATAGGCCAATAAGTTCCCATCCCTTTTACCTGTTGCTAGGCAGTCTCCCAGTCTGGAATTGGGGTTGTGCATGTGGCCTGAGGGTGCAGGTGTGTTAAATGGCACAGGTATTCTGGGGTTTGGTTTTCCACAGGCTACATTTTGTGGCACCTCATACCTCAGGGCTGCTACACTAAACACTCAATCAAGCATCGGGGTGCTCCGGTACGCTTGGTGCTCCACCCAGTCAGTAAAAACATAATTTCTGGATATAGTGTGTTAAAAAAAATCCCTCCCCTGTAAATGTTCTGCTTATGACTAGCTGTATGTGGTCAGACACCCAAATTGCTCAATCATCGATTTCAAATGGGTTTTAGACTCCCGGATCAGATTTAGGTCAAGTCCAGTTCCTGAATTTTTCTTTATTTGAAGTCCAGCTGAACTTTGCTTAGTGCACTGGCACTTCCCGGCATCCTAGCCCCATGTCCCTGCTCCTTCATCTTTCCTCCATGGCCATGCTCGTGTTGCATGGTCCTCAGCTTGGCCTCACCCCCTGTGGCCACCCACTTGTCACCTGGTCTGCTGCATCAGGCTGATCAGGTGATCAGGTTACTATTTTTAGGCTGCGGGTAGCCCAATAACCATGGGTCTCCCCAGCCTGAGAATACCAGCCCCCAGCTGTCTGGCTTTATCTTGGCTGGGAATCAAAATTGGGGGGACCGCACACTGTTTTTTTTAAATTATTTAAATATTTTTTTTGTAAAAAGCTGCAAGTGGTTCCTCCTATTTTGATACAAAGCCAAGATAAGCGCACCACTGGGGGCTGCAGCCTGTGGCCATATGCTTTTTCTGTGCTGGGTATCATAATATGGTGGGACCGTACATTAATTTTTCTAAATTAATTTATTTTACTGTACAATATAGATTCACTAGTGTATGTGATTGGAAGCGACAGACACGCTGTCACTCAGCGTGGGGGCGCGTCTGACTGCAACAAATTACAGACACTGGTGGGCAGGGGAAGCAGTGCATATGCAATGATGGCAATGAGTAGCCCCAGAAGTGAATGAGTGGGTGCGGAGCGTACAGCTGCACCGGTGACTCTAAGTATGAAGCGCTTGCTCCTACACCTTTGCGCTGGATTTTAGTCCCATAGATTTTATGGGGGCCAGCATCCAATCAGATACCAGGGATCAATCCTCCACCGACCCCAAGTCAGCAGGGAATTGATCTAAAAGTCATCCCATCACTAGTGAGAAACGCAGGGAAAAATCGCAAAAAGAATTGACATGGTGCATCTTTGTACTCACCACAAAGAAGCAGCCAAAAATAGCTACAATGTGCGGACAGCAAAAAATAAATTTCATAGACTTTGCTAGGGAAGGAAATGCAAGCAGTTTTGTGCCAAAAACTGCACAAAAAAAGTGGCAAAAAAAACACAGCATGCACATTAGGCCTAAGGGATTTTACTGCTTTGTTCTGTAATTAAATTCCTTAAAAAGTTAAAAGGGAAGCTTAAAGAAAACCAATGAACGGATGATGTATATGATGATGATCATGCACCTTCCTACTACCAAGTAAAGTTTTGAGCCAAGCAGTTTAAATGGGGTAGGGAGTCAACTGAAAATGGCGCCCTTTCAAGGCAATATGTCAAAGCATCTTCAGAAGAAAACTGCTGTAAAGTGGAGGCCATGCATTTAGAAGAGTTAGTGTTATAGCTCATGAATTAGGAATTTAATTTGGTGCAGTTTCTAGAATCATTCATGATGATTTGATGTTGTCAACGGTCTGTTTATGGTGGGTGCCACAAATGTTGATGCCTTAGCAAAACTCATCTCACCCGCAATTAAGCCAAATAATTTAGACATGCTTAGAAAAAAATCAAGGACACTTCTATTTTCAAATTATTGTAGGTGATGAACATTGGTCCTCCACCATGATCCTGAGACCAAACAAAAGTGCAATGGAAGCAAAAAGGGTTATCAACTACAAAGACATTTTGTGTCCAGCAGTCAGCTGGAAAGATCATGACAACAGTTTTTTGAGATTCCAAAGGCATTTTATTACTAAAATTCATTCCACACAAGACAATTACTCGAGACACCTATGCCTCAATAATGAAGGCATTACCTGAGGCTAACGAAAAAAAAATGTCATGGGAAGTTGTTGGCAGATGTGTTGCTGCTTCAAAACAATGTACCAACTCACATGGCTCTAAAAGCACAAGTTGCTATCAAGGAGTACAGTACAGCTTCATAATGCTTAATCATCCAACATAAAGTCCAGACCTAACTCCCAGTGATTACTGTATTTTTCGTTTTACAGTATGAGACACACTGGATTATAAGACACACAGCAAATTTAGAGGAGGAAGCTAGCAAAAAATAATTTTTAATGTAAAAATGAGATTCCATGTTAGAATCCTAGTGCATCTTATAATATCTCACCAGAGGGAATGGGCAGTGGTGGAGCAGCTCAGGAGGGTCAAAGGAGGCAGGGTCGGTGAAGCTGCAGGCTTGGAGAAGGGGGTATTGTGGCTCCAGGGGGTCATTGAATAGAGAGTCATTGATACTGCGGGCTTCAAAGTATCATGACAGCAGACGCAATTGATATGCTAGATCGCTGCAGGCTTCATTGAACTGCCGGCGATTGGCAAATGGATTTCAAGAAAATGGCAGCAGAGGCGACGCATGCACAGATCAGCTTCCGTGCCATTTTCTTGAAGTCCATGGCATCAACCGCCAGCAGTTCAATGGAGCACGCAGTGCGCTGGCAGATCAATGGTGCCCGCCGCCACAATACCCCCAGCCCCGCAGTATTGCTGACCCACTGTCCTGTGATCCTCCTGAGCTGCTCCACTGCAGTGACACCCCCTCCTCTGAGCCCTCAGTGTCGCTGACCCTGCCACATGTGACACCGCTGTACCACCGCCGTAAGAAATATCCGGATTATAAGATGCACCCCATTTTCCCCCCAGTTTTGGGGGAAAAAAATGTGCATCTTATAATCTGGAAAATACGGCACTTTATAATAATAATAATATATAATAATATAATAATATAATATAATATAATATCTTAGAACCTGAAGAAATGTCTGCTTGGGAAATGATTTCCTGATGACAGTGTAGTCAAAGCGACAGTAACAGGGGTCTTCCAGCAGCAACAAGTCTACTTCTCGTCTGAGGGCTTCTGATCACTGGAATTAAAGTGAAATAAATATATTAAAGTTACGGGTGGTAAGTTAAATTTTCTCAGAAAATGTTGTTTTCGTATACAGGTAGATAAATTATTAAACACCTGTCATATATCAAAATTATTGGTGTGCAGAGTTGAACACAACTAAGAAGACTAAAAGTAAGATTACACACTGTATAGTTATTAAAAAAAACTGAAATGTTAAAAAAAATGTCAAAATCATGACAATGACCCAACAAATACTAACTTAAATATGTGAAACTATCATGTACTCAATTTGACTATGCTGTGGTCCTGAAAATATTCTGAACAGAACTGGTTAAATCATGTAGTAATGTAATACCCTCAGTGCAGAAAGGGTGATCATTTTTTTTAAACAATTGTCCAAATCATACGGAAAACTGCTACAGTGATAGCGAAGGGAGTAATCACTCAGAGAGAACAACAAATAGCAATTAGTGATGAGCGAGCATGCTTGTCACTACTCGGTACTCGCACGAGTATCGCTGTACTCGGGCTGCTCGGCGGGGACCGAGTAATCTCGCGATACTCGTGCTGTACTCGTGGTCTTCATTTCTGCATGTTGGCGCTCTTTTGAGAGCCAGCCCTCATGCAGGGATTGGCTGGCAGACCACTGCAATGCCACAGCCCTGTTAGTTGTGGAATTGCAGTGATTGGCCGGCCTGCACAGCGTGACCGAGCCTTTATATTGGCCGGCGCGCTGTGCTCTGCTCACAGCTATTCAGACAGTCAGTGTAGGGAGAGTGTCGCTGATTCAGGGAAAGCTTTGCGGCCCTTTATAGCTTTTTCAGTTGCAGGGCTGCAAACAGTGTGACCAAAATTCCTTCTCAGGACTATTCTAGTTGTATACAGGCAGGCAGGGTATAGCCAGGTCGGAGTACAGTAGCAGAGTCCTTCTCAGGACTACTGTTGCTATATACAGGCAGGGTATAGCCAGGTCTGAATACAGGCTAGTGACCAAAAGAGTCCTTGTCAGGACTATTGTACCAGTATACAGGCAGGCAGGCAGGCAGGGTAGTGGTGACCGTATACCAGCCTTCATCATATCTGGGGCTGGTGTACACAGTGTAAAACAGTCCAGATAGTGTCTGACTTGTCTGTAATTGTCGCTCCCCAAAAAAACCTGTTAGGTTATTATTGCGTCCGTGCTTGGTTTTTAAAACCGCACGTGTGTGCCTGTTGGTGGCAGCGTACAGGTGCACTTGTGTGCAATTTCCACACACTTTGATATAACGCACAAGTAGTGAATATACACGTCAGCAGTGCACAGCATTGCAAAATGCGCAAGGGCATTGGCAAGGAACAAGGAAGTGGACGTGATGGTGGTGCAGGCAGAGGCCGAGGTCGTGGGCAAGCTCTAATTTCGCCACAACAAAGGGCCACATCTAGTCGCTCGCACGTCCTGTCCCAAATTCTTGGGGACCGCAGCAGTACACCGCTCTTGAACCAAGACCAGTGTCAACAGGTTGTTAGTTGGATAGCAGATAATGCTTCCAGTCAGATTGGCACCACCACAAACACTCTGTCTTCCACACGGTCAAGTGTCAGTAGCCGTGATACTGCACCGCACATTTCTGAACCTGATCCTCCTTCCTACCACCAGGCTGAGTACACGTCCTCCTCGGACATTAATGATCCCACACTTGGACACTCGGAAGAGCTGTTCACGTTTCCATTCACACATTCTGGCCTCTCGCCAGCTCATATTGAAGTGGGTCATGAGGAGATCGTCTGTACAGATGGCCAAATATTTGAGCAGCCACGTTCTCACGAAGTTGGCAACGTGTCTCAACAAGTGGTGGACGATGATGAGACACAATTGTCAGCAAGTCAGGAGGAGGAGCAGGGTGCGGAAGAGGAAGACGACGTGGTGGATGATCCAGTAACTGACCCAACCTGGCAGGAGGATATGCAGAGCGAGGACAGCAGTGCACAGGGGGAGGGAGGCGTAGCATCACAACAGGCAGTAAGAAGCAGGGTGGTGGCCCCAGGCAGAAGTCAGGCAACCGTTCCCCGGAACAACACGACGACACAAGGTGCCTGTACAAATGTTAGGTCTTCCCGAGTCTGGCAGTTTTTTAAGTTGGATCCAGATGATTCAAAAAAGGCCATTTGCAACACCTGCCGTGCCAGCATCAGCAGGGGTACCAAAACTAGCAGCCTGACCACCACCAGCATGATCAGGCACATGTCAGCCAAGCACCCGACTTTGTGGGAAGTACAACAGAGTCGAGGAGCAGTGCTTGCTGATGTCACTGCTACGTCTTCGCTGGTTGTGCATGCGAGCCAATCCTCTGTCCATGCTGCCTGCGAACAAGCCTCCTCCACTCCTGCACCTGCAGTTGCCTACGCAGAAAGAACACCATCATCAAGCACGTCCTTGTCCCAGCGCAGCGTTCAGTTATCCATTCAGCAAACCTTTGAACGCAGGCGCAAATACACTGCCAACACCCCACATGCCACAGTTCTAAATGCTAACATTTCGCGACTGCTTGCGCTGGAAATGTTGCCTTTTAGGCTGGTGGAGACTGAAGCATTCCGTGACCTGATGGCGGCAGCTGTCCCACGTTACTCGGTCCCCAGCCGCCACTATTTCTCCCGGTGTGCCGTCCCCGCGTTGCATAACCACGTGTCACAAAACATCACACGTGCCCTGAACAACGCTGTTTCACCCAAGGTCCACCTAACCACAGACACGTGGACAAGTGCTTGTGGGCAAGGCCGCTACATCTCGTTGACGGCACACTGGGTTAATATTGTGGAAGCTGGGACCCAGTCTGAGCAAGGGACGGAACACGTCCTTCCCACACCAAGGTTTGCAGGCCCTACCTCAGTCAGTGTTTCACCCACACTCTACAGCTCCGGAATGTCATGCTCTTCAGCCTCCTCCTCCTCCTGCGCATCCTCATCCACTGTGCCCTCCACACCAGTCACAAGCTGGAAGCACTGCAGCACTGCCTCGGCGAAGCGGCAACAGGCTGTGCTGAAGCTAATCTGCATAGGTGACAAACCCCACAATGCAGAAGAGCTGTGGACAGCTCTGAAACAGCAGGCAGATCACTGGCTCACACCTCTGAACCTAAAGCCAGGAAAGGTCGTGTGTGACAATGGCCGGAACCTGGTGGCGGCTTTGAGGCGAGGCCAGCTGACACATGTTCCATGCGTGGCCCATGTGCTCAACCTCGTGGTTCAGCGGTTTATAAAGTCATACCCAGAGCTGTCTGATCTACTGGTAAAAGTTCGCCGCCTGTCTGCACATTTTCGAAAGTCACCTAATGCTTCAGCCGGCCTTGCCGGCTTTCAGCGCCGTTTGCATCTTCCGGCTCACAGACTGGTGTGTGATGTCCCCACGCGTTGGAATTCAACTCTGCACATGTTGGTCAGGATATGTGAGCAGAAGAGGGCAGTTGTTGAGTACCTGCATCACCTAAGCCGTCGGGAAATGGGTCAAACTCCACACATAACACCTGAGGAGTGGAGATGGATGTCAGACCTATGTACCATCCTCCAAAACTTTGAGGACTCCACCAAGATGGTGAGTGGTGATGACGCCATTATTAGCGTCACCATACCGCTACTCTGCCTTCTAAAACGGTCTCTGCTGAAAAACAAACATGATGCATTGCAGGCGGAGCGCGATGAGTTGCAGCAAGAAACAGTAGTGGGTGTGGGTGATAACACACAGCCCAGCCTCGTCTCATCACAACGTGCAGTGGAGGACTATGACGAGGAGGAGGATGAAGACATGGAGCAACTCTCCGGACAAATTGAGGATATGACATGCACACCAGTCATATCCTCGGTTCAGCGTGGCTGGCCAGAGGACAGGGTAGATGAGGAGGAGGAGGAGGAGGAGGAGGAGGAGGACAGCATGTTCAGTCATCTTGTTGGTCAGGCTACTGAAGTCCTGGCTGTTAAGAGTCTGGCGCACATGGCTGACTTTATGGTAAGCTGCCTGTCTCGTGACCCTCGCGTTAAGAACATCTTGGCCGACAATCATTACTGGTTGGTAACACTGTTAGACCCACGCTACAAGGAGAACTTTTTGTCTCTTATTCCCGTGGAGGAGAGGTCAACCAAAATGCAGCAGTTTCGGAAGGCCATACTCACGGAAGTAGGCAAAGCATTCCCCTCACAAAACGCTAGCGGCATAGGTCATGAATCAGTGGACAACCGAGGCGTACAGCCGAGAGAGGCACAAGTCCAATCCGCCAGAGGTAGGGGAACAGTCTTTAAGATGTGGGACAGTTTTCTCAGCCCCTCACGTACCACAGCCCCTGAGGTGCGGGGTAGTGCCACAAGAAATCCTAAGTTTGCCCAGATGCTGAAGGAGTACCTTGCAGATCGAACAACAGTACTCCGACATTCCTCTGTGCCTTATAATTATTGGGTATCCAAGCTGGACACGTGGCATGAATTGGCTCTCTACGCCTTGGAAGTCCTGGCCTGCCCTGCTGCTAGCGTTTTGTCAGAGCGTGTTTTTAGTGCCGCAGGTGGAATCATTACAGATAAACGCACCCGCCTGTCAACTGAAAATGCTGACAGGCTGACTCTGATCAAGATGAACAAGGGTTGGATTGGGCCAGACTTCACCACACCACCAGCAAATGAGAGCGGAATTTAAAGTTTGCCATGTACCTCCACTCACCCATGGGTACACACTTCTGGACTTTGGATAATCGCTGGACTCCTCCTCCTTCTCCTCATGCGCCACCATGATGATGACCGTTACAAATTGCAATACTTAGGCCTTTGTTTCAGGTATACCCCCAGTGGTAAATTTTTTCGCCCATTCTTTGCAGAATGGACATTACAACGACAGGAGACCCGCTCCTTTGCAATGGGAACAATGTTTTGAGGCCCTCATGCACGTCTCTACCCAGGGACAACGTGGAGCCTCCCAATTTTTGGCTGCCCTGCCTAAGGGCTATACTATAATACACCCACTTCCTTAAAATGGACACTTAATGTTTTGAGGCCCTCATGCACGTCTCTACCCAGGGACAACGTGGAGCCTCCCAATTTTTGGCTGCCCTGCCTAAGGGCTATACTATAATACACCCACTTCCTTAAAATGGACACTTAATGTTTTGAGGCCCTCATGCACGTCTCTACCCAGGGACAATGTGGAGCCTCCCAATTTTTGGCTGCCCTGGCAAAGGGCTATACTGAAATAGACCCACTTCCTTACAATGGGCACTTCAGGTTTACAGGCCATCATGCACGTCTCTACCCAGGGACAACGTGGAGCCTCCCAATTTTTGGCTGCCCTGCCTAAGGGCTATACTATAATACACCCACTTCCTTAAAATGGACACTTAATGTTTTGAGGCCCTCATGCACGTCTCTACCCAGGGACAACGTGGAGCCTCCCAATTTTTGGCTGCCCTGCCTAAGGGCTATACTATAATACACCCACTTCCTTAAAATGGACACTTAATGTTTTGAGGCCCTCATGCACGTCTCTACCCAGGGACAACGTGGAGCCTCCCAATTTTTGGCTGCCCTGCCTAAGGGCTATACTATAATACACCCACTTCCTTAAAATGGACACTTAATGTTTTGAGGCCCTCATGCACGTCTCTACCCAGTGACAATGTGGAGCCTCCCAATTTTTGGCTGCCCTGGCAAAGGGCTATACTGAAATAGACCCACTTCCTTACAATGGGCACTTCAGGTTTACAGGCCATCATGCACGTCTCTACCCAGGGACAACGTGGAGCCTCCCAATTTTTGGCTGCCCTGCCTAAGGGCTATACTATAATACACCCACTTCCTTAAAATGGACACTTAATGTTTTGAGGCCCTCATGCACGTCTCTACCCAGGGACAACGTGGAGCCTCCCAATTTTTGGCTGCCCTGCCTAAGGGCTATACTATAATACACCCACTTCCTTAAAATGGACACTTAATGTTTTGAGGCCCTCATGCACGTCTCTACCCAGGGACAACGTGGAGCCTCCCAATTTTTGGCTGCCCTGCCTAAGGGCTATACTATAATACACCCACTTCCTTAAAATGGACACTTAATGTTTTGAGGCCCTCATGCACGTCTCTACCCAGGGACAACGTGGAGCCTCCCAATTTTTGGCTGCCCTGCCTAAGGGCTATACTATAATACACCCACTTCCTTAAAATGGACACTTAATGTTTTGAGGCCCTCATGCACGTCTCTACCCAGGGACAACGTGGAGCCTCCCAATTTTTGGCTGCCCTGCCTAAGGGCTATACTATAATACACCCACTTCCTTAAAATGGACACTTAATGTTTTGAGGCCCTCATGCACGTCTCTACCCAGGGACAATGTGGAGCCTCCCAATTTTTGGCTGCCCTGGCAAAGGGCTATACTGAAATAGACCCACTTCCTTACAATGGGCACTTCAGGTTTAAAGGCCCTCATGCACGTCTCTACCCAGGGACAACGTGGAGCCTCCCAATTTTTGGCTGCCCTGCCTAAGGGCTATACTACATTAGACCCACTTCCTTCCAATGGGCACTTCAGGTTTACAGGCCCTCATGCACGTCTGTATGCAGGGGCATTGGTGAACCTCACAATTTTGGACTGCCCTGGCAAAGGAAAATACTACAAAGACTCACTTCCTCAAAATGGGCACATTAGACTCAAGAGGCCTTCATGTACGTCTCTTCTCAGGGACATCGGAGTGCCACACAATGTTTTCACGTAAAATCTTTCATGTATTAATCTCAAAAAGTAACATACACCAGCTCTATCTCACTATTGGGTATGTGCCCTTAACATTTCCGCCATGAAAAATCATTTTGGGGTCATTTTGGAAGGTTTTCTGGTGAGTCCGTAAAAATGGCGTAAAACGCGGACAAAATTGTTCACAGCTGTGACTTTTCAGTGATAAATGCTTCAAGGGGTCTTCCCCATGCTGTTGCCATGTCATTTGAGCACTCTTCTGAGACTTTTGTGACATTTTTAGGGTTTCTCCATGCTGCCGGGGGGTCATTTCACAAAAATACTCGGGTCTCCCATAGGATAACATTGGGCTCGTTGCTCGGCCCGAGTACACGAGTATCTTGGGATGCTCGGCCCGAGCTTCGAGCACCCGAGCTTTTTAGTACTCGCTCATCACTAATAGCAATGACAAATTATATAACTATAATCGAATGGAAAACAATATATCTGAAGGTAATTGATAAAATGATAACAACAGTCTCAGCAAATATCTTTCATGAGAGCACAGCTAGGTTTTTCAGTTTATTTTTCTAAAAAAATATTAAAGGGCATTGCTAATAGGCTGTGGTTACTTATGGTGGTATTATTTTGGGACTATACGATGTGGTTATTATATGGTGGTATTATGCTGGGTCTATTTAATGTAATGTGGTTACTATATGGCAGCAGGGCTGCCATCAGAGCATTACTGTCCTTACTGCTATATGGGGCCAAGTGAGCAGACACAAGGAGGGGGGCTGCTCACAAAAAGCTGCCCTCCCTCACCTGAGCTGCACTGATCTATGTAATTCGTGCAGAACAGGAGAGGAATCTACACAGGAGAAGAACGGAGGCTGTAGGAACCAAGCAGGTGAAGGACCTTCTGCCTGAGGAAATTCTGGACCTTTTAGGTCATGTAAAAAAACACCAAAAAACTGGACTGTAACAAATGTTCAATAAATATGCAACATTACAAGCATGTGAATTGCAGCCTCAAGACTAGAAAAAAACCAAGGAGAAAAATTGTAGGAAAAATACCCTGACTATAAATAAATAAATTGCAAGTGCTTAATAACAGGGTACTAAGTATATACATTTTTGCAAAAAGGTAAGAAGCTGTGTCACCTCGTCACGGTGTACCCATCTGAGACAGTCCCTAACCTACTAAAGTTAAAAACATATTCTGTACCTGACTTGTGTCATGTCAAAACTTCAATATGAATGGTAAAGTGGTCAGCTGCGTCCCAGATTAAATACACAACAAAAGTGAGAAGCAAGTAGTTGTTCAGCCTCAGTATCAGGAGGGCTGTGCCCCCAACTTGCAATAAAGCAAGATAAAAGACAAAAAAAAAACACCAAAAAACTGAGCTGTAACAAATGTTCAATGAACATGCAACATTACAAGCATGTGATTGCAGCCTCAAGACTAGAAAAAAGCCTTGGTTTTTTTCTAGTCTTGAGGCTGCAATTCACATGCTTGTACTGTCTCAGATGGGTACACCGTAACGAGGTGTGACAGCTTCTTACCTTTTTGCAAAAATGTATATACTAAGTACCCTGTTATTAAGCACTTGCAATTTATTTATTTATAGTCAAGGTACTTTTCCTACAATTTTTCTCCTTGTTTTTTTTTCCTTTTAGGTCATATG
This sequence comes from Anomaloglossus baeobatrachus, assembly GCF_048569485.1. Lineage (NCBI taxonomy): Eukaryota > Metazoa > Chordata > Amphibia > Anura > Aromobatidae > Anomaloglossus > Anomaloglossus baeobatrachus. The sequence continues at coordinate 163,351,004 of NC_134353.1, forward strand.
TATGATCACATGATAGGTGAATTGAAAGGATATGCAGATGTTCAACTGCTGCACCCTCTGTGCAGGTCCCAGTGGCTCCTCTTCTGCTCTGCAATAGAGTTGAGCGCGGTTCGTGGTTCATGGTTCTACAGTTTTTTCTTTTTTTTTCCTTGTCTTCCTTCCCTAAGCGTGCGCGTGTAGTGGGGCGGGCCAGCATGTCAGCCAATCCCAGACATACACACAGCTAAGTGGACTTTTAGCCAGAGAAGCAACGGCATGTGTGATAGGATGTCCATGTCACATGTCCCTGCATTATAAAAACGGGTATCTGGCCGTCCGGACGCCATTATCTGCCTTCTGCGTCTGGGTGTCAGTCACCGCAGGTGCAGCTCCTGTCTCCGATACTGCTGTGTACGCTCTACACACAGCACTATACAGAATAGGGATAGAAGTTTCTTTTAGCCCTTGTAAGGGCTAATAACAGCAGGCTCAGAGCCATAGGTGACAGTCAGGTCCGTGGAAACAGATTTTAACAGCTACAGATAAGAGCAGCTGTGTAGCTAAGGTCAGGGACTTCCTCGCTGCATTTCACCATTAGGAGGGATATAAAGTGAGGCTTCCTTTCCTCTACAAAGACCCACAACCATGCCACTGTACCCTCCAGCCCTTTGCACACTCAAGCTCATTGTTACTAAGCCATTATACTAGCAAACACTGAGGAAACTTAGTGGCATCCTAAAAGTGGCTGTTGTACTCCATTTGTGCCCCACTGGTGCCAAGCTATTTGCAGCACCACTGCATTGCAGACTCAAACTCATTGTTACTAAGCCATTATACTAGCAAACACTGAGTAAACTTAGTGGCATCCTAAAAGTGGCTGTTGTACTTCATTATTGTCCCACTGGTGCAAAGCTATTTGCGGCACCTCTGCATTGCACACTGAAACTCATTGTTACTAAGCCATTCTAATAGCAATTTATGCTGCCAGTTTAAGGCCCGTAGTTGCGTTGTCAGGGATAGTTATTATTGTTTATTCTGCTGTTAATAAAGCTAGACCACCGCTGCAATCTACACCACCTCTCAATTTTTACTACCACATTTTAAGTGCACAATCTTGTCGCAATCAAAATGAGTGGCAAAATGACAGATGCTGGTGGAAAGGGGAAGAGGCGTGTTGGAAAAGGAAAAAAGGGTTTGTACGTGGGGAAGGTGGCAAAGCTCCATTAACATCTGCTGAAGATAGACCTCTTCCAGCAAAAGTAAGATGTCTACTACTTACCATGGACAATCCGATGTGCTCCCTTTTTTACGGACACGAACAACTGGAACAAAGGTAGATGATGGCCAAAAAAAGAAAATGCTTGAATGGATCTCAAGTGGTCCAACAAGTGCCCTCTCCACCACCTCAACTACCGCATCCAAAAAACACCAGCCCTCTGAGTTGTCAGCCCAATCACACTTGCTTTCTCCCAGCTCTGAAGTCTCCATCCGCCCTGCACAGTATGGTGGAACTGAGATGGCTGAGTCTGCAGAGCTGTTCAGTCACACTATAGCCTGGAAATCAGAGGTCTGCTCCCAAGCTACAGTGAGTACAGACCAGGAAATGGTCTGCAGTGATGCCCAGGACCTTTGTGACTCTGATTCAGGCCATGAGGACCACGTTTCTGAGCATAATGTTGACCCTTATTCACAAACTGTAACACCTGTTGTTATAGACAATGAGGAACATACTGATGACGATGAGACGCAGATACCAGATTGGGATGACAACTTAAATATCGGTTCACGTCAGGAAGAGGCTGAGGGTGAGAGGAGTGCAAACACAACACTTGATGAGGAAGTTCAAGATCCCACCTACTGTCATATATTACATAGTTACTTAGGTTGAAAAAAGACCTAGGTCCATCTAGTTCAACCTTCCTCCACCAGTTCTATATTTAGTCACTAAGTCATTTATAACCAACAATGTTTTGTGTACTGAGGAAATCATCCAGCCCTTTTTTAAAAGCTGTTATAGTATCTGCCATTACTACCTCTTGTAGTAGTGTATTCCACAGTCTGACCACTCTAACTGTAAAGAACCCTTTCCTATTTAGGTGTCGGAATCGCTTTTCTTCCACTCGCAGTGAGTGCCCCCTGGTCCTTAGTATTGTTTTCGGAAGAAATAAGTCATGTGCCAGTCCTTTATATTGACCACACATGTATTTATACATATAAATGAGATCTTCTCTGAGATGTCTTTTTTCTAAGCTAAACATATCTAACTTTTTCAACCTGTCATCATATGGGAGGCCTTCCATTCCTTGTAATAGTCTAGTTGCCCGCCTTTGAACTGACTCTAACTTCTGAATGTCCTTTTTAAAATGTGGAACCCAAAACTGGATCCCGTATTCCAGATGTGGCCTTACAAGTGAATTATATAGGGGTAACAATACGTTGGGATCCCGGGATCTAATCTCTCTTTTTATACACCCTAAAATCTTGTTTGCTTTAGCAGCTGCTGCTTGACATTGAGTGCTGCTGCTCAGCTTATTTGTAATGAGAATACCCAAGTCCTTCTCCTGTTCTGTAGTCCTGAGTTTACTTCCATTTAATGTATACGCAGCTATAGGATTACTCCGTCCTAGGTGCATTACTTTACATTTATCAACATTAAATCTCATTTGCCAAGTATCTGCCCATTCTGACATCTTATCCAGATCTTTTTGTAATATTGTGCTATCCAGGTCAGTTTTTAATATCCTACATAGTTTGGTGTCATCGGCAAAGACTGACACTGTACTATCAATCCCATCCACAAGGTCATTAATAAAGAGAGTAAAAAGAATCGGTCCAAGCACAGATCCCTGCGGCACCCCACTGCTGACTATAGCCCATTTAGAGAATGTACCATTTATGACTACTCTTTGTTTCCTATCTTTTAGCCAATTCCTTACCCAGTTGCATATTGTGTCCCCTAGTCCTTGCTTCTGGAGCTTTAGTATAAGGCTATTATGTGGTACAGTATCAAATGCCTTTGCAAAGTCCAAATAAATCACATCAGCTGCATTACCAATATCCAGGTTTGCACTTACCCCCTCATAGAACCCCAACAGGTTGGTTAGACATGACTTATCTTTCATGAATCCATGCTGTTTGTCAGTTATCATATTATTTTCTGCAATATATTTTTGCATGTCATCCCTTAAAATGCCCTCAAAAACTTTGCATACTACTGATGTCAGGCTTACTGGACGGTAGTTGCCTGGATCTACCCTCTTACCTTTCTTAAATATCGGTACCACATCAGCAATCCTCCAATCCTGAGGCACCAACCCTGTTACAAGTGAGTCTAAAAAGATGAGATACAGCGGTCTGTCGATTACGGAGCTCAATTCCCTCAATATTCATGGATGAATGCCATCTGGCCCTGGGGATTTGTCAATGTTTAATTTACTCAGACGTAGGCGTACTTCATCTTGTGTTAAATTAATTATATCGGGTGGTGGACTTTGATTTTTCACTTGTTGAATGATCCCTGGTACAGTTAGTTCCTTGGTGAATACAGATGAGAAATGCCTATTTAATATCTCAGTCTTTTGTTTGTCCTCTATAACTAACTTGTTATTATATTTTAAGGGTCCGATACTATCCTTTGTTTTCCTTTTGGCATTAATGTATTTATAAAAGATTTTGGGATTTATTTTAATGTCATTGGCGATTTTTTTTCAGTAGCTAGTTTTGCTTGTTTGATTTCTTTTTTGCATTGCCTATTGATATCTTTATACTCCTGCAATGCTATTTCTGTATTCTCAGCCTTTAAGATTTTAAACGCCCTTTGTTTTTGTTTTATTATACTTTGTACAGTCTTATTTATCCATAGTGGTTTCTTTTTATTTCTGGACATTTTATTACCAGAGGGTATACGTTTTTTACAGGACTCTAGTAGTATATCCTTAAACTTACCCCATTTATGTTCGGTATCCCCAGTTATCATGACTCTGTCCCAAGCTACACATTTAAGCTCTTCCCTTAATTTGTTGAAATCAGCTTTCCTAAAATTCCAGGTTTTAGCATTCCCCCTTTGAAATGTTCTATTGAATATTATGTCGAAGCTTACCATATTATGATCGCTGGTGCCCAAGTGCTCCCGGACCTGTAGATCTGAAATTGTATCCGGTCTATTTGACAGGACCAGATCTAGCAAATTATCTCCCCTGGTCGGTTCACCTACCATCTGAGAGAGGAAATGGTCTTGAATGGTAGATAAGAACTTACAGCTTTTAGCAGAACCAGAAGATTCTATGTCCCACTGTATGTCTGGATAGTTGAAATCCCCCATAATAAGAACCCGATTATTATTATTAGCTGTCTTTTCAATTTGTTCCAGCATTTCACCCTCTATTTGTTCAGGTATGTTAGGAGGCTTATAGCAAACTCCAATTAGCATTTTTCCATTATTCCCCTCTCCATGTACATTTACCCATACTGACTCTACATTGTTGCTGTTCCCTTCAATGTCATCATACAACACAGGTTTTAGGTTAGATTTGATAAATATACACACCCCACCACCTTTTTGGCCTTTCCTGTCCTTCCTAAATGTACTATAACCCTGTATGTTTGTCACCCAGTCATGGCTTTCATCCAGCCAGGTTTCCGTAATGCCCACCACATCATAATCCATGGTTGACATAAGAGTCTCCAATTCATTCATTTTGTTTGCAAGACTTCTTGAATTTGCCAGTAGACATTTAATCCTATTAACACCTTTATTACTCCTAGCCTCCCTACGTTCCTTGTATGTCCCATCCCCCCCTGATCCTTCATTGACCCCTACCGTCTCCCTGTCTCTATCTGCTCTATCTATCCCCTTATTTGCTCCACTACCCTCCCTCCCCCCCGATCCTAGTTTAAAAGCTCCTCCATCCGTCTGACCATTTTCTCCCCCAGCACAGCTGCACCTTCCCCATTGAGGTGCAGCCCGTCCCTACCGTAGAGCCTGTAGCCGACTGAGAAGTCGGCCCAGTTCTCCATGAACCCGAACCCTTCCTTCCTGCACCAATTTCTAAGCCACATATTTATCTCCCTAAGCTCCCGCTGTCTTTCTAGTGACGCTCGTGGCACCGGTAGTATTTCTGAAAACACCACCTTGGAGGTCCTGGACTTCAGCTTCTCTCCTAGTTCCCTGTAATCATTTTTAAGGACCTTCCACCTGCCTCTAACTTTGTCATTAGTACCAATGTGCACCATGACCGCTGGGTTTTCCCCAGCCCCACCCAGCAATCTGTCTATCCGATCCACAATATGCCGAACCCGAGCACCCGGCAGACAACACACTGTTCGGCATTCACGGTCTCAGTGACAGATGACCCTGTCTGTCCGCCTAATTATAGAGTCCCCTACCACCAACATCTGTCTGGGCTTTGCTGCACTCCTATTTCCCTCCTTCCTACAGCAGTTGTTTTCCTGGTTGCTAGGAGCAACATCCTGCTGTAGTGACCCTAGTCCAGGCTCTTCATTCCTAATATCAGCCAAACAGGCATATTTACTAGGTTGTGCCAGGTCAGGACTAGGCTCCCTGACACTTTTCCCCCTACCTCTTCTTCTAACTGTTACCCAGCTACCTACCTCTGGGTCCTGATCTTCCCCACTTCCACCCTCCTCCATATCACTGACCCCAGCCAGAGAAAGCTCAGTGAGCTCTAAACTCCTCTCCAGGTTTGCAATGCCCCTTAGTGTTGCAAGCTGCTTATTTAGATCAGTTACCTTGGCTTCCAAATACGCAACATGCTTGCATCGAGTGCAGACATATTCACCCTCGAACGGTTGCTCAAGGCATGCATACATCTGACAAGATACACACCTGGTAGCATTGTCCATGGAGCACCTATCACATGGGGATCAACAGTAAAGTAGAAAAACAAAGAGAAAAAAACGAAAGAAACCCAATGGGAAACGTATAAGGATAAATTCAAACTATGTTCTTGTGTCAAACTATGTAATTGTGTTGAAACTATGCACTTATCTTAAATTCAGCACTTTACTTCAGTTCAGCACCTCGCTCGCTCAGCACCTCGCTAGTACTGGCTGGTTTATATAGATGTACAATGACTATCAGAAGCTGCTAGAAGCTTCTAGAAACAGGTGTGACTAATCCTACTAATTAAATCACAAGACTAACTTTTTTTTTTTTCCCTTTTCACAGAATCACAAACAGGCACACAATTCCCTAATGAAATTCAACAATTACAGTTATCACCACTATGTAATTGTGTTGAAACTATGCACTTATCTTAAATTCAGCACTTTACTTCAGTTCAGCACCTCGCTCGCTCAGCACCTCGCTAGTACTGGCTGGTTTATATAGATGTACAATGACTATCAGAAGCTGCTAGAAGCTTCTAGAAACAGGTGTGACTAATCCTACTAATTAAATCACAAGACTAACTTTTTTTTTTTTTTCCCTTTTCACAGAATCACAAACAGGCACACAATTCCCTAATGAAATTCAACAATTACAGTTATCACCACTATGTAATTGTGTTGAAACTATGCACTTATCTTAAATTCAGCACTTTACTTCAGTTCAGCACCTCGCTCGCTCAGCACCTCGCTAGTACTGGCTGGTTTATATAGATGTACAATGACTATCAGAAGCTGCTAGAAGCTTCTAGAAACAGGTGTGACTAATCCTACTAATTAAATCACAAGACTAACTTTTTTTTTTTTCCCTTTTCACAGAATCACAAACAGGCACACAATTCCCTAATGAAATTCAACAATTACAGTTATCACCACTATGTAATTGTGTTGAAACTATGCACTTATCTTAAATTCAGCACTTTACTTCAGTTCAGCACCTCGCTCGCTCAGCACCTCACTAGTACTGGCTGGTTTATATAGATGTACAATGACTATCAGAAGCTGCTAGAAGCTTCTAGAAACAGGTGTGACTAATCCTACTAATTAAATCACAAGACTAACTTTTTTTTTTTTCCCTTTTCACAGAATCACAAACAGGCACACAATTCCCTAATGAAATTCAACAATTACAGTTATCACCACTATGTAATTGTGTTGAAACTATGCACTTATCTTAAATTCAGCACTTTAATTCAGTTCAGGACCTCGCTCGCTCAGCACCTCGCTAGTACTGGCTGGTTTATATAGATGTACAATGACTATCAGAAGCTGCTAGAAGCTTCTAGAAACAGGTGTGACTAATCCTACTAATTAAATCACAAGACTAACTTTTTTTTTTTCCCTTTTCACAGAATCACAAACAGGCACACAATTCCCTAATGAAATTCAACAATTACAGTTATCACCACTATGTAATTGTGTTGAAACTATGCACTTATCTTAAATTCAGCACTTTACTTCAGTTCAGCACCTCGCTCGCTCAGCACCTCGCTAGTACTGGCTGGTTTATATAGATGTACAATGACTATCAGAAGCTGCTAGAAGCTTCTAGAAACAGGTGTGACTAATCCTACTAATTAAATCACAAGACTAACTTTTTTTTTTTTTTCCCTTTTCACAGAATCACAAACAGGCACACAATTCCCTAATGAAATTCAACAATTACAGTTATCACCACTATGTAATTGTGTTGAAACTATGCACTTATCTTAAATTCAGCACTTTACTTCAGTTCAGCACCTCGCTCGCTCAGCACCTCGCTAGTACTGGCTGGTTTATATAGATGTACAATGACTATCAGAAGCTGCTAGAAGCTTCTAGAAACAGGTGTGACTAATCCTACTAATTAAATCACAAGACTAACTTTTTTTTTTTTCCCTTTTCACAGAATCACAAACAGACACACAATTCCCTAATGAAATTCAACAATTACAGTTATCACTAGTGATGAGCGAGTACTAAAAAGCTCGGGTGCTCGAAGCTCGGGCCGAGCCTCCCAAGATACTCGTGTACTCGGCCCGAGCAACGAGCCCAATGTTATCCTATGGGAGACCCGAGTATTTTTGTGAAATGACCCCCCGGCAGCATGGAGAAACCCTAAAAATGTCACAAAAGTCTCAGAAGAGTGCTCAAATGACATGGCAAAATCATGGGGAAGACCCCTTGAAGCATTTATCACTGAAAAGTCACAGCTGTGAACAATTTTGTCCGCGTTTTACGCCATTTTTACGGACTCACCAGAAAACCTTCCAAAATGACCCCAAAATGATTTTTCATGGCGGAAATGTTAAGGGCACATACCCAATAGTGAGATAGAGCTGGTGTATGTTACTTTTTGAGATTAATACATGAAAGATTTTACGTGAAAACATTGTGTGGCACTCCGATGTCCCTGAGAAGAGACGTACATGAAGGCCTCTTGAGTCTAATGTGCCCATTTTGAGGAAGTGAGTCTTTGTAGTATTTTCCTTTGCCAGAGCAGTCCAAAATTGTGAGGTTCACCAATGCCCCTGCATACAGACGTGCATGAGGGCCTGTAAACCTGAAGTGCCCATTGTAAGGAAGTGGGTCTATTGTAGTATAGCCCTTAGGCAGGGCAGCCAAAAATTGGGAGGCTCCACGTTGTCCCTGGATAGAGACGTGCATGAGGGCCTGTAAACCTGAAGTGCCCATTGTAAGGAAGTGGGTCTATTGTAGTATAGCCCTTAGGCAGGGCAGCCAAAAATTGGGAGGCTCCACGTTGTCCCTGGATAGAGACGTGCATGAGGGCCTGTAAACCTGAAGTGCCCATTGGAAGGAAGTGGGTCTATTGTAGTATAGCCCTTAGGCAGGGCAGCCAAAAATTGGGAGGCTCCACGTTGTCCCTGGGTAGAGACGTGCATGAGGGCCTCAAAACATTAAGTGTCCATTGTCAGGAAGTGGGTGTATTATAGTATAGCCCTTAGGCAGGGCAGCCAAAAATTGGGAGGCTCCACGTTGTCCCTGGGTAGAGACGTGCATGAGGGCCTCAAACCATTAAGTGTCCATTGTCAGGAAGTGGGTGTATTATAGTATAGCCCTTAGGCAGGGCAGCCAAAAATTGGGAGGCTCCACATTGTCCCTGGATAGAGACGTGCATGATGGCCTGTAAACCTGAAGTGCCCATTGTAAGGAAGTGGGTCTATTGTAGTATAGCCCTTAGGCAGGGCAGCCAAAAATTGGGAGGCTCCACGTTGTCCCTGGATAGAGACGTGCATGAGGGCCTGTAAACCTGAAGTGCCCATTGGAAGGAAGTGGGTCTATTGTAGTATAGCCCTTAGGCAGGGCAGCCAAAAATTGGGAGGCTCCACGTTGTCCCTGGGTAGAGACGTGCATGAGGGCCTCAAAACATTAAGTGTCCATTGTCAGGAAGTGGGTGTATTATAGTATAGCCCTTAGGCAGGGCAGCCAAAAATTGGGAGGCTCCACGTTGTCCCTGGGTAGAGACGTGCATGAGGGCCTCAAAACATTAAGTGTCCATTGTCAGGAAGTGGGTGTATTATAGTATAGCCCTTAGGCAGGGCAGCCAAAAATTGGGAGGCTCCACGTTGTCCCTGGGTAGAGACGTGCATGAGGGCCTCAAAACATGAAGTGTCCATTGTCAGGAAGTGGGTGTATTATAGTATAGCCCTTAGGCAGGGCAGCCAAAAATTGGGAGGCTCCACATTGTCCCTGGGTAGAGACGTGCATGAGGGCCTCAAAACATTAAGTGTCCATTGTCAGGAAGTGGGTGTATTATAGTATAGCCCTTAGGCAGGGCAGCCAAAAATTGGGAGGCTCCACGTTGTCCCTGGGTAGAGACGTGCATGAGGGCCTCAAAACATTGTTCCCATTGCAAAGGAGCGGGTCTCCTGTCGTTGTAATGTCCATTCTGCAAAGAATGGGCGAAAAAATTTACCACTGGGGGTATACCTGAAACAAAGGCCTAAGTATTGCAATTTGTAACGGTCATCATCATGGTGGTGCATGAGGAGAAGGAGGAGCAGTCCAGCGGTTATCCAAAGTCCAGAAGTGTGTACCCATGGGTGAGTGGAGGTACATGGCAAACTTTAAATTCCGCTCTCATTTGCTGGTGGTGTGGTGAAGTCTGGCCCAATCCAACCCTTGTTCATCTTGATCACAGTCAGCCTGTCAGCATTTTCAGTTGACAGGCGGGTGCGTTTATCTGTAATGATTCCACCTGCGGCACTAAAAACACGCTCTGACAAAACGCTAGCAGCAGGGCAGGCCAGGACTTCCAAGGCGTAGAGAGCCAATTCATGCCACGTGTCCAGCTTGGATACCCAATAATTGTAAGGCACAGAGGAATGTCGGAGTACAGTTGTTCGATCTGCAAGGTACTCCTTCAGCATCTGGGCAAACTTAGGATTTCTTGTGGCACTACCCCGCACCTCAGGGGCTGTGGTACGTGAGGGGCTGAGAAAACTGTCCCACATCTTAAAGACTGTTCCCCTACCTCTGGCGGATTGGACTTGTGCCTCTCTCGGCTGTACGCCTCGGTTGTCCACTGATTCATGACCTATGCCGCTAGCGTTTTGTGAGGGGAATGCTTTGCCTACTTCCGTGACTATGGCCTTCCGGAACTGCTGCATTTTGGTTGACCTCTCCTCCACGGGAATAAGAGACAAAAAGTTCTCCTTGTAGCGTGGGTCTAACAGTGTTACCAACCAGTAATGATTGTCGGCCAAGATGTTCTTAACGCGAGGGTCATGAGACAGGCAGCTTACCATAAAGTCAGCCATGTGCGCCAGACTCTTAACAGCCAGGACTTCAGTAGCCTGACCAACAAGATGACTGAACATGCTGTCCTCCTCCTCCTCATCTACCCTGTCCTCTGGCCAGCCACGCTGAACCGAGGATATGACTGGTGTGCATGTCATATCCTCAATTTGGCCGGAGAGTTGCTCCATGTCTTCATCCTCCTCCTCGTCATAGTCCTCCACTGCACGTTGTGATGAGACGAGGCTGGGCTGTGTGTTATCATCACCCACACCCACTACTGTTTCTTGCTGCAACTCATCGCGCTCCGCCTGCAATGCATCATGTTTGTTTTTCAGCAGAGACCGTTTTAGAAGGCAGAGTAGCGGTATGGTGACGCTAATAATGGCGTCATCACCACTCACCATCTTGGTGGAGTCCTCAAAGTTTTGGAGGATGGTACATAGGTCTGACATCCATCTCCACTCCTCAGGTGTTATGTGTGGAGTTTGACCCATTTCCCGACGGCTTAGGTGATGCAGGTACTCAACAACTTCCCTCTTCTGCTCACATATCCTGACCAACATGTGCAGAGTTGAATTCCAACGCGAGGGGAAATCACACACCAGTCTGTGAGCCGGAAGATGCAAACTGCGCTGAAAGCCGGCAAGGCAGGCTGAAGCAGTAGGTGACTTTCAAAAATGTGCAGACAGGCGGCGAACTTTTACCAGCAGATCAGACAGCTCTGGGTATGACTTTAGAAACCGCTGAACCACGAGGTTGAGCACATGGGCCACGCATGGAACATGTGTCAGCTGACCTCGCCTCAAAGCCGCCACCAGGTTCCGGCCATTGTCACACACGACCTTTCCTGGCTTTAGGTTCAGAGGTGTGAGCCAGTGATCTGCCTGCTGTTTCAGAGCTGTCCACAGCTCTTCTGCATTGTGGGGTTTGTCACCTATGCAGATTAGCTTCAGCACAGCCTGTTGCCGCTTCGCCGAGGCAGTGCTGCAGTGCTTCCAGTTTGTGACTGGTGTGGAGGGTACAGTGGATGAGGATGCGCAGGAGGAGGAGGAGGCTGAAGAGCATGACATTCCGGAGCTGTAGAGTGTGGGTGAAACACTGACTGAGGTAGGGCCTGCAAACCTTGGTGTGGGAAGGACGTGTTCCGTCCCTCGCTCAGACTGGGTCCCAGCTTCCACAATATTAACCCAGTGTGCCGTCAACGAGATGTAGCGGCCTTGCCCACAAGCACTTGTCCATGTGTCTGTGGTTAGGTGGACCTTGGGTGAAACAGCGTTGTTCAGGGCACGTGTGATGTTTTGTGACACGTGGTTATGCAACGCGGGGACGGCACACCGGGAGAAATAGTGGCGGCTGGGGACCGAGTAACGTGGGACAGCTGCCACCATCAGGTCACGGAATGCTTCTGTCTCCACCAGCCTAAAAGGCAACATTTCCAGCGCAAGCAGTCGCGAAATGTTAGCATTTAGAACTGTGGCATGTGGGGTGTTGGCAGTGTATTTGCGCCTGCGTTCAAAGGTTTACTGAATGGATAACTGAACGCTGCGCTGGGACAAGGACGTGCTTGATGATGGTGTTCTTTCTGCGTAGGCAACTGCAGGTGCAGGAGTGGAGGAGGCTTGTTCGCAGGCAGCATGGACAGGGGATTGGCTCGCATGCACAACCAGCGAAGACGTAGCAGTGACATCAGCAAGCACTGCTCCTCGACTCTGTTGTACTTCCCACAAAGTCGGGTGCTTGGCTGACATGTGCCTGATCATGCTGGTGGTGGTCAGGCTACTAGTTTTGGTACCCCTGCTGATGCTGGCACGGCAGGTGTTGCAAATGGCCTTTTTTGAATCATCTGGATCCAACTTAAAAAACTGCCAGACTCGGGAAGACCTAACATTTGTACAGGCATCTTGTGTCGTCGTGTTGTTCCAGGGAACGGTTGCCTGACTTCTGCCTGGGGCCACCACCCTGCTTCTTACTGCCTGTTGTGATGCTACGCCTCCCTCCCCCTGTGCACTGCTGTCCTCGCTCTGCATATCCTCCTGCCAGGTTGGGTCAGTTACTGGATCATCCACCACGTCGTCTTCCTCTTCCGCACCCTGCTCCTCCTCCTGACTTCCTGACAATTGTGTCTCATCATCGTCCACCACTTGTTGAGACACGTTGCCAACTTCGTGAGAATGTGGCTGCTCAAATATTTGGCCATCTGTACAGACGATCTCCTCATGACCCACTTCAATATGAGCTGGCGAGAGGCCAGAATGTGTGAATGGAAACGTGAACAGCTCTTCCGAGTGTCCAAGTGTGGGATCATTAATGTCCGAGGAGGACGTGTACTCAGCCTGGTGGTAGGAAGGAGGATCAGGTTCAGAAATGTGCGGTGCAGTATCACGGCTACTGACACTTGACCGTGTGGAAGACAGAGTGTTTGTGGTGGTGCCAATCTGACTGGAAGCATTATCTGCTATCCAACTAACAACCTGTTGACACTGGTCTTGGTTCAAGAGCGGTGTACTGCTGCGGTCCCCAAGAATTTGGGACAGGACGTGCGAGCGACTAGATGTGGCCCTTTGTTGTGGCGAAATTAGAGCTTGCCCACGACCTCGGCCTCTGCCTGCACCACCATCACGTCCACTTCCTTGTTCCTTGCCAATGCCCTTGCGCATTTTGCAATGCTGTGCACTGCTGACGTGTATATTCACTACTTGTGCGTTATATCAAAGTTTGTGGAAATTGCACACAAGTGCACCTGTACGCTGCCACCAACAGGCACACACGTGCGGTTTTAAAAACCAAGCACGGACGCAATAAGAACCTAACAGGTTTTTTTGGGGAGCGACAATTACAGACAAGTCAGACACTATCTGGACTGTTTTACACTGTGTACACCAGCCCCAGATATGATGAAGGCTGGTATATGGTCACCACTACCCTGCCTGCCTGCCTGCCTGTATACTGGTACAATAGTCCTGACAAGGACTCTTCTGGTCACTAGCCTGTATTCAGACCTGGCTATACCCTGCCTGTATATAGCAACAATAGTCCTGAGAAGGACTCTGCTACTGTACTCCGACCTGGCTATACCCTGCCTGCCTGTATACAACTAGAATAGTCCTGAGAAGGACTTTTGGTCACACTGTTTGCAGCCCTGCAACTGAAAAAGCTATAAAGGGCCGCAAAGCTTTCCCTGAATCAGCGACACTCTCCCTGCACTGACTGTCTGGATAGCTGTGAGCAGAGCACAACGCGCCGGCCGGTATAAAGGCTCGGTCACGCTGTGCAGGCCGGCCAATCACTGCAATTCCACAACTAACAGGGCTGTGGCATTGCAGTGGTCTGCCAGCCAATCCCTGCATGAGGGCTGGCTCTCAAAAGAGCGCCAACATGCAGAAATGAAGACCACGAGTACAGCACGAGTATCGCGAGATTACTCGGTCCCCGCCGAGCAGTCCGAGTACAGCGATACTCGTGCGAGTACCGAGTAGTTACAAGCATGCTCGCTCATCACTAGTTATCACCACTATGTAATTGTGTTGAAACTATGCACTTATCTTAAATTCAGCACTTTACTTCAGTTCAGCACCTCGCTCGCTCAGCACCTCGCTAGTACTGGCTGGTTTATATAGATGTACAGTGACTATCAGAAGCTGCTAGAAGCTTCTAGAAACAGGTGTGACTAATCCTACTAATTAAATCACAAGACTAACTTTTTTTTTTTTTTCCCTTTTCACAGAATCACAAACAGACACACAATTCCCTAATGAAATTCAACAATTACAGTTATCACCACTATGTAATTGTGTTGAAACTATGCACTTATCTTAAATTCAGCACTTTACTTCAGTTCAGCACCTCGCTCGCTCAGCACCTCGCTAGTACTGGCTGGTTTATATAGATGTACAATGACTATCAGAAGCTGCTAGAAGCTTCTAGAAACAGGTGTGACTAATCCTACTAATTAAATCACAAGAATAACTTTTTTTTTTCCCTTTTCACAGAATCACAAACAGACACACAATTCCCTAATGAAATTCAACAATTACAGTTATCACCACTATGTAATTGTGTTGAAACTATGCACTTATCTTAAATTCAGCACTTTACTTCAGTTCAGCACCTCGCTCGCTCAGCACCTCGCTAGTACTGGCTGGTTTATATAGATGTACAATGACTATCAGAAGCTGATAGAAGCTTCTAGAAACAGGTGTGACTAATCCTACTAATTAAATCACAACACTAACTTTTTTTTTTTTTCCCTTTTCACAGAATCACAAACAGACACACAATTCCCTAATGAAATTCAACAATTACAGTTATCACCACTATGTAATTGTGTTGAAATTATGCACTTATCTTAAATTCAGCACTTTACTTCAGTTCAGCACCTCGCTCGCTCACTACTGTCAACCCACAGTCAGGCACTCGAGGACGTCAACAGAGGCGGTGGAGGAGGATGCTACTGACGATGAAGTTACCTTGCGCCTTCCTGGACAGAGGAGTAGTACTGGTAGCACGTCTACAACTGCATCCTCAGCCACCACTCTGCCTCTGAGCACTAGTCGGGGGGGGCTCAGCAGGTCGCATGCCCTCTAAGCCTTGCCTAGCCTGGACCTTTTTTGACATAGAAAAATATCTCCCAAATCATGTGATATGTAAAATTTGACGACTTCTTCCATGAATCGTCACATGAATAAATATCACATGTCCCAGTGGGAAGCTCACCATGCTGCAATGCGGTCTAGCCGAGCGAACCATCCACCGCCTGCCCCTTCAAGTGCATTCGCGCGATCTTCATCTTCTAGGACTGTGGGGACAGCTGTCACACCTGGTTTTCCACGCACAACTTCCACCACTGTAACCGCAACAGGCAGTTTGCTTGGTAGGTCGTCATTTGGTTTGGAATGGGAAACAAGTGCGTGTGTACAGCTCTCTCAGACATCGATAGCATCAACGTTGGATGAAGGCAACATCATGTCTACGCCTGCACTTTCCTCACAAACCTGCATTTTTTCAGGGACACCCTACTCAACACCGTCTACACACAGCAGCCAGATCTCTGTCCCTCAGATGTGGACAAATAAAAGGCCATTTCCTGCGACCCATGACAAAGCTAAGACGTTGACTTTATCCCTCTGTAAGCTCTTGGCTACTGAAATGCTGACTTTCCTCCTGGTGGACACACAGGATTTTAGAGACCTTATGTCTGTCACTGTGCCCCAGTACCAGATGTCCAGTTGCCATTACTTCTCTAAGAAAGGTGTGCCTGCGCTACACCAGCATGTCGCACACAATATCACCGCTTCCTTGAGAATCTCTATGTGTGAACGGGTGCATTTCACCACTGATACTTGGACCAGTAAGCATGGACAGGGACGTTACATATTGCTGACTGGGCACTGGGTAACTATGGTGATAGATGGTGAAGGGTCTGCTGCAAAGTCTTGCCGTCCCCACGACTTGTGTGTCAATCCTCTGTCTGTCCAAGTTCCGCCACTGCTTCTGCCTCCTCCACCTCGTCTGGGTCCTCCACCTCCGCACCAAGCCTGCCTGGTCAGGCCACCAGCGTTCTTACTGCGCAGAAGGAATCGCGCACCCCTCATTACTATGCTGGCAGCACAGCGCAATGGCATTAGGCGGTCTTTATCTTGAAATGTCTTGGAAATAAGAGTCACACAGCAGCTTATTTGTGGGCAGCTCTGGAGACTGAGTTTGGTAAATGGTTGTCTCCACTCAACCTGCAGCCTGGTAAGGCCGTGTGCGACAATGCTGCAAACCTGTATGCGGCCCTTTGCCTGGGCAAGGTGACACACGTGCCTTGTATGGCTCACGTGTTGAACCTTGTTGTCCAGCAATTTTTAACACACTATCCCAGCCTAGATGGCCTTCTTAAGAGGGCATGAAAACTGTCTGCTCACTTCCGCCGTTTAACCACCGCTGCTGAGCGACTTGCATCGCTCCAAAAGTCTTTCGGCCTGCTGGTTAATCGCCTGAAATGCGATGTGCCGACATGCTGGAATTCGACTCTCCACATGTTACAGCGACTGTGGCAGCACCGTCGAGCCCTGGCTCAATACGTCATGACGTATAGCCTGGGCCAACGAGATGCAGACGTGGGGCAGATCACCCTGATGGAGTGGTCTTAGATCAAGGACCTACGCACCCTTCTGCACCTTTTCGACATGGCGACGAATATGTTTAGCGCTGACAATACCATTATCAGCATGACAATTCCAGTCATTTACATGCTGGAGCACACGCTAAACACTATTCGGAGTCAGGGGGTGGGACAACAGGAAGGGGAGGAACTACAGGAGGATTCATATGCACAAGACACAACAACATCACCAAGGTCCAGACGTTCATCATCACCAACGCGGCAGGCATGGGACCATGTGGGACAGGGATCAACAAGGGCGCATAGTTATGCCACAAACACAGCGTGGACTTTGTCCGCATGGCTGCGCAAGACACATGAGCGCCTTCTTGCTGCACTACCTCCAACATGACCCTCGTATTGTCAAAATTAGAAGTGATGATGACTACTGGCTTGCCACACTATTAGATCCCCGGTACAAGTCCAAATTTTGTGACATAATTCCTGCCATAGAAAGGGACGCACGTATGCAGGAGTATCAGCAAAAGCTGTTACTCGTTCTTAGCTCGGCTTTTCCACCAAACAACCCTGGTCCAGGGAGTGAATCTCCCAGTTGTAACTTGACAAACATGGGACATTCTCGTCATCTTCAACAGTCTACCCGTACCAGCAGCACCGCATCTGGTGCTGGTAACAGCAATTTTATTGAATCTTTTCATACTTTTTTTAGACCATCCTTTGCAAGGCCACCAGAGACAACAAGTCTGACACATAGTCAACGGATGGAGAGGATGATAGTATTGTTGTGGGCGGGGAGGGCACTGCTCTCACCACGCTCGGGTCCGGCGCTGCTGCTCGGTGGCTCGAGTGGTGGGCCGGATCCGGGGACTCGAGCGGCGCTCCTCGCCCTTGAGTGAAAGGGGGTAGTGTGGTTTGGGGGATTTGGTCCGTGACGCCACCCACGGTTTGTGGTGAGGTTGGGGCACCTCCGCTGCTGTTGACGGGGATCCCGGGAACGATGGCAGGGAGCAGCTGGGATGTTTCTCTCCCCTCCGTGGGTAGGGGGGTTGGTGGTCCCGGGGCCTGGTGAGGTGACGGGGAGGCAGGGTCGGGTAAGGTGCAGGGTCGCTTGGACTGCGCAGTGCGGTGCCGGACGGCACGGTAGTACTCACTCAGCCACAAATGGATGCAAAGTCTCTGGTAAAATAAACGGCTGAATGGACGGGTCCCGCAGCCGGCTGCTGTGGTTTCTCCCGGACGGTTGGTGGTGGCTGCCTTTCCCTGCACCTTTTGTGTATCTTCGGTCCCGATGGCTTCCCACTGGTAACCCGCTCCCCAGCGTGTATATCGGCCGGAGGAGCCCTTTTGCCCGCAGGCTCTGGCCCTGGGAACTCTAGCTGTGGCGGTAGCTGTATTGTGCTGGTTGGACGGTTGCCTTCAATCGGGTCTTGGCTGTTTGGAAACCCCTGGGGTTCCTGTCACTAACGGATTTGACCTGTTTAACGGCGATTCCAAGCCTAATCAGGGTCCGCAGGCCCTGCCGGTTTGTGCTGGCTTCACTTCGCTCCCCGGTTCGGTACCGGCAGGCCACCGCCCGTCCCCGGTCCTACGGTTCCGCGTTGATCTGCCTCTCTTGCAGACGGCCACCACCGTCTGCCAACCTTGCTCTCGGTGCCCGGGCCACGTACCCGGACACAGTCAGTTTGCTCCTCTACTACCACTTTACTCCTCACTCTTTGACCTCCCTAACTTCACTAACTTCCTTTTCCCGCCTCCAGGACTGTGAACTCCTCAGTGGGTGGGGCCAACCACCTGGCTCCACCCCACCTGGTGTGGACATCAGCCCCTGGAGGCAGGCAACAAGGAGATTTGGTGTCTGGCTGATGTCCCTATCTCGGGGTGTGGGGTGTTGTGTTGCAGTCCCTGTGACGACTTGGCTAGTCCAGGGCGCCACAGTATCTCCAAATGAACATCGATGCCATGACTTTGCAAATGGAGCCTTGCTCATTTTGGGCTTCAAATCTTGAAAAATGGCCAGAGCTCTCCACTTACGCCTTGGAGATTTTGTCGTGTCCAGCTGCCAGCGTTGTCTCTGAACGTGCCTTCAGTGCTGCTGGGTGTGTGCTGAAAGATAAGCACACGCGTCTGTCCAGTGACAATGTGGACAGACTAACGTTCATCAAAATGAACAAGTCATGGATCCACAAGGAATTTACTACCCTTGGGTCATCCTAGGGAGAGTAAATACTTGTGGATTTGAAATGTTCTTGATGCAAATCTACCTATGAAGTGTACAACTGGGGCACAAGTGCTGAAGGGGTGTGTGTGTGTGGGGCCCAATTTTTGGAAAAAAGGGAGACTCCGCTTGGAGTAACCTTGCGGTGTTTTACATGATTTTAGAAGGGCATGCCATGCCTATATCTGTGTCTCATCCTCTTTTCCTTGTAACGCTGTTTTGTTTTTGCATGAGAATTTGTTCTTGTCACTTTCCCATGTGTTTGTGTTGTGTTGTGAGTTGTTTGTCACCTTTTGGACACCTTTTGAGGGTGTTTTCTAGGAGTTTTTATGTGTTTGTGATTGCCTCCCATTGTTTCCTATGCGGTTTGAGTGGTTCGCCGAACCGGTTCGCCGAACCGAACTTGAACGAGACCTCTGTTCGGCGAACCGAACTCGAGCCGAACCACGGTCGGTTCGCTCATCTCTACTCTGCAACAATCAGGAATTGCGAGATGTGGTAATGTATAGTGTGTGTGTGTGTGTGTGTGTGTGTAAGCAAATGTGCCTGTTATAGGTCTGTGTGTCTATATGTGATTTAGCGGAGTTGTGATTGTTTATAGGTGCATGTAGTGTACATGTAGGAGAGTTGTGTGTGTCTATAGGTGCATGTAGTAGAGCAATGTATGTCTATGGTCATATAGCAGAGCCATGTATGTCTATGGGCATGTTGCAGAGACTTGTATGTCTATGGGCATGTAGCAGTGCAGTGTATGTCTATGGGAATTTAGCAGAGCTGTGTGCATAATATATATATATATATAAATATTACTGCAGAAATACACTAACAATAGATTTATCACCTCCCTATTCTACCTTATTACATTAAAATTAATAATAATCACTACTCCCCTTTACACCACCAGTCAAGTTTTAATAAGAAAGATGTTTTTTCTATTTTCTGCTGTGTTATCCTCTGGTGTGTGATATGGTAGAGTGTCTTATAGTTCAAAAAATATGGTACTTAGTAGAGTTGAGCGCGGTTCGTGGTTCGTGGTTCTCCAGTTCTAGGCTCGAGTGATTTTGGGGCATGTTCTAGATCGAACTAGAACTCGAGCTTTTTGCAAAAGCTCGATAGTTCTAGAAACGTTCGAGAACGGTTCTAGCAGCAAAAAACCAGCTAAATCCTAGCTTGGTTTCTGTTGTAATAGTGTAAGTCACTCTGTGAATCACACTATTATGACATTTCAGTGTATAGTGTGCGTGAACAGCGCCTTCAGATCACTGCTGTTTCTATAATGGCGATCGCCATTTTTTTTTTTCTTGTCTTCCTTCCCTAAGCGCGCGCGTGTAGTGGGGCGGGCCAGCATGTCAGCCAATCCCAGACACACACACAGCTAAGTGGACTTTGAGCCAGAGAAGCAACGGCATGTGTGATAGGATGTCCATGTCACATGTCCCTGCATTATAAAACCGGACATTTTCTTCCAGGACGCCATTATCTGCCTTCTGCGTCTTTGGTGTCAGACATCACTGTCGCAGCTCCGTCCTCCTGAGTCCTATCGCCGATACAGCTGTATGCGCTGCATACACAGCGTTAGACAGCTTAGGGAGAGCACTTTATAGCAGTCCTTTTAAGGGCTCAAACCGGCAGGGTCAGAGGTCATAGGTGACAGGTCCTGAAAACAGCAACAGCGTCTGTGTAGCCAAGGTCAGGGATTTCCTCCCTGCATTTCACCATTAGGAGGGAATAGAAAGGCAGGCTTCCATTCCTCTACCCAGAGCACCACAATCCTGCCACTGTACCCTCTTGTCCTCTGCACACTCCAACTCATTATAACTAAGCCATTATACTAGCAAACACTCAGTGTACCTAGTGGCATCCTATACGTGGCTATTGGACTTTGCTATAGTCCCACTAGTCCCACTAGTGCAAAGACATTTGCAGAGCGCGTCTGCCTGCATTGCACACTCCAACTCATTATAACTAAGCGATTAGACTAGCAATTTTTGCTGCCAGTTTAAGGCCTGTAGTTGCATTGTCAGGGATATTTATTCTTTATTATTCTGCTGTTAATAAAGCTAGACCACCACTGCAATCTACACCACCTCTCAATTTTTACTACCACATTTTCAGTCCACAATCTTGTCGCAATCAACATGAGTGGCAAAATGACAGATGCTGGTGGAAAGGGGAAGAGGCGTGGTGGAAAAGGCAAAAAAGGTTTTGTCCGTGGGGAAGGTGGCAAAGCTCCATTATCATCTGCTGAAGATAGACCCTCTACCAGCAAAAGTAAGATGTCTACTACTTACCATGGACAATCCGATGTGCTCCCTTTTTTACGGACACGAACAACAGGAAGAAAGGTAGATGATGGGCAAAAAAGGAAAATGCTTGAATGGATCTCAAGTGGTCCAACAAGTGCCCTCTCAGCCACTTCAAGTACCGCATCCAAAAAACACCAGTCCTCTGAGTTGTCATCCCAATCACACTTGATTTCTCCCAGCTCTGAAGTCTCCATCAGCCCTGCACAGTATGGTGGAACTGAGATGGCTGAGTCTGCAGAGCTGTTCAGTCACACTATAGCCTGGGAATCAGAGGTCTGCTCCCAAGCTACAGTGATTACAGAACAGGAAATGGTCTGCAGTGATGCCCAGAACCTTTGTGACTCGGATTCAGGCCGTGAGGAACAAGTTTCTGAGCATAATGTTGACCCTTTATCACAAACTGTAACACCTGTGGTTATAGACAATGAGGAACATTCTGATGAAGATGAGACGCAGATACCCGATTGGGATGACAACTTAAATATTCGGTCAGGGCAAGAAGAGGCTCGGTCAGAGGGGGAGGGGAGTGCAAACACAACAATTGATGATGAAGTTCTAGATCCCACCTACTGTCAACCCCCAGTCAGGCACTCGAGGAGGTCAACAGAGGCGGTGGAGGAGGATGCAACCGACGACGAAGTTACCTTGCGCCTTCCTGGACAGAGTCAGAGCACTGGTAGCACGTCTACAACTGCATCCTCAGCCACCACTCTGCCTCTGAGCATTATTCGGGGTGGATCAACAGGTCGCATGGCCTCTAAGCCTTGCCTAGCCTGGTCCTTTTTTGACATAGAAAAAGATCGCCCAAATTATGTGATATGTAAAATTTGTCATGGTTCTCTTAGTAGAGGTCAAAACCTCAGCAGTTTGACAACTTCTTCCATGAATCGTCACATGAATAAATATTATATGGCCCGGTGGGAAGCTCACCGTGCTGCAATGCGGCCTAGCGGAGCAAACCATCCACCGCCTGCCCCTTCCAGTGCATCCGCGCGCTCGTCATCTTCTAGGACTGTTGGGACAGCTGTCACACCTGTTTTTCCACCCACAACTTCCACCACTGTAACCGCAACAGGCAGTTTGCTTGGTAGGTCATCAGTTGTTTTGGAAGGGGAAACAAGTGAGTGTGTACAGCTCTCTCAGACATCGATAGCACCAACTTTGGATGAAGGCAACATCATGTCTCCGCCTGCACTTTCCTCACAAAGCTGCATTTTTCCAGGGACACCCTACTCAACACCGTCTACACACAGCAGCCAGATCTCTGTCCCTCAGATGTGGTCAAATAAAAGGCCACTTCCTGCGACCCATGACAAAGCGAAGAGGTTGACTCTATCCCTCTGTAAGCTGTTGGCTACCGAAATGCTGCCTTTCCGCCTAGTGGACACACAGGTTTTTAGAGACCTTATGTCTGTCGCTGTGCCCCAGTACCAGATGCCTAGTCGCCACTACTTCTCTAAGAAAGGTGTGCCCGCGCTACACCAGCATGTCGCACACAACATCACCGCTTCCTTGAGAAACTCTGTGTGTGAACGGGTGCATTTCACCACCGATACTTGGACCAGTAAGCATGGACAGGGACGTTACATGTCGCTGACTGGCCACTGGATAACTATGGTGATAGATGGTGAAGGGTCTGCTGCACAAGTCTTGCCGTCCCCACGACTTGTGTGTCAATCCTCTGTCTGTCCAAGTTCCGCCACTGCTTCTGCATCCTCCACCTCATCTGGGTCCTCCACCTCCGCCCCAAGCCTGCCTGGTCAGGCCACCAGCGTTCTCACTGCGCAGAAGGAATCACGCACCCCTCATTACTATGCTGGCAGCAGAGCGCAACGGCATCAGGCGGTCTTTAGCTTGACATGTCTTGGGAATAAGAGTCACACAGCTGAGGAGTTGTGGTCAGCTCTGCGGTCCGAGTTTAATAAATGGTTGTCTCCACTCAACCTGCAGCCTGGTAAGGCCGTGTGCGACAATGCTGCAAACCTGGGTGCGGCCCTTCGCCTGGGCAAGGTGACACACGTACCTTGTATGGCTCACGTGTTGAACCTTGTCGTGCAGCAATTTTTAACACAGTATCCCGGGCTAGATGGCCTTCTGACCAGGGCACGAAAACTGTCTGCTCACTTCCGCCGTTCAAGCGCCACAGCTGAGCGACTTGCATCGCTCCAGAAGTCTTTCGGCCTGCCGGTTCATCGCCTGAAATGCGATGTGCCGACACGCTGGAATTCAACTCTCCACATGTTACAGCGACTGTGGCAGCACCGCCGAGCCCTGGTGCAATACGTCATGACGTATAGCCTGGGCCAACGAGATGCAGAGGTGGGGAAGATCACCCTGATGGAGTGGTCTCAGATCAAGGACCTATGCACCCTTCTGCACAGTTTCGACATGGCGACGAATATGTTTAGCGCTGACAATGCCATTACCAGCATGACGATTCCAGTCATTTACATGCTGGAACACACGCTAAACACTATTCGGAGTCAGGGGGTGGGACAACAGGAAGGGGAGGAACTACAGGAGGATTCATATGCGCAAGGGACAACAACATCACCAAGGTCCAGACGTTCATCATCACCAAGGCGCCAGGCATGGGAGCATGGGGGACATGGATCAACAAGGGCGCATGGTAGCAGGCGAGATGTTGAGGAAGGTGCAGGGGGACATGAAGAAATGGAGGACGAACTGTCCATGGACATGGAAGACTCAGCAGATGAGGGAGACCTTGGGCAAATTTCAGTTGAAAGAGGTTGGGGGGAGATGTCACAGGACGAAAGAACGGTTAGCACCTCTATGCCACAAACACAGCGTGGACTTGGTCCGCATGGCTGCGCAAGACACATGAGTGCCTTCTTGTTGCACTACCTCCAACATGACCCTCGTATTGTCAAAATTAGAAGTGATGATGACTACTGGCTTGCCACACTATTAGATCCCCGGTACAAGTCCAAATTTTGTGACATAATTCCAGCCATAGAAAGGGACGCACGTATGCAGGAGTATCAGCAGAAGCTATTACTCGATCTTAGATCCGCTTTTCCACCAAACAACCGTGCAGGTGCAGGGAGTGAATCTCCCAGTTGTAACTTGACAAACATGGGACGGTCTCGTCATCTTCAACAGTCTACACATACCAGTAGGACCGTATCTGGTGCTGGTAACAGCAATTTTATGGAATCTTTTCATAATTTTTTTAGACCCTCCTTTGCAAGGTCACCAGAGACAACAAGTCTGACACATAGTCAACGGCTGGAGAGGATGATACAGGAGTATCTACAAATGAACATCGATGCCATGACTGTGCAACTGGAGCCTTGCTCCTTTTGGGCTTCAAACCTAGAAAAATGGCCAGAGCTATCAACTTACGCCTTGGAGATTTTGTCGTGTCCAGCTGCCAGCGTTGTCTCTGAACGTGTCTTCAGTGCTGCTGGGTGTGTGCTGACAGATAAGCGCACGCGTCTGTCCAGTGACAATGTGGACAGACTGACGTTCATCAAAATAAACAAGTCATGGATCCAGAAGGAATTTACAACCCCTGTGTCATCCTGGGGAGAGTAAATGCTTGTGGATTTGGAATGTGCTTGATGAAAATCTAGCTGTGAAGTGTACAACTAGGGCACAAGTGCTGCCACTGAATGGGTGGGTGTGTGTGGGGCACAATTTTTGGAAAAAAGGGAGACTCCGCTTGGAGTAACCCTTGCTTACATTGTTTTTAAAAGAAGCCAAGATTAACAGAGCTGGGATCAGGAAAGACTTTGCTACCTACTCCGGTGTCATCCTGGGGACGGATAAGAATGGCGTATTTTGGAATGTGCTTGATGCAAATCTAGCTGTGAAGTGTACAACTAGGGCACAAGTGCTGCCACTGAATGGGTGGGTGTGTGTGGGGCACAATTTTTGGAAAAAAGGGAGACTCCGCTTGGAGTAACCCTTGCTTACATTGTTTTTAAAAGAAGCCAAGATGAACAAGTCATGGGTCAGCAAAGACTTTATCTACCTACCCCGGTGTCATGCTGGGGACGGTTAATTATGGCGTATTTTGGAATGTGCTTGATGCAAATCAAAACATCCTGTTTGCAACTAGGGCCCAAGTGCTGCCACTGATGGGGTGGGTGTCTGTGTGGCCCAATTTTTGGAAAAAAGGGAGACTCCGCTTGGAGTAACCCTTGCTTACATTGTTTTTAAAAGAAGCCAAGATGAACAAGTCATGGGTCAGCAAAGACTTTATCTACCTACCCCGGTGTCATGCTGGGGACGGTTAATTATGGCGTATTTTGGAATGTGCTTGATGCAAATCAAAACATCCTGTTTGCAACTAGGGCCCAAGTGCTGCCACTGATGGGGTGGGTGTCTGTGTGGCCCAATTTTTGGAAAAAAGGGAGACTCCGCTTGGAGTAACCCTTGCTTACATTGTTTTTAAAAGAAGCCAAGATGAACAAGTCATGGGTCAGCAAAGACTTTATCTACCTACCCCGGTGTCATGCTGGGGACGGTTAATTATGGCGTATTTTGGAATGTGCTTGATGCAAATCCAAACATCCTGTTTGCAACTAGGGCCCAAGTGCTGCCACTGATGGGGTGGGTGTCTGTGTGGCCCAATTTTTGGAAAAAAGGGAGACTCCGCTTGGAGTAACCCTTGCTTACATTGTTTTTAAAAGAAGCCAAGATGAACAAGTCATGGGTCAGCAAAGACTTTATCTACCTACCCCGGTGTCATGCTGGGGACGGTTAATTATGGCGTATTTTTGAATGTGCTTGATGCAAATCAAAACATCCTGTTTGCAACTAGGGCCCAAGTGCTGCCACTGATGGGGTGGGTGTCTGTGTGGCCCAATTTTTGGAAAAAAGGGAGACTCCGCTTGAAGTAACCCTTGCTTACATTGTTTTTAAAAGAAGCCAAGATGAACAGAGCTGGGATCAGGAAAGACTTTGCTACCTACCCTGGTGTCATCCTGGGGACGGTTAATTAGGCCGTATTTTTGAATGTGCTTGATGCAAATCTAGCTGTGAAGTGTACAACTGGGGCACAACTGCTGCCACTGAAGGGGTGGGTGTGTGTGGGTCCCAATTTTTGGAAAAAAGGGAGACTCCGCTTGGAGTAACCCTTGCTTGCTGTGTTTTTAAAAGAAGCCAAGATGAACAGAGCTGGGATCAGGAAAGACTTTGCTACCTACCCCGGTGTCATCCTGGGGACGGATAAGAATGGCGTATTTTTGAATGTGCTTGATGCAAATCTATCTGTGAATTGTACAACTGGGGCACAACTGCTGCCACTGAAGGGGTGAGTGTGTGTGGGGCCCAATTTTTGGAAAAAAGGGAGACTCCGCTTGGAGTAACCCTTGCTTGCTGTGTTTTTAAAAGAAGCCAAGATGAACAGAGCTGGGGTCAGGAAAGACTTTGCTACCTACCCCGGTGTCATCCTGGGGACGGATAAGAATGGCGTATTTTTGAATGTGCTTGATGCAAATCTAGCTGTGAATTGTACAACTGGGGCACAACTGCTGCCACTGAAGGGGTAGGTGTGTGTGGGTCCCAATTTTTGGAAAAAAGGGAGACTCCGCTTGGAGTAACCCTTGCTTGCTGTGTTTTTAAAAGAAGCCAAGATGAACAGAGCTGGGGTCAGGAAAGACTTTGCTACCTACCCCGGTGTCATCCTGGGGACGGATAAGAATGGCGTATTTTGGAATGTGCTTGATGCAAATCTAGCTGTGAATTGTACAACTGGGGCACAACTGCTGCCACTGAAGGGGTGGGTGTGTGTGGGTCCCAATTTTTGGAAAAAAGGGAGACTCCGCTTGGAGTAACCCTTGCTTGCTGTGTTTTTAAAAGAAGCCAAGATGAACAGAGCTGGGGTCAGGAAAGACTTTGCTACCTACCCCGGTGTCATCCTGGGGACGGATAAGAATGGCGTATTTTGGAATGTGCTTGATGCAAATCTAGCTGTGAATTGTACAACTGGGGCACAACTGCTGCCACTGAAGGGGTGGGTGTGTGTGGGTCCCAATTTTTGGAAAAAAGGGAGACTCCGCTTGGAGTAACCCTTGCTTGCTGTGTTTTTAAAAGAAGCCAAGATGAACAGAGCTGGGATCAGGAAAGACTTTGCTACCTACCCTGGTGTCATCCTGGGGACGGTTAATTAGGCCGTATTTTTGAATGTGCTTGATGCAAATCTAGCTGTGAATTGTACAACTGGGGCACAACTGCTGCCACTGAAGGGGTGGGTGTGTGTGGGTCCCAATTTTTGGAAAAAATGGAGACTCCGCTTGGAGTAACCCTTGCTTGCTGTGTTTTTAAAAGAAGCCAAGATGAACAGAGCAGGGGTCAGGAAAGACTTTGCTACCTACCCCGGTGTCATCCTGGGGACGGATAAGAATGGCGTATTTTGGAATGTGCTTGATGCAAATCTAGCTGTGAATTGTACAACTGGGGCACAACTGCTGCCACTGAAGGGGTGGGTGTGTGTGGGTCCCAATTTTTGGAAAAAAGGGGGACTCCGCTTGGAGTAACCCTTGCTTGCTGTGTTTTTAAAAGAAGCCAAGATGAACAGAGCTGGGGTCAGGAAAGACTTTGCTACCTACCCCGGTGTCATCCTGGGGACGGATAAGAATGGCGTATTTTGGAATGTGCTTGATGCAAATTTAGCTGTGAATTGTACAACTGGGGCACAACTGCTGCCACTGAAGGGGTGGGTGTGTGTGGGTCCCAATTTTTGGAAAAAAGGGAGACTCCGCTTGGAGTAACCCTTGCTTGCTGTGTTTTTAAAAGAAGCCAAGATGAACAGAGCTGGGATCAGGAAAGACTTTGCTACCTACCCTGGTGTCATCCTGGGGACGGTTAATTAGGCCGTATTTTTGAATGTGCTGGATGCAAATCTAGCTGTGAATTGTACAACTGGGGCACAACTGCTGCCACTGAAGGGGTGGGTGTGTGTGGGTCCCAATTTTTGGAAAAAAGGGAGACTCCACTTGGAGTAACCCTTGCTTGCTGTGTTTTTAAAAGAAGCCAAGATGAACAGAGCTGGGATCAGGAAAGACTTTGCTACCTACCCCGGTGTCATCCTGGGGACGGATGAGAATGGCGTATTTTTGAATGTGCTTGATGCAAATCTAGCTATGAAGTGTACAACTGGGGCACAACTGCTGCCACTGAAGGGGTGGGTGTGTGTGGGTCCCAATTTTTGGAAAAAAGGGAGACTCCGCTTGGAGTCACCTTGCGGTGTTTTACATGACTTTAGAAGGGCGTGCCATGCCTATATCTGTGTGTCCTCCTCTTTTTCCTTGTCCAGCTGTTTTGTTTTCGCATGAGTATATGTCCTTGTCACTTTCCCATGTGTTGTGAGTTGTTTGTCACCTTTTGGACACCTTTGAGGGTGTTTTCTAGGTGTTTTTCTGTGTTTGTGATTGCCTGCCATTGTTTCCTATGCAGTTCGAGTTCGGTTCGTCGAACGTTCGACGAGCCGAACTCGAACGGGACCTCCGTTCGGCGAACCGACCTCGAGCCGAACCGGGACCGGTTCGCTCATCTCTAGTACTTAGCTTCATTACACCCAGCAGCTCCAGTCATAGCCACAGCTACTTAACAGTATGGCTGCAGCAGATGTTTTTGGCCGTGTAGGACATCTGCTGCCGGCCTGCCCTTAGCTCCTCTATGCATTATTGTGAAGTTTGTACTACACATGCGCTAATAACACTGCCATGCGCAGTACAAAGACGACCATACCGGAAGAAGAATGATGGCATCGCAAGGAGAGAGGATAACTCAATCACCGCCAAGTGCCAGGATTCCATTTGAACCTTCTGTCCTTAGCGACGGAGCCGTCCATGACTGGTGAGTATAATCTGTGTTTGTCTGTCTTTCGGCTCCTGTTTCCGGCTCATACACAGTACGTTACTGTGTACACAGGTGCACACTATAGAATGTATTAGGTCTGTATATACTATATCTATATAATGTGGATGTGTGTATACAGTATAGTGCCATGTATACCCTATATTCAGCCTCCAGCCTCCATATTAGGGATATGCAGCCTGCAGCCTTTATATAGGACATTTGGCAGAGGTAATCAGACACTGGACATCGGATAAGGCTCCAGACATCGGGCAGAGGTTATCAGACACAGGACATCTGGTAAAGCTCCAGAAATCGGGCGGCACAGGCACAATAAGCCCAGACCAAATTAGGGCTTCAGGTACTGAACACATGGACAAGGCTGGAGTAACTGGATATGCCGGTCACTGAATATGCAGGTACTTGAATACGCCGGATCAAAGGTTAGCCGGACTACAGACATGATACCAGAGTCAGACAGTTGACCAGACTCAGGCAGAACACTGGATTATAACTTAAGCAGACTCCAGCACTCGAGCAGCAGCAGCAACACAGACGGGAACAAACTGCAGCAGGGCAGTGTGCTGGACCTGTACAGATTCTATCTTGCAGGCTGCCGCCTTTGCCATACAGAACCTATGATTCAGGCTCCCTCTTTGCCATACAGATCACACCCTGCAGGCTGCTCCCTTTGCCACACAGATCCGATTGCACAGGCTGCCCCCTTTGCCATACAGATCCCACCCTGCAGGCTGCTCCCGTTGTCATACAGATCCCACCTGCAGGCTGCCCACTTTTCTATACAGATCTCATCCAACAGGTTGCCTCCTTTTCCTTACAAATCCCTCCAGGCTTCCCTTTTTTTCCATACAGATACCCCATAATGCCTCCTTTTGCATGAAGATTTTACCACATGTGGCCCCCTTTTCCATACAAACCCCACCCAGCTGCCCCTTTCTACACAGCTCCAACTCCCACGGCTGATCCCTATGCCATACAGATCCCACCTCACAGGATGCCTCCTTTGCTATACAGATCCCCCTTTCCCATGCCTCTTTTTTCTATACAGATCCAGCAACCTCTCCCTTACTGTCCTCTTTCCCATGCAGATCCCCCCTTATGCAGCCCCCTTTTCCATACATATCCCCCTAGGTTGCCTCTTTTTTCTATACACATCCAGCAGCCTCTTCCTTACTGCCCTCTTTCCCATGAAGATCCCACCCTATGCAGCCCCCTTTTCCATACATATCCCCCAAGGCTTCCCCTTTTTTTTCTATACAGATCCAGCAACCTCTCCCTTACTGCCCTCTTTCCCATGCAGATCCCTCCCTTATGCAGCCCCCTTTTCCATACATATCCCCCTAGGTTGCCTCTTTTTTCCATACAGATTCAACAGCCACTTCCTTACTGCCCTCTTTCCCATGCAGATCCCACCCTATGCAGCCCCCTTTTCCATACAGATCCCTCAGACTGTTCCCTTTGCCATACAGATCCCATTTCACTGGCTGCCCCATTGCCATACAGATCCCACCCTGCAGGCTGCCCCCTTTGTCATACAGATTCCACCCCAGAGGCTTCCCCCTTTGCCATAATAATCCCTACCCATAGGATGCCCCCTTTTCCATGCAGATCTCACCCCATGTGGCCCCCTTTTCTAAACAGATTTTCCCCAGCCTGTCCCTTTTTCCAAACAGGCTTCCCCCTTTTCTTCACAGATCCAATCTCACAGGCTGCCTCATTTTCTATACAGATCCAACCCCACACACTGCTCCTTTGCAATACAGATCCCACTCCACAGGCTTCCCCCTTTTGTCATACAGCTCCCCCCATACTGCCCCATTTCCCATGCAGATATCTCCCTATGCAGCCCCCTTTTCCATATAAATCACACCTGAGGCTGCCCCCTCTTCCATGCAGATACCAGCACACACTGCCCCTTTTCCATATAGACACCACCCATCTGACCCTTTTCTACACAGATCCAACCCCACAGACTGTCCCATTTGCCATTCACATCCCCCATATGCCCCCTTTCCCATGCAGATACAACCCTATGCATCCCCCTTTCCCATACAGATCTCCCCATGCTGCCCCTTTTTTCCATACAGATCTGGCAACCTGTCTTCCCCCATACTGCCCCCTTTCCCATGCAGATCTTACTCTATTCAACCCCCTTTTCCATACAGATCCCCCGGGCTGAGCCCCTTGCCATACAGGTCCTTATATACAAACTGCCCCCTTTGTCAAACAGATCAAATCCCGCAGGCTTCCCCTTTTTCAACGCAGATTCAATCTCATAGGCTGCCTCATTTTCTATACAGATACAACCCCCCACACTGCCCGTTTGCCATACAGATGCCACTCCACAGGCTGCCCCCTTTTCCATAAAAATCCCCCCAAAGGCTGCCCCCTTTTCCATACAGATACCATCACAGACTGCCCTCTTTTCCATATAGACACCACCCAGCTGCCCCCTTTTCTACTCAGAGCCAACCCCATAGACTGTCCCCTTTGCCATACAGATGCCCCCATATGCCCCCTTTCACATGCAGATATAACCCTATGCAGCCCCATTTCCCATACAGATCTCCCCAGGCTGCCCCTTTTTTCCATACAGATATGGCAACATCTCTTCCCCCATACTGCCCCCTTTCCCATGCAGATCTTACCATATGCAGCCCCCTTTTCCATACAGATCCCCCAGGCTGTGCCCTTTGCCATACAGGTCCCATTATACAAACTGCCCCTTTGTCATACAGATCACACTCTGAAGGCTACCCCCTTTGCCATACAGATCCCACCTCACAGGCTGCCTTCTTTTCCATACAGATCTAACCCCGCGGGCTTCCCCCTTTTCCATAATGATCCCTCCCCATAGAATGCCCCCTTTTCAATGCAGATCCCACCCCATGTGGGCCCCTTTTCCAAACAGATTTCCACCTAGCCTGTCCCTTTTTCCAAACACGCTTCCCCCTTTTCTATGCAGATTCAATCTCATAGGCTGCATCGTTTTCTATACAGATCCAATCCCACATACTGCCCGTTTGCCATACAGATGCCACTCCACAGGCTGCCCCCTTTTCCATAAATATCCCCCCAAAGGCTGCCCCCTTTTCCATACAGATACCACTACAGACTGCCATCTTTTCCATATAGACATCACCCAGCTGCCCCCTTTTCTACTCAGAGCCAACCCCATAGACTGTCCCCTTTGCCATACAAATTCCCCTATGCCCCCTTTCACATGCAGATATAACCCTATGCAGCCCCCTTTCCCATACAGATCTCCCCAGGCTGCCCCTTTTTTCCATACAGATCTGGCAACGTCTCTTCCCCCATACTGCCCCCTTTCCCATGCAGATCTTACCCTATGCAGCCCCCTTTTCCATACAGATCCCCCAGGCTGTGCCCTTTGCCATATAGGTCCCATTATACAAACTGCCCCTTTGTCATACAGATCACACCCTGCAGGTTGCCCCCTTTGCCATACAAATCCCACCCTCCAGGCTGCCTTCTTTTCTATAAAGATCTCAGCCCGCAGGCTTCCCCCTTTTCCATAATAATCCCTCTCCATAGGATGCCCCCTTTTCCATGCAGATCTCATCCCTTGTGGTCCCTTTTTCCATTCAATTTTCCCCCCAGGCAGTCCCTTTCTCCACACAGATCCCAGCTCATAGGCTGCCCCCTTATTAATACAGATCTCACCAGCAGGCTGCCCCCTTTCTATACAGATCCAGCCCAACAGGCTACCCCAATACAAAGCCCCCTTGCAGGCTGTGCTCCTTGCTGTACAGATCTCATCCTGCAGGCTGCCCCTTTTGTCAAACAGATTCTCCCATACTGTCCCCTTTCCCATGCAGATCTCACTCTATGCATCCCCCTTTTCTATACAAATCCCCCCAAGGCTGCCCCTTTTCACATACAGATCCCCCACACTGCCCACTTTTTCACGCAGATCCCATCACCTGTGCCCCCCTTTTCCATATAGACCTCACCCAGCTACCCCTTTTCTACACAGCTCCAACCCCACAGGCTGCCCCCTTTGCCATACAGATCCCACCCCACAGGCTGCCTCCTTTGCCATACAGATCCCACCCCACAGGCTGCCCTTTTTGCCATACAGATCCCACCCCACAGGCTGCCCCCTTTGCCATACAGATCCCCCATACTGCCCCTTTCCCATGCAGATACAACCCTATGCAGCCCCCTTTTTCCATACAGATCTCCCCAGGCTGCCCTTTTTTTCCATACACATCTGGTTACCTCTCACCCCCCATACTCCCCCCTGTAATGCTGCCACCAGGGGGAGCCAGAGTTCTGCAGCAGAAGACACTACACAGAGCAATGAGAACCAGGAAGTGAATACACAGCGTTCTCATACACTACCTCAAAGCACAGCTGAGAAGCAGAGCATGCAATGAATAGTCAAGCAGGCTGGGTCAAACACCATACGGGTAGAAGCAGGACCGGAGGAACGAGCAGAAGCGGAGTTAAAGAGGGGACAGAGGACTGGAGGGGGGACCAGGGGACGGAACACAGACAAGGGCACGGGGGCACAGGAACAGACAGATCAGGATATCACTCACAGGACCACCAATCACAGGCAAAGCAGTGCTAAGCTTATAGCCGGTGCTGGTTCACTGGAAATGTCAGCTTTTAAGGCATCGAGGGTCCAGAAGTGAGGCCAGAGAGAAGGCTCTGCCCTATAGCCATGTGGACCGGGAGGCGAACCATGACACCCCCTTTCCCATGCAGATCCCACCCTATGCAGCACCCTTTTTCAGGATCCCCTCAGGCTGCCCCCTTTGCCATGCAGATCCCACGATGTAGGTTTCCCCCTTTGTCATACAGATCCCGCCATGCAGTCTGCCCCCTTTGCCATACAGATCCTACCCCATAGGCTTCCTTCTTTCCCATATAGATTCCACCCTGCAGACTTCCCCCTTTTCCATAATGATCCCTCCCCATAGGCTGCCCCCTTTTCCATGCAGATCCCACCCCATGTGGCTCCCTTTTCCATACAGATTTCCCCCTAGGCTGTCACTTTTTCCATACAAAGTGGACTCCCACACTGTCATAATGAAGCACTCCGCAGTGATGGTTAATTTGTGATTTTTATTTACATGTTTCAGAGATCATGTCTCCTTTCTCAGAATAAATCACATATGTACAATGTATCCAATTATGTATCTGTTGGGGTCGAATAGGAGGAGTAAGATAGTAGTCATGAGGCCTTAGCAAACCATCAGCACCCACAATCTCATCACAAGGGAACCATTGAGTGTAGAGAAAGCTGTTGTGAATGTCATCTGTGTGGGTGTTGTTTTGCTCTGGTGGCCAGAAATGGTAGTGGAGCTGAATCTTAGCCTGTGACTCAGACAGGTGTCGGCGTTAATTGAGATTAGGGAAGTCCTATTGCAAACAAGTCTGGTCTATATAGGAGAGCACGTTTTGCCTTGCTAGCGCCGCTTATAATTGTATATTCCTCAGTCTCTGTTCCTGGCTTGGAGTTTTGTCCTTCCCTGTTTCCCTGAGCAAGATGTCTGCAAATAGGTTCTCAGTTTTATTCTTGCTTCCTGGTTCCCTCCAGGGCCATATTTACTATCAGGAGTTTGGTATTTTTCTACATTTTGTACTGACCACAATCAGTTTCCTTTCCTTTTCTTTGTATCAAGGTAGTTGGGCCTCGCCTTTGCTAAGTCTATTTTTTCCTATCTGTGTATTGTGTTTTCCTACATCATCGTATCTTTGTATGTGGGGGGCTATCTACTCCTTTGGGGACTACTCTGAGGCAGGGTAGATTTTCTCTTTTCTTTCTGTGAGGCGTAGCTAGTTTCTCAGGCTGTGACGAGGCATCTAGGTTTTTAGGAACGTTCCACGGCTACTTCTAGTGTGGTCTGATAGTTAGGGGATGGCGGTCAACACAGATTCCAACTA
Source organism: Anomaloglossus baeobatrachus (assembly GCF_048569485.1). Classification (NCBI taxonomy): domain Eukaryota; kingdom Metazoa; phylum Chordata; class Amphibia; order Anura; family Aromobatidae; genus Anomaloglossus; species Anomaloglossus baeobatrachus. The sequence goes on from NC_134353.1 coordinate 163,386,018, forward strand.
CTCCTGTTTTCTTGGTGTTTTTTTCCCCAATGAGAGTTTTTGTAATCTTCCACAGTTACCGGATCATAACAGAAAGCCCTCTCCTTCTAACTAATTACCTACATGCTGACTTAGGCTTATGAGGGGTTAAGCTGCCAGGATCTCTACATACATACTATATATTCTCTACAAATACATATCAGGTTCTTAGCGCACAATGTGATCAAATTGTACAAGCCCATATGCCAACGTCAAGGCGACCTCTTCACTATACACCATAATAATTTACCAATAAATTACTTACTAACTAGGACTAGGCCTTATCTGATATTAGTACTACCATTTTTAATATTACTGCACTATTCCTTTTTTTAAATGTTCATCTGTTGTTAACATTTTAATTATTTTTTTTATTTTTCTTACTCTTGTTGTTCTAATTGTCTTGTTAAAAAAAATCCTAATAAATAATGCCTGATGTTTTTGATCCAGAAGAAGGTAAAACCCCAGGACACCTTTAACCAATTTGTGTCAAAGGTGAAAAAATCCTTTTCGATCCCGAAAAAAGACAATCAGTCCTAGGACCCTGGATCAAAACTAATTATGTTATTTCTAGTTAAGTAATTAATTTTACAGTGCTAATTAAATTAATACTATAGTGTCTATAGAGTTTAGGTATTATACTATTCTTATCCTGCTTTCTCATTACAGTATTATTCTAACTTTATATTTTTCTAACTTGGAGTTCTATTTTTACAGATATAACTATTTTATTCCTATTATTATCCTGTGATCTTCTTACAGTATAATTCTAACTTTTCTATAACTATTAATAACAATTAGTATTAATAACTATTAATACTACACTATCCTTACATTGTTTATCTAGACGAAGGCAAAAAAAATGGGCACATTCAGCCTATTTAAATCACAGGGGAAAAATTCCTTCTTGACCCTGAGAAAAGGCGATCAGTCCTAGAACTCTGGATCAAACTGCTGTCTTATTACTACTGTTATTTTATTACCATTTTTACTACTTTCTTATAATCTCTCATATTATTGTTCTTATTATTATCCCTATTGGTTTATACTTACCACTGCATTCATGATGTTTCAATCGAGAGGTCACAGCAGGATGGTCCATATGATGTTCCTCTTTCCGCTCATGAACCAGTTGACGTTTCGGCGGTTGTTGTCCTGTTGGATCCTTCTTTTTTGGGTCCTCCTTGCAGGGATCTGAATGTCCAGTTTTAGCTTCTTTTCTGACTTTTCTGTTATATTTTCCTTTTCATCCAGGTAGTCACACAGTTCTCTTATTCTCTTTTGTTCTTCCCACTTCCTTTTTTCCCTGGTTTGGATTGTCCTGGATGGCTCGGGCTGTTCTTCACGCTGCACTGTGTATCTTCTCTTGGTCTTTGGGTTGTCTGCATCAGACGTTAGGAAGACAAGAGAATAAGTTAGAAGATTTAATAGAAACATCCAAATACACAACCACCTTCTAATAAAAGAGACCATAAGGTTGCCCATAGTTTTCTCACTGACCTCATTCTTGAAGAGGGTTGAAGGCAGTAGCTTCACACAATAGGTCATTCTTTTCAGATGCTCCTTGGGTGTGACATTATTGAAGGAAACACAACCAGATATTAGGATCAGTCCTAACCGTACAAGATGTGATAGAGTGTTATTACTGATCACCACATTGCCCCTCATCCTTCCATTACATGTAGTGCAGAATACAGACTACTGTGCTGCTGTCTGCAGCCCTGAGGGGCTGCAAAGAAAATGGATGGACTTACTGTCCTTCTCTCCTTTTAGATTACGATCAGGCAATGTTCTCACTGGTGTTATGAGCTTCCATTTGGAACTTTGGAACTTAGTTAACAGGAATGTGTCATTGAAACTGACCTATTGTTTAAATCAGACTTTTATGTTATATGTATTCTTTTATTTTTATCTTATTATGATTTGTATTAATAAAAAATCTTGCAAAATTCACACTATACAGAATTTTTTAAAATCATATTTCTAGTACTTTCAGAAATAGTTTTCAGCAGGCTCCTTACCATCAGAGGCAGGATTACAGTGACAGGTAACAACTTTATACAGAGCTGAAAACACAGATGTCACTATTCACTATAGGTGATGATACAGCTGACCCGGCTCCCTCTTTCCTCACAATGACTTTTGCACACCCTCATTAGCTGATTTCGGTATAAAACAGAGGGTTAGAGTCTGTTCATTGCTGCTAATGTTCATGTAAATTTCGTGCAACAAAAGGAAGTTAGAGACTAAAAAGCCCCAGAGGCCAATAAAGATTTTAATATGGATAAAAAAAACATAACAAATATTATTTTTAAGAAAATACATGAAATACAAAAACCTGGTTTAAATAATAGGCCTATTTTTTATGACCTTTTTTAAGCTTTTTGTTACTTTTTGATGCTACAATTACTTCTAAAAATATCAAAGAAGTTGTGATAGGAGAAAATCAAAATGATTTGTAAGACCCTGACCCGTCATCCACATCAGTAGTCCATGTAGGCAGGGACAGTGCGCTGCAAACTTTATTGGCGCTTACTAGGCCCGTGCAATTAATATTGATGGATCCCATTAAAGTTACAGTAAATTTAAGGGGTTTAATTGGACAATTTTCATTTTTTTTTACTACAGGCCTAAGAACTAACAGACAGGTAGTCAGCATCTAACTGCCTGATAGATTCTATCCCCAAAGTATATAAATGAAATATTTTTGGATAACTCCTTTAACCCCTTCCCGACCTTGGACGGATCTATCCGTCATGGAGCGTGTCAGGTTAAGCGCCGCCCCCTGCCGCGGGCAGGCAGCGGTGGTTGGCACATATATCAGCTGTTTTCAACAGCTGACATGTGTGCCTGCATGTTGCGAGTGGAATTGCTTCCACTCGCAACATTTAACCACTTAAATCTCGCTGCCAAAGTCTGGCAGCGAGATCTATATGCGCGCGGCCATGATTTTTACTTACTGCCGCCCCCACCGGAAGTTACGTGACCGACTTTCGGTGGTTGCCATCGTAGCACAGGGTCATGTGATGACGCCTGCAGCTATGATGTTTCACTTTCGTTTTCCCTCGGCCTGGAGCAGAGGGAAACAGGAAGTGACTGTATCTGCTGTTTATAGCTGTATAGCTGTGATCAGCAAATAGATAAGAGCGATCGGATTGCTTATCGCTATAGCCCCCTAGGTGGACTAGTAAAATAAAAAAAAAGTAAAAAAAAGTTTTAAAAAATAGAAAAAAAAAAAACACCTAAAAGTTCAAATCAGCCCCTTTTCACCCCATTGAAAATGAAAGGGTTAAAAAATAAAAAAATATACACATATTTGGTATCGCCGCGTTCAGAAATGCCCGATTTATCAAAATATAAAATCAATTAATCTGATTGGTAAATGGCGTAGTGGCAAAAAATTCCAAACGCCAAAATTACGTTTTTTGGTCGCCGCATGTTTTACGCAAAATGCAATAACAGGCGATCAAAACGTAGCATCTGCGCATACATGGTACCATTAAAAATGTCAGCTCGAGACGCAAAAAATAAGCCATCACTGAGCCATAGATCCCGAAAAATGAGAACGTTATGTGTTTTGGAAAATGGCGCAAAACGTGCGCCACTTTTATTGGACAAAGTTGTGAATTTTTTTTAACCCCTTAGATACAAGTAAACCTATACATGTTTGGTGTCTACAAACTTGCACTGACCTGAGGCATCACATAGATATAACAGTTTTACCATGTAGTGAACACGGTGAATAAAACATCCCAAAAACTATTGTGCGATCACACTTTTTTTGCAGTTTTTCCACACTTGGAATTTTTTTGCTATTTTCCAGTACACTATATGGTAAAACCTATGGTTTCATTTAAAAGTACAACTCGTCCCACAAAAAACAAGCCCTCATATGGCAAGATTTACAGAAAAGTAAAAAAAGTTACGGCTCTCGGAAGAAAAGGAGCAAAAAACAAAAACGCAAAAACGGAAAGTGCCCGGGAGCTGAAGGGGTTAAAGTGGAAATCCTAAATCTAGGGAACAGTCAGTCCTCACAGACTGATGGATTCTACCTGATCCAACACTGGCACAATATCCAATCCACATGGCATCTGCTGACATTGTCTCTTCTCGTAATGTAAAGAAATCCTACAAAAGAGGAACAGAGATTTTAGGTACTTAATCCATATTTCTAGGACTTGGGTCTCATCAGACTCATCAGACCAGAGGACATAGTTCCAGTGATCCATGTCATTAGTCTGTTTGTCTTCAGAAAACTGTTAGTGGGAATCCTTGTGCATCATCTTTAGAAGAGGATTCCTCCAGGGACGACAGCTATGCTGACCAATTTGATACAGTGTGCGGCCTATGGTCTGAGCACTGACAGGCTCATCCCACACCCCTTGAAGCTCTGCAGAAATGATAGCAACACTCATACTGTACATCTATTTTGAAAAGACAGCCTCTGGATATACATGGTGTGCAGTCCTTTTCTTTGGTCGATCATGGCAAGTTATATGGTCTTTGGCCACTGTACTGCAGCTCATTTTCAGGGTGTTGGCAAACTTCTTATAGCCTAGGCCATCTTTCTGTAGAGCAACAATTCATTTTTTTAAAACATTAGACAATTCTTTGCCAGGAGGGGCCATGGTGACCAATATGAGAAAGTCTGTGAGCAATAACACCAAATTTAATTCACCTGCTCTGCATTCACACCCAAAATGTTGGAACCTTAATGAGTCACATGACTTTGGGGAGGGAAATTTCCTAATTAGGCACAATTTGGCATTTTCACTTATGGGTGTACTCACTTTTGTTGCCAGCGGTTTTTACATTAATGCCTGTGTGTTGATTTACTAAGAGGGCACATCAGATCTACACTGTTATATAAGCTGTACACTGACTACTTTACATTGTGTCAAAGTGTCATATCTTCAGTGTTGTATCATGAAAAGATATAGTAAAATATTTACAAAACTGTGATGGATGGATGTACTCATTTTTGTGACATATTGTACATGACTGGACTGAGTTGTAGTTCCTTGCACAGCTGATAATTGAAAACATCACTGTGCAGAGAAATAGTATGAAAGGTGCTGAATTTTTCTTTCTATGAGTGGGTACAGGGTTGGACTGGCCCACCGGAGAAACTGAGTACCTTCCATTAGGCCCAGGTTCCTGCTGGCATGGTCACCATCAGGTTATTACTGCCCTTACAGATGGGGCCCGGTGAAGAGGGGGACAGGAGCCCAGCTGCTTTATTAAGCCCCAGACAGGACCCTCCTCTTCACCAGGCCCCTTTCACATCCGCCTAGCACATAGTTAATTTGTATGCGATGCGCATCAGGTGCCTCACATGCAAATTAGCCATAAGGTGGCAGGGTCAGTGGGACTTACTCACATACATTTTAGCAAACTGCAGTCTAGCTTTTTTATGTCTCTGTGTCAGCAGTGGGGTCCTCCGTGGTCTCCTGCCATAGGATTTCATTTCATTCAAATGTCGATGTATTGTTTTCGCTGACACTGATGCACCCTGAGGTTGCAGGGCAGATTCACTCATCACTAGTATTAAGTTGTACAGTTTAGTTCAAATTATTATATTTTATTCAATATACAGTATATCTAAAACACAAGAAATATCTAAACACACTCTCAATAACTTACCTGAAAATATATCCAATGTCAATCTATATGTTAATTTAACAAAAAGTGATTCTAATGTTACTTTCTTCCAGATATTGACTTTCATTTATAAAATTAGTCTTTCCAAATACTGCCAAAATATTCAAACACAAAACAATATCAGTTCAATGAGTCCCATTAGGTTATAAAATGCTGCAGAAGCAACATCTGCAGCAGGCACTTTATTATATGTCTACTGTACCTATACTGCAGTTATAAAGTCATTTATTACTCTTTTTATGATTTTAATGTTCTAGAAGATTTTATCATCTTCTGTAACATTCCCACTGTGATAAATGCTGAAAAGCATGAATGTAAGTACAGAATGCCACCCAATGCATTAATTTTGTATCATATATTGTGCATGAGTTTCTAAATGTTCAGACTTGGTATCAGACTTTGTTTTATGACTTGTGTTTCATAAAACTTTAGGTGGATCATCTACGTTTTTTACAACTTGTAAAAAAAGAAAAGTATTCAATCCAGTAAACTATTAAAATTAAAAAGGAATTAATTATAGCCCAGAGAGTCTAGGACTGCATAGGAAAGGGCTAGACACTAATTTAAAGCTTATAAGCATGTGCCCAAATACAATGTGGTCATTATACAAATGTATTAAATGGCACCCTGCAGTTATTGACTACTAGAGATGAGCAGATCTTTTGACATTCAAATCCACTGACTGCACTGAAATTTTCCTTTCTCACCTTTCAAACTGCAAAACCACTTAAGGCTGCTTTACACGCTACAATATATCTAACGATATGTTGTCGGGGTCATGTCGTTAGTGACGCACATCCGAAATCATTTGACATATCGTAGCGTGTGACAGCTACGTGCGACTGTGAACGAGCACCTTATCGTTGCTCATTGACACATCGCTCATTTTCTAAAAATCAAACATCCTTCTGTACTCCGGTTGTTCATCGTTCCCCAGGCAGCACACATCGCTCCGTGTGACCCCCCGGGAACGATGAACACAGCTTACCTGCGTCCCGCCGGCAATGCGGAAGGAAGGAGGTGGGCGGGATGTTTACGTCCCACTCATCTCCGCCCCTCCGCTTCTATTGGGCGGTCGCTGTGTGACGTCGCTGTGACGCCGAACGTCCCTCCCCCTTCAGGAAGAGGATGTTTACCGCCCACAGCGAGGTCGTTTGGAAGGTAAGTACGTGTGACGGGGGTTTACGACTTTGTGCGAAACGGGCGACAAATTGCCCGTAACGCACAAACGATGGGGGCGGGTGCGATCGTACATGCGAATGCACGATAAATTATACCATATAAAGCGGCCTTTACTGTTACTCTCATTCATTCTTATCTGAACTACTGTAACTCTCTACTGATTGGTCTCTCTGAGAAAATGTTCTCCTCTCCAATCCACTCTAAATGTGTCAGTCAGAAACCTATTTCTGTCCAGTTGCTACACTGATAGCTCTACCTAGTGCAGTCATTGCACTGGTTATCCATCAGATAAAGTTCTATGGAAAAGTATTTCTCTCACCCACAAAGGTCTCAGCAAAATCCATTTTCTCCCTCATCCCTGTCTATCATCTTAACCATGCATTACATTCTGCAACCAACCTAAGACATCTTCTGCAACCAACCTCAGATCATTTTTCATAATCTGAAACTCCCACTTTCCTCTCCAAAATCTCTCTCATGCGGCACCAGTTTTCTGCAATGCCTTATTACAAACAATCTGATTTAATACTAGGGATGAGCAAACCCAATTGGTAAAGTTCGGTGTTCATACTAGACACCAGGCTCAAACACAGACTTTTAAAAAAAAACCTCTGTGTCTGAGTTTGGAGTTCAGATGCTGGTCATATGTTAATAACGTTTGTTGAAAGGCTGCAGCACACCTAATCAACAAAATGTATTGCATGCTGAAGATGCCAGTATGCTGCTGTGAACAATAAATAAAAAAAAATGACTTGGAGTTCTATTTTTCCTAAACCTCAGCTGTCTTCTTTACTTTGGCTCAATTATCATAAAAAGAGGAGATCCTTTAAAATTACTTAAAAAAAAGGGGGTGTCCCATCTATTTTTGCTAACCAGCCAAGGTGAACCAACCAGCTGGGGACTGGTATTATTAGCCTAAAAATAGTACCCCACAGCCACCCCAGAAGTGTCGCTTCCATACAGGCGCCAATTCCAGCGCTTTGCCCAGCTCTTCTCGATTGTCCTGGAGCTGTGGCAATCAGGGTAGTTCTTTTTTGATTGATGTCAGCTGTGAATTGGCAGCTGACATTGAGCCCAGAGGTTAGTAATGGAGAGGCATCTATCAGACACCTTCATTATTTACCCCGTAAGTGTAGAGTTAAAAGAAACACAAACACAGGAAAAAAAATAGTTTATTTGAATAAAGACTCACCCAGGGCTGTAATATCATCATGCCATTCAGCACCCACTGCTGTACAAGATAGATGAGGAGATGGAACTGCGCTGGATGATTAGCCTGGATTAGGTGAGTATAGGGGCTGGCTGTGGGACACACATGGAGTAGGCTGTCAGGACACATGAGGGACTAGCTGTAGTGACATACTTGGGGCAGCTGTGGAGACTTGAGGAGCTGGCTGTGGTGACATATGAGGCAGACTCTGGGGACATACCTGTGGCACTCTGTGGAAGACTGGCTGTGGTGACATACAGGGGGCTGGCTGTGGGATATACATGGGCAGGCTGTGGTGACATATGTGGGGCAGGCTGTGTGAACATGAGGGGCTGGCAGTGGAGACATGAGGCGCTGGCAGTGGAAACATGAGGGGCTAGTAGTGGAGACATGTGGGGCTGGCTGTGGGGACATATGAGGGGCTTGCTGTGATGACATACATGGGACAAGCTGTAGGGACACGAGTGTCTGGCTGTGGAGACATGAGGGCTCTCTGTGGGAATATGTGGAACTGACTGCAAGCATTGTCCCTTCAGGTGGCTGAATTAAATAGGGCAGTACAGCAGCAAGCTCAGTCCAGTCTACTCTCTGGATAACTGGAACCTAAATTGCCTCTCCCAGAAAGATTTTTGGGGCAGAGCAACTGGTTTGTTACTTTCAGAAAGGCGTGTAAGTTATATTTCCATTTACTACCATCTCCTCTGGTGGTGAGGAACAACAGGTTGGAATTGTCTCTTTCGTGAGTGGGGTGCCGCAAGCATGGGCTTTTTCATTGCTCTCTGATTTCGCTGGGTTATTTTTATGGATGGATTTTTCTCGGCACTAGGACTCATCTATGATGATCAGATAGAACATTATTAGCCAAAATTGAGATCCATTCGCTGCAAGAGGGGGAATGGGCTGCAGATGAATATTATGCTGAATTCCAGTGCTGATCTGCAGATTCACAGTGGAATGACCCTGCACTAAAAAGCCAATTTTTACAGGGTTTGCAAAAGAGGGTAAAGGAGGCTTTGGATATGTATGAAACTTCTCTTTCTTTAGAGTGCACTATGTTTTTGGTCAAGGCCGGCATCAGCACCAAACACACATGGGAAAATGCCTGGGCCCTGGACAGCTGGGGGGCCCACTCGCCGTCTTCAGTCCTGCAGGCCCTAGGCAGAGTTCTAACGACTGCAGTGCTTGAGCTGGCAACCACACTCAGGGCCGCCATCAGGGCATTACATCCGTGACTCCTAAGGGGCTCCATGAGCAGAAGCCAGGAGGGGGCGAGGCCACTGACAGCCCAGGCCACTCCCCTTTCATCCTTCAGCTCACCGGGCCCCAGGGGTCGGGGCCGCCATCAGGGCAATGAGGGGGCCCAGGTCGCTCATAGAGAGCTGCTCTCTTCATGCAGTGCTCGGATCTATCTGATCGGTGCAGAGTAGGACAGGAAATGTACTGGAGCAGAATGGAGGCTGAGAAGGTGAAGGACCTTGCCTGATCACATGACCGGTGACCAGGCAGGTCCTGTAGCTGCTGCAGCCTCCATGCAGATCCTAGTGTCTGCTAACCTGCTCTGCATCGATCAGGAACTGCAAGATGAGGTAATGTATAGTGTGTAACTGTGCATGTAGTCTGTCTCTGTCTGGATGTCTCTGTCTATCTCATTCCCTTTCAGTCTCATTCCCTGTCTGTCAGTCTGTCTCATTCCCTGTCAGTCTCAATTCCTGTGTCTGTCTCATTCCCTAACTGTCTCTCTCATTCCCTGTCTGTCTCATTCCCTGTCAGTCTGTCTCATTCCCTGTCAGACTTTCTCATTTCCTGTCAGTCTCTCTCATTTCTTGTCAGTCTCTCTAATTCCCTGTCAGTCTCTCTCATTTCTTGTCTGTCTCTCTCATTCCCTGTCTGTCTCTCTCATTCCCTGTCTCTCTCTCTTTCCCTTTCAGTCAGTCTCTCTTATTTCCTGTAATTCTGTCTTTTTCCCTGTCAGAGTTTCTCATTTCCTGTCAGTCTCTCTCATTCCCTGTCAGTCTCTCTCATTCCCTGCCAGTCTCTCTCATTCCCTGTCAGTCTCTCTCATTCCCTGTCTGTCTCTCTCAATCCCTGTCTGTCTCTCTCTCTTTCCCTTTCAGTCAGTCTCTCTCATTCCCTTTCAGTCTCTCTCATTCCCTGTCTGTCTGTCTCATTCCCTGTCTGTCTGTCTCAATCCCTGTGTCTGTCTCATTCCCTGTCTGTCATTCAGTCTCATTCCCTGTCTGTCTTCCCTGTCTGTCTCATTCCCTGTCAGTCTGTCTCATTCCCTGTCTGTCGCTCTCATTTCCCTATCAGTCTCTCTCATTCCCTTTCAGTCTGTCTCATTCCCTGTCAGACTGCCTCATTCCCTGTCAGTCTCTCTCATTCCCTGTCTGTCTCTCATCCCTGTCAGTCTCTCTCATTCCCTGTCAGTCTCTCTCATTCCCTGTCTGTCTGTCTCATTCCCTGTCTTTCATTCCCTGTCTGTCTCATTCCCTGTCAGTCTGTCTCTTTCCCTGTCAGTCTATCTCATTCCCTGGCAGTCCGTCTCTCTTTCCCTGGCAGGTTGTCTGTCTCATTCCCTGTCTATCTCTTTCATTCCCTGGTAATCTGTTTAATTCCCTGTCAGTCTGTCTCATTTTCTGTATGTCAGTCTGTCTCGTTCCCTGTCAGACTGTCTCATTCCCTGTCTGTCTCTATCATTCCCTGTCAGTCTCTCTCATTCCCTGTCTGTCTATCATCCCTGTCAGTCTCTCTCATTCCCTGTCAGTCTCTCTCATTCCCTGTCTGTCTGTCTCATTCCCTGTCTTTCATTCCCTGTCTGTCTCATTCCCTGTCAGTCTATCTCATTCCCTGGCAGTCTGTCTCTCTCTTTCCCTGGCAGGTTGTCTGTCTTATTCCCTGTCTATCTCTTTCATCCCCTGGTAATCTGTTTAATTCCCTGTCAGTCTGTCTTATTCCTTGTCTGTCAGTGTGTCTCTCTCATTCCCTGTCTATTACCTCACACATAAGGTTCTTACACTAATAATGTCCTTTGTTGCCTATAGTAAAAATTCACAGCTCCTATTAATGACCTGCAGCTTCCAGCTCCATTGACTTTAATGTAAGGAGGTGTTTTTGTGAATAACTGTAAAGCGTGGGGTTAAATTTTCCCCTCAAAACATAGTCTATGATGTTCCCTGAGAAACATGAGGCGTCTGTGTAAAATATCATGATTGTAAATGAGACGGTGCAGATTCCTTTATCGGACACACAAACACACACACATATACAAACACACATATACACATACACTTGTAAGAGGGTGGTCACAACCCCAGAGAGAGAAGATGCCCCCCTGAAGACATCACATAGTTGTGAAGCATTTATTGAATATGTTGTATAGAGTTATTAATGTATTGTCACAATAATGTGTAGTTTTAAGGGGCCACCACTAGATGTCACTCAAGAGTAGCACACTGACACTAGGAACAGGCATAGGTATGCAGTTGAAGGTTAAATCTGCCTGGTAACAGACAGTTGGGATTTTGAAATTAGCCTATAGGGGAGAAGCTAGGGCATAGCTAGAGAGACTGTTTCTGTGGAAACGGCAGTTAGGGCCCAGCCTGGGTCGGAGTCAGGCCTCAGGCCTGTGGAGCAGCAAAGTCGCTGGCTATGTGGAACTTATAACAAGGAAAGTGGAGATAAAGTTACAGTGGTGTGCAGATAGAGACGGTTGAAGTTAGTTAAGTTTGGGACACAAGACAGAGCAGGAGCAAGGGAACGAGAAAGAAACCAGAATGAAGGAAAGTGGGACACCTCTGATGATGGAGTAAAGAAGGAGACACAGGAGAGAGGGAGCTGCCAAGAGAGACATAATTTGGACCACACTACTGAGTCCCTGAGGCTGGCACAGGATCCTGCAGCTGGAGGCCTGAGAAAGTCTGAGAAAAGATTGTGGCTTGCTGGGGAGCAGTGCGGCAAATAGGGGTAAGCCTTACGGGCACCTTTTTGGACTGTGGTGTGGAGTAGTGTCCGAGGGCACTGTATCCAGAAGTTCATTTTGGTGGCGGCCTGAACTACCTGTATGAGGTCATGGTGACCGGTCTCAAAGCCTTTATCCCTGCTGTACTGTTCGGGTCAATATGACCCGAAATGATTTTTGAGACCCTGCAGATTTTTTTTAATGAGGATTTGAAACTAGTGGTTCCTTGACTTCTCCTCATTTGTGGAGCTCTACATTTTTTTTTTTGTTTTTGTTTTGTTTTTTTGTTTACTTTTTGCTACACGCTGATTGTTACACTTGTACTGTTCGGGTCAATATGACCCGATAGCATTTTATACTGTTCTACAGGTCTCTGATTATTTCTGACTGCAAAAGTTATGTTTTTTATGTGTACTTCATCTCAAAATGGTGTATACAGGAAAACCCCCTGATGAAAGACCTGAAAAAAATCAAAGTATGCGTGTTGTTCTAGATTTGACTCATGGACTAAAAGGACAAAATGTCACATGTGACAACTTTTTTACATCCTATCAACTAGGCCAGATGTTGAAGAAAAAGCAACTTACCATGCTGGGTACTAAGAGAAAAAACAAACCTGAACTACCGCAAGGTATCCTTAGCCAGAGAGAGGTGTACAGTTCTACTTTTTATTTTTCTGGAAATACAACTGTTGTTTCTTATGTTCCAAAAAAAACTAAACAGGTAATTCTAATGAGCACAATGCCTGACATTATTTTGGATTATAATGCCAGAAAGGGAGCAGTTGATACTTTAGACCAAGCAAAATCAACATATACATGCAAACGCAAAACCAATCAGTGGCCAATGATTTTATTTTATAACATACTGGACGTTTCTGCATACAATGCATTTGTCTTATGGAGAGAAATCGACCCCGATTGGAACCGGAATAAGCTGCATAAGGCCCCCTTCACACGTCCGTGAAAAACACGCATGTGTGTTACGGGCCGTTTTTCGGGTCCGTGTCCCGTTTTTGTGTCCGTTTTTATGGTCCGTGTGGCACCTGTGTGAATTGCGTATGCTAGCCGTGTTTGTGTGTAGAACGTCCGTGTGTGCGTGTGGAATTAACGTGTATGTGTACGTGGAATGTACGTGGAATGTCCGTGTGGAATGTCCGTGTGTGTGATGCACAATGTCGTTTATAAATGTCGGCTGACAGCAGACAGAGTTGCGCGATGAGAATGAACTCGAGTGAACTTCACCTGACTTCATCCTCATACCGCGGCTCTGTCTGTGTCGAGTACTGATTAGCGGTCACCTGTGAAGGATTCACCGGTGACCGCTAATCCCCAGAGTGACTGAAGTTTCCCCCCCTCTCTCATACTCACCGTTCCTCGATCCCCGGCGCGGCGCTGCACGGCATTCACACTGCTGCGGCGGCTTTTACTATTTTGAAAAAGCCGGCCGCTCATTAAACAATCTCCTATTCCCTGCTTTCCCCGCCCACCGGCGCCTATGATTGGTTGCAGTGAAACACGCCCCCACACTGAGTGACAGGTGCCTCACTGCACCCAATCACAGCAGCCGGTGGGCGTGTCTATACTGTGCAGTAAAATAAATAAATAAATAATTAAAAAAAAACGACGTGCGGTCCCCCCCAATTTTAATGCCAGCCAGATAAAGCCATACGGCTGAAGGCTGGTATTCTCAGGATGGGGAGCTCCACGTTATGGGGAGCCCCCCACCCTAACAATATCAGTCAGTAGCCGCCCAGAATTGCTGCATACATTATATGCGACAGTTCTGGGGCTGTACCCGGCTCTTCCCGATTTGCCCTGGTGCTTTGGCAAATCGGGGTAATAAGGAGTTAATTGCAGCCCATAGCTGCAGGGTATATGTGTGTGTTTTTTATTTCTAATAAAGGATTTTTTCTGGTGTGTGTGTGTTTATTTACTGTAATTTACAGATTAAACATGAAACGAATCTCGGGGAGACGCCTGACATGATTAATCTAGGATTTAGTGGCAACTATGGGCTGCCATTAACTCCTTATTACCCCGATTTTCCAAAGCACCAGGGCAAATCGGGAAGAGCCGGGTACAGCCCCAGAACTGTCGCATATAATGTATGCGGCAATTCTGGGCGGCTGCTGACTGATATTGTTAGGGTGGGGGGCTCCCCATAACGTGGAGCTCCCCATCCTGAGAATACCAGCCTTCAGTCGCATGGCTTTATCTGGCTGGCATTAAAATTGGGGGGGACCGCACGCCGTTTTTTTATAATTATTTATTTATTTATTTTACTGCACAGTATAGACACGCCCACCGGCTGCTGTGATTGGGTGCAGTGAGGCACCTGTCACTCAGTGTGGGGGCGTGTCTCACTGCAACCAATCATAGGCGCCGGTGGGCGGGGAAAGCAGGGAATACGAGATTGTTTAATGAGCGGCCGGTTTTTTCAAAATAGTAAAAGCCGCCGGAGCAGTGTGAATGCCGTGCAGCGCCGCGCCGGTGATCGGGGAACGGTAAGTATGAGAGGGGGGGGGGGACTGACCGACAGACTGTGAGAGAGGGACAGAGAGACCGACAGAGAGACCGACCGACGGACTCAGGGAGATTGACCGACATACACAGAAATAGAAAGAATAGCCGACATCACTAGAAATAAAAACACCAAACGGACACGGACTATAGGTAGATGCATACGTGTTTACTAACGTGTGTGCACATACCCATAGACTTTCATTGTGTCCACGTGTGCGTGCTCCATGCAGATAACGGACATGGACCCGTGAAAAACGCAAACACATACGGATCACGGACACGCACACACGGACATAATGAAATAACGCACGTGTGACCACAATCATAGATTAACATTGGTGCACGTTTGGCCGTGTCTCCGGTATATACGGAAACGGACCAAACACGCATGTGTATCACGGACGTGTGAAGGGGGCCTAAAAGAAGATTATTTCTTGAGGAATTGGGAAAATCCCTGGTGAGGCCATATATTGAGAGCAGAAAAGTGACCCCCAGAAGTGATGGAGCAACAGCCATTGTAAAAAGTGTCCAGCATGCTCAAGAAAGAGACTCCACATCCATGGCCTCCACCAGCACAGCTACCAGAAAAAAAAAGGAAGAGATGTAGCTTCTGTCCATCTTCCTGTGACAATAAGGGGTACTTAGCACACTACGACATCGCCGGTGCGATGTCGGTGGGGTCAAATTGAAAGTGACGCACATCCGGCATCGCAGGCGACATCGTAGTGTGTAAAGCCTAGATGATACAATTAACGAGCGCAAAAGCGTCGTAATCGTATCATCGGTGTAGCGTCGGCGTAATCCATAATTACGCTGACGCGATGGTCCGATGTTGTACCTCACCCCATCAGCAGCACACATCGCAGTGTGTGAAGCCGCAGGAGCGAGGAACATCTCCTACCGGCGTCACCGCGGCTCCCGTAGGATATGCGGAAGGGAGAAGGTGGGCGGGATGTTTACATCCCGCTCATCTCCGCCCCTCCGCTCCCATTGGCCGTCTGCCATGTGACGTCGCAGTGACGCCGTACGACCTGCCCCCTTAATAAGGAGGCGGGTCGCTGGCCAGAGCGACGTCCCAGGACAGGTGAGTCCATGTGAAGCTGCCGTAGTGATAATATTCGCTACGGCAGCTATCACAAGGATATCGCAGCTGCGACGGGGGCGGGGACTATCGCGCTCGGCATCACAGCATCGGCTTGCGATGTCGCAGCGTGCAAAGTACCCCTAAGACTAATCTGACATGTGCTGGATGTTCAAAATATCGGTGTAAAGGACATGTGTCTTATTATTGTGTTCAGTCTTAAAAACACATGAACATGTTCAGTTTTTTCTTTTTTCTTTCTAAAAAGGTTGAAGTTTTTATGATTTTTCATTTGTTGATTTATAAAATTTGTTTTCAAAAAGTTAAATTTCATGTTTTAGTAATAGTAATGTAAAGCTTCTTTATTATTTGTGTGCAGAATGTCAACAATCGAAGATAATTGCAAGAAGCCTGTGTAACCTTTTTATGAAAAAAAAAAAATAATTAAGTTTGAATTTAAATTTTGTTTTTGATCAACCATGTTCACATACAGTATTTCAATGAAAAAAGTATTCAAATAAAACAATTAGAGTAGCTAAAAATCAAGAATTAATAGGTCGGGTCATATTGACCCTGGAACAGTACAAGTGTATAGCAAATGCGAACAGAACAGCAGGGTTAACAATGCACACATACCAGAGGTGAGAAAGACAGAAGGATGGAGCTAATATACAGCTGTAAGATGGACTTTAATAAAGAAAACCTGTTTAAGTTGCCTGGTTATCTTGGACGATTTCTTGTTGCTAAGGACAGTGCCGGTGATCAGGAGAGGACCAAAGTGCTGGAGAAACCAGGTATTTTCCTGTGGGATGATCCCCAGCTCTCCATATTCCCCTTACTGCTTGCTCCATGTGCTCCCATGTTTTCTGTGACGGTCACGGCTGGGGTGCGCTTGGTGCCCTCCGGGCACAGGACCACGACTACTGCTGATGCGCCCCCTGCCCACCGTTACAACTGGCGTAGTCGGCAGGATCAAAT
This sequence comes from Anomaloglossus baeobatrachus, assembly GCF_048569485.1. Taxonomy (NCBI): domain Eukaryota; kingdom Metazoa; phylum Chordata; class Amphibia; order Anura; family Aromobatidae; genus Anomaloglossus; species Anomaloglossus baeobatrachus. The sequence goes on from NC_134353.1 coordinate 163,402,631, forward strand.
CATCATGCATAGAGACGGGGAAGAGACCCTGGCTGTAACTGATGGTGTAGTGCCTGAAGACATAGTGAAAGTGGCACTGAGAGCACCTGTGGATTTTGTGGACTGTGTTGTGCCTGAAGGACTACATAATGTGGCACTGACTGTGAAAGGGAATCCTATGAATTGTTCTGTGGTGTCTGAAGGACTGTGTATGGTGACACGGGTGGCACATGTGGGCTCAGAGGACTGTGCAGTGTCCGTGGAGCCCTGTGATGCAGCGGCCAGGAAAAACAAAGATGAAGGCTTCTGGAAGAGTGGGTGGCGCCAGGCTGAGAAAATAGCAGTGGCGGTGACCAGGAGGCTGGATCTGAGTTTTGCTGGCATGTGTTCTGTTGGCTGGCACCCCTAAGTCCAGGTGCTGCAGGACTGAACAGTTTGAAAGTTGATATAACGTTAAAGAGGATTGTGCCCAGGGAGAGGACTCAAACATGACTTGAGCCCCCTGCGATTCATGGTTTGCTATGTTTAAGAAACGTACCCAGGGGGATATTGGACTGTTCCTTAGGACATTCCCCTGTGAGAAAAAGACTGTTCTTTAGATAGAGGAACATTGTGTGACTTTTGTTTTTATTTTTTTTTCCTGATTTTTCTGTTCCTGGACAGGGGGACCAAAGGTGAACAATAGACTGAACTTTGTGTTTGTTCCAGGGTCGCTACCAAGAGCAGGACTTTACTAGTTATGCAAAATGTTCTGGTTATCCTATATATGTGTATTGTCTGTGTATGTGATGTCTTGCAGGTGTCCGCCATGCCGAGGACGGCTATGGTTAAAGAGGGGAGGTATGTAAGAGGGTGGTCGCAACCCCAGAGAGAGAAGATGCCCCCCTGAAGACATCTCATAGTTGTGAAGCATTTATTGATTATGTTGTATAGAGTTATTAATGTATTGTCACAATAATGTGTAGTTTTATGGGGCCACCACTAGATGTCACTCAAGAGTAGCACACTGACACTAGGAACAGGCATAGGTATGCAGTTGAAGGTTAAATCTGCCTGGTAACAGACAGTTGGGATTTTGAAATTAGCCTATAGGGGAGAAGCTAGGGCATAGCTAGAGAGACTGTTTCTGTGGAAACGGCAGTTAGGGCCCAGCCTGGGTCGGAGTCAGGCCTCAGGCCTGTGGAGCAGCAAAGTCGCTGGCTATGTGAAACTTATAACAAGGAAAGTGGAGATAAAGTTACAATGGTGTGCAGATAGAGACGGTTGAAGTTAGTTAAGTTTGGGACACAAGACAGAGCAGGAGCAAGGGAACGAGAAAGAAACCAGAATGAAGGAAAGTGGGACACCTCTGATGATGGAGTAAAGAAGGAGACACAGGACAGAGGGAGCTGCCAAGAGAGACATAATTTGGACCACACTACTGAGTCCCTGAGGCTGGCACAGGATCCTGCAGCTGGAGGCCTGAGAAAGTCTGAGGAAAGATTGTGGCTTGCTGGGGAGCAGTGCGGCAAATAGGGGTAAGTCTTACGGGCACCTTTTTGTGACTGTGGTGTGGAGTAGTGTCCGAGGGCACTGTATCCAGAAGTTTATTTTGGTGGCGGCCTGAACTACCTTTATGAGGTCATGGTGACCGGTCTCAAAGCCTTTAACAATACACACATACCAGAGGTGAGAAAGACAGAAGGATGGAGCTAATATACAGCTGTAAGATGGACTTTAATAAAGAAAACCTGTTTAAGTTGCCTGGTTATCTTGGACGATTTCTTGTTGCTAAGGACGGTGCCGGTGATCAGGAGAGGACCAAAGTGCTGGAGAAACCAGGTATTTTCCTGTGGGATGATCCCCAGCTCTCCATATTCCCATTACTGCTTGCTCCATGTGCTCCCATGTTTTCTGTGATGGTCACGGCTGGGGTGCGCTTGGTGCCCTCCGGGCACAGGACCACGACTACTGCTGAGGCACCCCCTGCCCACTGTTACACACTCAGCTTTATATATTAGATATATACATATGGCTGATGATTCTGTCTAGGGCTCGTCATTTTGATGTCCCATAATATAGTGCATGCAGCTTTTTTCGGGCTGTCAAAATGATTACTTGCGGTTAATATGATTGGTGAGGACTGTTTGCAGAATTGGAGATTTTCTAAAAGTGATGTGGGACTGTGGAAGGTTCGAGGTAGCATGCAAGGGAGGATCTCAGCTCACCCGGTAAATGCATCACCTGGGTCCTTTCTCTGGGGGATGGTGCAGGGAGGTCAGCTCCGTGTTCAAAGAGGCAAAGTCCGGCAATAGAAAAAAGTTTTTTCCAGCATCCAAGAAATAAGGTTAAAAAACAATTTTATTTCATAACTTACTTGTGCAAATCTAGCAGGATATGTCTAAGACTAAGAGCCTCTTTTAGGTGTGAAACGCGTAAGCTATTGTTTTATACTTGGTGGACGTCTATCCAACCTAGTATTTGTTTTAACCTTAAGGAATAAAATTGTTTTTTAACCTTATTTCTTGGATGTGATGCTGGAAACTTTTTTCTATTGGTGAAGGTTCGAGGGGTAGAGGCGGAGCTGTGGTGAAGTCTTATGGGAGCCCGAAAATGTTAGCAGTATGGAGCCCTGAAATTCCTGGTGGCAGCCCTGACCTAACTATGTTGGATACTAGATAATGCAGTTGTCGGCTCTTTAATCACACTAGCACACAGCATTCGTGCTGCTGCATTGAAGTTCATCTGTGGGCGGAGCTACCGCACAGTGTGTTCCAGTCCCACAGATGAAGACGAGCCGCAGCACAGCTTCTGCCAGCACACTGAGCACAGCGTATGGTCCCCCTCCACCTGAGCTGTATGTTCCACCCCCCTCGATCTGTATGGGGTCCCCCTCCACCTGAGCTGTATGTTCCACCCCCTGATCTGTATGGGGCCTCCTCCTCCATCTGAGCTGTATGTTCCATCCCCCCGATCTGTATTGGCCCCCACTCCTGAGCTTTATCGGCCCTCTCAGTGCAGTAGGTGCCCCCCCTTGAGCTGTATAGGACCCCAAGAGCCATATGTACTGCCACCCCAGAGCCATATGTGCAGCCCTACAGAACCGAATGCGCTGCCACCCCAGAGCCACGTGCGCTGCCAACCCATAGCCGCGTGCGCTGCCACCCCAGAGCCGCCTGTGTTGCCACCCCAGAGCCGCATGCGCTGCCACCCCAGAGCTGTATGCGTGGCCCCACAGAGCTCTATGCCACCCACCCCAGTAATATGCATTCCCCACAGAGTTGTATGCTACCCCAGTAACATCTATGCCCCCCAGTAATGTCTATGCCCCCAGCTCCTTCTGTCATTTATATACTGTAGCCCCCAGCTCCTCCTGTGATGTATATATAGCAGTGTCAGTGTGCTCTGTGTGTGGCCACCAATCAGCACAACCACATGCCCAGGAGGAGCTGGATGGGAGACAAACTCGAGGTGAGTGAGGCTGCTGCTGCTCCATATTAATAATATCTCTACTGTGTCTGTGTGTGCGTGTGTAATGTGTATCTATGTATGTCAGTGTATATGACTGTATAGGTTTATGTCTGCCTATATTTTGCATTTTTTGTGAATTTGTCTTTAAATATGTATGTGTATGTATGCCTGTATGTGTATGTATCTGTGTATGTGCATCACTACGTGTGGATGGGGCCCACTGAGACTCTTTCTCCCAGGGTCCACAAAAACCTGGAGCCGGCCTTGTTTTTAGTAACATGTATTGACCGGTGATTTTATCAGAGATCCCATGAATCTAAAACATCCCGTGCAGGTGTTTCTATACCTGCATTAGTTTCTGAGTCCTCACCTGAGCCAATGCAGTTTAGAGAGAAGTCCTGTGGGGGGAGAACCTCCATTCCACTAAAAAAGAGTGGAGTCTGTTTTTTCTGTGGCAAATAGGGACTTTATCAGTACCTGTCCCACTGTACCCAGGGAGAAAAAGCAGTCAGAAAACTCCTAAACCCAAGTTGTTTGGGGGACCCCCAACCTGGGTCTATGTATATCCTCCACAATGGTGTCTCAATGTTTATTACCCACCAGGTATTAAACAAGTCAAGGTTAGGGGCCAAAACATTTCTATTACTATTTTTCTTCATAGTAGTTCAGGGGCAAACATGATCGATGAACAGTTTGCTCATTTCTTAAGGTTGTATTTGAAGGAATTATCAAATCCTGTTCAGATATTTGCCATTGATTCTTCACCTCTTACTCATGACGTCTTTTTTTATTGTGTTCAGGTGTTGGAACTCTGTATAGAGGTACTTCACTCATAGTGGATATCATGTTATGTTCTCAAGGGTCTTTCTGCACAAATTGTATTGTGTTTTCCCTGGTTAGCCTTACATAATCCCACCATTGAGTGACAAACTGAACAAAATGAAATGGAGCACATATTGTAAAGACTACTGTTTAGCAACCTGTATTTTGGTGGTTACCATAAGCCTTCCTGGTCCTCTTTCTGATTTTAGTGATGTGTTCTAAGAGAGATGATGTGAGGAGTTGCTGCCCCATGTACCTTATGATTGCACCAGAAGGTTAATGTCGGAGGCCTTTGGTTCTGAGATATTAGCTCTCAAAGAGTATATAACTGAGAGTTTAGCTAAGGGGCACATTAGTCCAACTTCTTTGTCAAAAAAAGAATGGTGGTTTATGGCAGTGCCTGGATTTCCGGGAGCTCAACCAAATACCGGTTCAGGTCTAGGGAGTCATTTTCATGCAAAATTCTATATATTGAATGTATTTCCTTTCTTTTGGCTATGTAAGGGTTAATGTCAATTGTCCTTGCCAGCAGCATTCTCTCATTTTCCTGTAGAGGGTGCCAATTATTCACATTATTGATGGATGCTTGGCCAGGAGGTGAAAGGAGCTGGTGGAGCCTTCTCTGCAAGCTGCTGTGGAGGCAACAGTCCTGTTACTGTCTGCAGCTGTCTGTTGTTGTTTTTTTCCCATATTTGTCTCTTCTACTCCTGGTGTGCTATTAGTGCAACAGTGGGGCTAGTGTCCCTCACCTGACAGCTCACTAGCCAGGGCTATTACAGGGTCTGCCAGGGTCTCAGGTATTCTGTTAGGTGACAGGTGCAGAGCCTGTATAGGACCTGGCTAGATGTGTAGGGTACAGCTGCAGATGAGTGAAGGAGGCGTTCCATCTTCCCCTTACTAGCGCTAGGGCTCACCGTTGCTAAAGTACCCCTTGTTTTGTTGTGTCATGTTGTACATTTATTTTATCTGTTACTCATGTAACACAGATGCTCTGAAAGGGCACAACTCAAGTAACGAATATAATGGAAGTCAATGATTGGACAGTTCAGCTCTCTGCCCACGTACCGGCAGTTATAAACATAGCATAGCATTTATGGGGAAATGGACGATTGTGTTTTTTTTTCTTTTTTCTTTTTGACACATTACATCCAAAAACATTATTTTTATCCCCTGGGAGAGCCAGACACTGAAATTGGCTCACACTGAGATGCTTGCTCCCATCATTCAATGAAGGGAGCCTTCTCTATGTGTACTTGTGTCACAGACAACACATCTAAGCACCCACGATACTCTGCCGAGCACTGAGAGTACCTGAGCACCTTGATGCTCGATCAAGTATCAAGCAGTGGTGAGCACACTAGCTCTTCTGTACATGTAATCTAACATTCCCAAATCTGCAATGTGAAATTGACATATCAGATAATTTGTGTTTATATTAGTAATTCTGTAAGAAATTGACAAGAATCTGGGCAAGAAATTCTATAAACTGTTATACCGCAGCAATTTCTCTTTACTCAATCTTACATAATATAGCATTGGTTGTTATTCTTCATAGACCTTCAGGAACAGTTCTTGTCAGACAAACTGCCGTGAATGAAAACAAAAAATCTATAACATTGTTTTATTTAGCTGCAAAGCTCCCAGCCAGCAGTCAGGTTTAATTCACACTGCTGATGCTCAGCAAACATAACACCGTGACATCTGGAATGTTGGAATTTTTGGCATGGCAACCCGCACCTCAATATAAAAAATCATGTGCTGAACTCCCATTGAAACACAGAGAGCCTCCATTACCTGGAAACAGAAAACCATTAGAATTACAGTGATGATGATTTCTTTAATTAAAACTGGTATGCGCTGAGAGTCTATGAGCACCTCATCCTTCATGTTTGGAGGACTTATTTCCAATCAGTGATTATTAACACATGGAAGGGACCAAGTAACCCTAGGGTGGCTTATTTAGCAATGAATTTAACATTTGTTTTGCTGATGTGACACATTTCAAGTACTTTTATACTCTCTAGCTCTAATTACCATTGAGTCTACAATTAAATATGGAGGGCAATTTCTGGACTGCTAATAGCTGTGTCTTGCCAATACTGTAATCCCCTTGTATGAAACTAATTGTAAAGCAGATGGTTGTGTACATTTTTGATAGCTCCTATGTTTCTTTTATTGAAGATAAAATACTTGCTAGGTTAACTAAAACAAAAGTATAGAACATCTGTCTTTTCCATGGCAAGTGTACCCAGACTGTAATCAGATTAAAACTGATTGGAGTTTGTTAAAGACACATTTTATTTTCAGCACATTTGACATTCATCAACAAACATATGCAGCTTCGTGGGTAGGTGTTAGCAGAAATAAAGACAGATTTCTAATTTAAAACAAACTAATAAAACTATCTTAGTTATTTGCACATGGCAAAGATTTGCTGGTGCTATTAAAATGTGGACTGAAGAACATTTATATAAGAAAAATATTTAATTAACTAAAATGAGCCAAAAAGAATGAATAGTACTTGTATGTGATTGTTGTTAATGAGCTAGAAATATGGAAGAACAATGAGACAGTTGGGCTCAGATAAGAAACTTCAGAGTAACTTTAAAGCATGGTGTGATGACTCCGTGTTTGGCACTTGTGTGGGGTGGTGAACAGTTCTTAATTAGGCCATACATATGGGACCTTTGCTTGTTAAATGAAGAGAAGTTAACCATTGTCTCTTCTCAGACTGATCGGAGCCCTATTGTCTCCAAATATGTATGCACTCTACATGCCACTTTCACTACATGCTCGTAATTCAGAGGAAACTTATGCAGTCGGATTAAACTAGTGACAAATGAAAGAGCAGCCATCTCTTCCAATCCTGTAAGAGAACTGAGTGATATAAAAAGGCCCCGCTTCTGTCACCAGGGAGGAGTCTACAAGATCTCAGCTGAGGAACTTCAGTTCCTGCTGAGGAAACAAAAAAACTGCTTTAGACCTCTTTCACACGTACATGCCTCTGGTACGTGTTTGGCAGTTTTCTCACGTACCGGAGACACATACACATGTAGACCTAAGGGGCACTTTGCACACTGCGACATCGCAGGTGCGATGTCGGTGGGGTCAAATTGAAAATGACGCACTTCCGGCATCGCATGCGACATCGCAGTGTGTAAAGGCTGGATGATACGATTAACGAGTGCAAAAGCGTCGTAATCGTATCATCGGTACAGCGTCGGCGTAATTCATAATTACGCTGACGCAATGGTCCGATGTTGTTCCTCGCTCCTGCGGCCGCACACATCGCTGTGTGTGAAGTCGCAGGAGCGAGGAACGTCTCCTACCGGCCTCACTGCGGCTTCCGTAGGATATGCGGAAGGAAGGAGGTGGGCAGGATGTTTACATCCTGCTCATCTCCGCCCCTCCGCTCTGATTGGCCGCCTGCCGTGTGACGTCGCAGTGACGCCGCACGACCCGCCCCCTTAACAAGGAGGCGGGTCGCCGGCCACAGGGACGTCGCACGGCAGGTGAGTGTGTGTGTGTGAAGCTGGCGTAGCGATAACTTTCGCTACGCCAGCTATCACCACATATCGCTGCTGCGACGGGGGCGGGCACTATCGCACTCGGCATCGCAGCATCGGCCTGCGATGTCGTAGTGTGCAAAGCCCGCCTTAGTATTCCTATGGTTTTTGACACATGTATGTATTTTCACACGGAACGTGTGTCCGTTTGTTTCTCACACCAACATGTCCGTTTTCTCTCCGGCATCACGGGTGTCACACGGAACGCAAATGTGTCACACGTAACACACACGGACCACACAGATGTGTTCCATGTGACACGCATCGGAGAGAAGACATGTGTCTGTGTGAAAAAAAAGAACCATTACTCACCTTCTCCAGCCCTGCAGTCTCTGCCGCTGCTGTCACTTGCTGCCGACCGCCTCTCATTATGCTAATTGAATATTCACTTCCCTGCGGCTGGAGGAAGCAGCAGCAGCGGGGAGTCGGCAGGACCGGAGACCTAAGATCAGCACCACGGACTGCGATGCCAGGAACAGGTGAGTAGAAAGTTCCCGTTGTCCATGCGTTATCGCGGATAACACACGGAGAACACACGTAGCCCATAAACACGGCTCACGGAGGGCTAAACGCACCTCTGACATGTCCGTGTGAAAAACGTGCTTGGTTTTTCACGAACGTGTGAAAGAGGTCTTACTTTGAATATTCTACATGATTTAATTTTAGGATCCCTGGTTCCAGTTGAAAGAACACAAAACCACTTCACTGTTCAATGCTGAGTCCACAAATTCACTTGGAGACCCCAGGTTGTAACTACTCAGCTGCCTGTCTATATATCTCTCTCTGCTTAGTCAGCTTCTTAAGCTTGCCACTATCTCTTCTTAGTGGGTGCCCACCAAAAGCAGGGTGCTGCAAGACTGAGATAGATGGTCTGGAAGCCCTGAAGTCACAAAAATTTTAATCCCTGACTGGCCATTGGGGGATTGTACAGGAAAGGGGGTAATTTTACATATGTGGGGTTAGATGGGGAAAGAGGTGATGGGGAGCTGCAAGCTGGGGGCTGTGCAGGAAAGAGGGTGATATTATTTACTTAGATAGGGAGGGCATGCTTTTACAGTTAAGGGGCTGCATGCTGGGGCTGCATGGAGAATGGGGTGTTCTTGCATTTGAGGGGTTATGTGGTGAAGAGTGTGATGTTACATGTTTGGGGCTGCATAGGGAAGGGGGTTATGTTACATGCTTAGAATTGTCCTCATAGCATCCTCCCTATCTTACAATTCATTATATGGCCTTCAGTATCCTCCCCACCTCACAATTCACTATACGGCCCCGATAACATCCCTCCCGACCCCGAAATTCATTACATGGTCCTGATAGCATCCTTCTTACACCACTATTCATTATATAGACCCGATAGCATCCTCCCCCAACTAACAATTCATTATATGACCCTCATAGCATCCTCTCCATACTACAATTCATAATATGGCCCTGATGGCACTCTCGACTCCACTATTCATTATGAAGCTCATATAGCATCCTTCTTCACCCCACAATTCATTATATAGCCTTGATAGCGTCATCTTCCACCCCACAATTCATTATATTACCCTGATAGCATCCTCCCCACCCCACAATTCATTATATGGACTCAATAGCATCCTTCCCCAACTAACAATTCATTACATGACCCTCATAGCATCCTCCCCACACCACAATTCACAATATGGCCCTGATAGCACTATCCACTCCACAATTCATTATGTGGCTCTGATAGCATCCCCCTTCACCCCATAATTCATTATGCAGCCTTATAGTATCCTCCCTACCCCACAATTGATTATATGGCCCTGATAGCGTATGCCAACCCCACAATTGATTATAGCCCTGATAGCATCCTCCCCACCCCAATTCATTATATGTCCCTGATAGTATATTCCCCCACCCAACAATTCCTTATATGGCCCTGATAGTGTCCTCTCCAACCCATAATTCATTATATGGCTGTGATAGTGTAATCCCAGCCCACAATTCTTTATATTGCCTTGATAGCGTCATCTTTCACCCCATATTTCATTATATGGCTCTGATAGTATCATCCCCCACCCCACAATTCATTATATGGACCCGATAGCATCCTCCCCCAACTAACAATTCATTATATGACCCACATAGCATCCTCTCCACCCAATAATTGCTTATATGGCCCTGATAGTGTCCTCTCTAACCCATAATTCATTATATGGCTGTGATAAAGTTCAGTAAACATTATATTTTTGGATACTGGTCTGTCTTAATTCTCTGTGAACAATCTGATTCTGGCCTACTGTATCCCATAGCAGGTGGCAGTCTACTTTGGTTTATTGGCCAGTAAAACGCATCATGAAAACACAAACACCTAGCCAGGACCTCCAATTTCATGTAGTGCTGAGGGGCATTGAGAATGAGTACCTCACTCATGGATACTGCCCTGCACCACCCTACACTGTGATCTTTCAAGCACTTATGCAGAATCAACATGACCCTCATAAAATCTGGTAGTTCTGGCCCAGCATGAGCCCAGGGATTTTGGCATGAGCAATGATGATATGAAGATGCAGCAAAGATCAAACACATGACGCAGATTGGAGTGGTAAGGTAAGTATAAAGATTTTTATATTTATAAAACCTGCATCTATGTAACCATGTATTTTTGTAAAATCTGAATAAAATTTAATTCCATTAGAATTGCTTTGCTTTTCTTTAATAGTTATATATTGATGTATTTTGTTTATATAATAAAGAAGATCATTTTTGGATAAGGATAAATAAAAACTGCATGAACATTAGGAGAAACGTGACTATATTAGATTTCATTATATAACTACAATGTAGAGGAAGATAGGAAAGTGAATTGAACTAAATTAAAAGATGCAGTGTTGTAATAGTTCTTGAAGGAGTTATTGTAACACCTGCCTGGAGCCACAGACTCAGATGGGCTGTAATGGACAGGCTAGAGGGAAGCCACTCACCAAGCAGGACCCCCAGAACCCTGAAACCCTTTAACCCCTATACAGGGATTTGGAATTACACAGGGCCCTGGAGATCACTACCTGTGGAAGGCTGCAGTCCGATGAGATTAGTCATCAGGCAGGGCAAACCAGGAATAGCAGAACAGGGACAGAATCGGCAGGCCAGGCAAGGACGTAATAAGAAAACGTAGCAGAGGTCAAATCCGGATCGGATCGGGCAGTGAGGTACAAAAACAGCAGGCAGGGGGGTAGTCAGAAAACACGCAGAAGTCAGCACACAGGAATTACTAAACAGAATAAGGCGGACGAGGAGCCAGGAAATCAGAACTATCTCTGGCAGAGGTCAGCAGACAGGAGGAGAATTAAGAAGGGTGTGGTGTCTTCCCATTGGCTGTAGCTGAATGATGGCAACTTCAGCTGGAAGACACATGCCACCTATAGTCAGCCAGTGGTGCTGCAGATCCCAAGATAACCCAGCCCAGTGGATGATTGGCCAATACAAAATAGAGTCTGGCTCACTCAGATGTAGTTGGTGCCTCCGAGAAAAAAAACACTGTAGTCAAAAATTAGCTCGGGCACACAGTAAAAGTAAGAGTCTGAAAACAATGCTTTTTTGAATTTCAGTGGAATTGTTTTATTGATGCAAAGGACCAAACAAAATCTGACGTATCGGCCTTCACATATAGGCCTTCCTCAGAGATGGTCTGTGATACAAATTTACAGAAAAAAGAAAAGTAAAATTAATACATGTACAGATATCCATACATTTTACAGGTACTACAATATGAAATAATAATGTTAGCATCAGTAAGCATATATACACTGATAATGGAAAAGTCAGGTACATTCGAGAAAAACAATATCGCAAGCAATACAGTAGTTGTAAAGATACACATTCTATAGAGGAGGTTCACACTACTCAAAGTGAAGACCATCCTAACCTGAGGCAATATAGAAAAATTAGGGCATACCTATGTGATAATGGAAGAGATATGTATTCAAGTCACTGCTCAAAACGATACCATCATGATATGCACGAATGCCTAAAAATAGACACATATAAGTATACTAGAGCCGGCCATAAGTGAAGAATTTAGGTGAGGATAGAAAATGCGAGTGAAATCACAATTATGAAAGGGAGAAGAGGCAGGAAATCGAAGAAGGAATATATAAAAGAATCAAACTCAACGTATTGAGCCAAGAGAGAGGGAAACAGAGAAAAGGGGGAGGCATATAGCAGAGCAGGAGAGAGGGCAGAAGGGAGGTGGAAGCAGGTCCAGAGGAAAGAAGAAGGTGAATAGTAACAAAGAGAAAGAGAACGAAAATGAAACAAGGGGAGGAAAAAAAGAAAAGAAGGAGACCATGGGTACTGTGTTCCACAAATGAAAGTCAATGCTCAAGATACCTTTGTGAACATCAAAAGCTGCAATAGGTCACACACCAGTAGTGTATAACTACTAGCGGGGGTCAGTTGTTTGGTACTATAAAAGAGATGTATGAGTTATACACAATATTGGATTTCCACCATATTCATATGAGACACAACCTGTGACTATTGTAAAATATGTACATACCTAATAGAGGAGTATGAGGTAGCAAGACTGCCAGTCTAGCACGTGCTAGTACCCTTGTATGTGGTCTAGATATGTGGAAGTAGATAGAATCCACCAGTAATTACCTCATACAATAGGGAAATCATATAGCAAAAAAGGTTTACACATACCGCTCAATGAGACTACTATGCAAAAAAAGATTTTCTCTGACTCTCACTAGAGATCGGGCCAATGCCCAAAGGTGCACAACGCTTAATGTTTATAATCTGTGAATATACAAAAAGGTATATGAAGATAAGTCTATGGCACCTGGACTGTTATCATATGGAAAAAAGTCTGATAGTAAATGACAAACCTTAATCCTATTATGCAATGTAAGAAGTCAATCCTGAAGCAGGAAATGGGATTAAAGGAACAAGATAAGTTCCTGTGAAGATAAAGCAAAAGGCAAGTTGGTCATCGGTCACATGCACAGACCGGCTGTGGCCGTTGTCTGCGCTTGCGCTGAGTGATCCATGTGGTCTCTCTGCGCTTGGGCTACTGACGTGCCCCGGTCCGGTCCTGGCTTTCACCGACAGGTGATCTTCTTTAGCAATCAGGCACCTCTTAAATAGGCCCCATTTCCTGCCACCGTATGCACCGCAGGACTCATACCGGCATTCACACAGGAGTTTCTCCACCACCAGGTACAGATCACTCTTCTCCTGTCACACTGGCTACTATCTGTATTCTCAACTTGCCTTTTGCTTTATCTTCACAGGAACTTATCTTGTTCCTTTAATCCCATTTCCTGCTTCAGGATTGACTTCTTACATTGCATAATAGGATTAAGGTTTGTCATTTACTATCAGACTTTTTTCCATATGATAACAGTCCAGGTGCCATAGACTTATCTTCATATACCTTTTTGTATATTCACAGATTATAAACATTAAGCGTTGTGCACCTTTGGGCATTGGCCCGATCTCTAGTGAGAGTCAGAGAAAATCTTTTTTTGCATAGTAGTCTCATTGAGCGGTATGTGTAAACCTTTTTTGCTATATGATTTCCCTATTGTATGAGGTAATTACTGGTGGATTCTATCTACTTCCACATATCTAGACCACATACAAGGGTACTAGCACGTGCTAGACTGGCAGTCTTGCTACCTCATACTCCTCTATTAGGTATGTACATATTTTACAATAGTCACAGGTTGTGTCTCATATGAATATGGTGGAAATCCAATATTGTGTATAACTCATACATCTCTTTTATAGTACCAAACAACTGACCCCCGCTAGTAGTTATACACTACTGGTGTGTGACCTATTGCAGCTTTTGATGTTCACAAAGGTATCTTGAGCATTGACTTTCATTTGTGGAACACAGTACCCATGGTCTCCTTCTTTTCTTTTTTTCCTCCCCTTGTTTCATTTTCGTTCTCTTTCTCTTTGTTACTATTCACCTTCTTCTTTCCTCTGGACCTGCTTCCACCTCCCTTCTGCCCTCTCTCCTGCTCTGCTATATGCCTCCCCCTTTTCTCTGTTTCCCTCTCTCTTGGCTCAATACGTTGAGTTTGATTCTTTTATATATTCCTTCTTCGATTTCCTGCCTCTTCTCCCTTTCATAATTGTGATTTCACTCGCATTTTCTATCCTCACCTAAATTCTTCACTTATGGCCGGCTCTAGTATACTTATATGTGTCTATTTTTAGGCATTCGTGCATATCATGATGGTATCGTTTTGAGCAGTGACTTGAATACATATCTCTTCCATTATCACATAGGTATGCCCTAATTTTTCTATATTGCCTCAGGTTAGGATGGTCTTCACTTTGAGTAGTGTGAACCTCCTCTATAGAATGTGTATCTTTACAACTACTGTATTGCTTGCGATATTGTTTTTCTCGAATGTACCTGACTTTTCCATTATCAGTGTATATATGCTTACTGATGCTAACATTATTATTTCATATTGTAGTACCTGTAAAATGTATGGATATCTGTACATGTATTAATTTTACTTTTCTTTTTTCTGTAAATTTGTATCACAGACCATCTCTGAGGAAGGCCTATATGTGAAGGCCGATACGTCAGATTTTGTTTGGTCCTTTGCATCAATAAAACAATTCCACTGAAATTCAAAAAAGCATTGTTTTCAGACTCTTACTTTTACTGTGTGCCCGAGCTAATTTTTGACTACAGTGGATGATTGGAGCCTGCGCCCACCGGTGCCGCTGGCATCGACTCCTCTCCCATCACCAACACCATCCACGGCAGGAACACGGCGTCGCTTGGCGATCGGAGTAGAAGTCGCTGGAGAGGACTCCAGTGGTGACATAACAGTTATCTCATTATAGTCACTAGCATTACATTATGTACACTTAAATCCAGAAATATTTGGAGAGTGGCACAAGTTTTGCAAATTTAACTGTCTACCTAAACATATTCAAGATACAGTTATGTAATCAATGTGTTCATAAAGTGTAGACTCTCAGCTTTAATTTGAGGGCATTCACATGTGTTGTGAATTTCATCCGAGTGGGTGCTGGTGTGGAGCTCTCTCTGGTGGCCAGGAATGGTAATGAAGCTGAGTCTGAATCTGTGACTCAAACAGGTGATGGAATTAATTAGGAATCCAGGAAGTCCTATTTCAGATCAACCTAGTGTATTTGGAAGAGCATTTTCAGCCTGGCGGCCACTGGTGATAGCTGTTTCCTGCTGCTTCTGAAGATGGCTGGGAGTTTTCCCTTCAGTTTCTCCCATTTATTCTGTGCCTGAATCTACTCCAGATAAGCTTACTAGTTTCTGTGCTTAATTGCTGGAATTGAACTTGAGGGTGTTTCTTCTTATTCCATTTTGGTCTATGTTTTGGTTTATTGTTTGTGAGGATCAGTCTCTCTGCTTTTGTGAGCAGGGCAGTTCCACTAGCAAAAAGAGAGCTTTCTCCCTGTTCATGTTAGGATTATTTGCACTTTAGAATAATTTGTTCAGTGATTTTGTTTCTTCCCATTATATCTGCAGTTCTACTTAAAGTGTCTGGCACATGAGTACCTGATATGGTGGGGGAGAGACCGTGTGGTTTCAGATCTTTTCTGTATCAGAAGTTTGGTATTTTTTGCAGGCTTTTTGCCTGCTGCAATCAGTTGTCTTTCCTGTCCTGTGGTATCTAGTAAGTCGGGCCTCACCTTTGCTAATCTATATTTTTTATCTGTGTATTGTGTTTTCTTACATCACCGTCATGTTCATGCTGGGGGCTTACTATTTCTTTGGGGACTGCTCTGAAGCAAGATAGGATTCCTCATTTCTATTTTTGAGGTGTAGCAAGTTTCGCTTGCAGTGACGAGGTGTCTAGGTGTGTTAGGAACATCCTACTGCTACTTCTAGTGTTGTCCGATAGATAGGGTATTGCGGTCAGCTTAGTTTCCAACTACTCTTGCGGTTATGTTTTTTCCTGATTAATGGGACTTTTTGTGATCGACCATGGTTACCAGTTCATAACACACATCCTAACTGGAGTAAAGGGTGCTTTACCCGCTGCAACATCGCTAACGACATATCGTCGGGGTCACATCATTAGTGATGCACATCCAGCGCCGTTAGCGACATCGCAGCGTGTGACACCAAGGAGCGACGATCAACGAGCGCAAAAATGTCCAAAAATCGTTGCTCGTTGACATGTCGCTCCTTTCCCAAATATCGTTGCTGCTGGTATGATGTTGTTCGTCGTTCCTGCGGCAGCACACATCGCTGTGTGTGACACCACAGGAATGACGAACATCTCCTTACCTACGTCCACCAGCATGTTCCGGCCGCTCATTTCCGCCCCTCCTCTGCTATTGGACGGCTGCCGTGTGACGTCGCTGTGACGCCACACGAACCACCCCCTTAGAAAGGAGGCGGATCGCTGGCCAGAGCGACGTCGCAGGGAAAGTAAGTCCGTGTGTCGGGTGTTAGCAATGTTTTGCACCACGGGCAGCGATTTGCACGTGACGCACAACCGACGGGGGCGGGTACGCTCGCTAGCGATATCGGTACCGATATTGCAGCGTGTAAAGTACCCTTAAGGGTTTAGGAATTTAAGCTATTTAATATGTAGTTTTTTCAAGGGACCAAAAGAAATTAGACAATTATCTCATTGACTCTTTAATGGATTGGATGTGCTATTCCCTCATTAATCGATCATCAAATAAACAGGTAAAGGTCTGGTGCTGATTTCAGGTGTGACATTTGCATTTGGAAGCTCTTTCTGTGAACTCACAAGATGCAGTCAAATGAGCTCACTGTCATGGCTTGGTTTGGGTATTCAACACTGTGACATGTTACTGCATGGTCAGTTCTTCAGTCTGCTGGGCTATTGCAATTTATTCCCTGTCCAAATGCAGATGGTTCCTATTGTCTTTGTTCTCCATTCTTCAGATGTTTCTCACTTTCCCATTTTGGTCCGCCGTATCACGTTCTGAGTTGGGTTTTATATGTTCACCTTCCAATACCTTTTCTTACTATCTATACCTCTAGGTGAACTTGTATTTAGGGGTTCCAGCACTTCAGCTTAGGGTTATACATCATTAAGTAAATATCAGTTTTGTTCCTGGAGTGAGTCAGTTTGTTCTCCTTTCCAACCCCTTTTCCTTTTCCTATTTTAGGTTTTTGGAAGGTTCTTCTTGGTCCTCTTATTTGTAGTTCTCTTTAGCTTTCCTTCTCTACCTTATATGAACATGTCTTTGTTTTCTCATCTTCCGCTCTCCATATTGGCAGTGTGTTGTGGCCTTACCTTTGGTCCTTCAGGAGGTTGGAGAAACCTCTCAATGGCCTTTTAGAGGGTTAAGTCTGACATAGTTTTTAAGTTATACAGCTACAGAGCTGGCCAAAAGTATTGGAACCCCTGCAATTCTGTCAGATAATACTCAGTTTCTTCTTGAAAAGGATTGGAATCACAAATTCTTTGGTATTATTATCTTCATTTAATTTGTCTTCAATGAAAAAAAATTTGTCATAAAGCCAAATTGGATATAATTCCACACCAAACATAATAAAGGGGGTAGACAAAAGTATTTGCACTATTTGAAAAATCATGTGATGCTTCTCTAATTTGTGTAATTAACAGCACCTGTAACTTACCTGTGGCACCTAACAGGTGTTGGCAATAACTAAATCACACTTGCAGCCAGTTGACATGGATAAAAGTTGACTCAACCTCTGTCCTGTGTCCTTGTGTGTACCACATTGAGCATAGAGAAAAGAAAGAAGTTCAAAGAACTGTCTGAGGACTTGAATCCAAATTGTGAGGAAGCATGAGCAATCTCGAGGCTACAAGTCCATCTCCAAAGACCTGAAAGTTCCTGTGTCTACGGTGCGCAGTGTCATAATGCCCATGGCACTGGGGCTAACCTCCCTAGATGTGGAAGGAAAAGAAAAATTGACGAGAGATTTCAACGCAAGATTGTGCGGATGGTGGATAAAGAACCTCGACTAACATCCAAACAAGTTCAAGCTGCCCTGCAGTCCGAGGGTACAATAGTGTCAACCCATACTATCCGTCGGCGTCTGAATGAAAAGGGACTGCATGGTAGGATACCCGGGAAGACCTCGCTTCTTACCCCGAGATATAAAAAAGCCAGGCTGGAGTTTGCCAAAACTTACCTGAGAAAGCCTAAAACGTTTTGGAAGAATGTTCTCTGGTCAGATGAGACAAAAGTAGAGCTTTTTGGGAAAAGCCATCAACATAGAGTTTACAGGAAAAAAAAGAGGCATTCAAAGAAAAGAACACGGTCCCTACAGTCAAACATGGCGGAGGTTCCCTGATGTTTTGGGGTTGCTTTGCTGCCTCTGGCACTGGACTGTTTGACCGTGTGCATGGCATTATGAAGTCTGAAGACTACCAACAAATTTTGCAGCATAATAAATATGCAATACCAAAAGACAATGTAACTGACCTGATGTGTCGCGTGTGACCAGCACGTCCAGGAATTCGAGGGATGTGTTACTGAATCTGTGAGTCAGCCGTACATTGATCTCATTGGTATTCAAACTCTGAATGAATAAATTAAGATCTCGGGCACTCCCCTGCCAGATGAAAAAGATGTCATCAATGTACCGCGTCTAAAATGGGATGCGGTCTACCGATGACATCACATCTGACAGGAGAAGGTCCCTCTCCCACAGCCCCAGGAATAAATTAGCATATGAGGGTGCAAAGGCTGCCCCCATTGCTGCATCCTGGAGCTGTAGGTAGAGGGACCCCCCGAAAAAGAAAAAATTATGGGTTAATGCAAAACTCAACAGATTCGTGACAAAATCCCTCTCCATCCCAGACATGCTGGTCATTGATAGAAAAAATTAGATTGCCCGTAGCCCTTCGCGGTGTCGAATGCTCGTATAGAGCGATTTGACATCGCAAGAGACTAACAGAGAACCCTCACCCACGTGTAGGGAGTCTATTTTTTGTAAGAAGTTGCTCGTGTCTCTTGTATACGAAGGGAGAGACTCTACTAAGGGCTTAAGCAGGGAATCAATATAGATACAGACCCATTCAAGAAAGTTGCCCACCCCCAACACGATGGGTCTACCCGGTGGCATATTCACGTCTTTGAGCACTTTAGGCAACAAATACAGCGTCGGTACCGTGGGCTCGGACATAAGTAGCAAATCAAAAAGTCTCTTCTCTATAATCCCACTGTCTACAATATCCCTCAGCAAAAATTGTAGTTCTTTCATAAATTTGTTGAGAGGATTAAAAGGTGAGGCGCTGGTAACATTCGCTAGCCCTGAGCTGTCTATATGCCTCCTTTTCATATAATGAACAGGGCCAGACCACAATATTCCCACCCTTGTCGGCTGGTTTTATTACTATGTCATCCAATCTCCTGATCCTGCTGATGCAGCTCCTCTCTTCCCTCGTAAGATTATCATTATAGATATTAGTGGGGAATTTCAAAAACTCATCAGAGGCGAGCCATACAAACAGGTCGACATTGGGACAAGCCGACAAGGGGGGGAATTTCTTCGACTTAATCCGCAACCATGAAGGGATCTTACCTAGGGCACTGGAAGAATGTTCCTCTAATAATTCCTCAAGGATTCTAAGAGCAGTTTGTTCAGTCTCTGCTGGGAAGGCCTTTTGTAGGTCATCGTCATGGAACCATTTTTCATTATCAGTGCCCGGGCAAAGATGTGTAGATCCTTCTCGGCTGTAAAAGGGTCAAATCGTGAACTAGGTGAAAAAGTAAGGCCCCAGGCCAAAACCTCATTGTCTAAAGTTCAAAATATATGTTGGGATAGGTTTATTACCTCTGGGGTGCCACCCGATTTCCCCACCGCTGGGACCTTCTTACTGTGGTTCCCAGTCGTTTTTTGTTTCCCTTTTCTCCTAGTCCCAAGCCTCGTGGTCATGGGGGACAGGGACTGATCTGATGCCTCACCCGCAGACGAGACTGTAGACACTGACACGGACCTCCCGCGAACAAATCGTGGTGCTGACTTACGCCACTTATACACTTTGAGTTGTTGGTAATCCGTCATGTCCCGTGCAATCTTTTTCGAGTGAGTCTCTCTAATCGCTTTCTCCCATTCCTCGGAACTAGCAGCCATCATAGCATCAAAAGTCGCAATCTCCTCGGCCGAGGATATTGCCTTCAATTCTAAATAAGTTGAGTCCAACTCCTTCTCTACCTCTTCAAGGGTTTTTAAGTTAAATCCAACTAATAGTTCCATGAGTTTAAGGGAACTGGTGGAACAGATTTCTTCCCATTTATTAATGAAGGTGGTGTCCTCCACAGGAAAGGAGGGGAACACCTGCATCCTTAGTCCTCGAGGAATCATTTGCTTTGAAATGTATCCCTCAAGCCCTATTCCACCACACCTTTGTACACCTGTGTAACAGGCATTTCACATTACTCTGTAGCTCTGTACTCCCCTTTGCTCAACACCCATGCCATCCGGCAGATTCCCATCAAAAGCTCTGCTACATGTCATTTTTCAGGAGATATCCCTGGTTCTGTAATCCATGATTGGTAAAGGAAAAACCTGTGAAAATACAAAGAAACTCATATAAATATGCAATACCAAAAGACACGGACAATCCCATGCCATGTTCGCAATATGGATAAAGCCATATACAGACTATTGATAGCAAAAGAAAGGAAATTCTGTACAACGACTTAATTGAAAAAACGGTTGAATTTTATTAATATAATAGCATAAAAGCAATAGAAAAATGTATAATATTAAATTTACAGAGACAGATGGTGAGTACCAGCAGATGGCGCCCTCACCTCACAATAGGTGCGTGGTAGCACACTGAGAGTCAGGCAGCACACCAATGGCTAAAAAAAACAGATGATATAAAGCTAGGGTGTGCTGGAGGTCACACAGTGCCCTGTAAACATTAATCAAACACACAAAGTGTGACGGTACATGTAAACAAAGCACTGAAAAAATACAGAGTGCAACCTAACATACCTATATGCGAGATGAGAGCCCAGATCCCCGACCTATAGGTTTCGGTGTGACTCCTTCTTCCAGGGGTGGACTCTAATTAAAAAGTCTGTCCTTATAAAAGGTGAATGTCCAATCAGCATCCATGTCAGTCCAAACCAATCAGACCTCACAATATATATTACCCCTCTATGGTAAAATACAAGGTCCATTAGCATTGGGAGCTGGCCTGAGGTGCAGAAATTTTCCACGCCCTATGCAGTGACGCTATACCAGAAGTCTAATAACATAGTCGTCGCATCACCAGCATAAGGATGTAAACAATGCATGACTCATGAGGGTGTGGCTAAAGCCCCCACGTGTAACACACCAAGAATCCATAGCGTATTGCCAATAGCTGGTGATGCCATACCGGAAGTACCGTGATGTGGGGCGTCGCGTCACTACCATAGAGGCGTCCGCATCATATGACTCACGGGGGCATGATCATAGTATCCACATGCGCCCACACGCCCAGAAACCGTGACGCAGGCGCCTGTGTTTGAGTGAGTGCTATGACAACAAAATCGTTGCTACTGGGCGCCCACGTGTCAGTTACGTCACGGCCCATAGTATCGATCCGCCTATCAGATTGAATACAGTACAGCAGGGGACAGTTAGAAGGAGTGGCCAAACACTAACGGAACACAATGCATCCTGTAAAACCACATCATACAATCGCAGTTAACCACTGCGGCGCACACACACACATGACCGAGTAGCACCGCGCAAGGCTGGAAAACATTTTGGAAGAATGTTCTCTGGTCAGATGAGACAAAAGTAGAGCTTTTTGGGAAAAGCCATCAACATAGAGTTTACAGGAAAAAAAGAGGCATTCAAAGAAAAGAACACGATCCCTACAGTCAAACATGGCAGAGGTTCCCTGATGTTTTGGGGTTGCTTTGCTGCCTCTGGCACTAGACTGCTTGACCGTGTGTGTGCATGGCATTATGAAGTCTGAAGACTACCAACAAATTTTGCAGCATAATGTAGGGCCCAGTGTGAAAAAGCTGAGTCTTCCTCAGAGGTCATGGGTCTTCCAGCAGGACAATGACCCAAAACACACTTCAAAAAGCACCAGAAAATGGTTTGATAGAAAGCACTGGAGACTACTAAAGTGGCCAGCAATGAGTCCAGACCTGAATCCCATAGAACACCTGTGGAGAGATCTCAAAATGGCAGTTTGGAAAAGGCACCCTTCAAATCTCAGGGACCTGGAGCAGTTTGCCAAAGAAGAATGGTCTAAAATTCCAGTAGAGCATTGTAAGAAACTCATTGATGGTTACCGGAAGCGGTTGTTCGCAGTTATTTTGGCTAAAGGTTGTAGAACCAAGTATTAGGCTAAGGGTGCCAATTCTTTTGTCTGGCCCATTTTTGGAGTTTTGTGTGAAATGATCAATGATTTGATTTTTGTTTCATTCTCTTTTGTGTTTTTTCATTGCAAGCAAAATAAATGAAGATAATAATAGCAAAGAATTTGTGATTGCAATCATTTTCAAGAAGAAACTGAGTATTATCTGACAGAATTGCAGGGGTGCCAATACTTTGGCCAGCACTGTAGGGTATTTCCAGTTTGTTCAGGGACCACTTGGGGGCAGGTGTGGTTTCTCCCTTTGGTAGGTCTTCCCTTTTTACATTCTCTGTGTTAGAGTGTCATAACATTCTAAAAGGAAGAGAAATAGACCATCATTAAGCTGAGAAAAAAGAAATAGAGGGATATAAGAAATATTAGGAGTGGCCAAATCAACAATTTGGTACATACTGCAAAAAGAGAGCACTGAGATGAGCTGGGGAACTTAAAAAGTCCTTGACTTTAATGGAAGACAACAGTGGTGGATGACTGCAGGACCCTTTCCATGGTTAAAAAAGAAAAAAAACAACTTCACAACATCCATTCAAGTGAAGGGCACTCTTCAGGAAGTAGGTGTTTCAGTATATAAGTCTACCCCAAAGTAAAGAATTTATGAGAGCAAATACAAGAGGTTCACTACAAAATGCAAACTATTAATGATCCTGAAAAAAGAAAGGCCAGATTATACTTTGCCATGAAACATCTAAAGAAGCAAGCCCAGTTTTGAAAAAGCAGTCTTTGAACAGATGAAATTTAAAATAAACATGTACCAGAATGATAGGGAGAAAGTATGCAGTAGGCTTGGAACAGTTCATGATTCAAAGCACACCAAGTGCTCTGTAAAATATGGTGGAGGTAGTATGATGGCATAGACATGCATGGCATCCAATGGCCCTGAGTCACAAGTGTTTACTGATAATCTGACTGAAGACAGATACAGCCGGATGAATTCTGAATTATACAGGACTATGCTTTTTGCTCACATCCAATCAAATGCAGGAAGGTTGATTGGATGGCTCGTCACAGAACAGATGAAGAATATAAAACTTAACTTTTATTAAATTGCTATAAATGAACCAACCTACAAAAGGTGCTCTCAGTGTTTCACCCAAATAAAGGTGAGTAGTAAAAATAAAGTAGCTTCAAAGATGTGAAACCAATATTTAAAATCACTTCTAAAATGTAGCGTATCGTATATAGTCTTGATGCATTTCTTTGTCCCTCTAATTGCATGATTCCTCAGAAGACCTTCTCAAGAAACTAGGATTTTAAGTTACATAAATATTGCTTCTGGTTTACTGATGAAGCCTACCAAATTACAAGCTATATTGAAATGGGACCATCCTGAGAACAATAAAACTCAGCAAAGTTTCTTAGGTTTTGCGAATTATTACAAGAAATTTATTGAGAATTTCTCTGCCATAGCAAGACCTCTCACCGACATGACTAAAAAGACACAGAGTTCTCTAAATAGTTTGAGGGTGCTTTGTATGCATGTGATTGTCTTTAAAAATGCTTTTCATCAGCACCTGTTTTGATACAGCTTGATGTATCTCAAGCTATTATGTTGGATGTTGATGTGTCAGAAGTGTGGGTGGTAGCTGTGTTGTTTCAGGGTTCATCTCTTGGTAAACTGCATCCATGAGCCTACTTTTCTAGGAAATTATCATCGGCTGAACATAATTACGATATTGATAACAGAGAGTTACTGACGATCAAATTAGCATTTGAGGAATGGCGACACTTCCTGGAGAGGGCATTCCATCCTGTTACAGTAAATACCAACCATAAAAGTCTTCTCAACCTTGAGTCTGCTAAGCATCTTACACTGAGACAAGCATGGTAGTCATTGCATTTCAATAGGTTAAATTTTTTCGCAACTTATCGTTCTGGGTCTAAGAACTTTAAAACTGATGCTATGGCCAGGAGTTTTCCGGGGGAAACCCTGTGAGGAACCTTTCTCTACTCTGAGTTGTAGTGTTGGCACTCAGTATAAATTTTGAGCCCTAAATCTCTAAGGCTCAGGGTCATGAGTAGAGATGAGCGAACCGGTCGCGGTTCAGCTCGAGGTCGGTTCGCCGAACGGAGGTCCCGTTCGAGTTCGGTTCGTCGAATGTTCGACGAACCAAACTCGAACCAATAGGCTATAATGGGAGGCAATCACAAACACATAAAAATACATGATAAATGTACACAAACAGTTAATAAACATTGCCATGACACTTACCGGTCCCCGCGATCCCTCCTGTACTCTGTCTCCTGACGCTATTCCATCCGATGATCGCTGAATCCTCCCGGTGACCAGCACTGCCAGCAGCGATGCAGGACCTATCGTGACGTCAAAATTGCCATGTGACCAGTCACGTGGCTATTATCTCATTGGCTACAGACTGGTCACATGACTATGACGCGTCATGTAGGACCTGCGAGTGCATCTCTCCGGTACACGGTGCACATTTGTGTATCGCCGTGTACCGGCGACATGCTCTAGCACACGGTCGACTCCTCATTCCGTTAGGGACCGGCTGACACAGCCGGTCATTAACGGAGATCACCGTTGCCATAGCAACGCAGTTAGCAGTGATGTCACCGCTAACCGCGGCTCCGGGAGCACCGTTGCTATGGCAACGCGTCTGTCAGCGTTACCGCTGTTACCGCTAGCAGCACTGATCACTCACGGAGTGAAGGCTGCACACTGCTTCTCGTGCAGCTTTCACGGAGTGAATGCTCCACGGGAAGCAGCGTCTTCCCCTATGCAACAGTGATGTAGCAGAGCTGCATTTGTTGAACGAGAAAGACAGAAGAGCAGGATCGTGGAGGGCTGACAGGGGGTAATAAAGATGGAGTCTCTAATGTGTCTGTGTATTTATTTCTATTAAAGTATTTTTTCTCTGTGTGGTGTCTTTTTTTTAACCCTTTATTGGAGATTTTTAATGGCCGGGTCAAACGTGCCTGACATTAAGAATCTCTGGCTTAATACTGGCTAGTAAAACAAAGCCAGTATTAACTCATGATTACCCAACAAGCCACCCGGCTCCAGGGCTGTTGGAAGAGTTGGATACAGCACCAGATGATGGCGCTTCTATGAGAGCGCCATTTTCTGGGACGGCTGCGGACTGAAATTCGCAGCAGAGGCGCCCAGAAACCTCGGGCTAACCTGTGCTGCGGATTCCAATCCCCAGCTGCCTAGTTGTACCTGGCTGGACACAAAAATGGGGTGAAGCCCACGTCATTTGTTTTTTAATTATTTCATGAAATAAGTGAAATAATTAAAAAAAAAGGGCTTCCCTATATTTTTGGTTCCCAGCCGGGTACAAATAGGCAACTGGGGGTTGGAGGCAGCCCATGGCTGCCTGCTGTACCTGGCTAGCATACAAAAATATGGCGAAGCCCACGTCATTTTTTTGGTGGGCAAAAAACTTCTGCATACAGTCCTGGATGGAGTATGCTGAGCCTTGTAGTTCTGCAGCTGCTGTCTGCTCTTCTCCATACAGACAGACAGCAGCTGCAGAACTACAAGGCTCAGCATACTCCATCCAGGACTGTATGCAGAAGTTTTTTGCCCCCTGAAAAAATTATGTGGGCTTCGCCATATTTTTGTATGCTAGCCAGGTACAGCAGGCAGGTACGGCTGCCCCAAACCCCCAGTTGCCTATTTGTACCCGGCTGGGAACCAAAAATAAAGGGAAGCCCTTTTTTTATTATTTCATGAATTTCATGAAATAATTAGAAAACAAATGACGTAGGCTTCGCCCCATTTTTGTGTCCAGCCAGGTACAACTAGGCAGCTGGGGATTGGAATCCGCTGCACAGGTTGGCCTGAGCTTTCTGGGCCCCACTGCTGCGAATTGCAGTCTGCAGCCGCCTCAGAAAATGGCATTTTCATAGAAGCGCCATCTTCTGGCGCTGTATCCAACTCTTCCAGCACCTGCCTGCTATACCTGGCTAGCATACAAAAATATGGCGAAGCTCAAGTCCTTGTCCTTTTTTGTAGTTTTTTGGCATAGGAGGGGACACCTGTTATACACCAACATGGGTATGGTATAAGCCTTCTGATTTCACATGAATTTAATCAAGCAGATCCTAGTGGTTTAGGGACCTTTTTCACATGTGTATTGCGTTTGACTGCATTTGACTGTTCAGGATTGGATTTCATCACACTGCAGTGAAACCTAGTCTCTGGGAATTGACACATTCAGTGTTATCTCAGCCTAGCCTGCTATAATTGTAATGGAATCACTGCCGCTTTTGCATTTAGAGTTACTGCCTTATGTCATCCTGTTATAATTAAGGTTGCTGAATATGTGTTTATAGAGCATAACCATTGAATATGATTTAAACAGGAGTGTGTGACTTTTCTGCTGATACACAGTTATAACTTTCAGTAACTCTAGAGCTAGTTAGTGGGCTAGTTGTATCAGCATGGCTGCACAGACTGGGCTTCTATTCATTGCACCAATATGTTATATGTGCAGTGATAGTTCACAAATGGCTTTAATGAATTGACATTGTAGACACTTTAAGATATTTTTGTGGTGTGAACTTCAGTCCTGATCATATATTGACTTCTTTTTACATTAAAGTTCTATGATATGATAACTACGTGTACCCTATTGTAACCAACACAGGTGAAATCAGAGGTCTAACCGCGGTGTTTTTCCTCCATTTTTGTGTGCATCATACGCTGTAATACTTCAATTTTTAATGTTTTAATCAGGTTTATTATAAGTGTAATTTTGTATTAATAAAATATATCTTTTTGTATCACATAAACATGTGTAATTACTCCAATTCTGTCATTCTAAGGTCTCTATAGGAGTTAGCATAAACATATTTTTGTTTAAAATGAAAAACTGGATTTTTTCATGTTTGTTTACCTGCCTGCTATACCTGGCTAGCATACAAAAATATGGCGAAGCTCAAGTCCTTTTTTGTAGTTTTTTGGCAAAAAAAATAAAAAATGCTTCCCTGGATTTTCCATCGCCAGTGAAGGTAACACCAAGCAGTGGGGGTTAGCAGCCAGTAGCTGCTTGGATTACCCTTAGCTAGCAATACAAAAAATGCAGCGGGAGCCCATATATATTTTTTTAAATTATTTATTTAAATAACTAAAAACAAAATGGGCTTCCATGTATTTTGATTGATTTGATTGCTCACATGACAGTGCTGTAAAAATAAATCTTTAAAAAAAATGACGTAGAACTCCGCGGTATTTTTGATTCTCAGCGCAGATAAAGCAGACAGCTATGGGTTGCCACCCCCATCTGTCTGTCGTTACCTTGGTTGGCAATCAAAATACAGGGAAGCCCATTAATTTTTTCTATTTAAAAAATAGTTAAAAAAAAAATGACGTTGGGTACCCCCATTTTTGATAGCCAGCTAGGGTAAAGCAGTTGTCTGTAGCCTGAAAACTACAGCTGGCAGCTTTAACGTGGTTGGGGATCCAATGTGGAGGTCCCCCCAGGTTCTTTTTTTATAATTATTTTATAAATATTAATAATTACACAAAAAAAGTAGGGTCCCCTCCAAATTGGTCACCAGCCAAGGTAAAGCGGACATCTGTGGTCTGGTATTCTCAGGGTGGGAAGGTCCATAGTTATTGGGCCTTCACAGCCTAAAAATAGCAGGCCGCAGGCACCCCAGATGTGGCGCATCCACTAGATGCGCCAATCCTGGCGCTTCACCCCAGCTCATCCTGTGCCCTGGTGCAGTGGCAAACGGGGTAATAAATCGGGTTGATACTAGCTGTAAAGTCACCTGAGATCAAGCCCAGCAGTTTGTGATGTCATGGCATCTATTAGATACCCAACATCATAAACTGTCAGTACTAACAAAAAAAAAAATCGACAAAAGAAATTTATTTGAAAAAACAGTCCCCAAAACATTTCCTCTTTCACCAATTTATTGTAAGAAAAAAAATAAAGGGGTCCCACGACGACTCTGGACTGTCTAGAATATGGGGGGGAGACACTCAGGGAACGTATCCCCCATTTTCTAGGAGTGCGGACCCTTCATGTGAGGAGTGTGGGTGCAATGAATCTGCACTCACTCTCCCCGGGTCCACACAGCAGAGTCCATGTCGTAATGGTTGCTACCAAAGCTGCAATGCCCTGCTCATGAGGTAAGGGCATGCCTAATCAGGAGAACTACTGTAGAGGAAGCTCTGCTCACTGGTATATAGGTGCTCAGAGGTAATAATAGATAAAATTAGTGAGTAACCTCGGCACTCTAAATCTCCCAGACTAAGTCAGAAAGTCACAATGGATAGTAATGCAAAATCACTCTTTATTGGTCCGTATTAAGAAAAAAAAATTTTCATAAGCATATATGTTTTTGTACAAAACAAGTTACAAATGACGTTTCGGCCTGAGCCTTCGTCAGATTGGACTTATCTGCATGTAATCATGAAAAATGACAATAATCAGTATCACATAAGAGTGAGAGAACAATAACATGAACTCGAACAATGTAGAGGTACAATTGGGATGCAGCAAAAAAATTGCAACACAGCAAGAAATGAAACACATGATACAAATGTCATAATACAGTACAAGGACAATAAAGTAATGACAAATATGGGGTCAGAGTAGACTTAGACAGCTCTGGTACGAAAGAGATGTCAATCATAAAGTAACATGTGCAGTAGGTGTAGAGCTACACTATGCATGGCAGAGCTAATGGGTAGACCGACCATAGAAAAAAAACAGAGAAAAAGTGGAGAAAAAGTGGAGAAAAAGTGGAGAAAAAGTGGAGAAAAAGTGGAGAAAAAATGGAGAAAAAGTGGAGAAAAAATGTAGAAAAAGTGGAGAAAAAATGGAGAAAAGGTGGAGAAAAAGTGGAGAAGAAGTGGAGAAAAAGTGGAGAAAAAATGTAGAAAAAGTGGAGAAAAAATGGAGAAAAAGTGGAGAAAAGGTGGAGAAAAAGTGGAGAAGAAGTGGAGAAGAAGTGGAGAAAAAGTGGAGAAGAAGTGGAGAAAAAGTGGAGAAAAAGTGGAGAAAAAGTGGAGAAAAAGTGGAGAAAAAATGGAGAAAAAGTGGAGAAAAAGTGGAGAAAAAGTGGAGAAAAAATGTAGAAAAAAATGGTGAAAAAGTGGAGAAAAGGTGGAGAAAAAATGTAGAAAAAATGGAGAAAAGGTGGAGAAAAAGTGGAGAAAAGGTGGAGAAAAAGTGGAGAAAAAGTGGAGAAGAAGTGGAGAAGAAGTGGAGAAGTGTTTGTTCATGCCAGATGGGAGATAAATAATTTTTTACCGGCGCTGTCATTTACTGTAATGTGACCATCGGTGTACGGTGTATACCTGTGATCACGTGAGCGGGGACCGGAAAAACCGTCCTGAATCATGATCTCCAGGGTCTCAGCTAGCCCTGAAACCCCGGAGATTTTCTGACGCCGGGGGGCGTCAGACGTTATAAACGGAACACTTATTTCTGCCTGCTGTTTATAAACGGCAGATCAGAATAAGGCTACATTAACACGACCGATCCATTTTTGCGGTCTGCAAAAAACAGTCCGTTTTTTTTCACGGGTGCATCCGTGTGGCATCCGTTTCCGTTCCGTAGACGGTCCGTATGTCATCTGTTTGTCATCCGTGTGCCTTCCGTTTTTTTTGTGTACTGCAAAAAAACTGAAGGAGGGTAAATGCATAAATTTACCCAGGATCCATAGCTTCATCCTACATGAGGCGGTCACATGTTCACTCCAGTGCCATTTTCTACTGCTTTTCACAGCGTAGAGCGCTCTGGTGATTTTCTTGTGCTTGTGCACTTCATATCAGTCTTTTCTGTCATTATAATGGCAGAAAGACACATAATGTCCCACTCTCCTGCATTTTGTAATTTTGCACCCTTTGGTGCCTTTCATGTGGCACTAAGGGGTGCTTAGCTTTGTATTTAGCCAAAAAAATGAAAAAAAAAAATGACGTAGGGTTCCCCCTAGTTTTGTAGCCAGCTAGGGTAAAGCAGACGGCTGCAGCCTGCAGACCACAGCTGGCAACCTCACCTTGGCTGGTAATCTAAAACTGAGGGCACCCCACGCTGTTATATTAAATTAAATAAATAATTAAAAAAAAAAAAACATGTAGGGGTCCCCCCAAAATTGGATCACCAGCCAAGGTAAAGCAGACAGCTGGGGTCTGATATTCTCAGACTAGGGAGGTCCATGGTTATTGGACTCTCCCCAGCCTAAAAATAGCAGGCCGCAGCCGCCCCAGAAGTGGCGCATCCATTAGATGCGCCAATCCTGGTGCTTCGCCCCAGCTCATCCCGCGCCCTGGTGCGGTGGCAAAAGGGGTAATATATGGGGTTAATACCAGATGTGTAATGTCACCTGGCATCAAGCCCTGGGGTTGGTGAGGTCAGGCGTCTATCAGATACCCGACATCACCAACCCATTCAGTAATAAAAAAAAATAGACGACAAACACATTTTTATTTGAAAAACACTCCCCAATACATTCCCTCTTTAACCAATTTATTAGAAAGAAAAACAAATCCAGGTCTGGTGTAATCCAAGGGGTTGCCATGACGATCCACACTGTCCCAGTCAATGAAGAGCAGAATGTTCCCCATTGGCTGGGAGAGCAATGCAGTAACCTGAGTTAACATCAATGGGTCAGCCCAGGTCACTGCAGGGGATGACAAGTGCTGCTGTCAGCGAGGTACATTACCTGCGCTGATCTCCAGCACACTGACAGCACCTGTCACTGAGTTCAATGACCGCCGCCTTCACAGCCAAGTATCGCGAGAGGCACGTGATGTCACCGCTAGTCAGTCTCGGGTCGGAAGCGAGAGAAGGTGATGTGACAAGCGGCGGCCATGGAGGACAGTGACAGCGCTGAGGTCGGGACTTCATCACCGCAGGTAAGCCGAGCGGGACCATGTGTGCAGAGTGTGTGTGTGTGTGTGTGTGTGTGTGTACGTGTGTACATGCCGCGGGCAGGAGGGGGCGGAGCGAGCTGAGCGGGGAAGTGTCGGCTTCCTGCACGTAACTAGGATAAACATCGGGTTACTAACCAAAGCGCTTTGGTTGGATTCCCGATGTTTATCTTGGTTACCAGCTTGTGGCAGGCTGCCAGCAATGGCTCCTGCACACTGTAGCTGTAAAAAGCCCTGCTTTTTGCTGCTAGAACCGTTCTCGAACGTAGCTAGAACTATCGAGCTTTAGCAAAAAGCTCGAGTTCTAGTTCGATCTAGAACAGCCCCCAAAATCACTCGAGCCGCGAACTGGAGAACCTCGAACCACGAACCACGCTCAACTCTAGTCATGAGCCATCATGGGTTCCGGTGAATAAGTCATTTGTTCCTCTGAATCTTTGTCTTAAGGTTATGGGAGAACATGATGATTCTGTTCTGTCTGATCACCCTGGGGTTAAACGTTCTCTTGATCTAATATTGTGTTGCTTTTGGTGGCCCAAGATCTGGAGAGATGTAGTAACCGATATGTCACTTGTGCGTGCTTGAAGACATCTTACTCTCATGCTTCAGGATGTTTGCAGCCTTAAGGCTGCTTTACACCAGACAATCTATCGTGCGATAGATCGTCGGGGTCACGGTTTTTGTGACGCACATCCGGCATCGCTGGCGATGCCGGCCTGTGTGACACCTCCTAGCGACGCAGTATCGCTCACAAATCGTGAGTCGTGTACTGCTCGCTAGGTTCCATAATATCGTTTAATTTAGTTGTTCATCGTTTCCGGGGTAGCACACGTCGCTCCGTGTGACACCCCGGAAACGATGAACAGCAGCTCACCTGCGTCACGCGGCCGCCGCCGGCTATGTGAAGGAAGGAGGTGGGCGGGATGTTTACGTCCCGCTAATCTCCGCCCCTCCACTTCCATTGGCTGGCGGCCGTGTGACGTCGCTGTGACGCCGAACGTCCCTCCCACTCCAGGAAGTTGACGTTCGCCGCCCACAGCGAGGTCGCACGAGAGGTAAGTATGTGTGACGGGGGTTACTGACTTTGTGCGACATGGCCAGCGATTTTCCCGTGACACAAAAAGGACGGGGGCGGGTACGATCGATTGTGAAATCGCACAATCGGTCGTACCATGTAAAGCAGCCTTTAGAATACCCAGCCAACCATGGACAGAAATTTCTATGGATTTTATAATGTCTTTATTCTCCTTTGCTGGTAATACGGTTATTTTGGTGGGATTGGATAGATTTTCATAAATTACACAGTTTATCGCCTCACCATCCTTACCTAATGCTAAGACTTTAGCCCAGGTCTGTGTATGTGAGATTGTCAAACTCCATAGAGTTCAATCTAATATTGTCTCAGATAGAGGAACTCAATTTTTTGCCAAATTTTGGAGAGCATTCTGCTCTCGGTTAGGGATTAAGCTATTTCCTTTTTCAGCATTCCATCGTCAATCTAATGGGCAAGCAGAGCATGTAAATCATTATTTGGAGCATTATTTACGTTGTTTTGCATCTAATAATAAGAAAGAGTGGTCATCTTTCCTTCCTCTTGCCGAATTTGCCATTAATAGTCGTCATTAATCTTCTGGGGTATCTTTTTTTTACTGTTTATGGTCAGCATCACCAATTTTGTACTTTCAGGAGGAACACTCATAAGGGGAACTTGGGGAGGACCTATTTGTCTCATCATTATTGTCTACATGGCAGAACGTTCAGCAGCATTTGCAAGACATGTGTTCAAAGTATAAACGTGCAGCTGACTGTAGACATGTGCCTGGTCCAGAACTGTGTGTGTTTGATCTGGTGTGGTTATCTACTGAAAGCATTCAATTTAAGATAAATTCATTGAAGTTTGGGCCCTGATTTATTGTTCCATACAAGGTTACAGCAGTCATTAATCCTGTTGCTTTCCTTCCGGTATTTACTGCATCTTTCAAAATCCATAATGTAGTCCACAGGTCTCTGTTAAAAATTATGTGGCTTCAGAAACCTGTCTCCTTTTACCTTTTACCTCTGTCTCTGATCTTAGTTGATGAGTCATTAGAATTCCAGGTTGTCAAGATTGTTTATTCTCATTTTATTCGCTGATCATTGCAATATTTGGTTCATTAGTAAGGTTATAGTCCTGAGGAGAGGGCTTGGGTGCCAGCCTCTGATATCCATGCTGAATGCTTTGTTAGGACTTTTCATAATCTTTATCCAGAGAGACTGGGTACTGATGATACAGAGGTCCCTCTTGGAGGAAAGGGTACTGTCACACGGAGATTGTTACAAACTTCGCCGACTGTTATGGTGGCATCAGGACCTGTTCAGACTATTGATTCTAACACTTGATAACCCGATAACTTCTCTGGTGTCTGTGATCAAAGCAGGCAGACTTGAGCATTGACCTGCAGAGTGGTAGATCATAGGCAGGTTAGCAAGAGTAAATCCCTGCTAGTCTGCTTGTTAGTTTCCTTTGATCATATGTTGTGGGGTAGCCAATTATATCCGCTCCCCTATGTCGCTCACCTGTAGCGGTCGCCTCAGGGACGTCACTCCACCTTCTGGGACATCACAGGGGCTCCACTTGATTACCGCTGGCAACAGGTATGTCAGGTTATGTACATAGGAGTCGTGACGCCACACCCGTTTTGCGGTCGGGGTTATAGGTGACCACCACTGCAGCTTAACAAGTGTCTGGGGCTGATGGAATCTGCAGTTGGATGGTGTGGCCTCCCGAGAGTGAGGCTGACCCCAGGGGCTCGGGTGTATGTGTGTAGAACAACAGGTCGCAGAATTACTCATTCGCAGTCCAGAGAGTCTTTCAACTTGTTTACTCACGTTCAGCTGGTTTTGGGAGGTAACTTGGGCAATGTTGAGATAGACCAGATGGAACCAGGTATCTTCAGGCTGGTTTAGGAACTGCTAACTCGCCTTCCTAGCACTTTTTGTTTAGGACAACCCCTGACTTAAAGTACCATGGGATTCATCCAGGGAAGTCGCAACTGCCTTTTCTCCCCTTTCTGGTCTGTTTGTTGGCAGCGTGGACCAAGGAAGATGGCTCCAGGCTCGATCCTCCTTATGGGCCCCCTCATTGCTGCTGATGCTCAAACTCTGTGTTGGTTGGTGAGGACCCTCTAGTCCCTCCACCTGCAGGTTAACAGACCACTAAATGGATGTCTGGCTCTAGGGACCTGTTCCCTGTGCATGCTTAGTCACCAGCAGTCCCCGTACTCGACTGCCTCTCTTCAGGTGTCTTTCAGACTGACTGTGTGGCAACCGTCTCCCCCGCTAATGGCTACTTCACGGGCAGGGTCTGACTAGCGGGTCCATGCGCCTGCTCTCTTCTTCTCCCTGCGCTCTCTGCTTCAGACTCGGCTTGCTCCTCTCCTACTCCTTCTCTGACTGCCACTGCCACCTTAGCTTCCAGACCCTCCCCAGCACCCCTAGCTGTGATGTGGAGGCCACGCCCCCTTTTGGGTCCGCCCAAGGGTCCCCTCTAGTGTGTGGGAGAGACCTGGTCACTTTGTGTCTGTGCATACACACCCTATTCCAGCCTTCAGGATTACCTGTTTGCACTCATCCAGCATGGGTGCAGTACTCATTGGCGCCTGTCCAGGTCAGGGGCGCCACATACATGCTGGCTGAATCCTTCATTTTATGCCAGTTTTTGTTTATCTTAGCTGATCTGTTGAGGTGTTGTGATCCAGACTATCTGGTGATTGCAGTACTTGTTGCTGCGTGCGGTTGTGGAGTTAACTCTTGTTGCCTTTTGTTGCTACCTTCCTGCTATTGCTTTTCTGAGTCTCTCATTGTCAATTCCTGAGTGTATGCAGTGTCAAAGTTTTGGTTTTCACTTGTCTGTCTTTTACTTTGTTTCCATATCACTTCTGCCCCTTCTTCCCCTGATGGGAGAGGGGAATAAAATTAGTTCTGGTCAGGGGCATAGCCAGGCATCTGACTTAAGCATCTCCATCACTAGGAGTAAACCTGAGGTTAGGGATAACCTAGGGTCCCCTAGCATGAGGGAGAGAGTAGGAGCCTCTGTTCTTCATTATTCTAAAATCACATCATGACACAGCCTCCTGTAATCCTGTCATCACCATGACTTTAATATATGTCTTTTTTTCCCCTGAGAGTTTGACACTAGACACTAATTTTGATATACTTCTATGTTTCTACAAATATCTTTAACCCCTTTTATGACCTTGGACATATATATACTTCCAAGGTTGCCTCCCCCATGATCACGGGGAACCATGGTGTGGTGGTAGTGTGGGATCAGTTGATGACCCCTGACACTTCCATTACTCACTTCCTGTTAGAGTCGACAGAGTGTCAGTGCTCACAGGAACACAGCATTTTTTCTCATCAGAGCAGTGCTACAATATCGCTCTGATCATCACAAGTGATTTTGTTTTTTGGTTGCCACAACATTGCATTGAAATGCAATAACAGGCGATCAAAACTTTGCACTTACGTAAAAATAGTATAATTAAAAACATCAGCTCAAGACACAAAAAATAAGCCACCACTGAGTCCCAAAATTTGAGAATGCTACGCGTCTCGGAAAATGGCAACAAAAGTGCTTTTCTTTCTTTGGACACATTTATGAATTTTTTTTTTCACCCCTTAGATAAAACTAAAAGTATACATGTTTGGTATCAACGAACCCATACTGACATGAGGCATCATACTGACATGTCATTTTTACAATACAGTGAACGTGGTAAATAAAACACCCCGAAAACAATTGTGCGATTAAGATTTTTTTTGCAGTTTCACAGCACTTGGAATTTTTTTCCCTTTTTCCAGTACACTATATGATAAAACTAAAGGTTTCATTCAAAATTACAACTTGTCCTGCATAAAAAAGCCCTTTATGGCTATAATAACAGAAAAATAAAAAAGTTATAGCTCTTGGAAGAAGGAGAGAAAAAACGAAAACAGAAAAAATGCCGAGGGTGAATCGGTTAAAGCCTATAAATTTTGATCCCTATGCATTTATAATATATTCCTATGTGAATATTTTTTCGTATATGTACTATATTTATGAAAACATCATCTTATTCTCATTTTAGACATGTTATCCTGTTCTTGTTCATTATTTTGTTATTATGCACATTAACCTTGAGAAAGATCCCTAAAGGCTAAAATGTTTTTTACAATCATTTACAATATGTAATTTCAGCTTGTGACTGAGAAATATATTTCATATTGCAATTCCTATGATTTTGTGTGCCAAAGATCATCCAATATAACTTTGACTACAATTTTGTTTTGAGCACCTATTTTTTGTTCAGTGAGCAAGCATATTCTATTTATACCAGTAGTTTTCAGCATTCCACCTGTTTCTAGTCCCTCAGCTGTCAGTATTTCACCTGCCCCACCTAACTGCTGTAGTGATGCCCGTGGCCGGCGTGCCCGCCCGGACCTTGGGCTTGGGGATCGACATCACCTATTGAGTTTACCATAACCACTATACATCAGACATTACTGACATTGCCACATTCTTTTATGAGACAACTGACTTAAATACAAATGTGAACAGAAAAAAAAGGCCAGCTCACCACTCTGTGTGTCCAGGGGATATGTCACGTTCGTCCACTCCAGGACTGCCACGCATGGGAAGGAAGAACTCCAAATAGCAAAAAAACAGAATCCAGCGGACCATAGGCAGAAAAGTATATAAAAAACTTCTTTATTTACCAAAGTTTAAACTCTTCGTGGTACAGGCTCGCACATAGAACAAAATAATATCTCCATCCAACGCGTTTCAACAAATGAATAGTCACTACATCTTAATCATGGACTTAAAGACCTTAGACCAGATGCAAACATTTTGAAAAGTGAGTTATTGTGTTTCATTTATAGTTTTTAAAGTTTAGTAAGCTGATAGAATGAGGCAAACAAAAAAAGGAGAAACAAAGGATAAGACTAGGGTATGTGAATGTAAAAATGCAATAGAGATCATCAAAGGCTATCAAAGTCATTTTCCTTCTGTTGCAAACAATCAATTTAGAAGTGCAGTTCTAAAATAACATGTGATCCAGGCACATAAAGCTTTAAAATTAGAAATTAATATAGGTTTTTAAAGTTATATAAATGTCTAAAAAATAATGTTAGAGATATTGCGGATAATAAATATTATAAATATATTAATATATGGATATGTCATTACAAGTGTTATCCATACATAAGAGATAAATAGTTAGAACTTTAAAAAGATGGGAGTCTCAAATGCATTGTAAAGAATTGCTTTAGCTAGTATTGCAGATGGAGCAATAACCAATGCAAACATTAACAGCTGCATGTATCTGGAATTCATCTAACAATTAGCCATTCCATTTAGAGAGCGCAGAGCATATCTCACATAAAGACAGAACTAATTACTTTATTCTTGAACTTTTTTCTGTTCAATTAAACTAATCTAAACTCATCTATTACAGTATTTACTATATACATATTTACTACACAG
Organism: Anomaloglossus baeobatrachus; assembly: GCF_048569485.1. NCBI lineage: Eukaryota > Metazoa > Chordata > Amphibia > Anura > Aromobatidae > Anomaloglossus > Anomaloglossus baeobatrachus. The sequence continues at coordinate 163,440,134 of NC_134353.1, forward strand.
CACGGCTAGCCAGTGGTTCACTCATTATAATGGCCAGTGGCTAGCCAGTGGTTCACTCATTATAATGGCTAGTAGGGCTGTCCAGCAAAATTTTTAATTTTACAGTTAACAATCTATAAAACTAAAGCCTGCTTTACACGTTGCAATTTCGCATACGATATCGTATGCGATTTGCAACACCCCCATCGTATGTGTGGCACGTTCAATTTGTTGAACGTGTCGCACAAACAACCCCCGTCACACGTACTTACCTTCCATACGATCTCAATGTGGGCGGCGAACGTCCACTTCCTGGAGTGGAAGGGATGTTCGGCGTCACATCGACATCACGTGGCAGCCGGCCAATAGAAGTGGAGGGGCGGAGCTGAGCTGGACGTAAACATCCCGCCCACCTCCTTCCTTCCGCATTGTGGACCAGGAGCCGCAGGACGTAGGTAAGATCTGTTCATCTTTCCCGGGGTGTCACACACTGCAATGTGTGCTACCCCGGGTACGATGAACAATCTGACGTGCAATTCTAGAGAAAGGTACGATGTGTATGCGAGGAACGTTTTAACGTTCAATCGCAGTCGTACGTACCTGTTACACACTGCAATGTAACTTACGATGCCGGATGTGCATCACTTACGACGTGACCCCGCCGACACATTGTAAGATACATTGCAGCGTGTGAAGCAGGCTTTAGTTGCTCAGAAGACTAGCCAATATTAATAGTATGAAACATTCTTTGACACTACTGCCCCAGGTTGGAGCCATTGAAACATACTATTATATTGCATATCCATTTTTTAACATAATTTTGTTTTCTTAATCTCAATAGATCCAAAATTATGTATTTCCATAGATATCTTTATTGTGATTGCAGCTAAGCTTTCCTATGATAGGGCTCCAAAATCCATGCATAGAACAACTTAAAAAGTCACAATATTTTTGCACATCTCATAAGTTGCTCAAAAATGATACATCTTTTGACATTTTCCCACACGTCTCAGCAAGCTCTGTTTCTATGGGCAGTACTAGCAGAACATGGCAGATGGGAGATGTGTACACCCACCCATGAAATTAATGAAATGTTACACTACTCTGGTGGTGTAACATACGCTAGAAATATACATTTATGGTACCAGTGCTCCCCAATTAACAAATGTGCCAAATTTGTTAAGTAACCATTCAACATATGTCAACACCAGCTCTCTCGGGGGTTGCATGCAGTTATGCCATGTGAGCACTGCAGATAATCAGTGGCTGCTAATTGGTTACAGCACACACTTCCCACAGATGAATCTTTGACTTCCAAGGGAAGTGATAGTGCCACAGCACATTAGCAGTCACTGATTGGCTGCATTGATATATTAACAATGCGATCACTCACACAGCTGATCTTGATATTATTAGAATGGCCGATTCATGAATTCAGTTTGCATAACATTGTCTTTACAATGAGTTATTTAAAAGAGCAGTCAGATGGTATTGGTGCAGCAGTGGGACTAGTGATCCTTAACTGCCAGCTCAATAGCCAGGGTTATTACAGGGTCTCTCAGGGTTTCAGGTATTCTGTTCAGCAATAGATGTGGAACCTGTATAAGGACTGTCTAGGAGTGCAGGGTGCAGCTGCAGGTGAGTGCAGGAGGTGTACCATCTGCCTCCTCAATAACACCAGGGCCCATCATTATTAAAGTGTCCCAAGTGTACCCCTTGTTTGTTGTTGGTGAACCCTTTAATTCTGTGTGTCTCACCCCCCCACGCCGGACCTTCCTTAAGTTCGTGTCACCATAACAGCTTTTAAAAAACGCCTGTATGATTTCTTCAGTACATACAACATTGTCAGTTATAAATTATATAATGAAAAAATATATAATTGGTGGAGGAAGGTGGAACTAGATGGACCTTTTTTCAGCCTATGTAACTATGTAACTATTCATGACATCATTAAGTCGGCACTGGTTTAGGAAGTGAGTATCTGATATTTGTATTTTACACCGGCGAATAAAGCATTTAAAAACTACCCCCGGGGTAGCATGTCTGTGTAGGTAAATTAATGCTTAGTGTTAGAAATATAGGGCTCTGATGATCAATAAAATTACACATTAGGATCTGATCATCACAGAATGTTGGATATTTAAACCACATTATGTTAACAAGCAGACTTTCACTTTAAGGCACAGCATGTAGAGAAAAGAGCTACCTGAATATAGGTTTTTTTGGGTTTCATTATTGAACAATGGCACAGACGACTACACTGTTGTTCCGTAATGAAAAGCTGGATTTGCAAAATCTTTATTCCGCCTAAGGATCATTTAGTTAAAATATCTAAATGTTCCTGGCAATCAAAATAATGAATGCAAATTCTATTTAAATCTCTCATCTGGACTATGTCCTTTTCCCTTCTTATTACTAAGAATGAACAAAATGCCCTTTTCCTTTCCTATTACTAGCACAAAAAAATGAACTGCATTGTATATATAGTTTGTGCAAATGCAGTATTAAAAACATAAGTTTTACAAATCAGAATATCTAGAAATATAACATATGTATGATCACTTACCCACCATTACTACAGGAAATATTGAAATTCTAATACAAGCCAGTCTGCATCGGACAAAATGGAATTTCAAAATGCTGCAAATACATATATATTTAACCTTTTTCTTCTAGAATTGCTTAATTAAACAAATATATCCTGATCATTCAAAGTTCATTACCCCTATTCTTCTTGATTCATTAAGTGTACTAATGATCACGATGAGGTCCAAAAAGTTTTTACAGATGTTTTATGTCTGATTCGGTTAGACTTATTGAGACATAAGTGACACATTATTGAGTCAATGTGTCACTTATTGAGACACATTGAGCGTAGAACCAATATTCCCTCAAGACAGTTGTGTAGCTTGAAGCTCATCAAAATCTACAAATGTTTTTCCTGTTTCATCTCCCCAAACTCAACTGTCAATCACAGAAACATTGGTCCCACACATGAAGCTTAAAGTAAACTTATGCAACTTTTAATTAACTATGACAATGAAATTTTGTTAGCAAGACAAATTATTGCAGGATTATCCTGCAATAATAAATACAAAAGACACTACAGTAAAACAACAAATAACATTACATCCTAAGAAAATTAAATTTTGACAATACAAAAATAAATTACTTATATGATTATCCCAACAATCAAGTAGATGAGTTGTAGGTACAAGAATGACAATTAGGAACTCAAAAAAGCTAAACAGAAAAAAAATAAAACCAAACTAAAACATTAATGATCGTAAAACAAGGGATGAACAAGTGATAATTTGGAACTGGAGTCAACTTACATAAATAAAATTAAAACTCCTAGAAAACCCAATTTCCATGATTTAAAAAAATATCAAGGAGACAGAAAAAAACATAAGGGTTTGAGAACTTTTTTTCTGTATCTTTAACACCACAGCAAATAGAGGTACTAGAGATAATCAGAAGGAAATGGAAGCCGAGGCCAAAATTATTGAAACCCTGAATTTTTATTTCTTCAAATATTAAGCATATATCCAATAAGATTCCACTAACAGGAGATATAGTCATCACATACGCATTTGACGTACAACTGGTCCTTAATCACAGATACGGCTCCTATCTCTTTTCCCAAAGAATATATAAACAATAAAACATCTTCTTTTACATATGTAAAAGTCCTCGTGATGTCATCGTGGGAGGAGCACAATTTTTACAATGTACATAATCCCTTATTGAACATATAACATGGCCAGCTGGGGACTGTGTCAGCAGGCTGAAGTGATCGTGCGCGCTCCACTGCTAATAGAGATAATATCAATGCAACTGTGCCAGGAGCATGTGATGTGAAGGCACTGCACTTTACTTCACATCACCTTGTTGTTTTAGTGCAGGCTAAAAAGTAAAGCGCGGCGATTTGAATACTGAGCAGGGCAGGAGGAAGGAGCTGCAGTGCTGGACAGGGGGGGCCACAGGTAGATTCTCCGGTGTTCGAGTGTGCCAGTCCGACCCTGAGCATGGCATTGTAGAATCAGTACTGTTCACAAATTTTATATAAGATGCATACAGATGCACACTAAAAAGCCAACAATGTATAGGGGAACTCTGGTACTGCATTTCTGCTATATGAATAAATGAGATATTTAGTTTATGTATTAGCCAATGCATGTAAGCCTGGAAACCAATGGCAAGGTAATCTCCATAATCTAGGAACCTAACTTAACCCCTTAGCGACCTGTGATGTACTGGGTACGTCAGGGCTCCCTGGTAGTATGTCATGGCAAAATCGCGGCCCGGAGCCCCGGGGTCGGAGATTGGTATACAAAAACCTTAGATTCAGGGAGGAGTGTACCTCTGCCTCACCTCAGGAGGGGCGGTGTCTCCTCCCCGACCTACGGAGGCTGTGATTGGCTGATGAACGCCGCTCAACCAATCACAGCCACTGTAATGTTTCAGCCATTGAAAATGGCTGAAACATTGAAAACCAGCCATGACCAGAGTAGCTATAGCACTGATCATTGACTAGAGCTGGGTGATCTCTGTTTCACCTGCCCCCAGCTATGATTGGAGAGACCGGCCGTGTGACCGATCTCTCCAATCACTGTAAATCTGGGGCCAGTGATCGCTCCCCTCTTCTTCACTCTGTCTGTGGAAGCTGCCTTTCAGCCGTCGGTGCCACTGCTGCAGCAGTAACTGCCCCCGATCCACCGCTACTGCCCCCATCTGCTGCCTTCCCCTCCATCCACCACTGCTCTCCCCCATCAGCTGCTGCCCCCCCTCCCCGATCTGCTGCACGCTGTCCCATCCTCTTCATCTGCTACCACCTCTCACCCTCCTCCATCTGCTGTGAGCCTCCATTTGCTGTGATCATCCATCTGCTGTGAGTGTCCATCTGCTGTGAGCCTCCATCTGCTGTGATCCTCCATGTGCTGTGATCCTCCATGTGCTGTGAGCCTCCATCTGCTGTGAGCCTGAATTTGCTGTGATCCTGCTGCCTAGATCCATCCTGCAAGGTAGCTATCCACAATCTCACCTCCCACTCCCCTTCCACCCTCCCCCCTCCTCACCCCATCATCCGCCGCTCCTCCACCCGCTGCACCCTCTCCCATCCGCTCCTCCATCCTCTGCCCCTCTATCCACCTCCACCCTCTCCCAGTCGCTGCCGCCCTCTCACATCCAACGTTGGTCCACCCATTTGCCGCTCCCCTTCATATGCTGCTGTTCCCCTTCATCTGCCACTGACCCCATCTGCTGCCCCCATCTGCTGCCTCATCGATCTGCCTCCATCCCTCCTGTGATCCTGCTGCTGTTCTGATCCATCCCGTAAGTATTATTCGTAGCTCTCTTCAAACTATCCCCAATCCCACCTCCCATTCCCTCAAACAGCCCCGCCTACTTGCCGCCAAGCGCTGACCAGCTACGTGATTGGCTAATCAGTTATGTAATTGCTCGAGTTTTTGATTTTTTTTGTGCACCCCAAATAAAAAAAGACAAAACTTAAACAATTAGGTACCTGATCAGCAAGCGTCCTGCAGCCATACTCGATATTGGACAGGACTTCTTTTTTCCAACCCATCTAGTCCCCCCCTTTTTTCAGCACATCCGTGCATTCGTCCTGATTTTGTTTATGCCATGGGGGGTCTAGTTTCCAAAATAGGGTCACATGTGGGGGAACTCCACTGTCTCTGTACATCAGGGGCTCTCCAAACGCAACATGATGCGGCTAACGATTTCAGCTAATTTTCCGTTCAAAAAGTCAAATGACACTCCTTCCATGCGCCCAAACAGTGGTTTTCTGCCACATATGAGATATCAGAATACTCAGGACAAATTGCTGAACAAATTTTGTGGTCCATTTTATTCTGTTACCCCTGTAAAACTTGAGCCTAAAATAACATTTTTGTGGAACAAAAAGGACTTTTTCATTTTTATGTCTCCATGTATAAAGCATCTGAGGGTTCAAAGTGCTCATTACCCATCTAGATTTGCCATAGGGGGTCTAGTTTCCAAAATGGGGTCACATATGGGGGAGCTCCACTGTTTCGGCACATCAGGGGCTCTCCAAACACAACATGGTGTGGCTAACGATTCAAGCTAATTTTCTGTTCAAAAAGTCAAATGACGCTACTTCCCTTCTGAGTCCCGCCGTGTGCCCAAACAGTGGATTTTCGCCACATATGAGGAATCTGCATGCTCAGAAAAAATTGCTCAACAAATTTTGGGGTCCAATTATTCCTGCCACCCTTGTAAAAATGCAATATTTGAGGCTAAATTAACATTTTTGTTGCAAAAAGTAAAATGTTCATTTTTTCCTTCCACATTGCTTTAGTTCCTGTGAATAACCTGAAGGGTTAATAACCTTCTTGAATGTGGTTTTGAGTAGACTGAGGGGTGCTGTTTTTGGAATGGTGTCATTTTTGGTTGTTTTGTGTCATGTAGACTTCTCAAAATCACTTCAAATGTGATGTGGTCCCTAAAAAAAGTGGCTTGGTAAATTTTATTGTAAAAATGAGAAATTGCTCATCATTTTTGAACCCCTATAACTTCTTTATATCTATTTTTTTCCCAAAATTGTGCTGATGTAAAAGTAGACATGTGGGAAATGTTATTTATTAATTATTTTGTGTCATATGTCTCGCTGGTTTAAGAGCATAAAAATTCAAACTTTGAAAATTGCATAATTTTCAAAGTTTTCGCCAAATTTCCGATTTTACAACAAATAAACACAAAAAATATTGTCCTAACTTTACCACTAACAGGAAACCCAATATGTCACAAAAAAACAGTCTCAGAAACACTGGGATCTGTTGAATTGTTCCAGACTTCTAACCTCATAAAGTGCCACTAGTCAAAATTTCAAAAAATGGCCAGGTCATCAAGGCGAAAACAGGCTGTGGGATGAAGGGGTTAAATGCACCTATCTAGCTTAAAAACATCCATGTCTGGGCAGCTAGATTAAAAAATCTAACTTGAAATGCCATCTATTTTTTTTTAAATATTTTTTGAAATATTTGTTCACAAAGCTTAAAAGTAATAATGCTTTCAAAAATAGAAGTAGAGATGAAGGAATCAGGCAAAATTGAATGTGCATGATTGTATGGAGTTTTCAAGGAAATAAAATTCATGCAAGAGTTTTTCTCCTCACATGTATTGTCACATTTTATACTATGGGACTCTCTTTCAAGTTCCCACAGCATAATAAACATAGCTTATAAAAAAAAGAAGGAAAATTGTTATACTCACCATAGCACTCACATCTCTAGCTCCTCCTCTCCACACCATCACACATCAAGTCCTCTTCACATCTTCCGACTGCGTCCTTAAAGGATTAATGATGGCAAAAGTATATTAGTATTTGTGAGTTATAAATGAAAAATGTTCTCAGATTACATGTTACAGGAACATGTTACAAAAAATATATTTTAGTTCCTCATGAATATAATAAACTAGCTGTAGTACCCAGGCGTTGCCCGGGATAGTAACTGTCTCTCTCCCAGTCTCTGTCTGTCTGTCTGTCTCTCTGTCTGTCTCTTTTCCTATCTGTCTCTGTGTGTCTGTCTCTATCTATCTCTCTGTCTGTCTCTGTATCAGTCTCTCTATCTCTCTTTATCTTTGTGTCTCTGTGTCTGTCTGTCTCTATCTGTGTGTCTGTCTCTCTCTTTCTCTCTCTCTGTGTCTGTCTCTCCCTATCTCTGTGTCTGTCTGTCGCTTTCCCCGTCTGTCTCTTTCCCCGTCTGTCTCTTTTCCTGTCTGTCTCTTTCCCCGTCTGTCTCTTTCCTCGTCTGTCTCTTTCCCCATATTTCCCTGTCTGTCTCTGTCCTTCTCTTTTGCTGTCTGTCAATTTTGCTGTCTGTCTCTTTCCCTGCCTGTCTCTTTCCAGGTCTGTCTCTTTCCAGGTCTTTCCCTTTCCAGCTCTGTCTATTTCCCCATCTGTCTCTTTCCCTGTCTGTCTCTTTCCCTGTCTGTCTCTTTCCCCGTCTGTCTCTTTCCCTGTCTTTCTCTTTCCCCATCTGTCTCTTTCCCCATCTGTCTCTTTCCCTGTCTGTCTCTTTTGCTGTCTGTCTCTTTTGCTGTCTGTCTCTTTTGCTGTCTGTCTTTTTCCCCGTCTGTCTTTTTCCCCATCTGTCATCTTTCCCTATCTGTCTTTGTCTGTTTCTCTGTCTGTCTCTTTTGCTGTCTGTCTCTCCCTTTCTGTCTCTTTCCCTGCCTGTCTCTTTCCAGGTCTGTCTCTTTCCAGGTCTGTCTCTTTCCCCATCTGTCTCTTTCCCCGTCTGTCTCTTTCCCCGTCTGTCTCTTTCCCCATCTGTCTCTTTCCTCGTCTGTCTCTTTCCCCATCTTTTCCTGTCTGTCTTTATCTGCCTCTCTGTCTGTCTCTTTTGCTGTCGGTCTCTTTTGCTGTCTGTCTCTTTCCAGGTCTGTCTCTTTCCAGGTCTATCTCTTTCTAGGTCTGTCTCTTTCCAGGTCTGTCTCTTTCCCCGTCTGTCTTTGTCTGTCTCTCTGTCTGACTCTTTCCCCGTGTGTTTTTCTGTCTGTCTCTTTCTGTCTGTCTGTTTGGCTTTTTTTCCTATCTGTCTCTGTTTGTCTCTGTCTTTTTCCCTGTGTGCCTCTTTCTCTGTCTGTGCCTGTCTGTCTGTGTCTGTCTGTGTCTGTCTGTGTCTGTCTCTCCACCAACATCACATTACCTCACACATAAGCTTGTAATACTATGAATGTCCTTTGTTCCTATAGGGACCAATCATAGCTCCTATTAATAGCCAATAGCTCGCAGCTCCATTCACTTTAATGGAGGCATGTTTTTTGGAGAGTAACTGTAAAGCGTGGGGTTAAATTTTCTTGTCAAAACATAGTCTTTGACGTTCTCTGAGTCACATGAGGCGTCTGTGCAAAATTTTGTGATTGTAAATGCGACGGTGCGGATTCCTTTAGCGGATATACACATACACACACACACACACACACACACACACACACACACACACACACACATACACTCAGCTTTATATATTTGATTATACTCAATGTTAAAAGATAAGTGACAGGTTTTTGCACTTATAAGCACCAACCTTTGGAAGTGTAAATATAGCATAGCCTTTATGTGTTGTATACATACACTATTCATCAGTACACTGCAATTAAGGAATGCATGAACACCACAATTGCTGTAAACATTTAAAACATAAGGTACTTAGTTATTGTTTTTGATCAATGAGTGCATAAGCCATCCAACCATGTCAAGAGGTGCCTAAATATGGATGGTCCCTATCACTAATGTCCTACCTCTCCATGTAGCAAGCCAGGTTTCATTTGAATGGTGAGTGAAAAGGCATAGCTCACAACTAAAACCTTAGGTCAGAAAAACAGAAAAATGGGTGGATAAGAGTGTTCATCCCTGGAGGGGACGATACCCCTCAATATTAGAGTAACATTGACGTTCATGCATTCATTAATTGAAGTGTGTTGACGTACCGAGTATGAATATGTTTGTTTATTAGCCACATAGCTGATTTGTGCACTTGAAGATTAACTTAACATTAAATCTGTGTAGTTCCTATTTTTTCTCTGTCATAGTCTTTATGTCTCATTGCATTCTAATAAAAACAGCCTAGAATGCTGTTTTTTCAGATCTAGAAGTTTTCCGTTTAAAATGTGTAGGCATGTGAATCCACATGAAGCTTTTTTTGTAAAATTGATATATATACCAAAAAAATAAAAAGATGTAACAATTGTAACTCAAATCCCAAAGTTTATGCGCTCTGAATTATGTATGTGCAATGCAAAACTTACCTTTGAAAAAGTACATTGTAGAGCATTTGATTGATGTAAATGCAACTTTCAACAGAACTTTCAATGCTGCCAAACATTTTTTGTGACATCAAGCCCTTAAATGCAATGTCAGCATGATTTCACACAGCAAAATATTTATATGTGCATGTATCACTCTCAAAATTAAGCCCGGCATTACCTTTACATAGCCAGTCCATTCCTCCATTACTGAAATATTACTGTTTGGATTGATATGAAAATGAGGCCACTCAGTGCCACTTTCTCCTGTTTAACTGATAGCTCCTTTGTCTCACATTGCAAAGCAAAGTTTCTAATTAGTGCACAAACTGTCCAATTCACAGGAGTGCCCAACAGCCACAGCAAGATGCACTCTTTTGTTGGGACTCTATCCCTTTATGCCTCTACCCACGCTGAAGGCGGATGTTGGGATCTCTTGAACTGGCCAATTTATACCTTAAGTACAGTATCTTATTATTTTTTAACGTATTTTCTATAGCAGTAATTTATTTCCTAATTCATATATTCAGTGTTTGAATACTATAACTTTTCAGAGTGCAGATGTATTTTTTTTTATATTGAATAGTTGTGACGGCTTGCACCTGTTCACATTTGTCTTACTCTGTTTAGAGGTTCTGCTAAGTTTTTTTTATATTTGTAGTACAATTGTTTCCTACTGAGCACTCCTCCCATCAGCATAATGCATGTTAAATTATATCTGGATCCTGCTTACCTTTAATATTGTAGTCGTACAACCCTGGAGTGGCATATAGGTTAGGGTCCTATCAAAGGGGTATACCCTGCTGGGGCTGACTGGTTCTCATGAATTGGACAATTTGTTCACTAAGTACCTTAATTTTTGAGTATAATTCTATAGCAGTAATATAGTTCCAAATTCATATATTGAATGTTTGCATATTATAACATTTCAGTGTGCAGGTCTATTTTCTTGGATATATTGAATTTCATGATGGTTTGCATCTGTTTCATTATTGTCTTATTCTGTTTGGAGGTGCTGGTCAGTTTTTTTTATATTCATACACATGAGGCGGATACACTGAGCGAGGAATAATATCAGCATAACATAGGATTCAAATCTACAAAGTTTGGGAGTGAAATTCTGCCGACAGATTCTCTTTAAAGAAGCACCTCATCAAGGCTTTTATTATCTTATTATATTGTAATCATCATATTATATTGCACTGTGTACTTTCAATTGCTCATTTAGCCTTTCTACCCAGTAAATTTTCTGTGCTCTATGTACAAACAGGAAGTCACTAGTGATGAGCGAGTACTAAAAAGCTCGGGTGCTCGAAGCTCGGGCCGAGCCTCCCAAGATACTCGTGTACTCGGCCCGAGCACCGAGCCCAATGTTATCCTATGGGAGACCCGAGTATTTTTGTGAAATGACCCCCCGGCAGCATGTAGAAACCCTAAAAATGTCACAAAAGTCTCAGAAGAGTGCTCAAATGACATGGCATCAGCATGGGGAAGACCCCTTGAAGCATTTATCACTCAAAAGTCACAGATGTGAACAATTTTGTCCGAGTTTTACGCCATTTTTACGGACTCACCAGAAAACCTTCCAAAATGACACCAAAATGAATTTTCATGGCGGAAATGTTAAGGGCACATACCCAATAGTGAGATAGAGCTGGTGTATGTTACTTTTTGAGATTATTACATGAAAGATTTTACATGAAAACCTTGTGTGGCACTCCGATGTCCAAAACGCACGTTTTGTGCTTTTTACTAGCGATGTCGGTCATTTTTTTTTTTTATTCTATCTCCCTCAGTCCGTCGGTCTGTCTCTCTCTGTCTTGTCTGTCCCCCTCTCACAGTCTGTCGGTCAGTTCCCCCCCCCTCTCTTACTTACCGTTCCCCGATCACTGCCGCGGCGCTGCACAGCTGTTCAAACTCCGGTGGCTTTTCCTCTTTTGAAAAAGCCGGCCGCTCATTAATCAATCTCCTATTCCCTGCTGTCCTGCTTTTCGGCGCCTATGATTGGTTGCAGTGAGACACGCTCCCACACTGAGTGACAGCTGTCTCACTGCACCCAATCACAGCAGCCGGTGTGTGTATACTGTGCAGTGAAATAAATAATTAAATAATTAAAAAAAACGGCGTGCGGTCCCCCCAATTTTAATACCAGCCAGATAAAGCCATACGGCTGAAGGCTGGTATTCTCAGGATGGGGAGCTCCACGTTATGGGGAGCCCCCCACCCTAACAATATCAGTCAGCAGCCGCCCAGAATTGCCGCATACATTAGATGCGACAGTTCTGGGGCTGTACCCGGCTCTTCCCGATTTACCCTGGTGCTTTGGCAAATCGGGGTAATAAGGAGTTAATGGCAGCCCGTAGCTGCCACTAAATCCTAGATTAATCATGTCAGGCGTCTATGAGATACCTTCCATGATTAATCTGTAAATTACAGTTAAAAAACACACACACCCGAAAAATCCTTTATTAGAAATAAAAAACACTAACAAAGTCCCTCATTACCAATTTATTAACCCCGACAAACCCTCCATGTCCGGCGTACTCCACAGTCCTCCAGCGTCGCGTCCAGCTCTGCTGCATGGAAGTGACAGGAGCTGCAGAATACACCGCCGCTCCGGTCACCTCCACGCAGCTAATGAGATGAGTATAGCGATCAGCTGAGCTGTCACTGAGGTTACCTGGATCCAGCGGTGGATGCAGCGGTGGCCGCGGGTAACCTCAGTGACAGCTCAGCTGATCGCGCTACTCACCGCCGCTCCAGTCAGCTCCATGCACCAACTGAGGTGAGTATAGCGATCAGCTGCTGTCACTGAGGTTAATCGCGGCCACCGCTGGATCCAGCGGTGGCCGGGAGTTACCTGACTGACAGCAGCTGATCGCGCTATTCCCTTCATTAGCTGCGTGGAGGTGACCGGAGCGGCGGTGTCTTCTGCAGCTCCTGTCACTTCCATGCAGCAGAGCTGGACGCGACGCTGGAGTCCGTGGAGTACGCCGGACATGGAGGGTTTGTCGGGGTTAATAAATTGGTAATGAGGGACTTTGTTAGTGTTTTTTATTTCTAATAAAGGATTTTTCGGGTGTGTGTGTTTTTTAACTGTAATTTACAGATTAATCATGGAAGGAATCTCGGGGAGACGCCTGACATGATTAATCTAGGATTTAGTGGCAGCTATGGGCTGCCATTAACTCCTTATTACCCCGATTTGCCAACGCACTAGGGTAAATCGGGAAGAGCCGGGTACAGCCCCAGAACTGTCGCATATAATGTATGCGGCAATTCTGGGCAGCTGCTGACTGATATTGTTAGGGTGGGGGGCTCCCCATAACGTGGAGCTCCCCATCCTGAGAATACCAGCCTTCAGCTGTATGGCTTTATCTGGCTGGTATTAAAATTGGGGGGACCGCACGCCGTTTTTTTTAATTATTTATTTATTTATTTTACTGCACAGTATAGACCCGCCCACCGGCTGCTGTGATTGGGTGCAGTGTGACACCTGTCACTCAGCGTGGGGGCGTGTCTCACTGCAACCAATCATAGGCGCCTGTGGGCGTGGAAAGCAGGGAATATGAGATGGCTGTGTACAGAGCACAGCGCGCCGGCCGGTATAAAGGCTCGGTCACGCTGTGCAGGCCGGCCAATCACTGCAATTCCACAACTAACAGGGCTGTGGCATTGCAGTGGTCTGCCAGCCAATCCCTGCATGAGGGCTGGCTCTCAAAAGAGCGCCAACATGCAGAAATGAAGACCACGAGTAAAGCACGAGTATTGCAAAATTACTCGGTACCCGCCGAGTAGCCCGAGTACAGTGATACTCGTGCGAGTACCGAGTAGTAACAAGCATACTCGCTCATCACTAGAAGTCACATGTCAGTGCATGAATCATCCCCCTCTTCAACTTTGATCCAGCTGAATTTATTCAAAGGTAATAAAATATAATAAGGCAATAAAACTTTGCAATCATCTTAATCATACTAACCCATTAAAAAGATACCTCTATTTGGGCAGCATGGTAAATGATGTAAAATTTCAAATTGAAAAACCATGCCAGAAATGTTGTGTATGTATTCATTTGTATAAATAATTCCCCAAAATTGGTCAATAGGTTATATATAACTCAAAGTATGGTCATTGATAAATACATTTCATCCTGCAAAAAACAAGCCCTCATATGATCTTGTCAATCTATATATATAATTGCCTTATTCTGTCTATCTTGCTCCAAAATTCCGTCATTACAGTGACAACCGTCGCATTGGCCACTTGGCTTGGACTTGCACCGCAGGCATTCGCGGCTCGGCTCGGCCCAGCCCCGCCCCCCCGCCCGCACACGTTGGCCGCTTGGCCCCACCCCTCGCACACCTTGCCCGCTTGGCCCCGCCCCCGCACACGTTGGCCGCTCAACCCCGCCCCCACACATGCCCGCTCGGCCCCGCCCCCGCACACAATGGCCTCTCAGCCCCTCCCCCCACACACTTTGGCCGCTTGGACCCGCCCCTAGCTCACATTGGACACCTATACACCTCCACCACATACATTGGGCACCTATACACCTCCCCCCAGGACTATTCCACACATTAGACACCTCCCCCCAGGACTACTCCACCTATTAGACACCTCCCCCTCAGGACTACTCCACTATTAGACACCTCCAACTGAGGACTACTCCTCCTATTAGACTCCTCTCCCCCTAGGACTACTACTCCTATTAGACTCCCCTCCCCCAGGACTACTCCTCCTATTAGATTCCTCTTCCCCTAGGACTACTCCTCCTATTATACTCCTCACCCCCCAGGACTACTCCTCCTACTATACTCCTCTCCCCCCAGGACTACTCCTCCTATTATACTCCTCTCCCCCCAAGACTACTCCTCCTATTATACTCCTCTCCCCCAGGACTACTCCTCCTATTATACTCCTCTCCCCCAGGACTACTCCTCCTATTATACTCCTCTCCCCCCAAGACTACTCCTCCTATTATACTTTTCTCCCCCCAGGACTACTACTCCTATTATACTCCTCTCCCCCCAAGACTACTCCTCCTATTATACTCCTCTCCCCCAAGACTACTCCTCCTATTATACTCCTCTCCCCCCAGGACTACTCCACCTATTAGACACCTCCCCCTCAGGACTACTCCACTATTAGACACCTCCAACTTAGGACTACTCCTCCTATTAGACTCCTCTCCCCCTAGGACTACTACTCCTATTAGACTCCCCTCCCCCAGGACTACTCCTCCTATTAGATTCCTCTTCCCCTAGGACTACTCCTCCTATTATACTCCTCACCCCCCAGGACTACTCCTCCTACTATACTCCTCTCCCCCCAGGACTACTCCTCCTATTATACTCCTCTCCCCCCAAGACTACTCCTCCTATTATACTCCTCTCCCCCAGGACTACTACTCCTATTATACTCCTCTCCCCCAGGACTACTCCTCCTATTATACTCCTCTCCCCCCAAGACTACTCCTCCTATTATACTCCTCTCCCCCCAGGACTACTACTCCTATTATACTCCTCTCCCCCCAAGACTACTCCTCCTATTATACTCCTCTCCCCCAAGACTACTCCTCCTATTATACTCCTCTCCCCCCAGGACTACTCCTCCTATTATACTCCTCTCCCCCAAGACTACTCCTCCTATTATACTCCTCTCCCCCCAAGACTACTCCTCCTATTATAATCCTCTCCCCCCAGGACTACTCCTATTATACTCCTCTCTCCCCAGGACTACTACTCCTATGATACTCCTCTCTTCCCAGGACTACTACTCCTATTATATGCCTCTCCTACCAGGACTACTCTTCCTATTATACTCATCTCTCCCCAGGACTACTCCTCCTATTATACTCCTCTCCCCCCAGGACTACTCCTCCTATTATACTCCTCTCCCCCCAGGGCTACTCCTCCTATTATCCTCCTCTCCTCAGGACTACTCCTGCTATTATCCTCTTTTCCCCCCAGGACTACTTCTCCTATTATACTCCTCTCCCTCACCCCAGGACTACTCCTCCTATTATACTCCTCTGTCCCCAGGACTACTCCTCCTATTATACTCCTCTCCCCCCAGAACTACTCCTCCTATTATACTTCTCTCCCCCAGGACTATTCCTCCTATTATACTCCTCTCCCCCAGGACTATTCCTCCTATTATCCTCCTTTCCCCCAGGACTACTCCTATTATACTCCTCTCTCCCCAGGACTACTCCTCCTATTATACTCTTCTCCCCCAGGACTTCTGCTCCTATTATACTCCTCTTTTCCCAGGACTACTCCTCCTATTATAATCCTCACCTCCAGGGCTACTCCTCCTATTATACTCCTCTCTCCCCAGGACTACTCCTATTATACTCCTCTCTCCCCAGGACTACTACTCCTATTATACTCCTTTCTCCTCAGGACTACTACTCCTATTATATGCCTCTCCCCCCAGGACTCCTCCTCTTATTATACTCCTCTCTCCCCAGGACTACTCCTCCTATAATACTCCTCTCCCCCTCAGGACTACTCCTATTATACTCCTCTCCCCCCAGGACTACTCTTCCTATTATACTCCTCTCCCCCCAGGACTACTCCTCCTATTATACTCCTCTCCCCCAGGACTACTCATCCTATTATCCTCCTCTCCCCCAGGACTACTCCCCCTATTATCCTCCTCTCCCCCCAGGACTACTCCTCCTATTATACTCATCTCCCCCCACCCCAGGACTACTCTTCCTATTATATTCCTATCTCCACAGGACTACTCCTCCCATTATCCTCCTCTCCCCCCAGGACTACTCCGCCTATAATACTCTTCTCTCCCCAGGACTCCTCCTCCTATTATACTCCTCTCCCCCCAGGACTACTCCTCCTTATATACTCCTCTCCCCCCAGGACTCTGCTCCTATTATACTGCTCTTTCCCCAGGTCTACTCCTCCTATTATAATCCTCACCTCCAGGGCTACTCCTCCTATTATACTCCTCACCTCCAGGACTCCTCCTCCTATTATACTCCTCTCTCCCCAGGGCTACTCCTCCTATTATACTCCTCTCTGCCCAGGACTACTACTTATATTATACTCCTCTCCCCCCCAGGACTACTCCTATTATACTCCTCTCCCCCCAGGACTACTCCTCCTATTATACTCCTCTCCCCCAGGACTACTCCTCGTATTATACTCCTCTCCCAGGACTACTAATTCTATTATACTTCTCCTATTATAGTCCTCCTATTATACTCCTCTCTGAGGGGTGCACAGCATGGGGGATGGAGCATTTTGGGGGTGCGCAGCATGGGGGGATGAAGCATGATAGGGGTGTGCAGCATGGGGGATGGAGCATGATGGGGTGCGCAGCATGGAGGATGGTGCACGATGCAGGTACGCAGCATGGGGGATGGATCACGAAGGGGGTGCGCAGCATGGGGGATGGAGCACGATGTGGGGTGCGCAGCATGGGGGATGGAGCATGATGGGGGTGCACACCTCCCCCCAAAACACACACACATACCGCCACACATGCACCGCACAACACACCACACTCACTGGGAACCACAAACACCGCCCTACACAGACACCCACACACACAGACAACGCCACACACACACAACAACAAACACACAAACACCACGACACACACAAATATACGCACACACCGAGCAACACACACACTTCACAAAACATACCTCCCCCAAAACACAAACACGCACTCCACACACACACACCCACACAAACCTCGCAATACACACAGCACCACACACACACAATGCTGCAGACACACAGCGCTCCACAAACAATGCAACACACACAACGCAACAAACAAACAACACCGCTCTCACACACCCCCATACTCAGACAACACCCAGAACATTTACAGCGCCCTACACAAACACTTGGCAACTAAACACAACAACAGCTATATATATAGCACAAATCATACATTAACTACACAATAAATTCTATAATACACAATGCGTTAGAATCGGGCCACCTTGTAGTAGTAAAATAAAACTATTATCTGAGTAAAAGCAACAATAGCAAATGAATCAAGAACGCCTAAACTATGTCTGCCATGAAGGGGTTAATTAATATTAAAGGGGTTGTCCAAAACCTAACTGAATTTAACATGATTCTCTATCTAGTTAATGTTAAAAAAGCAGTTTCTATTATACTTCAACAAAAAAAACTTTACCCAACCCTCCGTATTCTAAATTCCTATCTGTGCTTTTTCTTCTGATGTCATTTTGTTTGCGGGTCCCAGCACACACTGAGAATTCTCAGAGACATTATGAAGGGTCGGGTGCTCCAGTCTCTGCTGTAGCAACCGTACTCATCAGGGATGACCTTTTCAGGAGCTGGGCTATTCTCTGGTATACTGAGCATGTGCAGATTGTCAGTACTGACACATGCTCAGTATGCTGCCCCTGCCTTCCTAAGTGTTACTTTCATTGCGTGCCCTCATCAGATGTAAGTCTGCATTCCCATAACACTTTTGATGACTTTTTGATGCCTTGTATTTTCAGTGTCAAAGATGCAGCATCTTACAGTTTCAGCAAAGTGGGTGGGATTCATAAAAGTCTCATATCCATTGTAGTTCTATTTTATGAGGGGTAAACTGACCTGTGATGCATGTTCAGTGTGTTGTTTAACACAGACAATCAAAGAGGCAAAAAATGAAGCGTCAAAAATGCTATTAAAATACATGAAAAAAGCAATGAAAAAAACACAAGCAACCTAATTTACACAATAGGTGCAGAAATTCTGATACATCAAAAACTGACCTAAAGCTCATTATGGGAATACTACAACGTGGCCCATTTCTAACGCATCGGGTATTCTAGAATTTATTGTGGAGTTAATGTAAGAGTTTTGTTATTCATATAGATATTGTTGTGTGTAGTTGCCAAGTGCTTGTGGAGGGCGCTGTAAATGTTCTGGGTGTGGGTGTGTGTGAGAGCGGCGTTGTTTGTGTGTTGGGTTGTGTGTGTTGTGTTGTGTGTGTTGCGTTGTTTGTGGAGCGCTATGTGTCTGCAGTGTTGTCTGTGTGTGGTCATGTGTGTTGTGCGGTTTGTGTGGGTGTGGGGTGCGTGTCTGTGTTTTGGGGAGGTATGTTTTGTGCAATGTGTGTGTGTGTTGCGCGGTATGTGCGTATATTTCTGTGTGTGCCGCGGTGTTTGTGTGTTGGGTGTTGTGTGTGTGCGGCGTTGTCTGTGTGGGTGTCTGTGTAGGTCGGTGTTTGTGGTTCCCAGTGTGTGTGTGGTGTGTTGTGCCTGCCCATGGTGCCCCTTGGCTGCTGCCCCAGTGCTGTGCCCTGGTGCCCCCTGTGGCTGCTGCCCACCTTTCCCCAGGTGCAGGGGATTGCTGTCTCCTATTCCTCATTCCCCGACTGTTTACCTCTGTCTCTTCTCCTCCTTCTTCTTTTCTTATCTGCTCCTTGCCCTTTTCTCCTTCAGCTGATTCCTATCATCTGCACTGCAGCACTAATGCTGGGAGTTGTAGTGCAGAAATATTACTCCAGTCCTTGTTCCATTCTCCTCTGTCAAGTTCTTACTTTTGGGAAAAGTCAAGTATGGTTAATGAAAACCACAGTAGCGACAGCGAATATCTGCACCCACCAAAAAAACAGAACCGAAAAAACGTACACACAGACGGGGCCAAGCGGGCTAATGTGTGCCAGGGGCGGGGCTGAGCGGGCCAACGTGTGCCGGGGGTGGGGCCAAGCGGGCCGCTGGGGCGGGGCCGAGCGGGCTAACGTGTGCTGGGGGCGGGACCGAGCAGGCCAACGTGTGCTGGGGGTGGGGCCGAGCGGGCTAACGTGTGCCTGGGGCGGGGCCAAGCGGGCTGCTGGGGGCGGGGCCAAGCGAGCCAATGTATGCCGGGAGCGGGGCTGAGTGGGCGAGGCGTCAGCGTATGCCGGCTCCCTGCACATGTGTTGCGGGAGTCGGGGTAAGCTAGTAACCATGATACACATTGGGTAACTAAGGGAAGCGCTTCCCATAGTTACCCGATGTGTATCATCATTACAAGCGTATGCCAGCTCCGTCACGATCCCAGCATCGCAAGGTTATGTCTGGGCTGGGTTGCCGGTGTGGACTCCTCGGAGTGCAGCAGTCATGTGGGAGTCGGGGCTTCGTTTGAATTCGGGTAAGGGGCGTGGCCGAGCGGGCGATGCGTGCAGGGGGCCGGGGCGAGCGGCCAATCCTTGCGGGGGGCGGAGCCTGGGCGAGCGGCCAATCCGTGCGGGGGGGCGGAAGTGAAGCGAGCAGCCAATGTGACGGTTGTCACTGTAACGACATAATTTTGGAACAAGATAGACAGACAGACAGACAGAATAAGGCAATTATATATATAGATAGCCTAATGAGAAACAAGAACACACAAGAGAAGGCTTTTTTTTATTTTGTCACTGACAGTGTGTTTTCTCACTGAATCTATAGAAAATATTGATGAGCGAGTATGCTTGGCACTGCTCGTTACTTAATCGAGCATCAGGGTGTTTGAGTACTCATGGATCTCAGCCACGTATTGTGCTCTGATATTTTGTCCGTGAAACAATGACCACAATGCACAGGCTTGCTTTATTGCATGATGTGTGCAGGCATCCAAGGGTGAGCCAGTCACAGTCTCTGAATGGCTCTCCAGGGAGATAAAACAATGTTCTCAGAAGTAGTGTGACCAAAAATAAAAAACCCACCCTCCCAGGGCAGGGCAGTAATTAACTTTCCATAATGCTTATTATTCGTGTCAAGCTCGTTCGAGCGTCTCACCAGCTTGAATTCAGTAATGAGTATTCAAACATTTTATTGCTCGCCCATCACTAATAGAGAAGTAACAATTCTGCCATCTTGTCACTTGTAATTATAGCTGGCAAGGGAACAGAATGAAAGTAACGCAGTGGCAAGTAGGGCAGCGTACTGAACATGCATCGGTATTAACAACTGGTGCATACTCAGAATAACAGAGAATAGCCCAGTTCCAATAAAGATTGTAACTGATGTCGGTCCATTTAAGGGTGGGGACAGCGGTTGTGATAGAAACAGTAATGCCAGCCCCCTGATTTGCTAGGAATTCCTAGTGCATGCTAGAAAACTATAACCACTCCTTTGTAGACATGATGTTGGCTGGATGGACTTGACTGCTCAGCACTAAGTGCACATTATTCTAACTAGTCTAATTATAATATGAAGCCTCCCCCAAGATTAAAACACTGAATTTACAACTATGCTGACAGGTTTCACTTAAAGGGGTTGTCCGGTTTAAATACACTCTATGTAACTACAAACTTGTGAATCTGTGGGAATTCACAAGTCTGCAGTGTGCTCATTGTGTACTGTGAGGATTCTCTGATTTCAGTGCTAGGAACAGTAGTCAAGTGACAGCAAGAATGCAATATGCAGTCTCCCAGGCAAAATCCAACTAGACTGCTTCTGGTCTCATGCAATACATTTGTATTGAGCATGATGGAAACATTCTATTTGGGGTCTAGCCAGGATTATTCATTTTGCATACTTGGGGTAACAAAACCCCTGATCCTGGGTCTCACACCAGCGAACCCTTAGGAGTACTTTGCATGCTGCGACATCGCTAGCCGATGCTAGCGATGCCGAGCACGATAGTACCCCCGTCGCACATGTGATATCTAGTGATAGCTGCCGTAGCGAACATTATTGCTACGGCAGCTTCACACGCACTTACCTGCCCTGCGACGTCGCTCTGGCCAGCGACCCGCCTCCTTCCTAAGGGTGCGGATTTTGCGGTGTCACAGCGACATCACACGGTGGGATGTAAACATCCAGCCCACTTTCTTCCTTCCGCATTGGCGGTGGAGGCAGGTAAGGAGATGTTCCTTGCTCCTGCGGCTTCACACACAGCAATGTGTGCTGCCGCAGGAACGAGGAACAACATCGTATCTTCTATTGGTGCGACATTATGGAAATGACCGTCGCTACACAGATCACCGATTTACGACGCTTTTGCGATCGTTTATCGGCGCATCTAGGCTTTACACGTTGTGACGACGTTACCGGCGCCGGATGTGCGTCACTTTCAATTTGACCCCGACGATATCGCAGTAGCGATGTCGCAACGTGCAAAGTACCCCCTACAGTGCACAGTGCGTGTGATGTGAGGATTCACAATTCTACAGTCACATAAAGTAAGAAATAGAGTATCTGCATACTTATGGACTTAGGCAGGCTTTGCACACTACGACATCGCAGGTGCGATGTCGGTGGAGTCAAATTGAAAATGACGCACTTCCGGCATTGCATGCGACATCGTAGTGTGTAAAGCCTAGATGATACGATTAACGAGCACAAAAGCGTCGTAATCGTATCATCGGTGCAGCATCGGCGTAATCCATGATTACGCTGACGCGACAGTCCGATGTTGTTCCTCGCTCCAGCGGCAGCACACATCGCTGTGTGTGAAGCCGCAAGAGTGAGGAACATCTCCTACCAGCGTCACTGCGGCTTCCGTAGGATATGCGGAAGGAAGGAGATGGGCGGGATGTTTACATCCCACTCATCTCCGCCCCTCCGCTCCGATTGGCCGCCTGGCGTGTGACGTCGCTATGACGCCGCACGACCCGCCCCCTTAACAAGGAGGCGGGTCGCCGGCCAGAGCGACGGTCGCAGGACAGGTGAGTCCATGTGAAGCTGCCGTAGCGATAATGTTCGCTACGGCAGCTATCATAAGGAAATCGCTGCTGCGACGGGGGCGGGTACTATCGCGCTAGGCATCGCAGCATCGGCCTGCGATGTCGCAGCGTGCAAAGTACCCCTTAGATGGCACAACCCCTTTAACCCCTTCACGACCGCGGGCAGTAAAATTACGTCCTATTTTAACGTGACTTAACGACCAGGGATGTAATTTTACGGCCTAAAGTTCATTTGATTGCCGTGGCCATAGCAACGGCTTTCAAATGATGTCCCCTGCTGTTTCTTACAGCAGGGGACCTTTGCTTCACCCCAGGGCGGGTGGCATCGCCACCCCCCATCGACGATCGATGTGATTGGCTGTTCAAATCTGAACCGCCAACCACATCTTTCGCACTGATTTCGGTAAAAATAATACCGGAAATAGTGCGATACTGTGAGATCCGGCTATGATGTGCTGTAGCAGGTACCGCAGATCATAGGTGGATCTCAAACATGCCGCCCCCAGCCCCTACAGCACTGATTGGAGCGATCGTGCTATGACGCGCAATCGCTCCAATCAGTGTGCAGTGGGGCGGTCTGATCTGCCGGTGGCCGCCCTCCCCAGGCCTGTGCTGGTCTGGGGACCCTTCTCCAACATGTCTGCAGCGTGCAGCACTGGCTGGTACTAGTGGTACCACGCCACCGCTGCTGCTGCCGCTGCTGTCACGTCACGGAGCAGGAGCGGTGAGTATTGTGCTCACCTTGCAGCCCCTGCGCGCTCTTGTGATTGCTCCTGTGCGCTTCCGTAATGGCCCCTGCTCGTGCCCCCCTGCGATCTTCCCCCCCGACATCCCGATCTGCCCCCCGACATCCCGATCTGCCCCCCGACATCCCGATCTGCCCCCCAGACATCCCGATCTGCCCCCCGCCATCTCTATTTTGCAGCTCCTCCGGTATCTCCCTCCTCCTCTGCTCTCCTTGCCGCCCCTGCGCGCTCTTGTGATTGCTCCTGCGCGCTCCCGTAATGGCCCCTGCCCATGCCCCCCTGTGATCTGCCCCCCCGACATCCCGATCTGCCCCCCCGACATCCCGATCTGCCCCCCCGACATCCCGATAGACCCCCCGCCATCTCTATTCTGCAGCTCCTCCGGTATCTCCCTCCTCCTCTGCTCTCCTTGCAGCCCCTGCGCGCTCTTGTGATTGCTCCTGCGCGCTCCCGTAATGGCCCCTGCCCGTGCCCCCCTGCGACCTGCCCCCCCGACATCCCGATCTGCCCCCCCGACATCCCGATCTGCCCCCCGCCATCTCTATTTTGCAGCTCCTCCGGTATCTCCCTCCTCCTCTGCTCTCCTTGCCGCCCCTGCGCGCTCTTGTGATTGCTCCTGCGCGCTCCCGTAATGGCCCCTGCCCATGCCCCCCTGTGATCTGCCCCCCCGACATCCCGATCTGCCCCCCCGACATCCCGATAGACCCCCCGCCATCTCTATTCTGCAGCTCCTCCGGTATCTCCCTCCTCCTCTGCTCTCCTTGCAGCCCCTGCGCGCTCTTGTGATTGCTCCTGCGCGCTCCCGTAATGGCCCCTGCCCGTGCCCCCCTGCGACCTGCCCCCCCGACATCCCGATCTGCCCCCCGACATCCCGATCTGCCACCCCGACATCCCGATCTGCCCTCCCGACATCCCGATAGACCCCCCGCCATCTCTATTCTGCAGCTCCTCCGGTATCTCCCTCCTCCTCTGCTCTCCTTGCAGCCCCTGCGCGCTCTTGTGATTGCTCCTGCGCGCTCCCGTAATGGCCCCTGCCCGTGCCCCCCTGCGACCTGCCCCCCGACATCCCGATCTGCCCCCCGACATCCCAATCTGCCGGCCTCCCCCGTGATCTCTATTCTGCAGCTCCTCCGGTATCTCCCTCCTCCTCTGCTCTCCCCCTCCCCCTCTGCTCTCCCCCTATGCTCTCCCCCTCCTCCCCTGCTGTCCCCCTCCCCCTCTGCTGTCCCCCCGACGTCCTCTTACCTGTCTTCACCGGCCGATCACATCTGCCTCCATCGCTGGGTCCTTCTTCCTGGGTCTTCTGCTGAGCTGTCCAACTTCCTGCCTGCTGCTCCTGTAAAGCTGTACCTCCTGCTAATCCTCTGGGTACTGTGAGTATAACTTTTTTTTTTTTCTTTTTTTTCCTCTATCCCCTGTCCATTTTTACACCTCGTGCGACCCGCTGAGCGCTGATCAGGGATGCAGATAACGTATCTGCATCCGTGGTCAGTTTTCGGCGGGACTTTTTTTTTCCCGTATCCCCGACGCTTTTTGTATCGCATCAGTCTGTGCGTCCCGCCGAGCGCTGATCAGGGATGCACATAACGGATCGGCATCCCTGCTCAATTTTTGGCGTGACAAAAAGCATCGGGGATACGGAAAAAAAAGTCACGCCAAAAATTGAGCAGGGATGCCGATCCGTTATGTGCATCCCTGATCAGCGCTCACCGGGACGCACGGACTGATGCGATACAGAAAGCGTCGGGATACGGAAAAAAAAGTATCCCATCTGTCCGTGCGTCCCGCTGAGCGCGGATCAGCATCCCTGCTCAATTTTTGGCGTGACTTTTGTTTTTTTTCCGTATCCCAGCGCTTTTTGTATCTCATCCGACCGTGCCTCCTGCAGCGGCCGATCAGTGCACTGCGTCTGTGTGTTTGAAAAGTCAAATGGCGTTCCTTGTCTTCTGAGCCCCGCCATGCGCCCAAACAATTGATTTCCACCACATATGAGGTATCTGCATACTCGGAAAAAATTGCACAGTACGTTTTATGGTGCATTTTTTCCTGATACCGTTGTAAAAAGAAAAAAAAAAGCTACCTTGTTGCTGCAAAAATTGAAAAAAAAATAAATAATTTTCACGGTTCAACGTTATCAACTTTCAGTGGAGCCCCTGGGGGTACAAGGGGCTCACTAAACATCTAGATAATTTCCTTGAGGGGTCTAGTTCAAAAATGGGGTAATTTGTGGGGGAGCTCCACTGTTTAGGCACCATGGGGGGGTCTAAAAACGTGACATGGAGTCCGCTAATGATTCCAACCAATTTTGCTGTCAAATGGTGCCCTTCTCTTCTGAGCCACGCCATGCGCCCAACAATTACTTTCCACCACATGTGAGGTGTCTGCGTACTCAGGAGAAATTGCACAATACGTTTTATGGTGCATTTTTTCCTGATACCCTTGTGAAAAAAAAGCTACCTGGTTCAAGTAACAGTTCTGTGGTAAAACAAAAGAAAATTGAAAAAATGGCTCAACATTATCGACTTCTGTGGAGCCCCTTGGGGCTCACCAAACATCTAGATAAACTCCTTGAGGGGTCTAGTTTCCAAAATGGGGTCACTTGTGGGGGAGCTCCACTGTTTAGGCACTTCAGGGGGTCTCCAAACGTGACATGGTATCCGCTAATGATTCAAACAAATTTTGCTGTCAAATGGTGCTCCTTCTATTCTGAGCCCCGCCATGCACCCAAACAATTACTTTCCACCACATATGAGGTATCGTCGTACTCAGGAAAAAATGCACTATAAATTTAATGGTGTATTTTTTCCTGATACTCTTGTGGAAAAAAAAGCTACTTAGTTGAAGCAACAGTTTTGTGGTAAAAAAAAAATAATTCTTTTCACAACTCAACTTTATAAACTTTTGTGAAGCCCCCAGGTGTTCAAAGTGCTCACCAAACATCTAGAAAAATTATTTGAGGGCTCTAGTTTCCAAACTGGGGTAACTTGTGGGGGAGCTCCATTGTTTAGGCACCTTAGGGGATCTTCAAACCTGACATGGCGTCTGCTAATGAGTGCAGCTAATTTTGCGTTCAAAAATTCAAATGGCGCTCCTTCCCTTTCGAGCTCTGCCGTGTGCCCAAACATTTGATTTCCACCACATATAAGGTATCTGCGTACTCAGGAGAAAATGGACAATACATTTTATGTTGCATTTTTTCCCGATACCCTTGTGAAAAAAAAATCTACCTAGTTGAAGCAACAGTTTTGTGGTAAAAAGTTTTTTTTTTTCTTTTCACGGCTCAATGTTATAAACTTCTGTGAAGCCCCCAGGTGTTCAAAGTGCTCACCAAACATCTAGAAAAATTATTTGAGGGCTCTAGTTTCCAAACTGGGGTAACTTGTGGGGGAGCTCCATTGTTTAGGCACCTTAGGGGGTCTTCAAACCCGACATGGCGTCCGCTAATGAGTGCAGCTAATTGTGCGTTCAAAAATTCAAATGGCGCTCCTTGCCTTTCGACCTCTGCCGTGCGCCCAAACAATTGATTTTTACCCCATATGGGGTATCAGTGTACTCAGGAGAAAATGCACAATAAATTGCAGGGTGCACTTTCTCTTTTCTCCCTTGTAAAAATGAAAATTTTATGGCTAAAGTAACATTTTTGTGTTAAAAAGTAAAATTTTCATTTTTTCCTTCCACATTGCTTTGGTTCCTGTGAAGCACCTAAAGGGTTAATAAACTTCTTGGATGTGCTTTTGAGCAGTGTGAGGGGTGCAGTTTTTAGAATGGGGTCACTTTTGGGTATTTTCTGTCACCTCGGCCTCTCAAAGTCACTTCAAATGTGATGTGGTCCCTAAAAAAATTATTTTGTAAATTTTGTTGGAAAAATTAGAAATTGCTGATGAACTTTGACCCCTTCTAACTTCCTAACGAAAAAAAATTTCTTTCGAAAATTGCGCTGATGTTATGTAGACAAGTGGGAAATGTTATTTCGTAACTATTTTGTGTGACATATCTCTCAGATTTATGGGCATAAATTTTCAAAGTTTTAAAATTGCGAAGTTTTCAACATTTTCGCACAATTTCCTAAATTTTCACAAATAAACGCAAAAAGTATCGGCCTAAATTTACAACTGACATGAAGTACAATATGTCACGAAAAAACAATCTCAGAATCGCCAGGATCCGTTGAAGCGTTCTAGAGTTATAACCTGTCAAAGTGACACTGGTCAGAATTGCAAAAAATGGCCCGGTCATTAGGGTGTTTTAGTGGCCGGGGGTGAAGGGGTTAACATTGGAGTTGCTAAAAAACAGCATTTCATGGTGAATACTCCACTGTAGTTAGTTAATAAGGGTAAACCCTGCCATCAGGTTCCCTTTAAATAGTTTATTAAAACATTTATTTGAATTTAAAAGCGTTCCCACTATACAGCATTCATTGCTTACAATTTTACTTTGCTTATGGCTAGGGAAGACCAAGATTAAGAGGAGTGATAAAAAGGCTGAAAACTTGGATATAGGCACTGCAGTGTTTGTGGCTGTAATGATAGAATGGTATACATAGGAATTAATGGAAACCTTTCAGCAGGTAGATTACTTATGGATCACTTTTTTTGAATGTGAATAGTTGAAATATTATCCAATGCAAACCATAATATCAATTTTATCTATAGAGGAGAACTACAGAGCAAGGATCGTGTTTTATGGTATGCTAATTATAAAAAATGTGAACAACAGGGCATAATGTGAAAAACATACAAAATGTAATTTTTGAAATAAATGTTGAACACCATACTAGCTATGCACATTATTAGTTCAAACTCCCCAAGAATCCAGAATCTCCATCCTATTGGGGTTATATTAAGTAAAAGTCAGTCAATTTACATCTCTACTGTGTCCTTTGGTGGCCTCATGAAATGTGCTTCAATGGTTTATTAATGCAGACATAGTTAGACCTGAGGGAATTGTATAGCATAACATATTCCGCCAAGAGAGATTTATTTTAATATTCTCTGCTATTTCAGCAGAACATATCAATTGTAAGTTTTAATTTGTAATTCTCAACTCTTCTGGGCTTTAGCGATGTTACAAGATATCAACATGTGATGGAAATATTATGCATTTAATGCATGTTGTGTTAAGGGTAAATGATTAAACACAAGACAGAGTACCGACAGTAAAGAAAGACGCTTGTACAATACAAATAATTGCTGAATTGGTGATAAAATGACAGCAAGATTCACATAATGTCATTTATATTCTGGGTTTTGACATGGAAATCATTATAAACAAAAAATGATATTGTGTATGTATCCAAATCAAACTTTGCTGATGTTAAAGCATAATGAGTTGGTAACAGCAAGCGCGTTATACAAATATGATCTTTTTCAGATAATAATATTTTTTGCATCTCATTTACAACTTGAACGTGTATCAAACAAGAAAATCAATTCTCCAAAGAAAATGCGCCATAATTACCATTTGTTATATTTTTATCTGTTGATTTGTCACTTACAATTCCTAATTTTCCCCTAATATAGAACATGATTTCATGACAGACAGGTGCACTTCTCATTAGGGGTTTTTCACAAAATCTCATCATTCATGTCAGGACAGATCAATCAATCTTGAGAAGTTTTTAAATAACTCACAGACAACTCAAGTAATTGTGAAGATTTGAGATGTTAGAATGTGACATTCTTGGCTCTCTGCTCTGAAATATTTCACTGCTTAATTTTGGCAGTTCAGTGTAGGTACAGGTGTGTGGAACCGGGAAAATCTGATATATTTCTATTTCCACCTATGTACAGTGGAAATATGAAAACTTACAACTGATCTGATGTTTGCAAAACTACTTTTTTCAGAAATAGCGTCCACCATGTCCAATTGCTGTATCTGGTATTGTGGCTCAGGTCTACTGCCTGGACTGAGTACATGCTGCAATTTGGCTGCTCCAGAAAATAAAATGACCACAGAATTCTCCACACAATAGTACTTCCAACCTCCTAGCTGTGCAGAAAAAGGAAGCAGGACCCTATTCATACTTAGTCAACACTTCATACTCAGTATCATGAGGATCCTTTGTAATAATAATGATAATAATAATATTTTTTCATTTATATACAGCTATTAATTCCACAGCACTTTACATACATTGGCAACACAGTCCCCATTGGGGCTCACAATCTTCCCTATCTGTATGTCTTTGGAGTGTGGGAGGAAACTGGAGGAAACCCACACAAACACGGGGGAACATACAAACTCCTTGGAGAGGTTGTGCTTGGTGGGACTAGAACCCAAGACCCCAGTGCTTCAAGACTGCAGTGCTAACCACTGAGCCACTGTGCCGCTCTAATAATATGCCATCACTTTATAAGATGGAAATAACCCTTTAATGTACTACTTTGTTGTACTGCGTTTGGGGGAACATTCAACAGATTTGGTTAAAGGGAATCTGTCAGCAGGTTTTGCTACCTCCTCTGAGCGCAGCATAATGTAGGCAAAGAGATCCTGAATCCATTGATGTTTAACTTAGATTACTGGCTGCAGCCGTCCTGACACAATCAAAGGTTTTAGATTTAGCAGAAGCAGCAGAGCTGGGAGTGTTGTCCCACCCACACGAAAATCTCAATAGAGATTGTACATTGACAATGAGGGGTCAGTCAGAGGAGGGGGCATGCTGGACTGCCATGCACATGATTTTGGACTCCAGTAATGTTAATCACTTGGTGACAAAGCCTTTAGTTTAAGTAAACAACATCACACAGCCTAATAAGCGAGGCATAAATTAGGACATATATAATTTCATTTTAGATAAATAATAGCCAACAAGATGCCATATTCTTAGTATTTTAAGTAACTTTTATTTTTGAATAAACATGTTGTAAGAAAGGAAGCTTGGGCAAATGTCTGCAGTAATTTACACCCATCGTGACAATCCAGGCACTTTTCCAGGATCATCCCGATTGTCCTAGTGCAGTGGCAATTGGTGTAATAAGGGGATAATTACAGCTCACAGCTGCTACTAAGCCCTAGATTAGCTGGAAGTACACAAGCTTTGACCAAAGGTAAACTGACCTCATGTGACCTTATTAACCTCAAAATATTGCATCAAAACTGCATGTACCATGAGTTTTTGCCAAGAGATCCACATTTGGAGCAGGAATTCGATGTAAATTTTCAGCAACAAATCTGCTTGTCTTGGCAAAAAAAAGCACAAAATTAGTTGTGACAACATTTATGGTGTTGTGTTATGCCAGTAGATGCAAATTTGGTGCAGAAATCTGGTGCAGACATTTCAGCACCAAATTTGCATCTCCTGGCAGAAAGCCACAAAGAAAACAGAGTCAAAACTATTGTTGTGCATTTTTTGCCAAGAGATACAGATTTGGTACTGAAATTAATACACCATATTCCGGCACCAAATATGCATCTCCTGGCAAAAAAAATCACATCACTCTCGCATCAAAACCGCATTGTGCTTGGATGCATTTTTTGCTAGAAGATGCAGATTTGGTGCAGGAATATGGTGTATAAATATCAGCACCAAATCTGCATCTCTTGGTAAAAACCCCCACAGGTTTTCTGCCAGGAGATGCAGTCTGTGAACCTGTGGTGAGATCACTGAGTTTAATGAGTTCATCTGAGGTCAGTTTACCTTCAGTCAAAGGTGGGGTACCTTGGGAACTTCCAGCTGTGACCACAGATAAACCGAGTAATATCACCGCTAATTGCTGCTGCTAAGTCATTCTCTGCCTGAAGGCACAGTGTGCAGACATGAACTGTGGCTGCACACTGTGCCTTCAGTATGTATGTAGCAGAGGCGGCATCATCATGGGACCTCTTGTGGATTACATCAGAATTGGGTGTTTGGGGTTAATAAAGGGGTGAAAGAGGGTAGGGTTTTGTATTTTATTTCAAATATGGATAATTTTGATGTTTGTGTTTAATTCCTTTAACTTATAGATTAGTAATGAGGGTCTCATAGATGCCTCTCACTACTAATCTAGGGGTTAGTGGCAGCTGTGAGTTGTCATTAACCCCTTATCACCCCGTTTGACACTGCACCAGGGCAATCAGAATAAGCAGCGTAAAGTCTGGGATTGTCTCATCGAAAGGATGCGACAATTATGGGTGGATGCAGGCTGATATTTTTAGGCTTATGGGGACCAATAACCAATTTTTTAATTATCCAGATGGCCAGATTTGGGTAATTACCAGCAGTTCCCTGAGAACTCCGCACCGGGGTTTGGCGCACGGGGTACTAGGTTACCAACGAGGATCTGGATTTTTACAGTTCGGGTTCGTCTATCACTAGTCACCACTTAAAAAAAGCAAACATACATGTTTGGTATCTACATAATCATACTGACCTAAAGAATCATACAGCTAGGTGTCAATTTTAGAGTAAAATAAACTCTAATTAATTAAAAAAAAAAAACAAATGCAGAATTTCACTTTTTTGCTATTTCGCCACACTTGGAATTTTTTTTCTACTTACCATTACATCATATCCTAAAATGAATGGAATAATTCAAAAGTACAAGTCATCCCGCTAAAAACAAGCCCTCACATGGCTACATTGATAGAAAAATAGAAAAACTATGGCTCTTGGAAGAAGGGTAGGAAAAAACTCTAGCGGAACCAGTAAAAATTGCACGGTCCATAAGGGGTAAATACAGCCAGTTGCTACTTTGTATGGAGAGAGTTAAGCTCCTGAGCCCTTTCCACACATGATCACCTCAGCGATCATGTAAATTTATATGATATTGCTTTAAGGGGTTAATTGTCAAAAATGAAAATAAGTAGCACTATCAAATATTGTGATTTTAGTATGAAATACTAAAGAGATCCTAAAAACGTACTCTGTTGGAGGAATGTGAGGATCAAAGTTGCCATGGAAAGTTTAGAGGACCGATCATGACTCCGAACATATCTGTTTTAGTAAATATCTGTATTTTCCATGAGAGAATATGGATTAATAAAGGATCATCAAAATACAGAGCTCTATAAAATGAGAAATGTATATTTCTACAGATATAGACATGTAAGTAGCCCTCTGTGAAGGCTCATGCCCGTCCCTACAGTAGCTCCATAAATATGGGACACAATACATGACTTCTACTCCCTGTGAATGACTTTCCTTTCTTTGTGGAATAATTCATTAAAGGGAAAATAAAAAAGATTACTCTATGGGACTATGAGTCTTCAGGAATAAGCTAAGTAAAGACTTCTTGCCATCACTTTTTTTTTCTTCAAATAGTTTAATAAGCTAAACCAACCAAATTCATGTAATTTACTTTATATCAGTAATAATGGACTTGTAAATTTAGAGCATTTACTGTGAGATCATAAAGGATATGGTCTATTTTCACAAAGTATTACCTTTGTACTTGTTTAGAATTGTAAGCTGTAATAATATTGAGAATCATTAGTTTGTTTAATTTAAAAGAACACGGAATACAGAAGAACATCAATGGAAACAAATCAGCTGGTTAAGGTGAGATTCATCAAAAGGTCTTCAAGTGCGCAGTGATGGAATTACAAACTTCAATTTAATTTTGTATGATCAATTCCAATTGATTTTGTTGCGGATGACTGCTTTAAAGGCAGAATTAGCTCAAATGTGGTTCTAAAAATAGGGTTTGATCTGACCGTGCTTAATCATGGACCTGAGAATGTGATGAATTGGGTGTATAAGGTTGGTGAGTCTTACACTTACCGAGCTATAGTATATTTACCCTATTAGTTCCAGAAAAAAGTTGCGTAGGTCAATTTTATGATTCTTTTGTATTAAAAAGAGAAAATATCTTTATATTGTAAGTAAACTGGTCTGCCTTGAATGCAGCATGCATAGGTATGTCACAGTAATTGTCTGGCATTTCTCCCTTACATTAGTCACATTCAACTTCACATATTGGTGGAGTATGTGCACACAATGTCATTTTCGTAAATATTCTACCACAAAAAACTCCTGAAAAAGTGTTATTTCTGGTATACAGAGATATTAGTGATTCATTTTTAGGACTTATGCACGTACAGTGACAAAGCTGCATAGTGATGTGTACTATAACCGAGTCCTCCATTAGGTAACTGTCCGTGTCATATACCTCTGGTAAAAGGCTAAAAAGTAAGCCGATGTATAGGCATCGTATAATGTCATCTATGAAATCCCATTGTAAAAGGAAGAGTGTACTGCACATTCTATACACTTTTTTACCAGTTTACCTTTTTATAGAAGAATATAGTCTATTGCACTATACCATACCACATAAAATGTTACACTCTTTTGTCCTCCATTGTATAACTAAAATTTATTGTCCAAAAGAAACACTCCTGATAAGAAAAATGTAAATAATATACAATCACCATCCATTGCATCCATGATGTTCTACACTAGTATACTGTTTCAGCTGATATCTCCAGCCAAATAGCATCCTCAATGGTATGCAGCAAGGCAAGAGAATGGTGAGGTCAGTGACTGCCTGCAGCGTTCATTTGAGACATATAAACTTAATTATAGAGTTTGGAGCCAATGTAAACAGTGTACCAAGAGGAAAAATCAGGGATGTAGCACTGGAACAAGGAATCAGAAATTCTGCTCATGTAAGGTTTCACACAGTTTTTGGCTTTCCTTTAATGCCTACACTACAAAAAGCAGGGCTAAGCATGCTGGGCTCTGACAACCCAGAAGCTGTGACTCTGTTAAAGTCATGCATCCCTAATATTTCTTGCTGGTATCCTGTTTCCATTGACTCCAAACATTACAGACAATATACCAAGGGTTGCATACTAGTGATGGGCGAGCGTGCCCGCCACTGCTCATTATTGAATCAAGCATCTGGGTATTCAGCTGCAACTCGAGTACTGAATGTAATGGAAGTCAATGGAGCATTTTCAAACTCAGTTGCTCGAAGCTCGATCGAATAACGAGCTGCAGCGAGCACGCTCGCCCATCACTATTACCAACCTAGTCTTTATTTCTTTTTCTGGACAGCTTAATAAAAAATTATGGACAGACAAAATATATTTCAAATATTGGAAAACAAACCGAGATAAATAATTATGATTATAGGTCATACATCTAGAACCCATAACATAGATATTTAGTAATCAATTGCATTCAGTGTGAACTGTAAAATGATAATTATAGTCAAAACAAAGTGTAGAAATTTCTTCAGCTTAAAAAAAAAAATCATAGATGCCTTACATTTTTTTAACAAATGGGGAAAAAAGTGCCCCATTTTTATGGACTGTCCTGGAATTTCTGGACATTTGGCAACCCATAATATATGAAAGCGGAAGGGGTGGGAAAGCTATCCAAGTACAGCTGTGCAGGTCACTATTGAATGCCCGGGGTGCTCTGATAAGAAGTCCGCCAAGTGAACTGGCGCATAGCAAAAGAAAATTATCAGCACTCCCCAATGGAAAGTTAAGAAATTTTTTTCTTCTTTATTTACACATAATTATAAACTTGTAGAGCCACAAGCTATGTCGACATTTTCCTATTGTTAACATAGCTTGTGGCTCTATGATTTTTTAATTATGTTTCAATTAAGAAGAAGAAATGTTTTAACTTTCCATTTTGGAGTGCTGATAATTTTCTTTTGTTATAACCCAAAATATACCCCACATGATCCCTGTAGCCAATCACTGGCCTCAGCATACTCAGCCTGTATATATCTTATAAGTTGCTTTTTCACTATATTGGATGTGCTGATTCCTTTTGAGGACTTACACTAAATACTATATACAGTATATCATAAAAGTGAGTACACTCCTCACAGTTTTGTAAAATATTTTATCTTTTCATGGTACAATATTGACGATATGACACTCATCAATGAATAGAGCTGGCAGCACTCACTTGATCCAACGTTGCTTTATTGCAGATGTGTATACATCAAACAGGCAAACAGGGAGAGGTGCGGGGGAGGGGACAAGCTGGACGAAGGCACCATTTCGCGCCACTAAGGGCCCTTTCATGAGTCCACAAATCTAACGTCAGAACTGCCTCTTATATAGGGCGTTACCAAGACTGACGTGAAAAAAGTTAAAAACAACTTTAAAACATTCACAGAATAGCAAAACAAAAATCGGAAATGGCCAGACTAATCTGATATTTTACATTTAAATGGCACAAAAGAGAAAAAAAGGGGACTTCCTTATCAATCTATTCAATATTATATCAGATCTTTACATTAAATACATTAATATTCATTATAATGAAAATATAGCAAGAAGATTTATCTTTAGAAAACGAGCATAATAGAAGGGTGTTAGCGATTAATTATAAAAATATAACCAAATCATTTTTATCGTTGAACCCCAATGGTCCTAGGGCCTTACTATCTAATATCCACCGTGCCTTCTTTCTCAGTAGGCACTTGTGAGTGTCACCCCCTGGTGGTGACGGCGTTATTTTTTCCAGCCCTGCAAACTGCAAAACTTTTTGGTTGCTACCATGGAATTCATTAATGTGTTTTATTAACTGCGTCGCTCCCACTCCTGTGTGTATCGAATTGAAATGTTCTCTTATTCTAATGAAAAGGGGCCTAATAGTCTTCCCTATATAATAGAAGCCGCAGGGGCAAAAAAGTATGTAAACTACCCACTTCCTTCTGCATGTTATTAAATCTCTGACTATGTGCCATTTATCACCGATCTTTAAAGGCTTCCCCGCAATGTGGTAACTGCAAAATGAGCAGCTGCCACATCTGTGGTTACCTGTAGGGCTCAGTTTTTCTAACCATGTTTTCTCTGGTACGAAGCGCTTTTTAACCAGCATATCTCCTAGATTTCTGCTCCTTCTGTATTTATTTGGGGCTAATTGGCGGCTATTGTCTGTAAATCTTTGTCAATTTCAATCACCTGCCAGTGTTTCCTGATCACTGTTCTTATTAAACCATCTAGAGGTCCTCATTTAAAGTTAAACCTAAATCTCTCTATATGCGGTTTCATCACATTTTGTGTTTTTAACATGTTTTGGTTTATATTGTTTGGCCTTTTCTAAAGCGTTGGATATTAATTTTGGGGGGTACCCTCTCGCTATGAACCTACATTGTAGTTCATCTGCTTGTTCTAAAAATGTTACTGGATCGCTATTTAACGTCTTAATTCTCAGGAATTGAATGTATGGTATCAATGTTTTTATGTGTGTGGGATCATGTCTTAAGAGTGTATTTACTGATGTTAATTTTCTGAACATTTCTGTAGTTATCGTATTATCTTTTATGATGAGCCTTATATCAAGGAATTCTAGAGTATTACCGCCAAATTCACTCGTAAAGAGCATATTATGTTTTTTTTTTTGTGTTTAAAAACGATACAAATGCATCAAATTCCTCTCTAGTTCCATTTCACACCATCATGACATCATCTACATAGCGAAAATAATGCCTTATATGGCGCAGAAACTACGATATGACACTGATGCAACATAAAGTAGTCAGTGTGCAGCTTATATAACAATATAAATTCAGTGTGCCCTCTAAGTAACTCAGCACACAACCGCTATTGTCTAAACCACTGGCAACAAAAGTGAGTCCACCCCCTAAATGAAAATTGCGAAATTGTGCCAAAAGTGTCAATGCTTTGTATGGCTACCATTATTTTCAAGCACTTCCTTAATTCTCTTGGTCATGGAGTTCACTACAGCTTCACAAGAGCCACTGGAATCCTCTTACACTCCTCCATGATGATCTCATGGGGCCCCCAACAGTATTTGGTGAGATGTAAAAGCCTCCATGCCTCCATAATAATGTCCTCCTTCCTGACCCCTATCATGTAATACTGTTTTCCATTATGTAATAATGTCCCTCGTGCAGTAGTAATGTCCCCCATCTTGGCACTTAGGCTATGTGCGCACTAGACCGTTTTACCCGCGGATTTACCCGCGGATTTGCCGCAGAAATTTCTTGAGAAAGATTAGAAATCTTTCTGCAGACATTTCCCAGCAAAACCTATGTGTAAAAAAACGCTGCGGATTTTTCTCAAGAAAATTTCTTGAGAAAATTTTCTCGAGAAACTTCCTTGAGAAAATGAGTATGTCCATTATTACCTGCGGAATACCCCCGGAATTTCTATACTTGCATGTGTCAGGAACAACCTGCGGAAAATCCGCGGTAAAATCGCGGCTAATCCGCGGTAAAAACGCATGCGTTTTTACCACGGATTTGGTGCGTTTGTTTCCCGCAGGTGCGGGAATCTTCAACTCCCAGAATGTCTCTCAAGAAACGTTCTTGAGAAAAAGGACATTTCTAGTGCGCACATAGCCTAAACCTGTAATTATGTTCCAATAGTAATGTTCTCCTCCTGTAATATTGTTCTCCCTAGTTTCACTCTCCTCAAACATATTTAAACACACAAAAAAAAACCAAAAAAAGATTATTCTTACCTTTCTTTCCTCCTGTGGTGAGCAGTGCCATCTTCTTCATTCATAGCCAGCACAGTGGGTGAACATCGCATGGCAATGACATAATGTGCCTCCCATGATCAGCACACCAATGTCAGCCGTTTATAGTCTGGTGGTCACTATACTGTACACTGGCAGACACAAGCAAAAAAAGGGCCCCTGTGTAAGAACAATATATGGGCCCCTTGCAGCCCAATAGTTCATCATAATGCATAATTCCACTTGCTTTGGATGTAGAAGTGGACTTTCTTATTCATTGGGCCCATGTGCATCCACATTGGTTGCATCAATGATATGCCCACCCCTGCTACTATAGCTATTTGAAGGGTCTGGCATTGGTGGGCCACCATGACACAACGGGCCTGTGTGCAGCTGCATCCTTTGCTAACTCATTCTTTTACCATACATTAGCTACTCTTGTTTGGTGAACCACCTGAAACTATTATTCCTCCAATCTTGTAACAGGGATACAATACATGCTTTAAAACTTCTTTAAAAAGTTGAACAAACCCCTTGTATAATACATCAGCTATGTATACTTATCTGTCGAAAGTAATTGCACATGGTTTTGTAAATGTTCTATTGTTTTATTTTATATATCAGTTTTGTATTGTCATCAGTGTACTGAAATGCAGGATAAACATAACATGTCAATTAAAGAAAATGAACAATATTTAATTAAAGAAGTTGTGGTTTTCACTTGTTCATTATACCTCTCTAAAAGTGTCATAAAAAATTAAAGTCATATACAAAATGGTAACCTGACAACCATATCTTACCATGCAAAAAATAAGCCCTCATACACAAACATTGATTGAAAAATGAAAACGTTCTAGCTCACAACACTTGAAAAAGAAAATATTTTATTTTTCAAACTCTATATTTATTACCTTATTACTTTGTATACTATGATTTCTATCAGCTCTGTGTGGGTCCCAAAACCCAGTTATTTACAAGAAACTAAAGTGTACACTAAATATGAAAAGGCATAACATAAAAAATGTCAATAACAGAATTTCCATTTTTTTTCCATAAAGAGTTAATAAAAGTTAGCTGTTAAGTTATTTGCACCCCAAAACAGTGCTAATGACAAAATCAATTCATCTAACAAAAAATAAGATTTCATACAATTGTGTCAAAGAAAACAACGAAATAATGAAAAAATATATCCTAATCTTTATAAAATGTTCTAAAAATGTTTCTATTGTTATACTCCTGTACTCCTCAACATTGAAATTGCAACACCAAGAAGGAAAAATGTTGTAATTATGAAAATCACAGGATTAATAGACATTAAGGATATGCAAATGATGAAAAAGTGGAAAAAATATTCAGAACATCCTGATTTATTCAGTATCACGTATAAGCGCAATGCACAAAAATATACAAGTATACACATATTGTGATGTCATCAGTGAGGTTGTTAAACCCTTTATGACCTATGACGTACCTATATGTCCTAGGTTGCCTCCTTCCCTTGGCTTGCGCATTATTCCCTACCCATGTCTGCTTATCTAATCAGCAGCCATGCATCTAACAGGTGCAGATGGATCCACTTGTGCCTGTTAATCTGTTAGATCATGCTGTTAAACTCAGAGCGAGAACATTCACAGGAGAACAGCATTTCTGAGATTAGAGCAGAACTGAAGCATTGCTCTAAACAGCAGAAGTGATCGGATAGTGCATACAATCCCCTAAGGAAACAAATAAAATCAATAAAAATGTTTTAAAAAAAAGTTTTTAAAAGTATTAAAAAAATAAAAAAAGCCTAAAAGTTCAAATCACCCCTCTTTTGCCTCATAGATAAGAAAACAATAAAAAAATGCACATATTTGGTATCATTAGGGTTAGAAATGCCCGATCTATAAAAATAAAATATCAATTAATTTCATCGGTAAAGGGCATAGTGAGAAATAAAATAAAAATGCCAGAATTTCAGCGGAAAAGGATTTGGGTATAATAGTAAATCCTAGATTCAACATGAGCCAACAATGTGGTGCTTCAGCTAAAAAGGCCAACAAAATTCTAGGATGTAGCATTGATTTTAGATCAAGAGAGGTAATTATTCCCCTACACTCTGCCCTGGTCAGACTCCACCTTGAATTTTATGTACAATTCTGGGTGCCTCAATTCCAGAAAGACATCAATAGATTGGAACAAGTCCAGAGAAGAGCAACCAAATGGTAGAAGGTCTGAAAGCAATGTCATATGAAGACCAACTAAAAGAACTAGGGATGTTTAGTTTGTAAATGAGAAGGCTGAGAGGAGACTTAATAGCAGTCTACAAATATCTGAAAGGTAGCCACAGTGCAGACGTGTGCAACTATCTTATTCTCCTTAACACAAGGAAGTGCAAGAAGCAATGGGATGAAACTAACAGGAAAGAGATTCAGATTAGACATTAGGAAAAACTTTCTGATAGTGAGGGTAGTCAGGGAGTGGAACAGGCGGCCAAGGGAGGTAGTGAGCTCTCCATAAATGGAAATCTTCAAGTGGAAGCTGGATAAACTTGTAGTTGGGATGATTTAGTAAAACCTGCACTTGCAGGAGGTTCGACTCGATGGCCCTTGAGGTCCCTTCCAACTCTACCATTTTATGATTCTTTGAGAATTTTTTTTTTTATCGCTGCAACATTGGATTAAAATGCAATAACAGGAGATCAAAACATTGCATCTACTCAAAAATGGTAGAGTCAGCTCAAGACACAAAAGTATAAGTTATCACAGCCCCAGACCTCGAAAAATAAAGATGCTATCTCAGAAAATAGCAACAAAAACGCAATTCTTTTTGTTGCAAACTTCTACATTTTTTTCACCATTTAGATAAAAGTAAAACTATACATCTTTGGTATCTACAAACTTGGACTAATCTGGGGAAACATAATGCCAGGTCAGTTTTACCATATGGTGAATATGGTAAATAAAAAAACCAAAAATAATCATACAATTGTACTTTGTTTGCAATTTTACCACACTTGGAATTTTTTGTTCTATTTTCCAGTAGAATATGGGACAGAATGAATAGTGTAATTTAAAAGTACAACTCATCCTGCAAAAAACAAACCCTCATATGGCTATATTAACAGAAAAATAATAAAAAAGTTATGGGTCTTGGAAGAAAGATAGGAGAAAACGAAAAAAATGAAAAATCGATGGGTGGTGAAGGGGTTAATTGTTGTCTAGGAATGTTTTGCTACACTGATTACACTTGGACACTCAAATTATCAAGAACCTCTATTGGCAGCTCTGTTTGCAACTGTCGACAAATGAAGTCCTAGGTGTGTGTGTTGAAAGACAAGTTCGGAGATGCAGCAGGTCATGATACCATGTTTAGGCCAGACAAGCTGCTCATAGTTTCACGGTTAACATAAAACCTGGTGTTCTCATATTAAAAAATGTCTATTGGGACACTTTAGAGAAATGGTCGTACCACTAGCTTCACAATCAAATCTGTGACTAGATTGAAGACTAGAGGGGTTTTACATTATTTTACTTCATACCATAATCTAGGGAGTACGAGTGGTGAAGGCCTTTTCATTGACCACATGACAAAGGCTATAAAAGTGCAGGGCAAGAGAAAAAAGGAGGCAGGGAAATTAGGTCTATCCTCTTTATTGATAAGTCTTGCTTTTGGATGCAATAATAACCAGTGAATGGTTTGGAGACCACATGGGCAACACAATGAAGAGGCCATTACAATTCTGCTCTATTGCAAATTTTAAACCGCATTGCTTTTACAGGCTCTTTGGTTTTTGAAAATTAAATTTTTATGTGTTTGTGTTCATAAATCAGCTAAGTAAAGCTCAGAAAAAAACAAATAACATAGATAAAAACTCCCTGCAAGACCGTGATAGTGGTTTGAAGCCTCTAATATAGAGGCTATAGTGATAGGCCTTGGTTCCACTTGTGTTTTGCATGAACGAATGCATTCTGATAAAACAATGGATTGCACTCACAACTGCGGCAAAACTATGGGCAGTATCCATCTTTCATTGAGTTCTCATGCCATATCGGCATGAGAAAAGAATCACAGCATGGTGCGTTTGGCAGCGGGTTTCAGCTCACACGCATCCATACAAGCCTATGGGTGCATGTGAAACATCGCATTGCACTCGCATGTCATCCAACTGCAGTGCGATGTACGTAGAGACAGATCGGGGAAGAAAGGGAGAAAGTACAAGATCGGATTACAGTCACATGACCCTCGGCTGACACTTGCAGCAGAGGGTCATTAGCATATCGCTTCTGATGCTCTCCCATTGGAAGCTATGTAGAAGTGGAACCGCACCTTAACATAGAGGCTATAGAAGGCAAACTGTGCCAAATTTTTAAACAACAATAGTAAAAATATAAATTTTTCCACAATTACATGCATGTAAGTAAAATTGTCCCGAAAAGTGAGCAACCCTTTTGAGAGGTCATACATGTGTG
Organism: Anomaloglossus baeobatrachus; assembly: GCF_048569485.1. NCBI lineage: Eukaryota > Metazoa > Chordata > Amphibia > Anura > Aromobatidae > Anomaloglossus > Anomaloglossus baeobatrachus. The sequence goes on from NC_134353.1 coordinate 163,482,118, forward strand.
AAAAAAAAATCTTATTTAGTATACTGTAACTTACCACTACTAGCCTAAACCATCGACACATAAGGATACAGCCACTGATTTCCATAATGCCAAATTCTGAATTTACTGTCTACATTGGGCAAGTAGATGTTAGAGCGTTTTGCCAAAAAGCCCAATTTCTACCCCATAAGCATTTTTCACTTTCTTAATTGGCAAAAAGTCGTCTAAATTCTTCTGCAGCAGTGAATTACTGGAGCATTCGGCTTATACAAATCACCAAGATACTAAATAAGTTATGATTTGTGATGCAATCATTTCAACTCATGGTGGTAGAATTATAAAATAATTCACATAAATAGACCGATATAAGCAGATTATGTTCTGTATATTATTGCTCCAAGCTCTATAAAACACTCATTTGTGGTAATCCCTTTAGTTCCATCAATAATAACAATGCTATATTCTGTCCACCGTTGGCTGTAAATTTATTTTCCTTATTTCTGCATGTGTTTAAGGATAATCAAACAAATTGAAAATAGCAAGGATTAGCTTTGCTTCTTTTCATTTCTAAAGAAATTTGTTTTTTTCCCTATTTATTTTTCACTCAAGTGAAAAAGTGGCCATGTTTCTTTATACAAAGATGGTTATATTAATGTATGATGAAAATGGCAGAATATTGGACTAAATATGTGTTTATCCCTCTCCCTAAAGCTGAACGAAAACTAATTATGAAGCATATGTGAATTTTACTGAATTTGTCGTTTTTCCTCTATGTACAGATGCCCATAACAACAAACGGCCATTTATAGCCAAGTTCTCGACCATTATAAAGGGGGAAAATGTCAGACTGGCACAAAGGTATACCATGTATGCCAGCACACATTCCCTGCTATTCACAATGGGATAACTTCATTTTCATAAAATTCTCAGGAAGGAACAAAAAGTGCTGGGGGCAGATGTAATATATGTAATGATTTTATTGCTGAGTTATCATACAATACTCAGCAATTTAAGAGAATAAAGCAAATATTGATATAAAGTCAAAAAACATATTCACGATGATTGATTCGGCACATTGACAGACTTGAAGATCAATAACTAATATAAAAGCTGAAAATCTGTGAACTACTTCCCTCACGTTAAAAAAAATCACAGAGATAAATCAAAAAATGGAAAATGAATTAAAAAAATGACTGAAATGCTATTATTTGTAGCATTTTTATTATTTTTTTATTTTTAAAAGAACATAAAATAATGAGACTAAGAATTTTAAAAATGTATTTTAAACAAAAAAAATATCGGGTTGAGGGTGTAGTTGAAGAGGGCTGTCAATGTGCCAATAAGATATTTATCCACAGCTAGGGAATTTAAAGGGAAAGTTTTATCAGAAAATGACCTATTGTTTAAATCAGGTTTTTAAGTTAAATGTATTTTTGTACTTTTTAATATCTATTTTTCTTTTCATAATCTGTTTAAACCCCTTCACAACTTTGGACATACTGGAACATCCTATTTTGTGGTGCCTTCCCCACCTTTGTACTTACCATTACATTCTGGCGATCATGCATGCACAAGAGCTTTGTACACGTAATATCCGCTGGGACTTCAGATTATGTGACAGCTGAGCCCTTGCTCTCATAGCAAGAAGAGGTTCCTGTCCACCCCTGGCTGTTTAACCCTGTAATCACAGGATTTAGGAGCTTAGAGAGTAAGGGGGGATTTACACATTGCGACATCACTTCCGAAATATCGTCGGGGTCACGTCGTTAGTGACGCACATCTGGCGCTGGTAACGACGTTGCAATGTGTAAATCCTAGATGCGCCGATAAATGATCGCAAAAGCGTCAAAAATCGGTGATCTGTGTAGTGTCATTCATTTTCATAATGTCGGGTCGACCGCAGGTACGATGTTGTTTGTCGCTCCTGCAGCTCCACACATCGCTGTTTGTAAACCCGCAGGAGCGACAAACATCTCCTTACCTGTGTCTCGACGGCAATGCGGAAGGAAGGAGGTGGGCGGGATGTTATGTCCCGCTCATCTCCGCCCCTCCTCTTCTATTGGCCGGCCGATTAGTGACATTGCGGTGACGCCGAACGCACCTCCCCCTTGAAGGAGGGATTGTTCGGCAGTCACAGCGACGTCGCCGAGCAGGTATGTGCATGTGAAGCTGCCGTAGCGATAATGTTCACTACGGCAGCAATCACCACATATCGCATGTGCAACGGGGGAGGGTACTATCGCGCTCGGCATCGCTAGGCGATGCTAGCCGATGCTAGCCGATGCTAGCAATGTCACAATGTGTAAAGTACTCCTAAGTGTGCTCCATCTGCCAAACTAATGGGATCCTCGTGACATGATCACAGGCTCCCGGTCATACCACGGCAACGCGAGGTCATCATGACAATGTCATGATGACCACCAGGTCACCCAGCTATGGCAAGCTTCTTAGACCATGCCAGCAGCATGGTCTGAGAGGCTTATATCAGTGTAAAACTAAGGCTGGAGTCACACGATCATATGAAAAAATGGTCCTATTCTCTTCCAGGAGAGTTAGATAAGTGGTATCCATTTGGCAGGCTGTGCGTACTGCAAGTCATATGCAAATGGGGGCTTTTTTCCTCACTTGTCACCCGTGTGCTGTCAGTGTGCTGTCAGTGTGCTGTCTGTGTGCAATCCATTTTTTTTATCAGCAGCTATTATTAATTTAGAGTCATTTACAGGACCATTTAAAGTTTTCTGCTACATAATGTATCCATAAAAACGGATGTCACTAGGCTGGTCCGTGTGGAGTCCGTGTGGAGTCCGTTTTATTTCACACCCATCGACTTGCATTGGCGAGTTTTGTACGATTTCGGCATCCAATTGCAAAATGTTGTGACTTTTTGCTCATCTAAAATCTGGATGAGAAAAAAGGTGACCCTCTGCTCTCCCCCATTGACTAAGACTGGTCTGACTGCAATGCAAGATTTTCTCGCATAAAAAATTAAAAATAAATTGTAAACATATTTTTAAGAAATCATAACATGAAAACAAAAAATGGGAAAAAAATATTATACCAATTAATTATTTTATATTTATGTAAGAAAATAAATAAACAAAAAAACTACACATATTTGTTATTGCCCTTTCTGCAACAACCAGATCTATCAAACTGTCACACTATTTAACCCCTTCATTGAACACTGGAAAAATAACTAAAAATCATGGCAAAAAAATGCTTTGGAATCAAAAGTGGAATAAAATGAGACAATAAAAAAGTTGCATGCAAATAAAAATGGTATAGCTGGAAATGTCATGATGTACTGCAAAAGCTGACTTACAGCTCCATAAGCAGAGAAATCAAAAAGTTATAGTACTCAGAATACAACAATGCAAAAACATTTTTTTCCTATAGAATTATTTGTACAATGTAAAAGCAAAAACATAAAAAATATAACTGTGGTACGACTGTAATCATACACACCTGAAGAAATAAAGTTGTCTTATCACTTTTAAGACACGTGAAAAAAAAACACAAACCAATTGCTGAATTGTTGTTTCTTCTTGATTCTGTCTCACAAAAAATAGAAAGCTATCAAAAAAATTATTTGGCCTAAAATGGTACCAGTAAAAATTTCAACTCATCCCTAAAAAAGCAAGCTCTTACATGCCTCTGTCCACAGATAAGTAAAAATGTATCGAATTCAAAGTTCAGTGAAACAAAAAATGTTCTGTAAATTTTGTAAAAAAGTGTTTTTAGTTTCATAGCAGCCAAACCTGAAAAAACTATATAAATCTGGTAACAGTGCAATCGTACTGACCTGAAGAATAAAGTCACCGTATCACTTATACCACAAGGTGATCAACATAAAAAATAGCAATAAGGCTAATTCTGCAACTGCTGTTGTTTTGTGTTTTCTGGCCACCCAATAAGTGCAGTAAGGCGTGGCTCATACTTATTCTGTGCTCTACGCTGAGTGTTTACACCTGGGAATACATTTAAATCATTGAAAAAGGTAATTCAGACAAAATTTCCAATGGAAAATTCACTGTAATGAGACAGAGGGAGTAAGTTTGAACTCCCATCTGGCCTGTGGTTTGGTTCTGTCCATCTGTCCAAAAGGCTTGCACAAAAGTGTGGTCAACAACAGTTTTGTGCACCTTTGAGAAAACAAACACCACTGAACAGGCCAAATGGATTCCAGAGTAGTTCTGCTTCCTCATTATAGTGAATGGATCCTTTGGAGATTCACCTAAATCATGTACTGTATTTCAGAGATGTGGCTAGAAACTCTGATAACTGCTTAGCATTAAGCAAAGGATAAATGTGAACTGATCCAAAATGTTCTGTATCTCAAATTAAAACCAATAGCATCACCTCAACCCCAAAAAAGTACCCACTCAGGTCTGTCATCTGTTAATAGAAATATAGGTGGCTTTGGCATTACTGCTAGCACAAAGGCTCTTGAAAAGTGCTATGGTCTTAAAAAAAAACCCCACAGCAAAATCTGTGCTCCCAAATACAAATGCCCCCTTCCCTTCTTAGCCCCACAGTGTGGCTAAACCACAGTTAAGTCCACGTTTGGCATTATTGTAGTGAAGAGGGTGCGCCTAATGTAAGGTATGTGTGTCTTCAGGAGTAATGATGGCACAATTTTTAATTTTGTAACATTCACTGCGTTTGACTACATGTTTTTTTTCCAATAACAAAATCATCACTACACCCAAAGATGACTTTCCAGCTGGGTGTAATTTCCAAAATGTTTTCACTTGAGGGGGTTTCTGCTTTTCTGCAACCGAGAGGTTCTATAAATGGAGTCCTCAAACTATTCTAGAAAAATCTGTGCAACAAAAATCAAATGGCGGTCCTTTCCTCCTGAGCACTCTGGTGCACCCAAACAGGCCTTTTTTACCTATTACCTTTGTGAAAAAATGGAAACTAGGGCTTAAAATAATATTTTAGTGTTAAAAAATGTAATTATTTTTCTTTAACCACCAATAGTATAACATTTTGTGACACACTTGTGGTGTCAATATGTTCACTGCACTCCTACATGAATTCATTGAGGGGTGAAATTTGTAAAATGGGGTCATTAGTGGCAGATTTTTGCTCTTCTGTCCCCTTAAGGGCTATGAAAATGTGACATGACAACTGCAAAATACTTCAACTAAATATGAATTCAAATATGGCACTCATTCTTTTCTGAGCTTTTCACTATGCTTAAAAAGTACTTTCAGGCCTTGTACAGGGTATTGGTGAATTCAGGAGAAATTGTCTAAACATTTTTTGGTCCATTTTTTCACATTACCCTTTTTGAAAATTAAAACTTTAAGGCCAAAGAAACAATTTGGTATAAAACAAATGGCAATTTGTTTTTTTCCCAGCCCAATGTTATAAAATTCAGTGAATCTAGTAAGCGATAAAATTGCCCACTACACCCTGAGATGAATTCCTTGAGAGGTGTACTTTTCAGAATGGGTTCACTTGTGGGGGTTTCAGCTGTTTTGGAATGTCAGGGGGTTTCCAATGTGACATGGCATCCATTAAACCAAAATGGTGCTCCAAAATTCAAATTGGGCTCCTTCCTTTCAAACCTCCACCGTGCACCCAAACACTAGTTGTCCACCATATATGGGTTAATGGAATACTCAGTAAAAATTCCAATCAAATTGCTCATTTTCTCTTGTTACCATTGGGAAAATGCAAATTTTTTAGCTAAAATAGAGGTGTTATCTGTCTTTGAATGCTGCCTCTTATGATAAGGAGCCTTGCTGAAAACACAGGAAGCATAAGCATAAGTCTAAAAAAACCTGTGAACAGTATGAAAATTGCAAGATTACTAATTGTTAGTGATGAGCGAGTATGCTTGTTACTACTCGGTACTCGCACGAGTATCACTGTACTCGGTCTACTCGGCGGGTACCGAGTAATTTCGCGATACTCGTGCTGTACTCGTGGTCTTCATCTTTGCATGTTGGCGCTCTTTTGAGAGCCAGCCCTCATGCAGGGATTGGCTGGCAGACCACTGCAATGCCACAGCCCTGTTAGTTGTGGAATTGCAGTGATTGGCCGGCCTGTACAGCGTGACCGAGCCTTTATACCGGCGGGCGCGCTGTGCTCTGCACACAGCCATCTCATATTCCCTGCTTTCCACACCCACAGGCGCCTATGATTGGTTGCAGTGAGACACGCCCCCACGCTGAGTGACAGGTGTCTCACTGCACCCAATCACAGCAGCCGGTGGGCGTGTCTATACTGTGCAGTAAAATAAATAAATAAATAATTAAAAAAAACGGCGTGCGGTCCCCCCAATTTTAATATTAGCCAGATAAAGCCATACAGCTGAAGGCTGGTATACTCAGGATGGGGAGCCCCACGTTATGGGGAGCCCCCCACCCTAACAATATCAGTCAGCAGCCGCCCAGAATTGCCGCATACATTAGATGCGACAGTTCTGGGACTGTACCCGGCTCTTCCCGATTTACCCTAGTGCGTTGGCAAATCGGGGTAATAAGGAGTTAATGGCAGCCCATAGCTGCCACTAAATCCTAGATTAATCATGTCAGGCGTCTCCCCGAGATTCCTTCCATGATTAATCTGTAAATTACAGTTAAAAAACACACACACCCGAAAAAATCCTTTATTAGAAATAAAAAACAATAACAAAGTCCCTCATCACCAATTTATTAACCCCGACAAACCCTCCATGTCCGGCATACTCCACAGTCCTCCAGCGTCGTGTCCAGCTCTGCTACATTCAGGTGACAGGAGCTGCAGAATATACCGCCACTCCTGTCAGCTTCACACAGCAACTGAGGTGAGTAGCGCTATCAGCTGCTGTCAGTCAGGTAAATCACGGCCACCGCTGGATCCAGCGGTGCCGCGATTAACCTCAGTGACAGCAGCTGATCGCTATACTTACCTCAGTTGCTGCATGGAGCTGACCGGAGCGGCGGTGAGTAGCGCGATCAGCTGAGCTGTCACTGAGGTTACCCGCGGCCACCGCTGCATCCACCGCTGGATCCACCGCTGGATCCAGGTAACCTCAGTGACAGCTCAGCTGATAGCTATACTTACCACAGTTGCTGTGTGAAGCTGACCGGAGCGGCGGTGAGTAGCGCGATCAGCTGAGCTGTCACTGAGGTTACCCGCGGCCACCGCTGCATCCAGGTAACCTCAATGACAGCTCAGCTGATCGCTATACTCACCTCAGTTGCTGTGTGATGCTGACCGGAGTGGCGGTGTATTCTGCAGGTCCTGTCACCTTCATGCAGCACAGCTGGACGCGACGCTGGAGGTCCGTGGATTACGCCGGACATGGAGGGTTTGTCGGGGTTAATAAATTGGTGATGAGGGACTTTGTTAGTGTTTTTTATTTCTAATAAAGGATTTTTCGGGTGTGTGTGTTTTTTAACTGTAATTTACAGATTAATCATGGAAGGAATCTCGGGGAGACGCCTGACATGATTAATCTAGGATTTAGTGGCAGCTATGGGCTGCCATTAACTCCTTATTACCCCGATTTGCCAACGCACTAGGGTAAATCGGGAAGAGCCGGGTACAGTCCCAGAACTGTCGCAAATAATGTATGCGGCAATTCTGGGTGGCTGCTGACTGATATTGTTAGGCTGGGGGGCTCCCCATAACGTGGAGCTCCCCATCCTGAGAATACCAGCCTTCAGCCGTATGGCTTTATCTGGCTGGTATTAAAATTGGGGGGACCGCACGCCATTTTTTTTAATTATTTAATTATTTATTTCACTGCACAGTATACACACACACACCGGCTGCTGTGTTTGGGTGCAGTGAGACACCTGTCACTCAGCGTGGGGGCGTGTCTCACTGCAACCAATCATAGGCGCCGAAAAGCAGGAAAGCAGGGAATACGAGATTGTTTAATGAGCGGCCGGCTTTTTCAAAAGAGGAAAAGCAGCCGGAGTTTAGTGAACAGCTGTGCAGCACCGCGGCAGTGATCGGGGAACGGTAAGTAAGAGAGAGGGGTGAGAATGACCGACAGACTGTGAGAGGGGGACAGACAAGACAGAGAGAGACCGACAGAGCGAGACCGACCGACGGGAGATAGAATGAAAAAAAAAATGACCGACATTGCTAGTAAAAAGCACAAAACGTGCGTTTTGGACATCGGAGTGCCACACAATGTTTTACGTAAAATCTTTCATGTATTAATCTCAAAAAGTAACATACACCAGCTCTATCTCACTATTGAGTATGTGCCCTTACATTTCAACCATGAAAATTCATTTTGGTGTCATTTTGGAAGGTTTTCTGGTCAGTCCGTAAAAATGGCGTAAAACTCGGACAAAATTGTTCACAGCTGTGACTTTTGAGTGATAAATGCTTCAAGGGGTCTTCCCCATGCTGTTGCCATGTCATTTGAGCACTCTTCTGAGACTTTTGTGACATTTTTAGGGTTTCTACATGCTGCCGGGGGTCATTTCATAAAAATACTCGGGTCTCCCATAGGATAACATTGGGCTCGGTGCTTGGGCCGAGTACACGAGTATCTTGGGATGCTCGGCCCGAGCCTCGAGCACCCGAGCTTTTTAGTACTCGCTCATCACTACTAATTGTGCTTTTTAATAAAGATCATTATATGAAAAACGAACTTTGTGAATTATTTTTAAATGAATACTAGTGATAAGGGAATATATTTGGTATTTTTATTTACTCGCACGAATACTAAGGTATTCAGGATATTCGATACAAAATGTATGTACAACCAGGTTCAGAACATGAAAGACACATGGGTGATGTCGCCCAGGCAGAGAACTGCTAATTGTCAAACACAACCTTCCCTAGCTCCAGGTTCAATGGAGACAGCCATTAATCAAACACAACCCGGATAGCGATCCACAATTCTGCAGCTGTGTAACTGCGTACTCCAATGCAGATTAATTTCAGCACTGCCTGATTGTGTTGAGCCCTGGCTGAGCTGTACAAAGGAGGGGGATTTTCTCTGCTCTCTTGGAACGCGTGTTACATTAAGGGAGAAGTTGAGGGCATAGGTAGAGGCCCTAAAGGAGGTGGAGGAAGCAGAAGAAGAAGTAGTAGATCAAGAAGTTTGTCCAGCAAGCCTTGGGGATTTTAAGACTTGGAAAGCAGCTTCTTCCCTGCCTGCCCCCACAGCCACCAGAGTAACCCAGTGCCCAAACATCAAGATGTAATGCCCCTGACCATGCTTGCTAGTCCAAGTGTCAGTGGTGAAAAGCACCCTGGGAGACCCAGAGTTTTTCAAGGAAAAAGTAATCTTGGCTGCAACATGATTGTGTAGTGCAGGCACAGCTTTATTAGAGAAGTAATGGTGACTGGGCAACTGGTACTGGGAGACTGCAACAGCCATCAGGTTTCAGAAACTTTCTGTATCCACCAGGTGGAATGGCAGCATTTGCGTGGCAGTTTTGATATGATGAAGTTCAAGCACTTTGCTTTGCCATGTGTGAGAGGAAATTACTGTTTACATGACCAAAACTGCGGGAACAAGGACTGGCTTCTGTGCTGAGAGAGGGTGGAGTAAGGTGTAAATGACTGAGCTGTGGACTGGGAGGGAGGTGTAGTGGGAGATGTAGGCCTATGATAGGCCTATTATTAAGAACTTTGTTTGAAATGTGTTAGCCGTTTAGGGGCTGTGTCCCCACATGATGTTTTTATTCTTGACATGCAAATAAAAAACTGAAGATTTTAATGAAGAAACGACTAGTGCAGGAATTTCTCCTGTTTTTCATTGAGGACCAATTACAGTGGCCCCTGCTCTTTGATTGCTGGGATCAGTCTGTTAATGTGACTGACTGATTGCAGCATAGAAGGAGGTGCTGGAATATAAGCACTTCTAGCATGTTCACCACAGGAACTCAGCTTAGCGGACAGCTGATCTCATGCAGTAAAATCCAAGGCTGGCACACTCACCACCCCTGGCTTATTAATCCTATAGATGCAGTGGTCGATTTCGATCAAAGCATTTACAAGGTTGTGACAGGGAGAGAGCTCCCTCTCTCACACTGCTTGGCATCCTCGTGAAGAAGTCATGGGGAGCTGATGGTTGTCATGGCCCCAGATGTCAATCAATGACCACCTTGGGTCATGACCTCCTGTCTTATGACTAGAGATGAGCAAGCCTCTGAAGGCTAGAGTTCGGTTTGGTTCGTCGAACGGAGGCTCTGTTCGAGTTCGGTTCGACGAACCGTTCGACAAACCTCTCGAGCCCCATTGAAACCAATGGCAGGCAAACACAAACACATAAAAACACATTATAAATGTAAACATACAGTTAATAAACATTGCCATAACACTTACCGGTCCCCGCGACGCGTCCTGCACTCTGTCTCCCGCCGCTTTTCCTTCCGATAATCGCTGCATCCTCCCGGTACCCAGCACTGATGATTGGACCTATCGTGACGTCAAAATAGCATGTGACCAGTTATGTGTCTATTATCTCATTGGCTACAGACTGGTCACATGGCTAAACGTCATACTAGGTCCTGTCAGTGCATCTCTCCAGTATGCGGTGATCGTTCCAGCATCTCCGTGTACCGGCGAGATGCTCTGGCACACGTCGGCTTCCCCATTCTGCTTCCTTGTTCCGTTATTCACCGGCTGCCACAGCCGGTGAATAACAGAGATCACCGTTGCTATAGCAACGCGCTTGTCAGCGGTAACGTCACCGCTTACAGCCTGCAGCCTCTGCTACTCACTGAGTAATAGAGACTGCACGGGAAGCAGCAGAGTCTTTCTCCCATGCAGCGCTGTCTGATGTAGCAGAGCTGCATGGGTTGAACCAGAGAGAAGACCATGGATCGTGGAGGGACGCGAGGGAGTAATGAACATGGAGTCTCTAAGTGTGTCTGTGTATTTATTTCTATTAAAATATTTTTTCTCTGTGTGGTGTCTTTTTTTTAAACCTTTATTGGAGATTCTTAATGGCCGGGTCAAACTTGCCTGACATTAAGAATCTCTGGCTTAATACTAGCTAGTAAAACAAAGCTAGTATTAACCCATTATTACCCAGCAAGCCACCCGTCACCAGGGCAGCTGGAAGAGTTGGATACAGCGCCAGATGATTGCACTTCTATGAAAGCGCCATTTTCTGGGGCGGCTGCGGACTGCAATTCGCAGCAGAGGGGCCCAGAAAGCTCGGGCTAACCTGTGCTGCGGATTCCAATCCCAAGCTGCTTGATTGTACCTGGCTGGACACAAAAATGGGGCGAAGCTCATGTCAATTTTTTTTTTAATTATTTCATGAAATTCGTGAAATAATTAAAAAAAGGGCTTCCCTATTTTTTTATTTCCCAGCCAGGTACAAATAGGCAGCTGGGGATTGGGGGCAGCCATACCTGCCTGCTGTACCTGGCTAGAATACAGTAGTTCTGCAGCTGTTGTCTGCTCTCCTGCAAACACTAGTGAATGGAGCATGCTGAGCCTTGTCGTTCTGCAGCTGCTGTCTGCTCTCTTCCGTACAGACAGACAGCAGCTGCAGAACTACAAGGCTCAGCATACTCCATCCAAGACTTCATGCAGGAGTTTTGTGTCCCCCAAAAAAATTATGTCATGCCATGTTTTTGTATGCTAGCCAGGTATCGCAGGCAGCTACGGGCTGCCCACAGCGACGGGTTGCCCCCAACCCACAGCTGCCTATTTGTACCCAGCTGGGAACCAAAAATATAGAGAAGCCCTTTTTTTTTAAATTATTTCATGAAATTCATGAAATAATTAAAAAAAAAAAAATGACGTGGGCTTCACCCAATTTTTGTGTCCAGCCAGGTACAACTACATAGCTGGTGATTGGAATCCGCAGCTCAGGGTGCCCAAGCTTTCTGGGCACCCATGCTGCAAATTGCACTCTGCAGCCGACCCAGAAGCAGCCGACCCAGAAAATAGCGCTTTCATAGAAGCGCCATCTTCTGGCGCTGTATCCAACTCTCCAGCTGCCCTGGTGACGGGTGGCTCGCTGGGTAATAATGGGTTGGGGCTAGCTGTATATTATCAACTGGTCCTAAGCCCGAAATTCAAGGTGTCACGCCAATATTAGCCATGGTCACCATGAATTTCTAGTACAGATAAAAAAAAACACAACACACTGAAAAATATTTTTATTAGAAATAAAACACAACACAATTAGTGACTCCATCTTTATTTCAGAATTTCTGTTTTTTTTCATACAGCATCCCAAATTTCTGAATAGAAAGCGATCAAAAATATTATGTATCCAAAAATGGTACAAATAAAAGCAAGCCCTCACATGACTCTGTTAGCAGAAAAATGATAGCTCTGAAAATAACATGATTCAATTATAAAATATAATAAAAGAAAAACATTTTTTAGTGTGCAATGGTTGCCAAACATAAAAAAATATAAATCTGGTATTCCTGAAATGGCATATATCTAAAGAATAAAGCCGTCTTATCACTTATAACTAGAGTTGAGTGTGGTTCGTGGTTCGTGGTTCTCCAGTTCGCGGTTCGAGTGATTTTGGGGGCTGTTCTAGATCGAACTAGAATTTGAGCTTTTTGCTAAAAGCGCGATAGTTCTAGTTACATTCGAGAACGGTTCTAGCAGCAAAAAGCCAAGCTAATTACTAGCTGGCTTTTCGCTGTAATAGTGTAAGTCACTCATGTGACTCACACTGTTATGAAATTTCAGCATATAGTGTGCGGGGACTGCGCATTCAGATCACTGCTGCTGGGATAATGGTGATTGCCATTTTTTTTTTTCCTTGTCTTCCTTCCCACGTGTAGTGGGGCGGGCCAGCATGACAGCCAATCCCAGACACACACACAGCTAAGTGGACTTTTTGCCAGAGAAGCAAGGGCATGTGTCATAGGCTGTCCATGTCACATGTCCCTGCATTATAAAAACGGGTATCTGCCCGTCTGGACGCCATTATCTGCCTTCTGCGTCTGGGTGTCAGTCACCGCTGGCACAGCTCCTGTCTCCAATACTGCTGTGTACGCTCTACATACAGCGCTATACAGAATAGGTATAGAAGTTTCTTTCAGCCCTTGTAAGGGCTAATTACAGGAGGCTCAGAGCCATAGGTGACAGTCAGGTCCGTGGAAAGAGTTTTGAACAGCTACAGATAAGAGCGTCTGTGTAGCTAAGGTCAGGGAGTTCCTTGCTGCATTTCACCATTAGGAGGGATAGAAAGTGAGGCTTCCTTTCCTCTACACTGACCCACAACCCAGCCACTGTACCCTCCTGCCCTTTGCACACTCAAGCTCATAGTTACTAAGCCATTATATTAGCAAACACTGAGGAAACTTAGTGGCATCCTAAAAGTGGCTGTTGGACTTCATTAGTGTCCCAATGGTGCAAAGCTATTTGCAGCACCTCTGCATTGCACACTCAAACTCATTTTTACTAAGCCATTATACTAGCAAACACTGAGGAAACTTAGTGGCATCCTAAAAGCGGCTGTTGGACTTCATTAGTATCCCACTGGTGCAAAGATATTTGCAACACCTCTGCATTGCCCACCAAACTCATTTTTACTAAGCTATTATACTAGCAAACACTGAGGAAACTTAGTGGCATCCTAAAAGTGGCTGTTGGACTTCATTAGTGTCCCACTGGTGCAAAGATATTTGCAGCACCTCTGCATTGCACACTCAAACTCATTTTTACTAAGCCATTATCCTAGCAAACACTAAGGAAACTTAGTGGCATCCTAAAAGTGGCTGTTGGACTTCATTAGTGTCCCACTGGTGCAAAGATATTTTCAGCACCTCTGCATTGCACACTCAAGCTCATTGTTACTAAGCCATTATACTAGCAAACACTGAGGAAACTTAGTGGCATCCTAAAAGTGGCTGTTGGACTTCATTAGTGTCCCACTGGTGCAAAGATATTTGCAGCACCTCTGCATTGCACACTCAAACTCATTGTTACTAAGCCATTATACTAGCAAACACTGAGGAAACTTAGTGGCATCCTAAAAGTGGCTGTTGGACTTCATTAGTGTCCCACTGGTGCAAAGATATTTGCAGCACCTCTGCATTGCACACTCAAGCTCATTGTTACTAAGCCATTATACTAGCAAACACTGAGGAAACTTAGTGGCATCCTAAAAGTGGCTGTTGGACTTCATTAGTGTCCCACTGGTGCAAAGATATTTGCAGCACCTCTGCATTGCCCACTCAATTTCGCTTTTACTAAGCTATTATACTAGCAAACCCTAAGGAAACTTAGTGGCATCCTAAAAGTGGCTGTTGGACTTCATTAGTGTCCCACTTGTGCAAAGATTTTTGCAGCACCTCTGCATTGCACACTCAAGCTCATTGTTACTAAGCCATTATACTAGCAAACACTGAGGAAACTTAGTGGCATCCTAAAAGTGGCTGTTGGTCTTCATTAGTGTCCCACTGGTGGCAAGATATTTGCAGCACCTCTGCATTGCACACTCAAACTCATTTTTACTAAGCCATTATTCTAGCAAACACTGAGGAAACTTAGTGGCATCCTAAAAGTGGCTGTTGGACTTCATTAGTGTCCCACTGGTGCAAAGATATTTGCAGCACCTCTGCATTGCACAACCAAGCTCATTGTTTCTAAGCCATTATACTAGCAAACACTGAGGAAACATAGTAGCAATTTAAAAGTGGCTGTTGAACTTCATTAGTGTCCCACTGGTGCCAAGATATTTGCAGCACCTCTGCATTGCACAATCAAGCTCATTTTTACTAAGCTATTATACTAGCAAACACTGAGGAAACTTAGTGGCATCCTAAAAGTGACTGTTGGACTTCATTAGTGTCCCACTGGTGCCAAGATATTTGCAGCACCTCTGCATTGCACACTGAAGCTCATTGTTACTAAGCCATTATACTAGCAAACACTGAGGAAACTTAGTGGCATCCTAAAAGTGGCAGTTGGGTTCATTAGTGTCCCACTGGTGCAAAGATAATTGCAGCACCTTTGCATTGCACACTCAAGTTCATTGTTACTAAGCCATTATACTAGCAAACACTGAGGAAACTTAATGGCATCCTAAAAGTGGCTGTTGGACTTCCATTAGTGTCCCACTGGTGCAAACCTATGTGCAGCACCTCTGTATTGCACACTCAAACTCATTTTTACTAAGCTATTATACTAGCAAACTGTGCTGCTAGTTTAAGGGCCATAGTTGCATTGTCCGGGATAGTTATTGTTGTTTATTGTGCTGTCAATAAAGGTAGACCACCGCTGCAATCTACACCACCTCTCAATTTTTACTAACACATTTTATGTGCACAATCTTGTCGCTATATAAATGAGTGGCAAAATGACAGATGCTGGTGGAAAGAGGAACAGGCGTGTTGGAAAAGGAAAAAAAGTTTGTGTCTGTGGGGAAGGGGGCAAAGTTCCATTAACATCTGCTGAAGATAGGCCATCTTCCAGCAAAAGTAAGATGTCTACTACTTTCCGTGGACAATCAGATGTGCTCCCTTTTTTACGAACACGAACAACTGGAACAAAGGTAGATGATGGCCAAAAAAAGAAAATGCTTGAATGGATCTCAAGTGGTCCAACAAGTACTCTCTCCGCCACCTCAACTACCGCATCGAAAAAACACCAGTCCTCGCAGATGTCATCCCAAGCACACTTGCTTTCTCCCAGCTCACAAGTCTTCATCCGCCCTGCACAGTATGGTGGAACAGAGTCTGCAGAGCTGTTCAGTCACACTTTAGCCTGGGAATCAGGGGTCTGCTCTCAAGCCACAGTGAGTATAGACAAGGAAATGGTCTGCAGTGATGCCCAGAACCTTTGTGACTCAGATTCAGGCCGTGATGACCAAGTTTCTGAGCATAATGTTGACCCTTATTCACAAACTCAAACACCTGTTGTAATAGACAATGAGGAACATACTGATGATGAAGAGATGCAGATACCAGATTGGGATGACGACTTAAATATTCGTTCAGGGCAGGAAGAGGCTCAGTCTGAGGGTGAGGGGCGTGCAAACACAACACTTGATGAGGAAGTTCTAGATCCCACCTACTGTCAATCCACAGTCAGTCACTCGAGGAGGTCAACAGAGGCGGTGGAGGAGGATGCTACTGAGGAAGATGTTACCTTGCGCATCCCCGGACAAAGGAGGAGTACTGGTAGCACATCTACAACTGCATCCTCAGCCACCACTCTGCCTCTGAGCACTAGTCGGGGGGGGGCTCAGTAGGTCGCATGCCCTCTAAGCCTTGCCTAGCCTGGTCCTTTTTTGACCTTGCAGAGGATTGCCCAAATCATGTGATCTGTAAAATTTGTCGGGAATCTGTTAATAGAGGCCAAAACCTCAGCAGTTTGACAACTTCTTTAATGAATCGTCACATGAATAAATATCATATGTCCCAGTGGGAAGCTCACTGTGCTGCAATGCGGCCTAGCGGAGCGAACCATACACCGCCTGCCCCTTCTAGTGCATCCGCACGCTCTTCATCTTCTAGGACTCTGGGGACAGCTGTCACACCTGGTTTTCCATGCACAACTTCCACCACTGTAACCGCAACAGGCAGTTTGCTTGGTAGGTCGTCATTTGGTTTGGAAGGGGAAACAAGTGCATGTGTACAGCTCTCTCAGACATCGATAGCATCAACATTGGATGAAAGCAACATCATTTCTACGCCTGCACTTTCCTCACAAACCTGCATTTTTTCAGGGACACCCTACTCAACACCGTCTACACACAGCAGCCAGATCTCTGTCCCTCAGATGTGGACAAATAAAAGGCCATTTCCTGCGACCCATGACAAAGCTAAGAGGTTACAATGGGGAGATAAGGTATGCACACCAGTGACTATGTAAGGGGAATACATGAAATAGCAGAAACTGCTGTGTGAATACTGACTTGAAAAATCCAATAGCTATATGTAAGAGTGAAAATGTGAAAAATGGAATCTGCATTACTGCCATGAACATATGAATCAAGAGAAATTTAGCTACTGAATTGATCAATGCAATAGAGCCCCAACACTACGCCAAAGTATTTCTCTACGTTGGGGTCCCTAGCTTGTGTGTGTCCTCTCATGCAGTTAAAAAACTTACCGTGTATGGGAAGCTGAGACCCAGGCTATTTATGCGTATGATATGGATTGGCAATAGGTGTGGTTGGGGAGGGTTCACAAACGAAAAACTACTAACAATAAGGAATAACGTTTGGAACACCATTCTAAGTCTGAACTGGATGCAAAAACCTAAAAAAACATCACTATGGGGAGATAAGGTATGCACACCAGTGACTATGTAAGGGGAATACATGAAATAGCAGAAACTGCTGTGTGAATACTGACTTGAAAAATCCAATAGCTATATGTAAGAGTGAAAATGTGAAAAATGGAATCTGAGGAATGGAATGAGGAAGTTCTAGATCCCACCTACTGTCAACCCACAGTCAGTCACTCGAGGAGGTCAACAGAGGCGGTGGAGGAGGATGCTACTGAGGAAGATGTTACCTTGCGCCTCCCCGGACAAAGGAGGAGTACTGGTAGCACGTCTACAACTGCATCCTCAGCCACCACTCTGCCTCTGAGCACTAGTCGGGGGGGCTCAGTAGGTCGCATGCCCTCTAAGCCTTGCCTAGCCTGGTCCTTTTTTGACCTTGCAGAGGATCGCCCAAATCATGTGATCTGCAAAATTTGTCGGGAATCTGTTAATAGAGGCCAAAACCTCAGCAGTTTGACAACTTCTTTCATGAATCGTCACATGAATAAATATCATATGTCCCAGTGGGAAGCTCACCATGCTGCAATGCGGCCTAGCGGAGCGAACCATACACCGCCTGCCCCTTCTCGTGCATCCGCGCGCTCTTCATCTTCTAGGACTCTGGGGACAGCTTTCACACCTGGTTTTCCACGCACAACTTCCACCACTGTAACCGCAACAGGCAGTTTGCTTGGTAGGTCGTCATTTGGTTTGGAAGGGGAAACAAGTGCATGTGTACAGCTCTCTCAGACATCGATAGCATCAACATTGGATGAAAGCAACATCATGTCTACGCCTGTACTTTCCTCACAAACCTGCATTTTTTCAGGGACACCCTACTCAACACCATCTACACACAGCAGCCAGATCTCTGTCCCTCAGATGTGGACAAATAAAAGGCCATTTCCTGCGACCCATGACAAAGCTAAGAGGTTGACTTTATCCCTCTGTAAGCTCTTGGCTACCGAAATGCTGCCTTTCCGCCTGGTGGACACACAGGATTTTAGAGACCTTATGTCTGTCGCTGTGCCCCAGTACCAGATGCCCAGTCGCCACTACTTCTCTAAGAAAGGTGTGCCTGCGCTACACCAGCATGTCACACACAACATCACCGCTTTCTTGAGAAACTCTGTGTGTGAACGGGTGCATTTCACCACCGATGCTTGGACCAGTAAGCATGGACAGGGATGTTACATGTCGCTGACTGGGCACTGGGTAACTATGGTGATAGATGGTGCAGGGTCTGCTGCACAAGTCTTGCTGTCCCCACGACTTGGGCACCAATCGTCTGTCTATCCAAGTTCCTCCACTGCTTCTGCATCCTCAACCTCGTCTGGGTCCTCCACCTCCGCCCCAAGCCTGCCTGGTCAGGCCACCAGAGTTGGAACTGCACAGAAGGAATCACGCACCCCTCATTACTATGCTGGCAGCAGAGCGCAACGGCATCAGGCGGTCTTTATCTTGAAATGTCTTGGAACTAAGAGTCACACAGCGGCTGCTTTGTGGACAGCTCTGGAGACTGAGTTTGGTAAATGGTTGTCTCCACTCAACCTGCAGCCTGGTAAAGCCGTGTGTGACAATGCTGCAAACCTGGGTGCGGCTCTTTGCCTGGGCAAGGTGACACACGTACCTTGTATGGCTCACGTGTTGAACCTTGTTGTCCAGCAATTTTTAACACACTATCCCGGCCTAGATGGCCTTCTGAACAGGGCACGAAAACTGTCTGCTCACTTCCGCCAGTCAACCACCGCTGCTGAGCGACTTGCATCGCTCCAGAAGTCTTTCGGCCTGCCGGTTCATCGCCTGAAATGCGATGTGCCGACACGCTGGAATTCGACTCTCCACATGTTACAGTGACTGTGGCAGCACCGCCGAGCCCTGGTGCAATACGTCATGACGTATAGCCTGGGCCAACGAGATGCAGAGGTGGGGCAGATCACCCTGATGGAGTGGTCTCAGATCAAGGACCTATGCACCCTTCTGCACAGTTTCGACATGGCGACGAATATGTTTAGCGCTGACAATGCCATTATTAGCATGACAATTCCAGTCATTTACATGCTGGAGCACACGCTAAACACTATTCGGAGTCAGGGGGTGGGACAAAAGGAAGGGGAGGAACTACAGGAGGATTCATATGCGCAAGGGACAACAACATCACCAAGGTCCAGACGTTCATCATCACCAACGCGGCAGGCATGGAACCATGGGGGACAGGGATCAACAAGAGCGCATGGTAGCATGCGAAATGTTGAGGAAGGTGCAGGAGAACATGAAGAAATGGAGGATGAACTGTCCATGGACATGGAAGACTCAGTGGATGAGGGAGACCTTGGTCAAATTTCAGTTGAAGGAGGTTGGGGGGAGATGTCAGAGGAAGAAAGAACGGTTAGCACCTCTATGCCACAAACACAGCGTGGACTTGGTCGCAATGGCTGCGCCAGACACATGAGCGCCTTCTTGCTGGCTGCACTACCTCCAACATGACCCTCATATTGTCAAAATTAGAAGTGATGATGAGTACTGGCTTGCCACACTATTAGATCCCCGGTACAAGTCCAAATGTTGTGACATAATTCCAGCCATAGAAAGGGCCGCACGTATGCAGGAGTATCAGCAAAAGCTGTTACTCGATCTTAACTCGGCTTTTCCACCAAACAACCGTGGTGCACGGAGTGAATCTCCCAGTTTTAACTTGACAAACATGGGACGGTCTCGTCATCTTCAACAGTCTACCTGTACCAGCAGCACCGTATCTGGTGCTGGTAACAGCAATTTTATTGAATCTTTTCATAATTTTTTTAGACCAACCTTTGCAAGGCCACCAGAGACAACAAGTCTGACACATAGTCAACGGCTGGAGCGGATGATACAGGAGTATCTCCAAATGAACATCGATGCCATGACTTTGCAAATGGAGCCTTGCTCATTTTGGGCTTCAAATCTTGAAAAATGGCCAGAGCTCTCCACTTATGCCTTGGAGATCTTGTCGTGTTCAGCTGCCAGCGCTGTCTCTGAACGTGTCTTCAGTGCTGCTGGCTGTGTGCTGCCAGATAAGCACACGCGTCTGTCCAGTGACAATGTGAACAGACTAACGTTCATCAAAATGAACAAGTCATGGCTCCATAAGGAATTTACTACCCCTGTGTCATCCTGGGGAGAGTAAATGCTTGTGGATTTAGAATGTGCTTGATGCAAATCTAAATGTGAAGTGTACAACTGGAGCACAAGTGCTGCCACTGAAGGGGTGGGTGTCTGTGTGGCCTAATTTTTGGAAAAAAGGGAGACTCCGCTTGGAGTAACCCTTGCTTGCTGTGTTTTTAAAAAGGAGCCAAGATGAACAAGTCTTGTTTCAGCAAATACTTTGCTACCTACCCCGGTGCCATCCTGGGGACGGTTAAGGATGGCATATTTTTGAATGTGCTTAATGAAAATCTACCTGTGAAGTGTACAACTGGGGCACAAGTGCTGCCACTGAAGGGGTGGGTGTGTGTGGGGCCCAATTTTTGGAAAAAAGGGAGACTCCGCTTGGAGTCACCTTGCGGTGTTTTACATGATTTTAGAAGGGCATGCCATGCCTATATCTGTGTCTCGTCCTCTTTTTCCTCTTTACGCTGTTTTGTTTTCGCATGAGAATTTGTTCTTGTCACTTTCCTATGTGTTTGTGTTGTGTTGTGAGTTGTTTGTCACCTTTTGGACACCTTTGAGGGTGTTTTCTAGGTGTTTTTTTATGTGTTTGTGATTGCCTGCCATTGTTTCCTATGTGGTTTGAGCGGTTCGCTGAAACGAACGCGAACCAGACCTCGACCGGTTCGTTCATCTCTACTTATAACGCACAGTGAACATTGTAGAAAATGAATAAAACTAATTCTTGACTTGGTGTTGATGTGTGTCCCTGCACTGTCATGCCTCATCTCTCCTTGGCAGGGGTGCCAACTCACTACCACGGCTGGCCTTTTTCCTGAGGTCTCCTCACTCCAGGACCTGCGCATATCTCGCAGGCCTCCTGGCAAGTCCCTTAGGGTGCTGTTAAATGAGCAGCACACACACTAAAATAATTTTCCCCAGCCTATTGCTAGAATGCTCTGGGTATTTAACCCCTTAAGGATGAAGCCAGTTTTGTACTTAATGCCCAGGCCATTTTTTGCAATTCTGACCAGAGTCAGTTTATGAGGTTATACCTCTGGAATATTAAACCAAAAAAAGAGATAAAGATCCATATCAATCTAGAAATTTGACTGCGCAAATCCCACCATATTTATCAAATATACAACCGAAAAAGGTGTGTTCTGCAGGTATGACCATTCCATTCAGTAATTCATAAGGCAACCATTATAGTTAGAAAATTTATCATATTTTATTTCATCATATTTTTAATACAAAATTTATTAATTGCTGGTACTCACAAAATAATTTAAAATCTACCCCATAAAACCATACAGAAAGCAATCTGGTGCAGTGTGGAACAGCCAATATGTTCATCTAAATGTCAATACATATGCATAAATCCCTGGGTATCAATGAAAATAAATCCGATATCCAAGCATAACTGGAGTAAAATGGAGTAAAGTGCAAGTGCAATTCAATGGTTAAACATTCCAGCTAGAGCATAGACGTTAGGTAGCAGCCAGTTATGCAGCCCAAAAACCATATTTAGTGGTAATCATGAGGTTAACACATTCCCCATCATCAATAACAAAGCAACATTCAAGGATATCATCATAGCATAAATAGCATGTGTATAGCAACCTAATGCCAAGAGACAGGGACCTCCGTTAAGGCTGATGGATATCAGGAATCATAAAATTAGCCAACCCAGGTGGCAGACCACAGCGCCCAGCACCTCGACGCGCGTTTTGCCTCTCGCTTCGTCAGGAGGTGCTGGGGTAGCTGCAGGGTCACTTATTTATGCCAAAGAGCCCACCTGATGTCCATTGCGGCGCACGCCGCATGGCGGAAGTCACATCATCCACTTCCACCGG
The DNA here is from genome assembly GCF_048569485.1 of Anomaloglossus baeobatrachus. Taxonomy (NCBI): domain Eukaryota; kingdom Metazoa; phylum Chordata; class Amphibia; order Anura; family Aromobatidae; genus Anomaloglossus; species Anomaloglossus baeobatrachus. The sequence goes on from NC_134353.1 coordinate 163,504,245, forward strand.
CGTCCCAGGAGGCATCTCGCGCATGTGCGAGAAGCATCCCACAATTGGGATTGGAGAGGCGGGTCCGGCATGCAGAGCGCGCTCTGACGTCAGTGTGGCCGGGTGGCCATATTGAGAGAGGGCAAAAGTAATGGCAAGAGTACGGACAAATAAAACATGTTGAACGGGATTATAGTGGACTATTAGGCAGGATTATACATAGGGGAAGCCCATAAATACATAAAGGGGACATCCACACTCATTAAGCATATCGTTTGTACATTGTCAAGATAAGCAATCATAAATATACATAAGGTTCTGACACCTAGTGGACAACCCCTTTATAACACCGGGGATAAATCTCATAATGAACAATACATTATAGACCACAGGGGAAAAGTCCCATATATATAATAGCTATTAATCCTAATAGATGTTTTCCACATATGATCACACACAATTATATTCACGCAGAACACATCCAAATTGAGCATTAATTCTGAAGAGATACATCTCAATTTCGGGTATTCTTTTCCTCCAGGGTATAAGCCTTAATAATCCGCAAAATCCTTCACATATTCACAGATATTTCATCCCGTCCATATTGAATGTAATTACATGCAGAGTTCTGTGTAAGAAAACATATAAATAAAATGACCACAACCCATATAAAAAGTGAGATAAACAGTGGCAACAGCTCAGTACTAGCGCAATTTCTGGATCAACATCCAGTCAAAACAGAATCAAAAAACCAAATCGGAGAGACCACAAAGCCAGAGAGGGCATGATGGAAGGATCAAGGAGTCAAAAATTAGACCACATAGTGGGACGGAGAAATCCAAAGGCCCAATCCTACAAAAAAGGCTTAAAGGAAATAAAATCATTCAGCCCCCTGGGTTTCTCCGTCTCCAGAATCGTGATCCACCTAACCTCCTTCTGTGCCAAAATCTTCTTAGGGTCACCCCCCCTCGGGCTCAGATAAACCCTATCAATTCCACGGAATTTCAAAAGGCGCCAATTACAATTATGGTTTTCCTTAAAATGTTTTGGAATATTCTTCAATAATTCAAATTCCTCAGGTTTCGTCACTCCAGCCGCCCTCTTGATATCCCTAATATGCTCAAGGATCCTCACTCTCAACTCACGAGAAGTGAGGCCCACATATATTAGCCCACAAGGGCATTTTGCCCAGTAGACCACAAATGCCGTCCTACAATTAATGTTGTGGACTATTTTAAACTCTCTATCATTTGTAGAATTGTGAAAAGTTGATGTCCTCTCCATCTGTGGGCAGGCCCCACAGTCACCACAACATGAAGAGCCCCATCTAGGGCCCCTAGTTCTCTCCAAGAAATTAGAGGGTGGTGGTATATAGTGGCTCTTCACTATCATGTCCTTCAGAGTTTTGGACCTCCGGGGAGTGATGGCTGGCCTGTCAGATAACACAGATTTTAGATCCCTATCTGATAGTAATATGGGCCAATACCTCTCTATCACTTTTTTCATTTTGTACCATTGAGAATGGTAAGGTGTAATTAACCTCACTTGGTCATCGTTTTTTCTCCCCACTGAAGTCAAAAGATCATCTCTAGGAGTGGCTCTGGCCCTGTCGTATCCATGTTGTATTGCTTTATCGGCATAATGCCTCTTTTTTAACCGCTTCTTTAATTCCAAAGCTTGTCCCTCAAAGAGATCAACATCTGAACATATACGACGGGCCCTGAGGAACTGACCTGTTGGAATTGAGTTGATGACCTGTGGGGGGTGAGACGACTTGGCACTCAGAAGAGAGTTCACGGCTGTGCTTTTTCTGTAAATGTCCGTCTTGATAAGGCCGCCCTCACTCCTCACGACTCTTACGTCCAGAAATTCAATAGAATCCGTGCTAAAATGATAGGTCAAATTTATATTAAGGGCATTATCATTCAATGCCAACATAAATAAATCCAATTTCTGCCGCTCACCCTGCCAGATAGCAAACACATCATCTATATACCTCACCCACAATATTATCATACCACCATCCTCCTCAGGGAATTGTATCAGGCGCTCCCAATACCCCACGAAGAGGCATGCATACGAGGGCGCACAAGACGCCCCCATAGCAGTGCCTCTGGAATGCTTCAGCAGATCCCAGTGATTTTGAGATTGTTTTTTCGTGACATATTGTAATTCATGATAGTGGTAAATTTAGGACAATATATTTTGCATTTATTTGTGAAAAAATCAGAAATTTGCAGAAAATTTTGCAATTTTTAAACTAAATTTTTATACCCTTTAACCAGGAAGTTATTGTGACGGGGTCCTACTCCCATATCACTCAATCAACAGAGTGAGAGATGGCGGTACAATCCAAAGAGCATTTATTCCAAGCAAATTAAATAGTCCATAACATAATCCACAAAACACAGGGTAAAATTAGTCAAGAAATATGAATATAAAACAATAAGCGATAAATGTCTTGGTCTCTCTGAGAAGTCCCAGCTTCTCACAGAGGTTCAATCTTTCTCCCTTCAAGTTCTCCAGCAGACTGCCTCAATCTCCCAGGTAAACAGAGAGTTTAAAGTAGGTGGACTCTAAACCCACCTCCTCCCACACCCAGGGATGGAAGCGCCTCAAGAGGCTATAACCTTGCACTATAGGAGGTGACTACTTATAGACAATACAATGTACACAGAAGCAGTACAAATAATGGACAGTGAACTAAGCTTAAAATAGGAATCTGTACAGCAAGATATACCTCCCCCCATATCCCAGCATCACAACCTCTCCCTCCTTCTGAATAATTGAGTATGCCATGAGGTCTACTCTACACAGACCTCTGGTCATCTCACTTAAGTCCATGTTGCTCAGCTGTGGATAGTCTATGGTTCTTCATTGCAGGACAGTCCATCAGATTTCTGGTGTTGACTTCCACGCTTGTATTGGATGGAGAAGCTGTAGGTAGTCCCTTGTACATCAATAGGATTGGAAGGACAAGCTTCCCTTTGTGTCCTCCTTCACTCAAACTGTGTTTCCTGCACCCACAAATCAGCATTGTAGATCTCCCACATAATTTCCTAGGAGAATATCTGCAGGCAGGCCACTCATCACCTCAACCACACATTGTTTGACCCCAAAGCCAAAGTCCAGATCTACAGTCGCCTTTGGGATATTCCTTTTTTGTCCTCCAACCAATTCAATAACAATCCCTGGTCCATGATGTATCGCCTCTCGCCGAACCACTCGGGGATTAGCTATTGTGAGAAATGCCCCGGAGTCACAAAATACAATAACACTCTGTCCATCCACAGCACAACCTCCTGTAAGTGCTTACTTTGATGGTAGTTCGGCTGTTGAGAATGAACAGGTCGATTTGGTGCAAGGTCATTCTTCAATCGACCAGCAGGGCAAGTGTTTTGCAAATGGTCAGGCTGCCACATCGATAACATATCCTCTGCATCGTACTCCTTCCAGTGTGAATTCTGGAGAAGGCAGTAGGAGAACCTGGTGACAAAGGCCGGAGGCCATACACTCCAGCAGAGGCATCTATGGTGCACGGTTCAGCGGTACACTCCAGTAGAGGTGGTGGTAACTCTTCCTCAGGCAAGATGGAATGCACAAAATGCACCGGACAAGATAGAGGTGAGTGGGGATCCCTACGAATCATTGCGGGACAACTGGATTGCAGGTGCCCAGGTTGTCCACACCCATAACATCTCCTCTCTGTGATCCCCCCAGGGCGTGGTCGGAACTGTTGGGGCCCAGGATTGGAAACCATGGTTGTCATCGGCCTACAGCTGGGTGGAGGGGCATATATAACCAAAGAGGGCTGGGGAACAGGAGCAGGCTTTGGCTTATTGTCCAGAAGCCCCCTCCATTGTGGTCGGATAGTAAGAGCCTCATCAGCCAGGGCAGGAGCTCTATCCAAGGTGCCCGGTGTGCGCTCTCTGACCCACCACTCTCGTATTTCTGAGGGACACTTGTAAAGAAATGGTTCTATAAGAAATACCTGCATAACGTCTTCCACAGTGAAGGCATTTTCCACTTCCAGCCATCTCCGACATGCCTGGGACATCTTATGGGCATACATCCTAAACGATCCCCCTGTGGTGCATGGGAGGTCTCGGAACTGTGCCCTATGTGAGTCTGGGGTGATAGCATGATAATCCAGGATAGTTCGCTTTACCATGTTATTATCCCGGTTCTGCTGTGAGTCAATGGTGCGCTAAGCTTCTGCCAGGCTTCCGTTCAGGAGTCATACTAACAAATGCATCCAACCACAGTGGTAAACCTCCATCATGATACACTGCTGCTCAAAGTCCTTGAAGAACCCTTCCACATCTCTGGAAGCCCCATCAAATGGTTTGAAGTCCGCCCGGGTGATCTGTACAGACTCCCGAATCGCTGTGTTTACACTCCAACACATATTACTCTCTTTGTCGGACTCCATTGCTTCTTGTCTCCTCTGTGCTCGGCGAGCAGCCTACTCCTTATATTCCTGAGATACACTGGGGCCAAGACCTGCAATTTCTTCTTCGAACCACACCACCCCCGTCCCCAGTGCTTGCCCATCAGACATCTGAGAGGAGGTGGACTGGCTCTCACCCATCAGTGGATCAATCAAGGCTTCTTTAGCTCAGGCCCAGATCTCTGTCTCTCTCCTTTAGACTGGATGCGGTCCAGTTTCTGTACTCACTCTGTGGGTTGATCTTCATTAAGCTGTGCTCTGTTGCTCCCACCACTGACACCAGTTGTGATGGGGTCCTATATCACATAATCAACAGAGTGAGAGATGGCTGTACAATCCAAAGAGCATTTATTCCAAGCAAGTCAAATGGTCCATAACATAATCCAGAAAACAGAGGGTAAAATTAGTCCAGTAACACAAATATAGTCCGGTAAGCAATAAATGTCCAGGTCTCTCTCTGAGAAGTCCCAGCTTCTCCCAGAGGTCCAATCCTTCTCACTTCAAGTTCTCCAAACAGACTGCCTCAATCTCCCAGGTAAGCAGAGAGTTTACAGTAGGTGGACTCTAGCCCCACCTCCTCCCACAACCAGGGACGGAAGCGCCTCAAGAGACTATAACCTTGCACTATAGGGGGTGATTACTTACAAACAATACAATGTACACAGAAGCAGTACAAATAATGGACAGTGAACCAAGCTTAAATAGGAATCTGTACAGCAAGATACACCTCCCCTCATATCCCACCATCACAGTTATGTCACACAAAATAGTTATAATAAAAGAAAAGAGGGGCGCTCCTGTGTAAAATCCAAGGTTAAAAACAAGACAGTGTGATGAACACACTCACCTGGCACTGTTGTACATCAGGTACAACGCTGGGAAAAGTAGCCGAAGGGAAATACAGGGTGTACCACTTTGGCATCAGCGGGGATCTCGTCCTCTCAAGCCCACAGGAGTCCTGAACGTGGAAGTCAAAGCCGCCGAACCAGCATTAGACAGCAGCTCCTCCTCTTGGATGGACGGACCCGTAAGCACGATACCAGTGACTCACCAGCCCTTCAGGTAGGCGTTGATGGATTCAGAAAAAACCTGGAATAGCTGCAGCAGCCCCGTGAACTCCACCAGGAGATAAGATAGGATTGATAAAAATGAAAAAATCACGGTGTCGGCTGCGCTGCTAGGGATGTTCATAAGGATGATAGTAATAGTTTTCAAGAGATTTTAATACAGATTACTATGCCACAACGCGTTTCGGGGATACATATTCCCCCTTCCTCAGGTAGCAGTGATCATACAGAGTAATATACCTTTTATACATAAATTTAGAGGTCCCCCCACCCCTTAATCAATTTAACACATGGATCATGAATTCATTAAAAAACAATCAGTCAATCAACAGTGTTTGTAAATACCTCAACTCACAAACATCAACTACATATATTCATATTCAACAGTAATATAGAATGAAAATTGTGTGTATTAAGGATCAAGAATAATAGTTAAATTAAATAATTATACACATAAAAAAACAACAAATGGGATATATTACCTTTTATATTAGATCAATATTTTAGATCCAATATTTTAATTCCCAATTCATTATTTTAATTTTAATTTCTTAATTTTTAATTTTTATCTCTTAATTTTTTATTATTTATTTTATTTTTTATTTTTTATTTTTATTTTTATATATTTTTTTAAAAACATTTTTTCATTTAAACCATTTTTTTAGAAAGTTGCTGGAAAAAATTAATAGAGTTGGCTAAGACAAACTACTAGCACTGGAAATGGATAAGTACAATTATTTTGAAAAGAAAATGGGTTGGAGGCCTAGCATTATCATGAAGAGATAAATAAATTGCAACTAATAAATTGTATATAGACAATGGATTATACATTCATTATAAAGATTATTCACTATCAGTTTTATTAAAATCACGCTAAAGGAGATATTTCTATGAAAAAATCCCTATATATATAAAAAAAAACAACATTCTAGTGTCTAGTGACCACCTACAGTAATTCCTATGGCAAAGTAAAAGAACTAGTGGGTAGACACTGGCACACCTTAAAAAGTGATAGAATCCTCTCAGATATTCTACCTGATAAACCTCAGGTCATCTTTAGGAGGAGTAGAAACTGTTACTGTTGAATATGAATATATGTAGCTGATGTTTGTGAGTTGAGGTCTTTACAAACCCTGTTGATTGACTGATTGTTTTTTAATTAATTCATGATCCATGTGTTAAATTGATTAAGGGGTGGGGGGACCTCGAAATTTATGTATAAAAGGTATATTACTCTGTATGATCACTGCTACCTGAGGAAGGGGGAATATGTATCCCCGAAACGCGTTGTGGCATAGTAATCTGTATTAAAATCTCTTGAAAACTATTACTATCATCCTTATGAACATCCCTAGCAGCGCAGCCGACACCGTGATTTTTTCATTTTTATCCTTCTCACAAAATAGTTAGTAACTTACATTTCCTACCATGTCTACTTTATATCAGCACAATTTTTGAAACAAAATTTTTTCTGGTTAGGAAGTTAGAAAGGTTCAAAGTTCATTAGCAAATTCCCATTTTTTCAACAAAATGTATAAAATCATTTTTAAGGGACCACATCACATTTGCAGTGACTTTGAGAGGCCTACGTGGCAGAAAATATAAAAAAGTGACACAATTCTAAAAACTGCACCCCTCAAAGTACTCAAAACCACATCCAAGAAGCTTATTAACCCTTCAGGTGCTTCACAGGAACTAAAGTGATGTAGAATGAAAAAAAATAAAAATTAACATTTTACCTAAAATGTTTCTCTAGACCCAATGTATTCATATTTAGTAGAAATAACACAACAAAATGGACCCCCAAAGTTATACCCAGTTTCCTCTGAGCTACTTGATATACCACATGTTTTCAGAAACCTCTGTTTGGACAAATGAGAGGCCCCAGAATAAAAGGAGCAATATTTTAATTTTGTAACACAAACTTGGCTGAAATAGATTCCGGGCACCATGTCGCATTTGTAGGGCCCCTAAGGTACCTAAACAGCAGCTGAAAGCCCCTACAAGTGACACCATTTTGGAAACTAGACCCTTCAAGTAATTTATCTAGATATTTGGTGAGCACTTTCAACCCCTGGGTGCTTCACAGAAGTTTATAATGTTTAGCTGTGAAAATAAAAAACTACATTTTTACCACAAAATTGTTATTTTAACCAGATAGTTTTTTTTCCACAAAGGTAACAGGAAAAAATGCACCATAAAGTTTATTGTGCAATTTCTCCTGAGAATGCTGATACCTTATATGTGGTGGAGATCAACTGTTTGAGCGCATGGCAGGGCTTGGAAGGGAAGGAACGCCATTTGACTGCAAAATTGGTTGGAATCTTTAGTGGACACCATGTTGCGTTTGGAGAGCCCTTAAGGTGCCTAAACAGTGGAGGTCCTCCAGAAGTGACCCCATTCTGGAAACAGACCCTTCAAGGATTTTATCCAGGGGTATAGTGAGCATTTTGAATCCACAGGTACTTCACAGTATTTGATAACCTTAGGTTGCCATATTGAAAATGTTCATTTTTGTTTCACAAAAATGTTGCTTTAGCACCAAATTTCTCACTTTTTCAAGAAGCAACAGCAAAAAGTGGACCCCACAGTTTGTTATCAAATTTCTTATAAGTGCAGGGATACCCCACATGTGGTCAAAAATCTCTGTTTGGACAAACGGGAGGGCTCAAAACAGAAGGAGCCCCATTTAAATTTTTGAAAAGTTTAAATAAATTGCAGGCACCATGTCACATTCACAAGGCCTCTAAGGTTCCTATACAGCAGAAACCTCCCACAAGTGACCTTATTTTGGAAACTAGACCCCTCAAGGATTTTATTCAGGGGTATAGTGAGCATTTTGAATCCACAGGTACTTCACAAAAATGTGCTGTATCAACAAATTTCTCACTTTTAGGCTATGTGCCTACGATCCTGCGACACTGATTCTGCGGAGATGTCAGTGTTATCCACGGGAAAACACAGCTGTCCATGCCCACGATTAGGGTTTGGGCCACTGTGCACTTCAGCTTTATTGTTCCCGCGGAGAACACTCTAGTCTCCACAGGATAAATTGACATGCTGCTGCTCAAGAAGCTGCGCTGGAGGTAAGTTTATGCTGCGGAGAAAAGAAGCACAGTGAGCATTGGATTTCTAAAAATCCTTCCACTGCACTTGTACTGCACAGCACTGCATTGTAGACACAGCAAAAACACTCTGCATCCAAAATTGTGCAAGTTCTGATCCTGAACACATAGCCTAAAAAGCTAGGATGGATATCACACACATATTTAATGTCCCACCAGCTAAGCTGGCACCCTTTAGTGACTTTCATGTGGCACTAAAAGGGGTCCCCCAAATATTCAATAGCCAGCTAGGGTAAAGCATATGGCTGCAGCCTGCAGACCACAGCTGGCAGCTTCACCTTGGCTGATAATCCAAAATGGAGGTCACCCCAGGCTGTTTTTTGTTTTAATTATTTATAAATAAATAATTAAAAAAAAACGTGGGGTCCCCCCCAAATTGGATTACCAGCCAAGGTAAAGCAGATAGCTGCTGTCTGGTATTCTCAGGGTGGGAAGAGCCATGATTATTGGACCCTTCCCAGGCTAAAACAAGCAGGCGGCCACCTCCCCAGAAGTGGCGCATTCATTAGATGTGCCAATCTTGGCAATTCGCTCCTGGTCATCCTGCTGCCCTGGTGCGATGGCAAACGGGGTAATATATGGGGTTGATACCAGCTGTGTAACGTCACCTGGCATCAAGCCGAGTGGTTAGTGATGTCCAGTGTCTATCAGATACCCGACATCACTAACTGTCAGTAATAAAAAAAGACAACAAAAAAAATATTTTAAAAAAGACTTAAAACATTCCCTCTTTCATCAATTTATTGAAAAACAAAATACGGTCCACAGTAATCCATTTTGGAGGTCCCACGACGACTCTGGACCTTCTAGAAAATGGGAGTACGCTCAGTGAACATATCCCCCATTTTCTAGAAGGGCAGACCCCCCATGTGAGGAGTGTGGGTGCTCCCACTCTCCCCAGGTCCAGCACTCGACAGTATGAACGGCAGTGAGCTCAGCATCACTGAACACAGTGATGCTAAGCTGACAGCCACTCTGTGCATGCGGCCAGCATCTTTGGAGAAGTAGGAAGAGGTATTGTGGGGATCGCCAAGGCTTAAGATACCGATGACTTCAGGGAACACCGGGGGATTATAGGGGGTGACTTATGAGGACCAGCGGAGGAGTTTTCTTTTGCATGTGTTATGGCACATGCGACATAAATCAGAGAAAGAGAATGAATGCGGCTGGGGGTTGGGTGTCGGGGGGGGCACTATGGTGACACCTGGGGACCGGAGAAGGAGATTTATCTCCCATGTGACATATTTGATCATGCCGGGTGGGAGATAATTTTTTTTTACCAGCACCGCCATTTACAGTCACATCATCACGATTTTGCGGTGTGTACCGGTGATCACGTGACCGGGGGCTGAGAAAAATGGCAGAAATCATGATCTCCAGGGTCTCAGCTACCTCCAGTAGCTGAAACCCTGGAGATTTTACGACCCTGGGGGCGCTATTTACTTTTTTCTTCCTGCCATTTTAAAATGGCAGATCAAGTACACTATTCTGCCGCTATTTTAAAAAGTAAGGCTGTCGTAAAGAGGTTAAGGCATCTTCCACTGTAGGAAGGTGCCTGAGCAATTAACTGTTTGATCCCGTCAGTATTCCAGTCTGCTGCGTGCCTGTTGTCTAAATTCCTGACACCGTCCTGCAGCTTTATGTTCCTAAACCTGTCCTGTCTGTCTCCTGAACCAGAACCTGTCCTGGCAATCCATTTCCAGTACCTCTACCTGTTATGCCTGTCTACTGAACCAGAACCTGTTGTGCATAAAAGTGCAGTCGACCACCTCTTTTGTCCACATGTTAAAAGTCAGACACCACCAAATAGAGGCCACATAGAGCCCAGAGAATTTCAGCTGCCTCATTAGTAAATGGACCCCTTGGAGATTTCATCTGAATCACATATTTTGTAGATTTATATGAAAACCTAGATGTAGTGCTTGGTATAAAGAGCGGGATAAATGTGAAATGATCCAAAATGTTCTGTACCCCAAAATGTCACTCAATAAAAATGTCTACTCAACCAACAAAAAACAAGTCCCTACTCAGGTTCTTCATCTGTTAACAAAAACATAGGAGGTTTCATTGTTATTGGTAGCACAAAGGCTCTGGAAGTGCGCTATGACTTCTCGCTCCCCAAAAGATTTGCAGCTAAACCTGTGCGCCCAAACCCAAATGTCCCCCTCTCTTCCGAGCCCCACAGTATGCCTTAACTGCAGTTAGCATTCCATACACATGATTGGCATTTCTGTAGCAAGGAGAACCCACTGAATTTACTGGGTACAGATCTCCAGAAGCGCAAGCTGGGCACAATGTATGGGCACTACAATTTAGTTTTCACTACACCTCTAGATAAATTCCTTGAGTGGTGTAATTTCCAAATTGGGGGTCACTTGTGGGTGGTTTGCAATGCACCCAATATCCATTCTAGCCAATTATGCAAAAGACAAATGGTGATCCTTCCCTTCCGAGCCCTGCCATGTGCCCAAACAGTAGTTTTACACCACATATGGGGTATTGTTGAACTCAAGAGAAAGTTCACAACAAATTGTGTGGTTCATTTTCTCTGATTACTGTTGTGAAAATGAAAAATATGGGGCACAAGAAACATTTTTGTGAGAAAAATTTGATTTTTTATTTTCATGGCTCAACATTATAAAATTATGTGAAGCATCTGGGGATTCAAAGTGCACACAACACCTCTATATATTTCTTGAGGGGTGTACTTTCCAAAATGTGCCACCTCTACTGGTTAGGCACATCTGGATCTCTGCAAATAAAACATGGCATCTATTCCAGCCAATTTTGCATTTCAAAAGTTAAATGGTATTCTTTCCCTTTACAAGCCCTGTGACCAAACAGGTGTTTTCCACCAAATAATGGGTATCAAATGTACTCATGAGAAAATGTACAACAAATTGTATAGTCCATTTTCTCCTGTTACCCTATGCAAAATTTGAGGTTTAATGAAACACTTTTGTAGGGTGAAAATAAAATATTCATTATTTCTTTCCACATTACTTCAATTCCTGTAAGGCACCTAAAGGGTTAATAAAATATTAAATGTTTTTGAGCAGTTTGAGGGTGTAGATTTTTAAAATTGTTTCACTTTTTGGTATTCTCTGTCACGTAGGCCCATCAAAGTCACTTGAAATTAGATGTGGTCCAAAAAAAATTGGTATTGTTAGTTTTGTTTAAAAAATTAGAAATTGCTGATAAACTATTAACTGTTCTCACTTCCTAATAAAAAAATAAGTAGACATGTGGCAAATGTTATTTATTAACTATTTTGTGTGGTATGATTATCTGGTGTAAGACCATAAAAATTCAATTTTTAAAAATTGTGAAATGTACAAACCTTTTGGCAATTTTTTGATATTTTCATAAATGCAAATATTATTGACCAAAATGTACCACTACTATGAAGTACAACATGTGACAAAAAAGAAATCTCATAATCACTGAGATATGATGAAGCTTTCCAGAGTTATTACCTCAAACTGACGCTGATCAGATTTGAAAAATTAGGCTTAGTTATTAGCATACAAAGTGAATTGGTCCCTAAGGGGCTCAAGGATAAGCTTTATGTTTGGAGAAAATAGAGAACACTGCATGACAGCATAAAAAAACCCTCATATTTTCTGTGAAACATTGTGGTTATGGTATAATGGTTTGGGTCTGGATTTTTTTTGCATTTGTGTAATTGATGTAATAATTAATTCTGAAAAACACCAGCATATTGTAAAAGAAAATGTTAAAACATCCTTCCGTGAACTGAATTTCAAGAGAATGTGGCTTATGTAGCAAGACAACAAATGCTAGACACAAAAGTTGTTCTTAAAAAGAATGGTTTAAAAATAAGAAAAGTTAAAGATTTGGAAGAAACAAGTCAAAATCCTGATCTTAATCCTAGCAAAATGTTGTAAGAGACAATTAGCAAGCAGTTCATGGGAGAAAACCTACCAATATAGCAGAATTAAAGTTGATTTGTATGGGAAAATTAGCTAAAATTCCTCCAAGACTATGTGTAGGACTAATCAATTAAAAATAATTATTATTTATCGAACAGCATTGATTCCATGGTACTATACATGAGAAGGGGTTACCTACAAAATATAAATTAGAGTAAGCAAACTAACAATGACAGAAGGAAGAAAACAGGAAAGCTAATCTCATTCAGCTGTATGGGTCACCATTGAATTTTGGTTCAGTGATTAGATAGAAAGTTCACCAGGTGAACTTGATCATGAAGAACAGGAATTATCGGCACATCCAAAATCCCAAAAAAATTAAAGATTAATGTAGTCTTTTTCTTTATTCAAGCATAATTCCAAATTTTGGAGACACTGACCATGAAACAGTCTGATGCGTTTCCAATGCATAAACGCGCCAATAGTCATGGAATGATTATGACTGAGGGTGCTTTTCTGTACCGGAAATTAGTCATAATGTTCGATGGTCAGTGGCTCCAAAATGTTTAACTATGTTTGAATAAAGAAGAAGACTATTTTAATGTTTAATTTTTGCTTTTTTTGGATTTTGGATGTGCCGATATTTCCTGTTTTTCATTTTTTGGGGATGTGCCAATGACTCCTGTTCTAACATGTGCAGACTGGTACGGAGGAGAAGGTCCTGCCCTTCAAGGCTTACATTGTACAGGATGTAGGAGATTACAATTACCAAAACTGTTTAGATGTAGTTATTGCCATTATGCCGGGGTCACATTAGCGTATAGCATCCGATGTGGGAGAATCAGATACTATACGCTAATAACATTTGGCTCAAACTCTGCTGTGAGTGTCAGCCAAACGTCATTCTACTGTGCTTTCATTTGACCACATGTAAGAATCGGATCACATGTAAGGAAAAGGAGAGATTAAATTATCCATCTTTTCCACTGCCTGTCTCTGCATATATGTATATCAGTCTGCACTTGGATGTCATCTCTCAGTCTAGGTACGGGGAAGTACCAACCGCACAGTAAAAGGGAAGGGAAACCTTGTGTCTAGAGAGAGGAAAAATGGTGGCCCCTGACCAAACCTTCTGCTGGTCCCTGGAGTACCTCACCACCCTAGATAGCTACCACACCTATGCGCTGCATCTAGCTACCTGACCCTAGGTCAGGCCCTAATACTGACCCTGACCCTAGGTATCCCTAGTGCTGGGCCCTGGATACAGAACAGATGGGATAAGCTCTTCGTTAACCCCACCAAACAACTATAGAAGACATGAGGGGAACACACAGGGGGAAAAGCATGAACGACCTATCATCAGATGACTTGGCTAGAAGTTCAGCAGAGCTGTGAGCAACGATACCACAGAGGAATACAAACCATCTGCCTGCAAGATCGTCTTGAAGGAACTGAAAATATCACCACCACAGTCCAAAGGAAGGAAGGAAGGGGTATTTAAACACTAAAAGAATACTGATAATCAACAGTTAGGTGGAAGTCAAGCTCCTGCTGGATCCAAAAGGGAGAGAGATGAATCCAGCGGGAAAACTACCTATACCAATGAATACTGACAGTAGGAACAATGGAAAGTCAGGGAGCATTCTGCATAGCCAGACACTGTGACCTTCTATGGTCAGAAACCACATGACTGTCTGTCACACATGACACACCCGTGACATCATCTTAGTGCAGTCCGATGTTTCACATGCACCCACATGCACCCATAGACTTGTATAGCTGTGTATGATCCAATATATGGTGTCAAACGTAGCATCCTGGTTTTTTTTCTCATGCTAAATCAGCATGAGAAAAAATAGCAGATTTGCTCTGACTCATTAAATAAAATTGGTCAGAGTGCAATGTCCTCCGCATTATACGACAGTGTGAGCACATACCTTATAAGGATGGAATCATTCCAGATTCTGAAAGCAGTTTCATATAGTTTTGCCACTCACAGATGTAATATTCGGTCATTTTTCTAAACATTTTTACTCATTTGTTTGACTTGATTCTCCTTACTTCAAGGACTTATGTGAAAATATTGCATAGTTTTTGGTCACATTTATGCAAAAATGTGGGAAATTGTGAAGGGTTGATAAACTTTAAAGCACCAGCGTAAACATGATATAAGTGTTGTGCTCATAATGAAGGTATTTGAAGAGTTAAGGGTGCTTTACACGCTGCGACATCAGTAGCGATTTATAGCGATGTCGCGAGTGATAGCACCCGCCCCCATCGTTCGTGCGATATGCGGTGATTGCTGCCATAGCGAACAATATCGCTACGGCAACATCACACTCACATACCTGTTCAGTGACGTCGCTGTTGCTGCCGAACAATCCCTTCTTCAAAGGGGAGGTGCGTTTGACGTCACAGCGGCGTCACAAAATAGTCGCCCAATAGAAAAGGAGGGGAGGAGATGAGCGGCCGGAACATGCCGCCCACCTCCTTCCTTCCTCCTTTCTGATGGACGCAGGTAGGATGATGTTCGTCGTTCCTGCAGTGTCACACACAGCGATGTGTGGTGCCGCTGGAAGGACAAACAATCAGCGGCATGCACCACCAACGATATTATGAAAAGGAGCGACGTGTCAACGATCAACGATTTTTGATGTTTCTGCAATTGTTGATCGTCGCTCCTTTTAATCACAGACAACGATATCGCTAACGGCGCCGGATGTGCGTCACGAACACTGTCACCCCGACGATATATCGTTAGCAATATCGTTGTGTGTAAAGTACCCTTTAAGCACGGGTTTATCAAGAAGAACATTTTCCTTTTGAATAGAGCACCTATCTGTGTCATTTAAGGTACAAGTGATTCAATGCAGCTTATAATTGACTCTGCTGCATTTTGGCTGCACGTGTCATAATGAAAACAGTGAAGCAATACATGCTGCTTTTAACAGATAGAATCTAAGAGGCCACATGCCAGAACTTTGCAGGGTTCCTCCAATACTAAGCTATTAAAGTTTTACTGTTTTTGGATAAACTTTTAAAATTGTTTTACATCCTGATATTTCATTTAAATGTCTGAATAACATGAAAGAGAAATCAGGAAAAAAAAAGAAAAGGCAAAAAAAACCTGACTACAGTCAAAAATATGAAATTAATATTCAATAGCTGTGACCTTTGCCAAGCTATCTACATAAATAAATGTAATTTTTTACAGGTAGGTAAAACGGACAGAAAAGCATTAAAAAGCTCAACTAAACGTGCACAGTCAGCAAAGCTGACATTTTTCCGCTAAGAAGAGTTTGGAGGATTTAAGAGAATTGACAGTGTGATTGATGGCTTACTCTATCCAAATGCATGGCTTAAAACATTCCTAAGAACTCGCTGAATGTACTAAATGTTATCTCAATTTACTACATTCAGATCTACAATCTGTAGTTTACTGATAAACCGTAATGTGTAATAAAATGGCTTAATAGCCATCAATAAGATACTGTTAAAGGAAACCTGTCATGTTCTCCCTCTGCTTTAGGAGGGTAATATATAAAGCAGTGACAAAAATGTTGATTTCAGTAGTTTGTCACTTATGTGCATTATCCCAATAGTTTTTGAGAACTTAGTTACATCCTAAACTTTGCAGAACACAGTGAGTGATCTGAAGGTGGGGTTCTGCCATAAATATTAGCCACTGTTCTACAGCAAGTAATTGGCATTTTTTTTCTTATACAGGTATGCAAATAGTTTCTTCATAAAAGCCTCTGTGGAATGGAGATTGTGAGTCACTTATTAGTAGTCGCAATCCTTGACTTTCTAACTTAAGATTTAGGGCAAAGCCATTTAAAGGTCCATGTCGACTTTTAGGATTAATACTCAATATGTTTCAACTAAAAGATTTCTTCTGTATCTAAAAGAAAACACTACTAAATGGGGACAGTATCAACTTCAAAATAAATGGGGTTTATTGAGAAGATAACTAGTCTCACAATTTTGAAAGTCAGTAAGGAGCAAAACAGTAACGCAATCCAACGCGTTTCAAAGGCATCAGCAGGGATGATGAAGAAGGCCAGAATCTCTTTGAAATGAGTTGGATTTGGCTCCTGTTTTGCCCCTTACTGGCTTACGTAGCCCTCTGTGAGTGACATCACCAAGCTTTCCCCTGTGTGCGGTCACTGGAGGAAGTAGTTTTCCAGCCAGAACTCTCCTCTACATGGACCGCGATTCACCGCCCAAACCTGAGTGTCCACTTCTCCCATCAGATCCATGGTACCTCTAAGCACACTCCAAAGGAAAGTCTGTTCCTGTATATCCAGCGTTCGCACAGCTGACCACCACTGCAAGGCATGGGCACGCTTACTATACCTGCCTCTTCTGTACCAGGTAGAGCTTTAATCATTTTACCAAGCCTTTAACTATTCAGACTATCTTTGTATATTTACAGCCTGCTAATCATCCTATGGACACCACATCTAATCTGGGCATTACATATTTGGACACCACAATCAGACAGCCTTCATACGCCAGGTACTGAATCACTGTACTTCCCTGTCTTGTAAAGCCCCCATCACACATAGCGAGATCGCTAGCGAGATCGCTGAAATGTCACAGGTTTTGTGATGTATCAGCAACCTCACCAGCGAGCGGGCCCCTGCTGCGAGGTCACTGATCGTGACAAAATGATCAGGACCATTTTTGCTCATTGGTCTCCCACTGTGCAGCACGCATCGGCGTGTTTGACGGTGGGAGACCATCAAGCGCCAGGTCTGAGTGGGCAGGGAGCCGTCATTACATGGGTCGCTGGTGGCTGATGGCTGGTCGCTGTAGAGATCTGTATGATTGACAGCTCAACAGCGACCATGTAGCGACATTCCAGAGATCCCTGCCAGGTCAGATCGCTGGTGGAATTACTGGTGCATCGCTCTGTGTAGCGGGAACTTAACAGTATTACCTAATCTTAACCTCCTCCCATTCACTGACTTTATTCCCTTATATATTCAATCACCTATACACCCTTGCTGCCCTTTCAGAGTCCACTATCTAGGGAAACTACAAACCCTATATCCATCTGGGAATCCAAAAAGGCAAGTTTATACTTCTGACCCCACTGTAATCCATTACCCCCTCTCGCCTCCCCCCACTCTTTTTGTCTCATACTCATACCTTTTGTTTTTCCTTTAGTAGTGGAATGCTGCATACCATTTTGGATCTACATTACCTCCTGAAAAATCACACATACAGTTAGGTCCAGAAATATTTGGACAGTGAAACAAGTTTTGTTATTTTAGCTGTTTACAAAAACATGTTCAGAAATACAATTATATATATATATAATATGGGCTGAAAGTGCACACTCCCAGCTGCAATATGAGAGTTTTCACATCCAAATTGGAGAAAGGGTTTAGGAAGCATAGCTCTGTAATGCATAGCCTCCTCTTTTTCAAGGGACCAAAAGTAATTGGACAAGGGACTCTAAGGGCTGCAATTAACTCTGAAAGCGTCTCCCTCGTTAACCTGTAATCAATGAAGTAGTTAAAAGATCTGGGGTTGATTACAGGTGTGTGGTTTTGCATTTGGAAGCTGTTGCTGTGACCAGACAACATGCGGTCTAAGGAACTCTCAATTGAGGTGAAGCAGAACATCCTGAGGCTGAAAAAAAAGAAAAAATCCATCAGAGAGATAGCAGACATGCTTGGAGTAGCAAAATCAACAGTCGGGTACATTCTGAGAAAAAAGGAATTGACTGGTGAGCTTGGGAACTCAAAAAGGCCTGGGCGTCCACGGATGACAACAGTGGTGGATGATCGCCGCATACTTTCTTTGGTGAAGACGAACCCGTTCACAACATCAACTGAAGTCCAGAACACTCTCAGTGAAGTAGGTGTATCTGTCTCTAATAGAGATGAGCGAACCGGTCGCGGTTCGGCTCGAGGTTGGTTCGCCGAACGGACCTCCCGTTCGAGTTCGGTTCGTCGAACGTTCGACGAACCGAACTCGAACTGCATAGGAAACAATGGCAGGCAATCACAAACACAGAAAAACACCTAGAAAACACCCTCAAAGGTGTCCTAAAGGTGACAAACAACTCAAACACATTGGAAAGTGACAAGGACATATACTCATGCGAAAACAAAACAGCTGGACAAGGAAAAAGAGGAGGACACACAGATATAGGCATGGCACGCCCTTCTAAAATCATGTAAAACACCGCAAGGTGACTCCAAGCGGAGTCTCCCTTTTTTCCAAAAATTGGGCCACACACACACCCACCCCTTCAGTGGCAGCACTTGTGCCCCAGTTGTACACTTCACAGCTACATTTGCATCAAGCACATTCAAAAATACGCCATTCTTATCCGTCCCCAGGATGACACCGGGGTAGGTAGCAAAGTCTTTCCTGATCCCAGCTCTGTTCATCTTGGCTTCTTTTAAAAACACAGCAAGCAAGGGTTACTCCAAGCGGAGTCTCCATTTTTTCCAAAAATTGGGCCACACAGACACCCACCCCATCAGTGGCAGCACTTGGGCCCTAGTTGCAAACAGGATGTTTTGATTTGCATCAAGCACATTCAAAAATACGCCATTCTTATCCGTCCCCAGGATGACACCGGGGTACGTAGATAAAGTCTTTGCTGATCCATGACTTGTTCATCTTGGCTTCTTTTAAAAACAATGTAAGCAAGGGTTACTCCAAGCGGAGTCTCCCTTTTTTTCCAAAAATTGGGCCACACAGACACCCACCCCATCAGTGGCAGCACTTGGGCCCTAGTTGCAAACAGGATGTTTTGATTTGCATCAAGCACATTCAAAAATACGCCATTCTTATCCGTCCCCAGGATGACACCGGGGTAGGTAGCAAAGTCTTTCCTGATCCCAGCTCTGTTCATCTTGGCTTCTTTTAAAAACACAGCAAGCAAGGGTTACTCCAAGCGGAGTCTCCCTTTTTTCCAAAAATTGGGCCCACACACACCCACCCCTTCAGTGGCAGCAGTTGTGCCCCAGTTGTACACTTCACAGCTAGATTTGCATCAAGCACATTCAAAAATACGCCATTCTTATCCGTCCCCAGGATGACACCGGGGTAGGTAGCAAAGTCTTTCCTGATCCCAGCTCTGTTCATCTTGGCTTCTTTTAAAAACACAGCAAGCAAGGGTTACTCCAAGCGGAGTCTCCCTTTTTTCCAAAAATTGGGCCACACAGACACCCACCCCATCAGTGGCAGCACTTGGGCCCTAGTTGCAAACAGGATGTTTTGATTTGCATCAAGCACATTCAAAAATACGCCATTCTTATCCGTCCCCAGGATGACACCGGGGTACGTAGATAAAGTCTTTGCTGATCCATGACTTGTTCATCTTGGCTTCTTTTAAAAACAATGTAAGCAAGGGTTACTCCAAGCGGAGTCTCCCTTTTTTTCCAAAAATTGGGCCACACAGACACCCACCCCATCAGTGGCAGCACTTGGGCCCTAGTTGCAAACAGGATGTTTTGATTTGCATCAAGCACATTCAAAAATACGCCATTCTTATCCGTCCCCAGGATGACACCGGGGTAGGTAGCAAAGTCTTTCCTGATCCCAGCTCTGTTCATCTTGGCTTCTTTTAAAAACACAGCAAGCAAGGGTTACTCCAAGCGGAGTCTCCCTTTTTTCCAAAAATTGGGCCCACACACACCCACCCCTTCAGTGGCAGCAGTTGTGCCCCAGTTGTACACTTCACAGCTAGATTTGCATCAAGCACATTCAAAAATACGCCATTCTTATCCGTCCCCAGGATGACACCGGGGTAGGTAGCAAAGTCTTTCCGGATCCCAGCTCTGTTCATCTTGGCTTCTTTTAAAAACAAGGCAAGCAAGGGTTACTCCAAGCGGAGTCTCCCTTTTTTCCAAAAATTGGGCCACACAGACACCCACCCCATCAGTGGCAGCACTTGGGCCCTAGTTGCAAACAGGATGTTTTGATTTGCATCAAGCACATTCAAAAATACGCCATTCTTATCCGTCCCCAGGATGACACCGGGGTACGTAGATAAAGTCTTTGCTGATCCATGACTTGTTCATCTTGGCTTCTTTTAAAAACAATGTAAGCAAGGGTTACTCCAAGCGGAGTCTCCCTTTTTTTTCCAAAAATTGGGCCACACAGACACCCACCCCATCAGTGGCAGCACTTGGGCCCTAGTTGCAAACAGGATGTTTTGATTTGCATCAAGCACATTCAAAAATACACCATTCTTATCCGTCCCCAGGATGACACCGGGGTAGGTAGCAAAGTCTTTCCTGATCCCAGCTCTGTTCATCTTGGCTTCTTTTAAAAACACAGCAAGCAAGGGTTACTCCAAGCGGAGTCTCCCTTTTTTCCAAAAATTGGGCCCACACACACCCACCCCTTCAGTGGCAGCAGTTGTGCCCCAGTTGTACACTTCACAGCTAGATTTGCATCAAGCACATTCAAAAATACGCCATTCTTATCCGTCCCCAGGATGACACCGGGGTAGGTAGCAAAGTCTTTCCTGATCCCAGCTCTGTTCATCTTGGCTTCTTTTAAAAACACAGCAAGCAAGGGTTACTCCAAGCGGAGTCTCCCTTTTTTCCAAAAATTGGGCCACACAGACACCCACCCCATCAGTGGCAGCACTTGGGCCCTAGTTGCAAACAGGATGTTTTGATTTGCATCAAGCACATTCAAAAATACGCCATTCTTATCCGTCCCCAGGATGACACCGGGGTACGTAGATAAAGTCTTTGCTGATCCATGACTTGTTCATCTTGGCTTCTTTTAAAAACAATGTAAGCAAGGGTTACTCCAAGCGGTGTCTCCCTTTTTTTCCAAAAATTGGGCCACACAGACACCCACCCCATCAGTGGCAGCACTTGGGCCCTAGTTGCAAACAGGATGTTTTGATTTGCATCAAGCACATTCAAAAATACGCCATTCTTATCCGTCCCCAGGATGACACCGGGGTAGGTAGCAAAGTCTTTCCTGATCCCAGCTCTGTTCATCTTGGCTTCTTTTAAAAACACAGCAAGCAAGGGTTACTCCAAGCGGAGTCTCCCTTTTTTCCAAAAATTGGGCCCACACACACCCACCCCTTCAGTGGCAGCAGTTGTGCCCCAGTTGTACACTTCACAGCTAGATTTGCATCAAGCACATTCAAAAATACGCCATTCTTATCCGTCCCCAGGATGACACCGGGGTAGGTAGCAAAGTCTTTCCTGATCCCAGCTCTGTTCATCTTGGCTTCTTTTAAAAACACAGCAAGCAAGGGTTACTCCAAGCGGAGTCTCCCTTTTTTCCAAAAATTGGGCCACACAGACACCCACCCCATCAGTGGCAGCACTTGGGCCCTAGTTGCAAACAGGATGTTTTGATTTGCATCAAGCACATTCAAAAATACGCCATTCTTATCCGTCCCCAGGATGACACCGGGGTACGTAGATAAAGTCTTTGCTGATCCATGACTTGTTCATCTTGGCTTCTTTTAAAAACAATGTAAGCAAGGGTTACTCCAAGCGGAGTCTCCCTTTTTTTCCAAAAATTGGGCCACACAGACACCCACCCCATCAGTGGCAGCACTTGGGCCCTAGTTGCAAACAGGATGTTTTGATTTGCATCAAGCACATTCAAAAATACGCCATTCTTATCCGTCCCCAGGATGACACCGGGGTACGTAGATAAAGTCTTTGCTGATCCATGACTTGTTCATCTTGGCTTCTTTTAAAAACAATGTAAGCAAGGGTTACTCCAAGCGGAGTCTCCCTTTTTTTCCAAAAATTGGGCCACACAGACACCCACCCCATCAGTGGTAGCACTTGGGCCCTAGTTGCAAACAGGATGTTTTGATTTGCATCAAGCACATTCAAAAATACGCCATTCTTATCCGTCCCCAGGATGACACCGGGGTAGGTAGCAAAGTCTTTCCTGATCCCAGCTCTGTTCATCTTGGCTTCTTTTAAAAACACAGCAAGCAAGGGTTACTCCAAGCGGAGTCTCCCTTTTTTCCAAAAATTGGGCCCACACACACCCACCCCTTCAGTGGCAGCAGTTGTGCCCCAGTTGTACACTTCACAGCTAGATTTGCATCAAGCACATTCAAAAATACGCCATTCTTATCCGTCCCCAGGATGACACCGGGGTAGGTAGCAAAGTCTTTCCTGATCCCAGCTCTGTTCATCTTGGCTTCTTTTAAAAACACAGCAAGCAAGGGTTACTCCAAAAGGAGTCTCCCTTTTTTCCAAAAATTGGGCCACACAGACACCCACCCCATCAGTGGCAGCACTTGGGCCCTAGTTGCAAACAGGATGTTTTGATTTGCATCAAGCACATTCAAAAATACGCCATTCTTATCCGTCCCCAGGATGACACCGGGGTACGTAGATAAAGTCTTTGCTGATCCATGACTTGTTCATCTTGGCTTCTTTTAAAAACAATGTAAGCAAGGGTTACTCCAAGCGGAGTCTCCCTTTTTTTCCAAAAATTGGGCCACACAGACACCCACCCCATCAGTGGCAGCACTTGGGCCCTAGTTGCAAACAGGATGTTTTGATTTGCATCAAGCACATTCAAAAATACGCCATTCTTATCCGTCCCCAGGATGACACCGGGGTAGGTAGCAAAGTCTTTCCTGATCCCAGCTCTGTTCATCTTGGCTTCTTTTAAAAACACAGCAAGCAAGGGTTACTCCAAGCGGAGTCTCCCTTTTTTCCAAAAATTGGGCCCACACACACCCACCCCTTCAGTGGCAGCAGTTGTGCCAAAGTTGTACACTTCACAGCTAGATTTGCATCAAGCACATTCAAAAATACGCCATTCTTATCCGTCCCCAGGATGACACCGGGGTAGGTAGCAAAGTCTTTCCTGATCCCAGCTCTGTTCATCTTGGCTTCTTTTAAAAACACAGCAAGCAAGGGTTACTCCAAGCGGAGTCTCCCTTTTTTTCCAAAAATTGGGCCACACAGACACCCACCCCATCAGTGGCAGCACTTGGGCCCTAGTTGCAAACAGGATGTTTTGATTTGCATCAAGCACATTCAAAAATACGCCATTCTTATCCGTCCCCAGGATGACACCGGGGTAGGTAGCAAAGTCTTTCCTGATCCCAGCTCTGTTCATCTTGGCTTCTTTTAAAAACACAGCAAGCAAGGGTTACTCCAAGCGGAGTCTCCCTTTTTTCCAAAAATTGGGCCCACACACACCCACCCCTTCAGTGGCAGCAGTTGTGCCCCAGTTGTACACTTCACAGCTAGATTTGCATCAAGCACATTCAAAAATACGCCATTCTTATCCGTCCCCAGGATGACACCGGGGTAGGTAGCAAAGTCTTTCCTGATCCCAGCTCTGTTCATCTTGGCTTCTTTTAAAAACACAGCAAGCAAGGGTTACTCCAAGCGGAGTCTCCCTTTTTTCCAAAAATTGGGCCACACAGACACCCACCCCATCAGTGGCAGCACTTGGGCCCTAGTTGCAAACAGGATGTTTTGATTTGCATCAAGCACATTCCAAATCCACAAGCATTTACTCTCCCCAGGATGACACAGGGGTAGTAAATTCCTTCTGGATCCATGACTTGTTCATTTTGATGAACGTCAGTCTGTCCACATTGTCACTGGACAGACGCGTGCGCTTATCTGTCAGCACACACCCAGCAGCACTGAATACACGTTCAGAGACAACGCTGGCAGCTGGACACGACAAAATCTCCAAGGCGTAACTGGAGAGCTCTGGCCATTTTTCTATGTTTGAAGCCCAAAAGGAGCAAGGCTCCAGTTGCACAGTCATGGCATCGATGTTCATTTGGAGATACTCCTGTATCATCCTCTCCAGCCGTTGAGTATGTGTCAGACTTGTTGTCTCTGGTGGCCTTGCAAAAGAGGGTCTAAAAAAATTATGAAAAGATTCCATAAAATTGCTGTTACCGGCACCAGATACGGTCCTACTGGTACGGGTAGACTGGTGAAGATGACGAGACCGTCCCATGTTTGTCAAGTTACAACTGGGAGATTCCCTCCCTGCACCTGCACGGTTGTTTGGTGGAAAAGCCGAGCTAAGATCGAGTAACAGCTTCTGCTGATACTCCTGCATACGTGCGTCCCTTTCTATGGCTGGAATTATGTCACAAAATTTGGACTTGTACCGGGGATCTAATAGTGTGGCAAGCCAGTAGTCATCATCACTTCTAATTTTGACAACACGACTGTCATGTTGGAGGTAGTGCAACAAGAAGGCACTCATGTGTCTTGCGCAGCCATGCGGACCAAGTCCACGCTGTGTTTGTGGCATAGAGGTGCTAACCGTTCTTTCTTCCTCTGACATCTCCCCCCAACCTCTTTCAACTGAAATTTGACCAAGGTCTCCCTCATCCGCTGAGTCTTCCATGTCCATGGACAGTTCGTCCTCCATTTCTTCATGTTCTCCTGCACCTTGCTCAACATTTCGCCTGCTACTATGCGCCCTTGTCGATCCCTGTTCCCCATGGTCCCATGCCTGCTGCGTTGGTGATGATGAACGTCTGGATCTTGGTGATGTTGTTGTCCCTTGCACATATGAATCCTCCTGTAGTTCCTCCCCTTCATGTTGTCCCACCCCCTGACTCCGAATAGTGTTTAGCGTGTGCTCCAGCATGTAAATGACTGGAATCGTCATGCTGATAATGGCATTGTCAGAGCTAAACATATTCGTCGCCATGTCGAAACTGTGCAGAAGGGTGCATAGGTCCTTGATCTGAGACCACTCCATCAGGGTGATCTGCCCCACCTCTGCATCTCGTTGGCCCAGGCTATACGTCATGACGTATTGCACCAGGGCTCTGCGGTGCTGCCACAGTCGCTGTAACATGTGTAGAGTTGAATTCCAGCGTGTCGCCACATCGCATTTCAGGCGATGAACCGGCAGGCCGAAAGACTTCTGGAGCGATGCAAGTCGCTCAGCTGCGGCGCTTGAACGCCGGAAGTGAGCAGACAGTTTTCGTGCCCTGTTCAGAAGGCCATCTAGGCCGGGATAGTGTGTTAAAAATTGCTGCACGACAAGGTTCAACACGTGAGCCATACAAGGTACGTGTGTCACCTTGCCCAGGCGAAGGGCCGCACCCAGGTTTGCAGCATTGTCGCACACGGCCTTACCAGGCTGCAGGTTGAGTGGAGACAACCATTTATTAAACTCGGACCGCAGAGCTGACCACAACTCCTCAGCTGTGTGACTCTTATTACCAAGACATGTCAAGCTAAAGACCGCCTGATGCCGTTGCGCTCGGCTGCCAGCATAGTAATGAGGCGTGCGTGATTCCTTCTGCGCAGTGAGAACGCTGGTGGCCTGACCAGGCAGGCTTGGGGCGGAGGTGGAGGACCCAGATGAGGTGGAGGATGCAGAAGCTGTGGCGGAACTTGGACAGACAGAGGATTGACACACAAGTCGTGGGGACGGCAAGACTTGTGCAGCAGACCCTTCACCATCTATCACCATAGTTACCCAGTGCCCAGTCAGCGACATGTAACGTCCCTGTCCATGCTTACTGGTCCAAGTATCGGTGGTGAAATGCACCCGTTCACACACAGAGTTTCTCAAGGAAGCGGTGATGTTGTGTGCGACATGCTGGTGTAGCGCGGGCACACCTTTCTTAGAGAAGTAGTGGCGACTAGGCATCTGGTACTGGGGCACAGCGACAGACATAAGGTCTCTAAAATCCTGTGTGTCCACTAGGCGGAAAGGCAGCATTTCGGTAGCCAACAGCTTACAGAGGGATAGAGTCAACCTCTTAGCTTTGTCATGGGTCGGAGGAAGTGGCCTTTTATTTGACCACATCTGAGGGACAGAGATCTGGCTGCTGTGTGTAGACGGTGTTGAGTAGGGTGTCCCTGGAAAAATGCAGGTTTGTGAGGAAAGTGCAGGCGGAGACATGATGTTGCCTTCATCCAACGTTGGTGCTATCGATGTCTGAGAGAGCTGTACACACTCACTTGTTTCCCCTTCCAAACCAACTGACGACCTTACAAGCAAACTGCCTGTTGCGGTTACAGTGGTGGAAGTTTTGCGTGGAAAAACAGGTGTGACAGCTGTCCCCACAGTCCTAGAAGATGAAGAGCGCGCGGATGCACTGGAAGGGGCGGGCGGTGGATGGTTCGCTCCGCTAGCCGGCATTGCAGCACGGTGAGCTTCCCACCGGGACTTATGATATTTATTCATGTGACGATTCATGGAAGAAGTTGTCAAACTGCTGAGGTTTTGACCTCTACTAACAGAATCATGACAAATGTTACATATCACATGAGTTGGGCGATCTTTTTCGATGTGAAAAAAGGCCCAGGCTAGGCAAGGCTTAGAGGCCATGCGACCTGTTGATCCACCCCGAATAATGCTCATAGGCAGAGTGGTGGCTGAGGATGCAGTTGTAGACGTGCTACCAGTGCTCCGACTCTGTCCAGGAAGGCGCAAGGTAACTTCGTCGTCGGTTGCATCCTCCTCCACCGCCTCTGTTGACCTCCTCGAGTGCCTGACTGGGGGTTGACAGTAGGTGGGATCTAGAACGTCATCATCAATTGTTGTGTTTGCACTCCCCTCCCCCTCAGACCAAGCCTCTTCTTGCCCTGACCGAATATTTAAGTTGTCATCCCAATCGGGTATCTGCGTCTCATCTTCATCAGTATGTTCCTCATTGTCTATAACCACAGGTGTTACAGTTTGTGACAAAGGGTCAACATTATGCTCAGAAACTTGGTCCTCACGGCCTGAATCTGAGTCACAAAGGTTCTGGGCATCACTGCAGACCATTTCCTGTTCTGTACTCACTGTAGCTTGGGAGCAGACCTCTGATTCCCAGGCTATAGTGTGACTGAACAGCTCTGCAGACTCAGCCATCTCAGTTCCACCATACTGTGCAGGGCTGATGGAGACTTCAGAGCTGGGAGAAATCAAGTGTGATTGGGATGACAACTCAGAGGACTGGTGTTTTTTGGATGCGGTACTTGAAGTGGCTGAGAGGGCACTTGTTGGACCACTTGAGATCCATTCAAGCATTTTCCTTTTTTGCCCATCATCTACCTTTGTTCCTCTTGTTCGTGTCCGTAAAAAAGGGAGCACATCGGATTGTCCACAATAAGTAGTAGACATCTTACTTTTGCTAGTAGATGGTCTATCTTCAGCAGATGATAATGGAGCTTTGCCACCTTCCCCACTGACAAAACATTTTTTGCCTTTTCCACCACGCCTCTTCCCCTTTCCACCAGCATCTGTCATTTTGCCACTCATGTTGATTGCGACAAGATTGTGGACTGAAAATGTGGTAGTAAAAATTGAGAGGTGGTGAAGATTGCAGTGGTGGTCTAGCTTTATTAACAGCAGAATAATAAAGAATAAATATCCCTGACAATGTAACTTAGTTATAATTCGTTGGAGTGTGCAACGCAGGCAGACGTGCTGCAAATGTCTTGGCACTAGTGGGACTATAGCAAAGTCCAATAGCCACGTATAGGATGCCACTAGGTACACTGAGTGTTTGCTAGTATAATGGCTTCGTTATAATTTGTTGTAGTGTGCAACGCAGGCAGATGCGCTCTGCAAATGTCTTGGCACTAGTGGGACTATAGCAAAGTCCAATAGCCACGTATAGGATGCCACTAGGTACACTGAGTGTGTGCTAGTATAATGGCTTCGTTATAATTAGTTGGAGTGTGCAACGCAGGCAGATGCGCTCTGCAAATGTCTTGGCACTAGTGGGACTATAGCAAAGTCCAATAGCCACGTATAGGATGCCACTAGGTACACTGAGTGTTTGCTAGTATAATGGCTTCGTTATAATTTGTTGTAGTGTGCAACGCAGGCAGATGCGCTCTGCAAATGTCTTGGCACTAGTGGGACTATAGCAAAGTCCAATAGCCACGTATAGGATGCCACTAGGTACACTGAGTGTGTGCTAGTATAATGGCTTCGTTATAATTAGTTGGAGTGTGCAACGCAGGCAGATGCGCTCTGCAAATGTCTTGGCACTAGTGGGACTATAGCAAAGTCCAATAGCCACGTATAGGATGCCACTAGGTACACTGAGTGTGTGCTAGTATAATGGCTTCGTTATAATTAGTTGGAGTGTGCAACGCAGGCAGATGCGCTCTGCAAATGTCTTGGCACTAGTGGGACTATAGCAAAGTCCAATAGCCACGTATAGGATGCCACTAGGTACACTGAGTGTTTGCTAGTATAATGGCTTCGTTATAATTAGTTGGAGTGTGCAACGCAGGCAGATGCGCTCTGCAAATGTCTTGGCACTAGTGGGACTATAGCAAAGTCCAATAGCCACGTATAGGATGCCACTAGGTACACTGAGTGTTTGCTAGTATAATGGCTTCGTTATAATTAGTTGGAGTGTGCAACGCAGGCAGATGCGCTCTGCAAATGTCTTGGCACTAGTGGGACTATAGCAAAGTCCAATAGCCACGTATAGGATGCCACTAGGTACACTGAGTGTTTGCTAGTATAATGGCTTCGTTATAATTTGTTGTAGTGTGCAACGCAGGCAGATGCGCTCTGCAAATGTCTTGGCACTAGTGGGACTATAGCAAAGTCCAATAGCCACGTATAGGATGCCACTAGGTACACTGAGTGTGTGCTGGTATAATGGCTTCGTTATAATTAGTTGGAGTGTGCAACGCAGGCAGATGCGCTCTGCAAATGTCTTGGCACTAGTGGGACTATAGCAAAGTCCAATAGCCACGTATAGGATGCCACTAGGTACACTGTGTGTTTGCTAGTATAATGGCTGAGTTTAAAAAACTTGGAGTGTGCAATGCAGGCAGATGTGCTCTGCTAATGTCTTTGCACTAGTGGGACTATAGCAAAGTCCAATAGCCACGTATAGGATGCCACTAGGTACACTGAGTGTTTGCTAGTATAATGGCTTCGTTATAATTAGTTGGAGTGTGCAACGCAGGCAGATGCGCTCTGCAAATGTCTTGGCACTATAGGGACTATAGCAAAGTCCAATAGCCACGTATAGGATGCCACTAGGTACACTGAGTGTTTGCTAGTATAATGGCTTCGTTATAATTAGTTGGAGTGTGCAACGCAGGCAGATGCGCTCTGCAAATGTCTTGGCACTAGAGGGACTATAGCAAAGTCCAATAGCCACGTATAGGATGCCACTAGGTACACTGAGTGTGTGCTAGTATAATGGCTTCGTTATAATTAGTTGGAGTGTGCAACGCAGGCAGATGCGCTCTGCAAATGTCTTGGCACTAGAGGGACTATAGCAAAGTCCAATAGCCACGTATAGGATGCCACTAGGTACACTGAGTGTGTGCTAGTATAATGGCTTCGTTATAATTAGTTGGAGTGTGCAACGCAGGCAGATGCGCTCTGCAAATGTCTTGGCACTAGTGGGACTATAGCAAAGTCCAATAGCCACGTATAGGATGCCACTAGGTACACTGAGTGTTTGCTAGTATAATGGCTTTGTTATAATTAGTTGGAGTGTGCAACGCAGGCAGATGCGCTCTGCAAATGTCTTGGCACTAGTGGGACTATAGCAAAGTCCAATAGCCACGTATAGGATGCCACTAGGTAAACTGAGTGTTTGCTAGTATAATGGCTTCGTTATAATTAGTTGGAGTGTGCAACGCAGGCAGATGCGCTCTGCAAATGTCTTGGCACTAGTGGGACTATAGCAAAGTCCAATAGCCACGTATAGGATGCCACTAGGTACACTGAGTGTTTGCTAGTATAATGGCTTCGTTATAATTAGTTGGAGTGTGCAACGCAGGCAGATGCGCTCTGCAAATGTCTTGGCACTAGTGGGACTATAGCAAAGTCCAATAGCCACGTATAGGATGCCACTAGGTACACTGAGTGTGTGCTAGTATAATGGCTTCGTTATAATTGGTTGGAGTGTGCAACGTAGGCAGATGCGCTCTGCAAATGTCTTGGCACTAGTGGGACTATAGCAAAGTCCAATAGCCTCGTATAGGATGCCACTAGGTACACTGAGTGTTTGCTAGTATAATGGCTTCGTTATAATTAGTTGGAGTGTGCAACGCAGGCAGATGCGCTCTGCAAATGTCTTGGCACTAGTGGGACTATAGCAAAGTCCAATAGCCACGTATAGGATGCCACTAGGTACACTGAGTGTTTGCTAGTATAATGGCTGAGTTTAAAAAACTTGGAGTGTGCAATGCAGGCAGATGTGCTCTGCTAATGTCTTTGCACTAGTGGGACTATAGCAAAGTCCAATAGCCACGTATAGGATGCCACTAGGTACACTGAGTGTTTGCTAGTATAATGGCTGAGTTTAAAAAACTTGGAGTGTGCAATGCAGGCAGATGTGCTCTGCTAATGTCTTTGCACTAGTGGGACTATAGCAAAGTCCAATAGCCACGTATAGGATGCCACTAGGTACACTGAGTGTTTGCTAGTAAAATTGCTTAGTTTAAAAAACTTGGAGTGTGCAATGCAGGCAGATGTGCTCTGCAAATGTCTTGGCCCTAGTGGGACTATAGCAAAGTCCAATAGCCACGTATAGGATGCCACTAGGTACACTGAGTGTGTGCTAGTATAATGGCTTCGTTATAATTAGTTGGAGTGTGCAACGCAGGCAGATGCGCTCTGCAAATGTCTTGGCACTAGTGGGACTATAGCAAAGTCCAATAGCCACGTATAGGATGCCACTAGGTACACTGAGTGTTTGCTAGTATAATGGCTTCGTTATAATTTGTTGTAGTGTGCAACGCAGGCAGATGCGCTCTGCAAATGTCTTGGCACTAGTGGGACTATAGCAAAGTCCAATAGCCACGTATAGGATGCCACTAGGTACACTGAGTGTGTGCTAGTATAATGGCTTCGTTATAATTAGTTGGAGTGTGCAACGCAGGCAGATGCGCTCTGCAAATGTCTTGGCACTAGTGGGACTATAGCAAAGTCCAATAGCCACGTATAGGATGCCACTAGGTACACTGAGTGTTTGCTAGTATAATGGCTTCGTTATAATTAGTTGGAGTGTGCAACGCAGGCAGATGCGCTCTGCAAATGTCTTGGCACTAGTGGGACTATAGCAAAGTCCAATAGCCACGTATAGGATGCCACTAGGTACACTGAGTGTTTGCTAGTATAATGGCTTCGTTATAATTTGTTGTAGTGTGCAACGCAGGCAGATGCGCTCTGCAAATGTCTTGGCACTAGTGGGACTATAGCAAAGTCCAATAGCTACGTATAGGATGCCACTAGGTACACTGAGTGTGTGCTAGTATAATGGCTTCGTTATAATTAGTTGGAGTGTGCAACGCAGGCAGATGCGCTCTGCAAATGTCTTGGCACTAGTGGGACTATAGCAAAGTCCAATAGCCACGTATAGGATGCCACTAGGTACACTGAGTGTTTGCTAGTATAATGGCTTCGTTATAATTAGTTGGAGTGTGCAACGCAGGCAGATGCGCTCTGCAAATGTCTTGGCACTAGTGGGACTATAGCAAAGTCCAATAGCCACGTATAGGATGCCACTAGGTACACTGTGTGTTTGCTAGTATAATGGCTGAGTTTAAAAAACTTGGAGTGTGCAATGCAGGCAGATGTGCTCTGCTAATGTCTTTGCACTAGTGGGACTATAGCAAAGTCCAATAGCCACGTATAGGATGCCACTAGGTACACTGAGTGTTTGCTAGTAAAATTGCTTAGTTTAAAAAACTTGGAGTGTGCAATGCAGGCAGATGTGCTCTGCAAATGTCTTGGCACTAGTGGGACTATAGCAAAGTCCAATAGCCACGTATAGGATGCCACTAGGTACACTGAGTGTTTGCTAGTATAATGGCTTCGTTATAATTTGTTGGAGTGTGCAACGCAGGCAGATGCGCTCTGCAAATGTCTTGGCCCTAGTGGGACTATAGCAAAGTCCAATAGCCACGTATAGGATGCCACTAGGTACACTGAGTGTTTGCTAGTATAATGGCTGAGTTTAAAAAACTTGGAGTGTGCAATGCAGGCAGATGTGCTCTGCTAATGTCTTTGCACTAGTGGGACTATAGCAAAGTCCAATAGCCACGTATAGGATGCCACTAGGTACACTGAGTGTTTGCTAGTAAAATGGCTTAGTTTAAAAAACTTGGAGTGTGCAATGCAGGCAGATGTGCTCTGCAAATGTCTTTGCACTAGTGGGACTATAGCAAAGTCCAATAGCCACAGATAGGATGCCACTAGGTACACTGAGTGTTTGCTAGTATAATGGCTTAGTTAGAATGAGTTGGAGTGTGCAGAGGACAAGAGGGTACAGTGGCAGGATTGTAGTGCTCTGGGTAGAGGAATGGAAGCCTGCCTTTCTATTCCCTCCTAATGGTGAAATGCAGGGAGGAAATCCCTGACCTGGGCTACACAGACGCTGTTGCTGTTTGCAGGACCTGTCACCTATGGCTCTCTGACCCTGCCGGTACGAGCCCTTAAAAGGACTGCTAGAATGTGCTCTCCCTAAGCTGTCTAACGCTGTGTATGCAGCGCATACAGCTGTATCGGCGATAGGACAAAGGACGGAACTGCGACAGTGATGTCTGACACCAAAGACGCAGAAGGCAGATAATGGCGATCGTGAAGAAAATGTCCGGTTTTATAATGCAGGGACATGTGACATGCAGATCCTATCACACATGCCGTTGCTTCTCTGCCTCAAAGTCCACTTAGGTGTGTGTGTGTCTGTGATTGGCTGACATGCTGGCCAGCCCCACAAGACGCGCGCGCTTAGGGAAGGAAGACAAGAAAAAAAAAAAAAAAATGGCGATCGCCATTATAGAAACAGCAGTGATCTGAAGGCGCTGTTCACGCACACTATACACTGAAATGTGATAATAGTTTTATTCACAGAGTGACTTACACTATTACAGCAGAAACCAAGCTAAGATTTAGCTGTTTTTTGGCTGCTAGAACCGTTCTTGAACGTTTCTAGAACTATCGAGCTTTTGCAAAAAGCTCGAGTTCTAGTTCGATCTAGAACATGCCCCAAAATCACTCGAGCCTAGAACTGGAGAACCACGAACCACGAACCGCGCTCAACTCTAGTCTCTAAGTCAACAGTAAAGAGAAGACTCCATGAAAGTAAATACAAAGGGTTCACATCTAGATGCAAACCATTCCTCAATTCCAAAAATAGACAGGCCAGAGTTAAATTTTCTGAAAAACACCTCATGAAGCCAGCTCAGTTCTGGAAAAGTATTCTATGGACAGATGAGACAAAGATCAACCTGTACCAGAATGATGGGAAGAAAAAAGTTTGGAGAAGAAAGGGAACGGCACATGATCCAAGGCACACCACATCCTCTGTAAAACATGGTGGAGGCAACGTGATGGCATGGGCATGCATGGCTTTCAATGGCACTGGGTCACTTGTGTTTATTGATGACATAACAGCAGACAAGAGTAGCCGGATGAATTCTGAAGTGTACAGGGATATACTTTCAGCCCAGATTCAGCCAAATGCCGCAAAGTTGATCGGACGGCGCTTCATAGTACAGATGGACAATTACCCCAAGCATACAGCCAAAGCTACCCAGGAGTTCATGAGTGCAAAAAAGTGGAACATTCTGCAATGGCCAAGTCAATCACCAGATCTTAACCCAATTGAGCATGCATTTCACTTGCTCAAATCCAGACTTAAGACGGAAAGACCCACAAACAAGCAAGACCTGAAGGCTGCAGCTGTAAAGACCTGGCAAAGCATTAAGAAGGAGGAAACCCAGCGTTTGGTGATGTCCATGGGTTCCAGACTTAAGGCAGTGATTGCCTCCAAAGGATTCGCAACAAAATATTGAAAATAAAAATATTTTGTTTGGGTTTGGTTTATTTGTCCAATTACTTTTGACCTCCTAAAATGTGGAGTGTTTGTAAAGAAATGTGTACAATTCCTACAATTTCTATCAGATATTTTTGTTCAAACCTTCAAATTAAACGTTACAATCTGCACTTGAATTCTGTTGTAGAGGTTTCATTTCAAATCCAATGTGGTGGCATGCAGAGCCCAACTCGCGAAAATTGTGTCACTGTCCAAATGTTTCTGAACCTAACTGTACAACTTCCAACACTGCAAGTATCCAAACTATTTTTATATAGCTATATATATTTTATCCAATTCCCTTCTCACTGTTTTCCCAGTATTATTAGCACAGCAGTAATATACATAATCCCATTCTTTCTTTTCTGTCTGACTGAGAAATGACCTAAGCACATCGTGGAGTCCAATTCATCAGTGTATTTGTACAAATTTTGAGTGTGAAAACCTCTTAATTAGTGACATTTTGATTTGTGACAAATCAAGTGATTTTGCACCTTTTTTTTTTATATATAAAGTTGTCTTTTACTGCATAGTTAGACTTATGAAAACCTTTTTGCATCATAAAATTAAAGGAAGACAATAAAAGAGGATTTTTTAAGAATTTAGTGCAAAAAAACAAACAATGAAAACTTCTACACTGTGTGCAGAATTATTAGCCAAATGAGTATTTTGATCACATGATACTTTTTATACATGTTGTCCTATTCCAAGCTGTATAGGCTTGAGAGCCAACTACCAATTAAGTAAATCAGGTGATGTGCATCTCTGTAATGAAGAGGGGTGTGGTGTAATGACATCAACATCCTATATAAGGTGTGCTTAATTATTAGGAAACTTCCTTTCCTTTGGCAAAATGGGTCAGAAGAGAGATTTGACGGGCTCTGAAAAGTCCAAAATTGTGAGATGTCTTGCAGAGGGATGCAGCTGAAATTGCCAAACTTTTCAAGCGTGAACACCGAACAATCAAGCATTTCATGGCAAATAGCCAACAGGGTCGCAAGAAGCGTTTTGGACAAAAAAGGTGCAAAATAACTGCTCATGAATTGAGTAAAATCAAGCGTGAAGTTGCCAAGATGCCATTTGCCACCAGTTTGGCCATATTTCAGAACTGCAACGTTACTGAAATATCAAAAAGCACAAGGTGTGCCATACTCAGGGACATGGCCAAGGTAACGAAGGCTGAAAAACGACCACCTTTGAACAAGAAACATAAGATAAAATGTCAAGACTGGGCCAAGAAATATCTTGACAGATTTTTCAACGGTTTTATGGACTGATGAAATGAGAGTGACTCTTGATGGGCCAGAGGATGGATCAGTTAAGGGCAGAGAGCTCCACTCCGACTCAGACGCCAGCAAGGTGGAGGTGGGGTACTGGTATGGGCTGGTATCATCAAAGATGAACTTGTGGGACCTTTTCGGGCTGAGGATGGCGTGAAGTTCAACTCCCAGGCCTACTGCCAGTTTCTGGAAGACAACTGCTTCAAGCAGTGGTACAGGAAGAAGTCGATATCGTTCAAGAACAACATGATTTTCATGCAGGACAATGCTCCATCACATGCATTCAACTACTCCATAGTGTGGCTGGCCAGTAAAGGTCTAAAAGATGAAAAAATAATGACATGGCCCCCTTGTTCACCTGATCTAAACCCCATAGAGAACTTGTAGTCCAGCATAAAATGTAAGATCTACAGGGAGCGAAAACAGTACATTTCTCGGAACAGTGTCTGGGAGGCTGTGGTGGCCGCTGCACGCAACGTTGATCTTAAACAGATCAAACAATTGCCAGAATTTATGGATGGTAGGCTGTTGAGTGTCATCATAAAGAAAGGTGGTTATATTGGTCATTAATTTTTTGGGATTTTGTTTTTTCATGTCAGAAATGGCAAGATAGCCAAATCTAAAAAAACCCCACTCCAACTTCCAAAAATATTAAGCTTTGATATTTATGAGTCTTTTGGGTTGATTGAGAACATAGTTGTTGATCAATAATAAAAAAAATACTCTAAAATACAACTTTCCTAATAATTCTGTACACGGTGTAGACAAAAAAAGTGACTAATGATTAATCAGGGTTTTGGTGTTTAAAGCACCACTGCAGTGATTTTATTTCACCGCTAGGGAATGCATCTAATCTAAGTCCGCTGCACCTATTCTTCTACTCAATCTCTGGCGTCTGTATCTATCTGTCGGTCTCAGGTAGTTTGTAATCTGCCAGATAGCTGCAATGTTTCATTGAGCACGCAGAAGGTCATGCTTCAATACATCTCAATGAGAGCCTCATTCTGGCTCTCATAGACTTGCATTGGGAGCGTGTGACATAACTTTTGACTTCCAGCCAGTCATATGTTTTGGGCACAAGATGGTCCTGCGGGACCGGAACAGCATTGATAAAAGGTAAAAATGATTGTGAGAATAAAAGCAAGGGCAGGGACCTTATGTTAGAAGCATCACTCCAGCACTGAAAACCAAACAAAATGCTGGAGTTGTGCTTTAAAGGAACTGGTCAATTTTGAACATAGCATCCTTTAAACACCAACATATTTTTGGGAGGAATCAATAAAGATAAACATATTGTTTTATATCCTTGTTTTCAATCCAGTGGGAGATCCTAATAAATATCGTGTTAGGCTTCATTCAGACATCAGTAAGTTTTCTCATATGTAAAAGCAAAAACTGTTTTTCACCAGTGTCTACGATTTGATTTCATTAGTCATTAGTCTTACTATCAGTGTTTCATCTGTGATTTTCTAAAATGAAAAAATACATAAATTGCAACACTTTTCCTGCACATTTCCTTCACCTATTTTCATGAATGAATATATAAAATCTAGGACAAAACATTTTTTGGGGGGTAAAAATGTAAATATTTTTTCTTCACAGCTTAATAGTATAAAATTCCATGACATACTATGGTCACTGCATCCCTAGATGCATTGAAAGGTGTAGTTTGAAAACCGGGGTCACTTAGGGGGGTTTCTGTTGTTCTGGCACCTCAGGGGCTCTGTGATATAGAAACCACAAACTATAAAAGCAAAATCTGCACGCCAATATGGCACTCCTTCCCTGTTGAGCTTTGTGCTGTCTCAAAATTAGTTTTCAACCACATATGGAGTTTTTACGTATAAGGACAAATTGCACAACAAATTGTATCATTCATTTTCACCCATTACCCCTTTGGAAATTAAAAACTTAGGGCCAAAGCAACATTTTAATGGAAAAAAAAATGGTAATTTTCATTTACTCAGCCCAATGTTATACAATTCTGTGGGTTAAAAATGCAAACTAATCTCCTAAATGAATTCCTTAAGCGGTACAGTTTCCAAAATGGGGTTATTTGTGAAGGTTTCTGCTAGTTTGGCATGTCAGGAGATCTTCAAATGTGACATGGCATCGGCAATCTATTCCAGCCAAAATGGCGCTCCTTCCCTTCCAAGCCCTGCCGTATGCCCAAACAGTAATTTTCCACCACAACGTACTCAGAAGAAATTTCAGAATAAAATGCATGGTGCATTTTTTCATGTCACCCTTGTGAAAATGAAAAATTTGTCGCTAAAACATTTTTGTGGGAAAAATGTGATTTTTTTTTTATCACAGCTTAAAAGGAACCTGTCAGGAGAAATTTGCACCCAGAACCACGAGCAGTTCTGGGTGCATATTGCTAATCCCTGCCTAAGGGTACCTTCACACTTAGCGATGCAGCAGCGATCCGACCAGCGATCTGACCTGGTCAGCATCGCTGCTGCATCGCTACATGATCGCTGGTGAGCTGTCAAACAGGCAGATCTCACCAGCGACCAGTGAACAGCCCCCAGCCAGCAGCGACGTGCAAGCGACGCTGCGCTTGCACGGAGCCGCCGTCTGGAAGCTGCGGAGACTGGTAACTAAGGTAAACATCGGGTATGGTTACCCGATGTTTACATTAGTTACCAGCGCACACCGCTTCGCTGTGTGTGCAGGGAGCAGGGAGCCGCGCACACTGAGCGCTGGCTCCTTGCTCTCCTAGCTACAGTACACATCGGGTTAATTATCCCGATGTGTACAGCAGCTATATGTGCATACAAACCAGGGCTGTGTGTAACGAGCAGCGATCTCGCAGCAGGGGCCAAATCGCTGCTCAGTGTCACACACAGCGAGATCGCTAATGAGGTCACTGCTGCGTCACAAAAAGCGTGACTCAGCAGCGATCTCGGCAGTGAGCTCGCTGTGTGTGAAGCACCACTAACTGTCCCTGTGTACACTAGCATAGATAAAGAGAGCTTTAGAACAAGTATCTCTAAAGATCTTTTTACCGTATGCTAATGAACGCATGCACTAGCCACCTGATCCTTAGTTCCCCATCCAGTTGCCCACATTAGCATGATAAGACGTCCCTGTGGGTGTGCTAACATGCTAATGAATACGCAGTGTCACAGGATGATCTCACTCATCTCTCCACCGCCATCACATCCGACTCTGGATTTCGCCTCAGTGCGCATGACCCCATAGTTTGGGTTATGCGCACTACTTCAGTTTGAAGCCAGGACGCATACACTCGGTTTCATAGTGCCCTAGAGGGCTGGTGCCCTCGCTCATTAGCATATGGTAAAAGATCTTTAGAAATACTTTTTCTAAAAATCTCTTTATCTATGCTAGTGTATACAGGGACCGTTAGGCAGGGATTAGCAATATGCATCCAGAACTGCTCCTGGCTCTGGGTGCATATTGCACCTGACAGGTTCCCTTTAAAGTTATAAAACTCTGTGAAGCACTTGGGGGATTAAGGTGCTCACCACACTTCTAAATTAATTCTTTGAGAAGTCTAGTTTCCAAAATGCGCTGACTTGTGGAGTTTTTTCACTGTTTAGGCAAATCAGGGTCTTAGCAAATGCGACATGACATCCACTATCTATTCCACCCAGTGTTGTGTTCCAAAAGTTAAATGCTGCATAACAAAATGTATGGTCCATTTTCTCCTGTTACACTTGTAAAAATGCAAAATTTGGGGCTAAAGTAACATTTTTACTTGTTCCTTCCACATTGCTTTATTTCCTGTGAAGCACCTAAAGGGTTAATTAACTTCTTGGATGTGATTTTGAGCAGTTTGAGGGGTGCAGATTTTATTATCTGTCCCCTAGGCCCCTCAAAGTCACTTCAAATGTGATGTGGTTCCTAAAAATATGGTTTTGTAAATTTTGATGGAAAAATTAGAAATTGCTGATAAACTTTTAACCCTTCTAACTTCATAACAAAATATAATTATGTTTCAAAAATGTTGCTAATGTAAAGTGGTATATCTTATTAAAAGACTACAATATTTTTTGTGACAAAACTCCCTAAAGACATAAAAATTCAAAGTTTGAAAATTGCTTCATTTTCGCCAAATTTCCAATATTTTCACGAATGAAGACAAATATTATTGGCCTAAGTTTACCCCTTTCATAAAGTACAATATGTCACGATAAACAATCTCAGAATCACTGTGATCTATTGAAGCGTTCCAGAGTTATTAACACATTAAGTGACACTGGTCAGAATTCAAAAGATTGGCCTGATCATGAAGGTGAAATATCTGGGGACAAAGGGGATAAAAGACTTGCACAAGATTTCAGAAACATGGCTGCTTTTTTGCATAAACAGTTCAACAATGGTCCATGGGTTTCATCTGCAATGAATCATACAAAATAGACAATATAACAACACAGTAGTTAAATGTAAAATGTAAAGAAAAATGCTCAAATTTGTGTTTGCACAGAATAATGCATGGAAATATAGCATAAAGTATTAAAACTGACTCCTATAAAACAAAATGGTCAACCCCTGCATATCAGGATAAGATATTTATCTTAATTAGCATGAGTAACTTAAAGCCCCCGTCACATTTAGCAACTTACCAGCGGTCCCGAAAACGATGCGACCTGATAAGGATCACTGGTAAGTCGCTGGGAGGTCGCTGGTGAGATGTCACACAGTCAGACCTTACCAACGACTCAGTAACGATACAGGTTGCAGTAGCGATCTGTATAACGATCTCTGCTGTCATTGGGACCCTGTCACACAGTGTCAAACACAGCGATGCGTCCTGCCCAGCAGGACATCGCCTTTGAAGAAAATGGTCCAGGACATTCAGCAACGACCGGCGACCTCACAGCAGGGGCCAGGTCGTTGCTGGATGTCACACACAGCGACATCGCTAGCAAGATCGCTGTTGCATCACCAAAACCGTGGCTCAGCAGCGATGTCACTAGCGATGTTGCTTATGCCTGCTTTACATGCTTCAATAAATCTTTCAATCCGTCGTCGGGGTCAAGTTGTAAGTGACGCACATCCTGCATCGTTCGTGACGTATTTGCGTGTAACACCTACGTGCAATCAAGATTGAACGAAAATACGGTGATCGCATACACGTCGTTTATTCCTCATACATTGGACGTTTTGTTGTATGAACCTAGTCAATTGTAACGTGTGACATCCCTCATACGATTTTGGTGTCTGAGGCTATGTGCACAGGTGTGCGCTCTGCACCGCAGCTTAAAAAAGGTCTGCTTCAGAGCGCAGCTGAAAAGCTGCGTTCTGAAGCGCCTCACAATGTCTGTCATTCACTAATCTCTGTCAGTCGGTCACTATCTCTGTCCCTCTCTCTCTGTCCATGTCAGTCTATCCCTCTTACCCCCTCTCTCATACTCACCGATCTCCGATCCCCGGCCCGGCGCTGCACAGCATTCACACTGCTCCGGTGGCTTTTACTGTTTTGAAAAGGCCGGCCGCCCATTAAACAATCTCGTATTCCCTGCTTTCCCCGCCCACCGGCACCTATGATTGGTTACAGTGAGACACGCCCCCACGCTGAGTGACAGGTGTCACACTGCACCCAATCACAGCAGCCGGTGGGCGTGTCTATACTGTGCAGTGAAATAAATAATTAAATAATTTAAAAAAACGGCGTGCGGTCCCCCCCAATTTTAAAACCAGCCAGATAAAGCCATACGGCTGAAGGCTGCTATTCTCACCGCTGCTCCTCTCACCTCCACGCAGCAACTGAGGTGAGTAGCGCGATCAGCTGAGCTGTCACTGAGGTTACCCGCGGCCACCGCTGCATCCACCGCTGGATCCAGTGACAGCGGGTAACCTCAGTGACCGCTCAGCTGATCGCGCGGCTGTTTTCATTTGCTGTGTGGAGGTGACCGGAGCGGCTGTGTCTGCTGCAGCTCCGGTCACCTCCATGCAGCAGCGCTGGATGCGACGCTGGACCATCCTGGAGTATGCCGGACAAGGAGGGCTTTTTGGGGCTGATTAAAGTGGTGAACCAGGGAATGTGTTTGTGTTTTTTATTTCTAATAAAGGATTTTTTCGGCCGTGTGTGTGTTTATTTACTGTAATTTACAGATTAATCATGGAAGGTGTCTCATAGACGCCTGACATGATTAATCTAGGACTTATTGGCAGCTATGGGCTGCCAATAACTCTTTATTACCCCGATTTGCCAACGCACCAGGGCAAATCGGGAAGAGCTGGGTACAGTCCCAGAACTGTCGCATCTAATGTATGCGGTGAGGTTCACCCGAGTTCATTCTGACAGTGCGGCTCTGTCTGTGTCTGCTGTCATCGGCCATTCACCGCTGCTACATGGCTGTCTGTGGCTGCTGTCAGCGGCCATGTAGCAGAGCTGAATGGCAGATGACATAGTAAAAACGCATCCCTACACATTACACACGCTTGGCAAGTCAATAAATAAAAAAAAAAAAAGGTGCCCAATGCATACGTCACAGAACACATGATCTAAAGGATCGCACATAAAATTGATCAATTTAACATAACTACTAACGCACGTGTGACAGCAAATGAACGACCTACGTGCAATCTCATTCAATCGCATATGCGACCTGGGCGTGTCACATCGCATACGAGATCGCACACCTAATTGTAAGGTGTAAAGCTGGCTTTAGTGAGACGTGGCCTTAAGGAAAAACATCACCGGAAGGGAGAACAAAATCATGATTGCAAATGGGAATACATGATAATACTGCAAAATTGGATCACAAGCACAAAAAATATAAATACTGTGTA
Source organism: Anomaloglossus baeobatrachus (assembly GCF_048569485.1). Taxonomy (NCBI): domain Eukaryota; kingdom Metazoa; phylum Chordata; class Amphibia; order Anura; family Aromobatidae; genus Anomaloglossus; species Anomaloglossus baeobatrachus. Next base: position 163,546,573 of record NC_134353.1, read on the forward strand.
ATAAATAATGCGTGATCCCAATAGTTAAATTGCATGTGCATGAAATTATCGGATTATATCCAAAAATAATCATATCCATGTGCATAAATTTGACAAGAATAAAACCAATGTAATATGTATGATAGAGGATAAAACCCAGGTATGGTATAATGTTAATCTCCATGTATATATATATATATATATATATATATATATATATATATATATATATATATATATATATATGGAAATCTCAATATATAAAGGGGAAGTGTAGGTACAATAGTCCAGGGGTCACATAAAAAAGAATATAGGCTTAGGCAAATCAAACACAAGGTTTAAATGTGTTGTGCCCACTGGAAGACAAATTGGATCAGAAAGAAATATGCATACCCATAGCAAAATATATGTTCAGGGATGGCGGCAGCCCCTGCTTCAATGAGTAGTCCATGGGTGGTGTCTGGTACACTGACATCAAAAGTATGCAACTGGGATACCACAAACTTCATGTGTACACATATGGTGCTTGAAATTAATCCTACTTTTCCAACTGAGTAAGCACCTTTAAGTCCAGAGGGACCAGGGATCTAAAATACAAAATATTTTTACAAAAATATAGATCAATTTCCTCAGATCATATTGCTCCATAAACTCCACCTTACAGATAAAGTAACATGTTAATTTTAATCAATGCCAAAGTAGAGAAATTGGGTGTATGCCGCGATGTCACCAAAAAGTCCAGATGTTGATTTTTTTTCTTGAATGTCCTAATGCAGGAGACTGAGCTCTCTGAAACATATTGACCTGAATAAAAGAACTTTAAATTAATCAACATCTGGACTTTCTGGTGAAGCGCAGCATACACCGGTTTCTCTACTCTACCATTAATTTCTACATACCCGGGGCTGCAGCAGCCGCCATTTCTGAAGTGTTGCGGGCAGGGGGACAGACCGTGGCGGGGGCTGCTCGAGATGCTCGGATCCGGGGTCATTGCGGTGGCTCAAGGGGAAGCCAGACCCGGGCCTGAGCTCCCGTCTGTCGCCCGCAAGTGAAAAAGGGGTATTATACTGTATATATAGTGGAGGTTTGTCAGTGACGCCACCCATGGTATGCAGTGATTTTGGTGGCACCGCCGATGCTGCTAGAGGTGGTGCCCGGGGCTGATGGAGTGGTGCAGCTGCATGTTATCCCCTCCACGGGTAGGGGATGTGTTGTCCCGGGACCCCGGTACAGGCGGGATGGCGTGATGGAGTGCAGTCTGCAGGGTTGGACCAGATGGTGCTGGTATACTCACAGTATTGAAATAACTTGAAACAAAGTCCAGTTGGTAAACCAAATTGCCAGTAGCCTCCGGAGGGTGTGTTCGGATCCCGCACCCCGGTACTGTAGAACAGGGGCCCTTCCACCTGCACTTTATGTTTGAGTCCTTTGTACTAACTACTTCGTGTGAAACTGGGAAGTCTGCTCCCGGTGTTACTGTCTTTTGGGAGCTGTGGCCCGCGAGAACTGACTCGTGGGATCTTAGCAGGCAATTGCGGAGCCCTATCCTTCTCGTTGGGCTGCCGTCTTGCTCTACCTGGGCCTCCTGTGGGACAAGACCTGAAATCTTGTCCCCGGCTGGTCAATTGGTAAGGGGCTTAAAGCTGGTCCTCACCCTAGGGTCCAGGTACCCTGTCTAAGCATGGCTCCGGACCGGATTCCCGCTGTTGGTACCGGTGAGCTACGACCCTGCCCCGGTCCACTTAAGGTTTCCCGTGACCAGATCTCCATCACCTGTGGCCCTGTCTATCGACTGCCACCTAGTCAGTTGTCAAGTCGTTCGGTAGCCCAGGAGCTCCAACTCCTGACTACACTGTTCACCATCTCTCACTCTCCTCTCCTCACAACCATCTTCCTCCACTCAACTGTCAACTCTCTCTCCACTGTCAACCGTCCCCTCCCATAACACCTCAGAACCCCTAGGTGGGTGTCACCATCCACATGGCCCTGCCCACTGGTGTGTCCCTATTGTCATGGGGGGGTGACTAGGGTTTTGATGGCTGGTGTTGTGTACCAGTATGGGGATTGTAATGGAGGACCAAGGAGGAGAGAATCCTGCACCTGGAAGAGGGGTGCAGTCTTCTGTGACAGCCTGATTTTGTCAGGGCGTCACAGAAGCATAATTAGGAGTTGTAACTGGCACAACCCAATCTCTTCACTCTCTTTGCCTGGTAAGATCCTATTCTGCGCTTTTAGTTTCGTATATGTTTATTTTAATGTGACAGGTATGACTCTAAGAAATATGTTAGGGTACCTTCACACTTTAGCGATGCAGCAGCGATCCGACCAGCGATCTTACCTGGTCTGGATCGCTGCTGCATCGCTACATGGTCGCTGGTGAGCTGTCAAACAGGCAGATCTCACCAGCGACCAGTGACCAGCCCCCAGCCAGCAGCGACGTGCAAGCGTCGCTGCGCTTGCACGGAGCCGGCGTCTGGAAGCTGCGGACACTGGTAACTAAGGTAAACATCGGATATGGTTACCCAATGTTTACCTTAGTTACCAGCTCACACCGCTTAGCTTAGCGTGTGCAGGGAGCAGGAGCCGGCAATGGCAGCGTGAGAGCTGCAGAGGCTGGTAACGAAGGTAAATATTGGGTAACTACCTTGGTTACCCAATGTTTACCTTGGTTACAGCTTACCGCAGGCTGTCAGACGCCGGCTCCTGCTCCCTGCACATTCAGGATTGTTGCTCTCTCGCTGTCACACAGAGCGATGTGTGCTTATCAGCGGGAGAGCAACAATAAAAAAACAAACCAGGGCTGTGTGTAACGAGCAGCGATCTCACAGCAGGGGCCAGATCGCTGCTCAGTGTCACACACAGCGAGATCGCTGATGAGGTCACAAAAAACGTGACTCAGCAGCGATCTCAGCAGCGATCTCGCTGTATGTGAAGTACCCCTTAATGATGCATGACAAATTCAGAACTTATTTTTAACACTTTCCATGACTTTAAAGAGAACATGTCAGCATGATTTTGTAATGCATAGACAGGTCAGTGTCATATTGATGAATTTGATAGCTTTGGTGAAGAAATTAGCAGTGTGGTTCTTCTTTAATCACCATTTGAAGATTTTTGCTGATTATATTTTAGTGCACAGGGGCCGGACTGTACACTGGATCTCCTTCTCCCTGTCTATGATTACCCAGCCCCTCCGCCTGCCTACATTTTGTGAATAACAGGTCATTGCTGAAATTTCAAAAAGAGCAGGCATGCCAATCACAGACTGCAGGCAGGCATAGCTGCCGAGGAATCACAGACAGGGAGGAGGAGATCCAGTATACAGTCCAGCCACTGTGCACCAAAATATAATTAGCAGACAACTTAAAATAGTGATTGAACAAGAAAAACAAAGTGAAATTCTTCACCAAAGGTATCAATTTAATCTGCGCTACAGCACTATTAAAGTTGTGCCTACTTTATATTACAAAATCCTGCTGACAGGTTCTCTTTAAGTTTGTTTGTACAGTTGAACTATGTTGTATGTGTAGTATACTTACATTTTATAATGCAGAGGAAGGCTGGTGCGAATTACAGAACATGTTATTAAAACATTAAATCCTGTTTGTGTCATTTTGTTTTGTTCAATAAAAATAAAATCATTGTAATAAAATGTAATATTTCATTGCATCAGCATTTACATCAGTGTTCCTTTATTACAAGCTAAGTATTCTGCTAAATTGCTTTGCATTCACTTTATACAACATTACATACCCAATTACTGGCTTGGAAAACTAATATGTGAAGATCTTAAGTATGTTTATAAGGAAAGCATTCATCATATTTCTGTATCAATGTCTCCTGAGGTTCTTTAATCTACAACTACAAATGCAAAATAGTCGAAAAGTCAACTAACTAGTGTGCATTTTTGTAATTGTCAAGTTGATCCTTTAGCTTTACTTACTTTTCAATGTAAAACATAAGTAATTCAGTTCTAATACACAAATATATTACATTATTAAATCAAAAGATTCAAGCTTGTGATACATCTATAAATACAGTGAAAGTTTCCCAGAAGAACATTTCTTTGAGAAAACCTCATACAGACATACAGCATTGCACAGCAAGTCCTAGCCATGGACAGAAGGAATCGAGAGGCTGGAAGCTTGCTTACTAGCACTTAAGGCTGCTTTACACGGTACGACCGATTGTGCAATTTCACAATCGATCGTACCCGCCCCCGTCCTTTTTGCATCATGGGCAAATCGCTGCCCGTGACGCACAAAGTCGGTAACCCCCCGTCACACGTACTTACCTCTCGTGCGACCACGCTGTGGGCGGCGAACGTCCACTTCCTGGAGTGGGAGGGACGTTCGGCGTCACAGCGACGTCACATGGCCACCGGCCAATGGAAGCGGAGGGGCGGAGATGAGCGGGACGTAAACATCTCGCCCACCTCCTTCCTTCACATAGCCGGCGGCGGCCGTGTGACGCAGGTGAGCTGCTGTTCATCGTTCCCGGGGTGTCACACGGAGCGGCGTGTGCTACCACGGAAACGATGAACAACTAAATTAAGCGATATTATGGAACCTAGTGACCAGTACACGACTCACGATTTGTGAGCGATACTGCGTCGCTAGGAGGTATCACACAGGCCGGCATCACCAGCGATGCCGGATGTGCGTCACAAAAACCGTGACCCCGACGATCTATCACACGATAGATTGTCTGGTGTAAAGCAGCCTTAAGTTTGTTCTTTGTTTTTTACTTCCCAGCAACGATACATGATTTAGGGTATGTGCGCACGTCTGCGTTCTGCCGTGCCAAATATTCCACAGCGTTTTGACACCGCATGTGCGTTCCAAACCACAGCCGAAAAGCTACATTTTGGATTGCAAAATGAATGCAGAATTCATGCGTTCTCGATGCTTGCTCTATTATAGACAGAGAGGGAAAAGCATCCAAAAAGAACAAAAGAAGTGACATGTTGCTTTTTAGAATGCAGCGTTTTGGCAAAAAATGTCAGCATCCAAAAGAATGCGTTCTAAAATGCAACGTGCGCATGGATACATTCTCACAGTCTTTGCTGGGGACGCAGAACGCATTACGCAATTTAAAATGCTGCGGAAACGCATGAAAAATGCACATGTGCGCACACAGCCTGACAAGAATAAAGGGGTTATTCTGGGTAATGAGAAGGATCCCCAATTCACAGAATGTACAGATACTTTGCAGTTTTCTTCAACCTCTAGCTGTGGAGCTTTTTGTTCTCGCATCATGCTATGCAAATCTGTGCTAGGATAAGCAGAAAACTAGCAGACCACTACAGGTAGAAGATCACTACAGTATACAGCTAAGATATTAAAGTAGCGTTTTTGAGCACAGATAATTCCATTAAGTATCATTTTTCAAGCTGTGCATTTGTTTTATCTCAGTGCACTTGCTTTCCTACATTTCCACCTTAAGTCCATGTGCGCACATTGCATTTTTCATGCGATTCCGCAGCGTTTTGAACTGCAGCGTTTTAATGCAAAAATGCATGCGTTTTGATTTCCAGGCAAAGTGTATGGGAAATAGAGCTTTCTTGTGCGCACAATGCATAAAAAAACGCTGCGTTTTTGGTGTAAAAAAATTGTCAACATCTCTGCGTTTGAAGAAGCAACATGTCAATTGTTTTTGCGATTTTGGCTGTGTTTTGCTAAGAAGTCAATGAGAATTATCAAGACGCATCCTAAATCAAAATCCCAGCATTTTTCATGCATTTATGATGCAAAACGCATGCTTTTTTGTCAAAATCAAATCATGCGTTTTTGGCATTATAGTGAGGTCATGACTAGAGATGAGCGAACCGGCCATGGTTCGGCTCGAGTTCGGTTCGCCGAACGGAGGTCTCGGTCAAGTTCGGTTCGGCGAACCGGTTCGGCGAACCGCTCAAACCGCATAGGAAACAATAGGAGGCAATCACAAACACATAAAAACACCTAGAAAACACCCTCAGAGATGTACAAAAGGTGACAAACAACTCACAACACAACACAAACACATAGGAAAGTGACAAGAACAAATTCTCATGCGAAAACAAAACAGCGTTACAAGGAAAAGAGGATAAGACACAGATATAGGCATGGCATGCCCTTCCAAAATCATGTAAAACACCGCAAGGTTACTCCAAGCGGAGTCTCCCTTTTTTCCAAAAATTGGGCCACACACACACCCACCCCTTCAGTGGCATCACTTGTGCCCCACACTTCACAGTTAGATTTGCATCAAGCACATTCAAAAATACGCCATACTTAACAGTCCCCAGGATGACACCGGGGTAGGTAGCTAAGTCTTTCCTGATCCCAGCTCTGTTCATCTTGGATCATTTTTAAAAACAATGTAAGCAAGAGTTTCTCCAAGCGGAGTCTCCCTTTTTCCAAAAATTGGGCCACATATACACCCACCCCTTCAGTGGCAGCACTTGTGCCCCAGTTGTACACTTCACAGGTAGATTTGCATCAAGCACATTCAAAAATATGCCATACTTAACCGTCCCCAGGATGACACCGGGGTAGGTAGCAAAGTCTTTGCTGAACCATGACTTGTTCATCTTGGCTCCTTTTAAAAAACACAGCAAGCAAGGGTTACTCTAAGCGGAGTCTCCCTTTTTTCCCAAAATTGGGCAACACACACACCCACCCCTTCAGTGGCATCACTTGTGCCCCAGTTGTACACTTCACAGTTAGATTTGCATCAAGCACATTCAAAAATACGCCATACTTAACAGTCCCCAGGATGACACCGGGGTAGGTAGCTAAGTCTTTCCTGATCCCAGCTCTGTTCATCTTGGATCATTTTTAAAAACAATGTAAGCAAGGGTTTCTCCAAGCGGAGTCTCCCTTTTTTCCAAAAATTGGGCCATATACACACCCACCCCTTCAGTGGCAGCACTTGTGCCCCAGTTGTACACTTCACAGGTAGATTTGCATCAAGCACATTCAAAAATATGCCATACTTAACCGTCCCCAGGATGACACCGGGGTAGGTAGCAAAGTCTTTGCTGAACCATGACTTGTTCATCTTGGCTCCTTTTAAAAAACACAGCAAGCAAGGGTTACTCTAAGCGGAGTCTCCCTTTTTTCCCAAAATTGGGCAACACACACACCCACCCCTTCAGTGGCAGCACTTGTGTCCCAGTTGTACACTTCACAGGTAGATTTGCATCAAGCGCATTCAAAAATACGCCATACTTAACCATCCCCAGGATGACACCGGGGTAGGTAGCTAAGTCTTTCCTGATCCCAGCTCTGTTCATCTTGGATCATTTTTAAAACGGATGTAAGCAAGGGTTACTCCAGACGGAGTCTCCCGTTTTTCCAAAAATTGGGCCACACACACAACAACCCCTTCAGTGGCAGCACTTGTGCCCCAGTTGTACACTTCACAGGTAGATTTGCATCAAGCACATTCAAAAATACGCCATACTTAACCGTCCCCAGGATGACACCGGGATAGGTAGATAAGTCTTTCCTGATCCCAGCTCTGTTCATCTTGGATCATTTTTAGAAACACTGCAAGCAAGGGTTACTCCAAGTGGAGTCTCCCTTTTTTCAAAAAATTGGGCCACACACACACCCACCCCTTCAGTGGCAGCACTTGTGCCCCAGTTGTACACTTCACAGGTAGATTTACATCAAGCACATTCAAAAATACACCATACTTAACCGTCCCAAGGATGACCCCGGGGTAGGAAGCTAAGTCTTTGCTGAACCATGACTTGTTCATCTTGGCTCCTTCTAAAAAACACAGCAAACAAGGGTTAGTGCAAGCGGAGTCTCCCTTTTTTCCAAAAATTGGGCCACACACACACCCACCCCTTCAGTGGCAGCACTTGTGCCCCAGTTGTACACTTCACAGGTAGATTTGCATCAAGCACATTCAAAAATATGCCATACTTAACCATCCCAAGGATGACACCGGGGTAGGTAGCTAAGTCTTTCCTGATCCCAGCTCTGTTCATCTTGGATCATTTTTAAAAACAATGTAAGCAAGGGTTACTCCAAGCGGAGTCTCCCTTTTTTCCAAAAATTGGGCCACACACACACCCACCCCTTCAGTGGCAGCACTTGTGCCCCAGTTGTACTTTTCACAGTTAGATTTGCATCAAGCACATTCAAAAATATGCCATACTTAACCATCCCCAGGATGACACCGGGGTAGGTAGCTAAGTCTTTCCTGATCCCAGCTCTGTACATCTTGGATCATTTTTAAAAACAATGTAAGCAAGGGTTACTCCAAGCAGAGTCTCCCTTTTTTCCAAAAATTGGGCCCCACACACACCGACTCCTTCAGTGGCAGCACTTGTGCCCCAGTTGTACAGTTCACGAGTAGATTTGCATCAAGCACATTCAAAAATACGCCATACTTAACCGTCCCCAGGATGATTCCGGGGTAGGTAGCTAAGTCTTTGCTGAACCATGACTTGTTCATCTTGGCTCCTTTTAAAAAACACAGAGAGCAAGGGTTATTCCAAGCGGAGTCTCCCTTTTTTCCAAAAATTGGGCCACACACACACCTACCCCTTCAGTGGCAGCACTTGTGTCCCAGTTGTACACTTCACAGGTAGATTTGCATCAAGCACATTCAAAAATACGCCATACTTAACCATCCCCAGGATGACCCCGGGGTAGGTAGCAAAGTCTTTGCTGAACCATGACTTGTTCATCTTGGCTCCTTTGAAAAAACACAGCACTCATGGGTTACTCCAAGTGGAGTCTCCCTTTATTCCAAAAATTGGGCCACACACACACACACACCCACCCCTTCAGTGGCAGTACTTGTGCCCCAGTTGTACACTTCACAGGCAGATTTGCATCAAGAACATTCCAAATCCACAAGCATTTACTCTCCCCAGGATGACAAAGGGGTAGTAAATTCCTTGTGGATCCATGATTTGTTCATTTTGATGAACGTCAGTCTGCCCACATTGTCACTGAACAGACGCGTGCGCTTATCTGTCAGCACACACCCAGCAGCACTGAAGACACGTTAAGAGACAACGCTGGCAGCTGGACATGACAAAAATCTCCAAGGCGTAAGTTGAGAGCTCTGGCCATTTTTCAAGATTTGAAGCCCAAAATGAGCAAGGCTCCATTTGCAAAGTCATGGCATCGATGTTCATTTGGAGATACTCCTGTATCATCCTCTCCAGCTTTTGACTATGTGTCAGACTTGTTGTCTCTGGTGGCCTTGCAAAGAATGGTCTAAAAAAATTATGAAAAGATTCAATAAAATTGCTGCTACCAGCACCACAAACGGTGCTGCTGGTACGGGTAGACTGTTGAAGATGACGAGACCGTCCCATATTTGTCAAGTTACAACTGGGAGATTCACTACCTGCACCATGGTTGTTTGGTGGAAAAGCCAAGCTAAGATCGAGTAACAGCTTTTGCTGATACTCCTGCATACGTGCGTCCCTTTCTATGGCTGGAATTATGTCACAAAATTTGGACTTGTACCGGGGATCTAATAGTGTGGCAAGCCAGTAGTCATCATCACTTCTAATTTTGACAATACGAGGGTCATGTTGGAGGTAGTGCAGCAAGAAGGCGCTCATGTGTCTGGTGCACCCATGCCGACCAAGTCCACTCTGTGTTTGAGGCATAGAGGTGCTAACCGTTCTTTCTTCCTCTGACATCTCCCCCCAACCTCTTTCAACTGAAATATGACCAAGGTCTCCCTCATCCGCTGAGTCTTCCATGTCCATGGACAGTTCGTCCTCCATTTCTTCATGTTCTCCTACACCTTCCTCAACATTTCGCCTGCTACCATGCGCCCTTGTTGATCCCTGTCCCCCTTGATCCCATGCCTGCCACGTTGGTGATGATGAACGTCTGGACCTTGGTGATGTTGTTTTCTCTTGCGCATATGAATCCTCCTGTAGTTCCTCCCCTTCCTGTTGTCCCAGCCCCTGACTCCGAATAGTGTTTAGCGTGTGCTCCAGCATGTAAATGACTGGAATTGTCATGCTGATAATGGCATTGTCAGCGCTAAACATACAGTTAGGTCCAGAAATATTTGGACAGTGACACAAGTTTTGTTATTTTAGCTGTTTACAAAAACATGTTCAGAAATACAATTATATATATAATATGGGCTGAAAGTGCACACTCCCAGCTGCAATATGAGAGTTTTCACATCCAAATCGGAGAAAGGGTTTAGGAATCATAGCTCTGTAATGCATAGCCACCTCTTTTTCAAGGCACCAAAAGTAATTGGACAAGGGACTCTAAGGGCTGCAATTTACTCTGAAGGCGTCTCCCTCGTTAACCTGTAATCAATGAAGTAGTTAAAAGGTCTGGGGTTGATTACAGGTGTGTGGTTTTGCATTTGGAAGTTGTTGCTGTGACCAGACAACATGCGGTCTAAGGAACTCTCAATTGAGGTGAAGCAGAACATCCTGAGGCTGAAAAAAAAGAAAAAATCCATCAGAGAGATAGCAGACATGCTTGGAGTAGCAAAATCAACAGTCGGGTACATTCTGAGAAAAAAGGAATTGACTGGTGAGCTTGGGAACTCAAAAAGGCCTGGGCGTCCACGGATGACAACAGTGGTGGATGATCGCCGCATACTTTGTTTGGTGAAGAAGAACCCGTTCACAACATCAACTGAAGTCCAGAACACTCTCAGTGAAGTAGGTGTATCTGTCTCTAAGTCAACAGTAAAGAGAAGACTCCATGAAAGTAAATACAAAGGGTTCACATCTAGATGCAAACCATTCATCAATTCCAAAAATAGACAGGCCAGAGTTAAATTTGCTGAAAAACACCTCATGAAGCCAGCTCAGTTCTGGAAAAGTATTCTATGGACAGATGAGACAAAGATCAACCTGTACCAGAATGATGGGAAGAAAAAAGTTTGGAGAAGAAAGGGAACAGCACATGATCAAAGGCACACCACATCCTCTGTAAAACATGGTGGAGGCAACGTGATGGCATGGGCATGCATGGCTTTCAATGGCACTGGGTCACTTGTGTTTATTGATGACATAACAGCAGACAAGAGTAGCCGGATGAATTCTGAAGTGTACCGGGATATACTTTCAGCCCAGATTCAGCCAAATGCCGCAAAGTTGATCGGACAGCGCTTCATAGTACAGATGGACAATGACCCCAAGCATACAGCCAAAGCTACCCAGGAGTTCATGAGTGCAAAAAAGTGGAACATTCTGCAATGGCCAAGTCAATCACCAGATCTTAACCCAATTGAGCATGCATTTCACTTGCTCAAATCCAGACTTAAGACGGAAAGACCCACAAACAAGCAAGACCTGAAGGCTGCGACTGTAAAGGCCTGGCAAAGCATTAAGAAGGAGGAAACCCAGCGTTTGGTGATGTCCATGGGTTCCAGACTTAAGGCAGTGATTGCCTCCAAAGGATTCGCAACAAAATATTGAAAAAAAAAATATTTTGTTTGGGTTTGGTTTATTTGTCCAATTACTTTTGACCTCCTAAAATGTGGAGTGTTTGTAAAGAAATGTGTACAATTCCTACAATTTCTATCAGATATTTTTGTTCAAACCTTCAAATTAAACGTTACAATCTGCACTTGAATTCTGTTGTAGAGATTTCATTTCAAATCCAATGTGGTGGCATGCAGAGCCCAACTCGCGAAAATTGTGTCACTGTCCAAATATTTCTGGACCTAACTGTATTCGTCACAGTGTCGAAACTGTGCAGAAGGGTGCATAGGTCCTTGATCTGAGACCACTCCATCAGAGTGATCTGCCCCACCTCTGCATCTCGTTGGCCCAGGCTATACGTCATGACGTATTGCACCAGGGCTCGACGGTGCTGCCACAGTCCCTGTAACATGTGGAGAGTCGATTTCCAGCGTGTCGCCACATCACATTTCAGGCGATGAACCGGCAGGCCGAAAGACTTCTGGAGCGATGCAAGTCGCTCAGAAGCGGCGGTTGAACGGCGGAAGTGAGCAGACAGTTTTCGTGCCCTGTTCAGAAGGCCATCTAGGCCGGGATAGTGTGTTAAAAGTTGCTGGACAACAAGGTTCAACACATGAGCCATACAAGGCACGTGTGTCACCTTGCCCAGGCGAAGGGCCGCACCCATGTTTGCAGCATTGTCGCACACGGCCTTACCAGGCTGCAGGCTGAGTGGAGACAACCATTTACCAAACTCAGTCTCCAGAGCTGCCCTCAACTCAGCCGCTGAGTGACTCTTATTTCCAAGACATTTCAAGCTAAAGACCACCTGATGCCATTGCGCTCTGCTGCCAGAATAGTAATGAGGGGTGCGTGATTCCTTCTGCGCAGTTAGAACGCTGGTGGCCTGACCAGGCAGACTTGGGGCGGACCCAGACGAGGTGGATGAGGCAGAAGCAGTGGCGGAACTTGGACAGACTTAGGATTGACACACAAGTCGTGGGGACGGCAAGACTTGTGCAGCAGACCCTTCACCATCTATCACCATAGTTACCCAGTGCCCAGTCAGCGACATGTAACATCCCTGTCCATGCTTACTGGTCCAAGTATCGGTGGTGAAATGCACCCGTTCACACACAGAGTTTCTCAAGGAAGCGGTGATGTTGTGTGCGACATGCTGGTGTAGCGCAGGCACACCTTTCTTAGAGAAGTAGTGGCGACTGGGCATCTGGTACTGGGGCACAGCGACAGACATAAGGTCTCTAAAATCCTGTGTGTCCACCAGGCGGAAAGGCAGCATTTCGGTAGCCAAGAGCTTACAGAGGGATAAAGTCAACCTCTTAGCTTTGTCATGGGTCGCAGGAAATGGCCTTTTATTTGTCCACATCTGAGGGACAGAGATCTGGCTGCTGTTTGTAGATGGTGGTGAGTAAGGTGTCCCTGAAAAAATTCAGGTTTGTGAGGAAAGTGCAGGCGTAGACATGATGTTGCCTTCATCAAACGTTGATGCTATCGATGTCTGAGAGAGCTGTACACACGCACTTGTTTCCCCTTCCAAACCAAATGACGACCTACCAAGCAAACTGCCTGTTGCGGTTACAGTGGTGGAAGTTGTGCGTGGAAAACCAGGTGCGACAGCTGTCCCCACAGTCCTTGAAAATGAAGAGCGCGCGGATGCACTTGAAGGGCCAGGCGGTGGATGGTTCGCTCTGCTAGACCGCATTGCAGCACGGTGAGCTTCCCACTGGGACATATGATATTTATTCATGTGACGATTCATGGAAGAAGTTGACAAACTCCTGAGGTTTTGCCCTCTACTAACAGAATCACGACAAATTTTACATATCACATGATTTGGACGATCTTTTTCTATGTCAAAAAAGGTCCAGGCTAGGCAAGGCTTAGAGGGAATGCGACCTGCTGAGCCCCCCCGACTAGTGCTCAGAGGCAGAGTGGTGGCTGAGGATGCAGTTGTAGTCGTGCTACCAGTACTACTCCTCTGTCCAGGAAGGCGCAAGGTGATTTCATCGTCAGTAGCATCCTCCACCGCCTCTGTTGACCTCCTCGAGTGCCTGACTGTGGGTTGACAGTAGGTGGGATCTAGAACTTCCTCATCAAGCGTTGTGTTTGAACTCCCCTCACCTTCAGACCAAGCCTCTTCCAGACGTGAACCAATATTTAAGTTGTCATCCCAATCTGGTATCTGTGTCTTATCATCATCAGTATGTTCCTCATTGTCTATAACAACAGGTGTTACAGTTTGCGAATAAGGGTCAACATTATGCTCAGAAACTTGGTCCTCACAGCCTGAATCAGAGTCACAAAGGTTCTGGGCATTACTGCAGACCATCATTTCCTGGTCTGTACTCACTGTAGCTTAGGAGCAGACCTCTGATTCCCAGGCTATAGTGTGACTGAACAGTTCTGCAGACTCAGCCATCTCAGTTCCACCATACTGTGCAGGGCGGATGGAGACTTCAGAGCTGGGAGAAAGCAAGTGTGATTGGGATGACAACTCAGAGGACTGGTGTTTTTTGGATGCAGTAGTTGAGGTGGCGGAGAGGGCACTTGTTGGACCACTTGATATCCATTCAAGCATTTTCTTTTTTTGGCCATCATCTAGCTTTGTTCCTGTTGCTCGTGTCCGTAAAAAAGGGAGCACATCGTATTGTCCACGGTAAGTAGTAGACATATTACTTTTGCTGGAAGATGGTCTATCTTCAGCAGATGTTAATGGAGCTTTGCCACCTTCCCCACGGACAAACCCTTTTCTTCGTTTTCCAACACGCCTCTTTCCCTTTCCACCAGCATGTGTCTTTTTGCCACTCATTTTGATTGCGACAAGATTGTGCACTTAAAATGTGGTAGTAAAAATTGAGAGGTGGTGTAGATTGCAGCGGTGGTCTATCTTTATTAACAGCAGAATAAACAACAATAACTATCCCTGACAATGCAACTACGGCCCTTAAACTGGCAGCATAGTTTGCTATTAGAATGGCTTAGTAACAATGAGTTTGAGTGTGCAATGCAGTGTTGCCGCAAATAGCTTTGCACCAGTGGGACAATAATGGAAGTCCAACAGCCACTTTTAGGATGACACTAAGTTTACTCACTGTTTGCTAGTGTAATGGCTTAGTAACAATGAGTTTGAGTGTGCAATGCAGAGGTGCTGCAAATAGATTTGCACTAGTGGGACACTAATGGAAGTCCAACAGCCACTTTTAGGATGCCACTAAGTTTCCTCTGTGTTTGCTAGTATAATGGCTTAGTAAAAATGAGTTTGAGTATGCAATGCAGTGGTACTGCAAATAGCTTGGCACCAGTGAGGCACAAATGGAGTACAACAGCCACTTTTAGGATGCCACTAAGTTTCCTTAGTGTTTGCTAGTATAATGGCTTAGTAACAATGAGCTTGAGTGTGTAAAGGGCTGGCGGGTACAGTTGCAGGGTTGTGGGTCTGTGTAGAGGAAAGGAAGCATCACTTTATATCCCTCCTAATGGTGGAATGCAGCGAGGAAGTCCCTGACCTTAGCTACACAGACGTTCTCATCTGTAGCTGTTAAAATTTCTTTCTACGGACCTGACTGTCACCTATGGCTCTGAGCCTGCTGTTATTAGCCCTTACAAGGGCTAAAAGAAACTTCTATCCGTTTTCTGTATAGCGCTGTGTGTAGAGCGTACACAGCAGTATCAGAGACAGGAGCTATGCCAGCGGTGACTGACACCCAGACGCAGAAGGCAGATAATGGCGTCCTGACGGGCAGATACCCGTTTTTATAATGCAGGGACATGTGACATGGACATCCTATCACACATGCCGTTGCTTCTCTGGCTAAAAGTCCACTTAGCTGTGTGTGTGTATGGGATTGGCTGACATGCTGGCCGGCCCCACTACACGCGCGCGCTTAGGGAAGGAAGACAAGGAAAAAAAAAATGGCGATCGCCATTATCCCTGCAGCAGTGATCTGAATGCGCTGTTCCCGCACACTATACGCTAAAATTTCATAATAATGTGAGTCACAGAGTGACTTACACTATTACAGCGGAAAGCTAGCTAGTAATTAGCTTGGCTTTTTGCTGCTAGAACTGTTCTCGAACGTAACTAAAACTATCGAGCTTTAGCAAAAAGCTTGAGTTCTAGTCAATCTAGAACAGCCCCCAAAATCACTCGAACCGCGAACTGGAGAACCACGAACCACGAACCGTGCTCAACTCTAGTCATGACGTTTCCTTTTGCCCTCACATCCATCCCCTACTTTAAAAAAAGAGTCCAACAATAAAATAATTATATATGTTACGTCCGGGTGGTGGAAGAACTGGACCGTACACCGATTTCCCCTGAGGAGGCAGCCAGGCCGGTCACCCCGCCAGAGGGTCCTGATGCACGGCAGCCGAAGCACTATAGGTAGCTGGACAGTCCGTAGAGGAGCAGGAAAGGTGGATGATGCTGAACCCACAGAGTTCTGGACGGTAGTCCGGGTGACGAGGCTCAGGGTCCGAGGTCGGGTTGTAGGGTCAGGCGGGATCCGGAACCTGTTGAGCGATGGAACGGGTCACCGAACGGAGCCAGGGACTGGAGACAGGCGGAGCTGCAGAGGTGGTGAGACATCCGCCGAAGTCACCGTCAGGGTCCAGGGATGGACTTGGTTCGGAGCGAATGGCGTGGCAGGACAGGCTCTACGAGACAGGACAGGGTTAATACAAGGCAAAGCACAGGGCAAAGCAATATGGGGACCTGAACACTAGCTTGCTAAACACGTAGAACAGGCCCCGCCCACCAGGAAAGAGAAACCTAATATACCCTGTACCTGTCTATGCAATATCCTGTTTCTGGGTGCTGGGCCTTTAAGAAAGGGTCAATGACCGCGCGCGCGCCCTAATGCGCATGCGCGAGGCCCGTGTGCCAGAAGCCAGTCCAGGAAGCGGTGAGGAGGAAGCAGGAGCGCCCAGCTGGGAGTCCCACGTCGCAGAGGAGCGCCGGGAGCGGGGAGCTGGACATATGGAGGCCGCAGGCGGGGAAGAGGAGGCCGGGACCGGAGTGGTGAGCAGGGGACGCCGCCGGGGAGCGGGCCACGGGGACCGGAGAACGGGACCAGAGGACCGGGAAGCGTGACAGTACCCCCTCCACCACGCCCCCCTCCCCGCAAGCGGGACAGGAAGGCACGAATCAGAGGAGTGCCAACATTCTCCCGGGGCTCCCAGGACCGATCCTCGGGACCATAACCCGCCCAGTCTGCCAGGAAGTATTGCTGACCTCGCACGGTCTTCATGGCCACGATATCCCTTACCGCATAGATGTCATCGTCAGCAATAGGAGGGGGAGCAGTACCGACCTCAGCAGAGAAGGGACCAAGGACAACAGGCTTGAGTAAGGAGACATGGAAGGAGTTGGGTATCCGCATCGTGGCCGGGAGCTGCAGCTTGTAGGAGACTGCATTGATCTTGCTGATGATCTTAAACGGCCCGATGTAGCGAGGACCCAACTTGTGCGAGGGTAACTTCAATCGGACATATCTGGATGCAAGCCAGACCAGATCACCTGGGGAGAAACACGGGGGATCCAGGCGCCTCTTGTCCGCATGTCTCTTCATCCGCAATGAAGCACGTTCTAGGGACGACTTGACAGAGTTCCATATAGCTGAAAAGTCCCGAACCAGAGCATCTGCTGCGGGGACGTCGGAAGCCGAGGATACTGGCAACGGGACAGAAGGCTGCAGTCCGTAAAAGATCTGAAAGGGAGAGCTGGAGGTGGCCTCACTGATGTGCTGGTTATGGGAGAATTCAGCCCAAGGTAGGAGCGTGGACCAATCGTCATGATGGATGTTGACGTAGTGGCGCAGGAAGGAGGTCAGGATCTGATTGACCCGTTCCACTTGGCCATTCGACTGAGGATCGTAGGCCGAAGAAAAGTCCAAGGACACTCCCAGATGTTTGCAGAGAGCCCTCCAGAAGCGCGAGGTAAACTGAGTTCCTCTGTCAGACTCAATGTGTGCGGGGAAGCCATGCAATCGGAATATGTGCTGTATGAAGGAGTCAGCTAGCTCCTGGGCAGAGGGCAGCCCTGCCATGGGAACGAAGTGGGCCATCTTTGAGAAGCGATCCACCACAACCCATATGACCGTATGTCCGGAGGATAAGGGTAAGCCCGTAATGAAGTCCATTGCGATATGTTGCCATGGAATGGAAGGAATGGGCAAAGGCAGAAGACGTCCATATGGTAGGTGCTTGGGTGTCTTGTTCCGGGCACAGGATGGACAGGCTGAGACGAAGGTTGCAACGTCTTTACGGAGGGACGGCCACCAGTAGTGACGGACAATCGTACTCCATGTCTTCTTCTGACCAGCATGGCCGGCGATCTTAGAAGCATGGCCCCAGTGCAGGACTCTCTGTCTGTCAGTATCTGAGACATAGGTTTTCCCAGGGGGTATCTGAGTTAGAGCGACAGGAGTCACCGGAATGACTTTACTGGGGTTGATGATGAGCTGGTATGTCTCCTCCTCCAACTCCACGGGCACGAAGGATCTGGACAGAGCGTCTGCCCGCACGTTCTTATCCGCAGGCCGAAAATGGAGTTGGAAATCAAATCGAGCAAAGAACAAGGACCAGCAGGCTTGTCGTGGATTCAGTCTTTGGGCAGACCGCAGGTACTCCAGATTCTTGTGGTCCGTGTATATGATTACAGGGTATACAGCTCCCTCCAAGAGGTAGCGCCATTCCTCCAAGGCCAGCTTCACGGCCAGTAGCTCCCGATCCTCAATGGTGTAGTTGCATTCGGGTGCCGAGAAGCTCTTGGAGAAGAATCCACAAGTGACCATCTTTCCTTTCTTGGAGGCCGCAGGTGGGGAAGAGGAGGCCGGGACCGGAGTGGTGAGCAGGGGACGCCACCGGGTAGCGGGCCACGGGGACCGGAGAACGGGACCAGGGGACCGGGAAGCGTGACAATATATTATTAATAAATATGAAATCTCAATAATCTTTTTATTAAAATTAAAAAAATTTTGTATGATTTATAGCAGGTTTTTTTTTTTCTTAAGGTTTAAATGGGCAAACTTTATTTATAAGTGTCTTTGTATTGAAAACGCATTCCATTATAAGCACTGAAAAAGCATATAAAACAAAAACGCACGAAAAATGCATGCGCATTTCCTGCGTTTTTGTGGCCAAAACCAAATTTGACAATGACAAATTCTGCCAGAGGATGCGTTCATTTCTGCAAGGTACTGGACGCAACGTGCGCCCATAGCCTTAGGGTATGCTTGGACTAGGGTATATGCTCTCATACGAAACATTGGCCCAGTTATGCAAATGACTCTCTGCTCAATCTCGGCTCTAAAGCCCACTACACACGCTTCAATATATCTCACAATCCGTCGTTGGGGTCAAGTTGTAAGTGACGCACATCCGGCATCGTTTGTGAGGTATCTGCGTGTGACAGCTACATGCGATCAGGATTGAACGCAAAACCGTTGATCGCAAACACATCGTATCATTCTCTAGAATTGAGCGTTTTGTTGCACGAACCTAGTCAATTGTAACGTGTGACATCCCTCATACGATTTTGATGTCTGATGCTATGTGCGCAGGTGTGCGCTCTGCACCGCAGCTTAAAAAAGGTCTGCTTCAGAGCGCAGCTGAAAAGCTGCGTTCTGAAGCGCCTCACAATGTCTGTCATGCACTAATCTCTGTCAGTCCGTCACTATCTCTGTCCCTCACTCTCTGTCCATGTCAGTCTATCCCCCTCTCTCATATACTCACCAATCCCCGATCCCCGGCGCTGCACAGCATTCACACTGCTCCGGTGGCTTTTACTGTTTTGAAAAAGCCGGCCGCCCATTAAACAATTTCGTATTCCCTGCTTTCCCCGCCCACCAGCGCCTATGATTGGTTACAGTGAGACACGCCCCCACTCTGAGTGACAGGTGTCACACTGCACCCAATCACAGCAGCCGGTGGGCGTGTCTATACTGTGTAGTGAAATAAATAATTAAATAATTAAAAAAAACGGCGTGCGGTTCCCCCCATTTTTAAAACCAGCCAGATAAAGCCATACGGCTGAAGGCTGGTATTCTCAGGATGGGGAGCTCCACGTTATGGGGAGCCCCCCACCCTAACAATATCAGCCAACAGCCGCCCAGAATTGCCGCATACATTATATGCGACAGTTCTGGGACTGTACCCGGCTCTTCCCGATTTGCCCTGGTGCGTTGGCAAATCAGGGTAATAAGGAGTTATTGGCAGCCCATAGCTGCCAATAAGTCCTAGATTAATCATGTCAGGCGTCTATGAGACACCTTCCATGATTAATCTGTAAGTTACAGTAAATAAACACACACACCAGAAAAAATCCTTTATTAGAAATAAAAACACACACATATACCCTGGTTCACCACTTTAATCAGCCCCAAAAAGCCCTCCTTGTCCGGCGTAATCCAGGATGATCCAGCGTCGCATCCAGCGCTGCTGCATGGAGGTGACCGGAGCCGCAGCAGACACAGCCGCTCCGGTCACCTCCACGCAGGTAATGAAAACAGCCGCGCGATCAGCTGCTGTCACTGAGGTTACCCGCTGTCACTGGATCCAGCGGTGGATGCAGCGGTGGCCGCGGGTAACCTCAGTGACAGCAGCTGATCGCGCGGCTGTGTTCATTTGCTGTGTGGAGGTGACCAGAGCGGCTGTGTCTGCTGCGGCTCCGGTCACCTCCATGCAGCAGCGCTGGATGCGACGCTGGATCATCCTGGATTACGCCGGACAAGGAGGGCTTTTTGGGGCTGATTAAAGTGGTGAACCAGGGTATATGTGTGTGTTTTTATTTCTAATAAAGGATTTTTTCTGGTGTGTGTGTTTATTTACTGTAACTTACAGATTAATCATGGAAGGTGTCTCATAGACGCCTGACATGATTAATCTAGGACTTATTGGCAGCTATGGGCTGCCAATAACTCCTTATTACCCCGATTTGCCAACGCACCAGGGCAAATCGGGAAGAGCCGGGTACAGTCCCAGAACTGTCGCATATAATGTATGCGGCAATTCTGGGCGGCTGTTGGCTGATATTGTTAGGGTGGGGGGCTCCCCATAACGTGGAGCTCCCCATCCTGAGAATACCAGCCTTCAGCCGTATGGCTTTATCTGGCTGGTTTTAAAAATGGGGGGAACCGCACGCCGTTTTTTTTAATTATTTAATTATTTATTTCACTACACAGTATAGACACGCCCACCGGCTGCTGTGATTGGGTGCAGTGTGACACCTGTCACTCAGAGTGGGGGCGTGTCTCACTGTAACCAATCATAGGCGCTGGTGGGCGGGGAAAGCAGGGAATACGAAATTGTTTAATGGGCGGCCGGCTTTTTCAAAACAGTAAAAGCCGCCGGAGCAGTGTGAATGCCGTGCAGCGCCGGGGATCGGGGATTGGTGAGTATATGAGAGAGGGGTGCTAACTCCAGTAACTTAGGAGATTAGCGGTCACCGGTGAGTCTTCACTGGTGACCGCTAATCAGGATGCGACACAGACAGAGCCGCAGCATCACAATGAAGTCGGGTGAAGTTCACCCGAGTTCATTCTGATAGTGCGGCTCTGTCTGTGTCTGCTGTCATCTGCCATTCAGCTCTGCTACATGGCTGTCTGTGTCTGCTGTTAGCGGCCATGTGTCACGCTCCCCGGGTCCTCGGCTCCCCTTCCCGGGTCCTCACCCCCGCTCCCCGGCTCACCTGCCACGCTCCCCGCTCTCCAGCCTCCGGTGTCCGTCCTTCCTAGGCCCCCTGGTCCCCGATCCCGGCGCCCGACGGCTTCCCAGGTCCTGGCCGGCTCCCCTGCGTCCTCCTCTCAGCCTCCTTCCCTGGCTTCTGGCACCCGGGCGGCGCGCATGCGCATTAGGGCGCGAGCGCGGTCACTGACCCTTTCTTAAAGGGCCAGCGTCCATTAACAGGAAATGAGGCTAATCAGGTACAGGGTATAAAGGGGTTTATTGTCCAAGGGGGCGGGGCCTGATCTTCGTGTTTTCCAAGCTAGGAGTCAGGTCTCCTTGTGTCTTCGTGCCATACTCACGTATCTCTCTTCTAGAGCTGATCCTGCCTCGCCATCCGGTTCTGCTGAATCCCGAACCCCGCACGCTGTCCGTCTGCCATCTGACAGTCCGTACCATCTCGGATCCCTGCGGTGACCTGTCATCTCGCTCCACAAGGTTCCGGACCCTGCCTGACATCATCTCGGCTTCCAAACCTGAGCTACGTCACCCGGACTACCATCTGTGACTCCGTGGTCCCAGGGACTTCTCCGTTACCTTCACGTGCACGGACTGTTCTGCTATCCATAGTGCTTCAGCTACCGGACTCCTACCACCATCTTAGAGTTCGGCCCAGTGGATCCACCTCCTGGGTCTGCCCGACCGCCTGGCCCTGACAGTATGATCAGGCCATGGATCCCGCTGCAGCACTAGCGGCCTTGCAAGAGGAACTCCAACGCCAGCGTGAAGTCCAGACCCGCATGCTGAACTTTATGACTTCCGTGGACGCCCGCCTGAATACGTTACAAGCGGCAGTTACGCCTTCAGCATCCCGGGCCTCCACTAGTCAATCCACGGCTCCCGCACCCGTGGCCGCCTCTTCGGATGCTTCCCGACTCCGTTTGGCTTCACCACCTCGTTATGCCGGAGATCCCAAGACCTGCAGGGGCTTCATAAACCAATGTTCCCTTCATTTCACGCAGCTGCCACATTTGTTCACCTCCGACCAAGCCAAGGTCGCCTTCATAATGTCCCACCTAGAGGGCGAGGCACTGGCGTGGATGAACCCCTTGTGGGAGAAGGAGGACTCTATGACCAAGGATCTTCAAGAGTTCCTGCAGGCCTTCCGCAGCACCTTTGACGAGCCGGGACGCGCCTCTGCGTCTGCTTCATCCCTTCTCCGCTTACGTCAAGGAACACTGACGGTGGGCCAATACGCCATCCGTTTCCGCACGTTGGCTTCAGAACTCGGGTGGAATAATGAGGCCCTAACAGCCGCCTTCTGGGAAGGACTCTCGAGTCGCATCAAAGATGAGTTGGCGGGTCGTGACGTGCCCTCCACCCTAGATGCCCTGATTGCCCTAGCAACTCGAGTGGACATTCGTTTTCAGGAGCGCTCCAAGGAGCTGTCTCGTGAGAGACGTCCGGTACGGCATTCTTCTCCTCCACAGAAACCCTCCACACCTCAGTCATCATCAGCTGGGATTCCCGTCCACGAGCCCATGCAGATCGACCGAGTACGGCAGTCTGAACAACGTCGAGCAGAGCGACTCGCCAAGGGTCTCTGCTTTTACTGCGGAGAGGGCACTCACCTCCTACGCTCCTGTCCGGAAAGGCCGGGAAACTCCAAAGCCTAGGGTTGGTAGGAGAGGCCACCCTAGGTGCTGGGACTCTCTCAGACCCGGTTACGTGGACTGTGCAAGTAACAACGGGAGAGACGCGTTTCACGGCTGAGGCATACCTCGATTCCGGGGCAGCAGGCAATTTCATCCAGCAAGCCACGGTGGACAAGTACCAGCTGCCTGTTACTCCACTTGACAAACCCCTCATGATAGCCTCTGTGGATGGGAGACCCCTCTCTGATACCATCTCCTGGGTCACCAGGCCGGTCAAACTGCGTATCGGTGCCCTTCACACCGAGAACATCGCTCTCTACGTCCTCCCACACATGTCCCATCAAATCCTGCTGGGACTTCCCTGGTTGCGGACACACGAACCATCAGTCAGCTGGGGCACTGGCGAAATCACCCGATGGGGCTCTGCCTGTCATGAGAAGTGTCTGAAGTCCATACAACCCATCCGATGACCTCCGGTTCCAGAGAACCTACCGGAACTGCCCTCGGCCTATTGGTCCTTCGCAGACGTTTTTGACAAAAAGGAGTCTGAAGTACTTCCGCCACACCGTCCCTACGATTGCGCCATCGACCTGCTCCCCGGAACAACACCACCTCGAGGACGGATATATCCGTTGTCTCCAGCCGAAACCAGAGCCATGTCTACCTACATCACAGAGAGCCTGGCAAGGGGATTCATCCGGAGATCCTCCTCTCCTGCGGGAGCAGGCTTCTTCTTCGTTAAGAAGAAAGAGGGTGACCTACGCCCATGCATTGACTACCGGGGTTTGAATCAGATCACCGTAAAAAACAAGTACCTTCTGCCGCTCATCCCCGAATTGTTCGACCGGCTCAGAGGAGCCCGTGTGTTCACCAAACTGGATCTTCGGGGTGCCTACAACCTAGTTCGTATTCGCTCTGGGGACGAATGGAAGACTGCGTTTAATACTCGCGATGGGCACTATGAATACTGCGTGATGCCCTTCGGCCTGTGTAACGCTCCTGCCGTCTTCCAAGAATTGGTGAACGACATTTTCCGGGACCTCCTCTACGTCTGTGTAGTAGTTTATCTGGATGACATCCTTGTCTTCTCTCCGGACCTCCAGACCCACAGAGAGAACGTACAGCTGGTTCTACAAAGACTGAGAGAGAATCGTCTCTACGCCAAATATGAGAAGTGTGTCTTTGAGCAGTCTTCTCTCCCCTTTCTGGGGTACATCATCTCTGATACTGGACTGCAGATGGATCCCAAGAAGGTCTCCGCCATTCTCAACTGGCCTCCTCCTTCTGGACTGAAGGCAATCCAATGCTTCCTGGGATTCGCCAACTACTACCGCCAGTTTATCCCTCACTTCTCTGCCCTGACTGCTCCTCTCTCCGCTTTGACCAAAAAGGAGGCTAATCCAAAGGACTGGTCACCTGCGGCCGACGCCGCGTTTTGCTCTCTGAAGCGAGCATTTGCCTCCTCTCCTGTACTCCACCGACCGGAATTAAACCGCCAGTTCACCTTGGAGGTGGATGCCTCCTCCTCGGGAGCCGGAGCAGTGCTCATGCAGAAGTCCTCCTCCGGTAAGATGGTGACTTGCGGTTTCTTCTCCAAGAGCTTCTCAGCGCCTGAACGTAATTACACCATCGGTGACCGAGAACTATTGGCGGTCAAACTGGCTCTGGAGGAGTGACGCTACCTCCTGGAAGGAGCAGTATACCCCGTGATTATCTACACGGACCATAAGAACCTGGAATACCTGCGGTCCGCTCAGCGACTGAACCCACGGCAAGCCAGGTGGTCCTTATTCTTTGCCAGATTTGATTTCCAGCTCCATTTCAGACCCGCGGACAAGAATGTACGCGCTGATGCCTTGTCTAGGTCTCTCATGCCCATGGAGCAGGAGGAAGAGACTACCCAACCTATCATCTCTCCTAGCAAGATTATTCCGGTGGCTCCTGTCACCCTGGCCCAGATACCGCCCGGGAAGACCTATGTCTCTGAGACTGACAGGCAAAAAGTGTTACACTGGGGTCATGCCTCAAAAACAGCCGGTCATGCAGGCCAGAAGAGAACATGGGGTGCGATTGTACGTCACTACTGGTGGCCATCCCTTCGCACGGACGTCGCTGCTTTTGTCTCTGCCTGCCCCTCATGTGCCAGGAACAAGACGCCCAAACACCTGCCCTATGGCCGTCTTCTGCCTCTGCCGATACCCTCAGTTCCGTGGCAACACATAGCGATGGACTTTATTACGGACTTGCCATTATCCTCCGGGCACACAGTCATATGGGTCGTGGTGGATCGGTTCTCCAAAATGGCTCACTTCGTCCCTATGACCGGACTGCCCTCTGCTCAGGAACTCGCGGAAGCCTATATACATCACATCTTCCGCTTGCATGGCTTTCCATCCCACATCGTGTCCGACAGAGGAACTCAGTTCACCTCCCGCTTCTGGAGGGCGCTCTGCAAACATCTGGGAGTGACTCTGGACTTTTCTTCTGCTTACCATCCTCAGTCTAATGGCCAAGTGGAGAGGGTCAATCAAATCTTGACCTCCTTCTTACGTCACTATGTCAACGCCCATCACGACGACTGGTCCACGCTTCTGCCTTGGGCTGAATTCTCCCATAACCACCACATCAGTGAGTCGTCCTCCAAATCTCCCTTCCATGTCGTTTACGGACTTCAGCCCTCCGTCCCATTGCCTATATCCCCTTCTTCGGATGTCCCTGCTGCTGATACTGTAGCCCGTGACTTCGCTACCATTTGGGACTCTGTCAAGGCGTCCCTTGGGCGCGCTTCCCAGCGGATGAAGAAACACGCTGACAAGAGGCGTCTGGACCCTCCGTGTTTCTCTCCTGGTGACCTGGTCTGGCTTGCTTCCCAGTATATCCGATTGAAGATACCTTCCTACAAGCTGGGTCCTCGCTACATCGGGCCGTTTAAGGTCCTCACCAAAATCAACGAGGTCTCCTACAAGTTACAGCTCCCGGCCACGATGAGGATACCCAACTCATTCCACGTCTCCCTGCTCAAGCCGGTGGTCCTTGGTCCATTCTCCGCTGCTGCCAGTCCGGCTCCTCCACCTATTGCCGATGACGACATCTATGCGGTAAGGGATATCGTGGCCATGAAGACCGTTCGAGGCCGGCAGTTCTTCCTGGTGGACTGGGAAGGGTATGGTCCTGAGGATAGGTCCTGGGAGCCCAGGGAGAACGTGGGCACTCCTCTGATCCGTGCCTTCATGTCCCGGTTGCGGGGAGGGGGGCGTGGGGGGGGGGGTACTGTCACGCTCCCCGGGTCCTCGGCTCCCCTTCCCGGGTCCTCACCCCCGCTCCCCGGCTCACCTGCCACGCTCCCCGCTCTCCAGCCTCCGGTGTCCGTCCTTCCTAGGCCCCCTGGTCCCCGATCCCGGCGCCCGACGGCTTCCCAGGACCTGGCCGGCTCCCCTGCGTCCTCCTCTCAGCCTCCTTCCCTGGCTTCTGGCACCCGGGCGGCGCGCATGCGCATTAGGGCGCGAGCGCGGTCACTGACCCTTTCTTAAAGGGCCAGCGTCCATTAACAGGAAATGAGGCTAATCAGGTACAGGGTATAAAGGGGTTTATTGTCCAAGGGGGGCGGGGCCTGATCTTCGTGTTTTCCAAGCTAGGAGTCAGGTCTCCTTGTGTCTTCGTGCCATACTCACGTATCTCTCTTCTAGAGCTGATCCTGCCTCGCCATCCGGTTCTGCTGAATCCCGAACCCCGCACGCTGTCCGTCTGCCATCTGACAGTCCGTACCATCTCGGATCCCTGCGGTGACCTGTCATCTCGCTCCACAAGGTTCCGGACCCTGCCTGACATCATCTCGGCTTCCGAACCTGAGCTACGTCACCCGGACTACCATCTGTGACTCCGTGGTCCCAGGGACTTCTCCGTTACCTTCACGTGCACGGACTGTTCTGCTATCCATAGTGCTTCAGCTACCGGACTCCTACCACCATCTTAGAGTTCGGCCCAGTGGATCCACCTCCTGGGTCTGCCCGACCGCCTGGCCCTGACACCATGTAGCAGAGCTGAATGGCAGATGACATAGTAAAAACGCATCCCTACACATTACACACGCTTGTCAAGTCAATAAATAAAAAAAAAAAAGGTGCCCAATGCATACGTCACAGAGCACATGATCTAAAGGATCGCACATAACATTGATCAATTTAACATAGACTACTAACGCTCGTGTGACAGCAAATGAACGACCAACGTGAAATCTCATAGATCCCGTATGCAGCCTGGGCGTTTCACATCGCAAATGCGATTGTACAACTAATTGCAACGTGTAAAGTGGGCTTTAGTTTGAGTGGAGTGTCACTTACTGTGATCTGATTCTATCGCATGTGAGAATCAGAGAACAGGTGCGGAGAAAATGGAGAACTTGATTTCTCCATCTTATCCATTGTCTGTGCCGGCATAAATTGGATTGCACCTGGATGACATCCGTACAGTTTTTTTTGATGTTTTTGTATGGGTGCATAGACAGAAATGGGAGCGCATCGTCTGATATACACTGCCAATTGCAGCATGCAGAGTATTTTTTCTCATGGAAATCAGCATGAAAAAAAACCGCTAGTCGGAATTGCACCATATTATAACAATGGGCCATGTGCTAGTTAATAAAATGAGCAATCCCTTATTGTAGGAATTCAGGGGGCTTTACACGCTACGATATCGTTAATGTTTGGTCGCCAGGGTCAAGTTGTTAGTGACGCACATCCGGCGTCATTAACGATATCGCAGCGTGTAATACTTACCAGCGACCTTAGGCGACCTCAAAAATGGTGAAAATCGTTCACCATGGAGAGGTCGTCCCAAAGTCAAAAATCGGTAAGGGTTGTTTAGCGTTGTGGTTCATCGCTCATGCGGCAGCACACATCGCTGTGTGTGACACCGCATGAGCGAGGAACGTCTCCTTACCTGCCGCCGGCCCCAATGAGGAAGGAAGGAGGTGGGCGGAATGTTGCGTCCTGCTCATCTCCGCCCCTCTGCTTTGATTGGCCGGCCGCTTAGTGACGTTGCGGTGACGTCACTGTGATGCCGAACGTCCCTCCCCCTTGAAGGAGGCATTGTTCGGCAGTCACAGCGACGCCGCTGACCAGGTAAGTATGTGTGACGCTGCGTAGTGATAATGTTCGCTACGGCAGCAATCACAAACAATCGCATGCGCGACGGGGGCGGGTACTTACACGGTCGCTATCGCTAGAAGTTGCTAGCGATATCGCTACCGTGTAAAGCCCCCTTTCGTCTTCTACAGCCTGACAACCTATCAGGCTCAAGTCTTTCTGCATAGACAGTATGTCAGTCTCTGGCTGGCTGTAAAGTGCAGGGTAACATCATCATTTATGAGATCCCACCTGCCAGCTGTTAAAAACCTTGTCTTGCCACAAATTCTACCCTTTTTGTTCATCTATATTTTCCCCATGCAGCTGAAGATAATATTTCTATTTTACATGGAAGAGTGATGATATTTTACAATGATTAGTCTAGATTTACAAAATGAAACTAAATACGCCAAGTCTGCTTTAACTTGCACTAAAAAACTAGTTTTTGGTGAGTTTTTCATGCTGTGTGTTTTCGTAGCATCTTACAGTTCCATCAAAGTGGATGGGATTTATAGTAATCTCCTGCCCACAGTTCTTTAAACTCAGTGTAAACTGACCTGCGCTGCATTTAAAATCCACAACATTAATTTCTCTTGAGAGAACGCTAAGTTTTATGTACAGATTTTCCATATAGAATTGCCTTCGATGTGTAAAATCCAGAGGTAACAAATGTTGAAGCATTTTAGTGTGTTTCAGCTGCTAAAAATGCATGAAATTCACACATAACTATTGAGAACATTTTCCAAGAGACAAATACCAGGAAGTATAAAAAACAAAGCAGCTTTATTTAAAACATAACATATCAACAAGAGTGAAAAAACAGAGATCCAAAAACGCAGTCAAAAAGCATGTAAAACAACGCACACAAAAACACAATTAAAAAAAGCAAGTAACCTAATTTACACAATTAGTGCAGAAAATCTGTAACATCAAAAACTAACCCAATACTCATCATGGAATGTAGCCTTTCATGGCTTGAACCCCATTTGTTATGTGTTCTAACTCAATCAAAAACTGTGGAGTGGTTTATTCATGAAAAGGCCATGTCTTTGAAGGAAAGGGGCAATGCCTGAGCTGCTACACGGTAGTATTATTATTATTATTTACTATTATAGCACCATTTATTCCATGGCGCTTTACAAGTGAAAGAGGGTATACGTGCAACAATCATTAACAATACAAGACAGACTGGTATAGGAGGAGAGAGGACCCTGCCTGTGAGGGCTCAGTCTACAGGAATGGGTGATGGTACAATATGTGAGGACAGAGCTGGTTGCGCAGTGGTGTTCTGGACTGAGGGTTATTGTAGGTTGTAGGCTTGTTGGAAGAGATGGGTCTTCAGGGTCCTCTTGAAGCTTTCCACGGTAGGGGAGAGTCTGATATGCTGAGGTAGAGCGTTCCAGACTATGGGGGAGGCACGGGAGAAATCTTGTACGCGATTGTGGGAAGAGGAGATAAGAGAGGAGTAGAGAAGGAGATCTTGTGAGGATCTGAGGTTGCGTGCAGGTAGGTACCTAGAGACAGCAGTATGCCATAATTACACAGTTGTAAGTAAAGACACTAATAAGTGGTGCATAAATGCACTATAAAATTATAACACATCAAACACCATGAGCCAATTTGAAAAAGTTGATTATATAAAAGAAGTATTCCCGTTATTTATTTATTTTTTTATTAAATCTGTGTGTATATATGCATGTGATGTAGTGTGTATGTGTTAATATACTCCTCTACCTCTGTGCTCTCCAGTGTCAAGGGCTGTTCTTCTCCTCTACTGAGTGACATCAGACTGCAGACTCTCCGGATCATGCTGTGCTCGGTGTGACTAAAAGTGACTTTTACAATGTAAGTCTATGGAGCGTTACAACAAGGCACCATAGGCTTACGCTGCAAAAGAGACTCTCGACTCATGCACAGAGTGAGACAAATAGTCAAAATTGCAATGTCGTCACTGAGAAACAAAAAATAACAGCTCTGGACAATGGAGAGAACTGAGGTAGAGTGTATTCACACATTCGTAAGATACATATATACACAAATTTAATAAGCAATGTGGAATGGTGCACCGTTGCAGGGTTTGCCTAGATATGCTTCCTCGTGTGCATCTAGGATCCAAGCAGCGACTCACGGCAGTGAAACAAATGTCCAAAGAAAAGGGAAAAAAATAGTCCAGCTGCAAATCCTCTGGATATGATAAAAAATTACCTTTTATTCTAACATTTAACCCCTTCACGACCATGGACGGATATATCCGTCATGGAGCGTGTCCCGTTAAGCCCCGCCCCCTGCCGCGGGCAGGCGGCGGTCGGCACACATATCAGCTGTTTTCAACAGCTGACATGTGTGCCTGCTAGCCGCGGGTGGAATCGCTTCCACCCGCGGCCATTAACCCCTTAAATCTTGCTGCCAAAGTCTGGCAGCAAGATCTAAATGCGCGCGGCCATGTTTTTCACTTACCGCCGCCCCCACCGGAAGTCACGTGCGGGATCACGTGACTATCGGTGGTTGCCATCATAGCACAGGGTCATGTGATGACGCCTGCAGCTACGAAATTTCACTTTCGTTTTCCCTCGGCCGAAAGCAGAGGGAAAAAGAAAGTGACTGTATCTGCTGTTTACAGCTGTATCGCTGTGATCAGCAGATAGATAATAGCGATCGGATTGCTGATCGCTATAGCCCCCTAGGGGGACTAGTAAAATAAAAAAAAAAAGTAAAAACAATTTTTAAAAATTAAAAAAAAAAAAAAAAACCTAAAAGTTCAAATCACCCCCCTTTCCCCCCATTGAAAATTAAATGGTTAAAAAATAAATAAATCTACACATATTTGGTATCGCCACGTTCAGAAATGCCCGATCTATTAAAATATAAAATCAATTAATCTGATTGGTAAACGGCGTAGTGGCAAAAAAATTCCAAACGCCAAAATTAAGTTTTTTGGTCGGCGCAAGTTTTACGCAAAATGCAATAACAGGCGATCAAAACGTAGCATCTGCGCAAAAATGGTACCATTAGAAACGTCAGCTCGAGACGCAAAAAATAAGCCATCACGGAGCCATAGATCCCAAAAAATAAGAACGCTACATGTTTCAGAAAATGGCGCAAAACATGCGCCACTTTTATTGGACAAACTTGTGATTTTTTTTAACCCCTTAGACACAAGTAAACCTATACATGTTTGGAGTCTACAAACTCGCACCGGCCTCAGGCATCATACCCACACATCAGTTTTACCATATAGTGAACAACGTGAATAAAACATCCCAAAAACTATTGTGCCATCACACTTTTTTTGCAATTTTTCCGCATTTGGAATTTTTTTGCTGTTTTCCAGTAAACCATATGGTAAAACGTATGGTTTAATTTAAAAGTACAACTTGTCCCGCAAAAAACAAGCCCTCATATGGCAAGATTGACGGAAAAATAAAAAAGTTACGGCTCTCGGAAGAAGAGGAGCAAAAAACAAAAACGCAAAAACGGAAAGTGCCCCGTGGCTGAAGGGGTTAAAAACTGACACAATACACGGGCAATTTCATACTGACTATATGGGTGGCAGGTTACAAAGATGAGCGTTTCGGCATTTCCTTCCTCAGGTCTATGTAACCTGCCACCCGTATAGCCAGTATGAATTTGCCCATGTATTGTGTCAGTTTTTAAATGTTAGAATAAAAACTTATTTTTTATAATATCTGGAAGATTCCCAGCTGGACTATTTTTACACAAATTTAATTAATAAATACAATAAATGGGAGTGCTTTTTTAAGTCTGCATAGTCAATTCTCCCATTGTCAAAAAATGTGTCAGTTTTAATAAATCTCCGCCAATCTGTGTGGGCTAAAACATGCTATATCTGTATATTTTAAATTTAAACTTAGTGTTTTTTTACTATGTCATGAGCATTAATTTCAACAGTGATGGAAGAAACGATCATTGAATAATAGTAAGAATTTGGCTGTAATTATTGCTGCTGAATGTGGATAGTATTTTTTCTCTATATAACAAAAATACCTTTATCTAACACTAAAACATTTCGCAAAAAATCTAAAAAGAGAAAAAATTGAAAAAAAACTAACAACCATGTTCGGAACACGTCTACACCCAAACTTTGAAGATTTTACTCAGTAAGACAACAATCAATCATTTCACATTTCATACTCGATGGCATCAATCTACTTTGACAGTCTAAAATGGGCCACAATCACTTTCTGTTGAGCTTGGAGTAGAAACTTGGCAGGGAGCAATCATGTGTGTCTTTCTCTATAGCAATTAACTTTGCGAGGACTGTACGCTTAATTATTTTATTAAAGACCACATTTTTACATGAAAACTTAATGACCTAACTAATTTCACCTGTTCCATAATAATAGCATACAACACAAACCTACTTCAAGGTTTCCCTTTTTATCAGTTTCTATGGAAGGAATAACCTTGCCGAATGATTTCAGAAATACTAGATAAACTGTCCATATACTGGAGCATGGGTGTCATTATAATAGCAGAATCCACACTAGTCATTATTCCCTTATAGATAAAAAGAATTTACATAAAATGAATTTACATAAAGATTTAACATTTCATGACCTAATGCAACAAAACATCATGGTGCAGAAAAGTAGAATTTAATACCTAACTTAACATGTTCTTTCGCTTTTGCTATTGATAAGGTCATCAATATCATTACAGTGGGGTCGCCAGAAAAAAGTGAAGCATGGTCTGATGGAGCGCTATGGAGGCTACAGAGATGTAAAAGTTCAATGGTCTTTATTAATTCACATAAACCACCTGTGGTTTATGGGAAATTTTACATCCCTGTAGCCTCCATAGCGCTCCATCAGACCGTGCTTCACTTTTTTCTGGCAATTTTCTTCCCCTTGGGGATTCACGGTAAGAGCTGCTTGGATGGAGGCTATACTCGTAACCAGAAATACTGACACCCAGTGACTCCTCCGGATCAGCCGCACGGGAGGCTTTCCTCTTGGAAGGCTCCTCTGGAGAAACTCCCCGGCAGCAGGAAACCTCGACCCTGACTGGCATGGCAGCACGAGTGGTTTATCTCCTGGAAGGATCTCCTGGTTTCAGTCTCTGACAGCGCATGTATAATAACACTCACGTCTTTTACCAGGGTTGTGCAAGGGCTGCACATCCTTATCCGGTGAGCAAATTTTAACTATTTGTTCTCACCGTTTACATTGTGTCCCTACACATGCACTCCTTGTTTTCATTTCTATTCATTACAGTGGGGTTGGACACACAGGACTCCAAAAGATCATCTATTTTCAGAGCCAGGTGCTCTGCAATAAATGTAGCAGGAACTAAAATATTGATGAAAGCTGTGCAATTTATTTCCACAACTGATTACATATGGACTCTGTCAGCAATGGTGGGGTGAGTGTCAGGTGTTGGATCCATAATAATCTGATATCACTCAACAACATCATTGTAGTACAAAAATCCTTTAAATGGATTATTTAAAGGAACTTATTAACAGCTCAATTGTGCACTGACTATATAGCATCTCAGCAACAAGTTCCTAAAAGGCAAGATGGAGAGTATGTAAATAAAGGATATGGGATCTCTTTGGGGGCAATTTTTTAGCTATATGTAATGTGGACTGAAATAAATGTTTTCTATATGGTTTGATTAAATTTCCTAAACCAATTCTACAGCCTTAACACTAGAAGTCCAAGAAATTTCCAGCTCCCCCCTGAAGTCCCGAAAGAGGGTCAAATGACCCTTAGACTATCTTTTTATTCAGAATCAAAACAAAATATGAATTTGAAAATTTTTATCTTGCAGATGAGAAGACTCCTCTACCACAAAAGAGAGCTCGGTTGGCGAGTGAGCCGACAGAGACCGCAAATCCTTCAGGTCATTTGACCCGTCTCTGGGTTCCAAAGGTAGAAATGTTAAATGACCTTTCTCTGGGACTTCTAGTGTTAATGTATCACAGTTTGTAACCCTTACAGTCATATGAAAAAGTTTGGGCACCCCTATTAATGTTAACCTTTTTTCTTTATAACAATTTGGGTTTTTGCAACAGCTATTTCAGCTTCATATATCTAATAACTAGTGATGAGCGAGCATGCTTGTCACTACTCGGTACTCGCACGAGTATCGCTGTACTCGGGCTGCTCGGCGGGGACCGAGTAATCTCGCGATACTCGTGCTGTACTCGTGGTCTTCATTTCTGCATGTTGGCGCTCTTTTGAGAGCCAGCCCTCATGCAGGGATTGGCTGGCAGACCACTGCAATGCCACAGCCCTGTTAGTTGTGGAATTGCAGTGATTGGCCGGCCTGCACAGCGTGACCGAGCCTTTATATCGGCCGGCGCGCTGTGCTCTGCTCACAACTATCCAGACAGTCAGTGCAGGGAGAGTGTCGCTGATTCAGGGAAAGCTTTGCGGCCCTTTATAGTTAGTTCCGGAGCAGGGCTGCAAACAGTGTGACCAGAAGTCCTTCTCAGGACTATTCTAGTTGTATACAGGCAGGCAGGGTATAGCCAGGTCGGAGTACAGTAGCAGAGTCCTTCTCAGGACTATTGTTGCTATATACAGGCAGGGTATAGCCAGGTCGGAATACAGGCTAGTGACCAGAAGAGTCCTTGTCAGGACTATTGTAGCAGTATACAGGCAGGCAGGCAGGGTAGTGGTGACCGTATACCAGCCTTCATCATATCTGGGGCTGGTGTACACAGTGTAAAACAGTCCAGATAGTGTCAGACTTCTCAGTAATTGT
The DNA here is from genome assembly GCF_048569485.1 of Anomaloglossus baeobatrachus. Taxonomy (NCBI): domain Eukaryota; kingdom Metazoa; phylum Chordata; class Amphibia; order Anura; family Aromobatidae; genus Anomaloglossus; species Anomaloglossus baeobatrachus. The sequence continues at coordinate 163,581,147 of NC_134353.1, forward strand.
CGCTCCTAAAAACCAGTTAGGTTCTTATTGCGTCCGTGCTTGCATTTAAAAACAGCACGTGTGTGGCAGTCAGTGGCAGCGTACAGGTGCGCGTTTTGCACAAACTATTATATAACGCACAAGTCTAGTGTATAATACACGTCAGTCAGCAGTGTCTGATAGTGTCAGACTTCTCAGTAATTGTCGCTCCTAAAAACCAGTTAGGTTCTTATTGCGTCCGTGCTTGCATTTAAAAACAGCACGTGTGTGGCAGTCGGTGGCAGGGGACAGGTGCGCGTTTTGCACAAACTATTATATAACGCACAAGTCTAGTGTATAATAATACACGTCAGTCAGCAGTGTCTGATAGTGTCAGACTTCTCAGTAATTGTCGCTCCTAAAAACCAGTTAGGTTCTTATTGCGTCCGTGGTTGCATTTAAAAACAGCACGTGTGTGGCAGTCGGTGGCAGGGGACAGGTGCGCGTTTTGCACAAACTATTATATAACGCACAAGTCTAGTGTATAATACACGTCAGTCAGCAGTGTCTGATAGTGTCAGACTTCTCAGTAATTGTCGCTCCTAAAAACCAGTTAGGTTCTTATTGCGTCCGTGCTTGCATTTAAAAACAGCTCGTGTGTGGCAGTCGGTGGCAGGGGACAGGTGCGCGTTTTGCACAAACTATTATATAACGCACAAGTCTAGTGTATAATAATACACGTCAGTCAGCAGTGTCTGATAGTGTCAGACTTCTCAGTAATTGTCGCTCCTAAAAACCAGTTAGGTTCTTATTGCGTCCGTGCTTGCATTTAAAAACAGCACGTGTGTGGCAGTCGGTGGCAGGGGACAGGTGCGCGTTTTGCACAAACTATTATATAACGCACAAGTCTAGTGTATAATAATACACGTCAGTCAGCAGTGTCTGATAGTGTCAGACTTCTCAGTAATTGTCGCTCCTAAAAACCAGTTAGGTTCTTATTGCGTCCGTGGTTGCATTTAAAAACAGCACGTGTGTGGCAGTCGGTGGCAGGGGACAGGTGCGCGTTTTGCACAAACTATTATATAACGCACAAGTCTAGTGTATAATACACGTCAGTCAGCAGTGTCTGATAGTGTCAGACTTCTCAGTAATTGTCGCTCCTAAAAACCAGTTAGGTTCTTATTGCGTCCGTGGTTGCATTTAAAAACAGCACGTGTGTGGCAGTCGGTGGCAGGGGACAGGTGCGCGTTTTGCACAAACTATTATATAACGCACAAGTCTAGTGTATAATACACGTCAGTCAGCAGTGTCTGATAGTGTCAGACTTCTCAGTAATTGTCGCTCCTAAAAACCAGTTAGGTTCTTATTGCGTCCGTGGTTGCATTTAAAAACAGCACGTGTGTGGCAGTCGGTGGCAGGGGACAGGTGCGCGTTTTGCACAAACTATTATATAACGCACAAGTCTAGTGTATAATACACGTCAGTCAGCAGTGTCTGATAGTGTCAGACTTCTCAGTAATTGTCGCTCCTAAAAACCAGTTAGGTTCTTATTGCGTCCGTGGTTGCATTTAAAAACAGCACGTGTGTGGCAGTCGGTGGCAGGGGACAGGTGCGCGTTTTGCACAAACTATTATATAACGCACAAGTCTAGTGTATAATACACGTCAGTCAGCAGTGTCTGATAGTGTCAGACTTCTCAGTAATTGTCGCTCCTAAAAACCAGTTAGGTTCTTATTGCGTCCGTGGTTGCATTTAAAAACAGCACGTGTGTGGCAGTCGGTGGCAGGGGACAGGTGCGCGTTTTGCACAAACTATTATATAACGCACAAGTCTAGTGTATAATACACATCAGTCAGCAGTGTCTGATAGTGTCAGACTTCTCAGTAATTGTCGCTCCTAAAAACCAGTTAGGTTCTTATTGCGTCCGTGCTTGCATTTAAAAACAGCACGTGTGTGGCAGTCGGTGGCAGGGGACAGGTGCGCGTTTTGCACAAACTATTATATAACGCACAAGTCTAGTGTATAATAATACACGTCAGTCAGCAGTGTCTGATAGTGTCAGACTTCTCAGTAATTGTCGCTCCTAAAAACCAGTTAGGTTCTTATTGCGTCCGTGCTTGCATTTAAAAACAGCACGTGTGTGGCAGTCGGTGGCAGGGGACAGGTGCGCGTTTTGCACAAACTATTATATAACGCACAAGTCTAGTGTATAATACACGTCAGTCAGCAGTGTCTGATAGTGTCAGACTTCTCAGTAATTGTCGCTCCTAAAAACCAGTTAGGTTCTTATTGCGTCCGTGGTTGCATTTAAAAACAGCACGTGTGTGGCAGTCGGTGGCAGGGTACAGGTGCGCGTTTTGCACAAACTATTATATAACGCACAAGTCTAGTGTATAATACACGTCAGTCAGCAGTGTCTGATAGTGTCAGACTTCTCAGTAATTGTCGCTCCTAAAAACCAGTTAGGTTCTTATTGCGTCCGTGCTTGCATTTAAAAACAGCATGTGTGTGGCAGTCGGTGGCAGCGTCAGGCTCCATATTGTCCCTGGATAGAGACGTGCATGATGGCCTGTAAACATGAAGTGCCCATTGTAAGGAAGTGGGTCTATTGTAGTATAGCCCTTAGGCAGGGCAGCCAAAAATTGGGAGGCTCCACGTTGTCCCTGGGTAGAGACGTGCATGAGGGCCTGTAAACCTGAAGTGCCCATTGGAAGGAAGTGGGTCTATTGTAGTATAGCCCTTAGGCAGGGCAGCCAAAAATTGGGAGGCTCCACGTTGTCCCTGGGTAGAGACGTGCATGAGGGCCTCAAAACATTGTTCCCATTGCAAAGGAGCGGGTCTCCTGTCGTTGTAATGTCCATTCTGCAAAGAATGGGCGAAAAAATTTACCACTGGGGGTATACCTGAAACAAAGGCCTAAGTATTGCAATTTGTAACGGTCATCATCATGGTGGCGCCTGAGGAGAAGGAGGAGCAGTCCAGCGATTATCCAAAGTCCAGAAGTGTGTACCCATGGGTGAGTGGAGGTACATGGCAAACTTTAAATTCCGCTCTCATTTGCTGGTGGTGTGGTGAAGTCTGGCACAATCCAACCCTTGTTCATCTTGATCAGAGTCAGCCTGTCAGCATTTTCAGTTGACAGGCGGGTGCGTTTATCTGTAATGATTCCACCTGCGGCACTAAAAACACGCTCTGACAAAACGCTAGCAGCAGGGCAGGCCAGGACTTCCAAGGCGTAGAGAGCCAATTCATGTCACGTGTCCAGCTTGGATACCCAATAATTGTAAGGCACAGAGGAATGTCGGAGTACAGTTGTTCGATCTGCAAGGTACTCCTTCAGCATCTGGGCAAACTTAGGATTTCTTGTGGCACTACCCCGCACCTCAGGGGCTGTGGTACGTGAGGGGCTGAGAAAACTGTCCCACATCTTAAAGACTGTTCCCCTACCTCTGGCGGATTGGACTTGTGCCTCTCTCGGCTGTACGCCTCGGTTGTCCACTGATTCCTGACCTATGCCGCTAGCGTTTTGTGAGGGGAATGCTTTGCCTACTTCCGTGACTATGGCCTTCCGGAACTGCTGCATTTTGGTTGACCTCTCCTCCACGGGAATAAGAGACAAAAAGTTCTCCTTGTAGCGTGGGTCTAACAGTGTTACCAACCAGTAATAATTGTCGGCCAAGATGTTCTTAACGCGAGGGTCACGAGACAGGCAGCTTACCATAAAGTCAGCCATGTGTGCCAGACTCTTAACAGCCATCACTTCAGTATCCTGACCAACACGATGACTGAACATGCTGTCCTCCTCCTCCTCCTCCTCATCATCTACCCTGTCCTCTGGCCAGCCACGCTGAACCGAGGATATGACTGCATGTCATATCCTCAATTTGGCCAGAGAGTTGCTCCATGTCTTCATCCTCCTCCTCGTCATAGTCCTCCACTGCACGTTGTGATGAGACGAGGCTGGGCTGTGTGTTATCACCCACACCCACTACTGTTTCTTGCTCAAACTCATCGCGCTCCGCCTGCAATGCATCATGGTTGTTTTTTGAGCAGAGACCATTTTAGAAGGCAGAGAAGCGGTATGGTGACGCTAATAATGTCGTCATCGCCGCTCACCATCTTGGTGGAGTCCTCAAAGTTTTGGCGGATGGTGCATAGGTCGGACATCCATCTCCACTCCTCAGGTGTTATGTGTGGAGTTTGACCCATTTCCCGACGGCTTAGGTGATGCAGGTACTCAACAACTGCCCTCTTCTGCTCACATATCCTGACCAACTTGTGCAGAGTTGAATTCCAACGCGTGGGGACATCACACACCAGTCTGTGTGCCGGAAGATGCAAACGGCGTCTTAAGCCGGCAAGGCCGGCTGAAGCAGTAGGTGACTTTCGAAAATGTGCAGACAGGCGGCGAACTTTTACCAGCAGATCAGACAGCTCTGAGTATGACTTTAGAAACCGCTGAACCACGAGGTTGAGCACATGGGCCACGCATGGAACATGTGTCAGCTGGCCTCGCCTCAAAGCCGCCACCAGGTTCCGGCCATTGTCACACACGACCTTTCCTGGCTTTAGGTTCAGAGTTGTTAGCCAGTGATCTGCCTTCTGTTTCAGAGCTGTCCACACCTCTTCTGCATTGTGGGGTTTGTTGTCACCTATGCAGATTAGCTTCAGCACTGCCTGTTGCCGCTTCGCCGAGGCAGTGCTGCAGTGCTTCTGTGTCGCCCTGGACAAGCCAGGGGCCACAGAGCACAACACTTAAACACCCCACACTCCCTGCAGGCATATCATAGTCAAAACACAAAATCCTTGTTGCCTTCCCCAGGGGCTGTTGTCCACACCAGGGTGTGGAGCCAGGCGGTTGGTCTCCACCCACCGAGGAGGAGGGAAAACACAGGCAGTGAGAGTTAAGCTAAGGAAGTGGAAGGAGGAAAGTAGTAGAGAGGAGAAAAGTGACAGCAAAGAGCCTGAAGTTGGTCCGGGTGTGTGGCCCGGACAGGACAGCAAGGTTGGCAGGATGTGGTGACCGTCTGCAGTGGAGGCCGATTGGAGTCTGCCGTAAGGACCGTGGACGGGTGGTGACCCGGCCGTACCGGACCGGTATACAAAGAGAAGCCAGCACCATTGGCAGAGGACTTTCGGATCCCGGCAAGGCTTGGTGTCGCCGTGAATTTGCCAAATCCGTTAGTGAAGGGAACCTCAGAGTTTCCAAACAGCCAAGTCCAGATAGAAGGCAACCGTACAACCGTGAAGGGGAGACACAGCCACCGCCAAGGGCAACCGTCTCCCAGGGCCAGCGCCTGTGGGCAAAAGGGGCTCCTCCGGCCCATATCCAGGTCGGGGAGCGGGTTACCGTTGGGAAACCATCACTACCAACACTTAACTTAGGTGCAGGGAGAGACAGTCATCACTAACCTGCAGGGAGGAACAACCGCAGCCGTCTGAGTGACCCGTCCATCCAGCCACTTGTTTAACCGTGAACTGTGTCATCATCATTGGGCTGAGTGAGTACCTCCGTGCCGTGCGGCACAGCGCTGCCCCTGCGACCCTGCACCTCATCAGGCCCCGCAACCCGCCTGTCATCCATGTCTACCCCATCACCAGGCCCCGGGACAACCAACCCCCCTACCCACGGAGGGGAGAAATAACAACAAAGCTGCTCCCTGTCACAGGCTCCCGGGATCCCCGTCCAGAGCAGCGGTGGTGTCCACACAATCACCACAACCGTGGGTGGCGTCACGGACAATATCCCCAAAACCCAAACCACCCCTTTTCACTCACGGGCGAGTAGCGCCGCTCGAGTCCCCGGGATCCGGCCATCGCTCGAGCCAACGAGCAGCAGCAGCCGTAGAGCAGCGTCAGCCGGACCCGCGCAGTGGGAGAGCGCACCGTCCCCTCCTCCGCCCGCGACACTTCCAGCTTGGGACTGGTGTGGAGGGTAAAGTGGATCAGGATGCGCAGGAGGAGGAGGAGGCTGAGGAGCATGACATTCCAGAGCTGTAGAGTGTGTGTGAAACCCTGACTGAGGTAGGGCCTGCAAAACTTGGTGTGTGAAGGACGTGTTCCGTCCCTCGCTCAGACTGGGTCCCAGCTTGCACAATATTAACCCAGTGTGACGTCAACGAGATGTAGCGGCCTTGCCCACATGCACTTGTCCACGTGTCTGTGGTTAGGTGGACTTTGGCTGAAACAGCGTTGTTCAGGGCACGTGTGATGTTTTGTGACACGTGGTTATGCAATGCGGGGACGGCACACCGGGAGAAATAGTGGCGGCTGTGGACCGAGTAACGTGGGACAGCTGCCACCATCAGGTCGCGGAATGCTTCTGTCTCAACCAGCCTAAAAGGCAACATTTCCAGCGCAAGCAGTCGCGAAATGTTAGCATTTAGAACTGTGGCATGTGGGGTGTTGGCAGTGTATTTGCGCCTGCGTTCAAAGGTTTGCTGAATGGATAACTGAACGTTGCGCTGGGACAAGGACGTGCTTGATGATGGTGTTCTTTCTGCGTAGGCAACTGCAGGTGCAGGAGTGGAGGAGGCTTGTTCGCAGGCAGCATGGACAGGGGATTGGCTCGCATGCACAACCAGCGAAGACGTAGCAGTGACATCAGCAAGCACTGCTCCTGGACTCTGTTGTACTTCCCACAAAGTCGGGTGCTTGGCTGACATGTGCCTGATCATGCTGCTGGTGGTCAGGCTGCTAGTTTTGGTACCCCTGCTGATGCTGGCATGGCAGGTGTTGCAAATGGCCTTTTTAGAATCATCTGGAGCCAACTTAAAAAACTGCCAGTGTCAGAGTTCCGGGTTTTCCAGTTTTATTTTGAAAGAGCTTGCCCTTTGTTAACATGGAGTTTTCTGTTCTGTTGCCCTACTTCCTGTCCATCTGTTTAAAAGCCGCCCCTAAAGCTTAGTTCAGTGCCTGAGTATACTGCTTCCTGTGTGCACCTGCCCTGCTGCTTTTGGTTCCTGATTGTTATTCGGATCCTCTTGGAAAACAACCGACACCGACTCTGGACTTCATCTGGTATCATCTAGCTGTGCCCGGACTCCGTTTGCCGTCTTTGGTCGGCACTTCTGCCCGGTTCCTTCCGTTTAATACCACTCTGGACTCACATCACGTACGGACATTTTTGGACTTACCTATTGCCCTTTTGTGTCCCGGCTGCTGCGCATTTAGGGCTTCTGGGGTGATTGCCAGACAGTCCCTGTATAGGGGTTCGCTCTTGGTGGTCTCCCTGGGGGAGTCCGGTGCGCGGTCCCGGGAATTCCCTTTCGCTCCGTCCCTGAAAGGTATTTCCTGTATTTATGTTCTACTGTGTTTTTGTTCCGTTTATGTACATATTTGCTGGTTGCATATTATAAACGTCTTGCACCAAGAACTCGTCTCTGGTTGTCATTGCCCTAACGCAATCGAAATCCTCAATACATACAATAGTATTACAGCCAGACTCGGGAAGACCTAACATTTGTACAGGCACCTTGTGTCGTGTTGTTCCGGGGAACAGTTGCCTGACGTCTGCCTGGGGCCACCACTCTGCTTCTTACTGCCTGTTGTGATGCTACGCCTCCCTCCCCCTGTGCACTGCTGTCCTCGCTCTGCATATCCTCCTGCCAGGTTGGGTCATTTACTGGATCATCCACCACGTCGTCTTCCTCTTCCGCACCCTGCTCCTCCTCCTGACTTCCTGACAATTGTGTCTCATCATCGTCCACCCCTTGTTGAGACACGTTGCCAACTTCGTGAGAACGTGGCTGCTCAAATATTTGGGCATCTGTACATACAATCTCGTCATGGCCCACTTCAACAGGAGCTGGCGAGAGGCCAGAATTTGTGAATGGAAACGTGAACGAACAGCTCTTCCGAGTGTCCAAGTGTGGGATCAGTAATGTCCGTGGACGTGTACTCGGCCTGGTGGTAGGAAGGAGGATCAGGTTCTGAAATGTGCGGTGCAGTATCACGGCTACTGACACTTGACCGTGTGGAAGACAGAGTGTTTGTGGTGGTGCCAATCTGACTGGAAGCATTATCCGCTATCCAACTAACAACCTGTTGACACTGGTCTTGGTTCAAGAGAGGTGTACTGCTGCGGTCCCCAAGAATTTGGGACAGGACGTGCGAGCGACTAGATGTGGCCCTTTGTTGTGGCGAAATTAGAGCTTGCACACAACCTCGGTCTCTGCCTGCACCACCATCACGTCCACTTCCTTGTTCGTTGACAACGCCCTTGCGCATTTTGCAATGCTGTGCTGATGTGTATTCACTAGACTTGTGCGTTATATCCAAGTTTTTGCAAAACTCACACAAATGCAGCGGAAAGCTGCCACCAACAGGCACACACGTGCGGTTTTTAAATGCAAGCACGGAGGCACTAAGAACCTAACAGGTCTCTATCCAGGGACAACGTGGAGCCTCCCAATTTTTGGCTGCCCTGCCTAAGGGCTATACTACAATAGACCCACTTCCTTACAATGGGCACTTCAGGTTTACAGGCCATCATGCACGTCTCTATCCAGGGACAATGTGGAGCCTCCCAATTTTTGGCTGCCCTGCCTAAGGGCTATACTATAATACACCCACTTCCTTACAATGGGCACTTCAGGTTTACAGGCCATCATGCACGTCTCTATCCAGGGACAACGTGGAGCCTCCCAATTTTTGGCTGCCCTGCCTAAGGGCTATACTACAATAGACCCACTTCCTTACAATGGGCACTTCAGGTTTACAGGCCATCATGCACGTCTCTATCCAGGGACAACGTGGAGCCTCCCAATTTTTGGCTGCCCTGCCTAAGGGCTATACTATAATACACCCACTTCCTTACAATGGGCACTTCAGGTTTACAGGCCCTCATGCACGTCTCTATCCAGGGACAACGTGGAGCCTCCCAATTTTTGGCTGCCCTGCCTAAGGGCTATACTATAATACACCCACTTCCTTCCAATGGGCACTTCAGGTTTACAGGCCCTCATGCACGTCTCTATCCAGGGACAACGTAGAGCCTCCCAATTTTTGGCTGCCCTGCCTAAGGGCTATACTATAATACACCCACTTCCTTCCAATGGGCACTTCAGGTTTACAGGCCCTCATGCACGTCTCTATCCAGGGACAACGTGGAGCCTCCCAATTTTTGGCTGCCCTGCCTAAGGGCTATACTATAATACACCCACTTCCTTCCAATGGGCACTTCAGGTTTACAGGCCCTCATGCACGTCTCTATCCAGGGACAACGTGGAGCCTCCCAATTTTTGGCTGCCCTGCCTAAGGGCTATACTATAATACACCCACTTCCTTCCAATGGGCACTTCAGGTTTACAGGCCCTCATGCACGTCTCTATCCAGGGACAACGTGGAGCCTCCCAATTTTTGGCTGCCCTGCCTAAGGGCTATACTATAATACACCCACTTCCTGACAATGGACGCTTAATGTTTTGAGGCCCTCATGCACGTCTGTATGCAGGGGCATTGGTGAACCTCACAATTTTGGACTGCCCTGGCAAAGGAAAATACTACAAAGACTCACTTCCTCAAAATGGGCACATTAGACTCAAGAGGCCTTCATGTACGTCTCTTCTCAGGGACATCGGAGTGCCACACAATGTTTTCACGTAAAATCTTTCATGTATTAATCTCAAAAAGTAACATACACCAGCTCTATCTCACTATTGGGTATGTGCCCTTAACATTTCCGCCATGAAAAATCATTTTGGGGTCATTTTGGAAGGTTTTCTGGTGAGTCCGTAAAAATGGCGTAAAACGCGGACAAAATTGTTCACAGCTGTGACTTTTCAGTGATAAATGCTTCAAGGGGTCTTCCCCATGCTGTTGCCATGTCATTTGAGCCCTCTTCTGAGACTTTTGTGCCATTTTTAGGGTTTCTCCATGCTGCCGGGGGGTCATTTCACAAAAATACTCGGGTCTCCCATAGGATAACATTGGGCTCGTTGCTCGGCCCGAGTATACGAGTATCTTGGGAGGCTCGGCCCGAGCTTCGAGCACCCGAGCTTTTTAGTACTCGCTCATCACTACTAATAACTGATGGACTGAGTAATATTTCTGGATTGAAATGAGGTTTATTGTACTAACAGAAAATGTGCATTCCGCATTTAAACATAATTTGACCGGTGCAAAAGTATGGGCACCCTTATCAATTTCTTGATTTGAACACTCCTCACTACTTTTTACTGACTCACTAAAGCACTAAATTGGTTTTGTAACCTCATTGAGCTTTTAACTTCATAGGCAGGTGTATCCAATCATGAGAAAAGGTATTTAAGGTGGCCACTTGCAATTTGTTCTCCTGTTTGAATCTCCTATGAAGAGTGGCATCATGGGCTCCTCAAAACAACTCTCAAATGATCTGAAAACAAATATTATTCAACATAGTTGTTCAGGGGAAGGATACAAAAAGTTGTCTCAGAGATTTAAACTGTCAGCTTCCACTGTGAGGAACATAGTAAGGAAATGGAAGAACACAGGTACAGTTCTTGTTAAGCCCAGAAGTGGCAGGCCAAGAAAAATATCAGAAAGGCAGAGAAGAAGAATGGTGAGAACAGTGAAGGACAATCCACAGACCACCTCCAAAGATCTGCAGCATCATCTTGCTGCAGATGGTGTCAATGTGTATTGGTCAACAATACAGCACACGTTGCACAAGGAGAAGCTGTAGGGGAGAGTGATGCGAAATAAGCCGTTACTGCAAGCACGCCACAAACAGAGTCGCCTGAGGTATGCAAAAGCACATTTGGACAAGCCAGTTACATTTTGGAAGAAGGTCCTGTGGACTGATGAAACAAAGATTGAGTTGTTTGGTCATACAAAAAAGCGTTATGCATGGGGGCAAAAAAACTCGGCATTCCAAGAAAAGCACCTGCTACCCACAGTCAAATTTGGTGAAGGTTCCATCATGCTTTGGGGCTGTGTGGCCAATGCCGGCACTGGGAATCTTGTTATGGTTGAGGGTCACATGGATTCAACTCAGTATCAGCAGATTCTTGATAATAATGTGCAAGAATCAGTGACGAAGTTGAAGTTACGCAGGGGATGGATATTTCAGCAAGACAATGATCCAAAACACTGCTCCAAATCTACTCAGGCATTCATGCAGAGGAACAATTACAATGTTCTGAAATGGCCATCCCAGTCCCCAAACCTGAATATCATTGAAAATCTGTGGGATGATTTGAAGTGTGCTGTCCATGCTCGGCGACCATCAAACTTAACTGAATTGGAATTGTTTTGTAAACAGGAATGGTCAAATATACCTTCATCCAGGATCCAGGAACTCATTAAAAGCTACATGAAGCGACTAGAGGCTGTTATTTTTGCAAAAGGAGGATCTACAAAATATTAATGTCACTTTTATGGTGAGGTGACCATACTTTTGCACCGGTCAAATTTTGTTTTTGCAAAAATGCGGATTGCACATTTTCTGTTAGCACTATAAACCTCATTACAATCCAGAAATATTACTCAGTCCATCAGTTATTAGATATATGAAACTGAAAAAGCTGTTGCAAAAACCCAAATTGGTATAAAGAAAAAAGGTTAACATTAATAGGGGTGCCCAAACTTTTTCATATGACTGTATGTCCCCATGAACAATCTTACATATAGACTGATTTATTACCTAAATTGATTTATGACTAGGGATGATCGAATACCTCAAATATTCGGCTTCTAGAATATCAGATGAATAGGTCGCCGATATGCAAATATTCGATGCTCAGTGTAAAGGGGGCTTTACACGGTAGCGATATCGCTAGCAATTTGTAGCGATAGCGAGTGTGTAAGTACCCGCCCCCGTCGCGCATGGGATTGTTTGTGATCGCTGCCGTAGCGAACATTATCGCTACGGCAGCGTTACACATACTTACCTGGTCGGCGTCGTCGCTGTGACTGCCGAACAATCCCTCCTTCAAGGGGGAGGGACGATCGGCATCACAGCGACGTCACCGCAACGTCACTAAGCAGCCGGCCAATCAATGCGGAGGGGCGGAGATGAGCAGGACGTAACATCCCGCCCACCTCCTTCCTTCCTCATTGTGGCCGGTGGCAGGTAAGGAGACGTTCCTCGCTCCTGCGGTGTCACACATAGCGATGTGTGCTGCCGCATGAGCGATGAACCACCTGGATAAACAACCCTTACCGATTTTTGAGTTTGGGACGACCTCTCCATGGTGAACGATTTTCACCATTTTTGAGGTCGCTTAAGGTCGCTGGTCAGTGTCACATGCTGCGATATCGTTAATGACGCCGGATGTGCGTCACTAACAACTTGACCCCGACGACAAAACATTAACGATATCGTAGAGTGTAAAGCCCCCTTTAGTCTATGGGAAGCCTGAATAGTTCCGAATAGTTGTTATTCGGGTTTCTCATAGACTTATATTGCACATTGAATATTCGTGAATAGTTGAATAGCGGCGACCTATTCGGAAAATATGCGCGAAGCCGAATATTTGAAGTATCCGATCATCCCTATTTATGACCTAATCAAACTTCAACAATAATGAGCCATTAGGTCGATGCTCAAATAGGGTACCACTCCATAAAATAACACAAAATGGAACCCGGTACTCCAAATTGTACAATGCAGAAAATCTTTGTTTATAAGAACTACAATCCAAATGTAACATTTTGGTTAAACACTAAAGCGGGCTTTACACACTATGATATATCTCACGAGATGTCGGCGGGGTCACGTCGTAAGTGATGCACATCCAGCATTGTTAGTGATATCGTAGCGTGTGACAGCTACGTGCGACGGTGAATGAGCAGAAATACTCACCTTCTCGTTCATCGTTGACACGTCGCTCATTTTCAAAAAATCGAACGTCCGGTTGTTTATTGTTCCCGAGGCAGCACACATCGCTCCGTGTGACACCCCAGGAATAATGAACTGCAGCTTACCTGCGTCCCGCAGCTCCCGCCAGCAATGCTGAATGAAGGAAGTGGGCAGGATGTTTACGTCCCGCTCATCTCCGCCCCTCCGCTTCTATTGGCTGGCCGCTGTGTGACATCGCTGTGACGCCGAATGTCCCTCCCCTTTCAGGAAGTGGATGTTCGCCGCCCACAGCGAGGTCGTTTGAAAGGTAAGTACGTGTGATGGGGGGTTACAGCATTGTGCGACACGGGCAAGAAATTGCCCGTGCTGCACAAACTATAGGGGCGGGTGCGATCACAAATGCGATTGCACGAGAAATTGACACATGTAAAGCAGCCTTTAGCCTTTCCTCAGACAGATTGTTGATAAAGACAAGACACAATCAGTAAGTCAGTGAGTAGCCCAAGGTAAAGAATGGGAAACCGCTTACTGAAAACACATCTTCAGGGCTATTTCCCATTTTTTTCTTTTCTCTACCCACTGCTTCACTGCTTGTCTCTTATCTTTATCAGCAATGCAATAATGGCTAATTGTTTAGCAGAAAAATTACATGTTTGGATTTCAGTTTTAATGAAACCAGTTTTTCTGCATTGTATCATTTGGAGTCCTGGATTGCATTTTTGTGTTAAATTGTCATGAGGGTGTCTCGCTCTTGGGAGACCTCTGGTGAATCTGGGCTCATAAGGTCACCACATATTACTGTTCAAAGGTCTACAACTGGTATTTGATTGTATTTACTTTCTTTTAGTGCTGCAGTGGTTAAGGACTCTTTCCTCTCTGGTTGTTCTCTGTAGCCTTAGGCGGGCTTTACACGTTGCGACATCACTATCAATTGCTAGCGATGTCCAGCGCGATAGCACCCGCCCCCGTCTCACATGCGATATGTGGTGATTGCTGCCGTAGCGAATATTATCACACGCGCATACCTGCTAGGCGACGTCGCTGTGACTGCCGAACAATCCCTCCTTCAAGGGGGAGGTACGTTCGGCGTCACAGCGACGTCACCACGACGTCACTAATCGGCCGGCCAATAGAAGTGGAGGGGCGGAGATGAGCGGGAGATAACATCCCGCCCACCTTCTCCCTTCCGCATTGCCGTTGAGACGCAGGTAAGGAGATGTTTGTCGCTCCTGCGAGTTTACACACAGCGATGTGTGGAGCTGCAGGAACAACAAACAACATTGTACCTGCGGTCGAACCGACATTATGGAAATGAACGGCGTTACACAGATCAACGATACTGTACGCTTCTGTGCTCGTTCATTGTCGCACCTAGGATTTACACATTGCGATGTCGCTACAGGCGCCGGATGTGCGTCACTAATGACGTGACCCCGACAATATATCGGTAGCGATGTCGCAACGTGTAAAGCTCCCCTTAATCTCAGGTGCAGATCTTTTGTGACCACTCCCCTTTGGTATAAAAAGTCACATGTCTTACCATCTGATGCCGGATATAGAATCTCATTCTTATGTTGACCACTTTGGAAGGAGACAGTCTCTGGAAGAAGCCCAGGAGTCGTGACTATTGCAGTGGTGGTGTTTTGTTGCATTGAAGAAACTAGTGTTTTCCTTTTTGTGTCTTTTTCCCTCTGTCTGTCTTCCTTACTTCGTGTTGTATTATTGTAGTGGTGATACTAGTGCTCTCACTGGCTTTCTCACAAGCCAGGGTGAATTCAGGGCATGCAATGGCCTAGGTACAAGATCGGCGAATAATAACATATATAGGGACTCTTAGGGAGTGCAAAGATCAGCTGCCGGTGAGTACAGATGGTGACTACACTCCCATCTCCATAGCCTCAGGGCATCCCCTTTGTCACCCTTGTGTTTCACTGCACACTGAGCATCTGTATGCTTTGGCATGACATTATAACCAGCCCTAAAGGGACATGCAGGAAATAAAGTGACCTTTGACCTCCTTCTTTGTCGGTTTTGATAGTCACGGTTCCATAAGGACTTAGTGGAGTTTGCGTCTAACTGTAATGTCTATGCACATATTCATCCATCTGGGTCTCTTCTATCTTTAACTATACCAAACAAACAATAAACTTATTTGTCTATGGACCTTATTACTGATCATCCTTCATCTGCTGGAAAGACGGTGATCTTAGTAGTGGTGGATAGGTTCAGTAAAATGATGCACTTTATTGCTTTACCTGCTCTACCTAATGTAAAACATTAGTTCATGTGTTTGTTTCTGAGATTTTGAAGCTTCACGGGGTTCCTTCCAGTGTAGTATCAGATTTGGGGATCTAGTTTGTCTCTAAATTGTGGAGGGCATTTTGTTTTCATCTGAGGGTAGATCTGTCTTTTTCCTCAGCATTCCATCCCCAATCTAATGGGCAGACTGAAAAGTAAAATCAAAGTTTAGAGACTCATGTAATGTGTTTTGTGTCTGATAACAAAGAAAATTGTTTGTAAGCCATCTTTTTGTGTGCCTATGGGTTCCACCCATAGTTCTGTGCTTTCAGTAGATAGGGGTCTTAGAGGGTTTCTGGGGAGGAATGATTTTCTTAAATGCTCTCTTCTATATGGCATGGAGTACTGAACAACCTGAGAATTATGGCAGATAGGTACAAATGCATGGTGTTCCTCGGGTCCGGACCTGTGTGGGAATTATTACATATAGTTGCATACAACTTGAAGGTTCCATCTTGGAAACTGTGTCCTAGATTCATTGATCCATATAAAGTGATCAGCATTATTAAACCTGTGGCCTTTCGGCTTCAGCTACCCCTAGCACCTAAAATACATAACATTTTTAACAGGTTGTTGATCAAGAAATTTGTTGCGTTTCTGGTGCAAACTCCATTGCTGCTGCTTCCGTTATTGTTGATGGTAATTCTGAGTTTCAGGTGGCAAGAAATGTCGATTCCAGTCAGGTTCGCAGTTCTCTCCAATATTTAGTACACTGGAGTTGTTATGACCCAGAAGAAAGGACATGGGTACCTGCGCCAGAAGTGAATGCCAGTAAATTGGTAAGTTCATTTAACGCATCTCATCAGGTCAAGTCTGGTCCTGAAGGTCCAGAGGCCCCTTGTAGAAGGGGGCGTACTGTACTGAAAGTGTTGTGCTCTGGGGAGACTTCTGGTGAGTCTGGGACCAGAAGGTCAGAACTAGAGATGAGCCAACCTCTAGAGGCTCGAGTTCAGTTCGGTTAGTCGAACAAAGCCCGCATTCGAGTTCAGTTCGGCGAGCCGTTCACAAACACATAAAAACACATAGAAAACACCTTCAAAGGTGTCCAAAAGCTGAAAAACAACTCACAAAACAACACAAACACATGGGAAAGTGACAAGGACAAATACTCATGCGAAATCAAAACAGCTGGACGAGGAAAAAGAGGACGAGACACAGATATAGGCATGGCATGCCCTTCTAAAATCATGTAAAACACAGCAAGGGGACTCCAAGCAGAGTCTCCCTTTTTCCAAGAATTAGGCCCCACAGACACCACTTCAGTGGCAGCACTTGTGCCCCAGTTGTATACTTCACAGGTACATTTGCATGAAGCACATTCAAAAATATGCCAGCCTTAACTGTCCCCAATGACACCGGGGTAGGTAGCAAAGTCTTTGGTGAACCATGACTTGTTCATCTTGGCTCCTTTTTAAAAACACAGCAAGGGGACTCCAAGCGGAGTCTCTCTTTTTTCCAAAAATTGGGCCACACACACCACTTCAGTGGCATCACTTGGGCCCCAGTTGCAAACTGGACAGGCTGCTTTGCATCAAGCACATTCAAAAATACGCCAGCCTTTACTCTCCCCAGGAAGACACAGGGGTAGTAAAGTCCTCGCGGATCCATGACTTGTTCATCTTGATGAACGTTAGTCTGTCCACATTGTTACTGGACAGATGCATGCGCTTATCTGTCAGCACACACCCAGCAGCACTGAAGACACGTTCAGAAACAATGCTGGCAGCTGGACACGACAAGATCTCCAAGGCGTAAGTGGCAAGCTCTGGCCATTTTTCAAGATTTGAAGCCCAAAATGAGCAAGGCTCCAGTTGCAAAGTCATGGCATCGATGTTCATTTGGAGATACTCCTGTATCATCCTCTCCAGCCGTTGACTATGTGTCAGACTTCTTGTCTTGCATTGGATGGTCTAAAAAAATTATGAAACGATTTCATAAAATTGCTGGTACCAGCACCAGACACGGTGTTGCTGGTACAGTTTGACTGATAATGACGAGATAGTCCCATGCTTGGCAAGTGACAACTGGGAGATAAACTCCGTGCACCACTGGTGTTTGGTGGAAAAGCCGAGCTAAGATTGAGTAACAGCTACTGATGATACTCCTGCATACGTGCAGCCCTTTCTATGGCTGGAATTATTTCACCAAATTTGGACTTGTACCGGGGATCTAATAGTGTGGCAACCCAGTAGTCATCATCACTTCTAATTTTGACAATCCGAGGGTCATGTTGGAGGTAGTGCAGCAAGAAGGCGCTCATGTGTCTTGCGCATCCATGCGGACCAAGTTCTCGCTGTGTTTGTGGCATAGAGGTGATAACCGTGCTTTCTTCCACTGACATCTCCCCCCAACCTCGTTTAACCGAAATTTGACCAAGGTCTCCCTCATCTGCTGAGTCTCCATGTCCATCGAGAGTTCGTCCTCCATTTCTTCATGGTCTCCTGCACCTTACTCAACATTTTGGCTGCTACCATGCTCCCTTGTTAATCTCTCTCCCCCACCGTCCCATGCTTGCCGCCTTGGTGATGCTGAACGTCTGGACCTTGTAGATGTTGGTATCTCTTGCGCATATGAATCCTCCTGTACTTCCTCCCCTTCCTCTTGTCCCACCCCCAGACTCCGAATAGTGTTTAGCGTGTGCTCCAGCATGTAAATGACTGGAATTGTCATGCTGATAATGGCGCATATTCGTCGCCATGTCGAAACTGTGCAGAAGGGTGCATAGGTGCTTGATCTGAGACCACTCCAGCAGCGTGATCTGCCCCACCTCTGCATCTCATTGGCCCAGACTATACGTCATAAAGTATTGCACCAGGGCTCGGCGGTACTGCCACAGTCGCTGTAACATGTGGAGGGTCGAATTCTAGCGTGTCGATACATCGCATTTCAGGCGATGAACCGGCAGGTCGAAAAACATCTGGAGCAATGCAAGTCGGTCAGCTGCGTTGGTTGAACTGCGGAAATGAGCAGAGAGTGACCGTGCCCTGTGCAAAAGCCCATCTAGGCCGGGATAGTGGGTTAAAAATTGCTGGACAACAAGGTTAAACACTGAACTATACAATGCACGTGTGTCACCTTGCCCCGGCGAAGGGCCGCACCCAGGTTTGCAGCATTGTCGCTCACGGCCTTCCCTGGCTGCAGGTTGAGTGGAGACAACCATTTACGAAACTCGCTCGCAAGAGCTGACCACAACTCCTCCGCTGTGTGACTCTTATTTCCAAGACATTTCAAGCTAAAGACCGCCTGATGCCGTTGAGCTCTGCTGCCAGCATAGTAAGGAGGTGTACGGGATTCCTTGTGCGCATTTACAACGCAGGTGGCCTGACCAGGCAGGCTTGGGGCTGAGGTGGAGGACCTAGATGAGGTTGAGGAGGCAGAAGCAGTGGAGGAACTTCTAAATAAAGAGGATTGACGCACAAGTCGTGGGGACGGCAAGACTTGTTCAGCAGACCATTCTCCATCTATCACCATAGTTACCCAGTGCCCAGTCAGTGACATGTAACGCCCCTGTACATGCTTAGTGGTCCAAGTATCAGTGGTGAAATGCACCCGGTCAGAAACAGAGTTTCTGAAGGATGCGGTGATGTTGTGTGCAACATGCTGGTGTAGCGAAGGCACACCTTTCTTGGAGAAGTAGTGGCGAGTGGGCATCTGGTACTGGGGCACTGCGATGGACATAAGGTCTCGAAAATTCTCTGTGTCCACCAGGCGGAAAGGCAGCATTTCGGTAGCCAAGAGCTTACAGAGGGATAAAGTCAACCTCTTAGTTTTGTCATGGCTCGGAGCAAATGGCTTTTTATTTGTCCACATCTGAGGGACAGAGATCTGGATGCTGTGTGGAGACGGTGGTGTGTAGGGTGTCCTTGGAAAAATGCAGGTCTGTGAGGAAAGTGCAGGCGGAGACATGCTGTTGCCTTCATCCAAAGTTGGTGCTCTCGATGTCTGAGAGAGCTGTACACCAGCACTTGTTTCCCCTTCCAAACCAACTGACGACCTACCAAGCAAACTGCCTGTTGCGGTTAAAGTGGTGGAAGGTCTGCGTGGAAAACCAGTAGTGACAGCTGTCCCCACAGTCATAGAAGATGAATAGCGCGTGGAGGAACTTGAAGGGGCAGACAGTGTTTGGCCCGCTCTGCTAGGCTGCATTGCAGCGCGGTGAGCTTCCCACTGGGACTTATGCTTGTTATTCATGTGACGATTCATGGAAGAAGTTGTCAAACTGGTGAGTTTTTGGCCTCTACTTACAGATTGCTGACAAATTTTACAGATCACATGATTTGGGACATCCTTTGCAAGGTCAAAAAAGGACCAGGCTAGGCAAGGCTTAGAGGCCATGCGACCAGCAGAGCCACCCCGACTTGTGCTCAGAGGCAGAGTTGTGGCTGAGCAAAGGACCACAGAAATAATACCTCTAAAATTAAATATTATTTTTAACAAAATCTAAAATAAGACTTACAATGTCTCTCTTCAACGAACATGAAGGACAAAACAGTGGCAGTGAATATTGGAAAAAGATAGTTTCAGCGTGAGGAAAAATAGCGATAGGTAGGTAGTCAAAGATACGTCAGATCACTAATCTCATAGCCTTTATTGGCCCTTCCTATCAATGGAGGGTGTCGTAATTTGAGGCACACTCCCCATTCCGGGTGGCTGTCCCTCCCTGTCCCTATCTCTAACCAAGGGGTGTCCACCACCAAAACCAGGTGATAAAGTGAAGTAAATCCAAACATAAAACACAATAGCGTTATGGATTTTGGTTTCTGACTAGACTAAATGCTTTAGTCAGAATTAGATGGTAAACCTACAGAAAAAACACTGAAACACATGTTATATAGACAATAATATTTATTATTGAATCAAATATGTAGACAAGAATAAAATACAAAGATTATGAAAAAAGGGGGGAGGGGAGGAGGATGCAGAACAATGATGATACAGAATAACCCCCAATGGTCACCCCGGACTTGTAATCAAGGTGTGTGCAAATACAGTTACAATCAATGCAAGTAATGTTAGGTATACTCATGGAATAATGAAACCGAATTAGTCCATGTAGTCAAAAGGTCATATAAAGCCGTAGGTGTGTAGGAAATAAGGAGCATGAATATTTAATCCTATAGGCTCAATTTTTCCCTAAATAGATCTCTAGAGAATCTGGTAGATACTCCTCACTAAATTAGAAAAGCTATTTTAAAAGGATAAATTCGGTATACATGTGACCATGTGCATACAATGACAATTCCAACAGTAGATGCTGAAGCTGTAGAACGAGTTCTTCATATACTGTATTCAAGCTAGGCTAGTGGATATAATCACACCAAAGCAATTTTAGAAATGTATAAAGCACTATATGCAACCCCTGTCAGGTGGAGCTGAGATGGAGTGCACCACAATAAGATAGGCTAGTGCCTAAGAGAAATTACTTAAACATGTGGGTACTGAATCATATTAACATGTATATAAGCAATATGGAAAAATACGTGTATTCAGAAAACACTCCATATGTGCTCCACCAGACTGGAGGAACCACATCAGCCAGCAGTGATGTATTTATATAGCTCAGTTGTTAACCATACAAAAGATGCTCAAGATGCTGAGGCTGTGGAAAGAATTCCTCATATATTATATTCTGGCTAGGCTAGTGGATAAAAATACACAAAAACAGTTTTTTGAATCTTAATAATATATATATATAGCGCACCATGTGCAACCCCTGTCAGGTGGAGCAGAGATGAAGTGCATCACATTAAGATAGGCTGGTGCCTAAAGGAAATTACTTGAACATGTGAATACTAAATCATATCAACATGTATGTTGGCAATATGAAAGGATACGTGTATTCAGAAGACACTTCACATGTGTTCCACCAGGCTGGGGGAACCACATCGGCCGGCAATGATGTAGTTATAAAGCACAGTTGTTAGCCTATTATACGATGTATATATAAATGTATATAGGGGTTCTGTTAACTATCCACTAGTCCGTTAGACACAGCATCAAACAGTAGCTACGGAAAACAATTTTATCTGCAGAAAGTCTGTTTAACCAGATTAGAGGATAAATACCATTCAAGAATAAACATGTATGTTGGCAAGTTAATACATCTAGAAATGAAGAGTGCCCAATGCAATAAATGCTACAATATATGGGCCATAATTTCTGGTTTACAGATGTATCCCTGAAAACACAACAAGACTGTTCAGCTACTGCAATTGTTAGACCTATTTAATGCCCAATGCAATAAGTGCTACAATATAAGGGCCATAGTTTCCAGTTTTCCGGTGTATCCCTGAGCATGCAGCAAGTCTGTTCAGCTACTGATGATAGTAAACCTAGAGCATACTAACTTAATCACATATAGATGCACAAGGGCCATCAATGAATTACTTACATATAGGAGACCACTGGGAGGCTTCCCAACGCGCGTTTCGCCGTCTTTATCAAGGGAAACGTGAGTGTGTATGGTGTGGGGTGCCTTTTAAAGAGTGTATGGCGTCCGAGGGCGCCACATGCACGGCCGTGCGGCGTCTGTCGTCACTTCCGGTTCCGGGACCGCGGCACGCAAGGCGCGATCCCGAGACAGGAAGCGGCAACAGAGGTGAAGAGTATTGCGTGTAACAAGCGCATGCGCATAAGAAGTTCTTATGAGACATAGATTAGGATGTCATTTATGATAGCGTAAATATAGATTCATGTTGTTGTATTCACAAGCTATATCTATATTGCAAGGCACGCTCAAAAATGATGGAGGAGCCTGTACAGTTTATCCATATTAAAAACATTTAACTGTATAATGATATAGTAAGCCAACATATATTATACATGGCATAGACACAGGAAAAAGCTGAGAAACCCCCCAGTGTTGGCCATACACAGTCATCATACATAGAATACAGATTCTTACAATATTAAGAGTAAAAGACACATAATAAAATATATAAAAAAATATAAAAGACATGTAAAGTGGATGTGTAATTAAAGTGAAAAAATGGTAGTGATAAAAATGTGTGTCAGATGGGTAGGTGTAAGGGATAACAGTGTAAGTATATCCGGTGAAGTGAAGCTGTGACCACTGTGACTAAAGAGTGAACGAACCTAACAGTGAGAAATTACCATGTTGTATGGGGGGAAGGAGGGGGGGGGGGGGTTGGGAAAGTACAGGACATGTGGAAGTGACGTTATAAATAATGTCCCCAGAAAGTAAAATGGGACATATATGACTGTGGAATGGCTAGTGAATGTGTAGGTAAAAACGTAGGTATAAAAGAAGGGGGGGGGGGGGAAGGGGGAGGGGGGAAAAGGTTAATCATGTTGTAGTTGGGGGAAGTTTGTTTGGGGGGTTGGCAGGGGCTGTGAAAGGTAAATAAAAAGTATGTGAGGTGAAGGTGAAAGTAAAATGTGATGTATAAAACACTGTACAGGAATCTCAACAAATCATCTTGGTGGAATTAATTGTTCACCGAGCCGTCCATGCGAAGTTGTCTGATGTACTTGTTGAGGGATAAAAGGCACACAGGTGTTAATGGGATGGAACTTGATGGCGAAATAACTAGGATTAAAATAAGAAGAAATTAGTACAAATGAAGAAAACATGTTAAAAACAGATTAAAAACAAGTTAAAAATTCAGATGGGTCAAATTGGCTATCATGATAAAGGCTTGGGACAAATCTCATCACTCAGAACCTAAATCTAACGATCATAGAAAAGGTGAAAAACTCAGGGATTCATTAAGGCCTATTGGTGTAAGAGCATTTAGTGTGGAAATCCATCTGACTTCCTTCTGGGCCAAAAGCTTCTTCCAGTTGCCTCCTCTTTCAGTTATTATCACTCTGTCTATGCCACTAACTCTGAGTTGGGTGTCATCGCACTGGTGAAATTGTTTGAAGTGTCTTGGTATAGTCTTCATTCCAGAAATATCATCTATTTCCTTGGCTGCTCTGATGTCCAAGACGTGTTCTCTCGTCCTCCTGCGTAATTCTCTAGTAGTCATTCCTATGTAGTCTTATCACACGGACATTTTGCACTATAGATTACTCCTATTGTGCCACAATTAATTTGGTGTGTAATCTTATAGGCTTTTGTACCTGTTGCATCAGAGAATTCTTCTGTAGTGGTGATATTATCACACGCTACGCATCTACCGCAAGGTCTGCAGCCCCATTTCGGTCCTTTACTATTAAAGATACCCCTGGGTTTTTTCTGTGAGAAGTGGCTATTGACTAACAAATCAGCCAGATTTTTAGATCTCCGGTAGGTGATTGCTGGGTTTTGTGGAATATATCTCGATAATGCGGGGTCCAGTAATAGGACATTCCAATGTCTCTTTAGGGCCTGCCAAAGTTCATTATTTCTGGAATGAAAAGTTGAGATGAATCTTACCATATCAGGGCTATTGGGTTTCTTATTGTGATTATACAGTAATTCCGTCCTATTTGCAAATTTTGCCTTCCTATACCCTCTCTGTATCGTTTTCTCACTATATCCTCTCATTTGGAACCTCTGCCATAGGTCACTAGATTGATGTTCAAAGTTTTGATCCGTTGAACATATTCTTCTTATTCTGAGGAATTGACCTCTCGGAATGCTGTTAATTAGGTTCCTAGGATGTGCTGATTGGGCATGGAGTAAACTGTTGACTGCCGTCGGTTTTCTGTATACATCTGTCGTTATGAAACCACTATCATCAATATTAAGAAGAACATCCAAAAACTCCATATTATGTCTTCCTGCTTTGTATGTGAATCTTAAATTGATGTCATTCTTATTGATATATTGCATAAAGACAGTCAAGTCCTGTTGGGAACCCTGCCAGAGAAAAATAATATCATCGATGTAGCGCCCCCAATAGGAAACCTTGTCCAGGTGGGGGGCCACATCGGTATAAAAAAGGTCCCTCTCCCACAGCCCCAGGAACAAGTTGGCATATGAGGGGGCACAAGCTGCCCCCATTGCTGTTCCCTGGAGCTGTAGGAAAAAAGACCCATTAAACAGAAAAAAATTGTGTGTTAGTGCAAACTCTAGCAGGGTTAATGTGAATTCACAAATGTCATCTGGGTGGCTAGACATTTCCAAATAGAATTTAACTGCCCTGAGCCCATCCGCATGTACTATGGATGAGTACAAAGCCTCCACATCACATACCACTATCAGGGTATCTTCATCAAGTTGTATTCCATCTAACTTCCTCAACACATCGGAAGTATCCTTGATGTAGGACGGGATCGTTTCCACAATTGGTTTTAAAATGTGGTCTACGTAACGACAGATGGGTTCACATAGGTTGTCAACTCCGGAGACAATTGGTCTGCCTGGGGGATTTTTGGCGTCTTTATGGATTTTAGGAACCATATAAAACGTAGCAATTTTGGCCTCAGGTTTGAATAGATATGATAGTTCTTTCTTGGTGATTGTATTATGGTCCACCGCCATCTCTAAGATATGTAAGAGTTGTGCCTTAAACGATATCAGGGGATTGAAAGTAAGTTTCTTGTATGCCTTTTGGTCACTGAGATGTTTTAGGACCGTATTAAGGTACATCTGTACCGGCCATAGTACAATATTCCCCCCTTTGTCTGAGGGTTTTATAATCACATCATCCATAGCCCGTAGTTCTTCAATTGCTATCCTCTCCTCTCTCGTGCAATTGTCATGGGGTATGGAATGATGTATTCTTTTCAGATCATCTGTGACTAGTCTGACAAATATGTCTATGTTGGAATACATATTAGATGGTGGGAATTTGTTAGATGGTGGAATGATGTTTTTAGGCATTCTACTTACTGGTGGTGGAGTCTGTTCATCTAGTAGGTCCTGTAGAATTCTCACTGTTTCACGTTCTTTTGCTGTAAAGAATATATCTGGTCCTTCATTTTTGTGGAAGATCTTTTTGAAGGTAAGCTTTCTAGCGAATAAGTGTAAATCCTTTAACGCTGTAAAGAATTGAAAATGAGAAGAAGGTGAAAAAGTTAGACCTTTACTCAGGATTTCAAGTTGGGGTTCCGTGAGAATTTTATCTGTAAGGTTAATTACCTTATAGGAATTATTCCCATTCTTCCTGTAAGTATTCTTACGGAATGGCAATATTTTCTGTTGTTGATCCTGGTTCTTCCCGGCCCCCTTAGCTGAAGCACCATATGACATATTGGAAGTGGTACTATGTTCTGTGTCTGACGAAGCCACCGATGAATATGATGGCATGCGTTGTATACGTTTACTTGTTTCTGTGCTTTTCCATTTGTAAACTCTATCTTTTTCATAGTCTTGAAGATCCCTGTGAAACTTTTTCGTTTTGTTATCTTTGATTTGTTTTTCCCATATTACAAAGGATTTGTCTAGGTCTTCATGAAATTTTTCCCTTTCGGGCTCAGAGAGTATCTTCATAAGTTCATCTTGTTTCTCATTTATCTCACCATCGATATCTTTTATGGTTTTGGAATTTTTGTCGATGATGAGTTCCAGATATTTTTTGGAGCAATTATTACTGGCCAATTCCCATTGTGCAGTCACTTCCACATGTCCTGTACTTTCCCAACCCCCCCCCCCCCTCCTTCCCCCCATACAACATGGTAATTTCTCACTGTTAGGTTCGTTCACTCTTTAGTCACAGTGGTCACAGCTTCACTTCACCGGATATACTTACACTGTTATCCCTTACACCTACCCATCTGACACACATTTTTATCACTACCATTTTTTCACTTTAATTACACATCCACTTTACATGTCTTTTATATTTTTTTATATATTTTATTATGTGTCTTTTACTCTTAATATTGTAAGAATCTGTATTCTATGTATGATGACTGTGTATGGCCAACACTGGGGGGTTTCTCAGCTTTTTCCTGTGTCTATGCCATGTATAATATATGTTGGCTTACTATATCATTATACAGTTAAATGTTTTTAATATGGATAAACTGTACAGGCTCCTCCATCATTTTTGAGCGTGCCTTGCAATATAGATATAGCTTGTGAATACAACAACATGAATCTATATTTACGCTATCATAAATGACATCCTAATCTATGTCTCATAAGAACTTCTTATGCGCATGCGCTTGTTACACGCAATACTCTTCACCTCTGTTGCCGCTTCCTGTCTCGGGATCGCGCCTTGCGTGCCGCGGTCCCGGAACCGGAAGTGACGACAGACGCCGCACGGCCGTGCATGTGGCGCCCTCGGACGCCATACACTCTTTAAAAGGCACCCCACACCATACACACTCACGTTTCCCTTGATAAAGACGGCGAAACGCGCGTTGGGAAGCCTCCCAGTGGTCTCCTATATGTAAGTAATTCATTGATGGCCCTTGTGCATCTATATGTGATTAAGTTAGTATGCTCTAGGTTTACTATCATCAGTAGCTGAACAGACTTGCTGCATGCTCAGGGATACACCGGAAAACTGGAAACTATGGCCCTTATATTGTAGCACTTATTGCATTGGGCATTAAATAGGTCTAACAATTGCAGTAGCTGAACAGTCTTGTTGTGTTTTCAGGGATACATCTGTAAACCAGAAATTATGGCCCATATATTGTAGCATTTATTGCATTGGGCACTCTTCATTTCTAGATGTATTAACTTGCCAACATACATGTTTATTCTTGAATGGTATTTATCCTCTAATCTGGTTAAACAGACTTTCTGCAGATAAAATTGTTTTCCGTAGCTACTGTTTGATGCTGTGTCTAACGGACTAGTGGATAGTTAACAGAACCCCTATATACATTTATATATACATCGTATAATAGGCTAACAACTGTGCTTTATAACTACATCATTGCCGGCCGATGTGGTTCCCCCAGCCTGGTGGAACACATGTGAAGTGTCTTCTGAATACACGTATCCTTTCATATTGCCAACATACATGTTGATATGATTTAGTATTCACATGTTCAAGTAATTTCCTTTAGGCACCAGCCTATCTTAATGTGATGCACTTCATCTCTGCTCCACCTGACAGGGGTTGCACATGGTGCGCTATATATATATTATTAAGATTCAAAAAACTGTTTTTGTGTATTTTTATCCACTAGCCTAGCCAGAATATAATATATGAGGAATTCTTTCCACAGCCTCAGCATCTTGAGCATCTTTTGTATGGTTAACAACTGAGCTATATAAATACATCACTGCTGGCTGATGTGGTTCCTCCAGTCTGGTGGAGCACATATGGAGTGTTTTCTGAATACACGTATTTTTCCATATTGCTTATATACATGTTAATATGATTCAGTACCCACATGTTTAAGTAATTTCTCTTAGGCACTAGCCTATCTTATTGTGGTGCACTCCATCTCAGCTCCACCTGACAGGGGTTGCATATAGTGCTTTATACATTTCTAAAATTGCTTTGGTGTGATTATATCCACTAGCCTAGCTTGAATACAGTATATGAAGAACTCGTTCTACAGCTTCAGCATCTACTGTTGGAATTGTCATTGTATGCACATGGTCACATGTATACCGAATTTATCCTTTTAAAATAGCTTTTCTAATTTAGTGAGGAGTATCTACCAGATTCTCTAGAGATCTATTTAGGGAAAAATTGAGCCTATAGGATTAAATATTCATGCTCCTTATTTCCTACACACCTACGGCTTTATATGACCTTTTGACTACATGGACTAATTCGGTTTCATTATTCCATGAGTATACCTAACATTACTTGCATTGATTGTAACTGTATTTGCACACACCTTGATTACAAGTCCGGGGTGACCATTGGGGGTTATTCTGTATCATCATTGTTCTGCATCCTCCTCCCCTCCCCCCCTTTTTTCATAATCTTTGTATTTTATTCTTGTCTACATATTTGATTCAATAATAAATATTATTGTCTATATAACATGTGTTTCAGTGTTTTTTCTGTAGGTTTTCATGTATATATACACTGGAACAATTAATATGTTCTCTTGTTTATTGAAGTATTTTCCTGTGTTTTCACAGAGGCTTAAATCCATTCATAGTATGGATATACGCACCAAAGAAGCATCTTGGGTCACCCAAGCTGCATCCATTTTTAAGGGAGAGAAGCTGCAAACAGTGAATTTAGATGGGTCTAATACCAAAGAATTAAAGCAAAATCTCACTAGTTTATTCCACCGCAGAACTAAGATCTGGTGGAATAAAACGACACTGGAAAATTACTTGGAGAAAGATATGGTCCCACGTGGACTGAGAGTTCAAGTGTTCCCGTCCTATGGTAAAGAAGACACGGAGTTCACTGCACAATGGGAATTGGCCAGTAATAATTGCTCCAAAAAATATCTGGAACTCATCATCGACAAAAATTCCAAAACCATAAAAGATATCGATGGTGAGATAAATGAGAAACAAGATGAACTTATGAAGATACTCTCTGAGCCCGAAAGGGAAAAATTTCATGAAGACCTAGACAAATCCTTTGTAATATGGGAAAAACAAATCAAAGATAACAAAACGAAAAAGTTTCACAGGGATCTTCAAGACTATGAAAAAGATAGAGTTTACAAATGGAAAAGCACAGAAACAAGTAAACGTATACAACGCATGCCATCATATTCATCGGTGGCTTCGTCAGACACAGAACATAGTACCACTTCCAATATGTCATATGGTGCTTCAGCTAAGGGGGCCGGGAAGAACCAGGATCAACAACAGAAAATATTGCCATTCCGTAAGAATACTTACAGGAAGAATGGGAATAATTCCTATAAGGTAATTAACCTTACAGATAAAAT
The DNA here is from genome assembly GCF_048569485.1 of Anomaloglossus baeobatrachus. Classification (NCBI taxonomy): domain Eukaryota; kingdom Metazoa; phylum Chordata; class Amphibia; order Anura; family Aromobatidae; genus Anomaloglossus; species Anomaloglossus baeobatrachus. Next base: position 163,609,909 of record NC_134353.1, read on the forward strand.
TCTCACGGAACCCCAACTTGAAATCCTGAGTAAAGGTCTAACTTTTTCACCTTCTTCTCATTTTCAATTCTTTACAGCGTTAAAGGATTTACACTTATTCGCTAGAAAGCTTACCTTCAAAAAGATCTTCCACAAAAATGAAGGACCAGATATATTCTTTACAGCAAAAGAACGTGAAACAGTGAGAATTCTACAGGACCTACTAGATGAACAGACTCCACCACCAGTAAGTAGAATGCCTAAAAACATCATTCCACCATCTAACAAATTCCCACCATCTAATATGTATTCCAACATAGACATATTTGTCAGACTAGTCACAGATGATCTGAAAAGAATACATCATTCCATACCCCATGACAATTGCACGAGAGAGGAGAGGATAGCAATTGAAGAACTACGGGCTATGGATGATGTGATTATAAAACCCTCAGACAAAGGGGGGAATATTGTACTATGGCCGGTACAGATGTACCTTAATACGGTCCTAAAACATCTCAGTGACCAAAAGGCATACAAGAAACTTACTTTCAATCCCCTGATATCGTTTAAGGCACAACTCTTACATATCTTAGAGATGGCGGTGGACCATAATACAATCACCAAGAAAGAACTATCATATCTATTCAAACCTGAGGCCAAAATTGCTACGTTTTATATGGTTCCTAAAATCCATAAAGACGCCAAAAATCCCCCAGGCAGACCAATTGTCTCCGGAGTTGACAACCTATGTGAACCCATCTGTCGTTACGTAGACCACATTTTAAAACCAATTGTGGAAACGATCCCGTCCTACATCAAGGATACTTCCGATGTGTTGAGGAAGTTAGATGGAATACAACTTGATGAAGATACCCTGATAGTGGTATGTGATGTGGAGGCTTTGTACTCATCCATAGTACATGCGGATGGGCTCAGGGCAGTTAAATTCTATTTGGAAATGTCTAGCCACCCAGATGACATTTGTGAATTCACATTAACCCTGCTAGAGTTTGCACTAACACACAATTTTTTTCTGTTTAATGGGTCTTTTTTCCTACAGCTCCAGGGAACAGCAATGGGGGCAGCTTGTGCCCCCCCATATGCCAACTTGTTCCTGGGGCTGTGGGAGAGGGACCTTTTTTATACCGATGTGGCCCCCCACCTGGACAAGGTTTCCTATTGGGGGCGCTACATCGATGATATTATTTTTCTCTGGCAGGGTTCCCAACAGGACTTGACTGTCTTTATGCAATATATCAATAAGAATGACATCAATTTAAGATTCACATACAAAGCAGGAAGACATAATATGGAGTTTTTGGATGTTCTTCTTAATATTGATGATAGTGGTTTCATAACGACAGATGTATACAGAAAACCGACGGCAGTCAACAGTTTACTCCATGCCCAATCAGCACATCCTAGGAACCTAATTAACAGCATTCCGAGAGGTCAATTCCTCAGAATAAGAAGAATATGTTCAACGGATCAAAACTTTGAACATCAATCTAGTGACCTATGGCAGAGGTTCCAAATGAGAGGATATAGTGAGAAAACGATACAGAGAGGGTATAGGAAGGCAAAATTTGCAAATAGGACGGAATTACTGTATAATCACAATAAGAAACCCAATAGCCCTGATATGGTAAGATTCATCTCAACTTTTCATTCCAGAAATAATGAACTTTGGCAGGCCCTAAAGAGACATTGGAATGTCCTATTACTGGACCCCGCATTATCGAGATATATTCCACAAAACCCAGCAATCACCTACCGGAGATCTAAAAATCTGGCTGATTTGTTAGTCAATAGCCACTTCTCACAGAAAAAACCCAGGGGTATCTTTAATAGTAAAGGACCGAAATGGGGCTGCAGACCTTGCGGTAGATGCGTAGCGTGTGATAATATCACCACTACAGAAGAATTCTCTGATGCAACAGGTACAAAAGCCTATAAGATTACACACCAAATTAATTGTGGCACAATAGGAGTAATCTATAGTGCAAAATGTCCGTGTGATAAGATCTACATAGGAATGACTACTAGAGAATTACGCAGGAGGACGAGAGAACACGTCTTGGACATCAGAGCAGCCAAGGAAATAGATGATATTTCTGGAATGAAGACTATACCAAGACACTTCAAACAATTTCACCAGTGCGATGACACCCAACTCAGAGTTAGTGGCATAGACAGAGTGATAATAACTGAAAGAGGAGGCAACTGGAAGAAGCTTTTGGCCCAGAAGGAAGTCAGATGGATTTCCACACTAAATGCTCTTACACCAATAGGCCTTAATGAATCCCTGAGTTTTTCACCTTTTCTATGATCGTTAGATTTAGGTTCTGAGTGATGAGATTTGTCCCAAGCCTTTATCATGATAGCCAATTTGACCCATCTGAATTTTTAACTTGTTTTTAATCTGTTTTTAACATGTTTTCTTCATTTGTACTAATTTCTTCTTATTTTAATCCTAGTTATTTCGCCATCAAGTTCCATCCCATTAACACCTGTGTGCCTTTTATCCCTCAACAAGTACATCAGACAACTTCGCATGGACGGCTCGGTGAACAATTAATTCCACCAAGATGATTTGTTGAGATTCCTGTACAGTGTTTTATACATCACATTTTACTTTCACCTTCACCTCACATACTTTTTATTTACCTTTCACAGCCCCTGCCAACCCCCCAAACAAACTTCCCCCAACTACAACATGATTAACCTTTTCCCCCCTCCCCCTTCCCCCCCCCCCCCTTCTTTTATACCTACGTTTTTACCTACACATTCACTAGCCATTCCACAGTCATATATGTCCCATTTTACTTTCTGGGGACATTATTTATAACGTCACTTCCACATGTCCTGTACTTTCCCAACCCCCCCCCCCCCTCCTTCCCCCCATACAACATGGTAATTTCTCACTGTTAGGTTCGTTCACTCTTTAGTCACAGTGGTCACAGCTTCACTTCACCGGATATACTTACACTGTTATCCCTTACACCTACCCATCTGACACACATTTTTATCACTACCATTTTTTCACTTTAATTACACATCCACTTTACATGTCTTTTATATTTTTTTATATATTTTATTATGTGTCTTTTACTCTTAATATTGTAAGAATCTGTATTCTATGTATGACGACTGTGTATGGCCAACACTGGGGGGTTTCTCAGCTTTTTCCTGTGTCTATGCCATGTATAATATATGTTGGCTTACTATATCATTATACAGTTAAATGTTTTTAATATGGATAAACTGTACAGGCTCCTCCATCATTTTTGAGCGTGCCTTGCAATATAGATATAGCTTGTGAATACAACAACATGAATCTATATTTACGCTATCATAAATGACATCCTAATCTATGTCTCATAAGAACTTCTTATGCGCATGCGCTTGTTACACGCAATACTCTTCACCTCTGTTGCCGCTTCCTGTCTCGGGATCGCGCCTTGCGTGCCGCGGTCCCGGAACCGGAAGTGACGACAGACGCCGCACGGCCGTGCATGTGGCGCCCTCGGACGCCATACACTCTTTAAAAGGCACCCCACACCATACACACTCACGTTTCCCTTGATAAAGACGGCGAAACGCGCGTTGGGAAGCCTCCCAGTGGTCTCCTATATGTAAGTAATTCATTGATGGCCCTTGTGCATCTATATGTGATTAAGTTAGTATGCTCTAGGTTTACTATCATCAGTAGCTGAACAGACTTGCTGCATGCTCAGGGATACACCGGAAAACTGGAAACTATGGCCCTTATATTGTAGCACTTATTGCATTGGGCATTAAATAGGTCTAACAATTGCAGTAGCTGAACAGTCTTGTTGTGTTTTCAGGGATACATCTGTAAACCAGAAATTATGGCCCATATATTGTAGCATTTATTGCATTGGGCACTCTTCATTTCTAGATGTATTAACTTGCCAACATACATGTTTATTCTTGAATGGTATTTATCCTCTAATCTGGTTAAACAGACTTTCTGCAGATAAAATTGTTTTCCGTAGCTACTGTTTAACGGACTGTCTAACGGACTAGTGGATAGTTAACAGAACCCCTATATACATTTATATATACATCGTATAATAGGCTAACAACTGTGCTTTATAACTACATCATTGCCGGCCGATGTGGTTCCCCCAGCCTGGTGGAACACATGTGAAGTGTCTTCTGAATACACGTATCCTTTCATATTGCCAACATACATGTTGATATGATTTAGTATTCACATGTTCAAGTAATTTCCTTTAGGCACCAGCCTATCTTAATGTGATGCACTTCATCTCTGCTCCACCTGACAGGGGTTGCACATGGTGCGCTATATATATATTATTAAGATTCAAAAAACTGTTTTTGTGTATTTTTATCCACTAGCCTAGCCAGAATATAATATATGAGGAATTCTTTCCACAGCCTCAGCATCTTGAGCATCTTTTGTATGGTTAACAACTGAGCTATATAAATACATCACTGCTGGCTGATGTGGTTCCTCCAGTCTGGTGGAGCACATATGGAGTGTTTTCTGAATACACGTATTTTTCCATATTGCTTATATACATGTTAATATGATTCAGTACCCACATGTTTAAGTAATTTCTCTTAGGCACTAGCCTATCTTATTGTGGTGCACTCCATCTCAGCTCCACCTGACAGGGGTTGCATATAGTGCTTTATACATTTCTAAAATTGCTTTGGTGTGATTATATCCACTAGCCTAGCTTGAATACAGTATATGAAGAACTCGTTCTACAGCTTCAGCATCTACTGTTGGAATTGTCATTGTATGCACATGGTCACATGTATACCGAATTTATCCTTTTAAAATAGCTTTTCTAATTTAGTGAGGAGTATCTACCAGATTCTCTAGAGATCTATTTAGGGAAAAATTGAGCCTATAGGATTAAATATTCATGCTCCTTATTTCCTACACACCTACGGCTTTATATGACCTTTTGACTACATGGACTAATTCGGTTTCATTATTCCATGAGTATACCTAACATTACTTGCATTGATTGTAACTGTATTTGCACACACCTTGATTACAAGTCCGGGGTGACCATTGGGGGTTATTCTGTATCATCATTGTTCTGCATCCTCCTCCCCTCCCCCCTTTTTTCATAATCTTTGTATTTTATTCTTGTCTACATATTTGATTCAATAATAAATATTATTGTCTATATAACATGTGTTTCAGTGGTTTTTCTGTAGGTTTTCATGTATATATACACTGGAACAATTAATATGTTCTCTTGTTTATTGAAGAATTAGATGGTAGTTGTTAGGTGGAGCTGTAGGAGACCCGCTAAAGTAGCTGTCACCCCATGTTCTCCCGACGCATTTCTCCCCCACCTAACGAAATGCTGGGGGATCATCAGGGGTAAATAAAACACACGTGTGAATATGAAAAAGAGAGGACAAAAAGTGTCTATCAATAAATCAATCAAGATGAAAAAATCATTGAGATTCTCTTGGATATATTACTCACATGACAATAATAGTTGTTCTCGCTGTACGCTAACAAGTTTTCCCATTCAGAAACTTGTCTCTAAATAACACAGACAGAAGTATCCTGAGGGGTTAAATTGATACAATAGGAAAGAGGGAAGGTGGGGAGGGGAAACGGAGGGGGAGAAGTGTCGCGGGCAGAGGAGGGGACGCTGCGCTCACCCACTGCTCGGGTCCGGCTGCTGCTGCTGCTGCTCGGTGGCTCGAGCGGTGGGCCGGATCCCGGGGACTAGAGCGGCGCTCCTCGCTCGTGAGTGAAAGGGGTAGTTTGGTTTAGGGATATTGTCCGTGATGCCACCCACGGTTGTGGTGAGGTTGTGACACCACCGCTGCTCTGGACGGGGATCCCGGGAGCGGTGACAGGGAGCAGCTTGGATGTTGTTTCTCCCCTCCATGGGTAGGGGGGTTGGTTGTCCCGGGGCCCGGTGAGGGAGGGATGGCAGGCGGGTTACGGAGACTGGTGAGGTGTAGGGTCGCGGGGGCAGCGCGGTGCCGCACGGCACAGTGGTACTCACTCAGCCAATGATGAACACAAAGTCTCCGGTAAAGCAAACGGCTGGATGGACGGGTCCCACAGACGGCTGTGGTAGTTCTCCCGGTAGGTTGGTGGTGACTGCCTTTCCCTGCACCTGTGTTGCGTTCACGGTTCCAATGGCTTCCCACCGGTAACCCGCTCCCCAGCTTAGATGGAGGCTGAGGGAGCCCCTTTTGCCCGCAGGCTCTGACCCTGGGAACTGTAGCCTTGGCGGTGACTGTATTTCCCTTCATGGTTTGAGCGGTTGCCTTCACTCGGGTCTTGACTGCTGGGAAACCCCGGAGGTTCCCTTCGCTAACGGATTTGACCGGTTTTACGGCGACACCTAGCCTGGTCGGGGTCCGTAAGCCCTGCCGAATGGTGCTGGCTTCTCTTCGCTCCCCGATCCGGTACCGGCGGGCCACTGCCCGTCCCCGGTCCTTACGGTTCACGTCAATCAGCCTCTCCTGCAGACGGTCACCACCGTCTGCCAACCTTGCTGTATGTGCCTGGGCCACGCACCCGGACACGATCAGTCTCCTCTACTACCACTTCACTCTCAAAACTCTAAGACTAATCTGATCCCTTTTCCCGCCTCCAGGACTGTGAACTCCTTGGTGGGCAGGGCCAACCTCCTGGCCCACCCCCTGGTGTGGACATCAGCCCCTGGAGGGAGGCAACAAGGTTTTGTGTTTGACCTAGATATGCCTAGCCGGGGTGTGGGGTGTGTTGTTGTAGTACCTGTGACGTCCTGGCTTATCAAGGGTGCCACAGAAGGAGTATGGAAGACAGGAGCATCCTGGTATCAAATGAATCCCAGTCCTGTTTTTTCCCCTTTCCCCTGGCACCTTTGGCACTGTAGGTGCTTTCTCTTGGTGTTATTATTTGTTGTATATATCAGGTTAACTAAATAGGTCGCCGGTTTATGGTCTGACACACACTCCCCTCCTTCTCCCCTTCCCTCTCCCCCTCCTCCCCCCTCCCTCCCTTTCCTAGTCTGGGGACATAGGTTATATTTATAGAATTGATATTGTTCAACTACATTTATGTGTGGTGCCCTATTATTAATTGTGGGGACACATGCTATGTCTATACAACTGTTGTCCTTTAATGATACTTCTTTTTGCTTACATCCCCCTTTTTCATTGGATGCCTTTTGTAATCCATGGGGAGACCATTATACCCAAGTGAATACCTCATTTCATTTACTATAAGAATGTAGGAACTTTTTGGTTATCCTCTGCTATTCTGCGACTCTGAGTATGTCAGTTCTGCTGAACTAGGCATCGTTCCTTGGACGCTGATACTGGCTTAAGTCTAAGCGATGAAATTGAGTAAACATTGCTAGTGGTGCGATATCAGCTCTACCCCATTCCATATTAATGAGATGTCCTCTTTGCAAGTGTTTCGAATGTGTGTTTCCATGGCTGGGTTCACACAAGTGTTTTATCTTACATGATGTCAGCCCGCACTGTAGCGATATGGCTTGTCTCACTGATGGGCACTGCCTCTATAATCTTCTTTCTAGCTCTGCATGAGTTAAATGCCCTTTTCGGCCACTAGGCACGCCCCCTCCACAGTTCTATCTGTACTAAGAACAGTAATCTAGCCTGTATGAATGACTGACTCTGCCCCACTATCGTGCATAACGATACGTCATTCCTGGCCATCTGATACCGCCCCTTTACTCATGCATGCTATGTCTTTCACAGCTTTGCCCTGTTGTTTTTGACTAGCGACACGTCACTTCCTGGTGACGTGGTACGTCCTCCTCAATCCTCCTTCAAGCTGATCTTGGATATATGACCAATCCAGACGCCATCACAGGATTGGCTGAAGTGATCTGTCAGTCACGGATCCTCAGCAAGAAGGGCGGGCTTTTATACTGCTCATTTCCGGTCGCGGGAGGTTTAAACCACCTCTGTCCATAGGACCCGCCACACACTTTCTGGGCACAAGACAGGACACAACATCTGACCCCTGCGATATAGATGTGCTTTGGCGCTCGGGACCCTTGTGTCCTTGCAGGTTGAGTTTTTCCCTGGAGCGGCTACTGGTATGTTTTTACACCTTTGGTGTCTTTTCCCTTTACAGGACATCTCAAGGGATTATTAATCATACTATATATATATATATCTTTTGTATATAACATCCTTCTTATAGCATGTATGGCCAGATAGGAAGATCACTATTGTGATCATATTTATTCCTTTCTCTAGGTAAATAGTACACCTGGCCACTATATGGAATGCTTTTGAACGGACCTTTTTTCCACAGGTATATATCAAATGTTTTCTTTGTTTCCCCGCTGCACTACTTTGTTGCACATTAGATTATTCTCATTTTTTGTAGGACTGTACACTTCTGAGATTGTGCATATTAATAACCTAAGTGAGAAAGAAACTGGATCTATATATTATCTACAGGTATTTATGGAGTCTCCAGGACAAAGCAGGGTTTTTGGAGCAAATCCATATATGTGTCACTTACCCTTTTGCAGGACTGTTTGCTGTTTTTGACCTAGCCCTCATTGAATGCAGTCTACTTATGAGCTTACGATTATTGTTCTTTCTTTTTTTTTTAGGACTGTTCATCTCTGATATTGTGTACATTGATGTAACACTACCAATTTAAGAAACCGGACCTATTTATTATATATAGGTATCTATTTGATTTTTTAGGACACTTTAGGCATCTGGAACTTATTACATGTATGTTTCATCTCACCTGTTTTCTGCCTATGCAGGTGCTCCTGTTGCCCTTATCTGACCTTTATATGGAAAGTAGTCCACCCATAAGCCTATGAAAATAAGGGTAGGAATGCACCACTCTTTACATCTGAGGAGTCCTTCCCCTATATGTTATACTAAACTGCAATTACCTTTTTAGGTCTATCCATCTATTAATGGAAACATCTGCTATCAAATAGATTTACAATTTGGGACAACAAGGTATAGATCCCTGGCCATTCATCTTCGGTCCCCCCTCTCCCCTCCCTTCTCCCCCTCCGTCCCCCCTCCCCACCTTCCCTCTTTCCTATTGTATCAATTTAACCCCTCAGGATACTTCTGTCTGTGTTATTTAGAGACAAGTTTCTGAATGGGAAGACTTGTTAGCATACAGCGAGATCAAAACCTAGATTGTACGGTGTACTGAGAGGCTATTGCTGTGGACTTAGTACCTACCCCATTGACAACTATTATTGTCATTTGAGTAATATATCCAAGAGAATCTCAATGATTTTTTCATCTTGATTGATTTATTGATAGACACTTTTTGTCCTCTCTTTTTTATATTCACAGGTGTGTTTTATTTACCCCTGATGATCCCCCAGCATTGCGTTAGGTGGGGGAGAAACGCGTCGGGAGAGCGTGGGGTGACAGCTACTTTAGCGGGTCTCCTACAGCTCCACCTAACAACTACCATCTAATTCTGACTAAAGCATTTAGTCTAGTCAGAAACCAAAATCCATAACGCTATTGTGTTTTATGTTTGCATTTACTTCACTTTATCACCTGGTTTTGGTGGTGGACACCCCTTGGTTAGAGATAGGAACAGGGAGGGACAGCCACCCGGAACGGGGATTGTCCCTCAAATTACGACACCCTCCATCAATAGGAAGGGCCAATAAAGGCTATGAGATTAGTGATCTGACGTATCTTTGACTACCTACCTATCGCTATTTATCCTCACGCTGAAACTATCTTTTTCCAATATTCACTGGCACTGTTTTATCCTTCATGTTCGTTGAAGAGAGACATTGTAAGTCCTATTTTAGATTTTGTTAAATAAAATATTTAATTTTAGAGGTATTATTTCTGTGGTCCTTTGCTATATCATACCTCGATACTACATTTCTTTGTGGTTCTACCCAGAGTTGTGGCTGAGGATGCAGTTGTAGACATGCTACCAGTACTCCGACTCTGTCCAGGAAGGTGCGAGGTAACTTCGTCGTCAGTTGCATCCTCCTCCACCACCTCCGGTGACCTCCTCGAGTGCCTGATTGTGGATTGACAGTAAGTGGGATCTAGAACTTCATCATCAAGCATTGTGTTTGCACTCCCCTTGCCCTCAGGCCTAACCTCGTCCTACATTGACTGAATAGTTAAGTTGTCATCCCAATCAGGTATCTGCGTCTCATCGTCATCAGTATGTTCCTCATTGTCTCCACCAACAGGTGTTACAGTTTGGTAATGAGGGTGTACATTTTGCTCAGAAACTTGGTCATCAGGGCCTGAATCTGAGTCACAAAGCTTCTGGGCATCACTGCAGACCATTTCCTGGTCTGTACTCACTGTAGCTTGGGAGCAGACCTCTGATTCCCAGGCTATAGTGTGACTGAACAGCTCTGCAGACTCAGCCATCTCTGTTACACCATACTGTGCAGGCCTGGTGGAGACTTGAGAGCTGGGAGAAAGCAAGTGTGATTGGGATGACAACTCAGAAGACTGTTGTTTTTTGGATGTTGAAGTTGAGGTGGAGGAGAGGACACTTGTTGGAGCATTTGAGATCCTTTCAAGCATGTTCTTTTTTTGTGCATCATCTACCTTTGTTACAGTTGCTCGGGTCCGTAAAAAAGGGACCACATCGGATTGTCTACGGAAAGTAGTAGACATCTTACTTTTGCTGGAAGATGGCCTATCTTCACCAGATGTTAATGTAGTTTTCCCACCTTCCCCACGGACACAAACTTTTTTTCCTTTTCCAACACGCCTGTTCCCCTTTCCACCAGCATCTGTCCTTTTGCCACTCATTTTGTTAGCGACAAGATTAACCATTTAAAATGTGGATGCAAAAATTGAAAGGTGGTGTAGATTGCAGAGGTGGTCTAGCTTTATTTAGCTGAAGAACCAACACTGACTATCACAGACAATTTTTGTATGCCCCTAACAGTGGCAGCACAATTTGCAATTAGAATTGCGTATCAAAAATGGACAGGTGTGTACAATGCAGAGGTGGTCCAGCTTTATAGACAGCTGAATAACCAACACTGACTATCACAGACAATTTTTGTATGCCCCTAACAGTGGCAGCATAGTTTGCAAATACAATAGCGTGGCAAAAGTGTGCAGGTGGGTACAGTGCCCAGGTTCTGTGGGTCAGTGGACAGGAAAGGAACACTAACGTAGTATTGCAGACACTTTTAGGATGGCAGAAAAAGTGTAAGCTCTTTGGGCAAATAAAATAGCGCGGCAAAAGTGGGCAGGTGGGTATAGTGCCCGGGTTCTGTGGGTCAGTGGACAGGAAAGGAAGCCTCTCACTTTCTATCCTTCCTAATGATGAAATGCAGCAAGGAATTCCATGAGCTGAGGTACACAGACGCTGTTATCTAAAGCTGTACACTGCATTTGCACGGACCTGTCTAGCAGCTATGGCTATGAACGCCTGGAAATCAGCCCTGAAAAGGGCTGAAATAACAAACAGTCCCTAATCCCTACAGCCCTGTGTAGCTTGCACTATGTCTATAGCGCACACAGCAGGATCGGCAGCAGCAGCGTGAGTGGTGACTGTCATCCACACGCCGAAGGCAGATAATGGCGGCGACAGGGAAAATGGCCGTATTTTAGAAGGCAAGGACATGTGACATTCACAGCCTATGACACATGCCCTTGCTTGTCTGGCAAAAATCCACTTAGGTGTGTGTGTGTCTGTGATTGGCTGACATCCTTGCCTTGGCATTCTCTCAGCATCACAGATCTAAACCGCATCCCCCCCGCACACTATACGCTGAAATTTGAAAATAGCGTGAATCACAGTGACTCACATTATTACAGTGAAAAGCCAGCTAGTAACAAGCTAGGCTTTTTGCTGATCGAACCGTTATCGAACGTAACTTGAGTTATCGAGCTTTTAGTAAAAAGCTCGCGTTTGAGTTCGATCAGGAGCACCCCCCAAAATCACTCGAACATGAAATTGGCGAACCTCGAACATCGCTCAACTCTAGTCAGAACGCCTTATTGTTTGCAGGTCTCAACCTTGAATTTAAATGTATTTACTTTCTTTTAATGCTGTAGAGGTTAAGGACACTTTCCTATCTGGCCGTATGTGTTTTTCACCAACGCATATATTTCTATTGGCCGTTTTCATCCGTACTGATGGTAAAAAATGGACATGTCTAAGCGTGAAGCACATGGACCATGTGAAAACACAGAGGTGTGAAGATTAACAAAGATTTTCATGAGTATGCATGTAAACGTGTCTCCAGTGTGTATGCAAATGGATGCCACATAAACTGGAAACACTGATGTGTTAAGGTGGCCTATATGTGTATGCAGTGTAGTGTGCATTTACATACTCACCTTCTTCTTTGGTATCCAACAGCATTCTTCAGACTCTCCGGATCACACTGTGTTCTGTGTTACCCAGAAGTTGCTTTGACAAAGTAACCCTATAAGGTGTTAGAACGAGGATCCGTAAGCTTGATTGAGCGAGATACAGCGGTGACGTCCTACAGAAGAGAACAAGATCGGTGCTGCATACCAGAGAAGATGGTGAGTTTAGTATATTAGCACACAAACTCTAAAAAAAAACTCACAAACTCACCCTCGCCGAAACGCACCTTGGAGTGGGTGTCACATGTACAAACCTGCTGGTGATGCAATAAAGGTAAAGTTATGTTTGATCTCCTTCTTTACACTATTTATGGGTTATACACACATCTATGTGCTGGTTATCTACAAACATTGGGTACACAGACACATGGCTATTATTCTTATATTATGTATTCATGCCACTTTGAATGTACCATGATGACTTAGTGTTTCTTATATGGCTTAGGTGTGTCAACCTAAGGCCATGTGCGCACTTTGCATTTTTACCTGCGTTTCCGCAGCGTTTTGAACTGCAGCGTTTTCATGCCAAAATGCTTGCGTTTTGCTTTTCAAGCAAAGTCTATGGGAAATGGGGATTTCTTGTTCGCACTTTGCTTCTCTAAACGCTGTGTTTAATTTGCATAAATTTGGGCAAAAACTCAGCGTTCAAAGAAGCAACATGTCAATTGTTTTTGCCATTTGGGCTGCGTTTTGATAACATTGAAGTCAATGAGAAAAGTCAAAACGCAATCAACATCAACATTCTAGCATTTTACATGCTTTTTTGATGCAGAAACCATGCGTTTTGGAAAAATTAATTGCATGCGTTTTTGGAAAAAATATTAATGGCATGATTTGTCCCTTTACAGACACACATAGTCTGACAATTAAATTTAAGAAAATCCAAAAATAAATGTAATTTTATGCATAATTATCAAAAAGCTATCATTTTAATAAAATAAGCCATTTTTTTGATTGATAATAGTCTTGATATTTGTTATCATTTTATTCTTTTTTTTTCATAGTGTTTGAATGTTAAAACTTTATTTAGCAGTGTATTTATCATCAAAACGCATCTGACTTTAAGCAATGAAAAAGCAGGTAAAACGCGGTAAAAACGCTGCCAAAACGCGGTAAAAGCGCACTCGTATTTATTGCATTTTTGTGGTCAAAAGCACCTTTTGCAAATACCATTTCTGCCAAAGGATGCATTTAGAACTGCAACTACCTTGGCACAAAGTGCGCACATAGCCTAATACCTTCTATACTAACTACTTCACAGCACTTGTTAATCAGCGTTTTCTATACTATTTAAGTATATCAAGCTAATACCCTTCTACATCAACTATCTCATAGCACTTAACACTTAATATTTATTACTATTTTATGTATATATATACAAATATACAGTACAGACCAAAAGTTTGGACACACCTTCTCATCTCTAGAACAACTATTAAGAGGAGACTTTGTGCAGCAGGCCTTCATGGTAAAATAGGTGCTAGGAAACCACTGCTAAGGACAGGCAACAAGCAGAAGAGGCTTGATTGGGCTAAAGAACACAAGGAATGGACAGTAGACCAGTGGCACGCTGTGCTTTGGTCTGATGAGTCCAAATTTGAGATCTTTGGATCCAACCACAGTGTCTGTGTAGAAAAGGTGAACGGATGGACGCTACATGCCTGGTTCCCACCGTGAAGCATGGAGGAGGAGGTGTGATGGTGTGGGCGTGCTTTGCTGGTGACACTGTTGGGGATTTATTCAAAATTGAAGGCATACTGAACCATCATGGCTACCACAGCATCTTGCATCGGCATGCTATTCCATCCGGTTTGCGTTTATTTTGACCATCATTTATTTTTCAACAGGACAATGACCCCAAACACACCTCCAGACTGTGTAAGGGCTATTTAACTAAGAAGGAGAGTGATGGGGTGCTACGCCAGATGACCTGGTCTCCACAGTCACCAGACCTGAACCCAATCGAGATGGTTAGGGGTGAGCTGGCCCAGAGAGTGAAGGCAAAAGAGCCAACAAGTGCTAAGCATCTCTGGGAACTCCTTCAAGGCTGTTGGAAAACCATTTCCGATGACTACCTCTTGAAGCTCATCAAGAGAATGCCAAGAGAGAATGTGCAAAGCAGTAATCAAAGAAAAAGGTGGCTACTTTGAAGAACCTAGAATATAAGACATATTTTCAGTTGTTTCACACTTTTTTAAGTATTTCATTCCACATTTTTTCATTCATAGTTTCGATGTCTTCAATGTGAATCTACAATTTTTAGAGTCATGAAAATAAAGAAAACTTTTTGAATGAGAAGGTGTGTCCAAACTTTTGGTCTGTACTGTGTGTATATATATTAACATATATATATATATATATATATATATATATATATATATATATATATATATATTTACATTTTCTGACTGCCGGAATGGTTTGTTTTTCTTGAATATATTAGTGTATTACCAGCACAGAAAAAGCAGGCTGCCATCCTAGCCATGCACTTATCTTGGCTGTGTATCAAAATAAGAGGAACCGCATGCGGCTTTTTTTATTTTTTTTAAAAAATTAAAAATTAAATAAATATTTTTTTAAAAAATGGCATGCGGTCAACCCCAGATTTGATACCCAGCCATGATGAAGCCAGCAGCTGGAGGCTGGTATTTTCAGGCTGGTGAGACCAATGCTTATTGGGCCCCCCAGCCTAACAATAGCAGCCTGAAGCTGCGCAAGGTTGTCGGATCCATTAGATGTGACAATCCTGGAACTTTACCCAGCTCATCCCAGTTGCCCTGGTGTGGTGGCAATCAAGGTAAATAGGGGTTAATAACTGCCCACAGCTGCCACTAAACCCTAGATTGGTAATTAGCGGCATATATGAGACCCACATTACTAATCTGTAAACAAAAAGAAATAAACACAAACACCAAAAAAATACTTTATTTAAAAGAAAATACAGAAAAAACCCTCTTTTACCTCTTTTATTAAACACCAAAACACCCAGGTTTGATGTAATCCACACGAGGTCCCACGATGATTTTGACTCTGCTACATTACTGAAGGCATAGCTTCCTTAGGATGATCCTCCTGACAAAAACTTTGGAAACATACCACATGCAAGTGTGATCTTGTTTATTTATTGTACAGGTCTGATTATTCTGCACAGTTTTTGTGTATTTATTTCCTGCCTCTCTTCCAGGAGCCATAACTTTTTTATACTTCTTTTATATACCGACATAGCCATATGACAGCTTGATTTTTGCTGGTCATGTTGCAGTTTTGAATGACAATGTAAAATATGAAAAGATCCAATTTGCATGAAATTTTGGGAGTGGGGGGGGACACTTCTACCTGTGTTTTAGGTTTAATATTTACAACCCGTCACAAGGTCAAAAGTGGTCAGCTTTGACTCTTATTTTATTCCCGCTGCTCAAAAGTATTCAGAGGTGTTTTGAGGGAATGAGGGAACCTGGCGAAAGTGTGCCCTCTGTGAATCTAAAGAGGCTGTGTTAATGTGCCGCTTTAGTGCATTTTTTCTCTATAAGCTTCTATATAAGCCTGAAAAAAACACATGTAAAAAATAATGAATCCTGTTGCATTTTTAAGTTTACAATCAAAGCTTTTCTGTATTGTTAAAAAAAAGCATTAAAACCGCTGCTTCCCATCTGCAGCAGAAATGCATCAAGTAAAGGGGAAAAAAAGCATAACAAAATGCAGCAAACATGTTATAATTAGAGATGTGCGGACCCACGTATATTCGGGCTCCATGGGTTCGGTCAGACTTTAGGTAAAAGTTATTTTGGGACCCAGACTTGACCTGAACTTGTTCCTGGACCCCAAACCCCATATAAGTCAATGGGGACCTGAACTTTTGGGCATGACTCATAGTCATTGATTGGACAGCATCCAAAAATGTTGCTTTTACATCCAGTGAGTGCCATTTAGAGACTGCAAGCAGCTTGCATTAGGCCGAGCGCCGAGCGTACCCGAGCACAGCGATGCTCAATCGAATGGTTAGCCTACAAACAGAACCCGTACTCGGACACATACTTTTTTTAAAAGACTGTGTTGGGGTTTAAGCCTCATACACCCATTGTTCGGTACCAACCCCGAACTTTACAGGTCGAGTTCGCCCTGTGAGAGAAGCTTAGCCATATTGTCTGTAGGCTTCTCTCTTGCTTCTTAGTCATTGTTAGCAAGCTTCCATTTTGTCCCAGTCTTCATACAAATACACTCTAAGCCCTTATTCAGGTGACCGTTCTGTCTATCCTGTTCAGTTCCTGTTCTTTTGTGGACCCACAAACAGGACCATCTTTTCAATGTTTTTTGTGTAGGATCAGATGGCACACGGTAACATTTCCGTGTGCATCTGATCCTACAAAAAACACATCGGATGCCGTATGTCCATTCCATTATTATGGACTGTGACTCAATACAAGTCAATGGGTCTGCAAAATCACAAGTCCGTGTGACTTCCATAGGGTGCCCCTGCAGTCTGTGTCCCGCTCCCGCGCCAGCCCTGAGGCTGCTCGCACTGCAGTGTGTCAGCATATGCCCACATTGCAGTGTGTCAGCAGATGCCCGCACTGCAGTGCGAGCAGTTGCGGGGATGATGAGCGTTGTCGTCAGGAGGTTAGTAAAGTTCATTACTTGTGGTGATGAATTCCTGCACTCCTGACATCATCTTCTATGCCCGCCGCATCCTCTCGCGGGCGGCCTGAGACTGTGACTAGCGGTGAAGTCACGGGCAACTCGCGATACCTCATTTGTGAATGCGGAGGTTATTGATCTCAGTAATCCGCGCTGACGTCAGGAGTGAAGCTGCGTTCATCACCCAGGTATTGTACCTAGCTAACATACTGAAGTCAGCGCTGGTCATGCCCAGAAGTTACCTAGGCTGACCTCATGATGTTAACTCAGGTCACTGCACTGCTGTCCTAGCCAATGGGGAACATTCTGTTCTTCATTGACTGGGACAGTGAGTATGGATCATCGTTGGACCTCCTTATTGGATTACGCTGTAGCCGGATTTGCTTTTTTTTCCAATAAATTTGGGAAAGAGGGAATGTAATGGGGAGTGATTTTCAAATACAAATTTGTTTGTCGTCTATTTTTTTTTTAATTTCTGACTGCGTTGTGATGTTGGGTATCTGATAGATGCCGTGACATCTATAACCCCTGGGCTTGATGCCAGGTGACACTACACAGCTGGTATCAACCACATATATTACCCCGTTTGCCACCGCACCAGGGCATCGCAATGAGCTGGGGAAAAACACCAGGATTGTTCATCTAATGGATGCACAACTTCTGGAGAGGCTGCGGCCTGCTATTTTTAGGCTGGGGAGGGTCCCTAGTCTGAGAATACTAGACCACAACTGTCCGCTTTACCTTGGCTGGTGATCCAATTTGGGGGGGACCCCATGTTTTTTGTTTTAAATTGTTTATTTAATTTAAAATAACAGCATGGGGTGCCCTCTGTTTTGGATTACCAGTCAAGGTGAAGCTGCAAACTGTGGTCTGCAGCCTGCAGCCATCTGCATTACCCGAGCTGGTCACAAAAGATAATGGGGACCCCACGTCGTTTTTTTAATTTTTATTTTTTTGGGGCTAAATACAAGGCTAAACACCCTTTAGTGTCACATGAAAGGCACTAAAGGGTGCAATGCAAGATTACAAAATGCTGGGAGTGGGACATTATATATGTCTTTCTCATCTATCTATCTATCCCTCTAGTTCTCTCTCCATCCATTCATTCATTCATTCATTCATTCATTTATTTATGGCAGCTATAAGTCCCCTTACTGGCAGCCAGACTGGCTTGCAAAGTCTCCTTAAGGAGAATAGTGTTCCCCCGTGGTCCCCCCACATAGCTTCTCATGAGCCAGACCAGACACCCCATATTTTGCACTGACGAGCACCCAGAAACACCGTGTCTGCAAATTGGGATTCTGGTCTGGCATAAAATCCTAAGTCATATGCAATGGATTGTTAAAAATCCACTTCTGACTTTTAGGATCGCTACTTCCAATAGGTGGCGCTGTGCTAGAGTTTATCTCCTTTCCTGGAGAGACAATTTGAATATTTCCTAGAGGGACATGGCAGCTATAAGTCCCCTTACTGGATACAGACTGGCTTGCAAAGTCTCCTTAAGGAGAATAGTGTTCCCCCGTTGTCCCCCCACATAGCTACTTATGAGCCAGACCAGACACCCCATACTTTGCACTGACGAGGGGCAAGCACCCCGAAACACCGTGTCTGCAAATTGGGATTCTGATCTGGCATAAAATCCTAAGTCATATGCAAAGGATTGTTAAAATTCCACTTCTGACTTTTAGGATCGCTACTTC
Source organism: Anomaloglossus baeobatrachus (assembly GCF_048569485.1). NCBI lineage: Eukaryota > Metazoa > Chordata > Amphibia > Anura > Aromobatidae > Anomaloglossus > Anomaloglossus baeobatrachus. The sequence continues at coordinate 163,628,592 of NC_134353.1, forward strand.
CAATAAGTGGCGCTGCGCTAGAGTTTATCTCCTTTCCTGGACAGACAATTTTCATTTATTTCATCCATCTATCTCGCTATCTATCCCTCTATCTATTCCTCTATCTATAGCTATCCATCTATTTATCTAGCTCCTTCCATTTTTTGCCGTCTGCAAAAAAAACGGAAGGCACATGGAATACAAACGGATGACACTCGGCCCATATATGGAACAGAACGGATGTCACACGGATGCCACACAGATGCATCTGTGAAAAAACAGGACCATTTTTTTGCGGACCGTAAAAATGGGACGGTCGTGTGAATTTAGCCTAATTGACCATCTGAGTTACATAACTGGCTTGTGCTGACCTGGTGGAGTTTTCTGTTAAAAAGGTAAAACAACAGTTTCTCTAAGAACAATAAGAGTGGAATATGCCAATTACTGAGAATAAAGTTGGCTTACCGTTTCTGGAAGCCAACTAGAGTTTGACGCATGTCACATTTAAGTAAGGATAATAAATCAGAAAGTATGTCTTGATTCACAGAAAATGTGCAAAGATAAAGGATAATCCATCATTCAGCTCTTCTCCCACATGTATCCACTTCCATCTGTATCTGTTCCAACATTGTTCTATTCTTGTGATTTCTGCATTAGTCCACAAAATTGAACTATAAGAGCCCACCTATTTAGCCAATAAACCAGATACAATCAAGGAAAGATATGTGTGTGTGCCTTTGCTTCTTCTTATTCACATCTAGGTGCCGATCCATACCTATACCTAAGTGTGATACTTTCTCTTCTCTATCAGCTCATCTTTAGTTATAATAATAGAAGGTTGTTATTGTGTTATGTAATTTTAGACACCTGCAAAGAACACGTGTAGAAAAAAAAACTGTGCAAAACCCCTTAGCATTTATTCTACATGTGAACACAGCCTGAGTGTTATGTTTCTATTAGATTTTTTATGGGTTTAATGAGGAAGGAAAAAAAAATCACACCATTTTTTACACCATTTACCAATCACCATAAATAATCTGATTGCTGTATAGTGCGAGATGTTACAATCACATCAACACCAAATATGTCTGTTAATTTCTAATTTGTTATGTTTATTATTTTTAAAAGAGCGCAATAAAAATGACAATATTGTAATTGTTTGTCAACGTTTTTAGTCATTTTGTAAAATAAATAAATAACTTTTTTTTCCCTCTAGAACACAGAGAAATACAGAAATACACTATTATGGACAGATGTGTCTCTATGTGTCAGTATAATCTGCCTGTAGATTCAGAGCTTGTAATGCAGTCTCAAGTATAGAAAACCCTCCAAGTGATGTCATTATAGGCTGTGGCTCAGAGCTTTGGCTGATTTATGCAATGTAATATGTTCTGAGTTCCATTTCTGGTGAGACCAGATCATAAGAAAAGAAGACAATTATATATTTAATTAATGTGTGTGCAAAACAAAGATGCCAACCCCACTCCTGCAAAAGAGAAGCTACGGAGCAACGACGATAAAAGACATCACACAGAGAGAGTGAGTAGAAGTTGGGACAAAGCCCTGACATGCTGGGACAGCGGAACTGCACCTTAAAATTGCGATAGTCTTGATGAATATGTGACAGTTGGGAGATATTGCTTTCATAGTGGAATTCATGTATTTATTAATCATAACACCAAGGGTGGTCATATTATGAGTGTTACCTGTGTGGCCACAAGAGGCCAAAGAGGTAAGGAGGCTCATTTCTACTTCCAAAGCAAGTGGAATTCTTTAGTTTGATAAGCTATTGGACAGAAAAGGGCCCGTGCATTGTTTTTGCAAAGGGGATCTTTTCTGTCTGCGTTCAGCAGTGGTTTATACATAAGTGTTTGTAAATTGACTACGTAGTGTATTTCTGTACCTGCTTATTAATTAACTTCTAAATTGGGCTTTACACGCTACGATATATCTAACGAGATGTCGTTAGGGTCACGTCGTAAGTGATGCACATCCGGCATTGTTAGTGATATCGTAGCGTGTGACAGCTATGAACGAGCAGAAATACTCACCTTCTCGTTCATCGTTGACACGTTGCTCATTTTCTAAAAATCGAACATCCTGTTGTTCATTGTTCCCGAGGCAGGACACATCGCTCTGTGTCACACCCCGGAAACGATGAACTGCAGCTTACCTGTGGCCGTCGGCAATACTGAAGGAAGGAGGTGGGCGGGATGTTTATGTCCTGCTCATCTCCGCCCCTCCACTTCTATTGGCCGGGCGCTGTGTGACGTCGCTGTGACGCCGGATGTCCCTCCCCCTTCAAGAAGTGGATGTTCGCCGCCCACAGCGAGGTCGTTTGGAAGGTAAGTACGTGTGACAGGGGGTTACAACATTGTGCGACACGGGCAAGAAATTGCCCGTGCCGCACAAACGATCGGAGCGGGTGCGATCGCAAATGCGATCGCACGAGAATTCGACACATGTAAAGCAGCCTTAAGGCCCTGTGCCCACAGGAGCTCGCACCTGCGGATTTTCCTGTGGAAAACCTGCAGATTTATCTGGATTTTCTAGATATATCCGCAGGTTTACGCAAGTACAGACACTTCCCATGTTATCCTATGGAATTTAGGGAGTGCTGTATCAATGCTGCAGTATGTGCAGCTGTGGAATATGCTGCGGACATCCCACAGCCGCACATAACTGCATGTCAATTATTCCTGCAGAAATACCTGCGGAAATCTGGCCCTCCACTATGGAGACAGAGGCCGGGACTTCCGCAGGTAAGTCGTATGAATGTTTGCAGGTTTTCCGCAGATATTTCGCTGGAATCCCGCAGCTATGTATAGCTGCGGATTCCGGAGATCAGCTGATGGAAACCTGCGGACATACCTGCGGATATATCTGCGGGTACAGAGTCCTGTGGGCACATAGCCTAAAGGTGTGCTGACTCTTTTTGTAGATTGCATTGGGTGGTTGCGGCCCTATTCTGAGCTGTGAATCTTTCCCAAAAAGGTTCTATTAGGAGATAAGATAAGATATGTATCTCTTCCCTGTTTCATTTGATGCCTGTCTGGGTACATAGTTAGAGACCATCCAAATTGAAATCCCCTTGGTGTGGAAGGATGACGTTTGCGCTTTTTGGTAACAAAAATATAAACTAAGTACCACACTTTTTTACATTTATAGCAAAGTGTATTTGTGCACCAGCATATTAATTTAATACTAAAAGTGCGTGGGCCCATTTTATTTTTTTTTAAAAAACAGTTTTTTCTCTATAGAAGTCACTAGTACAATTATAGAGCTGTATTAACCCCGCCCCGACTTGGTGATTTTACATTTTTGCTACTTTCGTTTCTTGCTTCAAGAGCAATACATTTTTCCAGCAACATAGCCGGGCCAGGGCTTGTTTTTTGCGGGACAAGTTATACTTTTGAATGATGCTATCTATTTAAATATATTTTATTTTTCAAAATTGCAAAAAAGCACAATTCCCCCCAAAATTATTTGTTCACTGTGTTCATTTTATGGTAAAAATTATTTTGCAATATGATTCTCCATGTCAGTGTGATTACAATAATCAGAAAAAAGACTGACTGGAACACCTATATGTGTGAATTAGGTGCTACCCAAAAAATACATGACTATAATAAAGATAAGCTGCACACTAACCACTATACAAATATAAACATGAAAAATGGTAAAGCATTACTGCTATAGGGATACTATGAACAATGAAAAATACATTTAGCTATTTGGAAAAAATGAAATACATGAAAAATGATATTGCAAAACTGCTATGAATATTTGAAAATAGTAGAGATATTTAGCAAATGTATTGATCAATGCAAATGAGCCCGAAAACCAACAACAAAGTAATCTCTAATTTTTCGGGAACTTAACCTTCATAGTATCATAGTATCATAGTTTTTAAGGTTGAAGGGAGACTCTAAGTCCATCTAGTTCAACCCGTAGCCTAACATGTTGATCCAGAGGAAGGCAAAAAAACCCCAATGTGGCAAACAAGTTCTAATGGGGAAAAAATTTCCTTCCTGACTCCACATCCGGCAATCAGACTAGTTCCCTGGATCAATACCCTGTCATAAAATCTAATATACATAACTGGTAATATTAAATTTTTCAAGAAAGGCATCCAGGCTTTGCTTAAATGTTAGTAGTGAATCACTCATTACAACATCATGCGGCAGAGAGTTCCACAGTCTCACTGCTCGCACAGTAAAGAATCCTCGTCTGTGATTATGATTAAACCTTCTTTCCTCAAGACGTAGCGGATGCCCCCGTGTTCCAGTCGCAGGCCTAGGTGTAAAGAGATCTTTGGAAAGGTCTCTGTACTGTCCCCTCATATATTTATACATTGTGATTAGATCCCCCCTAAGCCTTCATTTTTCCAAACTAAATAACCCCAAGTTTAATAATCTGTCTTGGTATTGCAGCCCACCCATTCCTCTAATAATCTTGGTCGCTCTTCTCTGCACCCTCTCCAGTTCAGCTATGTCCTTCTTATATATCGGTGACCAGAATTGTACACAGTATTCTAAGTGCGGTCGCACTAGTGACTTGTACAGAGGTAGAAGTATATTTTTTTCATGAACACTTATACCTCTTTTAATACATCCCATTATTTTATTAGCCCTGGCAGCAGCTGCCTGACACTGTCCACTAAAGTGAAGTTTACCATCCACCCATACACCCAAGTCTTTTTCTGTGTCTGTTTTACCCAGTGTTCTACAATTAAGTACATAATCATAAATGTTATTTCCTCTACCCAAGTGCATGACCTTACATTTATCTACATTAAACTTCAATTGCCCCTTCTCAGCCCAATCCTCCAATTTACATAAATCTCCCTGTAATATAAAATTATCCTCCTCTGTATTGATTATCCTGCAGAGTTTAGTATCATCTGCAAATATTGAAATTCTACTCCGCATGCCCCCACCAAGGTCATTTATAAATATGTTGAAAAGAAGCGGGCCCAATACTGACCCCTGTGGTACCCCACTATGAACTGAGACCCAGTCCGAGTACGTACCATTAATAACCACCCTTTGTTTCCTATCACTGAGCCAGTTTTTAACCCAGTTACACATATTTTCCCCTATCCCCATTATTCTCATTTTATGTACCAACCTTTTGTGTGGCACCGTATCAAAAGCTTTTGAAAAGTCCATATACACAACATCCACTGCATTTCCCTGGTCCAGGCTTGAACTTACCTTTTCATAGAAGCTGATCAAATTAGTTTGACAGGATCGATCTCTCATAAACCCATGTTGATACTCTGTCATAAAGTTATTTTTCTTGAGATACTCCAGTATAGCATCTCTCAAGAAACCCTCAAGGATTTTACCAACCGTAGAGGGTAAACTTACCGGCCTATAATTTCCCGGCTCAACCTTAATGCCTCTCTATGTGCTATTAAAAATCTGCAAGTATGGGCAGACAGGCTCCTGGATATAAAGAATCATGAATAGAGTCTGGCAATGTGGCGGGGTTGTGAATTAGGTGCTAGATATTTTAGGCTAGCACCTAATTCACACACATAGGTGTTCCAGTCAGTCTTTTTTCTGATTAGTATGCAGTTTCTTCTGTCTAAGAACCCAGAACCCCGCCCTATTACCAGACTCTATTCATGATCCTATATAGCCAGGAGCCTGTCTGCCCATACTTGCAGATTTTTAATAGCAAATAGATATCAATATATAGATAGATAGATAGATAGATAGATAGATAGATAGACTTTTCACAAATGCAGCAATACCAAATATGTGTATTTTTTATATTTTTATTTCTTAATTTTTAATGGAGGGAAATATGGTGATTTGAAATTTTATTTGTTTATTTTTTTCATGTTTAAAGAAAAAAATATATATATATATGTATTTTTATTGTATTTGTTAGTCCACTTATGGGACTTGAAACAGCGATCATCTGATTGCTAAGACTATATCCAGCAATACCTCAGTACTGCTGTATATAGCAAAAATATTGGTCTTTCAAGAATTGCACCAATAGACTGGCTTTCACAGGATAATCATCATGATAGTCATGGGGTCTTCAGCAGACCACTGGCCATCATGGCAACCCATCAGCGCCTCGTGAACACATCACGTGTGTTCTGATGGTTGCATAGAATGATGTGCTCTCACTATTTGTGTGCAGTAAATGCCACTGTCACATATTAACAGGTTAACAGTTACAAGTGAAGCTCTGCTCCACCCATGGCAGTTAGAGGCAAAAGATGCCTGAAAATTACATCCATCACCTGCTGAAAAAGATTGTTGCCTAGTATTATAAATTCAGACAGGCCAAATAGCTGTCTAAGGACAGCAGGGACAAAATTGTAGACCTGCACAAGGTTGGTATGGGATATAGGACAATAGGCAAGCAGCTTGCTCAGAAGGCAACAACTGTTGTCTCAATTATTAGAAAATAGAAGAAACATAAGATGACTGTCAATCATATTCAGTCTGGGGCTCCATGCAAGATTTTTCCCAATGATGTAATTCTGAGAAAGGTCAGGAATTAGCCCAGAACTACATGGGAGGACCTGGTCAATGACCTGAAGAGAACTGGGATCACAGTTTCAAAGATTAACATTAGTAACACTAAGCCGTCATGGATTAAAAACCTGCAGGGTATGCAAGGTCCCCTGCTCATGCCAGCACATATCCAGTACAGTTTAAAATTCACTATTTACCATCTAATTGATCCAGAGGAGGCATGGGAGAAGATCATGTAGTCAGATGAGACCGAAATAGAACTTTATGGCATCAACTCCACTTGCCATGTTTAACCCCTTCACGACCATGGACAGATATATCCGTCATGGAGCATGTCCCGTTAAGCCCCGCCCCCTGCGCGGGCAGGCAGCGGCGGTCGGCACACATATCAGCTGTTTTCAACAGCTGACATGTGTGCCTGCTAGCCGCGGGTGGAATTGCTTCCACCCGCGGCCATTAACCCCTTAAATCTTGCTGCCAAAGTCTGGCAGCAAGATCTAAATGCGCGCGGTCATGTTTTTTACTTACCGCCGCCCCCACCGGAAGTCACGTGCGTTATCACGTGACTATCGGTGGTTGCCATCGTAGCACAGGGTCATGTGATGACGCCTGCAGCTATGATGTTTCACTTTCGTTTTCCCTCGGCCGAGAGCAGAGGGAAAAACAAAGTGACTGAATCTGCTGTTTACAGCTGTATAGCTGTGATCAGTAGATAGATAATAGCGATCGGATTGCTGATCGCTATAGCCCCCTAGGGGGACTAGTAAAATAAAAAAAAAGTAAAAAAAAAAGTTTTAAAAAAGTTTTAAAACTCTCCTTGAACTCTACAGCTAATCTGACTTTTCTCCGCCCCGGGCTGTCTAAAACTCCTAGGTGGGCGTCTTCCAACCGCCTGGTTCCGCCCCCTGGTGTGTCTATCAAGCCCTAAGGGGGTGACTACGGTTTTTAAGGTTGGCTGATGTCGCACGGCCAGGGCGTCACACTGACTTTTGAATTGTCATTCTTTGCTGACATGCATGGCTCGACAGTAGGCCTGGAGGCGCTACCAACAAATCGTAAAGTACTCATTGGGTGTATTCCTTTTTCTAACCCACCTATCTATAGTCACCTCTTATGATTCATGTGTCTTTCTAGGGATGCCTCTGGAGACATGTTATTCTTGGAATAATGGAGTATGGTGCTTTATCCTTATATGTGAACTGTAATCCCTGGATTGTAAACATTCAACCAGTGAGCTGTATGTTATTTTGCATCTCTTACTTTGCTAGTGAATTTAATGAGTGACAATCTAGAGTGCCTCGATCTCATATTGTTCAATTTCAATGGATCCAGTGAATTACTGAAGATACCAGTCCTGGGTTAAGCTAGGTTCACACATAGCGACAACGTCGTCGCTGTTACATCACCATTTTCTGTGACGCAACAGCGACCTAGTAAGTTGCTGTTATGATCGCTACTTAGCTGTCAAACACAGCAGACGCAGCAGCGATCATAACGACACGCGTCGCTGTGGAAGCCATGCTGCACTTGGTAACTAAGGTAAATATCGGGTAACCATTACCCGATATTTACCTTGGTTACCAGCGCACACGCTTAGCGCTGGCTCCCTGCTCTCCTAGCCAGGGTACACATTGGGTTAATTACCCGATGTGTACTCCGGATTCGGCTACGCAAGCAGGGAGCCAGCGCTAAGTGGTGTGCTCTCACACTACCAGTGCCGGCTCCCTGCTCACGTAGCTGGAGTACACATCAGGTAATTAACCCGATGTGTACTCTGGCTAGGAGTGCAGGGAGCAGGGAGTCGGCACTGGCAGCGTGAGAGCAGCGGTGCTAGTAACCAATGTAAATATCGGGTAACCAAGGAAAGGGCTTCTTGGTTACCCGATGTTTACCGTGGTTACAGCTTACCGCAGGCTGCCAGAAGCCGGCTCCCTGCTCGCTTCAGTTCGTCGCTCTCTCGCTGTCACACACAGCGATGTGTGCTTCACAGCGGGAGAGCAACGAGCAAAAAATGAAGTAGGACATTCAGCAACGAGCGGCGACCTCACAGCAGGGGCCAGCTCATTGCTGGATGTCACACACAGCGACAGCGATGGGACGTCGCTGCTACGTCACAGAAAATGGTGACGTAGCAGCGACATCGTTGTCGGCGTCGCTGTGTGTGACACCACCTTAACTCTAAGGTGTCACCTAGTGTAAATATTTATTGCAGTTAACGCTTTGGGTAGCAACCGCTCTACTAATTTGTGTCTGTTGTATGTGTATATGTGGTTTTGCACTTAGCACTTTAATCTGGTAAATTTGGTGATGGTTATCTTCAAGTTAGTAAGGGATAGAATAGGGGCAGCCGCCGTGGAATGGGGGCACCAAGAAAGTTAGGGTGCTTAAAGCCCCATTGCTAGGCAAGGACCAATTAAGGGTGAGTCATATCCCCTAGGGTCCAGCATCTGAATCTATTAGGTTTACTTACCATTGATCTGCACAGCCCCTAGATACAATTACCCTTACACTTTTTATCCGGTGTATCTAACACTATATGCACATTGTGTGTCTCTGGTTGCATGAATATAACCTTTTTAATTGATATAGAAATAAAGTATACATTTTTATTAGGAGTTTTTTTTGTTTGGTTTAATTAGTTGATACCCCCTGATACTATATCCATTTGGTCTCATGTTTAAAGGAAGAAGGATAAGTACAACACCAAGAACACCATCCCAATCTTTAAGCATGGGGTGGAAACATCATACTTTGTGGATGCTTTTTTGCAAAGGGATAGGATGACTGCACCATATTAAAGGAAGGATGGATGCAGTCATGTATCGCAATATTTTGTCCAACAATCACCATCCCTCAGTAAGAGTATTGGAGATGGTTCATGGCTGGATCTTGCAGAATGACAATGACTCAAAACACACAGCCAGGGCAACTAAAGGGTGGCTATGTAAGTAGCATTTCAAGGTCCTGGAGTGGCCTAGCCAGTCTCCAGACCTGAACCCAATTGACAATCTTTAGAGGGAGCTGAAACTCAATGTTGCCCAGTGACAGCCCCTAAACCTGAAAGATTTACTGTCAAGAGAACAGGTTTTGCCTTCAGAAAAAAAACAGGAAAAAAAAGTGTGAACATAGTCTAATAGGCCCTCTCTTTTGTTCACCTCATGGAAAACAGTATCCTCAAAGTAAGGGCTTGCTCACATTTGCGTATAACTTGGACAAGTTATTTTGTGATGTTTTATCAGATAGCACTCACTTAAATGTGATATTATGGAGCAGTGCCAACCAGCTCTTTCTTTCTCATGTGATTAGCAGCATAGATCAGACGGTGTGCACCCATACATGTCTATGGGTGCATGGAAAATATGAGAGCATCATCCAGTGCGTCGGTGGGTCAGACTGACACTGCCAATATAAAACTCTAAAAACCCCGTCACATACTACGATATATCTAACGATATGTCATCGGGGTCACGGAATTTGTGATGCACATCTGGCATCGTTAGAGATGTTGTAGCGTGTGACACGTCCGAATGACTATTAACGAGCAAAAATACTCACCTAATCATTGCTCGTTGACACATCGTTAATTTTTATAATGTCATTCCTCCTTATGCGCACCTGTTGTTCGTCATTCCTGAGACAGCACACATCGCTACGTGTGACACCCCGGGAACGACTAACACAGCTTACCTGTGTCCCGCCGGCAATGAGGAAGGAAGAAGGTGGGCGGCTTGTTCTGGACGCTCATCTCCGCCCCTCCGCTTCTATTGGGCGGCCGCTGTGTGACGTCCCTGTGACGCCGAACATCCCACCCCCTTCAGGAAGAGGATGTTCGACGCCCACAGCGATGTCGTTAGGGAGGTAAGTGCGTATGACGGGGTTAAAGACATTGTGTGCCACGGGCAACGAATTGCCGATGACGCACAAACGACGGGGGGCGGGTGCAATCGCTCAAGCGATCGCACGATAAATCGTAGCGTGTAACGGGCCTTAAGACACCACTGTACCACATCTAAATAAGAGGTATAGACAATGTTTATGTCACCTCACCTCCTGTTTTGTGGTTTCCTATGTGGGTTTTGCTTTAAAAAAAATAAATAAATCACAGTAAAGTTGCAAAAAAATCAATAGTCAATGTCTCAGTATAAACTTACCAAATTTTATATTGTGAGTTGAGTTCATGTTCTTCTTACTGTATCTATCATTATAATGGCAGTTTTCAATGCATAGGGAACCTGAAAGATTCCCTTCCATAGAGACTGTTAATATAAAAAATGAGGCTTTCACATACACACATATAAGTACTGTACTGTATATTAACATACTCTTACATACTTCACTTATGCTGATTCCTTGTAATATATACAGTCTTCTCGAGTAGCAGAAATACTGAATGGTGAGCCCTTTTTCCTTCTTCCAACTCTTCTCTAACCAGACTGTCCTGATGTTTTTTGGTTTCAGAAAACCTCTATTCGCAGGCACAAAAACCAAACTGTTCTTTTCTCACCCTCTCCTGGTCCAGTGCTGAGTTTCCAGTATTAATCCTGTTGTTTGTTACCTTGGGTAGATTCACTAAGCTTGTTGATTGGCACAAGGTTGGACACACCATTGGTGCAACTTGTACAACTGCCCAGGGGCCCAAGAGGTTAACAGCCCCATTTATACCTCCAAAGCAGGTGAAATTTTGTATTTGTATGAGCTCTTGGGCTGCAAAGGGCCCATATATTGGTCTTGCACAGGAGCCCTTTTATATCTGTGTCCGCCAGTGCATTGGCTGCAGTGCTGACGACATGAGATTAGTGCTGTAGACATTAAGCAGCCCTTGGAGCCCAATATTCAGAACTAAACCTGCTATGCTTTTTTTTAAACAAAACTGCAACTGCAGACAAAGGTTTTCTGAAACCGTAAAAACTCTTTTAATATAAGCAGCAGCATGGAAGCTCAGACACTTGTTTAAACACTGAGGAGAATTAAAAAGAGAAGCCACTATGAATATGAAGGGTCACTTTAAGAGGGACAGTGTGGTCTCTCTCCAGCACCAGTACAACATGCACTCGCTGAGGATGGAAGGTAATAAATCAACCCTATGCTTAAAGGGGTTGTTCATTACTTTGGCAACCCCTTCTCATTCCAAATTTTTGCCCCTGTTAAAATAAAAAAGCCAATACTCACCTCCGCTGCTAGTGCCATTCCAGCAGTGCCAGCAGTTGCTCTCCTGGAGCTCATGTGAGGATATTACATCACGCAAGCCTCATGCCCAATCACCGCTGGCTTCACTATCCTCCCCTTTGGACATACTGTATAAGTAATCAACAGTAGGTGAATGGCCAGTGCAAGCTCTCACTTCCTCTTCATTACTTGTATGTCTGAAGGCTGGGACAGTGAAGTTGGCTGCAGGGCTCACAAGACATAGCAACCTCACGTGAGCCCGGGGGAGAAAGTGCCGATGTAACGGGGTGCCAGGGGCGCCTCTGGGCTTGTAGTCGTGGCCCCTTCTGTCAGGCTTACCCCTGGCTCCGCCGACACTATCGGGACGGGAGATGTCTTGGTGGGGCAGAGTGTGGTGGTGCAGATGTCGTCCGATGTATAAACACTCTCCAGGCATGGTTCGATGCAAATAAAAGACATTCTTTATTTCACAACTCTTTCCAAAAACCGGCAGTTACAGATGACTTCACGTTCTTTTCTTAGCTGGGGAAAGCCTGCCCTGACGTCTCCTCCAGTGGGGATGTGCCCGGCTACTCTACTTCACCTGGCTCCCACTTATGGCTACCCACAGCCCGGACCCACACCGGGACTGCTTCGCACTTTGAGGTTCCGCCCGCTCCTTTTCTCTCCGGCTTCCCTATTCATCCAGCTCCCACACTCTGCCCCTGCTCTGCTTCCACTCTTGAGGACACTTCTTCTCTTCTTCCCTTCTTTCTTTCTTTCTTTCTGCCCACTCAGCTCCACACTCTGCCCCTGGCTGTTCCTTCTCCCCCGTCCCGGAATCAACTGACTTCAACACACACACACTTCTCTCTCTAAGCTGCCGGCTCCTCCTCTCTCCTGCCCTGTTTCTATGGGGACAGCCGTCCCACCCGGGCTCTAGGGGAAAACCCACTGCACAGTAAAAACATGTTTATTAATAACATCAACAGTAACTACCCCAGAGTGAGGTATCTTCAGGGGGAAACTGCACCTCCTTGTAAGGGGTCTGCCCACCCCTTACATTCCTCCCCTCTTTAAGCCTAAGCCTCCCGGCAAGGCATAAATCTAAAACCACATGTAAAAACAAACAAAGTCATTTTAATAAAACTTCAAACATGTTCACCTTAGGGCACCCGCAAGGGGCACACCAGTCCAGCGCCCGGAGTCCCTCCTGGGAGCTCCCGGTCTTTGTAGACAATGTGCCCGGAGACTATAACAAGCGCTCCCGGTCTTTGAAGGCAGGCACACGGACACTAAAGTCTTCCTTAACAACACGGAGGGAGCCCCTGGCTCAGTCCAGCATCAGGCTCCTTCCGGGCTCCGTAGCTTGAACAAAGGTTGCAACTGTGAAACTTTGCCGGCTCCGTAACAATGCCGGTATTCAACACAAACATGTCCATAACCTCCGGTTTTGTATCTTCAACCCCCGACGGGGTGATGGGGACTTCCGCTGAGTCAGGGGTGACGGTTTCACTGGGTCCCAGAAGAATCCCCACTCGTCTTCTTCTAGCTCCCGGGTAGGTTGCTCTTCTGGGGCCGGAACTGCTGTGTGAGTTGGAGGTCCCACCTCGACTGGCGGGGACACCTCCGGACACTGATATGTAGTTCCCAGGACTTTGCTTCCCGGCTGCATCTGTGCCCTATAGGTGGCGCGGACTTCAGTCGAGGTCTCGCCGGTCGCGGCATCCCAGGTAGTGACCCAGGTTACTTTGGTGGGCCGCTCCGGTCCTTCTGGCACAGCCGGTAAAATAAGGGTAAGTCCTTCTGTGGCCGCAGTCTGCTTCGGCCGTCCTCTCCCCCGGCTGATTTCTACCAGCGCGCCCACTGCAGCATGCTGTTTTCTCGGGGTCTCCATCTTGCTCGGAGTTAGCGTTTTTGGTAAAGGCGTCGGGGTCAGTGGAGATGCTGGAGAAAGTGGAGGCGGACCTACTTTTCCCGCTCTTGGGTATACTCCACCCCCAGTCTCACACATCAGATCGACCCCTCCGCGGCGGTTCTTCTTTTTCTTCAAAACACCGCCCACTTCACATGTCTTCTTCGATGCCCTGGGGCCAGCACCTCCCCTCTTTGGGCGGAGTACTCTGAACTTCTTTTTCGGCACCGGCCAGCCCCAGGCTCTTCTTTTGGCGCCAATTCTTCGCGCGCTTTCTGTGTTCTCAAAGACGACGGCCATCTTGCCGCCATCTTGTGCCCGGTCCAACGCCTTAGGCACTGTTTCTTCTTCCCACCATGGGATCGGAACTCTTTTCCAATAATCCGGATCCAGGGCCCTAGGCACCACTTGGTCTCCTTTTTCTTGGAGCGGGTCCCCTTGCATATGATCCGTATCCTGCCGACTACGCCACATGTAACGGGGTGCCAGGGGCGCCTCTGGGCTTGTAGTCGTGGCCCCTTCTGTCAGGCTTACCCCTGGCTCCGCCGTCACTATCGGGACGGGAGATGTCTTGGTGGGGCAGAGTGTGGTGGTGCAGATGTCGTCCGATGTATAAACACTCTCCAGGCATGGTTCGATGCAAATAAAAGACATTCTTTATTTCACAACTCTTTCCAAAAACCGGCAGTTACAGATGACTTCACGTTCTTTTCTTAGCTGGGGAAAGCCTGCCCTGACGTCTCCTCCAGTGGGGATGTGCCCGGCTACTCTACTTCACCTGGCTCCCACTTATGGCTACCCACAGCCCGGACCCACTCCGGGACTGCTTCGCACTTTGAGGTTCCGCCCGCTCCTTTTCTCTCCGGCTTCCCTATTCATCCAGCTCCCACACTCTGCCCCTGCTCTGCTTCCACTCTTGAGGACACTTCTTCTCTTCTTCCCTTCTTTCTTTCTTTCTTTCTGCCCACTCAGCTCCACACTCTGCCCCTGGCTGTTCCTTCTCCCCCGTCCCGGAATCAACTGACTTCAACACACACACACTTCTCTCTCTAAGCTGCCGGCTCCTCCTCTCTCCTGCCCTGTTTCTATGGGGACAGCCGTCCCACCCGGGCTCTAGGGGAAAACCCACTGCACAGTAAAAACATGTTTATTAATAACATCAACAGTAACTACCCCAGAGTGAGGTATCTTCAGGGGGAAACTGCACCTCCTTGTAAGGGGTCTGCCCACCCCTTACACCGACATCACTGAAATTGTACCATAGTGAAGGTGAGTATGAGCTTTTTTAATGTAACAGTGGCAAACATGAGGAATGAGAATGGGTTTGTCACAGACGTCTCTCTGCATTTAGAGACTTGTGACAGGTTCAGGTACAGAATCTCACAGCGCTTATGATTAAACTTGTTTTTCTTTCCTTTGGTGTAAAAAGGATTAATGTCAGTTTTGTTGCCAGCAGCTTTCTAGCAGTCCATGTCAGGTGCAGCTGCTCTGTTACCATGTCTCTCACCTACAAAGAGTGACAATACCCATCAACCTTTGCTATTTATAGAATCTATTTTGTCCTGGCCGCCTAGATGCAAGGAGCTGCTGGGGTTCTGACCTGAGCCCATCCATGTGCTGCCTCAGAGTATGGTTGCAGCCGAGGAGTTGGTGTTTGTATCCATTTTCCCCATTTGTCTTCCTTCCCTTCATGTTGTATTAGTGTAGTGTATTAGGTGGGACTAGTGTTCCTCACCAATCATCTCACTAGAGAGGGTGAGCTTTGTGAGGGCATTACATATATTTCTTCAGCGACTTGGTGAAAGAACCTGTATAGGTGTGGCTAGATAGTGCAGGGTACAGCTGCAGGTGAGTGCAGGAGGTGTACTATCTTCCCTCCACATAGCGCCAAGGCCCACCTTTGTTAAAGTGTCCCCCCCTTGTCTGTCATTTTTTGTTATACGCCAGACATCCGTAGGTCTGATTGCAACTCTCATACCATGTAATTGGACTTTTCTCACTCTAATCGTGACAGGGTTGTCCTAGACATTGACAACACTTTTAATTCCAGCATCTCTGAAGCAGTGAGCAGCTAGCTGACCAGGGCACAGCAGGCAGCAAAAGCTACTAATCCTGCGGGAGATGAGAAATTGCAGTAGTAGTACAAGTGATTGAGGTCCACCGTAGGATGATATGGTCCTCCACTGGTCTAGTTAAAGCTGTTTATACATGATTGCTGTCTAAAAAGCCAAATCTAAATTTCAGAATGGTAGAAAAGCTGATTGGCAACCATGGACAGATGGTATTGGCATCCACAGTGAGTGTCACCATATTCCCACTAATAGCAATAAATGGGAAACATTTGAGTAGAAGTTTTCTCAGCCTAGAAGTAGAACTTGGTGATATTTATTGGCAACGTGATGATTTTTGGTATAAATGCTTTCATAAAAAAAGATAACAGACTTATGAAAATGAGTTTACTATGTATTAAAAAAAAACAGATTTTTACATTATTTATTTTTCCACTTACATGATTTGAGTTATATATTAACTGAAAATTAAAAATGCCGGGGAGTTATACTCAATAAAAGAGAGATTTTGATTGTAATCTTCTTTTGTAAGGAGTCTTATTCTCAGGCGTATTTAATAAAAATTGACATTTTGGTGTAGATTATACATTATGATAAAAACAGCAAATGAGGTTATCGGCTGCTTAAAAATTACAGACAGATATATTTTGCTAAAACTGTGAGATGGGCAAATGTGACTTTTCCAGGCAATATATAAAGCTTCAGGTTTTGCTCTTTCCAACTGTTTTTGCATAATCTTCAAGGCTGTATAAATTCTTTGCATATGCAGCAGAAGCGTATTCCACCTAGGAAATAATTTAAGTGATATGTTTTGAAAAGGTTGACCATTTTCTATTTCTTATTTGTTTTAATCTGAAATGTTTAATGCAATCTATGTATAATCAGCAGCATGATACATAAAATAGGGACATACTGCCACCTTGTGGCCATATAATGAGAGAAGCCGCAAATAAAACTGTGCTGGTGGCACGCTCGCCAATACATCATGCTATTTCTCCAGAATATAATAAATAATATATGTTTATGGCCTAATATTTTTTTTTATTATTAGGATTTATGATCAAAACAAAACCCTTTTCGGGAGTTTGGATATTTCGCATACTCTATGTGCTCTGCAGGTTTGCCCATTGTGGCAGTATATAGCGAATGGTTACAAAGTGTAAACTATATTTGTCTGACATTTTTGGATGTATTCATTTAAATATGAAATACAAATTAAATTATAGCTCATTAATTTAGTCATCTGATAAAAGGCTGGTTTCACAAAGCAGACTTTAAAGGGTGCTTTACACGCTGCGACATCGCTAGCGATAGCACCCGCCCCCATAATTCGTGCGACATTTCGCTACGGCAGCGTCACACGCACATACCTTTTCAGCAACGTCGCTGTGACCGCCAAACAATCCCTCCTTCAAGGGGGAGGTGTGTTCGGCGTCATAGCAACGTCACTGCGGCGTCACTAAGCGGGCGCCCAATAGCAGAGGAGGGGCGGAGATGAGCGGCCGGAACATGCCGCCCACCTCCTTCCTTCCTCATTGCCGGTGGACGCAGGTAAGGAGATGTTAGTCATTCCTGCGGTGTCAAACATAGCGATGTGTGACGCCGCAGGAACGACGAACAACCAGCGGCATGTACCACCAACGATATTATGAAAAGGAGTGACGTGTCAACGATCAACGATTTTTGAAATTTTTGCGATCGTTGATCGTTGCTCATTGGTGTCACAAGCTGCAATGTCGCTAATGGCGCCGGATGTGCGTCACTAACGATGTGACCCCGACGATATATCGTTAGCAATGTCACAGCGTGTAAAGCACCCTTAATGGTCTGAATACGGACCACAATGTCCAGACTGGCTGCAGATCTGCCGAGCTTAACAGACTCATGTGCACTTATGAAACTATTGAATTTGGATTAGAAACCCATGGTTTGTACCAGGGATGCCAACTTGACTTTTTATTTTTTCTGCAAAAACATAAAAAAACACAGACATTTCTTACGGATCTTCTGGAAAACCATTCTAAATGCTTGTGATTATAAGTAATACCTGTCTACAGCCCATAATTCTCATAAGAACACATTAGTTGCATTCACTTTAAATTGTAAAATGTTGATAATGGCTGTCAAAATAACCTGTATAAATTTCTTCAGCTTCAACAAGATCACAGACGCCTTACAGGAAATTTGACACCAGGTTTTTGCTACCTAATCTGAAAGCAGCATAACATAGGGGTAGAGATCCTGATTCCAGCGGTGTTTCACTTACTGGGCTGCTTATTGTAGTTTTGATAAAATCACTGTTTAATCAGCAGTAGATTATCATTAGAGGACTACTTGGCTTGCTACCATGTAGTTCAGAATATTCAGGAGCTCTGTATAATTGCTAGATTTGTTTCAGAGAAAACATTGATTTTATCAAAATGACAGCAAACAGCTAAGTGACACATCGCTGGAATCAGGCTCTCTGTCTCTACAGTAGGTTTCTTTCATACGTCAGTAAAAAGCACACACTTTTTTCACTGACGTGTTAAAGATGCGTATGGCCCTCCGTGTGCTGTGATTTTGGCACACGTGTGTTCTTAGTGTGTTATCCGTGATAGCACACGTAGATCAGGCACTTATACTCAGCGGTCCATGCTCCTGCTGTCCGTGGTGCTGACATCTCCAGCTCTCCCATCTTCGGCTGCTGCTGTTTCACTGCTGCTGTTACTTCTGGGTCCAGGTTGCAGTGAATATTCATGAGCATAATTAGCCGGCCTGGAAGCAGAGACAGCAGCAGCTGAAGACAGCATCACTGGAAACAGGTGAGTATAAAAATCCTTTGATTCAAAGATACATGTTTTTTCTGGCACGTGTTTCACAAATCACACCACTGTGTGGTCCGTGTGACATCAGTGATGCCAGAGAAAAATGGACTTGTCTCCGTGTGGAACACATAGACACGTGTGTACACCACACAGAAAAGCGGTCAATGAGAAATCACTGATGTGTGCACAGACCCATTGATTTTAATGAGTCTTCGTATGTAACATACGTACAAGAATCACTGACGTGTGAAGGGGACCTTATGTTACTTTCAGATGAAGATAGGATAATAGCAGGGACTAAAACTTAACTTTTAATAATACAGATAAAATTGTCAATATTACAAAAGTGCAGTAAAATTGTCAAATGGCTATAAATTGAAGTGGTCTCACCCAGATGTTCTCCAGGGACAAAAGGACACACCGATCCAGGGTTGATCACAAGCGGAAAAGGCCAGGGTAAAGCATTGGGAGATGGTAAGATATAAACCCTGTCGTGCCCCGTGCCAATGATTCCGCCCTGACAAGGGCAGCGCCCAAATGAGCTGTCTGCACCACAACCAAATAAAGAAGCGTTCTCCCAACGCGTTTCCCTCTAAGTGAGAAGAGTTCTTCAGGGGAGATTAAAGAACCAATTGAACAACCTGCAGTGGCAACCACCACCCTGTATTTGGACACATAGCCTGTACCTTTGATCCCTGCCACTGCAGGTTGATCAGTTTCTTGAACCCTGCCACTGCAGGTTGTTCAATTGGTTCTTTAATCTCCCCTGAAGAACTCTTCTCACTTAGAGGGAAACGCGTTGGGAGAACGCTTCTTTATTTGGTTGTGGTGCAGACAGCTCATTTGGGTGCTGCCCTTGTCAGGGCGGAATCATTGGCACGGGGCACGACAGGGTTTATATCTTACCATCTCCCAATGCTTTACCCTGGCCTTTTCCGCTTGTGATCAACCCTGGATCGGTGTGTCCTTTTGTCCCTGGAGAACATCTGGGTGAGACCACTTCAATTTATAGCCATTTGGCAATTTTACTGCACTTTTGTAATATTGACAATTTTATCTGGATTATTAAAAGTTAAGTTTTAGTCCCTGCTATTATCTTGTTTAGATTGGACTATTGGGCATTATCTACCTGCTTGCAGGTTATTGCTGTTGTACTACTTTCAGATGAAGTAGCAAAAACCTGGTGACAGTTTCCCTTTAAATATTTTTTACCAACAGAGCAAAAAAGTGCCCTATTTTTACAGACTGTCCTGGATTTTCTGGATGGTTGTCAACCATGATTAGTACTCAGACTATGAAACTTAGATGTATGAAGCTGGCCTAATCAAAACAAAAACTCAGCTAAAAACATGGACCAGCATTTTTGTTAGTATAAGGGCAATCTGTAGGCGCACATTCAGACTGTGGCCATTATCAGACAAAACCTAGATAAAAAACAATGAATAGATACCCTGCAGTAAGCAAGTATAGTAGTAGTAATACATGTAAAAACCATAGGGTACTTAGCATTATATTGATTAAAATACTGAAGAGTGTAAAAGCCATTGTGCAGCTCCTGCAGCAGTCAAACCACTCGGATCCAGGGGTGATTATTCGTGGCTCGAGGGTCTCCGGACACACTCAAAAGAAGAAGGGGCTATTTACAGGGGAGATATAATTTGTGACGCCACCCGTGGTGTGCGGTAATAGGGAGTACCGCTGCTGCCATTGGGAGTACCCGGGGTGATGGAATGGGAGCAGCTAGATGACGTTACCCTCCACGAGTAGGGAAGGCCCCGGGACTCTGGATGGTGGGGTGCAGGGCAGCGCAGGCTTGCTGCAAGTAGGGAATGACCATGTACTCACTCTACTTGCTTTTGCTGTGTCCCAATTTAGTCCGACCTCTCGGGAGCTTCGACATCTCGGCCCCTCACACTATGGGGGGCACTGCTTCACCTCTCCTTGGGGCTCCAACCCCCGGTTCCCTATCCCTTTGAGAGTTTTTTCTACACTTCCTCTCCCTTTGCTCCCCTGGAGCCGACTGGCTTGTCACCTCCCACCAGTCTGCTTAACCCTTCGGTGGGTGGCCCTTTCCTCTCTAGACCTACCCACTGGCTTGTCTGTCCTGTACTGTTGTGAGTGTGGATTGAGGGTTTTAATGCAGTTGGTAGCATTACCACTGGGTGGAACCTGGAACCAAGAAGGGTGGATTCTGCACTATAAGGACAGGAGTGCAGTTCCCTGTGACACCCTGACTAGTGCAGGGGTGTCACATTCCCCCTTGGTTAAACGTAGCTCATCCCCGAGCTACAGGACACACTGAGGTTTATTAAAACTGCTCCTGTAAGGAGAAAAAGGGGTAACATTTTTAATAAACAATTTCCCATCCCTCGCAGAGGGAGGCACATTCTTAAACGTTGCAAAAGAAAACTCACGGAGTCCACATTCTCTATGTCCCGGATCCCTTCAACCCGCCACCCAAACAACCTAAACCCGCTGCTTTCTACTTGGGTTCCATGACGGAGTTGACGTCCGGACAGAAACAACAACATTACGCAACAGCTGCTGGGGCAACCTCCTCTTGCAGCTTTCTTTCCCTCAACCTGCCGCCCTAACTACCCGGATCCACAGTGCCACATTCCCTCACGGTGCTGCACTGTCCTGAGTTCCCGGTAGTTGTCCGTGGTGACGGGTGCAGCTGCTTTTAGTCCTTCAGACGAACCGGGTAACCCCATACAGCCGTTACCCTCTACACCATCCTCCACCGAGGGCCTCTGGTACCACCTCCTCGTGGCACTCCGCTCCGGGCCCTGATGGACTTCTTATTTTTAACAAAGCATTATAAGAAGGTTCAACAAGGATGGCGCCTCTTGAAATATTAACTCCTTTGCCACCCTCCACCTGGGGTCCAGATGGCCTTCTCCAATTAACACGCAAAGGTTCAACAAGGGCAGCAAGTCCTGGAACAGTCATTCTTTAACTTATAACAGTAGAACAGTTAAACATTCGGGTAGCTTACTGTAGTTGCGCTACTATGGTTGCATAGGGCCGTTAGGTTCGCTCGACCCTTGGGGACCAGCATTCCAGGAACATCCACAGCACATCCCGGGGGTCGGGTCCACAAGCGGGATCGTAGGCAGTATATTTGGCGGTGTTGTAACTTCAGGGAGCCGGACTGGCTGGTGCTTCACAACCAGATTGGAGACGGGTTCCAGCTCCAGGCAGGTCAGTAAAGTTGAGGGGGTTTGCGTTCCCATCTCCCAAAGCTGCTCTGCAGGCATGGCCTGGTTCTCATAGGCACATACTGCTGCCACTATTCTCCGTACCTCTGCTTTCTAGTCCACCAGCTGCTGAAGAGACTGTACTCGCACCCGGACACAGTACCGGGCTAGTTCTTGCTCCAGTCAGGCAGCGGTCCCTGGTACAGGACAGCTGGATTCCTGTTCCACTGGCGCAAACATTTTGCCTCTGTGGTGTCCAGGAACTTTATGTCAGAGTCCTGGCATCCCTGCTCCACTTCCGCTGCTACATCCCATCACGCCCCCTTGGTTTTCACCAGCCACTCACTGCCTCGCTGGGGAACCCTGGGGACTTCCGCTTCCGGCCACACTCTCAGGACGAAGGGTGGGGCTTCAGCTTCGCACTCTTTTGGTCTGGAAGATGGCGTTTTGGCACCAAAGATGGCGGAAACTGGCGGGAACGAGATTTTGACACTGCAGCTTGGATTCTAAGGCTCATGTCACCCAGGTTAGTGGGTCCTGTCCAAATCCTGTTCGTGACGCCAAATTTGATGTGTGCCATCCCTGCAGCAGTCGAACCGCTCGGATCCGGGGGTGATTACTCGTGGCTCGAGGGTCTCCGGACACAGGGGCTAGGGGCCACACTCAAATGAAGAAGGGGCTATTTACAGGGGAGATATAGTTCGTGACGCCACCCGTGGTGTGCAGTAATAGGGAGTACCACCGCTGCCATTGGGAGTACGTGGGGTGAAGAATGGGAGCAGCTAGATGACGTTACCCTCCACGGGTAGGGAAGGCCCCGGGACTCTGGATGGTGGGGTGCAGGGGAGCGCAGAGATGCTGGAAGCAGGGAATGACCATGTACTCACTCAGGCCGGTTATCGTGGTGCTGGATGATGTTTTGTAAAATCATTACACACACATGCTGCAGGTGAACCAAAAGTCCCAGTGCACCACTGCTGTTTGGGAAGGAGAGCACGTCCAGGTATCCGCTCCCAATAGTATTGCTTTTGCTGTGTCCCAATTTAGTCCGACCTCTCAGGAGCTTCGACTCCTTGGCCCCTCACACTATGGGGGCCACTACTTTACCTCTCCTGGGGGCTCCAACCCCCAGTTCTCTCTACCTTTGAGAGTTTCTACTACACTTCCTCTCCCTTTGCTCCCCTGGACCCAACTGACTTGTCACCTCCCATCAGTCTGCTTAACCCTTCGGTGGGCGGCCCTTTCCTCTCTAGACCTACTCACTGGCTTGTCTGTCCTGTATTGGTGTGAGTGTGGATTGGGGGTTTGAATGCGGTTAGTAGCAATACCACTGGGTGGAACCTGGAACCAAGGAGGGTGGGTTCTGCACTATAAGGACAGGAGTGCAGTTCCCTGTGACACCCTGAGTAGTGCAGGGGCATCACACCATCCCACGGTGACAAGTTGTACCTAATCAGGATGGTCCCTAACTGTCGTGATTCACCTCTCTATGTGCTAGCAGGCCACAAAATTGACCGGGGGCAGAGCAGAACCTAGGAGTAAACAGATAATTAATTAAGGATATGTCCTATTAATAGTCAGAAGTTTTAATATATGGTCAGTCATAGATAACAGCACAATGCCTCGTTCCTCCAGCAGAGGTGCAGCAGGGATAGTGAACAATTGATGCCTAGTTCACTTACACAATAAATTGCTGGTAATGTCATCTGTAACAAAAAGTAATTTTGAAGTAAGCTATATTTATTACAACTCTTTATAGGAACAGAAACCTTGTATTTAGAAAGTAATAGGAGCTTAGGGACACAGTCAAGATACTGAGAAGAAGGCGAATAGTTTCACACTTATCCCTGCTCATTAGGTATAAAATACAGAGAGATCCAACCAGTAATGATTGAAGTGATTGTGATTTTGACAAAATGCACATCCACAGACTGACACTGCAAGCTACAGCTCTAGTAGATTAGTGAGGAAATGGGGAATGAGAAAGAAAAAGAACTTTCAATGGAAAACATCATGAACTGGTGTGAAATTAACTTGGCATGTTGCTGGGTGTTACTGAGAAGTGATAAAAAAGAGGTGGGGAAACTAGTTTAAAAGGATCCTGTCATGTTGAAAGTTGAAATGTGCTATATACCTGCAAATATAGGATTAATTTGGAAGTAAATAGCCTTAAAATCCTACGTTGTTTACTGGAGGAGCAGCTAGAGGGAGAAAACAAATGTATTTCCCCTCTGTATTGGCTCTCTAATAGGAACAGTAGCGGTGCAAGGATCGGTTACAGTCACTCGTTACTGCTCAGTGAGCGCGGCTATGATCTCTCCATGATTGACAGCCTGCTCTGTATACACATGTTGCTCACTGGTTGTCAATCAACGTGCCGGCCAGTGATTACAGCTCATTCATTGTGCAGTTAGCGGTGACTGTGATAGCTCCCTGCACCACCCCTATGACTGGAAGAGAGTGGTAGAGGTAGGATATACAGTAAGATCATTTCATCCCTGTAGCCGTTTTTCCAATAGGGCAGGCAGGCAGAGTTTTAACTCTGTTTACCTGCAGATTTGCCATATATTTCCAAGTGAATAGAGTTTTTATGGGTACATGGCAGGTTTCCTTTAAGACTGTGGCTCCCAGCAGCTGTATTGTATGTCATAACATTTCTAACTATCAAGTAGCTATCTTTATAGTTAAATTATGGCAATACTCATATATGCAGTGCTGATAGAAAGTGATCACTCTGCAAATGATTGATTGATTGATTGGCATTACCTGAGTTCCAAGAGTGACCAGAAAGCAGACAAAGGCTTGACAACAATTTTAATAATTTTATATCTGTAGAAATAATGGTGCATTGCAGGAAAAAAAACAGGATAAAAGGCTGCCTATGTGGCGCCCCTGACCCGGTCAGGCACCACAGAGTATTGCACCCATGCGGGAGCAATGCTTCCAGGTAATCTCCAAAGGCCAGGATGAGGTGCACACACAAACATATAGTGACCAGGCCTCCCACATTACCAGAGGGGACCCTTGAGTAGCCAGAAGGAGTTAACTTTCAATTCCCAGCTGGGGGTGTGTTCAGGGGCTGGTTGCTAGGAAGCAGGGCAGAGAGAGAGAGGAAGAGGGGAGTCTGGAGGAAGAAGTTGAAGTGTGTGGAAGGGAGCAGAGGAGCTCTCGTGTCAGACAGGTCCTGAGGAGTGCAGTAGCTGAAAGCGGGGGAGAAAGGAGTACCGTGGGTCGGCCTGAAAATCATCCAGAGAGAAGGGTGGCTGAGTACGGAGATCCCGGTATCCGAGCACACAAGGGGAACTAGGTCCCCAGTACAGACAGCAGATCATCCAGAGCTGCTTAACCTACAGGTGGGGGGGGGTACTTCATGCCCTCACCACGACTACACAGAGCTTGAGCCAAGCAGCAATCACCAGGCCCATAAGGGGACAGGGCCAGAAGCCATCCCACCAAGGCCACGCTGCCGGCAGACGAGCCAGAGAGAGGGGAGCAGGGTGGTAACAGCTTCCCTGGAGGGGTCCTACCACGCTTCAAGCAAAGGATCCTCCTAAAACAGAAAGAGTGCAAGGAAGGCGAGTGGACAGCTACCCTCAGAACGGCCTCCTGGAATTCCTGGTTCAACCTGGTTATCACAGTGTCGCCCGGGCATCTCACCGTGACCTCCAAACAGTGAGTAAACACGTTGAAAGACTTCTTGGACTGTGTTTGAGTCATTCTGCGACCTGTGGTCCCACACACATACACCGGGGCCTGGGGCTTGCCTCACTCTCAGGGGGCTAATATACTGACTGCACCCACCATCAGCCCCAGGCATCCCTTAATCTGCAGTGGCGGTCCCCGCTGACCGCAATACTGAGAGTGGCGTCACGACAATCCTAAAAGAAGGTTCCCTACCTGTGACCAGACTGTTCCATCCACGTGGAGTCCCTGAAGGTACTGCACCGACACATACTAGCGGGGCTTCACAACTTCTGGCGTCACGAACAGGATAAGGACTAGACCTGTTCAGACAGGTGACCGTGTGCCTCAGAGGTCCGACCGCAAAAATTGAACCGCCGCCATATTGCCATCTTCAAAAGCGCGCGCTGCAGCCCGCGCGAGGGAGAAGAGCACCGCCCACGAAGAGGTGTGGCCGCCCCAGAACCCCCACAATTCGGAGAGCGTTCTGACCCAGGAAGTGGAAAGGGAGCGCGTAGATTTTTGAAGAAAAATGGACGCTGCAGGAGGTAATGCCCCTGGTCAGGGCGACGCAGCCCAAGCGATGCCAGCCCCCGTCGCGCTGGACGCAGCAGCGCCTGGTGCCGGTGCCGCGGTCGCAGCCGCGCCGGCTGAAATCTCCCCCATAATGCCAGTTTCCTTGCTGTATGTCCCAGGAGCGCAATGGCTGCCCCAATACGCCGGTAAAATAGACACGCTGACCGGGTTTAAGAAGAAGATCAGCACCCTGCTAGACATGCACGCGATGACTGGTAAGCAGAGGGCCGCTGTGGTGCTGGGACAATTGACTGAGGCAGCAGAATTGGAAGCTGAGTCCTGGACCAATGATGACCGGAGCTCTGTTGAGACCATCTTTGCCAAACTAGCAGCTGCTTTTGAACACCGCACCGAGGGAGAGCTGAGGACGGACTTCTATAACTGCCGGCAGAAGCCCCAAGATAGCATAAGAGCCTATGCCCTCAGGCTGCAGGCTGCACTACGGGCTCTCAAGCTGGTGGACCCTGTCAGTGATCAGGAAGGAAACCGGATGATGAAGGAACAATTCTTGCGGGGCCTGCGCTCTCCTGAGGATGGGAAGCAGATGAAGCTGTGGTCCCTGGAACACCCTGACGTGGACTTTGCCATTCTGAAAGACAGGGCAGTGAAAGCACTCCAACCTCCTGTGGACACAGACCCCGTCGCACCAGCATGGCCTGCCAGTTCCACGGCTGCAGGAGCGGAATCCTCCTCGCAGGCCCTGGTAACTGCAAAAGGACTCAACACGCCAGCAGAGACCATAAATACACTATCCTCCCAGGTGCAACAGCTCACTAAGGACGTCGCACAAATCCTGAAAGCAATGCAGTTGCCCTCAGAGACCAAAGTCCCTCATCGGATCCTGCTAGCTGACAACCCAGAGGACGTCCCTTGGATGCGGAGGAGAAGAGGTCCCCCAACCCGAGGCAGGAGCAGTGATCGCTATGACTCATCTGGACAACCCATCTGTCGTCGTTGCCAGGAGGCAGGACACTATGCAAGGGCCTGTCCTTTAAACGAGCCAAACCTGGGGCCGGGGGCCAGTCCTCAGGATTAAGAAGATCAGGCCCAAGTCGCTGCTGTGATCAGTACGTGGGTGGACGTCCTGTCCTGTCCATCGTCCTGGATGGGATCCCTACCCCGGCGTTATTGGACACCGGCTCTCAGGTCACCACGATCCCGTATGTCCTTTATCGGAGGTTTTGGTCGGACGACGATCTCCGACCACCGGACCCCTCCCTCACCATCTATGCTGCCAACGGACAACCTATAGACCAGATCGGAGTCAAAGAGGTAACCATAAAGGTGGGAAGGCAGGAAATGAAGGGACAAGGACTGATTGTTGTGGACAATGATATTAGAGAAAGGAACCCGCAAATGATTTTAGGCACTAATGTCATAGAAAATTGCCTAGGGGAAGTGTTGTTGTTGCTTCACCAGATTGTTGAAGGTGCTGAGGGCAGGTCGCAAAGAGCCTTGCAAAAGGAGATCCGAATCATTCTGAGGAAGCAACAGGTAAAACAGGCTGGCGGTGAGATTGGTAGTGTACGGGTGATGGATGCAAACCCCATTGTGATACCCCCACGGAGTGAAATGATGATGTGGTGTAGAGCAGCGGTAGGTCTCAGAGGACAAGATTACCAGGCTGTACTAGAGCCCACTCATTCAGACCACTGGCCCACGATTCTGACAGCCAGGGGGGTAGTTGATGTACACAAGGGACGAGTGCCTGTACGAGTGTTGAACTGTGGGGAGGAGGAAGCCAGACTACCAAGGTACGCTACCATAGCCAAACTGTTTACATGCTCAGATGACGCCATAACACCTGTAGGTCCCCTGACACAAGCTGACTCAAAAGAGGGCGAGACCTCCCAAAAGCAGTTAGAGGATTGGTGCCACAAAACTACACGTGGGGACTGACTCTACACCCGACTACCAGAAACATGGGGTTTACAGGGTCGTGCAGGAATACGAGCAGGTCTTTAGTAAGAACCCACTAGACTTTGGTAGGATCAAAGAGGTGCAACATCACATACCCACAGGCAGTCATCCTCCCATTAAGGAAAGACATAGGCCTATTCCACCAGCCCATTACCAGCGCACAAAGGACATGCTGAAGGACATGAAGGAGGCAGGCGTCATAAGGGACAGTTGTAGCCCCTGGGCGGCTCCCCTGGTCCTGGTAAGAAAGAAGGATGGCACGATGAGGATGTGTGTGGATTACAGACGGATAAATCAGATAACACACAAGGATGCCTACCCTTTGCCAAGGATAGAGGAATCCCTCGCTGCCTTGAAAGCCTCTAACTACTTTTCTACCCTAGATCTTACTAGTGGCTACTGGCAAGTATCTGTAGCAGAAGAAGATCGGGAGAAGACGGCCTTCACCACCCCAATGGGCCTCTGTGAGTTCAACAGCATGCCATTTGGACTCTGCAATGCCCCCGGGACCTTCCAGAGGCTTATGGAATGCTGCCTAGGGCACCTCAACTTTGAAACCGTCCTGCTCTACCTGGATGATGTCATCGTGTACTCCAAGACCTACGAGGACCACCTGAAACACCTGGCTGAAGTCTTTGAAGCGCTATCCCGATATGGAATGAAGCTGAAACCATCCAAGTGCCATCTACTGAAGCCAAAGGTCCAGTACCTAGGTCACGTGGTCAGTGCAGAAGGAGTAGCACCGGACCCAGAGAAGGTCACAGTCATCCAGGAATGGCCCACACCTACTACCGTTCGGGAGGTACGTCAGTTCCTTGGCTTGGTAGGCTACTACAGAAGGTTCATCAAGGGCTACACGAAAATGGCAGCGCCTTTGCAAGAGCTCCTGGTAGGCCACCCAAAGAAGAAAGGAAAGATCTCCGGCCCGCCATTTCACTGGGGAGAAGCAGAAGAACACTCCTTCAGACAAATGAAAGGGGCCTTGACGGGTGAAGAGATCCTAGCCTACCCTGACTACGGTCTGCCATTCGTACTGTACACAGATGCCAGTAATGTGGGACTGGGAGCAGTGCTTTCACAGGTGCAGGGAGGCAAAGAGCGTGTGATTGCTTACGCCAGCAGGAAGCTCAGGCCTACTGAAAGAAACCCGGAGAATTATAGCTCATTCAAGCTAGAGTTCCTGGCCATGGTATGGGCTATCACAGAGCGGTTCAAGCACTACCTGGCAGCCACCAAATTCACTGTCTTCACGGACAACAACCCCCTGACCCACTTGGATACTGCTAAATTGGGTGCCATGGAGCAGCGTTGGGTAGCCCGACTGGCGAATTATGACTTTACTGTCAAGTATCGAGCTGGCCGCAAGAACGGCAACGCAGATGCTCTGTCCAGGATGCCTCACCTAGCAGACGAGGGTGAAGATGTAGATGATCTTGAAGAGATTGAGCTGCCAGCGTTCCATCGCCATGGAGCAAAACAGTGTCGGCAGTCGCGTGCCAACCGCCAAGAGGTGACCCTGAACCCACTACCTCACTACAACTGGAAGGAGACCCAGGAAAATGATCCAGCAGTAGGCTTGGTAAAGAAACTGATCAGCCAGCTGGGCGCCAGCCTTGACAAAGGAGCCCCACCTGAGGCACAGTACCTATGGAAGGAGAGGGGTCGATTATTCATCTATCAAGACAAACTTTACAGGAGCATCATTGACCCGAGGACGCATGAGAAGGTGTGGCAAGTGATTGTACCACAGAAGGATACGAGGATGGTGCTAGAAGCCTATCACAATGGTGCAGGCCACTTTGGTTGGAAGAAACTGGAGGCCCTACTTAAAGTAAGATTCTACTGGGTGGGCATGAGATCTGCCCTAGAGAAGTGGTGTCGAAACTGCGGGCCCTGCAATCTTAGAAGAAAAGACCAGCACAGCCAGAGAGCACCACTCCAGCCAATCCAAACTAAACGGCCCCTGGAGATCGTGGCCCTGGACCATGTAAAGTTGGCACCCAGCAGACAAGGCTACAACTACGCTCTCACTATGGTTGACCACTACTCCAGATTCCTGGTGGTAGTACCAGTCAAGGACTTGACAGGTCAAACTGCAGCCAAAGCTTTCCAGACACACTTCTGTCGACCACATGGCTATCCAGATCAAGTGCTCACTGACCAAGGACCAGCCTTTGAAGCTGAAGTGTTTAAGGAGTTTTGTAACCTATACGGCTGCCAGAAGATCCGTACTACGCCTTACCATCCTCAGACCAATGGCATGTGTGAGAAGATGAACCACATCATTCTCGACCTTCTGAAGACGCTCCCACTAGAAGAACGAAGTCAGTGGCCGGAAAAACTGCCCGATCTAGTGGACATGTATAACAACATCCCTGTGAGTTCCACGAACTGCACACCGGCATACCTGATGAGGGCCAGACCAGGGAGATTGCCAGTAGATCTGGAAATGGGAGTTGAGACCCCTGAAGACCATCTACAAGGTGCTGATTGGGATTCCAACCGCCAAGCCCAATACAAGAAAGTACAAGAGTGTGTGGAGCGAAGCCTGACTCAGCAGCGTGAGAAACAAGAAAAGGCCTACAATCGAAAAGCACCTGCTGTTCCTTTGATGCCAGGAGATATAGTTCTC
Organism: Anomaloglossus baeobatrachus; assembly: GCF_048569485.1. Lineage (NCBI taxonomy): Eukaryota > Metazoa > Chordata > Amphibia > Anura > Aromobatidae > Anomaloglossus > Anomaloglossus baeobatrachus. The sequence continues at coordinate 163,659,019 of NC_134353.1, forward strand.
AAAAGAAAGAGAAGACGTCATAAACTTGACAATCACTGGGAAGAAGAACCCTATACTGTGTTACCATCGACGCTTAGCAATGAAAAGACATGCCTTATCAGCAAAGATGGAGGAAAAACAACAGCTGTCGTTTCTAGAGATCGCTTAAAGAAATGTCCTGAACAACTAAGAATCCCTGAAGAAATTCCCAACCCTTTGCCAGTTCAAGAACCAAAAGAAAAGATGATCCATACTGTACTTGGAGATTTTCCAGCAAGTTGGCCTCAATACAATGGAGCAGTAGTTATTCCGGTTATTACATTCCCTCAATCTGGAGAAGTAAGAGACCCAGAAGAACCTGTTCAGAACCTGGAAGAGCCAAATGTAGCTGAAGCAGAAGACCATGCACTGGTATCAATACCTAGCACACCTATTATTCACATTGAGACACATACATCGGGTGGGAGGACACAACCTCAGACAGATGACAGTATAGTACTGCGTAGATCAACCCGCAGCAACTTTGGTCAGCTCCCATTACGCTATAGAGAAAGTACAGTTTAGTTCAAAGTGACTGTATGAAATGTAATGTTTAACCTGTTTACAGTTAGGTAACGTTTAAGCGAAATGTGCCCACAAGGACTATTGTGAGACCTCCTTAAAATGTTAGACCACTGGTTATGAACTGGCTTTAACCACAAACTTTGCATTGTAAAAAGTTGCCTCCTTGGTATCAACCCCAGAGTCTGCCTGTTGAGGGGCATGGCTCTGCACCAACAAGGGGGCACGCCTGTTTATGGGGCCTGCCCTCCAACACTCGGAAGCGGGTACGCCTGTTTATGGGGCCTACCTTACACCACTCTCCTCAGGAGAGGAAGATTGGAGGAAAGGTCTGGGGAATGTGATGGCCCAGACCTGGTCACCAAGAGGACCGGCGACCTACCTCCTGGAGGTTTTTGGGTGGGGTTCGGACATGTGGGTGGTTGGTGGTGGAATGGTACCTGGTATGTTTAAATGTAAATAATTGCCCCTGTGTGGGAAAAGTTTGTAATTACCTTTTTTTTCATTCTCTTGTCTTTGCAGCCCGAGGACGTGCTGATGATAACTAAGAGGGAATGTGGCGCCCCTGACCCGGTCAGGCACCACAGAGTATTGCACCCATGCGGGAGCAATGCTTCCAGGTAATCTCCAAAGGCCAGGATGAGGTGCACACACAAACATATAGTGACCAGGCCTCCCACATTACCAGAGGGGACCCTTGAGTAGCCAGAAGGAGTTAACTTTCAATTCCCAGCTGGGGGTGTGTTCAGGGGCTGGTTGCTAGGAAGCAGGGCAGAGAGAGAGGAAGAGGGGAGTCTGGAGGAAGAAGTTGAAGTGTGTGGAAGGGAGCAGAGGAGCTCTCGTGTCAGACAGGTCCTGAGGAGTGCAGTAGCTGAAAGCGGGGGAGAAAGGAGTACCGTGGGTCGGCCTGAAAATCATCCAGAGAGAAGGGTGGCTGAGTACGGAGGTCCCGGTATCCGAGCACACAAGGGGAACTAGGTCCCCAGTACAGGCAGCAGATCATCCAGAGCTGCTTAACCTACAGGTGGGGGGGGGTACTTCATGCCCTCACCACGACTACACAGAGCTTGAGCCAAGCAGCAATCACCAGGCCCATAAGGGGACAGGGCCAGAAGCCATCCCACCAAGGCCACGCTGCCGGCAGACGAGCCAGAGAGAGGGGAGCAGGGTGGTAACAGCTTCCCTGGAGGGGTCCTACCACGCTTCAAGCAAAGGATCCTCCTAAAACAGAAAGAGTGCAAGGAAGGCGAGTGGACAGCTACCCTCAGAACGGCCTCCTGGAATTCCTGGTTCAACCTGGTTATCACAGTGTCGCCCGGGCATCTCACCGTGACCTCCAAACAGTGAGTAAACACGTTGAAAGACTTCTTGGACTGTGTTTGAGTCATTCTGCGACCTGTGGTCCCACACACATACACCGGGGCCTGGGGCTTGCCTCACTCTCAGGGGGCTAATATACTGACTGCACCCACCATCAGCCCCAGGCATCCCTTAATCTGCAGTGGCGGTCCCCGCTGACCGCAATACTGAGAGTGGCGTCACGACAATCCTAAAAGAAGGTTCCCTACCTGTGACCAGACTGTTCCATCCACGTGGAGTCCCTGAAGGTACTGCACCGACACATACTAGCGGGGCTTCACACCTACACTGGAATTAATGGAGGCATGTCTGATGAAGGAGCTTGTTGACCTCCGAAATGCGTTTCTAATGTTTGAATAAATATCACCCTTTTTTTACCTATCATTTCAATATTTAAAGAGCTAAATTTTAGCCTGTTCTTTTTTTCCAGTGCACCATCGTCTCTACATTTATGGATTAGATTCCACAGGTGGAGCTGTAGCTCAAGCACTGGCCGTCCATGGGATTTTCCAGTGTTGTGCCTTAATTCACATGATTGACTGTCCATGTGATTTCTCTGCGTTAAGCTTGAGTTCATATGACTGGCTATTCATGTGATTTTACAGCATTGTGCCTGAATTCATATGGCTGGATATGCATGTGATTTTCAGCGTTGTACCTGAACCTTGCACAACCTCTGTGACGTCCTGGCCGAGAACAGAAAGAGAACTGGTTCAGCTGTATACAAAGCCGGTGTCTGGGCAGGTATCCCTGTGTGTTAAACCCTGTGCGCACGCTGCGGTTTTTACTGCGTTTTTGCCGCGGTTTTGCTGCATGTTTTGCTGCAGAAAATGTTCAGAACCTTTCTGCAGTCCTTCCACAGCAAAACCCATGGTAAAAAAAAATGCTGTGCGCACACTGCGTTTTTTGTCAACTACAGGTTTTGCTGCATGCTTTCTGCAGCAAAAAGAATTGCATGTCAATTCTTTTCTGCAGGTCCCTGCGGTATTTCACTACATTGACTGTAATGTAATCCTGAAATACCGCAGGGAATAACGCAGGTAGCAAATTCTGTGTGTTTCATTGCGTTTTCCTGTGTTATTCCCTACGTTATTTTGTGTTTTTTGGGATATAGTGATCATCACTTCCCTGCATTTTGCAAGGAAGTGATGTCACTAGAAGAGGAATATGAAATTGATCAGACAGTAAACACACACATATCACACTCACATACAGACACATACATGCATCATACACAGACACAAAGAAATCAGGCAAAATACATTTGGAGGGCTGGTATTTGGCCAGATACTGCTCCCAATATAAAGTCTATGGGGACCAGAATCAGGCGCAAAGGGGTAGGAGCTAGCGCTTCATACTTACCGATCACCGGGCGGCTGTCACACTGCTCCCTCGGCAGCTCTTTCATCTTCCCTAGCCACTGCTCATTAGTCTCATAACATATTCACGCCTTCCCTGCTCACCAGTGGCTGTGATTGGTTACATTCAGACGAGCCTCCACACTGAGTGACAGCTGTCTCACTGCAACCAATCACAGCTGCCGGTGGGTGGGTCTATATCGTGTAGTATAATAAATAAATAAATAATTAAAAAAAAAGGCGTGCAGTTCCCTCCAATTTAGATACCAGCCAAGATAAAGCCTAACGGCTGAAGGCTGGTAGGAGCCCCATGTTATGGGGAGCCCTAAAGCCTAAAAATATCAGACAGCAGGAATTGCCACATCCATTACATGCGACAGTCCAGGGACTCTACCCGGCTCATCCCAATTGCCGTGATGCGGTGGCAATCGGGGTAATAAGGTGTTAATGGCAGCCCATAGCTGCTACTAAGTCCAAGATTAGTAATGGCAGCGTCTATGACTCGCCATGACTAATCTGTTATGACAGTACATAAACACATGCACCGAAAAATCCTATATTTAAAATAAAGCACAAAAATCCCCCTCTTTCACGACTTTATTAAAATCCCCAAATACCCCTCCAGGTCCGGCGTAATCCACACGATGTCCCACGATGCTTGCATACTGATGCAGCGACATCTGAAACATAGCACTCAATGCAGCCCCGTGAACGAGGCTGCAGGAGTAACTCCAGGTCTTTTCTCATGGTCGGTGACAAATGGCGTGACGTCACCGACCAGCAGTGACCCTACGAGAACTCAGACCCAAGGTCCCACAGGGTCACTGCTGTATGAGAAATACTGTTGAGGGGAAACATACATCATAAATAAAAGCTGTAATATCTATCAACCAATCCATTATCTATCTATCTACCCCTCTATCTGTATATCTATCTATCCATCATGTATCTATCTGTCTATCTATCCATTATCTATCTATCTATCCATTATCTATCTATCCATCTATCTATCTAACTATCTACCCATCATCTATCTATCTAGCTATCTATCTATCCATGTATCTATTTATTTATCTATCCATCCATTATCAATTTATCCATCTACCCATCTATCTATCCCGCTATCTATCCATTATCTATCTATCCCTCTATCTATCCCCTTATTATCTATCTATCCCCCTATTATCTATCCCTCGATCTATGCATCTATCTATCTATTATCTATCCCTCTATTATCTACCCATCTATTATCTATCCATCTATTATCTGGCTATCCATTATCTATCTATATATCCATTATCTATCTATCTATCTATCAATTATCTATCTATCTATCTATCCATCTATTATCTATCTATCCATCTATCTATCGATCTATCCATATATTATCTATCTATCCATCTATCATCTATTATCTATCTATCCATCTATTATCTATCTATCCCTCTATCTGCTGTCTATCTATCCATCATGTATCATAGTATCATAGTTTTTAAGGTTGAAGGGAGACTCTAAGTCCATCTAGTTCAACCCGTAGCCTAATATGTTGATCCAGAGGAAGGCAAAAAAACCCCCAATGTGGCAAACAAGTTCCAATGGGGAAAAAATGTCCTTCCTGACTCCACATCCGGCAATCAGACTAGTTCCCTGGATCAATACCCTGTCATAAAATCTAATATACATAACTGGTAATATTAAATTTTTCAAGAAAGGCATCCAGGCTCTGCTTAAATGTTAGTAGTGAATCACTCATTACAACATCATGCGGCAGAGAGTTCCATAGTCTCACTGCTCGTACAGTAAAGAATCCTCATCTGTGATTATGATTAAACCTTCTTTCCTCAAGACGTAGCGGATGCCCCCGTGTTCCAGTCACAGGCCTAGGTGTAAAGAGATCTTTGGAAAGGTCTCTGTACTGTCCCCTCATATATTTATACATTGTGATTAGATCCCCCCTAAGCCTTCGTTTTTCCAAACTAAATAACCCCAAGTTTAATAACCTGTCTTGGTATTGCAGCCCACCCATTCCTCTAATAATCTTGGTCGCTCTTCTCTGCACCCTCTCCAGTTCAGCTATGTCCTTCTTATATATCGGTGACCAGAATTGTACACAGTATTCTAAGTGCGGTCGCACTAGTGACTTGTACAGAGGTAGAACTATATTTTTTTCATGAACACTTATACCTTTTTTAATACATCCCATTATTTTATTAGCCCTGGCAGCAGTTGCCTGACACTGTCCACTAAAGTGAAGTTTACCATCCACCCATACACCCAAGTCTTTTTCTGTGTCTGTTTTACCCAGTGTTCTACAATTAAGTACATAATCATAAATGTTATTTCCTCTACCCAAGTGCATGACCTTACATTTATCTACATTAAACTTCAATTGCCACTTCTCAGCCCAATCCTCCAATTTACATAAATCTCCCTGTAATATAAAATTATCCTCCTCTGTATTGATTACCCTGCAGAGTTTAGTATCATCTGCAAATATTGAAATTCTACTCCGCATGCCCCAACAAGGTCATTTATAAATATGTTGAAAAGAAGCGGGCCCAATACTGACCCCTGTGGTACCCCACTATGAACTGAGACCCAGTCCGAGTACGTACCATTAATAACCACCCTTTGTTTCCTATCACTGAGCCAGTTTTTAACCCAGTTACACATATTTTCCCCTATCCCCATTATTCTCATTTTATGTACCAACCTTTTGTGTGGCACCGTATCAAAAGCTTTTGAAAAGTCCATATACACAACATCCACTGCATTTCCCTGGTCCAGGCTTGAACTTACCTCTTCATAGAAGCCGATCAAATTAGTTTGACAGGATCGATCCCTTATAAACCCATGTTGATACTCTGTCATAAGGTTATTTTTCTTGAGATACTCCAGCATCTCTCAAGAAACCCTCAAGGATTTTACCAACCGTAGAGGTTAAACTTACCAGCCTATAATTTCCCGGCTCAGTTTTTGTCCCCTTTTTGAATATTGGCACCACATTTGCTATGCGCCAGTCCTGCGGTACCGACCCTGTTATTAAGGAATCTGAGAAGATTAAAAATAATGGTCTATCTATCACAGAACTCAATTCCTGTAGTACTCTGGGGTGTATGCCATCCGGGCCCGGAGATTTGTCACCCTTAGTGATTTTGAGGCGGCGGCGTACTTCCTGCTGGGTTAAGCAGGTAATATTCAAGGGTGAATTTATGGTACCACTGGTCATGTCATCTGCCATGGCATTTTCTTGTATAAAAACCGTAGAAAAAAAGTCATTCAGCAGGTTGGCTTTACCCTCATCCCCTTCCACCATTTCACCAAGACTATTTTTAAGGGGGCCAACACTATCGCTTTTCAGTTTTTTACTGTTTATGTAGTTAAAGAATATTTTAGGATTATTTTTACTTTCTCTCGCAATGAGTCTCTCTGTCTCAAACTTAGCTAACTTAATTTGCTTTTTACATATTTTATTTCATTTTCTATAATTATATAATGCCTCATCACTACCTACCCTCTTTAATTCTTTTAAGGCTTTCTGTTTTTCTTTTATTGCTTCCCTTACAGCTCTATTTAGCCATAGGGGTTTCGTCCTATTTCTAGCATGTTTGTTCCCATAGGGTATATTTTCTGCACAAGCCCTATTCAGGATGCTCATAAAAGTCTCCCATTTGCTTTGTGTACTTTTATTACTTAGTACATCATCCCAGTTTATTGCACTAAGATCATCTCTCAACCGATTAAAACTTGCTTTCCTGAAGTTTAGTGTCCTTGTAGCCCCTCTACTAGACATCTTACTAAAGAATACATGAAAACTTATTATTTTGTGATCACTATTCCCCAAGTAACCCCCAACTTCTATATTTGATATGCGGTCTGGCCTATTGGTTAGTACAAGGTCTAGTAGTGCTCCCCCTCTTGTGGGGTCCTGTACCATTTGTGAAAGGTAATTATCTTTCATTGTTATCAAAAATCTATTTCCTTTGCTGGAACTGCAAGTTTCTGTTCCCCAATTTATATCAGGATAGTTAAAGTCCCCCATAATAATTACCTCTCCGAGACTCGCTGCTTTATCAATTTGCTTTATGAGGAGATTCTCTACCTCTTCCATAATATTCGGCGTCTTATAACACACCCCTATCAGTATTTTATTATTCATTCTCCCCCCCCTTATCTCCACCCATAGGGACTCTACATTCTCAGTACCCTCACATATGTTGTCACGCAGGATGGGTTTTAAGGATGATTTTACATATAGACACACACCTCCCTCTCGCTTATTTGTACGGTCATTCCTGAATAGGCTATAACCCTGTAAATTAACAGCCCAGTCATAGCTCTCATCCAGCCATGTCTCTGATATCCCCACTATATCATAATTTTCTTCCAACAATATTAATTCTAATTCCTCCACCTTATTTGTGAGGCTTCGGGCATTAGTGTACATGCACGTTACGTATGACTCTGTACCTGTATTCCTGCTTACTGTATTAACTGTCCTAACCCTTCCCCCCGTACCACCCCCAATTTCATTACTTGTGCCCTGGTCACTATCTGCACTACATTCCCCTTCTATAAAGTGAATACCCTCGCCCCCCATTCCTAGTTTAAACACTCCTCCAACCTTCTAGCCATTTTCTGCCCCAGCATAGCTGCACCTTCCCCATTAAGATGCAGCCCATCCCTAGCATAGAATCTGTAGCCAACTGAAAAGTCGGCCCAATTCTCCAGGAACCCAAAACCCTCTTTCCTACACCAATTCCTGAGCCACCTGTTAACCTCCCTGATCTCTCTTTGCCTCTCTGGTGTGGCTCGTGGCACAGGTAGTATTTCCGAAAATACCACCTTTGAGGTCCATGCTTTAAGCTTACAACCTAATTCCCTGAAATCATCTCTAAGGACCTTCCACCTACCTCTAACTTTGTCATTTGTGCCAATGTGTACAATGACCGCTGGGTCCTCCCCAGCCCCTCCCAGTAATCTGTCAACCCGATCAGCGATGTGCCGAACTCGAGCGCCAGGAAGACAACACACTGTTCGGCGATCCCTGTCTTTGTGACAGATTGCCCTATCTGTCCCCCTAATAATTGAGTCCCCCACTACCAGTACCTGTCTTGCCTGCCCTGCACTCCTATTCCCCCCCTTACTGGAGCAGACACTCCTCTGGCGTTCAGAGGTCATGCCTTGCTGCAGCAATGCTACCCCTGTAATGACATCCCCCTCATCTGCCAAGTTTGCAAACCTATTGGGGTGTGTCAGTTCAGGACTATCCTTCCTAGCACTTTTCCCTTTACCCCCCTTTCTAACTGTCACCCAGCTACCTACCTAACAGTCCTGCCGCTCCCTACTACGATCCTCCCCCACATCTGACCCAGCAAGCTGCTGCTCAGTGAGCAGCAAACTCCTTTCCATATTGCTAATGCATCTCAGAGTTGCCAGCTGCTCATTTAGATCCAGAATCTGGGCTTCCAAATGTGCAACTTGCTCACATCTCGAACAACAGTATGCACCCTCAAACGGCTTTTCAAGGACTGCATACATGAGACAAGATGTACACTGGATCGCATTAGCAATAGTGGAGCACATTTTCTAATGGGGATAGCACTAAACAAATGTTAAGTAATTAAACAACTAAATACAAACAATTCTACTCACACTTACTTTTGCTCACACTTTGCTCACTCACGCTCACAATGAAGAAGACAGGCTAAAAGAAGGCACAGGGAATATGCAAATTATCCTCGCAAGACTCCTTCCCTGGCTTTCAGAAGTCTTCCTTCCGGCTGTAACGGCCAAAACCCGGTTCTCCTTGAGCTCGCGGTGACTCTTCACTTATCCCAGAAGGCACAGGGAATATGCAAATTATCCTCGCAAGACTCCTTCCCTGGCTTTCAGAAGTCTTCCTTCCGGCTGTAACGGCCAAAACCCGGTTCTCCTTGAGCTCGCGGTGACTCTTCACTTATCCCAGAAGGCACAGGGAATATGCAAATTATCCTCGCAAGACTCCTTCCCTGGCTTTCAGAAGTCTTCCTTCCGGCTGTAACGGCCAAAACCCGGTTCTCCTTGAGCTCGCGGTGACTCTTCACTTATCCCAGAAGGCACTGGGAATATGCAAATTATCCTCGCAAGACTCCTTCCCTGGCTTTCAGAAGTCTTCCTTCCGGCTGTAACGGCCAAAACCCGGTTCTCCTTGAGCTCGCGGTGACTCTTCACTTATCCCAGAAGGCACTGGGAATATGCAAATTATCCTCGCAAGACTCCTTCCCTGGCTTTCAGAAGTCTTCCTTCCGGCTGTAACGGCCAAAACCCGGTTCTCCTTGAGCTCGCGGTGACTCTTCACTTATCCCAGAAGGCACTGGGAATATGCAAATTATCCTCGCAAGACTCCTTCCCTGGCTTTCAGAAGTCTTCCTTCCGGCTGTAACGGCCAAAACCCGGTTCTCCTTGAGCTCGCGGTGACTCTTCACTTATCCCAGAAGGCACTGGGACTATGCAAATTATCCTCGCAAGACTCCTTCCCTGGCTTTCAGAAGTCTTCCTTCCGGCTGTAACGGCCAAAACCCGGTTCTCCTTGAGCTCGCGGTGACTCTTCACTTATCCCAGAAGGCACTGGGAATATGCAAATTATCCTCGCAAGACTCCTTCCCTGGCTTTCAGAAGTCTTCCTTCCGGCTGTAACGGCCAAAACCCGGTTCTCCTTGAGCTCGCGGTGACTCTTCACTTATCCCAGAAGGCACAGGGAATATGCAAATTATCCTCGCAAGACTCCTTCCCTGGGTTTCAGAAGTCTTCCTTCCGGCTGTAATGGCCAAAACCCGGTTCTCCTTGAGCTCGCGGTGACTCTTCACTTATCCCAGAAGGCACTGGGAATATGCAAATTATCCTCGCAAGACTCCTTCTCTGGCTTTCAGAAGTCTTCCTTCCGGCTGTAACGGCCAAAACCCGGTTCTCCTTGAGCTTACTGTGACTCTTCACTTATCCCAGAAGGCACTGGGAATATGCAAATTATCCTCGCAAGACTCCTTCCCTGGCTTCTATCCCTGGTATCTATCTGTCTATCTAGCTATCTATCTATCTATCCATTATCTATCTATCTACAGTATCTATCTATCCATTATCTATCTATCCATCTATCTTTATATCTATCTACCCATCATCTATTTATCTATCTATCCATTATCTATCTATCTATCCATGAATCTATTTCTTTCTCAATGTATCCATCCATTATCTATCTAGCTACCTATCTATCCATTATCTATCTATCTATCCATTATCTATCTATCCCTCTATTATCTATTTATCTATTATCTATGTATACTATATATCCATCTATTATCTATCTATCCATCTAACTATCTACCCATCATCTATCTATCGATCTAGCTATCCATTATCTATCTATCCATGTATCTATTTAGTTATCTATCCGTCCATTATCTATCTATCTAACCATCTATCCATCTATCCATCTATCTATCCCGCTATCTATCCATTATCTATCTATCCCTCTATCTATCTATCCCTCTATTATCTATCCATCTATTATCTATCTATCCATCTATCTATCCATCTATTATCTATCTATCCATCTATCCATCTATTATCTATCTATCTATACATCCCTCTATCTGCTGTCTATCTATCAATCATGCATCTGTCTATCTATCTATCCATTATCTGTCTATCCATTATCTATCTATCTACAGTATCTATCTATCCATTATTTATCTATCCATTATCTATCTATCCATCTATCTTTCTATCTAACTATCGACCCATCATCTATATATCTATCCATTATCTATCTATCTTTCCATGTATCTATTTATCTATCTATTTATCCATACTTTATCTATCTATCCATCTATCTATCCTGCTATCTATCCATTATCGATCTATCTATCTATCCATTATCTATCTATATATCTATCTATCTATCCCCCTATTATCTATCTATCTATCCATCTATCTATCCATCTATTATCTATCCCTCTATTATCTATTTATCTATTATCTATCTATCTATCTATCTATCTATCTATCCATTATCTATCTATCCATCTATCATCTATCCATCTATTATCTATCTATCCATCTATTATCTATCTATCCATCTATTATCTATATATCCATCCATCTATCTATCCATCTATTATCTATCTATCCATCCATCTATTATCTATCTATTATCTATCAGAAGGAAATGACACTTTTTTTTTCAATGTGCTTTATTGCATTTAATGCATTAAAACACATGTACCAACCCGCGGCAACACTGCAGTAAAACCGCATGCGGTTTTCAGGTGCAGTTTGACTCGTTTTTTTACCGCGGATGCGGTAATCTTTCAGACTCTACGGAATTTTCTTAAGAAAATTCCATTTTCTAGTGCGCACAGGGCCTTACAGGGAACCCAGAGACAGAAAAGAGTGGGACTGAGGCAAAGTAGTGCAAGTTTTGGTGAAGAAATACTGAGCATCTCAGGCATTTAGGTAATTTGCTGAAAACGGGCCATAGAAACCAAAGACGTTCTAAGAATGAAGGGACCAAGTATGCTATGTCATGCAACTGCAATGTGACCCTCAAGCTAATTTTTTAATTATAAACAAAGGATACAAAAAGATAGTGTAGCACCCCTGTAGCCATCAAGAGCTACAAGGTACTGCATCCTGACAAAGATGCAGGGCCTACCCCCAGGGACCCAGAAGACCAGTGCCAGTAACAGCAAAACACATTATAATCCCTGTTTTCCCCATTCCCAAAGACTGGTGACAGACTAGGGTTGGACCCAATGGATGGCCACCTAGGGGTGGAGCCAATCCAGTCCACTAGATGACAACCAGGGGTGGAGGGGTAAGATAGTCAGTCTAGTGAGTAGAGTCAGTAAGTGGAAGTGAGAGGAGACAGACGTAACCACATTGACAGGAAAGTGTAATGGTGACCTGAGGGCCCAGGCCGGTGGAGTACGGTGGAGTACTCCCGGAACCGTAGCACCAATGGGGTACAGAATCCTAGGTCAGGCAAATGCTCCGGGCAGACCTGATAAAATCTGCACAGTGAGGGGACCATCCAGAACCTCACTGACCGTAAACTTCGGGGCACAGTAGCAATAGGAGAACCGGGGAACAGGACTAGAGAAACCAACCTCACAGGGTTCAAGCTACCTGTTTTAAGGACTAAGACTGAACAAGAACCAGGAGGGGACCCCCACACGATCTAAGCCATGGGGACCCGCCAACTAGAGAAAGGTGCAGGGGAAAGAAGCCACCAGGTTAACAAACCGGCACTGGGACTAAGGGGACCAGCGGTGAGGACCAGCACTCATCAGGTTACCAGCACAACAACTGAGTAAAAGAAACCAGTTACACTTCAATCCCTTGTGTGGTCTTCCTTCTTTCCGTGCCCAACAACATCATTGTTGAACTGAGGAAGGCGTCCCGCCGATACGCGTAGTGGTATACATCTGCCATGCATCAGTGTGAACAAGCCGATGTCTTTACTTGAGAAATGGATATATATTTTTAATCGAATTGATACAAATAAAGAAGCAATTTTATTTATCCCTTTGGAGTCCAGCTGGATCCTGTCCACTGTTTTGTTCTATTATCTTTTCGGCTTGCTGCCGTAATCCATGCCGGACCAAAGGTGATTAACAGGAGGATATATTCAGGCTTGTCTCTGCAGTGGTGAGCGATTTTGTTCTTTTTTTATATTCAAGAACATCATTTATCCCCTAGGGCATGGCCCTACTTGCGGAGGGCCCAACATCCAGGCTACCACCAACAACAGCCCCAGTAGTGAGAACTGTGCAGCGGCGGCTCCACTAAATAGCCACAACCTGCAAGTGGCGTTGTGACGCCCCTGGACTAGTCCAGGGTGTCACAGGGAACTGCACTATTCTCTATCCTTGGTGCAGGGCCCACCCTCCTTGGTTCCGGGGTCCGCAACAGTGATTCTGTACTAACAGCACAAATCCTAGTCACCCAAACACTACACTTGTCAGGCACACCAGGGGCGTGGTTCCAGCTGGGAAAGGAACCGCCCACCTATGAGTCAGACAGGCTGGTGGGAGGAGTCAGTGAGACAGTTGGTAGTAACTGAAAAAGAGAGAGGACCTGGGGATTAAGAGCTCCCTGAGGAGAGCCTGGCTGGGTCGCAGACAGTGGCCTGTACTTGACGGCTCAGAGATTAGCGGCGTCAGCACAGCGGAGGGATAGGACTTCCCACACAGAGCAGTCACAGAAAATCCCACGTGCCAGCTGCTAAGAGCAGGTCCCAATTAAAAAGAGGGACGGGACCCGAAGGTTTCAAGCCAACGGGGCCAGGGACACACACAGTATACAGTGTATGGAGGAAGGCTCCAGTCCACCACAGAATCACTGAAAGGGACCACCGCACGTGCAGTCACCGAGTGCAGCAGTACCAAGAGACTTTGTTTACCTCAGAGTCTGTGTCCACTGAATGCGTCATCACACCTGAGTGAGTACCCTGGCTCCCCAGCGCCCTGCCGGCCCTATATCAATATAGGCTGTTCCTACCTATTCCCTACCCTGAGTCCCGGGGCCCCTACCTGCGGAGGGAATCACCACCAGGCTGCCCCAACACCATCAGCCCCGGCACTCCCATACAGCAGCGGCGGTATTCCTTATTACCGCACACCGCAGGTGGCGTCACAAATATTCTCCCCCGTAAAAAACCTTTTTGTTTTTCATCAAAGTGTCTGCCGAGCAGTCCGACTGCTGCTAGGGCGTCACACATTGATTTTTGGCGTCACTAACAGGATTGGACTGGACCCACTAACCTGGGTGACGTGCGCCTTCTCCAAAACTGTTGAGCCCAAAGTGAATAAAAAAAAAAAAAATTCAGTTGCCGCCATCTTGCTGCTGAAAACCAAGGGGGCATAGAAAGATGTCGGCGCCGGGTGAAGCGAGCGCAGCGGCAGTTCCCCCTCAAGATCAAGGTGACATGGACGCACGAGCGACCGCGCAGATAATGCCAATGACTTTACCGTATGTGCCAGGCGCTACCTGGCTACCACAATATGATGGTTCCCCTGACACTCTGCAAGGATTCAAAAGAAAAATCCGCACACTCCTGGATATGTTTGGGATGAATGACCGGCAGCAAGCGTCTGTACTACTCGGCCAGTTATCAGGCGCCGCAGAGCTGGAGGCGGAGACCTGGACAGATCAGGACCGGGCCTCAGTAACTGCCATTTTTGAACGTCTGCGACTTTCCTTTGAAAACCGCACTGAGGCAGAACTCCGGATAAAGTTTTACAACTGCAAGCAGCGCCCACAAGAAAGCATTAGAGACTATGCTCTGAGGCTGCAATCAGCGCTACGGACTCTCAAACTAACCATTCCCATCAGTGAAGCTGAAGGAAACAAGGTGCTTGTTGAACAGTTTCTGCAAGGCCTGGGGTCAGTGGAGGACCGCAAGCAGCTACGGCTGTGGACTCTGGAATATCCTGCAATGGACTTTGCTGTTTTAAAAGACCGAGCCATCAAGGCTTTGCAAACCCCAGAGCCAACTGATTCTCCTGCTACGTCCTGGCAAGCCGGCACTTCTCCTCTACATGTGCCACCTCCTGTTAGAGCACTGCCAGAGCCAAAGACCCCAGCAGCGCCTGCAGGCGATACCAGTGATTTGTCTTTACAGGTGCAGCAGCTGAGCAGTGATGTTGCAAGGATCCTAGAGGCAATGCAGCTCAAGCCCAAGACCAAGCCGGCGGAGAAGATCCAGCTTGCTAACTGCCCAGATGACGTCCCTTGGATGAGAGGGAGGACCTCGACATACAGAGGAAGGAACCGTGACCGGTATGAAAACCTTGTTTGTTATAGGTGCAACAAGACTGGTCACTACGCCCGTTATTGTCCTTTAAACGGGCCACCCCTGGGGCCAAGGGCCACTCCCCAGGACTAAATCAACAAGGCCCAGCAGACTGGCGGGAGCGGTATGTTGGAGGAAGGACCATCGTTTCCATCACCTTGGATGGGATTCCGACTTCAGCACTTCTTGATACCGGCTCCCAGGTAACAACTATACCCCAAGTACTGTATACCAAATTCTGGTCAACTGAGGAACTCGCCCCACCGGACAATGACCTCACCATTTATGCTGTAAATGGTTTACCAGTAACACAACTCGGGTTCAAGGAGGTAACCATCAAGGTGGGCAGGGTGGAGTTAGCACGCCAAGGACTCATAGTAGTGCAGAATGACCCTAGTGACCGGAACCCTAAGATGATTTTGGGGACTAATGTTATTGAGAATTGTATGGGGGAAGTATTGTTTCTTCTCCAACAGCTCTCTGAAACTGCAGGAACGGGACGCCAGAGGGTCCTGCAAAGAGAGATTCGAGACCTCCAGCAGAGGCAACAGGTAAATTTGTCTGGTGGGGAAATTGGCGGTGTACGGGTAATGGATGCAGCTCCTGTGGTAGTGCCCCCACGGAGTGAGATGATGATATGGTGCAGGGCAGCTGTAGGCTCCCGTGGACAGAATTACTAGGCAGTGGTAGAGGCCCTGCCTTCAGAGCACTGGTCTACAGTACTGACAGCCAGAGGGGTAGTCGATGTCCGTAAGGGGAGAGTGCCCGTGCGAGTGTTGAATTGCGGGGAGGAAGAGGTTAGACTGCCCAGGTATGCTACCATAGCCAAATTGTACACTGTGAGTGAGAATTTCATCCAGACAGTAAAGTCCTCAGCCACACCAGATCAGTCAGCCACAGACAGTTCCCAGATTCAGCAAGAACAGTGGTGTCAAGAGTTACATGTAGGTACTGACTCCACTCCACTACATCAAAAACAAGGGGTCTACAGGGTGGTTCAGGAGTATGAGCAAGTGTTTAGTAAACACCCATTAGACTTTGGGAGGGTGAAAGGGGTTCAGCATCATATACCCACAGGCATTCATCCACCTATAAAGGAAAGGTATAGGCCCATACCACCTGCTCACTACCAGTGTGCCAAAGACATGCTGAGAAGTATGAAGGAGGCTGGGGTCATCCGTGATAGTTGCAGCCCCTGGGCAGCCCCGCTAGTCCTAGTGAAGAAGAAAGATGGCACTATGAGGATGTGCGTGGACTATAGGCGAATTAACAACATCACACATAAGGATGCCTATCCACTGCCCAGAATTGAAGAGTCCTTGACTGCATTAAGATCTGCAAATTACTTCTCTACCCTTGACCTCACTAGTGGTTATTGGCAAGTGTCCGTTGCTGAGGAGGATCGCGAGAAGACCGCCTTTGCCACCCCGATGGGATTATGTGAATTTAACAGCATGCCATTCGGGCTGTGCAATGCACCTGGTACGTTTCAACGACTCATGGAGAGCTGTTTGGGCCATTGCAACTTCGAGACTGTCCTGCTGTACCTGGACGACGTAATTGTATATTCCAAGACCTATGAGGAGCATCTGGGACATCTGGCAGAAGTATTTGAAGCCCTTTCCAGGTACGGGATGAAACTAAAACCCTCCAAATGTCACCTGCTGAAGCCCAAAGTCCAATACCTGGGGCATGTGGTAAGTGCCGAAGGTGTGGCTCCGGACCCTGAGAAAATCACAGCTATCCAGAACTGGCCCAGGCCTCAGAACATCAAAGAGGTGCGCCAATTCCTGGGATTGATGGGGTACTACCGGAGGTTCGTGAAAGGCTATACCAAGATGGCATCCCCCTTACAAGATCTCCTAGTCGGACAAAGAAAGCACGGCAAGACTTCTGGCTCTCCATTCACATGGGGTGAGGAGCAGGAGAAGTCCTTCAAGTGGATGAAGTCAGCTTTGACAGGAGATGAGATTCTGGCATATCCTGACTATAACCTCCCATTTGTGCTGTACACTGATGCCAGCAACGTGGGACTGGGAGCTGTTCTATCCCAGGTACAGGATGGCAAGGAAAAGGTGATTGCATACGCCAGCAGGAAACTCCGTCCAACAGAAAGAAATCCTGAGAACTATAGTTCTTTCAAGCTGGAGTTCTTAGCACTTGTTTGGGCAGTGACAGAGAAGTTTAAGCATTACCTGGCTTCTGCAAAATTCACCGTATATACAGACAATAACCCGTTGACACACCTGGACACGGCGAAGCTTGGAGCTTTGGAGCAGCGGTGGGTAGCACGACTGGCAAATTACGATTTCACTATAAAGTACAGGGCTGGTCGCAAGAACGCTAACGCTGATGCGTTGTCCAGGATGCCCCAGTTGTGTGATGATGGGAGGCATGAAGATGACCTGGAGGAGATTGAGATACCTGCTTTCCATCGCCCTACTGATAGAGTGAAACCCCGATATTATAGTGATCAGCAAGAGGCGACCTTCAACCCATTGCCCCACCATGGTTGGCAAGAAGCCCAAGATAATGACCCTGCAATCAGATTGATAAAGGCATTGATATCCGAGGCTGATTCACACCTTGAACCAGATGCTCCAGAAGAAGCTAAGAAATTGTGGAAAGAAAGAAGTCGTCTGTGTTTCCATGGAGGCAAGTTGTGCAGAAGTCTCATTAATCCAAAAACGCATGAGAGAATATGCCAGATAGTAATACCCACAGCATATGCACCAGTGGTGTTGGAGGCCTATCATGATAGAGCTGGGCACTTTGGTTGGAAGAAGTTGGAAATGTTGCTGAGAAGTCGCTTTTATTGGACTGGGATGAGAGATACCATAGAAGCTTGGTGCAGGAACTGTGGTCCATGTACATTAAGGAGAAAAGATAGCACCAGTCAGCGAGCGCCATTGCAACCAATAGTAACTACCCAGCCTCTAGAACTCGTTGCCTTAGACCACGTCAAGCTCACACCAAGCAGGAATGGGTACACCTATGCACTCACCATAGTAGATCACTATTCAAGATTCCTGGTGGTGGTACCTGTCAAAGACCTAACTGCCAGCACTGCGGCGAAGGCTTTCCAGGCACATTTCTGCAGACCCCACGGTTACCCAGATCACGTCCTAACAGATCAAGGTCCCGCTTTTGAAGCAGAAATCTTCCAGGAATTTTGTAAATTGTATGGGTGTAAGAAGATACGCACTGCCCCCTACCACGCACAAACAAATGGGATGTGTGAGAAGATGAACTATGTAGTCATCAACCTGCTAAAAACTCTACCCCTTGAGGAGCGGAACGAGTGGCCTGAAAAATTGCCAGATCTTGTGGACATGTACAATAGTATTCCTGTGAGTTCCACTAAATGCACACCCGCTTATCTCATGAGGGCTAGACCTGGGAGACTGCCAGTGGATCTGGAGATGGAAGTTGAGATGCCTGAAGTTTATTCCATAAATGCAGATTGGGATACCAAGCGTAGAGCTCAATACAGGCAAATTCAAGAGTATGTCGAGGAGAATCTGGACCAAAGTAGGGAAAAGCAAGAAAGAAGCTTTAACAAGCAAGCCCAAGCCCCTCCATTTTCACCAGGAGAAGTGGTCTTAAAAAGAAAAAGAAAGATGCATAAACTGGACGACCAGTGGGAAAGAGAGCCATATGTGGTCCAGCCTTCCAATTTCAACAACCAGAAGACCTGTCTTGTCAGCAAGGACCAAGGAAGAACCACAGCTGTAATTTCCCGTGACCACTTGAAAAAGTGCCCTGAACCCCTGAACATCCAGAAGGAAGAACAGCCCCAACCTCAAGTGACTGAGAAAAAGAAGAGAGTGATCCACACCATCCTAGGTGACTTCCCGGAAGATTGGCCTATGTACAATGGAGCAGTGATTGTGCCTGTACTCACATTCCCGCAACCCACGGAAGAACCAGAACCAAGGAGGCCTGAAATCATTGCACCTAGAGAAGTACCCATACCAGCACCACGAACACGTAGATTACCACCTACAACACCTAGCACCAGTAGTGGGGAACAGGTAGTAGCAAACACCACAGTACAAGGGTTAGAGGGAAGCCAGGAGCTGAGAAGGTCCACCCGTGTGAACTTTGGTCAGCCCCCACATAGGTTCAGAGATGAGGAATGGTAGCGGAACCCGGCTACTCTACCCTAATGTAAATAGTCTAAATATAGAGTAAATTTAAAAATGTTTAGTATTTTCCATGCTTTTAATTCTACTATTTTCCATGCTAAAGATAGTCATGTAAGACATGTTGATATAGAGTGTTGATAAGAAGAATGTTGATTTATTTTAATTACCTGGATTCATGACCTGATTGACGACCAATGATAAGTTTTATTGAAAATGGACATTTGGCTACAGGACTGGTGGTAGCCAGCACGAACTGGTGCTATTGTAAATGGTTATTTCCCATTCTTAGCCACGGACTGCATCCCCACCTACAGGAGAAGACACAGGTGGAGGAGAGACCTGGGAGACATATGGCCCAGGTCTGGCCACCAACAGGAGCGGTGGCTTGCCTCCTTTTGGAACTTTGGGGGTGGGATGAAGGATTGGGAAAGCGAAACGTTGGGTTCAAGTGCCTCCCCTGCGTGGGATGGATAGATATGTTTTTCTTATTAAAATGTTCACTTTTTGCAGATAAAAATAAACACTCTGGGTGCACTGTAGCTCGGGGACGAGCTACGTTTAACCAAGGGGGAATGTGACGCCCCTGGACTCACGCAACAGTGATTCTGTACTAACAGCACAAATCCTAGTCACCCAAACACTACACTTGTCAGGCACACCAGGGGCGTGGTTCCAGCTGGGAAAGGAACCGCCCACCTATGAGTCAGACAGGCTGGTGGGAGGAGTCAGTGAGACAGTTGGTAGTAACTGAAAAAGAGAGAGGACCTGGGGATTAAGAGCTCCCTGAGGAGAGCCTGGCTGGGTCGCAGACAGTGGCCTGTACTTGACGGCTCAGAGATTAGCGGCGTCAGCACAGCGGAGGGATAGGACTTCCCACACAGAGCAGTCACAGAAAATCCCACGTGCCAGCTGCTAAGAGCAGGTCCCAATTAAAAAGAGGGACGGGACCCGAAGGTTTCAAGCCAACGGGGCCAGGGACACACACAGTATACAGTGTATGGAGGAAGGCTCCAGTCCACCACAGAATCACTGAAAGGGACCACCGCACGTGCAGTCACCGAGTGCAGCAGTACCAAGAGACTTTGTTTACCTCAGAGTCTGTGTCCACTGAATGCGTCATCACACCTGAGTGAGTACCCTGGCTCCCCAGCGCCCTGCCGGCCCTATATCAATATAGGCTGTTCCTACCTATTCCCTACCCTGAGTCCCGGGGCCCCTACCTGCGGAGGGAATCACCACCAGGCTGCCCCAACACCATCAGCCCCGGCACTCCCATACAGCAGCGGCGGTATTCCTTATTACCGCACACCGCAGGTGGCGTCACAAATATTCTCCCCCGTAAAAAACCTTTTTGTTTTTCATCAAAGTGTCTGCCGAGCAGTCCGACTGCTGCTAGGGCGTCACAGCGTCACGACAAAAACTTTTATTTCATCTCCCCTGTAAATATTTCCCCTTTTAAAAGCGACCCCCAAGGTCACGGAACCGGGCATCGGACACCCAGTGACATTTCCCCAGCAATACATCGCCTGGGACCGAGTACCCCATAGCCCTGGGGTGGCACAATAGCAAAGACTTTAAATGTTTCTAGAGATGCAGTTAGAAGCTAATAAGTTCAAAGAAGCAGTGACTACACTACTACTCGGAAGTAGTAGAAAACCAAAGTTATCTCCAATTGCTACCAGATTCCTGGTAAGGCAAATGGTCAAAAACTCTTGAGTGATTTTCCAAAAAAAACTGCAGCAAGATTTCAAGGCACCAAGTGCTGAGACTTCAGTTTACAAAGTAAACGGATACTAAATGCTGAAGATGTTCATGCCAGAACTCCAAGATATACACGTTAATTGAGCCAAAAGCAGAAGAAACATCCTCTCCAATGTGATCTTAGCCATTTAAATAAGGCAGAGACATTTTGGGATTCTGTTCTGTAGAGCAATGAAGCAAAACTGAAACCTTTCAGTTTATGAATCAAACATAAGTGTGGTGTTGAGCGAATGAAGCATGTACTGAAAAGACAACCCTGCCTGGCAGCATGAGAAGGACAATATGGATTCATCAAATTATCAGGAAAATTCTAATAGAAAACTTCATGCCTTCTATGAGGAAATTGAAGCTTTGGTGTCATTGGACCTTTAATAAGACATTAATCCCATATATTCCACAAAATCTAACTGGTTTTAGAAAAGCTCTCGGAGGACTCAGAAGTGTATGTCATAGTCACCTGGCTTGAACCCCAATGGAAATCTTCGTGGGAAATGTGAAAAAGGTAGTTGCAGAAGAAAAAACAAGAATATAAGTGAACTAAAGGATATTTCCTATGGAAAATGGGCTAAGGTTTCTCATGAATACTGTCAAAACCTAATTTCTGGCTATGCATCACATCACTAAGTAGAAAATAAACTTTTCATTAAGGGGTTCAATAATTGGCTATAGTAGTCATTAAAAGTTGTATTTTGTGTTGAATTTGGAGAAATGTCTTGTTATATTAGTTGTGATGAGTTACTTAGGATGTTCTTGTCACTGGTTTGTTGAAAACAGCAAGAAGTTTGCAAATTTTGCTGATAAACATAACTTGTAATAAGTTGCAGCACTATATATTAAAAATAACAAGCACATATAAAACCTAGCTCTTGGTTGGGCTTCATAGTAGTAACAAGATGTCAATCACTAAGGTCTTGAGAAGAATCCCAACTGCCATGGTATCCAATCAACACTCCATGATTGTGCCTGATCGGTCACCATCATCATTTCAAACCATTTAAAAGTTGATTTCAGAGATTGACAGCAGCATCTATATGTTTAACGAGCCCTGTTTTCCCTTGATTGCTCTCTCTGGTACCTACTTGTCTCGATCTTCTTCTTGGTTTCTTACATGTCTTTTTTTCTCTCCATATTTAATGCTAGCTTTCCCTAGATTTTTAGGTTCCCAAAGGAAGAAATAATATTGACATAATCTTTGAGGCCAGAATTAGAATCTGGATAATACAGGGCATATAAACTACTTAGTTCCTTATTTGTATACCATTAGCTTTTGGGAACCCCTTTATTGTTATTGGGCAACCTAAATGTTGCCACAAATTTATCTGCATTTGTTTTGTAGTAATTAAGGGGTTGTTTATTAACCCGTGTTCTAGATGATAAGATGATAAGTCGATTTGACCTCTGGGCAATATTTGGTCTCATTACTATACAAATGATATTGCTTTTATTTTTTGTTAATCTGTTTTATACTTTCAATAAAAATAGATTGAACATAAATGTTTAACGAGAATGTGTTAAAAAGATTTAGCAATATATAGTAAAGGAATGGCCATAATAGCACTGTTATACTGATTAAACTGATACCTTTGGTGAGGGAATCCGATCTATGGTTCTTGTTTAATCTACGTTTGAAGTTTTCTACTAATGATATTTCTGTGCATTGGGGTTGGGCTGTGGGTAGGGTCTTCTTCTGCTCCTCTGCCCCTCCACTTGTTTCCTGTATTTATTCAGTGACCTGCCTCCTTTTGAAATTTCTCATCGCTGTTATTGGTGTGAGCGGCACATGTGCAGTATGATTCCATGGCTGGTCTTCTAACCTTTAATAAAAGCTAAGATGGAGAACTTGGCTTAATGATCTGCACATGTGCCATTTTGAGGGGGTACAAAGGCAAATCCCGATGGAGCACTGAACATAATACATAATAGGAAACGCTATGGGCAGCGTCGGACTGGCTACCGGAAGAATCTCCAGTAATGCCAGGCCTGGATTCAGGTAGCTGCATTGCATTCCGGAGATCTCACCTGAGCTCCGGAGTGCAGCTGAGACTGTACCGCGAGCGCCGAGTGATTGATTCCCTGGCGCTTGCGGTTCAGTTCATGTCAGCTGCAGACAAGCCGGGGTAATCTCTGGTGCTCTCACCTGAACTCCGGAGATCAGCCCGGCCAATCTGCAGCTGTCATGAACTGAATCGCAATTGCTGGGGAATCAATCAGCGCTCGCGGTACAGTCTAGGCTGTAGTCTGGAGCTCAGGTGAGAGCTCCGGAGTGCAATGCAGGTACCTGAATCCAGGACTGGCATTACTGGAGAATCCTCCGGTAGCCAGTCTGACGCTGGCTATGGGAACCTAGCCTCAATGATTTCCTTTGTTTTTCTTGCATTCTTTACTTTATATACACAATATTGACAAAATATTGAGACACTTAATAATTCAGCTTTTTCTTTCAGTACTATTGCCATAGGTGTATAAAAAGCACCTAGCCATGCAGTCTGCCTTTACAAACATTTGTGGAAGAATGACTCATTGTATTCTAGTGTGAAAAGTATCAGTTCATGAAATTTCTCCTAAGTATTCCATGAACAATTGTGAATGGTGTTATTGAAAAATAGAAACATTTAGAAACCACAGCAACTTAGCCTTTGAAATGTGAGGTCACAATGAACAGAGAGGTATAAAACTTAAAAGCAAAGGGGCCAATTTATCAAAGCTTTTATGTCACAAAATTGGCAGTAAAGCCTTGAAAAGTAGTAAAATGTTGGAGTTGTACAAACATTTTGAAACTTTTAGCATTTTTACCCTGATGTTGAATCAGCTTCACTTAAATAGGCAGGTGATGGTGAGGTGCCGTTGCGGACCACGCCTATCAAATTCAACAAGCGTGTAACCGTTTTGTATACCAGAACTGCCAAATTTACTAAGTGGTGTGCGCTTCCTAATTTATTTGGTGCTTTTTGCACCAGCAAGACTGGTGTAACATGAGTGTGCGCTTCACCAGTATTGATGAATTAAACCCATAAAACCCATAGTGTAAACACTTCACGAACTGTAGATTTCCAACCCTCCTCTGGCATCAACAGCAGCACAATTACTGTGCACTGGGATCTTTCAGCTCATTAAATGGTCACATCTATTTCAACAAACTTTGAAAGAATAAATAGTAATAATAAATCTAAGAAACTTTGAGACATATCCTAATAGACAAATATTCTTCTTTCTTATATCTATATCTACTTCTTCCGCTGCCCCTGCCTCCTGCAGCCATACTTCATTTTCTAAAACAGGTCAATTCTGCAAACTGACTGACATGTCAGGCTACAGTTTCTAGTAGCAAATTATTGGAGTGAGCATGAAAATGAGCAATCACTGACACAGGAGGAATAGGCACTGAAACAAGGGCAGACATCCAGGTAGTGCTGCACTTGTTTCATTCTTTTATCTCACTTCAGTGCTGAATTCACAGAAACATTTCTTGTTTCTGTTGCTTATGAACATGTGCTACATAGAGAAAGAAGAGCTGGAATCCCTCTGTCTGTATGTACTGAGAGAGACATGGGAGACATATTAGTGGCTAACTTCCACCCACTAGCTCAGGGACAACTGACAATTAGACATTGAACCTGCAGTGGAGAAATCTGGTGAGAATTGCTGGATACATTTCATACAATGGCCAGAAATAGTGCTAATCTTCATGTACATTGAACACAGCTAGAGATGAGTGAACCTCCCAAGATTCAGTTTTGTTAGTGTTCGGTTGAATTTACCTGTGTTCACCGAAAGGTTCGACGAACATACTAAACACCATTAAATTTAAACCCATTTGTGTCAACCTCTGTGCATGTTTATCAGGCCAAAATCACCAGGGTATGTGAACTTTTGATAAGGGTCATCTGGATGTTTTTGGTTGTTATTATGATTTAACACTAGAAGTGCCAGGAATTTCGAGCTCCATAGGGTTCCAATGGTAGAAATGTTAAATGATCTCTCTCTTGGACTTCTAGTGTTAAAAAGAGAAAACACAGTAGTTTGACAATAAATGGCCTCACCCAACCATTAACCATGAGTGTGAAAAAAAAAGATTTTGTGTTATCATTCCTATTCTCTAAAAAAAAGGCCAAGAAAGCAAAAAATCTGCTGGGGTATGTACACTTTTGAGCACCACTATAGTTATATATAAACCTCACCCTGGCTCAACCTCAAATTTGCCAAGATTTTACCTAAAAAATGTAATATCCCATCAAAATTTGGGACTGTTGGCAGTTTTGTTTTTCTCCTGGCAGCTGTCTTTCTTGATAGCTTTCTCTCTCCCATACACACATTCTAGACTCTGCATGAACATGTGTACCGCCCCCACGTCAGCAGCCGGGCTGCTCGGATCCGGATCAGCGGTGGCTCGAGGGGTCTTCATTCGGATCCGGGTGTCGGGGTCATGCGGCCACTCAAATAAAAGGGAGAGTATTTACATGGGGCTGTTTGGTTAAAGTTCGTGACGCCACCCATGGTGTGTGGTAAGGGTGAAGTACCACTGCTGCAGCTGGGAGTACCCGGTGGCGATGGAGTGGGCAGCTAGGTGTTTAACCCCTCCACGGGTAGGGGGAATGCCTCAGGACTCGGTGATGGTAGGGGAAGCCATGGGATGTAGGTTTGGGAGGCAGGGAGCAGGCAACTCACAGTTGGCAGTCGTGGTGCTAAATAAATCTGTGCTGCTTTGGAAGGTCAGTAAACACACAGGCTGTAATTAAACCAAAAGTCCTGCAGTACCGCGGCCGCTGGGAGGGAAGCCCGTCCAGGTGACCATTCCCAATGGTATTGCTTGGCATGTTCCAGTCTAGTCCAACCTTCCGGGAGCTTCTACTACTCAGCCCCCCACATTCTGAGGGCTGCTGCCTCGCTGTCCTGGGAGCTCCAACTCCCCCAGCCTGCTCTCCCCCTGAGAGCTACTTGAGTGCCACCACTCTCCTTGCTCCCCTGCCGACGACTGCCCAGTCATCTCCCCGCCAGTCTGCCTGACTCTAAGGTGGGCGGCCCTTTCTCCACTGGACCTACCCACTGGTGTGTGTGACTGGAATTTGCATGCTGGTGTTTACAATACCATTGGGTGGCACCTGGAACCAAGGAGGAGATGGGTACTGCACGGAAAGGAAAATTGTGCAATACCCTGTGACGACTTGATAGGCCAGGGCGTCACGAATGCACATGATGTCATTGAGAAAAGTGGAGGAAGGCAGTCAGCAATGATAGCAGCATATCTCTTGTGGAAGCAAAAAGATTTGGTGTTGTAATTCAATTTCCCTGATCCTTGTGTGGCGCCCCTGAGGCTTCCGTCGCAACAGAGATGCTGCACCTCATCTAGAGGTATGGTATCCCATTGCAGGGTAAGGAAAGTGTCATCCACTGGTTCACACGACACACGAACACAGACAGACTCATCACAACACTCCACTAAACCATGGTTAGGGCCTAGGGCAGCTGGACTTGTATAGTGGCTAGCACCGTCCCTTGGGTGGAGCTGAGTTGACAGTTGACAGTGTCAGTGAGAGGTGTGGTTAGGAGGTGACTGGAGTGTAGAGACCTGGGGGTCCTGCTCAACCTGGGTGACACAGAAGAAGGGATCCTAGAGACACGGAGATGCAGGAAGCACCCGTGGGCTTGCTTCACAGAACACCGGGTGGAAGGATCTGGCCACAAAACGGGGACCTGGTCCCTAGACTTAAAGAAAACTAATGTACTCTTTAGTAACACCAGGGGTCTGGGTGGCTACAAGCATCCAGGGCTGAAAATCAGCACACAAATCCACTGGAAGGGGACCACAGAGGATAAGGGGGCCAAGCAGGCAGAAAACCCATTGAAGGTCCGCGGCCCCTGGCTCAGGGTACTGTGTGCAAAGGCACTAAACAGGAAGGTGAGAGTCAGTGCAGTAGAGACAACCAGGAAAGGCACATCTGAGTGGTGCACCATAATTGACCTCTGAGCTGCGCGGGATAAGCGGGTGCCCATTACGGTGGATCCCAGCATACTGCGGGTGATTGCCAGATTACTGAACACCTGTGGAACTGTTACCGTGAGTAAAGTGTTTGACTGCAACCACCAGTGTAGTCTACGTCCTTCTCGCGCCCTCTCATGATCTCTGGACATCAAGCTCTAATTGTGTGGAGCAATATCACCTCAGCTGCGCCATCAACATCTGCCCCGGGGAATACACAGCGCAGCGGCGGCCCTCATAGCCGCAGAACCACAGGTGGCGTCACAAACGTTTACTTTCAACTACAACTCCCATCATCACAATCAGCCTCCCTTTATTATTTAAAGACACCACCAGGGTCACGGAACCGGGCCAATCCGCCATGACATCACCAGACAAGTCCAGCCCGGTAACGAGTACCCCCTGGCCCTGAAGCTGGGCGTGTCAATTTGGCGTCACAAACAGGATAACGTGCCCGGTACCACCAGGTACTGTGTGCTTAAGTACTGTGTTTATGAACTGTTGAATTGCGCAGTAGTGAACTGTCGCCACCATTACACTAGCCGCACACAAGGAGAAAGGGGGCGTGCCAGAAAAAGAGCGCAAAGAAAGCCCGCCATCATAGCGATGATTAATTAACCCTGTACTTCCCAAAAGAGAAACACGGAGCCTGGTAAGATCCACTAAGGGGGGGAGGAAAAGGTCCAGCCCAGGTGGAGATGAGGCTGCCATTGCAGCCCCAGGTGCAGCAACCGTTATGCTGCTCACAATGCCATACATCCCAGGAGCGAACTGGCTACCACAGTACTCAGGGCAGTCGCATACCCTTAGCGACTTTAGAGAAAGGCTGCACAGTCTGTTTGAAGTGTACCCCCTGAGTGAAGGTCAAAAAGTGGGCATAATAATAGGACAGTTAACCGATACAGCCCAGAGTGAAGTAAAGTCCTGGCCGAACACTGACAAAGGGACAGTAGCACAAATACTGGCCAGGTTAAAAGACACTTTTGACACTTGGCACAAGGGAGAACGAGGCTGGTATGCCCTAGATGTCACTACACAGCCTAAAGCGGATCTAACATCTAAGGCCATGAAAGGTTAAGGGTCAGCCACAGGATGCATAGCAAAACCGGGGCCTTGTCACCAGGGGGTGCAGACAAACCCATCAACGGCCTGC
The DNA here is from genome assembly GCF_048569485.1 of Anomaloglossus baeobatrachus. NCBI lineage: Eukaryota > Metazoa > Chordata > Amphibia > Anura > Aromobatidae > Anomaloglossus > Anomaloglossus baeobatrachus. The sequence goes on from NC_134353.1 coordinate 163,687,148, forward strand.
CTGATGCCTGGGGTCATTCCGGAATGGGATCCCCGCATCTAAGTAGATTCTACAGGACTCTAGTGGAAATAGTTGTTTAAAGTAAAGTATTTTCCTGCATAAAAATCTTTTTTACTTTAGGTGATTAAGTTAATGGGCAACTGTGTCACTGGACTATGGGTGACCAGAACTTTGCGTGTATATAGTTAGCACCCGTTGTGCTCTCTACTAGAATTGATATACCACAGAACAAAAACCCGTCCGGCTGGCAGAAGTTGTGATCAAGTAATGCTCTGATGCCATCCCAGAGCCTACATTGGGGGTTTGTTGGTGGTGGACCCCCATGACTGATATCTACAAATGGAGCAGTGTGAAGGACACCCGGTTAAGGACCACACTGGATGCTCGAGCAATGTACATGCTGTAATGTTTATTTTCTATTTTGAGTTATGCAACGTTTAAAGTGATGTGCCTTCCATAAAGGGAAGAAAAGTTTTAAAGTTGTTTTATAGCATTCAAAACTTTGCAAGTCAGAATACCACTATATCAATTATTTTTTTTATTCCAGCCTGCGGACGTGCTGGGATTCGCTGTGGGGGAGTGTGGTGCCTCTGAGGCTTCCATCACCACAGAGGTGCTGCACCTCATCCAGAGGTGTGGTATCCCATCCCATGGTAAGTAAGGGGTCATCCACTAGTTCACACGACACACGCACACAGATGGACTCATCACAACACTCCACTAAACCGTGGTTAGGGCATAGTGTAGCTGGACTTGTATAATGGCTAGCACCATTCCCAAAACCAGTCTGGGGTGGAGCTTAGTGGATGAGGTGTCTGAGGTGAGTGGGCGGAGCTGAGTTGACAGTTGACAGTTGACAGACTTAGTGAGTGATGTGGTGAGGAGGCGACCGGAGCATTGAGACCAAAGGGGTCCTGCTCAACACGGGTGACACAAAAGAAGGGATCCTAGAGACACGGGAGTGCGGGAAGAACCCGTGGGCTTGCTCTACAGAACACTGGGTGGAAGGATCTAGCCACAAAACAGTGACCCGGTCCCTAGACTAAAAGAAAACTAACGTACTCTTTAGTAACACTGGGGGCCTGGTTGGCTACAAGCAGGACAGGAGGGTGAGAGTCAGCGCAGTAGAGATGACCAGGAAAGGCACATCTGAGGGGTGCACTGGTATTGACCTCTGAGCTGCCCGGGATAAGCGGGAGCCCATCATGGGGGATCCCAGCATACTGCGGGTGATTGCCAGCTTACTGTACACCCGTGGAACTAGTACTGTGAGTAAAGACTTTGACTGCAACCCCCAAAGTCATCTATGTCCTTCCCGCGCCCTCTCATGATTCCCGGGCCTGAAGCTCTACCTGTGGGGAGCACAGGTCCACTCAGCACAATGTCCAGATTTTTGTTGGAATCCTTAAAAAACAGCATTCTGATTGAAACCATTAAAAAGTCCAGACAGATCCATTCACTTCAAGAGAGACACTTTGAACACTGTCTGGCCTCTATCCTGACAGCATTTTCAGATGTGAACAAAAACCGTAAATAAAAAAATAGAGCAGATATACAAGTATGTGACCATTGTGACAATTGAACATATGAAATTTGAATTGCATTACTGCTATATGGAATATACTTTTAAAAATGAAGGTACTTAGAGCATAAATTGGCCAATTCATGAGAGCCCATCAGCTGCGGTAAGGCATCTTTCTTTGACGGGACTCTAGCCTAATATCATGCTTCTCCTGGGCTAAACTATATAAAGAGAAGGGCTGCACACCAGCGACAGTGCAAGGGGAATAAATGTAAAGCAGAAACTCCTTTGTGAATACTGACATGAAAAATACAATAGCTATATGTAAAAATGAAAATATTACAATGGAATCTGCATAACTGCTATGAACTTTAAGAATAAAGATAAATATAGCCATTGAATTGATCAATACAAAAGAGCCTTAACACCTCGTCACGGTATTCTCTTACATTGGGGTTCCTAGCTAATGTGTGTCCTTTCTTGCAGTTAAAAAAAACTTACCATGTGTAATGCTGCCACCAGGGGGAGCCAGAGCTCTGTAGCATAATACACTACACAGAGCAATGAGAACCAGGAAGTGAATTCACAGCGTTCTCATGCATTACCTCAAAGCACAGCTGAGAAGCAGAGCTGCAGAGCATGCAAGGAATAGTCACACAGGCTGGGTCAAACACCGTACGGGCAGAAGCAGGACCGGAGGGACGAGCAGAAGCAGGACCGGAGGGACGAGCAAAAGTGGAGTCAAAGTCAGGCCAAGGTCAGTACCAAGGAAGCAACCGAGTGGGGAAATAGGAGAGGGGACAGAGGACAGGAGGGACGACCAGGGGATGGAACACAGACAAGGGCACGGGGGCACAGGAACAGACAGATCAGGATATCACTCACAGGACCAGCAATCACAGGCAAAGCAGTGCTAAGCTTATAGCCGGCGCTGGTTCACTGGAAATGCCAGCTTTTAAGGCATCTAGGGTCTGGAGGTGAGGCTCGAGTGAAGGCTCCGCCCCCTAGCCATGTGGACAGGGAGGCGAACCATGACACCGTGTATGGGAAGCTGAGACCCAGGCTATATATGAATAATGTGGACCAGAAATAGGTGTGGGTGGGGTCAGGTTCACAAACGAAAGACTACAAATCAAGTAAGAAATAACGTTTGGAACACCATGCTAAGTCTGAACTGGGTGAAAAAACACTAAAAAAAACTTCACTATATAAAGAGAAGAACTACACACCAGCGACAGTGCAAGGGGAATAAATGTAAAGCAGAAACTGCTGTGTGAATATTGACATGAAAAATACAATAGCTATATGTAAAAATTAAAATATGACACTGGAATCTGCATCTTCTCTTTATTCTTAAAGTTCATAGCAGTTATGCAGTTTCCATTGTCATATTTTCATTTTTACATATAGCTATTGTATTTTTCATGTTAGTATTCACATAGCAGTTTCTGCTTTACATTTATTCCCCTTGCACTGTCGCTGGTGTGCAGCCCTTCTCTCTATATAGTGAAGTTTTTGTAGGGGTTTTGCACCCAGTTCAGACTTAGCATGGTGTTCCAAACGTTATTTCTTAATTATTCTCCTGGGCTAAAAGCCTACAAATTTATGGGCAGGATCCAGCATTAAACATTAGCCTATGCTGTTGGAAGGAGTGCTCAGTCAGAAAAGGAGGTAGTTACAGCCCTCCAATAGTTAATACAAAAAAAATCTAACCAGCACCTCCAAATATAATAAAGCAAGTGTGAACAGGTGCAAGCTGCTATGACTGCATAATGCGCAAAAATAGAATTCAGTAGCATTCTGTAAGCGCCAAGATATATGAACATTGAACATATGATGTTTTATTTGCATTACTGCTATATAGAATGTACTTTTAAAAATGAAGGTACTTAAAGCATACTTTGGCCAGTTCATGAGAGCCTGTAATGAATTGGCCAATTTGTGGACAAAAAATGTGACAACCCACTTTTTTCATACTAGAATAGGAAGGTTGTAATCCAGCATTGGAAGATATTAAAAAAATAACTTTATCCAAACTTTATTAAAAATACATTGGAAAAAACAAAAAATTCTGGGACATGAGAAAACCTGGAGCATGTTAGACAGAAATGTTCTTACTGTACCTATGAGTAAGGCCAAAATGCGTAAGTTTTCTCATGTCCTAGAATTTTTAGTTTCATTCCATGGACAGTATATTTAATAAAGTTTGAATAAAAGTCAATGTTTTAATATCCTCTGGTGCTGGATTAAAACGTTCATATCCCACTATTGTTCATTCATGGAGCATCTGAACATCAACTATCCCAAAACTACACGCCAATGGTGATATCGTGGTGAGCTGATGTTATTTTCCCGTTTTTTTCATGTCTGAAGAAAACAAACACTTCCAAGATGGAGGCAAGACATTCAGGGAAGACCTGGCTCAACTGTAAAGCGGTGCTCAGGAGAAAGAAAAACACTAGTACTAGAAAAATAACTCCTGCACTCAAAACGAGACAACAAGAAAAAGTAGAATCTACTTTTTCTTGTTGTCCCTTTTTGAGTGCCGGAGGCTAGATATTGTCCAAGTAACTCCATCGGCTTCATTGAAGTTACTGGCTCTTTCGGGGTTTTCATTACAAACCTTTTTTTGGGGATCCCGACAGAAACCCCAATGTAGTGCTCATCAAAGCTCATCACTGGCTGTCGACCTAACCATAATCTGCTGTAATTCTAGCTGCTTTACAATCTCCAGTTGTGCTTTATCAGAACAGTATTTTACTCAAAGCCCTGAAATCTGACATTATTATATGATTTTACTACTCCAGTCCTCACAAAATTTCTTATTAGTTAACAAAAGCAAGGTCTTAATGTTCAGTATGAAACAAAGTCATTTTCATCCAATCTTTACATATTAAGAGCAAAAGAGATTTCAGAGAAGAATTTGATAGCTTCCCGTTATCTGGATGCTGGATTTGACTCGTAGATAATGACTCAGATCCAAGTACAATAGTTACTTTATGAGTTCTAAAATTGTATCATTTAAGCCACATGTTGTATCCTCACCAGAACAACAGTTTCCCTAAAAGGAAGACCTTAAGAAATTGATTTTACTTTCCAAAATGGAGCATTCCCTGCTGCTACAAAAATTGACACAGCAAGACTCTGATAAAGGTATGTAACTAAGAGGGCATAATAACAATAACTTTACAGATAAGTAACCTGCTTTTTTCATACAGAGAAGACAGAATAATAATTTAACTCGATGCAATAGTAATTCTGTAAATCTCTTTAGGGCAGCAATCTGCAGTACAGTGACTACTGTTAACTGAATGGAAGAAAATAAACCCATAATCCTATATTATTTTCCAGACCAGCCTCAGTATTTTGTACAAGGTTCGCTAACTAGTATTAAAGGACACATGACTTTTTTAACATTAAGTATAAACTCATTGCTGTGATGAGAGCCTGACATCAGTACTAACATTGCAGAACTGATGACAGCACTGGAAGGAGATGTTTGGAAGTGTCAGATCCCACAAGTGCTTCATCTAGGTACATAATAAAACCAGTCGGCCGAATGCTTGTTTGCGCAACTATCTCTCCCAGTTCCTCCATAAACAAAACTTTCAGCTCAGCAGAGATTTTATGCTTTCAATGAAAAGGATGACGTATCCTATTAGTGGCAGTTTACCTTCCCTAAGAACAAGAGGATTGGGGGGTTTAAAATTCAACTGTCTGATCCCATTCTTCTCTGACTTTATCTGTCCAATACGCATCAAATGTTTGGTCTCACCAATAACAGTGGATTAAGGCAACTTAAGTTTTTTGGTGCCTTAAGTGTAACGAGTAGAGATGAGCGAACCGGTCGCGGTTCGGCTCGAGGTTGGTTCGCCGAACGGAGGTCCCGTTCGAGTTCGGTTCGTCGAACGTTCGATGAACCGAACTCGAGTTAATAGGCTATAATGGGAGGCAATCACAAACACATAAAAATGCATTATAAATGTACACAAACAGTTAATAAACATTGCCATAACACTTACCGGTTCTCGCGATCCCTTCTGCACTCTGTCTCCTGCCGCTATTCCATCCGATGATCGCTGAATTCTCCCGGTGACGGCACTGCCAGCAGAGAAGCAGGACCTATCGTGACGTCAAAATAGCCATGTGACCAGTCACGTGGCTATTATCTCATTGGCTACAGACTGGTCACATGACTATGACGCATCATGTAGGACCTGCGAGTGCATCTCTCCGGTACACGGTGCACATATGTGTATCGCCGTGTACCGGCGACATGCTCTAGCACACGGTCGACTCCCCGTTCCGTTAGGGACCGGCTGACACAGCCGGTCATTAACGGAGATCACCGTTGCCATAGCAACGCAGTTAGCGGTGACATCACCGCTAACCGCAGCTCCGAGAGCACCGTTGCTATGGTAACGCGTCTGTCAGCGTTACCGCTGTTACCGCTGACAGCCAGCACTGATCACTCACGGAGTGAAGGCTGCACGCTGCTTCCCGATTGTAGTGAGGATTGTACTGAGGATGAGGTTCCCCAGCCCCAAGTGATGAGCTGGTGAACCTTATCCTCACTACAATCGTCACTACTACTACACTAGTGAGGATTGTACTGAGGATGAGGTTCCCCAGCCCCAAGTGATGGGCTGGTGAACCTTATCCTCACTACAATCGTCACAACTACTACACTAGTGAGGATTGTACTGAGGATGAGGTTCCCCAGCCCCAAGTGATGAGCTGGTGAACCTCATCCTCACTACAATCGTCACTACTACTACACTAGAAAGAAAGAAGACAGAAGTGCAGGATCATGGAGGGCTGACAGGGGGCAATAAAGATGGAGTCTCTAATGTGTCTATGTATTTATTTCTATTAAAGTATTTTTTCTCTGTGTGGTGTCTTTTTTTTAACCCTTTATTGGAGATTCTTAATGGCCGGGTCAAACGTGCCTGACATTAAGAATCTCTGGCTTAATACTGGCTAGTAAAACAAAGCCAGTATTAACTCATGATTACCCAACAAGCCACCCGGCTCCAGGGCTCTTGGAAGAGTTGGATACAGCGCCAGATGATGGCGCTTCTATGAGAGCGCCATTTTCTGGGACGGCTGCGGACTGAAATCCGCAGCAGAGGCGCCCAGAAACCTCGGGCTAACCTGTGCTGCGGATTCCAATCCCCAGCTGCCTAGTTGTACCCGGCTGGACACAAAAATGGGGCGAAGCCCACGTCATTTGTTTTTTAATTATTTCATGAAATAAGTGTAATAATTAAAAAAAAATGGGCTTCCCTATATTTTTGGTTCCCAGCCGGGTACAAATAGGCAACTGGGGGTTGGAGGCAGCCCGTGGCTGCCTGCTGTATCTGGCTAGCATACAAAAATATGGCGAAGCCCACGTCATTTTTTTGGTGGGCAAAAAACTTCTGTATACAGTCCTGGATGGAGTATGCTGAGCCTTGTAGTTCTGCAGCTGCTGTCTGCTCTTCTCCATACAGACAGACAGCAGCTGCAGAACTACAAGGCTCAGCATACTCCATCCAGGACTGTATGCAGAAGTTTTTTGCCCCCTGAAAAAATTATGTGGGCTTCGCCATATTTTTGTATGCTAGCCAGGTACAGCAGGCAGGTACGGCTGCCCCCAACCCCCAGTTGCCTATTTGTACCCAGCTGGGAACCAAAAATAAAGGGAAGCCCTTTTTTTATTATTTCATGAATTTCATGAAATAATTAGAAAACAAATGACGTAGGCTTCGCCCCATTTTTGTGTCCAGCCAGGTACAACTAGGCAGCTGGGGATTGGAATCCGCAGCACAGGTTGGCATGAGCTTTCTGGGCCCCACTGCTGTGAATTGCAGTCTGCAGCCGCCTCAGAAAATGGCACTTTCATAGAAGCGCCATCTTCTGGCGCTGTATCCAACTCTTCCAGCACCTGCCTGCTATACCTGGCTAGCATACAAAAATATGGCGAAGCTCACGTCCTTTTTTTTGTAGTTTTTTGGCAAAAAAAATAAAAAATGCTTCCCTGGATTTTCCATTGCCAGTGAAGGTAACACCAAGCAGTGGGGGTTAGCAGCCAGTAGCTGCTTGGATTACCCTTAGTTAGCAATACAAAAAATGCAGCGGGAGCCCATATAAATTTTTTTTAATTATTTATTTAAATAACTAAAAATAAAATGGGCTTCCCTGTATTTTGATTGCTGGACATCACAGTGCTGTAAAAATAAATCTTTAAAAAAATGACGTAGCGCTCCGCGGTATTTTTGATTCTCAGCAGATAAAGCAGACAGCTATGGGTTGCCACCCCCATCTGCCTGCCGTTACCTTTGTTGGCAATCAAAATACAGGGAAGCCCATTAATTTTTTCTATTTAAAAAATAGTTAAAAAAAAAAAATGACGTTGGGTCCCCCCATTTTTGATAGCCAGCTAGGGTAAAGCAGACGGCTGTAGCCTGAAAACCACAGCTGGCAGCTTTACCGTGGTTGGGGATCCAATGTGGAGGTCCCCTCAGGCTCTTTTTTATAATTATTTTATAAATATTAATAATTACACAATAAAAGTAGGGTCCCCCCCAAATTGGATCACCAGCCAAGGTAAAGCGGACAGCTGTGGTCTGGTATTCTCAGGGTGGGAAGGTCCATAGTTATTGGGCCTTCACAGCCTAAAAATAGCAGGCCGCAGGCACCCCAGACGTGGCGCATCCACTAGATGCGCCAATCCTGGCGCTTCACCCCAGCTCATCCCGTGCCCTGGTGCAGTGGCAAACGGGGTAATAAATCGGGTTGATACTAGCTGTAAAGTCACCTGAGATCAAGCCCAGCAGTTTGTGATGTCATGGCGTCTATTAGATACCCAACATCATAAACTGTCAGTACTAACAAAAAAAAAAAAAAATCGACAAAAGAAATTTATTTGAAAAAACAGTCCCCAAAACATTTCCTCTTTCACCAATTTATTGTAAGAAAAAAAATAAAGGGGTCCCACGACGACTCTGGACCGTCTAGAATATGGGAAGAGACACTCAGGGAACGTATCCCCCATTTTCTAGGAGTGCGGACCCTTCATGTGAGGAGTGTGGGTGCAATGAATCTGCACTCCTTCTCCCCGGGTCCACAGCAGCAGAGTCCATGTCGTAATGGTTGCTACCAAAGCTGCAATGCCCTGCTCATGAGGTAAGGGCATGCCTAATCAGGAGAACTACTGTAGAGAAAGCTCTGCTCACTGGTATATAGGTGCTCAGAGGTAATAATAGATAAAATTAGTGAGTAACCTCGGCACTCTAAATCTCCCAGACTAAGTCAGTAAGTCACAATGGATAGTAATGCAAAATCTCTCTTTATTGGTCCGTATTAAGAAAAAAAAATTTTCATAAGCATATATGTTTTTGTCCAAAACAAGTTACAAATGACGTTTCGGCCTCAGCCTTCGTCAGATTGGACTTATCTGCTTGTAATCATGAAAAATGACAATAATCAGTATCACATAAGAGTGAGAGAACAATAACATAAACTCGAACAATGTAGAGGTACAATTGGGATGCAGCAAAAAAATTGCAACACAGCAAGAAATGAAACACATGATACAAATGTCATAATACAGTACAAGGACAATATAGTAATGACAAATATGGGGTCAGAGTAGGCTTAGACAGCTCTGGTACGAAAGAGATGTCAATCATAAAGTAACATGTGCAGTAGGTGTAGAGCTACAGTATGCATGGCAGAGCTAATGGGTAGACTTACCATAGAAAAAGAACGGAGAAAAAGTGGAGAAAAAGTGGAGAAAAAAATGGAGAAAAAGTGGAGAAAAAGTGGAGAAAAAAATGGAGAAAAAGTGGAGAAAAAGTGGAGAAAAAGTGGAGAAAAAAATGGAGAAAAAGTGGAGAAAAAGTGGAGAAAAAGTGGAGAATAAGTGGAGAAAAAGTGGAGAAAAAGTGGAGAAAAAGTGGAGAAAAAAATGGAGAAAAAGTGGAGAAAAAGTGGAGAATAAGTGGAGAAAAAATGGAGAAAAAGTGGAGAAAAAGTGGAGAAAACAATGGTGAAAAAGTGGAGAAAAAGTGGAGAAAAAAATGGAGAAAAAGTGGAGAAAAAGTGGAGAAAAAAATGGAGAAAAAGTGGAGAAAAAGTAGAGAAAAAAATGGAGAAAAAGTGGAGAAAAAGTGGAGAAAAAGTGGAGAATAAGTGGAGAAAAAGTGGAGAAAAAGTGGAGAAAAAAATGGAGAAAAAGTGGAGAAAAAGTGGAGAAAAAGTGGAGAAAAAAATGGAGAAAAAGTGGAGAAAAAGTGGAGAAAAAGTGGAGAAAAAAATGGAGAAAAAGTGGAGAAAAAGTGGAGAAAAAGTGGAGAAAAAATGGAGAATAAGTGGAGAAAAAGTGGAGAAAAAGTGGAGAAAAAGTGGAGAAAATAATGGAGAAAAAGTGGAGAAAAAGTAGAGAAAAAAATGGAGAAAAAGTGGAGAAAAAGTGGAGAAAAAGTGGAGAATAAGTGGAGAAAAAATGGAGAATAAGTGGAGAAAAAATGGAGAAAAAGTGGAGAAAAAGTGGAGAAAAAGTGGAGAAAAAAATGGAGAAAAAGTGGAGAAAAAAATGGAGAAAAAGTGGAGAAAAAGTGGAGAAAAAGTGGAGAAAAAAATGGAGAAAAAGTGGAGAAAAAGTGGAGAAAAAGTGGAGAAAAAATGGAGAAAAAGTGGAGAAAAAGTGGAGAAAAAGTGGAGAAAAAAATGGAGAAAAAGTGGAGAAAAAGTAGAGAAAAAAATGGAGAAAAAAATGGAGAAAAAGTGGAGAAAAAGTAGAGAAAAAAATGGAGAAAAAGTGGAGAAAAAGTGGAGAAAAAGTGGAGAATAAGTGATGAAAAAGTGGAGAAAAAGTGGAGAAAAAAATGGAGAAAAAGTGGAGAAAAAGTGGAGAAAAAGTGGAGAAAAAAATGGAGAAAAAGTGGAGAAAAAGTGGAGAAAAAGTGGAGAAAAAATGGAGAATAAGTAGAGAAAAAAATGGAGAAAAAGTGGAGAAAAAGTGGAGAAAAAGTGGAGAATAAGTGGAGAAAAAATAGAGAATAAGTGGAGAAAAAGTAGAGAAAAAAATGGAGAAAAAAATGGAGAAAAAGTGGAGAAAAAGTAGAGAAAAAAATGGAGAAAAAGTGGAGAAAAAGTGGAGAAAAAGTGGAGAATAAGTGGAGAAAAAGTGGAGAAAAAGTGGAGAAAAAGTGGAGAAAAAATGGAGAATAAGTGGAGAAAAAGTGGAGAAAAAGTGGAGAAAAAGTGGAGAAAAAGTGGAGAAAAAAATGGAGAAAAAGTGGAGAAAAAGTAGAGAAAAAAATGGAGAAAAAGTGGAGAAAAAGTGGAGAAAAAGTGGAGAATAAGTGGAGAAAAAATAGAGAATAAGTGGAGAAAAAAATGGAGAAAAAGTGGAGAAAAAAATGGAGAAAAAGTGGAGAAAAAGTGGAGAAAAAGTGGAGAAAAAAATGGAGAAAAAGTGGAGAAAAAGTAGAGAAAAAAATGGAGAAAAAGTGGAGAAAAAGTGGAGAAAAAGTGGAGAAAAAGTGGAGAAAAAATGGAGAAAAAGTGGAGAAAAAGTGGAGAAAAAGTGGAGAAAAAAATGGAGAAAAAGTGGAGAAAAAGTAGAGAAAAAAATGGAGAAAAAGTGGAGAAAAAGTGGAGAAAAAGTGGAGAATAAGTGGAGAAAAAGTGGAGAAAAAGTGGAGAAAAAAATGGAGAAAAAGTGGAGAAAAAGTGGAGAAAAAGTGGAGAAAAAAATGGAGAAAAAGTGGAGAAAAAGTGGAGAAAAAGTGGAGAAAAAATGGAGAATAAGTGGAGAAAAAGTGGAGAAAAAGTGGAGAAAAAGTGGAGAAAATGTGGAGAAAAAAATGGAGAAAAAGTGGAGAAAAAGTAGAGAAAAAAATGGAGAAAAAGTGGAGAAAAAGTGGAGAAAAAGTGGAGAATAAGTGGAGAAAAAATAGAGAATAAGTGGAGAAAAAATGGAGAAAAAGTGGAGAAGAAGTGGAGAAAAAGTGGAGAAAAAGTGGAGAATAAATGGAGAAAAAGTGGAGAAAAAGTGGAGAAAAAGTGGAGAAAAAGTGGAGAAAAAAATGGAGAAAAAGTGGAGAAAAAGTGGAGAAAAAAATGGAGAAAAAGTGGAGAAAAAGTGGAGAAAAAGTAGAGAAAAAAATGGAGAAAAAGTGGAGAAAAAGTGGAGAAAAAGATGGAGAAAAAGTGGAGAAAAAGTGGAGAAAAAGTGGAGAAAAAGTGGAGAAAAAGTGGAGAAAAAGTGGAGAATAAGTGGAGAAAAAGTGGAGAAAAAGTGGAGAAAAAGTGGAGAAAAAGTGGAGAAAAAGTGGAGAAAAAATGGAGAAAAAAATGGAGAAAAAGAAGAGAAAAAGTGGAGAAAAAGTGGAGAAAAAGTGGAGAAAAAAATGGAGAAAAAGTGGAGAAAAAGTGGAGAAAAAGTGGAGAAAAAAATGGAGAAAAAGTGGAGAAAAAGTGGAGAAAAAAATGTAGAAAAAGTGGAGAAAAAGTGGAGAAAAAGTGGAGAAAAAATGGAGAAAAAGTGGAGAAAAAGTGGAGAAAAAGTGGAGAAAAAGTGGAGAAAAAATGGAGAAAAAAATGGAGAAAAAGTGGAGAAAAAGTGGAGAAAAAGTGGAGAAAAAGTGGAGAAAAAAATGGAGAAAAAGTGGAGAAAAAGTGGAGAAAAAGTGGAGAAAAAAATGGAGAAAAAGTGGAGAAAAAGTGGAGAAAAAGTGGAGAAAAAGTGAAGAAAAAGTGGAGAAAAAGTGGAGAAAAAATGGAGAAAAAAATGGAGAAAAAGTGGAGAAAAAGTGGAGAAAAAGTGGAGAAAAAGTGGAGAAAAAAATGGAGAAAAAGTGGGGAAAAAGTGGAGAAAAAATGGAGAAAAAAATGTAGAAAAAGTGGAGAAAAAGTGGAGAAAAAGTGGAGAAAAAATGGAGAAAAAGTGGAGAAAAAGTAGAGAAAAAGTGGAGAAAAAAATGGAGAAAAAGTGGAGAAAAAGTGGAGAAAAAGTGGAGAATAAATGGAGAAAAAGTGGAGAAAAAGTGGAGAAAAAGTGGAGAAAAAGTGGAGAAAAAAATGGAGAAAAAGTGGAGAAAAAAATGGAGAAAAAGTGGAGAAAAAGTGGAGAAAAAAATGGAGAAAAAGTGGAGAAAAAGTGGAGAATAAGTGGAGAAAAAGTGGAGAAAAAGTGGAGAAAAAATGGAGAAAAAGTGGAGAAAAAGTGGAGAAAAAGTGGAGAAAAAAATGGAGAAAAAGTGGAGAAAAAGTAGAGAAAAAAATGGAGAAAAAGTGGAGAAAAAGTGGAGAAAAAGTGGAGAATAAGTGGAGAAAAAGTGGAGAAAAAGTGGAGAAAAAAATGGAGAAAAAGTGGAGAAAAAGTGGAGAAAAAGTGGAGAAAAAAATGGAGAAAAAGTGGAGAAAAAGTGGAGAAAAAGTGGAGAAAAAATGGAGAATAAGTGGAGAAAAAGGGGAGAAAAAGTGGAGAAAAAGTGGAGAAAAAGTGGAGAAAAAAATGGAGAAAACGTGGAGAAAAAGTAGAGAAAAAAATGGAGAAAAAGTGGAGAAAAAGTGGAGAAAAAGTGGAGAATAAGTGGAGAAAAAATGGAGAATAAGTGGAGAAAAAATGGAGAAAAAGTGGAGAAAAAGTGGAGAAGAAGTGGAGAAAAAGTGGAGAAAAAGTGGAGAATAAATGGAGAAAAAGTGGAGAAAAAGTGGAGAAAAAGTGGAGAAAAAGTGGAGAAAAAAATGGAGAAAAAGTGGAGAAAAAGTGGAGAAAAAAATGGAGAAAAAGTGGAGAAAAAGTGGAGAAAAAAATGGAGAAAAAGTGGAGAAAAAGTGGAGAAAAAGATGGAGAAAAAGTGGAGAAAAAGTGGAGAAAAAGTGGAGAAAAAGTGGAGAAAAAGTGGAGAATAAGTGGAGAAAAAGTGGAGAAAAAGTGGAGAAAAAGTGAAGAAAAAGTGGAGAAAAAGTGGAGAAAAAGTGGAGAAAAAATGGAGAAAAAATGGAGAAAAAGTGGAGAAAAAGTGGAGAAAAAGTGGAGAAAAAGTGGAGAAAAAAATGGAGAAAAAGTGGAGAAAAAGTGGAGAAAAAGTGGAGAAAAAAATGGAGAAAAAGTGGAGAAAAAGTGGAGAAAAAGTGAAGAAAAAGTGGAGAAAAAGTGGAGAAAAAATGGAGAAAAAAATGGAGAAAAAGTGGAGAAAAAGTGGAGAAAAAGTGGAGAAAAAAATGGAGAAAAAGTGGAGAAAAAATGGAGAAAAAAATGGAGAAAAAGTGGAGAAAAAGTGGAGAAAAAATGGAGAAAAAGTGGAGAAAAAGTGGAGAAAAAGTGGAGAAAAAGTGGAGAAAAAGTGGAGAAAAAATGGAGAAAAAAATGGAGAAAAAGTGGAGAAAAAGTGGAGAAAAAGTGGAGAAAAAGTGGAGAAAAAGTGGAGAAAAAAATGGAGAAAAAGTGGAGAAAAAGTGGAGAAAAAGTGGAGAAAAAAATGGAGAAAAAGTGGAGAAAAAGTGGAGAAAAAGTGGAGAAAAAGTGAAGAAAAAGTGGAGAAAAAGTGGAGAAAAAATGGAGAAAAAAATGGAGAAAAAGTGGAGAAAAAGTGGAGAAAAAGTGGAGAAAAAGTGGAGAAAAAAATGGAGAAAAAGTGGAGAAAAAGTGGAGAAAAAATGGAGAAAAAAATGTAGAAAAAGTGGAGAAAAAGTGGAGAAAAAGTGGAGAAAAAATGGAGAAAAAGTGGAGAAAAAGTGGAGAAAAAGTGGAGAAAAAAATGGAGAAAAAGTGGAGAAAAAATGGAGAAAAAGTGGAGAAACAGTGGAGAAAAAGTGGAGAAAAAGTGGAGAAAAAAATGGAGAAAAAGTGGAGAAAAAGTGGAGAAAAAGTGGAGAAAAAAATGGAGAAAAAGTGGAGAAAAAGTGGTGAAAAAGTGGAGAATAAGTGGAGAAAAAGTGGACAAAAAGTGGAGAAAAAATGGAGAAAAAGTGGAGAAAAAGTGGAGAAAAAGTGGAGAAAAAGTGGAGAAAAAAATGGAGAAAAAGTGGAGAAAAAGTGGAGAAAAAGTGGAGAATAAGTGGAGAAAAAATGGAGAATAAGTGGAGAAAAAATGAAGAAAAAGTGGAGAAAAAGTGGAGAAAAAGTGGAGAAAAAGTGGAGAAAAAAAGGAAAAAAAATGGAGAAAAAGTGGAGAAAAAGTGGAGAAAAAGTGGAGAAAAAGTGGAGAATAAGTGGAGAATAAGTGGAGAAAAAGTGGAGAAAAAGTGGAGAAAAAATGGAGAAAAAAATGGAGAAAAAGTGGAGAAAAAGTGGAGAAAAAGTGGAGAAAAAGTGGAGAAAAAAATGGAGAAAAAGTGGAGAAAAAGTGGAGAAAAAGTGGAGAAAAAAATGGAGAAAAAGTGGTGAAAAAGTGGAGAAAAGTGGAGAAAAAGTGAAGAAAAAGTGGAGAAAAAGTGGAGAAAAAGTGGAGAAAAAAATGGAGAAAAAGTGGAGAAAAAGTGGAGAAAAAGTGGAGAAACAAATGGAGAAAAAGTGGAGAAAAAGTGGAGAAAAAGTGGAGAAAAAGTGGAGAAAAAATGTAGAAAAAAATGGAGAAAAAGTGGAGAAAAAGTGGAGAAAAAGTGGAGAAAAAGTGGAGAAAAAAATGGAGAAAAAGTGGAGAAAAAGTGGAGAAAAAGTGGAGAAAAAAATGGAGAAAAAGTGGAGAAAAAGTGGAGAAAAAATGGAGAAAAAAATGTAGAAAAAGTGGAGAAAAAGTGGAGAAAAAGTGGAGAAAAAATGGAGAAAAAGTGGAGAAAAAGTGGAGAAAAAGTGGAGAAAAAGTGGAGAAAAAGTGGAGAAAAAATGGAGAAAAAAATGGAGAAAAAGTGGAGAAAAAGTGGAGAAAAAGTGGAGAAAAAGTGGAGAAAAAGTGGAGAAAAAAATGGAGAAAAAGTGGAGAAAAAGTGGAGAAAAAGTGGAGAAAAAAATGGAGAAAAAGTGGAGAAAAAGTGGAGAAAAAGTGGAGAAAAAGTGAAGAAAAAGTGGAGAAAAAGTGGAGAAAAAATGGAGAAAAAAATGGAGAAAAAGTGGAGAAAAAGTGGAGAAAAAGTGGAGAAAAAGTGGAGAAAAAAATGGAGAAAAAGTGGAGAAAAAGTGGAGAAAAAATGGAGAAAAAAATGTAGAAAAAGTGGAGAAAAAGTGGAGAAAAAGTGGAGAAAAAATGGAGAAAAAGTGGAGAAAAAGTAGAGAAAAAGTGGAGAAAAAAATGGAGAAAAAGTGGAGAAAAAGTGGAGAAAAAGTGGAGAATAAATGGAGAAAAAGTGGAGAAAAAGTGGAGAAAAAGTGGAGAAAAAGTGGAGAAAAAAATGGAGAAAAAGTGGAGAAAAAAATGGAGAAAAAGTGGAGAAAAAGTGGAGAAAAAAATGGAGAAAAAGTGGAGAAAAAGTGGAGAATAAGTGGAGAAAAAGTGGAGAAAAAGTGGAGAAAAAATGGAGAAAAAGTGGAGAAAAAGTGGAGAAAAAGTGGAGAAAAAAATGGAGAAAAAGTGGAGAAAAAGTAGAGAAAAAAATGGAGAAAAAGTGGAGAAAAAGTGGAGAAAAAGTGGAGAATAAGTGGAGAAAAAGTGGAGAAAAAGTGGAGAAAAAAATGGAGAAAAAGTGGAGAAAAAGTGGAGAAAAAGTGGAGAAAAAAATGGAGAAAAAGTGGAGAAAAAGTGGAGAAAAAGTGGAGAAAAAATGGAGAATAAGTGGAGAAAAAGGGGAGAAAAAGTGGAGAAAAAGTGGAGAAAAAGTGGAGAAAAAAATGGAGAAAACGTGGAGAAAAAGTAGAGAAAAAAATGGAGAAAAAGTGGAGAAAAAGTGGAGAAAAAGTGGAGAATAAGTGGAGAAAAAATGGAGAATAAGTGGAGAAAAAATGGAGAAAAAGTGGAGAAAAAGTGGAGAAGAAGTGGAGAAAAAGTGGAGAAAAAGTGGAGAATAAATGGAGAAAAAGTGGAGAAAAAGTGGAGAAAAAGTGGAGAAAAAAATGGAGAAAAAGTGGAGAAAAAGTGGAGAAAAAAATGGAGAAAAAGTGGAGAAAAAGTGGAGAAAAAAATGGAGAAAAAGTGGAGAAAAAGTGGAGAAAAAGATGGAGAAAAAGTGGAGAAAAAGTGGAGAAAAAGTGGAGAAAAAGTGGAGAAAAAGTGGAGAATAAGTGGAGAAAAAGTGGAGAAAAAGTGGAGAAAAAGTGAAGAAAAAGTAGAGAAAAAGTGGAGAAAAAGTGGAGAAAAAATGGAGAAAAAAATAGAGAAAAAGTGGAGAAAAAGTGGAGAAAAAGTGGAGAAAAAGTGGAGAAAAAAATGGAGAAAAAGTGGAGAAAAAGTGGAGAAAAAGTGGAGAAAAAAATGGAGAAAAAGTGGAGAAAAAGTGGAGAAAAAGTGAAGAAAAAGTGGAGAAAAAGTGGAGAAAAAATGGAGAAAAAAATGGAGAAAAAGTGGAGAAAAAGTGGAGAAAAAGTGGAGAAAAAGTGGAGAAAAAAATGGAGAAAAAGTGGAGAAAAAATGGAGAAAAAAATGGAGAAAAAGTGGAGAAAAAGTGGAGAAAAAATGGAGAAAAAGTGGAGAAAAAGTGGAGAAAAAGTGGAGAAAAAGTGGAGAAAAAGTGGAGAAAAAATGGAGAAAAAAATGGAGAAAAAGTGGAGAAAAAGTGGAGAAAAAGTGGAGAAAAAGTGGAGAAAAAGTGGAGAAAAAAATGGAGAAAAAGTGGAGAAAAAGTGGAGAAAAAGTGGAGAAAAAAATGGAGAAAAAGTGGAGAAAAAGTGGAGAAAAAGTGGAGAAAAAGTGAAGAAAAAGTGGAGAAAAAGTGGAGAAAAAATGGAGAAAAAAATGGAGAAAAAGTGGAGAAAAAGTGGAGAAAAAGTGGAGAAAAAGTGGAGAAAAAAATGGAGAAAAAGTGGAGAAAAAGTGGAGAAAAAATGGAGAAAAAAATGTAGAAAAAGTGGAGAAAAAGTGGAGAAAAAGTGGAGAAAAAATGGAGAAAAAGTGGAGAAAAAGTGGAGAAAAAGTGGAGAAAAAAATGGAGAAAAAGTGGAGAAAAAATGGAGAAAAAGTGGAGAAACAGTGGAGAAAAAGTGGAGAAAAAGTGGAGAAAAAAATGGAGAAAAAGTGGAGAAAAAGTGGAGAAAAAGTGGAGAAAAAAATGGAGAAAAAGTGGAGAAAAAGTGGTGAAAAAGTGGAGAATAAGTGGAGAAAAAGTGGACAAAAAGTGGAGAAAAAATGGAGAAAAAGTGGAGAAAAAGTGGAGAAAAAGTGGAGAAAAAGTGGAGAAAAAAATGGAGAAAAAGTGGAGAAAAAGTGGAGAAAAAGTGGAGAATAAGTAGAGAAAAAATGGAGAATAAGTGGAGAAAAAATGAAGAAAAAGTGGAGAAAAAGTGGAGAAAAAGTGGAGAAAAAGTGGAGAAAAAAAGGAAAAAAAATGGAGAAAAAGTGGAGAAAAAGTGGAGAAAAAGTGGAGAAAAAGTGGAGAATAAGTGGAGAATAAGTGGAGAAAAAGTGGAGAAAAAGTGGAGAAAAAATGGAGAAAAAAATGGAGAAAAAGTGGAGAAAAAGTGGAGAAAAAGTGGAGAAAAAGTGGAGAAAAAGTGGAGAAAAAAATGGAGAAAAAGTGGAGAAAAAGTGGAGAAAAAGTGGAGAAAAAAATGGAGAAAAAGTGGTGAAAAAGTGGAGAAAAGTGGAGAAAAAGTGAAGAAAAAGTGGAGAAAAAGTGGAGAAAAAGTGGAGAAAAAAATGGAGAAAAAGTGGAGAAAAAGTGGAGAAAAAGTGGAGAAACAAATGGAGAAAAAGTGGAGAAAAAGTGGAGAAAAAGTGGAGAAAAAGTGGAGAAAAAATGTAGAAAAAAATGGAGAAAAAGTGGAGAAAAAGTGGAGAAAAAGTGGAGAAAAAAATGTAGAAAAAGTGGAGAAAAAGTGGAGAAAAAGTGGAGAAAAAAATGGAGAAAAAGTGGAGAAAAAGTGGAGAAAAAGTGGAGAAAAAATGGAGAAAAAAATGTAGAAAAAGTGGAGAAAAAATGTAGAAAAAGTGGAGAAAAAATGGAGAAAGAGTGGAGAAAAAGTGGAGAAAAAGTGGAGAAAAAATGGAGAAAAAAATGTAGAAAAAGTGGAGAAAAAGTGGAGAAAAAGTGGAGAAAAAATGGAGAAAAAGTGGAGAAAAAGTGGAGAAAAAGTGGAGAAAAAAATGGAGAAAAAGTGGAGAAAAAATGGAGAAAAAGTGGAGAAACAGTGGAGAAAAAGTGGAGAAAAAGTGGAGAAAAAAATGGAGAAAAAGTGGAGAAAAAGTGGAGAAAAAGTGGAGAAAAAGTGGATAAAAAAATGGAGAAAAAGTGGAGAAAAGTGGAGAAAAAGTGGAGAATAAGTGGAGAAAAAGTGGACAAAAAGTGGAGAAAAAATGGAGAAAAAGTGGAGAAAAAGTGGAGAAAAAGTGGAGAAAAAGTGGAGAAAAAGTGGAGAAAAAAATGGAGAAAAAGTGGAGAAAAAGTGGAGAAAAAGTGGAGAATAAGTAGAGAAAAAATGGAGAATAAGTGGAGAAAAAATGAAGAAAAAGTGGAGAAAAAGTGGAGAAAAAGTGGAGAAAAAGTGGAGAAAAAAATGGAGAAAAAGTGGAGAAAAAGTGGAGAAAAAGTGGAGAAAAAAATGGAGAAAAAGTGGTGAAAAAGTGGAGAAAAGTGGAGAAAAAGTGAAGAAAAAGTGGAGAAAAAGTGGAGAAAAAGTGGAGAAAAAGTGGAGAAAAAAATGGAGAAAAAGTGGAGAAAAAGTGGAGAAAAAGTGGAGAAACAAATGGAGAAAAAGTGGAGAAAAAGTGGAGAAAAAGTGGAGAAAAAATGTAGAAAAAAATGGAGAAAAAGTGGAGAAAAAGTGGAGAAAAAGTGGAGAAAAAAATGTAGAAAAAGTGGAGAAAAAGTGGAGAAAAAGTGGAGAAAAAAATGGAGAAAAAGTGGAGAAAAAGTGGAGAAAAAGTGGAGAAAAAATGGAGAAAAAAATGTAGAAAAAGTGGAGAAAAAATGTAGAAAAAGTGGAGAAAAAATGGAGAAAAAGTGGAGAAAAAGTGGAGCACCCTTTGGTGCCTTTCATGTGGCACTAAGGGGTGCTTAGCTTTGTATTTAGCCAAAAAAATGAAAAAAAAATGACGTAGGGTTCCCCCTAGTTTTGTAGCCAGCTAGGGTAAAGCAGACGGCTGCAGCCTGCAGACCACAGCTGGTAACCTCACCTTGGCTGGTAATCCAAAACTGAGGGCACCCCACGCTGTTATTTTAAATTAAATAAATAATTTTAAAAAAAAACACGTAGGGGTCCCCCAAAATTGGATCACCAGCCAAGGTAAAGCAGACAGCTGGGGCCTGATATTCTCAGACTAGGGAGGTCCATGGTTATTGGACTCTCCCCAGCCTAAAAATACCAGGACGCAGCCGCCCTAGAAGTGGCGCATCCATTAGATGCGCCAATCCTGGTGCTTCGCCCCAGCTCATCCCGCGCCCTGGTGCGGTGGCAAACGGGGTAATATATGGGGTTAATACCAGATGTGTAATGTCACCTGGCATCAAGCCCTGGGGTTGGTGAGGTCAGGCGTCTATCAGATACCCGACATCACCAACCCAGTCAGTAATAAAAAAAAATAGACGACAAACACATTTTTATTTGAAAAAACACTCCCCAAAACATTCCCTCTTTAACCAATTTATTAGAAAGAAAAACAAATCCAGGTCTGGTGTAATCCAAGGGGTTGCCATGACGATCCACACTGTCCCAGTCAATGAAGAGCAGGATGTTCCCCATTGGCTGGGAGAGCAGTGCAGTGACCTGAGCTAACATCAATGGGTCAGCCCAGGTCACTGCAGGGGATGACAAGTGCTGCTGTCAGCGAGGTACATTACCTGCGCTGATCTCCAGCACACTGACAGCCCCTGTCACTGAGTTCAATGACCGGCGCCTTCACACCAAGTATCGCGAGAGGCCCGTGACGTCACCGCTAGTCAGTCTCGGGTCGGAAGCGAGAGGTGAAGTGACAAGCGGCGGCCATGGAGGACAGTGACAGCGCTGAGGTCGGGATGGCGGTACTTCATCACCGCAGGTAAGCCGAGCGGGACCATGTGTGTGTGTGTGTGTGTGTGTGTGTGTGTGTGTGTGTGTGTGTATGTATGTGTACATGCCGCGGGCAGGAGGGGACGGAGCGAGCTGAGTGGGGAAGTGTGGGCTTCCTGCACGTAACTAGGATAAACATCGGGTTACTAACCAAAGCGCTTTGCTTGGATACCCGATGTTTATCTTGGTTACCAGCTTCTGGCAGGCTGCCAGCGATGGTTCCTGCACACTGTAGCTGTAAAAAGCCCTGCTTTTTGCTGCTAGAACCGTTCTCGAATGTATCTAGAACTATCGAGCTTTTGCAAAAAGCTCGAGTTCTAGTTCGATCTCGAACAGCCCCCAAAATCACTCGAGCCTAGAACTGGAGAACCTCGAACCACGAACCGCGCTCAACTCTAGTAACGAGGCTCTGTCCAATGTGTTCTGGCAACTCTAAATAGGGCTTCTACGGACAGGCTTTATGCTAGCTACTCCACTGTCAAGTCCCAGGGGATCTCTGGCCTTTACCATTTAACTCCTATACAGGGTTGAGGACTTACAACCAAGTTTTAGTCCTCACAGTAGCTGTGGACCCATGAAGCTGGTTGGCAGGAATGGTGAGGTAGCCAGGTAGGAAGCAGGAGGTATGAAAAAGGTTAAAATTGTCAGGCAAAAGAATGGTTAGTACATGAGCCAAGAACAGAGGCAGTAGTGGCAGGAACATTTCTAGATATGGATGCTGCATTAAAGCTGAAGGGCTGTTGGATCTCTGCATTAAAGGATGCACAAACCATCTACAATGCTTGTGAAATTCTAGTGCACACAGTAGCTATGGCTGTCATTCAAGAGCACAGAGAGAGGTTGTAGAGCTCCGAAAGCAAGAAGTTAAGAGTTCATGAGTTTAAGAGTTGGCCTAAGCACCTGTGGGAGTGACACACACTAGAATCAGATCTAATTTTGTCATTAAAACTACTATAAAACAATATAATATGCTATATTTAAATACATTTACACTTTATTTTAGAGCTGTCAGTTGCTTTGCAAGGTCAAAACTTCCAAAAGACTCCTTAAAGCACCACTTAGCATTTTTAATTTTTTCAATGTTTGAATGTCGCTTTAAGTGTAAGCCCCCTGCCCACAGGCTTATAGTTACCCTCCGGCAGCTTCATCCTTTTTTGGTGCCTGATCCCGCGGCTCCATGGTGCACTTCTGACTCCCTGGAAGTCACACATTATGTCACAAGCGCTTAGTACAAGTCTACAAGACCCAGAACGAGGCTTTCATACAGTTGTATTGATTTGTGACTTCCAGTGTGCTCACTGAAACACTAGAGCTGCCAACAAGTCAAAAATTGCTGGAGACAGACCAGAGCAATGCTGAAAAAAGATGAAAATGGCGGCAGGTGAGTATAAAACAGGGGTCAGGGGACTTACATTTAAAGCACCACTCCAACACTGAAATTAAAAAAAAATGCTGGAGTGGTGCCTTAAGTCTTCTCTTAAAATGGTTGCAAACAGAAAAATATAATGCAAAATATGACAAGAATTTTAGATGTTAATGAAAATTAAAATAACCCTTTTTCCACTTTTTCCTTCCACAAGCTTCTTCTTCTGCATAAGCATCCTTCATTCAGTGTACATATTATTGCCAAAGCTTCTGCTGTGTAGCAAGTAATAGGCATATATAACACTGTTTTTTCATGTTTTGTTTCTATGTATTGTGTTCGAGAAGTATTTCCCTGCTATTTTTCAACTTCTATTGACAGGCCTATGAAGAAAAAAATGGAAAAATACTTCATAATTTAAGTCAACATCATTTGGCTACTTCATTTTGTTAATAATCATCATAAAGAATAGAAATAATTCAGAGCTGATTGCTGCTTGAAATCATATTTTCATTTTTGACATCTGCGTGTACTGTGTATGTTCTGTTCCATAGCCCTCCTTGTACATTCCGAAGCCAAATTTTTTCCCACTTTCTGCAGCCATCCATTTGTCCCTTGGTATTCTATACCATTGTTTGTTGTTGCATATACAGTATTGTTGTGGACCTTGCCTTTTGGTTTCTCTTTGTGATGGCTGTGCAACATTCCCTTTTGGTCAGTCCGTCTCTGTAGTGCTGCTTCTGCATTCTGAGCCTGGTCACTTCTTTTACCTCCTGTGCTTGCCTTCTCCCTTTTGATTTCACTAAACAACAACCCTAAAACCAGGAAATCCCTCTTATTTTATATAAGCTACTCCAACACACTGTGCCCTGCAGTTAACCCTGCCAACACCTTCCCTGTTCCTAGTATAGAGATACTCTCTTTATGTACTATACAAACAGTGAACCCAAAAACAGTAACATCTAGTGGTGATTGGCAGTACTGTGACACTGTTGGAAATTAATCAAGTTATCATAACTTTACATACAAGCACATGTCACACACTCACAATAAAACCAGAGTTGTCTTTAGGGGGATGCATGACCATAGGTCACCTTATTAACTACCTCCCCTTTTTAATCATGGTCGTCCTTGTCCATACAAGAAACTGTAAGATGACAAAGCATAAAATCACACCATAAAACAATATCAATTGTTTGGTTCTCCAGGAGGCAGATGTTTTCTTCCTTCAGTCATCCCGATCCCAGTCCCATCAGGTGGGACCCTGGAACAAAGTGTCCATGTCCATATTTTACTAAGGTCCACTGGCCAACACAACAGCAGCCCAGTCCTTTCCTATATGGGTAGTCCATTTTAGCAGATGCTCACATTACACAGGCCTTCCTTGCAAAAGGGCAAAGTACAAAGCTCCTGATCTGGCCAGAACATTGGATCATCTGACTTCCCTCCCCCAATAACAGCCCTTAGGACTAGAACACAGTCTCTCAGGGACAAAGTTCATAGAGGTTTTTGGGCAAAGTCCATGGGGTTTCTTTTGGGACAAACTCTATGGGAGTTGCAAGGAACAATCCATGAGAGCTGTTGAGGGAATATCCCTAACTGAGGGGTTATCTCCTCCAATTATGCTTATGTTTCAGGAACCAGTACTAACTGAAGAAAGTTCAGCCCCTAAAGATCCAGTCACACTAAACAACTTACCAGCGATCCCAACAACGATAGGGATCGCTGGTAAGTTGCTAGGAGGTTGCTGGTGAGATGTCACACTGCGACGCTCCAGCGATCCCACCAGCAACCTGACCTGGCAGGGATCGCTGGAGCGTCGCTACACGAGTTGCTGGTGAGCTCACCAGCAACCAGTGACCAGCCCCCAGCGCCGCGTGGAAGATGTTGCGCTTGGTAACTAAGGTAAATATCGGGTAACCAACCCGATATTTACCTTGGTTACCAGCGCACGCAGCTACACGTGCAGAGAGCAGGGAGCAGCGCACACTGAGCGCTGGCTCCCTGCTCTCCTAGTTACAGCACACATCGGGTTAATTACCCGATGTGTGCTGCAGCTAAATGTGCACAGAGCAGGGAGCAGTGCACACCGGGTGCAGCAGCACAGGGTACATATATAGGGTATAGAGTACAGGGTGCAGCTGCACAGAGCAGGGAGCAGCGCACACCGCTTAGCGCTGGCTCCTTGCTCTCCTAGTTACAGCACACATCGGGTTAATTACCCGATGTGCACTGCAGCTAAAATGTGCACAGAGCAGGGAGCAGCGCACAATGCTTAGCGCTGGCTCCCTGCTCTCCTAGCTACAGGACACATCGGGTTAATTAACCCGATGTGTCCTGCAGCTACATGTGCACAGAGCAGGAGCCGGCACTGACAGTGAGAGCGGCGGAGGCTGGTAACAAAGGTAAATATCGGGTAACCAAGGACGGGGCTTCTTGGTTACCCGATGTTTACTGTGGTTACCAGCCTCCGCAGAAGCCGGCTCCTGCTGCCTGCACATTTAGTTGTTGCTGTCTCGCTGTCACACACAGCGATCTGTGCTTCACAGCGGGACAGCAACAACTAAAAAATGGCCCAGGACATTCAGCAACAACCAATGACCTCACAGCAGGAGCCAGGTTGCTGCTGGATGTCACACACAGCAACATCACTAGCAACATCACTGCTACGTCACAAAAGTTGTTCGTTAGCAGCGATGTTGCTAGCGATGTTGCTTAGTGTGACGGGGCCTTAAGGCTCAAAGTCCTCCCAATCCAGCAGGGGGGGTGCGCAACAGGTGCAAAAACCTGGAAAGGGGGAAATCAAAAATATTGTCCAGGCTTTCTTGCCCAGAAGGGCAACAAAAACAGCCCTTCCACAGAAAAACACATTCAGGCCACATTACAACTTTTTTTTTTTTCATTCTACTTTGCGTTATTTCCTGTATAGCACCTGAAGAGTTAACAAATTTCCTGACAGTAGTTTTTGAAGAACACCGGGATCCGTTAAAGCGTTTCAGAGTTATAACCTCATAAAGTCACAATGGTCAGATTTGAAAAATAAGGATCAGTCATTAATGTACAAAGTGGCTTGGTCCTTAAGGGGTTAAGGTTATTTTAACTTTGAACTAAAGTTAACCATACAAATTTAAAATAGCTTGCACAAACCTGCTAATTTTGTTTGGAACAGCAGGCCAACTAATAAATATAGAGATTAAGGGCAAAAAAATCAAACAGTAAACATATGGGCGCTACATTGGTTAGAATGTTTCTAAAGGGGAAGTGATGCCCCTATGTCTAGGATGCTCCTCCTTCATAGGCTGTGCCAGGATAAACACAACACTATTAAATAGTATTTAGGAAAACAACATCCATTGGTCTAAAGTTGTGCCTTGCTGCTCATGGTGGAACAATAGAGAATGCAATAGAAGTTCAACACCCTAAAAAAGACCCAAAGACAAGCAAACTCCATAACAATATTTACAATGAAGGAGAAGAAAATGGGAATTTTTCAATAATAAAAATATCTTTATTAACTACAAAATATTAATAATATGAAAAAGTGCAAAAGCATATAACAAATGGAATGGCAATTCAAATGCGTGCAGATCATAGAGATATTCCTATCAGAGAGTAATGAGTCTATAGGACACTGTACAGAGGTGAGCCTATGTGTCCTCAAAGGTATAAAACCACAGACAATGAGAGATGGCACTCACCCAAGACATTCAGCAGACATGTGGAAAGAGAGCTTTAACAGTATAAAATACTATGCATTGATCAGTTTACCAAAATAGAAGTAGCAATCAACTTACTAGGGAGATACAGTGTGAGGGGCAGGCATGCAGAGGAACCTAGATGTGATTTTCGTGGGTCATATATACCACTTCTTCATGGGGGAGTGGACATTCCTTTGCCTAGATAAGGTCCTTTAAAGAACCCTGGCAACAGATAATGTGGTATGTTATGTGCCCAATAATAATATAGTTATGGGTGCATGTGCCACATTAGTCATCTCAGAAGGGCGGCGCTTGGAGTGGTGCATGTGCACCAAAAGCCGAGCTGGGACAATCATCCACAGCAGTGTCAGATCAAAGATTGCACGTGCATGCGGCATGACCAGAATGACGCCACAAGATGAAACCCGGACACCTCATCAGGTGCTCACACACAAAGCGCCATCAGTGCAGGTAGTGCTTTTATGCCATGAATCTTCAGAGACTTGGGATTGCAGTCATGAAATGCCTTAAAATGATGTGGCAGCGTGTTACAAATCGGCGCCGCCGTAGCCGCAAGCAGCTTGCTGCTGTTCCTGCTATGCCCAGGTGCCAACCACCATTTTTGTCCGTGCCTCGGGTCGTCCAGCTGGCTGCTTCTTCCTGCATGTGCCGATTTGCCACAGCCAGAGCCTATGTCCAGTGTTTCACCTAGTGAGCATGCTCAGCCCTGTTACCATTTCTGACACTAAAGGCCCCGTTACACGCAACAACATCGCTAACAAGATATCACTGGGGTCACGGAATTCGTGACACACATCCGTCGTCGTTAGCGACGTCGTTGGTGTAACACCTACGAGCGACCGCTAACGATCCGAAAAGCGGCACAAATCGTTGATTGTTGACACGTCGTTCATTTTCAAAACATCGTTGCTCGTTTTGGACGCATGTTGTTCGTCGTTCCTGAGGCAGCACACATCGCTATGTGTGACACCCCGGGAATGTTGAACAACATTGTTCCTGCGTCCTCAGGCAATGAGGTGGGAGTGACGTTAATGCGGCTGCTCTCTGCCCCTCCGCTTGTATTGGTGGCTGTTGTGTAACGTTGCTGTGACGCCGCACGAACCTTCCCCCTAAAAAAGAGATTGTTCGCTGGCCACAGCGACGTCGTTAGGAAGGTATGTTGGTGTGACGCGTACCAGTGATATTGTTCGCCACGGGCAGCGATTTGCCCGTGACGCACGCATGATGGGGGCGGGTGCGATCGCTAGGGACATCGCTAGCGATGTCGCTGCGTGTAAATCGGCCTTAAGTCCTCAGTTCAGGCTACTGAGCATGTTTCCACACTTGGTGCGAAAGGCCTCTTTGCTCAGATACTTGGACTTTGTTCTGTGTCCAAGTCCTGTGTTGTGCCTACTGAGCATGCTCAAGCTGATAATCTGATTTCTAAGAATAAAAGCTGCTTTACACGCCCCTGTCAGTTGTGCGTCACGGGCAAATCGCTGCCAGTGGCGCACAACATCGCTCGGACCCGTCACACGGACTTACCTGCCTAGCAACGTCGCTGTGGCCGGCGAACCGCCTCCTTTCTAAGGGGGCGGTTCGTGCGGCGTCACATCAACGTCACACGGCAGCCGTCTAATAGAAGTGGAGGGGCAGAGAAGCAGCCAAAAGAAAGTGACACCCACCTCGTTGCCAGAGCACGCAGGTAAGGTGTTGTTCCTCGTTCCTGGGGTGTCACACGTAGCGATGTGTGCTGCTTCAGGAACGACGAACAACCTGCGTCCTGCAACAGCAACGATATTTGGGATTAGAACGATGTGTCAACGATCAACGATTAGGTGAGTAATTTTGATCGTTAGCAGTTGTTCGTACGTTTCACACGCAACAACGTCGCTAACGAGGCGGGATGTGCGTCACGAATTCCATGACCCTAACGACATCTCGTTAGCGATGTTGTTGTGTGTAAAGCCCCCTTAAGTCTGTTGTTCAGGCATCTAAGCATGGTCAGGCATGTAGTGGCTAAGTCCAGTAAGGACTTCACTGGGAATGTCTATGAGGTGGCAGGCCCTGATAGGCTGGATAGCGTCAGGTGTTCTGATGATGTGGCCACTCTGGACTGGCTCGCGAAGGCCCGCCCCAATGACCTGGCACTCCATTATTGGTCATCAGACAATGACTGGTAGGGATTTTGGGGCAGTGCTGCCATTGTGATGTTCGGAAAGGCCGCTGGTAATGTCACTGATGATGGGGCACTCCGCTATTGGCCCCTGGAGGCGCCATTGTAGCTCACACTAGGTTTGGGGTGGACCCTAGGTGTTAAAAGGGCATGGAGAGCTCATGGAGGTGCGCAGTCTTCATTCTCCTCACATTTTCCTGTCCATGATAGAGCCACATTGCGGTTACAGCCACTAGTTCTGGAAGTGGTAGGTAAAGTTAGGCATCTCTTGCCTGTCACGCCAAGATTCATGGCTCGGCACGTTAGGGTCAGTTGCCGTGCTTCCCTCCTATCATTCCAGTCCTCTTGTAGAAACCCAGTGGAGTTAACTGGGCTGCTGTGCCAACTGTACCAGTGTGCCCCCTACGCACGCGGACAGTGTACCCCAGGACCCCTGTGGTGCTAACAGGGAAGGTTCTGGCTTGGGTGTGTGGACCCTGTGTCGTTAACAGAGTTCACAATAGTCCTGGTCCAAGTGATGCCTAACTTAAAACTCATTATTTCGGAGCCACCCAGCTCTGCATTATTTGCCTCACCTATGGATTGCAAGCAGCTCCTTTACCATATTGAAGCACAGTGAATCCCTACTGGTGATTGGGATATTCACTACCTTTATCCTAATATGTCAGTCCCCCCGTAACAAGTGTCTTCAAGATAGAGGACTTTGCCAATGTCCCTGACATGGTCCTGTAGCCTAATTCATAGCTTTCGTGAGGTGAGTCCAACAGAAATCTTGTGGCACCCACACATGGCATAGTATACCGTCTGTGGTACCAAAAAAGATATAATGATCACAACTGAAATGCCGTGTACCATCAGCAGAATCAAAGGTGGACCCTTAATACACATTGATGTATGCAAAGCAGTGGCCACAGGGAAAGCATCACTGTCTCTGACCAGTAGAGCCAAGGAGGTTGGGTAACTGAGGCTGCGCCTGGATGTCGTTGAGGGAGCAGCAGAAAGATGTTTTTGAAGTGAAGGTTCAGCTTTCAGATTTGGACAGTGTTTTTTGAGTATAAATCACCCAGTGTACCACTCATGGTTATAGGTGGAAATAAATTTGACCTTACCCTCTCTATCCTCCTTCTGTTTTGGAGCTTCTAATAACTTGCTGCGTGAAACATTTTTGGCACTACATACCAACTCTTAATACACCTTCAGCTGTATCCCCTCTGCTCAACCTTCTCCTCAAGTCCTCTGCCTGTTTCAAAAATCTGGACTCAGTGGAGAAGATCCACCTCATCCTGAGGAAAACATACGTATAATATTTTGCCACCACTGGCACCACTTGAATGCGAGGGTGCATAAAATCCCCGTTGCGAGGAAGGGAATATTAGGTAAAGGTAAGGGCCATATCGAGGCTAAAGAAAATTAAAAATTCCCTTCTGTTCTTCTTTAATCTTAGCCACTTATATGTTTTTTTTCATGTGTATTTACTGGATTCATTTTTTTAGTCCTTTTTTAGAAAATATTATTAAAAGGTATATTTTAAATTTATATTTTTTCAGTGGTTAGTGGATTTTGAATATGCAAAGGATTATTTATAAGAACGGTGATTCACTCATCCTGAGGAACTGTCCAACTGGAATGGCTTTGATGGTAGCTGGACTGTGTGCACAGGAAGTATGCAATAAGGCTTTAACAGATGCTAACTTCCTAAAGACAGCCTGCAGGGTGGTGGAATGGTCCACCTCTAAACTGATGTCCAGGAAGTTAATAGAATTGTTGTTAAGTTCCCTCATGAACAGTTCCAGCTGCTCCACCGTGACTTGCCCAAAAAATCAACAAGTCGTCAATGCATCTAAGCCAGCACTGCACAAGGTCCATGTCCAGCATGCTCTTGACACCAAAAAGGCTTCTCTCCAAAAACCCTAGAAAGAGGTTGGCGTATAAGAGCACACATGCCACACCCATTGAAGTGCTGTGTTTCTGCAAATAAAAATGATTGGTAAATACAAAAAAATTGTGAGTTAGGACAAAGTGGAGCAGCTCAAGAACTAAGTCACACATCCAGCCATCCTGTTTGCTGGTCCCCATGAAGAAGCAGACCGGCCTGAGTCCATCCTCATGAGCTATACAGGTATACAACGACTCAAAATCAGCCATTATGATCAGCATATTCGCATCTATAAAGATTCTGTCAATCCTATTAAGGACATATGCCATATCATGAAAGTATGAGGGCAAGGTCTCCACTTCAGGTAATAATCTATAAATTAGAAACATCTCCATTGCTAACATCAGGGTTGATGCCAGTTGACATTTCACAGCTGACATCAAACCCATAAATTATTATTTCAATTGCCACCACACCAGGGAAATCGGGAAGTGTGGGAGCAATGTGCCAGAATTGGCTCATCTAATGCATGCGCCAGTCTGAGGTAGCTGTGGGCTGCTATTTTTAGGCTGAGAAGGCCAAATAACCATGGGCCTTCCAAGTCTGATAATACCTGCCTTCAGCTGTCTGCTTTACCTTAACTGGTTATCAAAAATATGGGAACAATGCGCCATTTATTTAAAATTATTTATTTATAAATAAATCATTTTAAAAATGGTGTGGAATTCCCTCTATTTTGGATAACCAGCCAAGGTAAATCAGAGAGCTGAGGGCTTCAGCCCAAAGCTGTCTGCTTTACCTTGACTAATTATCATAAATAGTGGAGACCCCACACCATTTTGTTTTTTTTTATTTATTTATTCCCTATCCCCATTATTTGCAGGTGAATTGTTTTGCTCTTACCTCCATTTTGCTTCCTTTTGCAGCCCCCTAATCCTTACTACACATTTTACAGCACAAAGGTTTGAGTCCTTATTGACTTTTATGGGATTCAGGGTCCGGTGACAAGTCCGGGTACGAAATTGAACTTTTAACTAAAGTTCGGCCGAACCAAGCGAACCTGAATGTCTTTGGGTTCACTCATCTCATCACTGTCCCGACTGGGGCATAATCTATATAATCAGTGTTATACAAATTCATGAAGTTTGAATCAATTTTAATATGGTGTCTATTTTGATATTGTAGTATCAATTTAGATTACATTATAATTGCCATGTAGACTAATACAAAATTATATAATAGATATATTGTTGGAAACAGCCTTAGTGAGCCACATAAGTCTACTGTATGTATAGTCAGATGTGAAGTTCTGTACATACACTTTGGTTGTTTGCAGACATCTTAACCTTGAATCTTGACTCTGTTTTGTCCACAAATGGCTAAATCATACCGCTTGCTTCAGAAGCACTGTCAGCATTTACGAAAATGATAAATGAGAAATAAGAAAACAATCTGATTCCCATGCCACTACGTTTGATAGATTGCTGCAAGTTAAAAAGAACTTTTATGATACTTTATCATCAAGTACAGTAAGTACATTAGCGATAGTGTCGACAAAGTAAGTGTATTTTAATGAATAGCTACAAAGAACACAAACCTAAATCAAAAATGCTTCTCCCTCAGTTTTAGATCAAAAATCATCATATAACTTACAGCATCTCAAATAAATATTGAATGTGTGCATATTAAAAAAGGTTGCTCAAATATTTTTGGTATCGATCATATTTACAATTCAATTGAAGCAGTTAACCATTTCATTATCAGAGGGTTTACCCCATCATTATTGTACAGTGAGACGAAGATCTACAGCGTCCAGGGACAATCATCAGGTAAGTCTAAAAACGTATGTATTATGTTAATGCAACATATTGGACTAACAGACACAGCGAGTGTACGTAGCAATCTTACACGTTTGGGCAGAAGCTGTTTTTGAAATAAAAATTGAAGTTATTATACTTAACTGTTGATTGTCCCTGGATGTCGGCGATCTTCTTCTCACTGTTCATTACGCGAACAAGGGCGGCTGTGTGTGCTGACTGAGGGCTCCTTCTCGTGCCTGATACAGGGAAAGCTCACCCTCTTTCTTTCTATTTACATTATTATTGTATCTACCAACTTTAATGTAAGTTTTCCATTTGAACATTGCCACTTTCAGACCATCGTAAATTTTATTTTTCTCTTGACTGTCACGGTCGTCTCCATGCTTGAGACTAGTGACAGCCTTAGAACTGGAGCCTTCCATATCCATCTTGACTGCTCATTTAAACGAAGTTTCCTTTCCTTTGGCATGTCATGAGTTAATTTCAGATTTTGTTGCCAGCAGCTCAGAGCAGTCAGGTCAGCTGTTGCTGCTTTAGGTCCATGCCCATTTGGGTTAAATACTGGAGCCTCCCCAGCAGACCTTGCTGCTGTTAGAATCATTTCTACTTTGGCCAGCCTGGTGGAAAGAACTGCTCAGGTTTTGTCCTGTGCCCATCCACCTGCAGCTATAGAGTCCGTCTGCTACGGTGAAGTTTGGTGTTTTATATCCTTTTGTTTATTCCCCTGTCTATCTTTCCTTTCCCTCCATGTTTATTAGTGCAGTGTCATGTGTATTCGTCGGCCTACTCACTAGTCAGGGTTAGTTTAGGGCCAACTGAGGGACCCTGGTATCCTGCTCTCTGACAGGGTGAAAGAACCTGTATAGAGCCACTAGGGAGCTCTCGAGTCAGCTTGAGGTGAGTGCACGAGGTGCCCCCTCACCCCCTTCCCCAGCGGCAGGGACCTCCATTGTATTATGACCCCAATGTTTCCCCCTTTTTTGTAGTATTTTTGGTAGTGCGTCAGACGCCCATTGGTCTGATTGCATGTGTCATGCATTAAATACAGACATATTCTATTCCGCGCGTGACATTGACATAGCTGTATGACTGTAAATTGTTTCATTTTTAAATAGCTATTTTGTGTACATTCTGTATACATATTTCTCATTTCTTGAGAAATCTTCTTCATGGCTGCTCCTCGATTCTAACCAGTGACTTTTCACTTTTGGATCAACTTAGTAAAACACTGAGGTTTTAGGGAATGTGAGAACTAGAGATGAGCGAACCGGTCCCGGTTCGGCTCGAGGTCGGTTCGCCGAACGGAGCTCCCGTTCGAGTTCGGTTCGTCGAACATTCAACGAACCGAACTCAAACTGCATAGGAAACAATGGCAGGCATTCACAAACACATAAAAACACCTAGAAAACACCCTCAAAGGTGTCCAAAATGTGACAAACAACTCACAACACAACACAAACACATGGGAAAGTGACAAGGACATATACTCATGCGAAAACAAAAGAGCTGGACAAGGAAAAAGAGGAGGACACACAGATATAGGCATGGCACGCCCTTCTAAAATCATGTAAAACACCGCAAGGTGACTCCAAGCGGAGTCTCCCTTTTTTCCAAAAATTGGGCCACACAGACACCCCATCAGTGGCAGCACTTGTGCCCTAGTTGCAAACAGGATGTTTTGATTTGCATCAAGCACATTCCAAATCCACAAGCATTTACTCTCCCCAGGATGACACCGGGGTAGGTAGCAAAGTCTTTCCTGATCCCAGCTCTGTTCATCTTGGCTCTTTTTAAAAAAACACAGCAATCAAGGGTTACTCCAAGCGGAGTCTCCCTTTTTTTCTAAAAATTGGGCCCCACACACACTCACCCCTTCAGTGGCAGCAGTTGTGCCCCAGTTGTACACTTCACAGCTAGATTTGCATCAAGCACATTCAAAAATACGCCATAATTAACCTTCCCCAGGATGACACCGGGGTAGGTAGCAAAGTCTTTCCTGATCCCAGCACTGTTCATCTTGGATCATTTTAAAAAAACACAGCAATCAAGGGTTACTCCAAGCGGAGTCTCCCTTTTTTTCCAAAAATTGGGCCCCACACACACCCACCCCTTCAGTGGCAGCAGTTGTGCCCCAGTTGTACACTTCACAGCTAGATTTGCATCAAGCACATTCAAAAATACGAAAAAGCAAAAAAGAAAATATCATTACTTACAGCAAGATGGAATTGCAGCTGTATATTGCTCAGGCCAAAAGACTACTACTACTCCAGCAGGATACAGCTAAACCCCCACTAGGTGGAGGCAACACAGGTGCAGGTGGAGCCATTCACACTCACTTCCAAATATGGAGGAGGTGATGGCTGGATGGTAAAACTGCACACTGGTGGCTTGCATAGAGCACTGTTCACACTAGCAGACGCACAGTCACAAACCCGCAGCCTATTAGGTGATGCCCATACTATTAGATCAGGCGGGCTGCCAAGCCGTACCTCCACTGCGCGCTACGTAGGGACAGAAACTCTGATAGCAAGGCCTAACAAAAAGGGGCCTGGCTGTATCCTGTACAAAAATGTTTTTGAGGTTTTTTGTTAGCGTTATGGCCATAAGACGTAAGCCTACAACCCTCGTCACGGGAACCTCATGCTTGTAGGTCCCTACACTATATATAATATAAAAAAGCAAAAAAGAAAATATCATTACTTACAGCAAGATGGAATTGCAGCTGTATATTGCTCAGGCCAAAAGACTACTACTACTCCAGCAGGATACAGCTAAACCCCCACTAGGTGGAGGCAACACAGGTGCAGGTGGAGCCATTCACACTCACTTCCAAATATGGAGGAGGTGATGGCTGGATGGTAAAACTGCACACTGGTGGCTTGCATAGAGCACTGTTCACACTAGCAGACGCACAGTCACAAACCCGCAGCCTATTAGGTGACGCCCATACTATTAGATCAGGCGGGCTGCCAAGCCGTACCTCCACTGCGCGCTACGTAGGGACAGAAACTCTGATAGCAAGGCCTAACAAAAAGGGGCCTGGCTGTATCCTGTACAAAAAAGTTTTTGAGGTTTTTTGTTAGCGTTATGGACATAAGACGTAAGCCTACAACCCTCGTCACGGGAACCTCATGCTTGTAGGTCCCTACACTATATATAATATAAAAAAGCAAAAAAGTTAGGCCTTGCTATCAGAGTTTCTGTCCCTACGTAGCGCGCAGTGGAGGTACGGCTTGGCAGCCCGCCTGATCTAATAGTATGGGCGTCACCTAATAGGCTGCGGGTTTGTGACTGTGCGTCTGCTAGTGTGAACAGTGCTCTATGCAAGCCACCAGTGTGCAGTTTTACCATCCAGCCATCACCTCCTCCATATTTGGAAGTGAGTGTGAATGGCTCCACCTGCACCTGTGTTGCCTCCACCTAGTGGGGGTTTAGCTGTATCCTGCTGGAGTAGTAGTAGTCTTTTGGCCTGAGCAATATACAGCTGCAATTCCATCTTGCTGTAAGTAATGATATTTTCTTTTTTGCTTTTTTATATTATATATAGTGTAGGGACCTACAAGCATGAGGTTCCCGTGACGAGGGTTGTAGGCTTACGTCTTATGGCCATAACGCTAACAAAAAACCTCAAAAACTTTTTTGTACAGGATACAGCCAGGCCCCTTTTTGTTAGGCCTTGCTATCAGAGTTTCTGTCCCTACGTAGCGCGCAGTGGAGGTACGGCTTGGCAGCCCGCCTGATCTAATAGTATGGGCGTCACCTAATAGGCTGCGGGTTTGTGACTGTGCGTCTGCTAGTGTGAACAGTGCTCTATGCAAGCCACCAGTGTGCAGTTTTACCATCCAGCCATCACCTCCTCCATATTTGGAAGTGAGTGTGAATGGCTCCACGTGCACCTGTGTTGCCTCCACCTAGTGGGGGTTTAGCTGTATCCTGCTGGAGTAGTAGTAGTCTTTTGGCCTGAGCAATATACAGCTGCAATTCCATCTTGCTGTAAGTAATGATATTTTCTTTTTTGCTTTTTTATATTATATATAGTGTAGGGACCTACAAGCATGAGGTTCCCGTGACGAGGGTTGTAGGCTTACGTCTTATGGCCATAACGCTAACAAAAAACCTCAAAAACTTTTTTGTACAGGATACAGCCAGGCCCCTTTTTGTTAGGCCTTGCTATCAGAGTTTCTGTCCCTACGTAGCGCGCAGTGGAGGTACGGCTTGGCAGCCCGCCTGATCTAATAGTATGGGCGTCACCTAATAGGCTGCGGGTTTGTGACTGTGCGTCTGCTAGTGTGAACAGTGCTCTATGCAAGCCACCAGTGTGCAGTTTTACCATCCAGCCATCACCTCCTCCATATTTGGAAGTGAGTGTGAATGGCTCCACCTGCACCTGTGTTGCCTCCACCTAGTGGGGGTTTAGCTGTATCCTGCTGGAGTAGTAGTAGTCTTTTGGCCTGAGCAATATACAGCTGCAATTCCATCTTGCTGTAAGTAATGATATTTTCTTTTTTGCTTTTTTATATTATATATAGTGTAGGGACCTACAAGCATGAGGTTCCCGTAACGAGGGTTGTAGGCTTACGTCTTATGGCCATAACGCTAACAAAAAACCTCAAAAACTTTTTTGTACAGGATACAGCCAGGCCCCTTTTTGTTAGGCCTTGCTATCAGAGTTTCTGTCCCTACGTAGCGCGCAGTGGAGGTACGGCTTGGCAGCCCGCCTGATCTAATAGTATGGGCGTCACCTAATAGGCTGCGGGTTTGTGACTGTGCGTCTGCTAGTGTGAACAGTGCTCTATGCAAGCCACCAGTGTGCAGTTTTACCATCCAGCCATCACCTCCTCCATATTTGGAAGTGAGTGTGAATGGCTCCACCTGCACCTGTGTTGCCTCCACCTAGTGGGGGTTTAGCTGTATCCTGCTGGAGTAGTAGTAGTCTTTTGGCCTGAGCAATATACAGCTGCAATTCCATCTTGCTGTAAGTAATGATATTTTCTTTTTTGCTTTTTTATATTATATATAGTGTAGGGACCTACAAGCATGAGGTTCCCGTGACGAGGGTTGTAGGCTTACGTCTTATGGCCATAACGCTAACAAAAAACCTCAAAAACTTTTTTGTACAGGATACAGCCAGGCCCCTTTTTGTTAGGCCTTGCTATCAGAGTTTCTGTCCCTACGTAGCGCGCAGTGGAGGTACGGCTTGGCAGCCCGCCTGATCTAATAGTATGGGCGTCACCTAATAGGCTGCGGGTTTGTGACTGTGCGTCTGCTAGTGTGAACAGTGCTCTATGCAAGCCACCAGTGTGCAGTTTTACCATCCAGCCATCACCTCCTCCATATTTGGAAGTGGGTGTGAATGGCTCCACCTGCACCTGTGTTGCCTCCACCTAGTGGGGGTTTAGCTGTATCCTGCTGGAGTAGTAGTAGTCTTTTGGCCTGAGCAATATACAGCTACATTCAAAAATACGCCATAATTAACCTTCCCCAGGATGACACCGGGGTAGGTACCAAAGTCTTTCCTGATCCCAGCTCTGTTCATCTTGGATCATTTTAAAAAAACACAGCAAGCAAGGGTTACTCCAAGTGTAGTCTCCCTTTTTTCCAAAAATTGGGCCACACTGACACCCCATCAGTGGCAGCACTTGTGCCTTAGTTGCAAACAGGATGTTTTGATTTGCATCAAGCACATTCCAAATCCACAAGCATTTACTCTCCCCAGGATGACACCGGGGTAGGTAGCAAAGTCTTTCCTGATCCCAGCTCTGTTCATCTTGGCTCCTTTTAAAAAAACACAGCAATCAAGGGTTACTCCAAGCGGAGTCTCCCTTTTTTTTCCAAAAATTGGGCCCCACACACACCCACCCCTTCAGTGGCAGCAGTTGTGCCCCAGTTGTACACTTCACAGCTAGACTTGCATCAAGCACATTCAAAAATACGCCATAATTAACCTTCCCCAGGATGACACCGGGGTAGGTAGCAAAGTCTTTCCTGATCCCAGCTCTGTTCATCTTGGATCATTTTTAAAAAACACAGAAAGCAAGGGTTACTCCAAGTGGAGTCTCCCTTTTTTCCAAAAATTGGGCCACACAGACACCCCATCAGTGGCAGCACTTGTGCCCTAGTTGCAAACAGGATGTTTTGATTTGCATCAAGCACATTCCAAATCCACAAGCATTTACTCTCCCCAGGATGACACCGGGGTAGGTAGCAAAGTCTTTCCTGATCCCAGCTCTGTTCATCTTGGATCGTTTTTAAAAAACACAGCAAGCAAGGGTTACTCCAAGTGGAGTCTCCCTTTTTCCCAAAAATTGGGCCACACAGACACCCCATCAGTGGCAGCACTTGTGCCCTAGTTGCAAACAGGATGTTTTGATTTGCATCAAGCACATTCCAAATCCACAAGCATTTGCTCTCCCCAGGATGACACAGGGGTAGTAAATTCCTTGTGGATCCATGACTTGTTCATTTTGATCAACGTCAGTCTGTCCACATTGTGACTGGACAGACGCGTGCGCTTATCTGTCAGCACACACCCAGCAGCACTGAAGACACATTCAGAGACAACGCTGGCAGCTGGACACTACAAAATCTCCAAGGCGTAAGTTGAGAGGTCTGGCCATTTTTCAAGATTTGAAGCCCAAAATGAGCAAGGCTCCATTTGCAAAGTCATGGCATCAATTTTCATTTGGAGATACTCCTGTATCATCCTCTCCAGCCGTTGACTATGTGTCAGACTTGTTGTCTCTGGTGGCCTTGCAAAGGACGGTTTAAAAAAATTATGAAAAGATTCCATAAAATTGCTGTTACGAGCACCAGATACGGTGCTACTGGTACGGGTAGACTGTTGAAGATGACGAGACCGTCCCATGTTTGTCAAGTTACAACTGGGAGATTCACTCCCTGCACCTGCACGGTTGTTTGGTGGAAAAGCCGAGCTAAGATCGAGTAACAGCTTCTGCTAATACAGGTGCATACGTGCGGCTGGAATTATGTCACAAAATTTGGACTTGTACCGGGGATCTAATAGTGTGGCAAGCCAGTAGTCATCATCACTCTAATTTTGACAATACGAGGGTCATGTTGGAGGTAGTGCAGCAAGAAGGCGCTCATGTGTCTTGCGCGGCCATGCGGACCAAGTCCACGCTGTGTTTGTGGCATAGAGGTTCTTCCTCTGACATCTCCCCCCAACCTCTTTCAACTGAATTTTGACCAAGGTCTCCCTCATCCGCTGAGTCTTCCATGTCCATGGACAGTTCGTCCTCCATTTCTTCATGTTCTCCTGCACCTTCCTCAACATCTCGCCTGCTACCATGCGCCCTAGTTGATCCCTGTCCCCCATGGTCCCATGCCTGCTGCCTTGGTGATGATGAACATCTGGACCTTGGTGATGTTGTTGTGTCTTGCGCATATGAATCCTCCTGTATTTCCTCCCCTTCCTGTTGTCCCACCCCCTGACTCCAAATAGTGTTTAGCGTGTGCTCCAGCATGTAAATGACTGGAATTGTCATGCTGATAATGGCATTGTCAGCGCTAAACATATTCGTCGCCATGTCGAAACTCTGCAGAAGGGTGCATAGGTCCTTGATCTGAGACCACTCCATCAGGGTGATCTTCCCCATCTCTGCATCTCTTTGGCCCAGGCTATACGTCATGACGTATTGCACCAGGGCTCGACGGTGCTGCCACAGTCGCTGTAACATGTGGAGAGTCGAATTCCAGCGTGTCGGCACATCGCATTTCAGGCGATGAACCGGCAGGCCGAAAGACTTCTGGAGCGAAGCAAGTCGCTCAGCTGTGGCGGTTGAACGGCGGAAGTGAGCAGACAGTTTTCGTGCCCTGGTCAGAAGGCCATCTAGGCCGGGATAGTGTGTTAAGAATTGCACGTGAGCCATACAAGGCACGTGTGTCACCTTGCCCAGGCGAAGGGCCGCACCCAGGTTTTCAGCATTGTCGCACACGGCCTTACCAGGCTGCAGGTTGAGTGGAGACAACCATTTATTAAACTCGGACCGCAGAGCTGACCACAACTCCTCAGCTGTGTGACTCTTATTCCCAAGACATGTCAAGCTAAAGTCCGCCTGATGCCGTTGCGCTCTGCTGCCAGTAATGAGGGGTGCGTGATTCCTTCTGCGCAGTGAGAACGCTGGTAGCCTGACCAGGCAGGCTTGGGGCGGAGGTGGAGGACCCAGATGAGGTGGAGGAGTCAGAAGCAGTGGCGGAACTTGGACAGACAGAGGATTGACACACAAGTCGTGGGGACGGCAAGATTTGTGCAGCAGACCCTTCACCATCTCTCACCATAGTTACCCAGTGCCCAGTCAGCGACATGTAACGTCCCTGTCCATGCTTACTGGTCCAAGTATCGGTGGTGAAATGCACCCGTTGACACACAAAGTTTCTCAAGGAAGCGGTGATGTTGTGTGCGACATGCTGGTGTTGCGCGGGCACACCTTTCTTAGAGAAGTAGTGGCGACTGGGCATCTGGTACTGGGGCACAGCGACAGACATAAGGTCTCTAAAATCCTGTGTGTCCACCAGGCGGAAAGGCAGCATTTCGGTAGCCAAGAGCTTACAGAGGGATAAAGTCAACCTCTTAGCTTTGTCATGGGTCGCAGGAAATGGCCTTTTATTTGACCACATCTGAGGGACAGAGATCTGGCTGCTGTGTGTAGATGGTGTTGAGTAGGGTGTCCCTGGAAAAATGCAGCTTTGTGAGGAAAGTGCAGGCGGAGACATGATGCCGCCTTCATCCAACGTTGGTGCTATCGATGTCTGAGAGAGCTGTACACACGCACTTGTTTCCCCTTCCAAACCAACTGACGACATAACAAGCAAACTGCCTGTTGCGGTTACAGTGGTGGAAGTTGTGCGTGGAAAACCAGGTGTGACAGCTGTCCCCACAGTCCTAGAAGATGAAGAGCGCGCGGATGCACTGGAAGGGGCAGGCGGTGGATGGTTCGCTCCGCTAGGCCGCATTGCAGCACGGTGAGCTTCCCACCGAGACATATGATATTTATTCATGTGACGATTCATGGAAGTTGTCAAACTGCTGAGGTTTTGACCTCTACTAAGAGAACCATGACAAATTTTACACATCACATAATTTGGGCGATCTTTTGCTATGTCAAAAAAGGACCAGGCTAGGCAAGGCTTAGAGGGCATGCGACCTGTTGATCCACCCCGACTAGTGCTCAGAGGCACAGTGGTGGCTGAGGATGCAGTTGTAGACGTGCTACCAGTACTCCGACTATGTCCAGGAAGGCGCAAGGTAACTTCGTCATCAGTTGCATCCTCCTCCACCACCTCTATTGACCTCCTCGAGTGCCTGACTGTGGGTTGACAGTAGGTGGGATCTAGAACTTCATCATCAATTGTTGTGTTTGCACTCCCCTCACCCTCAGACTGAGCCTCTTCTTGCCCTGACCGAATATTTAAGTTGTCATCCCAATCTGGTATCTGCGTCTCATCGTCATCAGTATGTTCCTCATTGTCTATAACCACAGTTGTTACAGTTTGTGACAAAGGGTCAACATTATGCTCAGAAACTTGGTCCTCACAGCCTGAATCAGAGTCACAAAGGTTCTGGGCATCACTGCAGACCATTTCCTGTTCTGTACTCACTGTAGCTTGGGAGCAGACCTTTGATTCCCAGGCTATAGTGTGACTGAACAGCTCTGCAG
The DNA here is from genome assembly GCF_048569485.1 of Anomaloglossus baeobatrachus. Lineage (NCBI taxonomy): Eukaryota > Metazoa > Chordata > Amphibia > Anura > Aromobatidae > Anomaloglossus > Anomaloglossus baeobatrachus. Next base: position 163,728,349 of record NC_134353.1, read on the forward strand.
ACTCAGCCATCTCAGTTCCACCATACTGTGCAGGGCGGATGGAGACTTCAGAGCTGGGAGAAAGCAAGTTTGATTGGGATGACAACTCAGAGGACTGGTGTTTTTTGGATGCTGTAGTTGAGGTGGCGGAGAGGGCACTTGTTGGACCACTTGAGATCCATTCAAGCATTTTCCTTTTTTGGACATCATCTACCTTTGTTCCAGTTGTCCGTGTCCGTAAAGAAGGGAGCACATCGGATTGTCCACGGTAAGTAGTAGACATCTTACTTTTGCTGGTAGATGTTCTATCTTCAGCAGATGTTAATGGAGCTTTGCCACCTTCCCCACGGACAAACCCTTTTTTCCTTTTCCAACACGCCTCTTACCCTTTCCACCAGCATCTAACATTTTGCCACTCATTTTGATTGCGACAAGATTGTGCACTTAAAATGTGGTAGTAAAAATTGAGAGGTGGTGTAGATTTCAGTGGTGGTCTAGCTTTATTAACAGGAGAATAAACAACAATAATTATTCCTGACAATGCAACTACGGCCCTTAAACTGACAGCAGTGTTTGCTAGTATAATGGCTTAGAGTTAGTAACTATCAGTTTGAGTGTGCAATGCAGGCAGACGTGCTGCAAATATCTTTGCACTACTGGGGCAATACAGCAGTCCAACAGCCACGTTTAGGATGCCACTAAGTTCACTCAGTGTTTGCTAGTATAATGGCTTAGTAACAATGAGTTTTAGTGTGCAATGCAGGCAGACGTGCTGCAAATATCTTTGCACTACTGGGGCAATACAGCAGTCCAACAGCCACGTTTAGGATGCCACTAAGTTCACTCAGTGTTTGCTAGTATAATGGCTTAGTAACAATGAGTTTTAGTGTGCAATGCAGGCAGACGTGCTGCAAATATCTTTGCACTACTGGGGCAAAACAGCAGTCCAACAGCCACGTTTAGGATGCCACTAAGTTCACTCAGTGTTTGCTAGTATAATGGCTTAGTAACAATGAGTTTGAGTGTGCAATGCAGGCAGACGTGCTGCAAATATCTCTGCACTACTGGGGCAATACAGCAGTCCAACAGCCACGTTTAGGATGCCACTAAGTTCACTCAGTGTTTGCTAGTATAATGGCTTAGTAACAATGAGTTTTAGTGTGCACAGGGCAGGAGGGTACAGTGGCAGCGTTGTGGGTCTCTGGGTAGGGGAAAGGAAGCCTGCCTTTCTATCCCTCCTAATGAGGAAATGCAGCGAGGAAATCCCTGACCTTAGCTACACAGACGCTGTCGTCTTGTGTAGCTGTTAAACTCTGTTTTATACTCTGTCACCTATGGCTCTGACCCTGCCGGTATGAGCCCTTAAAAGGACTGATAGAAAGTGCTATCCCTAAGCTGTCCAGCGCTGTGTATGGAGCGCATACAGCAGTATCGGCGATAGGACTAAGGACGGAGCTGCGCCAGTGATGTCTGACACCAAGGACGCAGAAGGCAGATAATGGCGTGCTGGAGGAAAATGTCCGGTTTTATAATGCAGGGACATGTGACATGGACATCCTATCACACATGCCGTTGCTTCTCAGGCTAAAAGTACACTTAGCTGTGTGTGTGTCTGTGATTGGCTGACATGCTGGCCCGCCCCACAAGACGCGCGCGCTTAGGGAAGGAAGACAAGGAAAAAAAAAAAAAATGGCGATCGCCATTATCCATACAGCAGTGATCTGAATGCGCTGTTCCCGCACACTATACACTGAAATGTCATAATAGTGTGAGTCACAGTGTGACTTACACTATTACAGTGGAAAGTTAGCTAGGAATTAGCTGTTTTTTTTGCTGCTAGAACCGTTCTCGAACGTATCTAGAACTATCGAGCTTTTGCAAAAAGCTCGAGTTCTAGTTCGATCTAGAACAGCCCCCAAAATCACTCGAGCCTAGAACTGGAGAACCTCGAACCGCGAACCGCACTCAACTCTAGTGAGAACAGGTTGTAATTTAAAGTAAAAAGATTTTTCAAACAGAAGCAAAACAGTAACAATGCAGTAACATGACAAGAATCTTCATAACTAATCATATGCTAAATAGCTTCAAGTCAAATTTATGTACGAGATAGCCAAGATGATTGTCTATAAAATGATAGTAGTTTCATACTCAATGATGTAGAAGATAGTGAGGTATGGAGAGTGAAAATCAAAAGTTTAGAACATTGTTAGCCTTTTGCTCTTCAGTGTATATAGCTTATGGGGCAACTGTTCAAACTTTTGCGGGGGATTAAAGAACAGCAATCTAACTATTATTTATGTGTTTTACATTTAAGCCATTTAAACTACAGCATAAGTAACCTGTTAGTTTTATTTTATGGGACATTACAGTCATGGTGATACTTATCGTCTAATTTATTTTTTTTTGTCTTGTTTTGCTACTTCTGCCCAATAATAGCAAATTTTGGGGATTTTTTTTTCTTTTCTGCTGCTACATCTCCTCTGGGCCCTGCTCATGTGACATCTGCTTCCATGACCTGGTGCTGTGATATTCATTCTGATGGCAGAGACGTCGGGACAAAAAGCTCTGAGTGGGACAGGATCAGTCTGGCCACTGAGATTACGGTGGCTGGGATCAGTAGTGCCATCCAGTATGGCAGTATGGGCATGTGGTCTCTCCAGTAGCACACCTTACTAATTCTCCTAGCTGCTGGGAGCTGTCAGATGTAGTTATCAACTCTGATTTAGTTTTGTGCTTTCAGCCCCTGCTATGCTTGTTTGTATTTCTGTTTTTCTAGTCATGGCTTCTTTCCTGACAAGTCTTTTGCCATCTGATTTTATACTTTTACTATCAACCTTGTTCTGACCCAGCTACCTGACCCATTAACCAGCAGCTAACTTCATGTTCTCAATCCATGGATGCTTGTGTATGACTAAAACCAGTAGGCATCCTTCACAAGTTCTTGTTTCCGGTACGTGTGACATTTGTTTCCAAACGTACTGGAGACATGGACACACATAGATTCATTAAAATCAAAGGGCTTGTTTTGACCTTGGCCATGTGTCCGTGTGGAGCACATGCGTGTCCATGTGCTCCACACGGTGACATGTCCGTTTTCTGTATGGGTGTCACATGGACCACACACTGATGTGATCTGTGTATCATCAGTGTGACATCAGTGTGACATGTACTGGAGAAACCACCTGTCCCTAAAAAGAAAAAGTATTTTATACTTACCTGTCTCCGTTGCTGCTGTCTCCGGCGCTGCTGTTCCTTTCGGGTATCACTTATTATGCTCTTGAATACTCACTCCACTAACCATAGACCCATAAGCAACAGCAGTGTCGGAGACAGCAGTGCCAGAGACAGGTAAGTATACCAGCTCATGCTGTCTGTATGCTATCTGGATATCACATGGATAGAACACAAACAGCACACAGAGAATATACACACGGCCAAACATACTGACCTGCCCTATGGTCCATCACACGTTAATGCATAGACATGTGAAAGAGTCCTTACAACACTTATCTGGTAAATGGAGTGGCTTGCTCTAAGCCTATCTTGTAGAGTCGATAGGTGACCACTGACAGACCCTCATCACAGTCATATTCTTAAGGCCCCGTTACACGAACGACATCGCTACGAGATGTCGTTTGGGTCACAGAATTCGTGACGCACATCCGGCCTCGTTAGCGACGTTGTTGCGTGTGACACGTACGAGCGACCGCTAATGATGCAAAATACTCACCAAATCGTTGATTGTTTACACGTCGTCCATTTCCCAAATGTTGTTGCTGCTTTTGGACGCACGTTGTTCGTCATTCCTGAGGCAGCACACATCGCTATGTGTGACACCCCAAGAACGACGAACAATACCATACCGGCGTCCTCCGGCACCGAGGTGGGCGTGTCTTTCATGTGGCTGCTCTCCACCTCTCCGCTTCTATTGGACGCCTGCTGTGTGACATCGCTGTGACGCCGCACGAACTGCCCCCTTAGAAAAGAAGCTGTTCGCCGGCCACAGCGACGTCGCTTGGAAGGTAAGTACGTGTGACGGGTATTAGCGATATTGAGCACCACAGGCAGCGATTTGCCCATGACGCACAAACGACGGGGGCGGGTGCGATCGGCAGCGACATTGCTAGCAATGTCTCTGCGTGTAAAGTGGCCTAGCTAGGACTGATTTTATTTTGTGCAGTCTCATGCAGGCTTTGTTTTGAGGTACAAGTTTTTTAATTTTTCTAACTATTTAGTTTACTTATAATTTACTAAGTAACTTTTTTTTTGTGGGGGGGGGATTTGGAAAAAAAATCTGCATTTAAATATGCGATCTAGACAGTATATAAACTCTGTCATACATCTATTTTCTCCGGGTAAGGCAGAGTTACATCTATCTGCAGGTAAATAGCATTTTCTGAGGTGACAGGTTCCCTTTAACAAATAAGAATATTTTTCCTGTGTTCATTGAATGTAAATCTCTAATGCCTACTTTCTTTGTAAATGGATCTGCAATAAATCTGAAGACAAACATCCACCAGCAGTTATTTCTATCAAGTAAAAGAATATAAAACTACATGAAGTCTAAAACACCTGAGTGATTTACTCCTTCATAGAGTATTTAAACTACAGGACCACAGGGAAAATACACATTGCACATACTTATATTTTGAGAAATGTCTTTACATCAGCTAATAAAATCAAGGTTGTAATATTTTAATTAAAGGGAATCTGTCACAAGGTTTTTGTTCTTTCATCTGAGAGCAGCATAATATAGAGACAGAGACCCTGATTCCAGCAATATGTCACTTACTGAGCTGTTTGCTGTCATTTTGATAAAATCAATGTTTTCTTTGCTGCAGATTTAGCAGTTATATAGAGCTCATAAATATGATGGACTACCTGACAGCATACCAAGTAGTCCTCTAATGATTATCTACTGCTGATTAAACTGCTCATTTTTTCAAAATTACACTAAGTGGCCCAGTTAGTGAAACCCCCATCGTTATGCTGCTCTCAGATTAGGAGTCAAAAACCTGGTGACAGATTCCCTTTAAGTGTTTTCCCACTAAAGTCATGGCATTTGGCAAGGATATCCAATAGGTTACCAGACAGTAGGGGTCATGGCCTTCCACTGGGCATTGAGCTACTACATAGTTCTAGTCACTTTGATGGAGCCATGGTAAACTTGTCTTTTGAGCAGGAGTCCATGAGCATTGATGTGTAGGAGAAAAGGGACCTCAAAAAATAGTTTAATTAGGAATGGGAAGGAGTGCATTGTATTCATGAGATGCATTGTTACTATCGCCAACCTATTTTTGTGACCAAGATTTCCTTTACATAATCACTTAACAGACTTTCACTTTCACATTGAAAAAACCTCAAAAACATAATACAAATAAGGCCAGAGTGACACCTGTGAGTGATTTGCCCGATTCTTGCATCGCATCACCCAGCATACTCTCCTGACAGGAGCAGATCAGTTGCATGTATATCTATGCAGCCATGCTCCTGTCCGAAGTGCGGCAGTCCATGCCGGGTGATCGATGTGAGACTCACGTGAGTTACTGACATGTGTGACTCTGGCCTAAGGAACAAACAGTGAGCAAAAACATAATCTCAGTTTCACATAAAGGGGTTTTCTTATCTTAGGCCACATGCACACGATAAGTATTTGGTGAGTTTTGTACCTCAGTATTTGGAAGTCAAAACCAAGAGTGGAACAATCAGAGGAAAAGTATAACTGAAACACGGGCACCACTTCTGAATTTTTTACCCACTAGTGGTTTTGTCTTACAAATACTGAGATAAAAAAAATGTAAATACTCAACATGCGCAAACACAACATGGCTTTAAACACTTAATGGTGCTTTACACGCTGCGAGATCGCTAACAATATATCGTCGGGGTCACATCTGGCGCCGTTAGCGACATTGCAGTGTGTGACACCAAGGAGCGATGATCAACGATCGCAAAAACGTCAAAAATCGTTGATCGTTGACAAGTCGCTCCTTTTCATAATATCGGTGGTGGTGCATGCCACTGGTTGTTCGTAATTCCTGCAGTGTCACACATCGCTATGTGTGACGCCGCAGGAACAACGAACATCTCCTTGCCTGCGTCCACCGGCAATGAGGAAGGAAGGAGGTGGGCAGGATGTTCCGGCCGCTCATCTCCGCCCCTCCTCTGCTATTGGGCAGCCACTTAGTGACGCCGCAGTGATGTCGCTATGACGCCGAACGCACCTCCCCCTTGAAGGAGGGATTGTTCTACGGTCACAGCGACATCGCGGAAAAGGTATGTGCGTGTGACGCTGCCGTAGCGATAATGTTCGCTACGGCCGCGATAACCAAATGTCGCATGAACAACGGGGGTGGGTGCTATCGCGCACGACATCGCTAGCGATGTCGCAGAGTGTAAAGCACCCTTTATGGTACTCTATATAAAAAATTATCCTATTCATGTCTAAGGGGTACTTTGCACGCTGCGACATTGCAAGCCAATGCTGCAATGTCGAGCACGATAGTCCCCGCCCCCGTCGCAGCAGCGATATCTTATGATTGCTGCCGTAGCGAACATTATCGCTACGGCAGCTTCACACGCACTTACCTGCCCTGCGACGTCGCTCTGACCGGCGACCCGCCTCCTTATTAAGGGGGCGAGTCGTGCGGCGTCATAGTAACGTCACACCGCAGGTGGCCAATAGAAGCGGAGATGAGTGGGACGTAAACATCCCGCCCCCCTCCTTCCTTCCGCAGAGCCGGCGTTAGATGTGGTGACGCAGGTAGGAGATGTTCCTCGCTCCTGCGGCTTCTCACACAGCGATGTATGCTGCTGCAGGAACAAGGAACAACAGCGTACCTGTCACTGCTGCCAAATTATGGAAATGTCGGACCCTTCACCGATGATACGATAACGACGCTTTTGCGCTCGTTAATCATATCAAAAAGGATTTACACACTACGATATCGACTGCGATGCCGGATGTGCGTCACTTTCGATTTGACCCCACCGATATCGCACCTGCGATGTCGTAGTGTGCAAAACCTGCCTAATAGATGAAGGCCCCACCATTTAGTGATCAAGCACTGCAGTGAATTATATCAGTGATCAGATCACTGAAAGTTAGTGTCAATTAAAGGGACTAAGTAAAAAGTAAAAATTATGTTAAAAAATGTTAAAAGTATTAAAAAAAATTGAGAAAATAAACAAAAAAATATTCCAATAAATATATATTGATGTAAAAGAAATAAACAAAAACTAGACATATTTGGTATTATTAGTGCAGCTTGTCAAATGGGGTCACTTGTGGGGTTTTTTTTTTTTGCTGTGCTGGAATCTGAGGGGCTCTGCCAATGTCCCATGGCACCCACAAACCATTCCATCTAAATCTGATTTCAAATATGGCACTCCTTCTTATCTTCACTTTGCCCTGTGCAAAAGTAGTTTTTGACCACATATAGGGTATCGGTGCACTCAGGAGACATTGCACAATAAATTGTATGGTGTATGTTTTCCTGATAGCCTTTTTTCACAAGGCTATCTGGTTGAAGCAACAATTTTTTGTGGTAAAAATGTATGTTTTCATTTTCACAGCTCAACATTATAAAATTCTGTGAAGCATCCAGGGTTTCAAGGTGCTCAGCAACCATCTAGATAAATTCCTTGAGGAGTCTAGTTTCCAAAATGGGGTCACTTGTGGGTGAGTTCCAATGTTTAGGCACATCAGGGGAGTCTCCAAATGCAACATGGCGTCGCTAATAATTCCTGACAATTTTGCAGTCAAATAGCGCTTCTTTACGTTGGAGCCCTGCCATGCACCAAAACAGTTGATTTCCACCACATACAAGGTATCGGCATACTCAGGAGAAATTGCACAATAAATTGTATGGTACATTTTCTCCTGTTAGCATTGTGAAAAAAAGCTATTTGGTTGAAGCAACAAGCATGTGGTAAAAAATATATATTTTCATGGCACAATGTTATAAACGCCTGTGAAGCCCCTGCTCACCAAAATGTAGATAAATTCATTGAGGGGTCTAGTTTCCAAAATGTGGTCACTTGTGGGGTAGCTCCACTGTTTAGGCACCTGAGGGGCTTTCGAAATGTGACATGGTGTCCGTGAATGATTCCAGTTAATTTTGCTTTCAAAAAGTTAAATGGCTCTCCTTCCCTTTTAAGCCCAGACGTGTGCCCAAACATATGAGGTATCAGTGTATTCAGGAGAAATTGTACAATAAAGTTTATGGTAATTTTTCCTGTTATCCTTGTAAAAATGCAAAATTTTTGGCTAAAGTAACATTTTTGTGGGAAAAAAAAAGGAATATTTTCATTTTTTTTACTTCCACATTGCTTTTGTCCCTGTGAAGCACTGAAATGGTTAATAAACTTCTTGTATGTGGTTTTTAGCAGTGTGAGGTGTGCAGTTTTTAGAATGGTGTAACTTTTGGGTATCTTCTATCACCTAGGACACTCAAGGTCACTGGAAAAATGAGAAATTGCTGATGACCTTTGAACCCTTCTAGCTTCCTAACAAAAAAAATATGTTTCCAAAATTGCAGAGATATAGAGTAGACATGTGGGAAATATTATTTAGTAATTATTGTGTGACACATCTTTCAGATTTATAGCCATAAAATTTCAAAGATTGAAAATTGTGAAATTTTCGATATTTTCACAAATAAACGCAAAAAATATCGTCCTTATTTTACCATTATTGTGATGTACAATATGTCACGAAAAACAGTCAAATTCACCAGGATCCGTTGAAGCGTTCCAGAGTTATAACCTGTCAAAGTGACACTGGTCAGAATTGCAAAACAAAATGGCCTGGTCATGAAGGTGAAAACCATACTCTAGGTTAAAAAAGGGGTTAAAATATACAGACTTGTGTTTGCATGTTGTTCACTCCATTGAAGTCTTTGGGGATTGTGGAAAAAGGCAAGTTCCTCACTGTATACGAATACTACCATGAAATACTACTAAGCTAAGCATCACTAAAGGCCGCTTTACATGCTGCGATATAGTTACCGATATCACTAGTGTGCGTACCCGCCCCCATCGTTTGTGCGACACGGGCAAATCGTTGCCCATGGCGCACAAAAATCGCGCGGACCCGTCACACTACTTACCTGCCTAGCGACGTCGCTGTGACCGGCGTACCACCTCCATTTTATGTCATGTTCAGTTATGCACCTGTTCACACGTCAGGTCGAGGAGTGCAGTCAGTCTTTTTTGTCTATATGAAGAGGGTCATACCTTCTGACCGTGCACCCTTCCCCCAGTTGCCACAGGTAATCTTATCCTATATAGCAGGTTCCTACTTGCCCATACACAGGAGGTTTTTAACCTAGAGAGAGGCTTCAGCATAGCGTCAGGGACCCAGTTACGAGATATGCCGTGAAGGGGCAACTGGGCAGATATACAAATGGCCATTTATATATGCTAAATATCTCATTTTTCTCAGATTTTCCTTAGCAGTAATGCAGGTCCATGTTCACATATTCATGGTTTCCATACTTTAGCATTATCAGAGTGCAAACTGTTTTTTTGTATTCCATTCTAAGGGGGCGGTTTGCTCGGCGTCACAGCGACGTAACTAAGCGGCCGCCCAATCAAAGCGGAGGGGCGGAGATGAGCGGGACGTAACATCCCGCCCACCTCCTTCCTTTCGCATTGCTGGCGGGACGCAGGTAAGGTAAGGTTCCTCGTTCCTATAGTGTCACACGTAGCAATGTGTGCTGCCGCAGGAATGACGAACTACATCGTACGTGCAGCAGCAGTGATAATTGAGATTATGGCGCATGTAAATGATTAGCGATTTTGAACGTTTTTGCAACGATTCAAAATCACTATTAGGTGTCACTCACACGCAACGACATCGCTAACGCGGCCGGATGTGCGTCACAAAATCCGTGACCCCAACGAGATCGCTTTAGCGTGTAAAGCAGCCTTAAACCTATTAAATGGCTCTCTCCGATAGAAATAGGATTATTTGCTATGCCCATGTTATAATATAGTCTTTCCAGTGCATGATTTGAACTGATGTAGAGAATCTTGTTTTATCGTGTAACTAATTTACTTTTTACTTATAAGGATTATTCATGCAAGACAGAACATAGTCTCAAGAATTATTAGGAATTATTAGGAAGTTATAGGGTGATTCTCAACAAAGTTTATTAAATGTCTTCCTAAAGCTATGTGCGCACGTGTGCGTATTGCATGCAGTTACGCTGCGTTCTGCACCGCAGCGTAACTGCATGCGTCCTGCGTCCCCTGCACAGTCTATGGAGATTGTGCAGGGGCCATGCGCACATGGCTTATTAGAACGCAGCGATTCGGCTGCTGCCCGAATCGCTGCGTTCTAAGAAGTGACATGTCACTTCTTTCGTGCGGTTTGCATGCTGTCTATGGCAGGAGCTGCAGGCAGAGCGCACGTTCTCTGCCGGCATCATGCGCTTCAGAACGGAGCTTTTCAGCTGCGCTCTGAAGTGCACCTTTTAGGTGCAGTGCAGAGTGCACATGTGCGCACATAGCCTAAAGCAGGACATTTCATACATCTTTATGGTTAAACCTTAAGGCTATGTGTCCACGTTGCTTTTTACCTGCTTTTTACCTGCTTTTTTGCTGCTTTTTCAACTGCAGCGTTTAATGCCAAAATGAATGTGTTCTGCTTTTCAAGCATAGTCTATGGGAATTTGGGTTTCTTGTCCGCACTATGCAGTTCAAAAAGGGGCCTTTTTGTGGCAGAAATTTGGGCAATTTGCCAAAATTTCTGTCACTCTCTATAGACCTCGAAAAAATGAATAAGAAAAAGGAAACTAAAAATTATTGAAGCATTTTTGGATGCTGAGATCTGTTTGAAAAGGCTTTTGTAATTTATGGGGAAAAGATTTCATGCATTTTTTCACAGTATGTCATGTCACACGTACCCAGAACAGAAAGTTTAAAATGAAAACCAATACGTCTTAAAAAAAAAAAAAGAAAACATGTAGACTCATTTATAAAAATATAAAAATTGGACAAAAAATGTGAACATTTTGCAGTTTTTGAATATTGAATTTTTATACCCTAAAACCAGATATCACACAACATCGTCATGTTATTTGCCACAAGAGCACTCTACATCAGCACAATTTATGAAACATATGTTTTTGTTTTACAATTCCATTATTTTAAAGGACCACATCACATTTGAAAGGACTTTCAGCGGTCTTTGTGACAGAAAATACCCAAAGGTGACTCAATTTTAAAATTTGTACCCCTCAGAGTGCTCAAAACTACATTCAGGAAAAAAAAATTTTTTAATCCTTAGGTGCTTCACAGGAATTAAAGAAATGTAGAAGGAAACATTTAAATTAAACATTTTCACACAAAAATGTTCTTTTAGTACCATATTTTTTCATTTTATATAGGTAAAAAGAGAACATGCACCATAAAATTTGTTATGCAATTTCAACTTAGTATGCCAATGTGGTGTGGTGGAAAACTACTTTTTGGGGCTCAAAATAGAAGGAGCTACATTAGACTTTTGGAGAGCAAAATTGGCATGTTTAGTTTGCAGACCGCCTGATGTGCCTAAACAGTGGAAACCTCCCACAAGTAACCCTATTTTGGAAGATACACCTCTCAAGGATTTTTTCTAGAGATATGGTGACCACCTGCAGGTGCTTTACTGAATTTTTGTAACTGTGAGCCTTAAAATAAGATGTTACATTTTTCCAAATAAAATGTTGCTTTAGCCCCAGATTTTTCATTTTCACAAGTGTAAAAAGAGAAAATGTACCATACAATTTGTTGTACAATTTCTCCTGAGTATGTTGATACCCCATATGTGGTGGAAAACTACTTTGGGTGCAGGGCTTTGAAGGGAAGGAGCACCAATAGATTTTTTGAGCACAAAATTGACTGCATTAGATAGTGGACACCATGTCATATTTGCAGAGGCCCTGATGTGCCTAAACAATGGAAATCTCCCAGAAATGACTTCATTTTGAAAACTACATTCTTCAAGGAATATATTTAGGGGTGTGGTGAGCACCTTGAATCTGCAGGTGCTTCAAAGAATTTTATAACATTGAGCCATGAAAATAAGAAACTATATTTTTCCCACAAAAATGTTGCTTAAGTGCTATTTTTTTTTTATTTTCACAAGGGTAATGGGAGAAAATGGACTGTACAATTTATTGTGCAATTTCTCCTAAATGTTCCAATACCTTCCATGTAACCATGATCTACTTTTCATGCTTAGTACAATGATCAGAAGTAAGGAGCGTCATATTATAGTGCAGATTTTGCTATTAAGGTTTGCAGGGAGGCTCGGACTGGCACACAGGGTGACAGGTGAATCCTCCAGTGGACCCTTGTGCAGGAGTTGATTACTCACCACCATATGTGAGTAGTAGTTGGCAAAATAAGCTTGTAAACTTGATTAACTGTGTACCGTTAATGGCAGCATTTCATCATTTATTTATCAAACTACCCAGTTTATTATATGGTAAATATGTGAATGCGGATAATGTAAGATATGAATGTAGCTGAACAGTGAGCTCCCAAACTCAATGTTACTGGTGGGTCTTGTCACCCTACTCTGATACTGTTTGCTGGTGCCATGTCACATTTGCAGAGCCCCTAAGGTGCCAAAACAGCAGAACCCCCATAAGTGAACTCATTTTACAAACTACACCACTCAAACTACACCACTCAATGAATTCATCAAGCGATACAGTGATCATATTCATACCAGAGTTGTGTCACAGATTTTATACCATTGGGTGGTGAATACAGATGAGCAGTCCCAATGGAAGTTAGGGTTCAGCCAAACTTTAGATAAAGTTCAGCTCCGAATCCGGACATGAACTCAACTTGACCCCAAAGACCAACCCTCATTGGAAGTCACTGATTGAGAAGTTTGGCTCTCCACCCACATACAGCCAGCCATAAACAAAGCATTTTCATGGGAGTGAGGGACTGGGGGGTTTTTTACATCCGAAAACATTGTTTATACCCCAGTGAGAGCCATCCAGAGACTGCAAGCAGCTTTCACTGGGCAGAGCACAAAGCATACCTGAGCACCTCGATACTCGATCGAGTGTTTAGCATACGTAAGGCACCCGAACTCCAAACTCGTACACTGACTTTTTTTTAAGTCCGTGTTCAGTACGAACCCTGAAATTTACAGGTTCGGTTCGTTAATCTCTAGAGGTGAACAAAAAATAATTACATTTTTATTGCAAAAAAATTGTTTTCACTTAAAGAATTTACATTTTCCCATGGTGAAATAGCTAAAAAATTAGCATCAAAATTTGTCACACAATTTCTGCTGAACGTGGCAATACCCCATATGTGGCTATACAGTACTGCTTAGCCATAAAGCAGGACTCGGGAGAGAAGGAGCAAGATTTGACTCAGAGTACAGATTTTCTTAGAATAGTTTGCAGACTCCATATACAGAGCTCCTAAGTACCAGGACAGCAGAATTTCCCCTCAAGTGACCCTATTTTGGAAATTACACCCATCTTAGAATTTATCTACAGGTGTAGTGACGATTTTGACTGCATGTCTGTTTTCCAAAAACAAGCAGCAATGGATGTTGCTGAGTGAAAATTTCAAATCTGTCATTGTAGTGCCCATACATGTAGGATCAAATATGTTGTAAACCCATATGATGTGCCCAGCTCGTGCTTTTGGATTCATCATGTAAATTAAGTGGGCTCTCCTCACTACAGAAATGCAAAATTTATGAACACTAAATGTGGTTTAGGCACACTGTGGGAATCAGAAAGAGGGGGTATTTGGATTTGGGAGTAGAGAATTCAGTGTTCTTTTTTAACTTTTTACCAAGTCCTAGGATGTGACATCTTTATTTGGTCTGATCGCCGATCTAATAATCTGCAATGCTTTTGCCTTGCAAGTCATTTGATCACTAAATCAGGCAAGGGCAGGAGGTGCGTCGGCTTAAACAGGATCAATGTCTGATCGACCAAAGTCCGACAACCTGCACCCTATTAGACCCGCAACACACATCCGTTTTTTTTGTACGTGTGCGGTACGTATTTGCACGTACCGGAGACACGTACACATGGAGACCCATGTTATTCAATGGTAGATGGCACACGCACGTAAAATCACACGGAACGTGTGTCCGTGTCGTAAGTACGTGTGTGCGCTTTTCTACACGGATGACATGTCCTTTTTTTTCCCGGCAACACGCAGGCACGGACCCGCTTTAGTCTATGGGTCCGTGCCTGCACGGACCGCACACGGAGTATGTCCGTGTTCAGCACGTATCGTCCGTGTCCGTTTTTCATCACAAAATCTGCAACACTTGTTTCCAATCTATCAGGTCAATAGAAAGCAAACAACACCAGGATCTCATGATGAATGATTAAAATCGTTAATTGGGTAAGAATGCGGGCCTTTAAAAACGGACAGCACACGTACGTATTTTTGCCAATACAGCCATTCCACATGCACACACGGCTCACATACGCCATCACACGGATGCCATACGTACCGGAGAAACGCCCCTAAAAAACGGAACACGGACCCGAAAAATGGACCATAAGACACGTACTTTTTTTTGCGGAAGTGTGTTTTAGGCCTTAATCAGCTTTTCTAGGTCCCAGCGGCAGCAGCAGGCAGCCAGAAATTATCAATTCCAGAACTGCTTCATCCTCTGATAGTGGCCACAACTGGGTACTGCACATCCGCTTTCTATTGATTTGAATAGCCACGGCCGCTATCAATTAATGGGGCAGCTCCGGAACTGAGCATTTTTAGCTGCCTGCTGCTGCCTCCAGGACCGATAACAGCTGATTGGTGGGTGTCAGAAAATTCCAAGTGCAAACCCCTTTCCCAGGAGACTCAAACTTACCAGAACCCGGATGTCTGTGTGGCTCTCAGGTCCTGTGTGTGGGTGTGCAATGCACTGCAGGTCCTCCCGCTCGGCGTCTGGTGAGTATGATTGCGGAGTGTCCGCTGTCTATAATGAAGTGTCCTGCAGTATTCTTTTCCTTTTTTAGCTGCTTAGACACTTCATTATTGAACAGCAACTAGGGTTAATTTTTAGGGTAGGGCTTATATTTAAATCATGCTCCGAAAATGCTGAAAATCCCTGCTAGGGCTTATTTTTGGGGGAGGGCTTATTTTAGTAAAAACACGGTAGACTGTAGATTTATCTGACAATTTAAATATAGATTTATTCTGAATTCCATCAATAGAACTATCATTTTTTTTGGTTTGCTTTGTTTTTTACAAAATACAGTTGAAATGAGAAGTTTACATACACTATCTAAGAAGGCACACCTGCATGTTTTTCTCACTATCTGACATGAAATTAGAATAAACCTTTCCCATTTTAGGTCAATTAGGAACCAAAATTATTTATATTTGCCAAATGCCAGAATAATGAGAGAGAGAGAGAGAATGTTTTAAGACATTTTTGAATACTATGCCTTTAAACAATATAGGACAGGCAATATGATGATGTCATGTCTTTGGAAGCTTCTGATAAGGTTTATTGGCAACATCTTTGTTAATTAGAGATACACCTCTGGATGTATTTTAATGCACACCTGAAACACACTGCTTCTTTGTGTAGCATCATGAGAAAGTCGAAATAAATCAGCCAAGATCTCAGGAAGAGAATTGAGGACTTCCACAAGTCTGCTTCATTCTTGGGTGCAATTTTCAGATACCTGAAGGTGCCTCATTCATCTGAACAAACAATTATATGCATGTACAAACAAGAGGGGAATGTCCAGACATCATAACGCTCAGGAAGGAGATGGGTTCTGTGTAACAGAGATGAACGTGCTTTGCTCAGACATGTGCATATCAACCCAAGAACAAAAGCAAAAGAGCTTGTGAAGATATTGGCGGAAGCTGGTAAGATTTTGTCATTATCCACAGTGAAACGAATACTGTATCAACATGGGCTGAATGGCCATTCTGCCAGGAAGAAGCTATTCCTCCAAAATAAGCATAAAAAAGTCAGATTCATGTTAGCAAATGCACACAGGAACAAAGACCTTATTTTTTGGGAGACGTGTCCTGTGGTCTAACAAAACTAAAATTGAACTGTTTGGCCATAAGGCCCATCATTACATTTGGATGAAAAAGGGAAAAGCTTTGAAGCCTAAGAACACCATCTCAACTATGAAACACAGGAGTGGAAGCATCATGTTGTGGAATTGTTTTGCTGCAGGAGGGACTGGTGCACGTCACTAAATAAATGGCATCATGAGGAAGGAGATTACGTGGCAAATAATGAAGCAACATCTCAAAGCATCAGCCAGGAACTTAAAGCTTGGGTGGAATGGGTCTTCTAAATGGACAATGACCTTAAGTATACTGCCAAACTGGTTACAAAGTGGCTTAAGGATAACAAAGTCAGTTTTGGAGTGGCCATCATAATGCCCTGATTTCAATCCTATTGAAAATTTATGGGCAAAGCTGAAAACGTTGGTGCGAGCAAGGCGACCTACAAATATGGCTCAGTTACAGCAGTTCTATCAGGAAGAATGGGTCCAAATTTCCACCAACTATTGTGAGAAGGTTGTGCAAGGATATCCAAAATGTTTGACCCAAGTCATATTAAGGGCAATCGTACCAAATACTAATATGTATGTAAACTTTTGACATTGCAGCAAGTAATAAAAATGCCTTAAAACATTCTCTCTCTCTCTCTCATTATTCTGGCATTTGGTAAATATAAATAATTTGGTTGGTAGATAAAAAGAATGTAACTAATATGTGATCCAGTTCTACCATGGAGCAGAAAAGAAAAAAATACAGAATATTTCTTTAACTATTTAATGACCTGTACTATACAATTAAGAAGCCAGCTAAGTAGCTGAGGCTGCTTCATACCAGGCAGATGTCGGCTGTATTAAACAACTGGCATCTGCTGTAACTTCAGTAACCAGAATTTGCCCCTATTGTTGTCGTTTAAACATTAAATGACATTATCAACACTAGAGATGAGCGAACCGGTCGCGGTTCGGCTCGAGGTTGGTTCGCCGAACGGACCTCCCGTTCGAGTTCGGTTCGTCGAACGTTCGACGAACCGAACTCGAACTGCATAGGAAACAATGGCAGGCAATCACAAACACAGAAAAACACCTAGAAAACACCCTCAAAGGTGTCCAAAAGGTCACAAACAACTCACAGCACATGGGAAAGTGACAAGGACATATACTCATGCGAAAACAAAAGAGCTGGACAAGGAAAAAGAGGAGGACACACAGATATATGAGTATATGCAAGGAAACATCGATTCCATTAATGTGCAACTTGAGCCCTGCTCATTCTTGGCTTCCAATCTTGATAAATTGCCTGAGCTCGCCACGTACGTCTTGGGGATCTTGTCGTGTCCTGCAGCCAGCGTTCTCTCGGAACCTGTCTTCAGTGCTGCTGTGGGTCTGCTGGCAGATAAGCACACGTGTCTGTCCACTGACAATGTGGACATGGCTCTCAGAGGACTTTTCTTCCCCTGGGTCAGCCAGGGGACGGGAAAGGCACGCGTATTTTTGAGAGTGCTTCATGCAAAGCATCTTTTTCTTTTTCAAAAGGGAGCTCAACCGATGCCAGTCAAGTGGGGTGTGTGTGGCCCAGTGAGTGGCAACCAGGGAGACTGTGGTTGGAGTCCCCTCGCTGTGTCTCTAAAAGAACCAAGATGAACAAGTCATGGCTCTCAGAGGACTTTTCTTCCCCTGGGTCAGCCAGGGGACGGGAAAGGCACGCGTATTTTTGAGAGTGCTTCATGCAAAGCATCTTTTTCTTTTTCAAAAGGGAGCTCAACCGATGCCAGTCAAGTGGGGTGTGTGTGGCCCAGTGAGTGGAAACGAGGGAGACTGTGGTTGGAGTCCCCTCGCTGTGTCTCTAAAAGAACCAAGATGAACAAGTCATGGCTCTCAGAGGACTTTTCTTCCCCTGGGTCAGCCAGGGGACGGGAAAGGCACGCGTATTTTTGAGAGTGCTTCATGCAAAGCATCTTTTTCTTTTTCAAAAGGGAGCTCAACCGATGCCAGTCAAGTGGGGTGTGTGTGGCCCAGTGAGTGGCAACCAGGGAGACTGTGGTTGGAGTCCCCTCGCTGTGTCTCTAAAAGAACCAAGATGAACAAGTCATGGCTCTCAGAGGACTTTTCTTCCCCTGGGTCAGCCAGGGGACGGGAAAGGCACGCGTATTTTTGAGAGTGCTTCATGCAAAGCATCTTTTTCTTTTTCAAAAGGGAGCTCAACCGATGCCAGTCAAGTGGGGTGTGTGTGGCCCAGTGAGTGGAAACGAGGGAGACTGTGGTTGGAGTCCCCTCGCTGTGTCTCTAAAAGAACCAAGATGAACAAGTCATGGCTCTCAGAGGACTTTTCTTCCCCTGGGTCAGCCAGGGGACGGGAAAGGCACGCGTATTTTTGAGAGTGCTTCATGCAAAGCATCTTTTTCTTTTTCAAAAGGGAGCTCAACCGATGCCAGTCAAGTGGGGTGTGTGTGGCCCAGTGAGTGGAAACGAGGGAGACTGTGGTTGGAGTCCCCTCGCTGTGTCTCTAAAAGAACCAAGATGAACAAGTCATGGCTCTCAGAGGACTTTTCTTCCCCTGGGTCAGCCAGGGGACGGGAAAGGCACGCGTATTTTTGAGAGTGCTTCATGCAAAGCATCTTTTTCTTTTTCAAAAGGGGGCTCAACCGATGCCAGTCAAGTGGGGTGTGTGTGGCCCAGTTAGTGGCAACGAAGGAGACTGTGGTTGGAGTCCCCTCGCTGTGTTTCTAAAAGACCCAAAATGAACAAATCATGGCTCTCAGAGGACTTTTCTTCCCATGGGTCAGCCAGGGGACGGGAAAGGCACGCGTATTTTTGAGAGTGCTTCATGCAAAGCATCTTTTTCTTTTTCAAAAGGGAGCTCAACCGATGCCAGTCAAGTGGGGTGTGTGTGGCCCAGTGAGTGGCAACCAGGGAGACTGTGGTTGGAGTCCCCTCGCTGTGTCTCTAAAAGAACCAAGATGAACAAGTCATGGCTCTCAGAGGACTTTTCTTCCCCTGGGTCAGCCAGGGGACGGGAAAGGCACGCGTATTTTTGAGAGTGCTTCATGCAAAGCATCTTTTTCTTTTTCAAAAGGGAGCTCAACCGATGCCAGTCAAGTGGGGTGTGTGTGGCCCAGTGAGTGGCAACGAGGGAGACTGTGGTTGGAGTCCCCTCGCTGTGTCTCTAAAAGAACCAAGATGAACAAGTCATGGCTCTCAGAGGACTTTTCTTCCCCTGGGTCAGCCAGGGGACGGGAAAGGCACGCGTATTTTTGAGAGTGCTTCATGCAAAGCATCTTTTTCTTTTTCAAAAGGGAGCTCAACCGATGCCAGTCAAGTGGGGTGTGTGTGGCCCAGTGAGTGGAAACGAGGGAGACTGTGGTTGGAGTCCCCTCGCTGTGTCTCTAAAAGAACCAAGATGAACAAGTCATGGCTCTCAGAGGACTTTTCTTCCCCTGGGTCAGCCAGGGGACGGGAAAGGCACGCGTATTTTTGAGAGTGCTTCATGCAAAGCATCTTTTTCTTTTTCAAAAGGGAGCTCAACCGATGCCAGTCAAGTGGGGTGTGTGTGGCCCAGTGAGTGGAAACGAGGGAGACTGTGGTTGGAGTCCCCTCGCTGTGTCTCTAAAAGAACCAAGATGAACAAGTCATGGCTCTCAGAGGACTTTTCTTCCCCTGGGTCAGCCAGGGGACGGGAAAGGCACGCGTATTTTTGAGAGTGCTTCATGCAAAGCATCTTTTTCTTTTTCAAAAGGGAGCTCAACCGATGCCAGTCAAGTGGGGTGTGTGTGGCCCAGTGAGTGGCAACGAGGGAGACTGTGGTTGGAGTCCCCTCGCTGTGTCTCTAAAAGAACCAAGATGAACAAGTCATGGCTCTCAGAGGACTTTTCTTCCCCTGGGTCAGCCAGGGGACGGGAAAGGCACGCGTATTTTTGAGAGTGCTTCATGCAAAGCATCTTTTTCTTTTTCAAAAGGGAGCTCAACCGATGCCAGTCAAGTGGGGTGTGTGTGGCCCAGTGAGTGGAAACGAGGGAGACTGTGGTTGGAGTCCCCTCGCTGTGTCTCTAAAAGAACCAAGATGAACAAGTCATGGCTCTCAGAGGACTTTTCTTCCCCTGGGTCAGCCAGGGGACGGGAAAGGCACGCGTATTTTTGAGAGTGCTTCATGCAAAGCATCTTTTTCTTTTTCAAAAGGGAGCTCAACCGATGCCAGTCAAGTGGGGTGTGTGTGGCCCAGTGAGTGGCAACGAGGGAGACTGTGGTTGGAGTCCCCTCGCTGTGTCTCTAAAAGAACCAAGATGAACAAGTCATGGCTCTCAGAGGACTTTTCTTCCCCTGGGTCAGCCAGGGGACGGGAAAGGCACGCGTATTTTTGAGAGTGCTTCATGCAAAGCATCTTTTTCTTTTTCAAAAGGGAGTTCAACCGATGCCAGTCAAGTGGGGTGTGTGTGGCCCAGTGAGTGGAAACGAGGGAGACTGTGGTTGGAGTCCCCTCGCTGTGTCTCTAAAAGAACCAAGATGAACAAGTCATGGCTCTCAGAGGACTTTTCTTCCCCTGGGTCAGCCAGGGGACGGGAAAGGCACGCGTATTTTTGAGAGTGCTTCATGCAAAGCATCTTTTTCTTTTTCAAAAGGGAGCTCAACCGATGCCAGTCAAGTGGGGAGTGTGTGGCCCAGTGAGTGGCAACCAGGGAGACTGTGGTTGGAGTCCCCTCGCTGTGTCTCTAAAAGAACCAAGATGAACAAGTCATGGCTGTCAGAGGACTTTTCTTCCCCTGGGTCAGCCAGGGGACGGGAAAGGCACGCGTATTTTTGAGAGTGCTTCATGCAAAGCATCTTTTTCTTTTTCAAAAGGGAGCTCAACCGATGCCAGTCAAGTGGGGTGTGTGTGGCCCAGTGAGTGGCAACGAGGGAGACTGTGGTTGGAGTCCCCTCGCTGTGTCTCTAAAAGAACCAAGATGAACAAGTCATGGCTCTCAGAGGACTTTTCTTCCCCTGGGTCAGCCAGGGGACGGGAAAGGCACGCGTATTTTTGAGAGTGCTTCATGCAAAGCATCTTTTTCTTTTTCAAAAGGGAGCTCAACCGATGCCAGTCAAGTGGGGTGTGTGTGGCCCAGTGAGTGGAAACGAGGGAGACTGTGGTTGGAGTCCCCTCGCTGTGTTATACATGCTTTTAGAAGGGCATGACATGGCTTGGAGGTTGACTTTCATAAAATGCAAACTGTTGGCTACCAAAATGCTGCCTTTCCAACAACTGTGGTTATAGGCAATGAGGAACATACTGATGAAGATGAGACGCAGATACCCGATTGGGATGACAACTTAAATATTCGGTCAGGGCAAGAAGAGGCTCGGTCTGAGGGGGAGGGGAGTGCAAACACAACAATTGATGATGAAGTTCTAGATCCCACCTACTGTCAACCCCCAGTCAGGCACTCGAGGAGGTCAACAGAGGCGGTGGAGGAGGATGCAACCGACGACGAAATTACCTTGCGCCTTCCTGGACAGAGTCGGAGCACTGGTAGCACGTCTACAACTGCATCCTCAGCCACCACTCTGCCTATGAGCATTATTCGGGGTGCATCAACAGGTCGCATGGCCTCTAAGCCTTGCCTAGCCTGGTCCTTTTTTGACATAGAAAAAGATCGCCCAAATCATGTGATATGTAAAATTTGTCATGATTCTCTTAGTAGAGGTCAAAACCTCAGCAGTTTGACAACTTCTTCCATGAATCGTCACATGAATAAATATCATAGGTCCCGGTGGGAAGCTCACTGTGCTGCAATGCGGCCTAGCGGAGCGAACCATCCACCGCCCGCCCCTTCCAGTGCATCCGCGCGCTCTTCATCTTCTAGGACTGTGGGGACAGCTGTCACACCTGTTTTTCCACGCAAAACTTCCACCACTGTAACCGCAACAGGCAGTTTGCTTGGTAGGTCGTCAGTTGGTTTGGAAGGGGAAACAAGTGAGTGTGTACAGCTCTCTCAGACATCGATAGCACCTACGTTGGATGAAGGCAACATCATGTCTCCGCCTGCACTTTCCTCACAAACCTGCATTTTTCCAGGGACACCCTACTCAACACCGTCTACACACAGCAGCCAGATCTCTGTCCCTCAGATGTGGTCAAATAAAAGGCCACTTCCTCCGACCCATGACAAAGCTAAGAGGTTGACTCTATCCCTCTGTAAGCTGTTGGCTACCGAAATGCTGCCTTTCCGCCTAGTGGACACACAGGATTTTAGAGACCTTATGTCTGTCGCTGTGCCCCAGTACCAGATGCCTAGTCGCCACTACTTCTCTAAGAAAGGTGTGCCCGCGCTACACCAGCATGTCGCACACAACATCACCGCTTCCTTGAGAAACTCTGTGTGTGAACGGGTGCATTTCACCACCGATACTTGGACCAGTAAGCATGGACAGGGACGTTACATGTCGCTGACTGGGCACTGGGTAACTATGTTGATAGATGGTGAAGGGTCTGCTGCACAAGTCTTGCCGTCCCCACGACTTGTGTGTCAATCCTCTGTCTGTCCAAGTTCCGCCACTGCTTCTGCATCCTCCACCTCATCTGGGTCCTCCACCTCCGCCCCAAGCCTGCCTGGTCAGGCCACCAGCGTTCTCACTGCGCAGAAGGAATCACGCACCCCTCATTACTATGCTGGCAGCAGAGCGCAACGGCATCAGGCGGTCTTTAGCTTGACATGTCTTGGGAATAAGAGTCACACAGCTGAGGAGTTGTGGTCAGCTCTGCGGTCCGAGTTTAATAAATGGTTGTCTCCACTCAACCTGCAGCCTGGTAAGGCCGTGTGCGACAATGCTGCAAACCTGGGTGCGGCCCTTCGCCTGGGCAAGGTGACACACGTGCCTTGTATGGCTCACGTGTTGAACCTTGTTGTCCAGCAATTTTTAACACACTATCCCGGCCTAGATGGCCTTCTGACCAGGGCACGTAAACTGTCTGCAGTGCTCACTTCCGCCGTTCAACCGCCGCAGCTGAGCGACTTGCATCGCTCCAGAAGTCTTTCGGCCTGCCGGTTCATCGCCTGAAATGCGATGTGGCGACACGCTGGAATTCAACTCTCCACATGTTACAGCGACTGTGGCAGCACCGGCGAGCCCTGGTGCAATACGTCATGATGTATAGCCTGGGCCAACGAGATGCAGAAGTGGGGCAGATCACCCTGATGGAGTGATCTCAGATCAAGGACCTATGCACCGTTCTGCACAGTTTCGACATGGCGACGAATATGTTTAGCGCTGACAATGCCATTATCAGCATGACGATTACAGTCATTTACATGCTGGAGCACACGCTAAACACTATTCGGAGTCAGGGGGTGGGACAACAGGAAGGGGAGGAACTACAGGAGGATTCATATGCGCAAGACACAACAACATCACCAAGGTCCAGACGTTCATCATCACCAACGCGGCAGGCATGGGACCATGGGGGACAGGGATCAACAAGGGCGCATGGTAGCAGGCGAGATGTTGAGGAAGGTGCAGGAGGACATGAAGATATGGAGGACGAACTGTCCATGGACATGGAAGACTCAGCGGATGAGGGAGACCTTGGTCAAAATTCAGTTGAAAGAGGTTGGGGGGAGATGTCAGAGGAAGAAAGAACGGTTAGCACCTCTATGCCACAAACACAGCGTGGACTTGGTCCGCATGGCTGCGCAAGACACATGAGTGCCTTCTTGTTGCACTACCTCCAACATGACCCTCGGATTGTCAAAATTAGAAGTGATGATGACTACTGGCTTGCCACACTATTAGATCCCCGGGACAAGTCCAAATTTTGTGACATAATTCCACCCATAGAAAGGGACGCACGTATGCTGGAGTATCAGCATAAGCTGTTACTCGATCTTAGCTCGGCTTTTACACCAAACAACCGTGCAGGTGAAGGGAGTGATTCTCCCAGTTGTAACTTGACAAACATGGGACGGCATCGTCATCTTCAACAGTCTACCCGTACCAGTAGGACCGTATCTGGTGCTGGTAACAGCAATTTTATGGAATATTTTCATAATTTTTTTAGACCCTCCTTTGCAAGGCCACCAGAGACAACAAGTCTGACACATAGTCAACGGATGGAGAGGATGATACAGGAGTATCTCCAAATGAACATCGATGCAATGACTTTGCAAATGGAGCCTTGCTCCTTTTGGGCTTCAAATCTAGAAAAATTGACAGAGCTCTCCAGTTACGCCTTGGAGATTTTGTCGTGTGCAGCTGCCAGCGTTGTCTCTGAACGTGTCTTCTTCAGTGCTGCTGGGTGTGTGCTGACAGATAAGCGCACGCGTCTGTCCAGTGACAATGTGGACACACTGACGTTCATCAAAATGAACAAGTCATGGATCCAGAAGGAATTTACTACCCCTGTGTCATCCTGGGGAGAGTAAATGCTTGTGGATTTGGAATGTGCTTGATGCAAATCAAAACATCCTGTTTGCAACTACTAGGGCACAAGTGCTGCCACTGATGGGGTGTCTGTGTGCCCAATGTTGGGAAAAAAGGTAGACTCCGCTTGGAGTAACCCTTGCTTGATGTGTTTTTTAAAAATGATACAAGATGAACAGATCTGAAGGCAAGATGAAGGCAACATCATGTCTCCGCCTGCACTTTTCTCACAAACCTGCATTTTTCCAGGGACACCCTACTCAACACCGTCTACAGACAGCAGCCAGATCTCTTTCCCTCAGATGTGGTCAAATAAAAGGCCACTTACTGCGACCCATGACAAAGCTAAGTGGTTGACTCTATCCCTCTGTAAGCTGTTGGCTACCGAAATGCTGCCTTTACGCGTAGTGGACACACAGGATTTTACAGACCTTATGTCTGTCGCTGTGCCCCAGTACCACATGCCCAATCACCACTGCTTCTCCAAGAAAAGCATGCCCGCGCTACACCAGCATGTCGCACACAACATCACCACTTCCTTGAGAAAATCTGTGTGCGACAGGGTGCATTTCAACACAGATACTTGGACCAGTAAGCATAGACAGGGTCATTACATGTCACTGACTGGGCACTGGCAAACTATGGTGAGAGATGGAGAAGGGTCTGCTGTACAAGTCTTGCCGTCCCCACGAGTTGTTTCAATCCTTGTTCTGTATGTAGAAGTTAATACACTGCTTCTGCCTCTTCAACCTCGTGTGGGTCCTCTACCTTGGCGCAAACCCTGTGTGGTCAGGCCACCCTTCCTTGCAACTGCGCACAAGGACTACCACACACCTCCTTACTATGCTGGCAGCAGAGCTCAATGCCATCAGGCGGTCAAAGCTTTACTTTGAAATGTATGGGAAATGTGAGTCACACCGCTATTACAGAGAATAGTAGTCAGGCAGGGTCAAAACATTAATTGAGGAACAGGAACAGAATGGGACGGCCAGGACTTAATCAGAAAACAAGCAGAGTTGAAATGCGTATCGGCCAACAAGGTACATAAACAGCAAGCAGGAAAAGTAGTCAGGTAACAAGCACACAAAATCATAAAACTGAACTGGGGGTAAAATTAACCAGAGGTTCATAGCTATGTCTGGCAGTGGTCTGCAGACAGGATGGGCATAAAAAAGGGTGTGGTGTCTTCCCATTGGTTGTAGCTGAATGATGGTATTTCATCTGTGAGATACCCACCAGCTACATTCAGCCAGAGATTCTGCATCTGTCAAGGTAATGCAGCCCAGTGGGTGAGCATAACCTGCGTCCACCTGCGCCGCTGGCATCGACTACTCTCACATCATCAGCACTATTCATGAAAGGAACACGTTGTCACCTGGCAACCGGAGTACAAATTGACGGAGCGGACTACGTTGGTGACTTAACAGCCGTGTGCGGCAATGATGCAAACCTGGCTGCGGGCCATCCTCAGGGCAATGTGACACACGTGCCTTTTAGGGCTCACGTGTTGAACCGAATTCGCCAGCAATTTTTAAAACACCATCACGGCCTACATTGCCTTGTGCAGTGGGCACGCTCGCTATGTGCTCACTTCCATCGTGCGCACACAGCAGCTCAACAACTTTCATCACTCCGGAAGTCTTAGGGTCTGGCAGTTAAACGCCGTAAATGCGATGTTTCGACACGCAGGAATTGGAATCTGCACATGTTGCAGCGTGTGTGGCAGCACCGCAGAGCCCTGCTGAAATACGGTAAGACATATAGCCTGGGATAACTTGATCCAGAGGTGGTGCAGATCACGCTGCTGGAGTGGTGTCAGATCAAGGACCTATGCACCCTGCTACACAGTTTTGAAATGTCGACGAAGATGTTTAGCACTGGCAATGTCATTCTCAGCGTGACAATTCTGGTCATCTACATGATGGAGCACACTGTAATTATTATTCTGAGTCAGGTGTTGGGACAAGAGGAAGGGGAGGAAGTACAGGAGGAGTCATATGCGGAAGGGATAACAAGATCTACGAGGTCCAGATGGTCAGCGGCACCTATGCGGCATTCATGGTGAGGGAGAGGGATTAACAAGGGCGCATAGTATCAGCAAAAAGTGTTGATGAAAGTGCAGGAGCCCATGAAGAAATGGAGGACGAACTGGCGATGGGCATGGAAGACTCAGCAGATGAGTGAGAGCTTGCTCACATTTCGGTTGTGCGAGGTTGTGGGTAGAGGGCAGAGGAAGGATGCACGATTCTCACCTCTCTGCCACCAACACACCAAGGACTTGGTCCTCCTGGATGCACAAGACACATGAGCGCCTTCTTGCTGCACTACCTACATGACCCTCGGATTGTATGAATTTGAACTAATCCTGAATACTGGGTTGCCACACTGTTAGATCCCCGGTACAAGACAAAATTTGGCGAACTAATTCCTGCCATAGAAATAGACGCACGTATACAGGAGTATCTGCAGAATGTGGTACGCAATCTTAGATCTACTTGTCCACTAAACACCAGTGCTGCACAGAGTGAATCTCAACGCTTTGTCATGGATAGGAGGAAATGGTCTTTTACTTGTCCACATCGGAGGGACCGAGGGATGGCTGCTGTGCTGAGATG
Source organism: Anomaloglossus baeobatrachus (assembly GCF_048569485.1). Taxonomy (NCBI): domain Eukaryota; kingdom Metazoa; phylum Chordata; class Amphibia; order Anura; family Aromobatidae; genus Anomaloglossus; species Anomaloglossus baeobatrachus. The sequence continues at coordinate 163,755,350 of NC_134353.1, forward strand.
GCGTTGAGTACGGTGTCCCTGCACAGTTGCACTTTTGGTCATATCCCAAAATGAGTTGAAAAAGGACAGATGCTGTTGGAAAGGGGAACAGGTGTGTTGGAAAGGGGAAAAAAGTTTTGGTCCGTGGATTTGGTGGTTAAGCAACTGTAACATTTGCTGAAGAAACAACATCTGTTACAGTGGGACTGGCAGATTTGGATAAAGTGGTATATAATCTGTGACCGCTATATAACGAAAATTAATAAGAAAAGAAAGAGAAAGGTATATATCCCCATCAGCAGTCAGTGTCCACCGTGCTCCCAGTTGGAAAAGGAGAGGTTGGCAACTTGAAGGTTTGGTGGAGGATACAGAGCTGTGTGGCTATGAAACTAATAGTAGCCTGAACCGAGTTAGACGCCATTCGGATCTGGAGACTGTGAGCCCTGTTAGCGTCACAGGGTCCACATGCCCACCCAGCCCAGGAACTCCCTGTTAACAACACAGGGGCCATTGAGTACGCTGACCGTGTGCGTAGGGGCCACACCTGTGGACAGCAGGCGCATCAGCAGCAGCAGGCCTGTTAATGCCACTGGGCTGCACAAGCAGGACTGTTAGGACAGGAGCTGGTCTTAACCGTTCTGCGTTACCAACTGTGGTGGTGGCCTGCATCCACCACCCGATCCCTGCCTACCTCTGGCCTAAAGCCGCAATGGGTTCAACACATGGAGGTGTGCTCTTTCGGAGCATAATAGAAGACTGCGCACCTCCTTGTTGGCTCCAGCCCCTTTTATAACCTGGGTCCGCCCCAAACCAGGGTGAACCACAATGCACCTCCTGGAGACAAAAGTAGAGTGACACGTCATGAGTGGCATAACTAGCGTCCTATTTGGAAACGCAACTTCAATGATGACCTCATGGCTGCCATGACCCAAACACCTCACCAGTCATCGTCTGAGCATCAATAATGCGGTGACAAGTCATAGGTGTGGGCCTCTGCAAGCCATTTGGGAGGACACCTGATGCCCTGTGGTCTATATGGGACCCCCACATCAGGGCCAGGGCCAAAGAGTTCATTACCGGACCTAGTCTCTGATACAGGAAGTGCCTGAGCATGCTCAGTAGCATGAAATACAGTCTCTGAAAAAAGACTATCAGCTTTAGCATGGTGTCTATGCCCAAAACAGGACTTAGACCCGGCACGGAATGCAAGCACCTGTGCAAAGAGGCTTTTCACACTTAGTGTGGGAGCATGCGCTGTATCCCGAAATGAAAACTTAGCGTCAGGAATGGCACAGTCAGGCTGAGCATACTCACTAGGCGAAACACTGTAATTATGCTGCAGCTGGGGTACATCGGCACACGCATGCGCACTAGCTGCCTCTCCACACTTAGACGTGGAGGGGAAATTTGTCTTGGAGATGCTGTCTATGAACAGAAGGAAAAGCTAAAGGAAGCCTGACTTTCTATCCCTCCGAATTATGAAATGCAGCAATGAATTCCATGAGTTTGCTATAACATTAGCGTAGCAAAATGTGCATGAGGGTGTGATGTAGAGGTGCTAGAAATAGCTTGTCACCAGTGGGGCACTAATGGAATACAACAGCCAGTTCTATGATGCCACAAAATGGCAGTATTTTGTGCTATCATTATAGCTTATTAAAAACAGAGCACGAGGTTGTCATGCAGAGGTGCTGCACATAGATTTGCAGTAGTGTGAATTGACAAAAGTACAATAGCCACGTTTAGGATACAACTAGGTACAGTGAGTGTTTGCTAGTAAAATTGCTTAGTTTAAAAAAGTTGTAGTGTGCAATGCAGGCAGACGTGCTCTGCAAATGTCTTTGCACTAGTGGGACTATAGCAAAGTCCAATAGCCACGTATAGGATGCCACTAGGTACACTGAGTGTGTGCTAGTATAATGGCTTCGTTATAATTTGTTGGAGTGTGCAACGCAGGCAGATGCGCTCTGCAAATGTCTTGGCACTAGTGGGACTATAGCAAAGTCCAATAGCCACGTATAGGATGCCACTAGGTACACTGTGTGTTTGGTAGTATAATGGATGAGTTTAAAAAAGATAGAGTGTGCAATGCAGGCAGACGTGCTGCAAATAACGTTCCAATACTGTGAATTGACAAAAGTACAATAGCCACGTTTAGGATACAACTAGGTACAGTGAGTGTTTGCTAGTATAATGGCTTCGTTATAATTAGTTGGAGTGTGCAACGCAGGCAGATGCGCTCTGCAAATGTCTTGGCACTAGTGGGACTATAGCAAAGTCCAATAGCCACGTATAGGATGCCACTAGGTACACTGACTGTTTGGTAGTATAATGGCTGAGTTTAAAAAAGTTAGAGTGTGCAATGCAGGCAGACGTGCTGCAAATAACGTTCCAATACTATGAATTGACAAAAGTACAATAGCCACGTTTAGGATGCCACTAGGTACACTGACTGTTTGCTAGTATAATGGCTGAGTTTAAAAAAGTTAGAGTGTGCAATGCAGGCAGACGTGCTGCAAATAACGTTCCAATACTGTGAATTGACAAAAGTACAATAGCCACGTTTAGGATGCCACTAGGTACACTGACTGTTTGCTAGTATAATGGCTGAGTTTAAAAAAGTTAGAGTGTGCAATGCAGGCAGACGTGCTGCAAATAACGTTCCAATACTGTGAATTGACAAAAGTACAATAGCCACGTTTAGGATGCCACTAGGTACACTGACTGTTTGCTAGTATAATGGCTGAGTTTAAAAAAGTTAGAGTGTGCAATGCAGGCAGACGTGCTGCAAATAACGTTCCAATACTGTGAATTGACAAAAGTACAATAGCCACGTTTAGGATGCCACTAGGTACACTGACTGTTTGGTAGTATAATGGCTGAGTTTAAAAAAGTTAGAGTGTGCAATGCAGGCAGACGTGCTGCAAATAACGTTCCAATACTGTGAATTGACAAAAGTACAATAGCCACGTTTAGGATGCCACTAGGTACACTGACTGTTTGGTAGTATAATGGCTGAGTTTAAAAAAGTTAGAGTGTGCAATGCAGGCAGACGTGCTGCAAATAACGTTCCAATACTGTGAATTGACAAAAGTACAATAGCCACGTTTAGGATACAACTAGGTACAGTGAGTGTTTGCTAGTATAATGGCTGAGTTTAAAAAAGTTAGAGTGTGCAATGCAGGCAGACGTGCTGCAAATAACGTTCCAATACTGTGAATTGACAAAAGTACAATAGCCACGTTTAGGATACAACTAGGTACAGTGAGTGTTTGCTAGTATAATGGCTGAGTTTAAAAAAGTTAGAGTGTGCAATGCAGGCAGACGTGCTGCAAATAACGTTCCAATACTGTGAATTGACAAAAGTACAATAGCCACGTTTAGGATGCCACTAGGTACACTGACTGTTTGCTAGTATAATGGCTGAGTTTAAAAAAGTTAGAGTGTGCAATGCAGGCAGACGTGCTGCAAATAACGTTCCAATACTGTGAATTGACAAAAGTACAATAGCCACGTTTAGGATGCCACTAGGTACACTGACTGTTTGCTAGTATAATGGCTGAGTTTAAAAAAGTTAGAGTGTGCAATGCAGGCAGACGTGCTGCAAATAACATTCCAATACTGTGAATTGACAAAAGTACAATAGCCACGTTTAGGATGCCACTAGGTACACTGACTGTTTGCTAGTATAATGGCTGAGTTTAAAAAAGTTAGAGTGTGCAATGCAGGCAGACGTGCTGCAAATAACGTTCCAATACTGTGAATTGACAAAAGTACAATAGCCACGTTTAGGATGCCACTAGGTACACTGACTGTTTGCTAGTATAATGGCTGAGTTTAAAAAAGTTAGAGTGTGCAATGCAGGCAGACGTGCTGCAAATAACGTTCCAATACTGTGAATTGACAAAAGTACAATAGCCACGTTTAGGATGCCACTAGGTACACTGACTGTTTGGTAGTATAATGGCTGAGTTTAAAAAAGTTAGAGTGTGCAATGCAGGCAGACGTGCTGCAAATAACGTTCCAATACTGTGAATTGACAAAAGTACAATAGCCACGTGTCACGCTCCCCGGGTCCTCACCCCCGTTCCCCGGCTCACCTGCCACGCTCTCCGCTCCCCAGTCACCGGATTCCGTCCGTCCCAGGGCTCCGGGCCCCCGATCCCGGCGCCCGACAGCTTCCCTGGACCTGGCCGGCTCCCCTGCGTCCTCCTCGCAGCCTCCTTCCCTGGCTTCTGGCACCCGGGCGGCGCGCATGCGCATTAGGGCGCGCGCGCGGTCACTGACCCTTTCTTAAAGGGCCAGCGTCCATTAACAGGAAATGAGGTTGCACAGGTACAGGGTATATAGGGGGTCATTGTCCAAGGGGGCGGGGCCTGATCTTCGTGTTCCCTGAGCTAGGAGTCAGGTCTCTTGGTGTTTATGTGCCTGTACTCACCTATCTGTCTTTGTAGAGCCGTACCTGCCTCGCCATCCAGTCTGCCGTGTCCTGATCCCCGCACGCTGTCCGTCTGCCATCTGACAGTCCGTACCATCCCGGATCCCTGCGGTGACCCGTCATCTTGCTCCAGAGGTTCCGGACCCCGCCTGATATCACCTCGGCCTCCGAACCTGAGCTACGTCACCAAGACCACCTTCTGTGACTCCGTGGTCCCTGGGACTCCTCCGCTGCCTTCTCTTGCACGGACTGTTCTACTGCCCATCAGTGCTTCAGCTGCCGGACTCCCTACCACCATCTCAGAGAGTTCGGTCCAGTGGATCCACCTCCTGGGTCTGCCCGACCGCCCGGCCGTGACAGTAAGATCAGGCCATGGATCCCGCTGCAGCACTAATGGCTCTGCAAGAGGAACTCCAACGCCAGCGTGAAGTCCAGACCCGCATGCTGCAATTCATGACCTCCGTGGACACCCGCCTGTACACATTACAAGCATCAATGACGCCTGCGGCACCCAGGTCCCCCGCCAGGCAAGCCATGGCCCCCGCACCAGTGGCAACCTCGTCAGATGCTTCCCGACTCCGTTTGGCGTCACCTCCTCGTTATGCTGGAGATCCCAAGACCTGCAGGGGCTTCATAAATCAATGTTCCCTTCATTTCACGCAGCTGCCACATCTGTTCGCCTCCGACCAAGCCAAGGTCGCCTTTATAATGTCCCACCTAGAGGGCGAGGCGCTGGCGTGGATGAACCCCTTGTGGGAGAAGGAGGACCCCATGACCAAGGATCTTCAACAGTTCCTGCAGGCATTCCGCAGCACCTTTGACGAGCCGGGACGCGCTTCTGCCTCTGCTTCATCACTCCTCCGCCTACGTCAAGGAACACTGACGGTGGGCCAATACGCCATCCGTTTTCGCACGTTGGCTTCAGAACTCGGGTGGAATAATGAGGCCCTAACAGCCGCCTTCTGGGAGGGACTCTCGAGTCGCATCAAGGATGAGTTGGCGGGTCGGGACGTGCCCTCCACCCTAGATGCCCTGATTGCCCTAGCAACTCGTGTGGACATACGTTTTCAGGAGCGCTCCAAAGAGCTATCTCGTGAGAGACGCCCGTTACGGCATTCATCTCCTCCTCAGAAGCCCTCCGTACCTCAGTCATCAACAGCTGGGAGTCCCGTCCACGAGCCCATGCAGATTGACCGAGTGCGTCAGTCTGCACAACGTAGAGCAGAGCGGCTTGCCCAGGGTCTCTGCTTTTACTGCGGTGAGGGCACACACCTCCTCCGTTCCTGTCCGGAAAGGCCGGGAAACTCCAAAGCCTAGGGTTGGTAGGAGAGGCCACCCTAGGTGCTGGGACTCTCTCTGATCCGGTCACATGGACCGTGCAAGTGACAACGGGAGAGACGCGGTTCACGGCTGAGGCCTATCTTGATTCCGGGGCAGCAGGCAATTTCATCCAGCAAGCCACCGTGGACAAATACCAGGTGCCTGTTATCCCACTCAACAAGCCCCTGGTGATTGCCTCTGTGGATGGGAGACCCCTTTCTGACACCATCTCCTGGACCACCAGGCCGGTTGAACTGCGCATCGGTGCTCTTCACACCGAGAACATCGCCTTCTACGTCCTTCCGCACATATCCCATCAGATCCTGCTGGGCCTTCCATGGTTACGGACTCACGAACCATCAGTCAGCTGGGGCACTGGCGAAATCACCCGCTGGGGTGCTTCGTGTCATGAGAGATGCCTAAAATCCACACAACCCATCCGATGACCTCCGGTTCCTGAGAACCTACCGGGGCTGCCCTCGGCTTATTGGTCCTTTGCTGATGTCTTTGATAAAAAAGAATCCGAGGTACTGCCGCCACATCGCCCCTACGATTGTGCCATCGACCTGCTCCCTGGAACAACGCCACCACGAGGACGGATATATCCTTTATCTCCAGCCGAAACACGGGCTATGTCGACTTACATCTCAGAGAGCCTGGCTAGGGGATTCATTCGGAGATCCTCCTCTCCTGCTGGAGCAGGTTTCTTCTTTGTCAAGAAAAAAGAGGGCGATTTACGTCCCTGCATCGACTACCGGGGTCTGAATCAGATCACTGTTAAGAACAAGTACCCTCTGCCGCTCATCCCCGAATTGTTTGACCGGCTTAGAGGAGCTCGTCTGTTCACCAAGCTGGATCTTCGGGGTGCTTACAATCTGGTGCGCATCCGCTCTGGTGACGAATGGAAGACCGCGTTTAATACGCGCGATGGACATTATGAGTACTGCGTGATGCCCTTCGGCCTGTGTAACGCCCCTGCCGTCTTCCAAGAACTGGTGAACGACGTGTTCCGAGACCTCCTCTACACCTGTGTGGTAGTATATCTAGATGACATCCTTGTCTTCTCTCCGGACCTCCCAACCCACAGAGAGCACGTACAGCTGGTTCTACGACGACTAAGAGAGAACCGTCTGTACGCAAAGTATGAGAAGTGTGTCTTTGAGCAGTCTTCTCTCCCCTTTCTGGGGTACATCATCTCTGAGACTGGACTGCAGATGGATCCCAAGAAGGTCTCCGCCATTCTCAACTGGCCTCCCCCTTCTGGACTGAAGGCAATCCAACGCTTCCTGGGATTCGCCAACTACTACCGCCAATTCGTCCCTCACTTCTCTGCTCTGACTGCTCCACTTTCCGCTTTGACTAAGAAAGAGGCAAATCCAAAGGACTGGTCGCCTGCGGCCGACGCCGCGTTTGGCTCTTTGAAGCGGGCTTTTGCTTCCTCGCCTGTACTTCACCGTCCGGAGTTGAACCGCCAGTTCACCTTGGAGGTGGATGCCTCCTCCTCAGGAGCCGGAGCAGTGCTCATGCAGAAGTCCTCCTCCGGGAAGATGGTGACTTGCGGATTCTTCTCCAAGGGCTTCTCAGCGCCTGAACGCAACTATACCATCGGGGACCGAGAGCTCTTGGCAGTCAAACTGGCACTGGAGGAATGGCGCTACCTCCTGGAAGGTGCAGTGTATCCCGTGATCATCTACACGGACCACAAGAACCTAGAATACCTGCGGTCCGCTCAGCGACTGAACCCACGGCAAGCCAGGTGGTCCTTATTCTTTGCCAGGTTCGACTTTCAGCTTCACTTCCGACCCGCGGACAAGAATGTACGCGCTGATGCCTTGTCCAGGTCTTTCATGCCCATGGAGCAGGAGGAAGAGACTACCCAACCCATCATCTGTCCTAGCAACATCATTCCGGTGGCCCCTGTTACCCTAGCCCAGATACCGCCCGGGAAGACCTATGTCTCCGATACCGACAGGCAAAAAGTGTTACACTGGGGTCATGCCTCAAAAACAGCCGGGCATGCTGGTCAGAAGAGAACATGGGGTGCGATTGTACGCCATTACTGGTGGCCATCCCTTCGCACGGACGTCGCTGCTTTTGTCTCTGCCTGCTCCTCCTGTGCCAGGAACAAGACGCCCAAACACTTGCCCCATGGCCGTCTTCTGCCTTTACCGATACCCTCAGTCCCGTGGCAACACATAGCAATGGACTTTATTACGGACTTGCCATTATCCTCCGGGCACACAGTCATATGGGTCGTGGTTGATCGATTCTCCAAAATGGCCCACTTCGTTCCTATGGCCGGACTGCCCTCTGCTCAGGAACTCGCGGAAGCCTATATACATCACATCTTCCGCTTGCATGGCTTTCCATCCCACATAGTGTCCGACAGAGGAACTCAGTTCACCTCCCGCTTCTGGAGGGCTCTATGCAAACATCTGGGAGTGACTCTGGACTTTTCTTCTTCTTACCATCCTCAGTCTAACGGCCAAGTGGAGAGGGTCAATCAAATCGTGACCTCATACCTACGTCACTATGTCAACGCCCATCACGACGACTGGTCCTCGCTTCTGCCTTGGGCTGAATTCTCCCATAACCACCACGTCAGTGAGTCATCCTCCGAATCTCCCTTCCATGTTGTTTATGGACTCCAGCCCGCCGTCCCATTGCCTATATCCCCTTCATCGGATGTTCCGGCTGCTGATACTGCAGTTCGTGACTTTGCTACCATTTGGGACTCTGTCAAAGCGTCCCTTGGGCGCGCTTCCCAGCGGATGAAGAAACACGCTGACAAGAGACGTCTGGATCCTCCGTGTTTCTCTCCTGGTGACCTGGTCTGGCTTGCTTCCCAGTACATCCGATTGAAGATACCTTCCTACAAGCTGGGTCCTCGCTACATCGGGCCGTTTAAGGTCCTCAGCAAGATCAATGAGGTATCCTACAAGCTACAGCTCCCGGCCACGATGAGGATACCCAACTCCTTCCACGTCTCTCTGCTCAAGCCGGTTGTCCTTGGTCCCTTCTCCGCTGCTGCCAGTCCGGCCCCTCCTCCTATTGCCGATGATGACATCTATGCGGTAAGGGATATCGTGGCCATGAAGACCGTACGAGGTCGACAGTTCTTCCTGGTGGACTGGGAAGGGTATGGTCCTGAGGATAGGTCTTGGGAGCCCAGGGAGAACGTGGGCACTCCTCTTATCCGTGCCTTCATGTCCCGGTTGCGGGGAGGGGGGCGTGGGGGGGGGGGTACTGTCACGCTCCCCGGGTCCTCACCCCCGTTCCCCGGCTCACCTGCCACGCTCTCCGCTCCCCAGTCACCGGATTCCGTCCGTCCCAGGGCTCCGGGCCCCCGATCCCGGCGCCCGACAGCTTCCCTGGACCTGGCCGGCTCCCCTGCGTCCTCCTCGCAGCCTCCTTCCCTGGCTTCTGGCACCCGGGCGGCGCGCATGCGCATTAGGGCGCGCGCGCGGTCACTGACCCTTTCTTAAAGGGCCAGCGTCCATTAACAGGAAATGAGGTTGCACAGGTACAGGGTATATAGGGGGTCATTGTCCAAGGGGGCGGGGCCTGATCTTCGTGTTCCCTGAGCTAGGAGTCAGGTCTCTTGGTGTTTATGTGCCTGTACTCACCTATCTGTCTTTGTAGAGCCGTACCTGCCTCGCCATCCAGTCTGCCGTGTCCTGATCCCCGCACGCTGTCCGTCTGCCATCTGACAGTCCGTACCATCCCGGATCCCTGCGGTGACCCGTCATCTTGCTCCAGAGGTTCCGGACCCCGCCTGATATCACCTCGGCCTCCGAACCTGAGCTACGTCACCAAGACCACCTTCTGTGACTCCGTGGTCCCTGGGACTCCTCCGCTGCCTTCTCTTGCACGGACTGTTCTACTGCCCATCAGTGCTTCAGCTGCCGGACTCCCTACCACCATCTCAGAGAGTTCGGTCCAGTGGATCCACCTCCTGGGTCTGCCCGACCGCCCGGCCGTGACACCACGTTTAGGATGCCACTAGGTACACTGACTGTTTGGTAGTATAATGGCTGAGTTTAAAAAAGTTAGAGTGTGCAATGCAGGCAGACGTGCTGCAAATAACGTTCCAATACTGTGAATTGACAAAAGTACAATAGCCACGTTTAGGATACAACTAGGTACAGTGAGTGTTTGCTAGTATAATGGCTGAGTTTAAAAAAGTTAGAGTGTGCAATGCAGGCAGACGTGCTGCAAATAACGTTCCAATACTGTGAATTGACAAAAGTACAATAGCCACGTTTAGGATACAACTAGGTACAGTGAGTGTTTGCTAGTATAATGGCTGAGTTTAAAAAAGTTAGAGTGTGCAATGCAGGCAGACGTGCTGCAAATAACGTTCCAATACTGTGAATTGACAAAAGTACAATAGCCACGTTTAGGATGCCACTAGGTACACTGACTGTTTGCTAGTATAATGGCTGAGTTTAAAAAAGTTAGAGTGTGCAATGCAGGCAGACGTGCTGCAAATAACGTTCCAATACTGTGAATTGACAAAAGTACAATAGCCACGTTTAGGATGCCACTAGGTACACTGACTGTTTGCTAGTATAATGGCTGAGTTTAAAAAAGTTAGAGTGTGCAATGCAGGCAGACGTGCTGCAAATAACGTTCCAATACTGTGAATTGACAAAAGTACAATAGCCACGTTTAGGATGCCACTAGGTACACTGACTGTTTGGTAGTATAATGGCTGAGTTTAAAAAAGTTAGAGTGTGCAATGCAGGCAGACGTGCTGCAAATAACGTTCCAATACTGTGAATTGACAAAAGTACAATAGCCACGTTTAGGATGCCACTAGGTACACTGACTGTTTGGTAGTATAATGGCTGAGTTTAAAAAAGTTAGAGTGTGCAATGCAGGCAGACGTGCTGCAAATAACGTTCCAATACTGTGAATTGACAAAAGTACAATAGCCACGTTTAGGATACAACTAGGTACAGTGAGTGTTTGCTAGTATAATGGCTGAGTTTAAAAAAGTTAGAGTGTGCAATGCAGGCAGACGTGCTGCAAATAACGTTCCAATACTGTGAATTGACAAAAGTACAATAGCCACGTTTAGGATACAACTAGGTACAGTGAGTGTTTGCTAGTATAATGGCTGAGTTTAAAAAAGTTAGAGTGTGCAATGCAGGCAGACGTGCTGCAAATAACGTTCCAATACTGTGAATTGACAAAAGTACAATAGCCACGTTTAGGATGCCACTAGGTACACTGACTGTTTGCTAGTATAATGGCTGAGTTTAAAAAAGTTAGAGTGTGCAATGCAGGCAGACGTGCTGCAAATAACGTTCCAATACTGTGAATTGACAAAAGTACAATAGCCACGTTTAGGATGCCACTAGGTACACTGACTGTTTGCTAGTATAATGGCTGAGTTTAAAAAACTTGGAGTGTGCAATGCAGGCAGATGTGCTCTGCAAATGTCTTGGCACTAGTGGGACTATAGCAAAGTCCAATAGCCACGTATAGGATGCCACTAGGTACACTGAGTGTGTGCTAGTATAATGGCTTCGTTATAATTAGTTGGAGTGTGCAACGCAGGCAGATGCGCTCTGCAAATGTCTTGGCACTAGTGGGACTATAGCAAAGTCCAATAGCCACGTATAGGATGCCACTAGGTACACTGAGTGTTTGCTAGTATAATGGCTTCGTTATAATTAGTTGGAGTGTGCAACGCAGGCAGATGCGCTCTGCAAATGTCTTGGCCCTAGTGGGACTATAGCAAAGTCCAATAGCCACGTAAAGGATGCCACTAGGTACACTGAGTGTTTGCTAGTATAATGGCTTAGTTATAATGAGTTGGAGTGTGCAACGCAGGCAGATGCGCTCTGCAAATGTCTTGGCACTAGTGGGACTATAGCAAAGTCCAATAGCCACGTATAGGATGCCACTAGGTACACTGAGTGTTTGCTAGTATAATGGCTTAGTTATAATGAGTTGGAGTGTGCAACGCAGGCAGATGCGCTCTGCAAATGTCTTGGCACTAGTGGGACTATAGCAAAGTCCAATAGCCACGTATAGGATGCCACTAGGTACACTGAGTGTTTGCTAGTATAATGGCTTCGTTTTAATTTGTTGGAGTGTGCAACGCAGGCAGATGCGCTCTGCAAATGTCTTGGCACTAGTGGGACTATAGCAAAGTCCAATAGCCACGTATAGGATGCCACTAGGTACACTGAGTGTTTGCTAGTATAATGGCTTCGTTATAATTAGTTGGAGTGTGCAACACAGGCAGATGCGCTCTGCAAATGTCTTGGCACTAGTGGGACTATAGCAAAGTCCAATAGCCACGTATAGGATGCCACTAGGTACACTGAGTGTTTGCTAGTATAATGGCTTCGTTATAATTTGTTGGAGTGTGCAACGCAGGCAGATGCGCTCTGCAAATGTCTTGGCACTAGTGGGACTATAGCAAAGTCCAATAGCCACGTATAGGATGCCACTAGGTACACTGAGTGTTTGCTAGTATAATGGCTTCGTTATAATTAGTTGGAGTGTGCAACGCAGGCAGATGCGCTCTGCAAATGTCTTGGCACTAGTGGGACTATAGCAAAGTCCAATAGCCACGTATAGGATGCCACTAGGTACACTGAGTGTTTGCTAGTATAATGGCTGAGTTTAAAAAACTTGGAGTGTGCAATGCAGGCAGATGTGCTCTGCTAATGTCTTTGCACTAGTGGGACTATAGCAAAGTCCAATAGCCACGTATAGGATGCCACTAGGTACACTGAGTGTTTGCTAGTATAATTGCTTAGTTTAAAAAAGTTGGAGTGTGCAATGCAGGCAGATGTGCTCTGCAAATGTCTTTGCACTAGTGGGACTATAGCAAAGTCCAATAGCCACGTATAGGATGCCACTAGGTACACTGAGTGTGTGCTAGTATAATGGCTTCGTTATAATTAGTTGGAGTGTGCAACGCAGGCAGATGCGCTCTGCAAATGTCTTGGCACTAGTGGGACTATAGCAAAGTCCAATAGCCACGTATAGGATGCCACTAGGTACACTGAGTGTTTGCTAGTATAATGGCTTCGTTATAATTTGTTGGAGTGTGCAACGCAGGCAGATGCGCTCTGCAAATGTCTTGGCACAAGTGGGACTACAGCAAAGTCCAATAGCCACGTATAGGATGCCACTAGGTACACTGAGTGTTTGCTAGTATAATGGCTTCGTTATAATTAGTTGGAGTGTGCAACGCAGGCAGATGCGCTCTGCAAATGTCTTGGCCCTAGTGGGACTATAGCAAAGTCCAATAGCCACGTATAGGATGCCACTAGGTACACTGTGTGTTTGCTAGTATAATGGCTGAGTTTAAAAAACTTGGAGTGTGCAATGCAGGCAGATGTGCTCTGCTAATGTCTTTGCACTAGTGGGACTATAGCAAAGTCCAATAGCCACGTATAGGATGCCACTAGGTACACTGAGTGTGTGCTAGTATAATGGCTTAGTTATAATTCGTTGGAGTGTGCAACGCAGGCAGACGTGCTGCAAATGTCTTGGCACTAGTGGGACTATAGCAAAGTCCAATAGCCACGTATAGGATGCCACTAGGTACACTGAGTGTTTGCTAGTATAATGGCTTCGTTATAATTTGTTGGAGTGTGCAACGCAGGCAGATGCGCTCTGCAAATGTCTTGGCCCTAGTGGGACTATAGCAAAGTCCAATAGCCACGTATAGGATGCCACTAGGTACACTGAGTGTTTGCTAGTATAATGGCTGAGTTTAAAAAACTTGGAGTGTGCAATGCAGGCAGATGTGCTCTGCTAATGTCTTTGCACTAGTGGGACTATAGCAAAGTCCAATAGCCACGTATAGGATGCCACTAGGTACACTGAGTGTTTGCTAGTAAAATTGCTTAGTTTAAAAAACTTGGAGTGTGCAATGCAGGCAGATGTGCTCTGCAAATGTCTTTGCACTAGTGGGACTATAGCAAAGTCCAATAGCCACAGATAGGATGCCACTAGGTACACTGAGTGTTTGCTAGTATAATGGCTTACTTAGAATGAGTTGGAGTGTGCAGAGGACAAGAGGGTACAGTGGCAGGATTGTGGTGCTCTGGGTAGAGGAATGGAAGCCTGCCTTTCTATTCCCTCCTAATGGTGAAATGCAGGGAGGAAATCCCTGACCTGGGCTACACAGACGCTGTTGCTGTTTGCAGGACCTGTCACCTATGGCTCTCTGACCCTGCCGGTACGAGCCCTTAAAAGGACTGCTAGAATGTGCTCTCCCTAAGCTGTCTAACGCTGTGTATGCAGCGCATACAGCTGTATCGGCGATAGGACAAAGGACGGAACTGCGACAGTGATGTCTGACACCAAAGACGCAGAAGGCAGATAATGGCGATCGTGAAGAAAATGTCCGGTTTTATAATGCAGGGACATGTGACATGCAGATCCTATCACACATGCCGTTGCTTCTCTGCCTCAAAGTCCACTTAGGTGTGTGTGTGTCTGTGATTGGCTGACATGCTGGCCAGCCCCACAAGACGCGCGCGCTTAGGGAAGGAAGACAAGAAAAAAAAAAAAAAAAATGGCGATCGCCATTATAGAAACAGCAGTGATCTGAAGGCGCTGTTCACGCACACTATACACTGAAATGTGATAATAGTTTGATTCACAGAGTGACTTACACTATTACAGCAGAAACCAAGCTAAGATTTAGCTGTTTTTTGGCTGCTAGAACCGTTCTCGAACGTTTCTAGAACTATCGAGCTTTTGCAAAAAGCTCGAGTTCTAGTTCGATCTAGAACATGCCCCAAAATCACTCGAGCCTAGAACTGGAGAACCACGAACCACGAACCGCGCTCAACTCTAATCAACACTAACAATAGCATTATTATGATGTCCTTGACATTGTGCACTCAAAAGCTCCCTTCAGCCACCTGAAATGCAATTCAGGGAACTAATGGGTTACCATGGCCATCTGGGTCTGGCTAAAGGTGCAAATAACTATCATGTTAGATCTATGATAAGACTCAGCCAGAGGCTGGCCTTCATAGGAGAGCAGTCATTGTGCTATATTCTGCAGTACTGTAGTATTGCAGTATATAGTATAAGCAAAATAAGTAAAAAGAAAATGTTTTAAAAAATCTAATTTGGTATTGCTGTAATCATACTGTCAGAAGAATAATGATGGCAGGTCAATTTCATGATATAATCAATCCTGTATAAAAAAAAAATTAAAAAAAAAAAACAAAACACAAACAATGGTAGAATTGCATCTTTTTCGCAATTTCATCCCCTTGTATTGTTTTTCTGAACATCCTATGATAAAATTAATGGTTCCATTCAAAGGTACAACTTGTCAAACAAAAAAATAATGTAGACTGAAAATTCTGAAAAACTGAAAAAAGATATGGCGCTTGGAACACAAGAAGGAAAAAAAATGAAAGCACAAAAAGGTAATAAAAAATGTTTGTATCTCTAAAAGGTTAAATAGGATCTTCATATTTTTCCATTAATATGTTTTGATCATCAGGGATTGCAATTTTTCAAAATAATGGACTTTTTTTATGCATATTAAATGTTACTGTAGCCTAAATCTCACATACAGCACAGCTCCATGGTCTACTGGGATCCTACTGATATATAGAATGAGCACAATACCAACAGGGAATTTCAGATGTATGAATTTTCAGTATTATATCATAAACCAAAAAAATTTGAAATCAGCTAGAAATCCCACTGGGAACATGTTTTGCTCTAATGATGTTTTGTTGTATCTTATAAAAGGCATGTTCCCGTGACACGCTCGTTAGCTTTACAAAATGTCACTTTTCTAAGATGCCAGAAGTTCCAATTAGTTGTTCTAAATATAGTCAAGAAATTTGGTGCATGGAAACAATATAGGCAGACAGTAGGGGTCATAGTTATAAAGCTTCAAGAGATTTAGGCACATTTTAGTATCTACTGCATTAGGGACAGGAAAGAACAGCTTGATTGGCAGCACAGGAGTTTGAAGATTATGAATTATTTACTCTGCATGTGATCATTACATTTGTAACCACAAATGTTTCAAACAACCTGTATCCAGAAATAACTGCTGAGAAGAAAGGAAGAAAAAAGTCAGAATTTCTCCCAATAATATCTATCTATCTATCTATCTATCTATCTATCTATCCATCCATCCATGTAGACATTTATAGAGGCTAGGTTCACACACTGCGTTTTTTTGACGCTGCGTTTTTGTGTGTTTTTTGTGGCAAAAAACGCACAAAAACGCACCCACGTCTAAAAAACGCGGCAAAAACGCACACGTTTTTTCCGCAATTTGGTGCGTTTATTGCTGCGTTTTGCTGCATTTATGCATTTTTTTTTATCAGTGAACAATGCCATTAAAGATTGTTGAAAAAAAAAAAAAAGGTCTTATGTCATTTCCTTCTTCAATATGTTCTTCATTCTCCACTAGTGTATGCAAGTGAGCAGACAGCTGCAGAACTACAAGGCTCAGCATACTCCATCCAATAGTGTATGCAGGAGAGCAGACAGTAGCTGCAGAACTACAAGGCTCAGCATCCTCCATCCAGGACTGTATGCAGGAGGGAGAGGCAGGGGGAGCGGAACTAGAAGGCTCAACATACTACATCCAATAGTGTATGCAGGAGAGAAGACAGCAGCTGCAGAACTACAAGGCTCAGCATCCTCCATCCAGGACTGTATGCAGGAGTTTTTTGCCCCCCAAAAAAATGACGTGGGCTTCGCCATATTTTTGTATGCTAGCCAGGTACAGCAGGCAGGTACGGGCTGCCCCCAACCCCCAGCTGCCTATTTGCACCCGGCTGGGAACCCAAAATATAGGGAAGCGCTTTTTTTTTTATTTCATGAATTTCATGAAATAATTAAAAAAAATGATGTGGGCTTCGCCCAATTTTTGAGTTTAACCAGGTACAACTAGGCAGCTGGGGATTGTAATCCACAGTGCAGGGTGCCCATGTTTTCTGGGCACCCCCGCTGCGAATTGCAGTCCACAGCCACCCCAGAAAATGGCGCTTTCATAGAAGCGCCATCTTCTGGCGCTGTATCCAACTCTTCCAGCTGCCCTGGTGACGGGTGGCTTGCTGGGTAATAATGTGGTTAGGGCTAGCTGTATGTTATCAGCTGGCCCTAAGCCCGAAATTCATGGTGTCATGCCAATATTAGGCATGGCCACCATGAATTTCTAGTAAAGATAAAAAAAACACACAGAAAAATATTTTTATTAGAAATAAAATACAACACAATTAGTGACTCCATCTTTATTGAAATAAAGAACCCCCCTCCACAGTAATCCTGGGTCAAGGGTCCCGCGTCGTCCAATTCGGATCCAACATCATCTGATCGGTTTGCTGGAAGGCAAAGCGATCAGATGATGTGTCAGGATCAAGGATGTGAATCACATCACACAGCAGCTGATTGTATAAAATCCGTTTATACAATCAGCTAATGCATCAGTGCAAAAAAAAAAAAAAATACTCACTTATGTGCTGATTACTGGCAGCTCCTGGAGCGGAGTTTGATCCCGTCCGATCGCTGCAGGAGCTGCCGGTAATCAGGGATGAAGTCTCCTGACGGCATCCGCTGACAGGCCGAGCGCCGGCGTCACCACGAGAGTTACGATCAGCTGACGTGTCAGGTGACCGCATCAAGTGACCAGCGCCAGGTCCTGCAGATATCGGAAGTCTGCACACAGCTGGAGCGGCGGTACCGGGAGAGGAGCTGGGAGCGGACATAGCACCGGGAGTCTGCAGACAGGTGAGCATGACATTTTTTTTTCTACCGTTCACTTTTGTTTTCGCAGCTGCCTTCACCTCCCGCCCAGACATGGCGTCGCACGGGAGCTGACATGCACAGGACTGGAAGTGGACGCAGCGGTGGTGGTACCGGGAGGATTCACGCTACTGTATTTACTGACAGAAGGAATCCTCTTCCTGTACATGTCACTTTACTACCCATCCCTTGCGTTTATAGCTGCGTTTTTAGTAATAAGAACGCACTAAAACGCAGCTATATTTGCAATTTGCTGTTTTCATTGCGTTTTTGAACATCTCATTTAACTCAATGGGTGGAAAACGCAGAAAAAATGCAAAAATAATTGACATGCTGCGTTTTTGTGGGCACCACAAAAACGCAGCTAAAAAAAACGCTGTGTGCAGACAGCAAAAATTAAAACTCATAGACTTTGCTGGGGAAGCAAAGTCATGCAGTTTTCTGAGCAAAAACGCAACCGAATAACGCGCAAAAACGCCGCGAAAAACGCACTGTGTGAACTTACCCTGGAGATCAAAATTAGAGAACAATGTATGATCACTTGCTTTTTTCAGGAATAATGTAATCTACATTGATCAACATTTTAAGTTGTCTTGTAAGGTGTACACCATGCTACTAGAACAGTGTTTTACAAAAGATCCAAAGTTTATCAACATAAAACCTTTATTTTGCCCAAAACGTGATGATCATAATTAGAGAACAGCAATGACTTAGCACAGAGAAAGATTATAACTAAATTTTATGAAGGTAACAATAGTCACCAATCAGTAGGAAGTGTACAGGTGTTTGCTTTGAATGACTTCAGCACATCTGCAGCCACAGGACATTGCTAGTCTCTCACACTACTCTGGCGTGATTTTGGTCCACTCTTCCTCCAGTCTCTCCCACGGTGATTTGACTGATGTGGGTTTCTTGGCCATAACTTTATCACTAAGAATTTTCCAGAGGTTTTCTATTGGGTTTAGATCAGGACTCTGGGCTGGCCATTTCATTGTTTCAATGTTTTCTGTTTCAAGGAACTGCTTTACCCATTTTGCTGTGTGACAGGGTGCATTGACCTGCATGAATTTTGCTGGCTGATTGAGTGATGAACGCAAGTAAGGAATCACGTTTTGAAGAAGGTTCTGATACACACTTGCATTCACTCTGCAATGTAGCTGTATGAGAGGTCCAACTCCTGCAGCAGAAAACATTCTCCAAACCATGACACTTCCTCCACCACCTTTCATTGACTTTTTAACATACTTTGGTTTCAGTCTTTCCCTATTTTGTCAACATTAATCTTTCCCATCAGAACAAAAACAAAATGCTTTATTTTCTCACTAAAATGAGCTGTGGACCACTTCTCCTTTGTCCACACAACATGTTCCTTCTCCTTTTGATTCTTTCTGATAACAAGAGGTTTGGTCACTGCAGAGTGGGTTTCACTCCAAATGCTCTTAAACGTCATGACATGAGACAGATCTTTATCCTGTTCAGTGCTGAACTGGTGAGCAATTCCATCTGCAGTGTTGAAACGATTACCCATGAAGATTCTCCTCATTTTCCTTTCCTTTCCTACATCTGGGTTTCGAGGGTGACCAGTCTTCTTTGGGAACTTAAAAGAATTTGTGATGTTGTAGACATACAATATTCTCCAAATCACAAACTTGGAACGACCAACTTCTGTTGCTATGGCTGATAGGGTGATCTATTTGGCCTTCATGTGGACAACCTCCTGCCGGAGGGTTTCAGTCATCCTTCAGCATCGCTCTGATCAGGAGAAATGCTGTGTTACTGTGAGTGCCAGCATTCACAGGAAACACATTATGGCACATCATCATCTGACCTTGCGCTGTCTTGCCAACCCATTTACAGTTATCCCAAGCCTGTATAGCAGCATAAACAAATGAAGGTCATTAACCTGATTCCCAGTTAATTCAGACTCAAGGCCATACACCAAAATTAATGCAGTCACGATAATGTATTAAAGGGATTGTTCAGTCTAAATCCATAAGTCTGCAGTCACTACATTACAGGATGGCAGCCTCACTCAATACATTTGCCTTGAGCAAGGGCGCCCCATCTAGTCAGATTCTGGTCAGTGGTATGCATATCACATACTCACAGCCACCTGACTGCTGTTCCCAGCTCTGAAACAGGATAATCCTCACAGTGCACAGTGCGTGCAATGTAAGGATTCACAAGTATGCAGTCACGTAGAGTGACACATAGAGAGACTGCAGACTTGTAGATTAAAGGGGGCTTTACATGCAACAACATCGCTAACGAGATGTCGTTGGGGTCACGGAATTCGTGACGCACATCCGGCCTTGTTAGCGATGTTGTTGCGTGTGACACGTACGTACAATTGTTGATTGTTGACATGTCCCTTTCCCAAATGTCGTTCCTTGTTCTGGACGCAGTTTGTTCGTCGTTCCTGAGGCAGCACACATCGCTATGTGTGACACCCCAGGAACGATGACCAACACCGTACCTGCGTCCTCCGGCAACGAGGTGGGCGTGACTTCCGTGCAGCTGCTCTCCACTCCTCCGCTTCTATTGGACGCCTGCCATGTGACGTTGCTGTGACGCCGCACGAACCGCCCCCTTAGAAAAGAGGCTGTTCGCCGGCTACAGTGACGTTGTTAGGAAGGTAAGAATGTGTGAGGGGTCCTAGCAATAATGTGTGCCTCGGGCAGCGATTTGCCCGTGACGCACAAACGACGGGGGCGGGTGCTTTCACCAGCGACATCGCTAGCGATGTCGTTGCATGTAAAGCAGCCTTTAGACTGGGCAAACTCTTTATTGTTAGTGCTGCTAATACTAGCAAACCAACTCTAAAATTACTAGAAAAGGTTAGATACACATTTCTATGGTAGTCTCTGACAGTTGAACTAATTTCTGCAAATATTCTTTTTAATTTTCCATTGTTTTCTAATTAACATTTACTGGGTCCTTTATCTGCTTAGTGATGAGGTACTTTATTTTATTGACTTATATAGCACTATTAATACCACAGCGCTTTACAGATGTGATCATCACTGTCTCCATTGGGGCTCACAATCTATATTCCCTATCATTATGGCTTTGCAGTGTGGAAGGAAACCATAGTACATGCTTGCAATTCACACAAACACATGGAGAACATACAAATTCATTGCAGATGTTGTCTTGGTGAGATATCAACCCAGGCCCCAGTGCAGCAAGACTGCAGCGCTAACCACTGAGCCACCGTGCTGCCAGTAAGTTACATAACGTAAAGTGCATTCAGATGAGCTAATCTTGGTGCTGATCAGACATAGTATGAAAGTTGATCTGCAGTTGTTCACTAGTTTGAATACACAGAACGATGAATACTGATAAGAACAAAACGACCATGAATTCAGTCATTCTGTCCCAGTACAGCCTCATGTTATCAGCAGCACATTCCCTGCTACACGGGATGATGAGCTGCATATGATTTTTATGCTGGTTTAAGCAAACCAATCACCCAATAAACAAACATTTTCCAGACAGGCTAACTATGAAAATAATTGAGAACAAATTATTATATTATCGATCCATATAAGTGCACCTGTATATGGCAATAAACTAAATAGATTATTGGGTTGAACAGGAGTGTTGGGAGTTGTAAGCCATCTAGTGCTACCTACTGTAGCATTGTTTATTGACTGGCTGCCCTAATAATCAGAATGCAGTAATCTTTCAGTAATTGATAAACATTCTAATTTGGACACTGGATATCTGAATCTAATGAGCTTCTAAAGCAGTGGTCTCAGACTCGGCTGGGTACATGGGCTGCACATATTAAAATAGGAACTTGAGGGACGCATTATTTGCAGGACAGAGTGGAATTTTTAGCGATATTAGAGATTTTTTTTATATCTTTGTTTTTTTATTTAATTTAATTTTTTAAAATGGTATCATATGGGTTATAGTACAGTTTTATAGTGTAGGTCGTTACAGATGTCGAGGTAACAAACATGCATTTTACTTACTTTAGTTTATACATAAAATAGCATTTTTAGTGACAAAATATTTTTTCATGGTTTTTTTTGGATTCTTTTTTTACATTTTCACATTTTTTTTCTCCCAATTGGCTCCATACAGTAATATTGTATTATAGTTAGCACCGTATTGTAATTCTGGCCAACATCTTGCAGCAATGTCCCTATCCTTATCATCTTGTAGTAATGACCCCACCTTGATCCCCATCTTGTAGTAATGTCCCCCATCCTGGTCCCTATCATGTCGTAATGTTCATCCTGTCCTCATTTTGTAGTAATGTCCACCATCCAGTTAACCATATTACAGTAATGCCCCCATCCTGGTCCCCATAATGTAGTGATGTCCCTATCTAAGTCTCAATGTAGTAATATCCCCCACCCTGGTCCTTCTCTTGTAGTAATGTCTTCATCCAGGTCCACATTTCATAGTAATGCCCCCATCCTGGTCCCCATCTTGTTGTAATGTCCTCCATCCTGATCTTTATCATGTAGTAATGTCCCTTATCCAGTTCCCAATATTGCAGTAATGTCCCTATCCTGGTTCCCATATTGTAGTAATGTTCCCCATCCTAATCCCCACACTGTAGTAATGTCCCTATATGGGTCCCAATATTGTAGTTATATCCCCCACCCTTGTTCCCATCTTGTAGTAATGTACTCCATCCTGATCTTTATCTTGTAGTAATGTCCCCATCCAGGTCCCCATAATGTAGTAATGTCCCCCATCATGGCCCTTATCTTGTAGTAATGTCCCCATTCCTGGTCCCCATATTGTAGTAATGTCCTTATCCTGGTCCTTATCTTGCAGTAATGTTCCCCTATCCTGGCCCCCATATTGTAGTAATGCCCCCATTCTGGTCCCCATCTTGCAGTAATGTTCCCATCCTGGTCCTTGTCTCACAGTAATGTCCCCACATCCTGGTCCCCATATTGTAGTAATGCCCCCGTCCTGGTCCCCATCTGATAGTAATGGCCTAATCCTGGTTCTCATCTTGCAGTACTGTTCCCCTATCCTAGTCCCCATATTGAAGTAATGTGTAACTCCCATACCGGTGTCCCCGTGCTGCCCTGCCCCCATCCCATGGTGGGCATGTCGGTTCTCTCACCTACCTGGCCGTCCTGGTGGCGGCTGCCCCATCCTTGGTTCATGCTGCAGTCTCCCGTGGCCTGCACACGCCGCACAGGCCTCCTTGGAATGCCCATAGGTGCCAGCGGCTGGCATTGGTATTGCGGTGCAGGAAACTGATCTCTGTGCAGAGATACATTCTATTTGAATGTGTGTCCAAAGACGCACATTCAACTGAAATTAAGCGCTGACATCGGCGCCCCCCTTGACAGGGCTGCAATCATCAAGGAGTCTTTGGTGCAAGTGGGCAGCATGAAGCAAGGGCAGTGGCCCACGTGTTTGAGACCAATGTTCGAAAGCAGTCAGGCGTACCTTTCACAGGCCGAGTGCCCAAACTGTAGCCCTGAACCCATTTTTTTTGCGAAGTGCCAACCAATCCTATTATGTAAATAATTGATTGTAACCTTACCTTTGCAGCCTTCTCAGCAGAGGGCATTACGCTCATACTTGCTTACCACACATTGAAGCTGAGCCCCTGCCCTTTCCAGACACAGGAGTTGGATTGATCCCTCTGTAAAAAATTGCAGCATATTACACAGAGATTTTAGCATGGAATGCAATCAGATTTCACCCTGTAATCCACATCTACATTTTAAAGTATGAACATCCTGAAATCCCATAAAGATGTACGAGTTGCTACCCTCCCCCTTCATTGTGTAGTTATGTCCCATTCCTGGCCACTTCCTGGTAAACATGTCCCCCATCCTGATATATATTTCCCACATTCTGTTATATTTGTCCCTATCATGGCCCCATCCTGGTAAATGTACCCCATCCCGGCATGTACCCCATTCCTGGTAAATGTCCTCCATTCTGGTAAATGTACCCCAACCTGACAAATGTACCACATCATTGTAAATGTATCCCATCCTTGCATGTTCCCCCATGCTGTTAAATGACCCCATCCTGGTAAATGTACCCCATCCAGGCATGTTCCCTTATCCTGGTAAATGTCCCCTTTCCTGGTAAATGCACCCCATCCTGGTAAACGTACCCCATCCTGATAAATGTCACCCTTCCTGCTAAATTTTCCCCATCCTGGAATGTTTCCTCATCCTGGCATGTTCATGTACCCCATCCTTTCAATGTTTCCCCCCATCCTTTCATGTTTCCCCCATCCTGGTAAATGTATCCCCCCATTCTGGGAAATGTATCCCCCATCTTGGTAAATGTACCCCTTCCTGACATGTTCCCCTTCCTGCTAAATATACCCCATCCTGGCATGTTTCCCCCCATCCTTGCAGCTATGTTTCCCCCCATCCTTGCAGTCATGTTTCTCCCCATCCTTGCATGTTTCCCCCATCTTTGCAGTCATGTTTCCCCCCATCCTTGCATGTTTCCCCCATCCCTGCAGTCATGTTCCCCCATCTTTGCATGTTTCCCCCATCCTTGCAGCCATGTTTCCCCATCCTTGCAGCCATGTTTCCCCCATCCTTGCAGCCATGTTTCCCCCATCATTGCACGTTTCCCCCATCTTTGCATGTTTCTCTCCATCTTTGCGCGTTTCCCCATCCTTGCATGCTTCCCCCATCCTTGCAGCCATGTTTTCCCCATGCTCTGCATGCCCCGTGCTCTGCATGCCCCGTGCTCTGCATGCCCCCTGCTCTGTTTGCCCCGTGCTCTGTTTGTTTGCCCCGTGCTCTGTATGCCCTGTACTCTGTATGCCCTGTACTCTGTATGCCCTGTACTCTGTATGCCCTGTACTCTGTATGCCCCGTCCTCTGTTCGTTTGCCCTGTGCTCTGTTTGTTTGCCCTGTGCTCTGTTCGTTTGCCCCGTGCTCTGTTTTTTTGCCCCGTGGTCTGTATGCCCCGTGCTCTGTTTGTTTGCCCCGTGCTCTGTTTGTTTGCCCCGTGCTCTGTATGCCTCGTGCTCTGTTTGTTTGCCCCATGCTGGCACTGTCCCCTTACACCTTGGCACAGCCGCACACAGCTTAAAAATAAAAAACAATAAAAAAAACCCTCACTTTCCAGCACCCACTCCACCGCTGCACGCCGCTGGGTCCTCAGTCAGTTTCCACGTGGCCACAAGACGCCGGTGCCGCTTTCTGATGCTCCTCCGTCTCCTAGGCAACAGGCCTGCGGCCTAGGAGAGGAGGCGTGTCAGAGAGAGGAGAAATGTCTCTGCTCCAACACAACTTTGAACTGCCGGCGCAATCACACCAACAGTTCAAAGTGGCTGAATGCGGCGACAGCGCGCGTGCCAATAAAAAGGGCTCCGCGTGCCCAGTTTGGCACGCGTGCCGTAGGTTCGCCATCACTGTTCTAGAGTATGCAAACCTCAGTGTTACAAAAGTTTAGGGTATGTGAACATGTTAAGTCTTTACAGCAGACATTTCTGAACCAAATGCTGCCGTGTACAGTACCAGTAAAGTGTACAAGATTTCTATCTCATGCACACGCGGCTTATTTTTTCCTTTCAGATTTGAAGCAGTTTTTAATCTGCAGAATGACAATTATTTCAGCGTTTTTCATCCCTTGAAATGAATGTGGAAAAAACTGAATCAAAATTACATGAAAAAATGTGTCAAAGACGCTTTCACATCGTGAATATTTTACCCAGGGATGTGTATTTGATGAACAATTGTTAATTTGTAAAATAAAAAGCCAATGGAACCACTCCCAGACTGTATAGCCTGCCAATTAAAGAATGTATTTCGGAAACTTCAAGAAACAATTACTTCCAAGATGCATTGTAGTGTAATAATTGGATTATGAGTCACAACCTCATTATTGAAGCAATAAGAATAATAATGCTGAACAAAGCTGCGACGAATGTGAAAAATGTATAACACACTTCATGTATTCTGTTCCTATTTAATCTAGTTTAATAGCTAAAGTAATTTTGTTCGATTGGTTTAGTTGTAAGTAAACATTCTGTAAAATAATTGGATTTACATTCTTCAATGATTTCCTATTATTTGTGGGTCAAATTTAGATTATTTTAACAATTAATAAATGCATTTCCCATCAGATCATATACCCACATGTCAGGTCTAATTTAAAGACACACTAACCATTTTATATTACCAGAGAATTTAAAGGACAAATCAATTTTTCCTATGAAAGTAAAATAAAGGAAATCCATTATGTATCATGTAGCTCCTTATCACAGATTTCTACAACCCAAAACCAGATTAAGGCTATGTTGACATGCTGCGTTTTTAGCTCTATTTAATTAAAAGATGCTTTTTACAGTACCAACAACATCTGTGATATTTCAGAATTCTCATGCACACTTGTTTTTTTTCTTCTTGATTGAATTGTAGAAAAGTAGCATTTTTGAAATTTGCAGCATGCCAATTATTTCAGCATTTTTGCAGCTTTTTTCACCCATAGAAAGCAATGGGAATGTGAATAAATGCTGTAAGAAATGGAACAAAGATTTTACAGCAATTTCGCACCTAACGTTATTAAATAAGTACTATAGATGAAAGACACCTAATCATCACCTAAAGAAACACGCAAAAAATGCCACAAACAACCTGTGCAAATGCAGCAAAAAACGCCATATAAACATTGAAAAAAGACAGTTGGAAGACAGCATTTTTACTGTTACAAAAAAGGTTTTGGCTCCAGAAAAAATAAACAGGAAAACCGTTGCAATTGAACATAGAATAAAAGTATGGTCAAGCAGCACTAATCCTTCACAATGACATAATCTGCTTTTCGGGTAAAAAAAAAATAGCCAGGAACTGTCTAATATTCAAGCTTTGTAAGTCACTCTTTTTGAATGGGCAGTTCCTTTTTATCAGGGACACCTATATAAGATTATCTCAGCACAGGAAAAAAAAAAAATACATCCAATTGTATGAATTATTATTATTCTAAGATCTATTAATTAAAATCAACTTTAACTCCTTCACGACCTAGGACATAGCGATATATCCTAAATCATAAAGGTGATAACCACCAGCTCACCAGCTGCGGTGGTGAGCCAGTGGTGATCCCCGCACATGTGTGCCTCGTAGGCGCAGGTGAATCCGTGATCCACCGGCACCTATTAACCCCTTAAATCGCACTGTCAAAATGTGACAGCGTGATTTAAAGCACTGCAGCGGGGAACACGCCTTTCCTCGCCGCCATCAGAGGCCCCGTGAGGCGGTCACAAGGAGCCGATTGTTGCCATGGTAGTACAGGGTCATGTGATGACTTCTGTTGCTATCATGATGTAGTTTTTGTTACAGCTGACAGAGCACTGGCTGTATCAAGAATGCAGCATTTCTGCTGATCAGAGCGAGGCAGCTCTGATCGGGAGAAATTAATCAGCAATCAGACTGCTGATACTTATAGCCCACTAGGGGGACTAGTAAAATAAAAAAAGTAAAAAGAAAAAGTAAAAAAACCTAAAAGTTAAAAATCCCCCCCATTGAACATGAAAGGGTTAAAAAAATAAAAAATACACATATTTGGTATCACCATGTTCAGAAATGGCCGATCTATCACAATATAAAATCAATTAACCTGATTACTAAACGGCGTTGCAGCAAAACAAAATCCAAACTCCAAAATTATGTTTTTTCGTCGTCACAAATTTTACTCAAAATGCAATAACAGGCTATCAAAATGTAGCATCGTGCAAAAATGGTACCATTAAAAAAGTCAGCTTGGGATGCAAAAAATAAGCCATCACTGAGCCCCATATCCCAAAATGTGAGAACGCTACGGGTCACGGAAACACTACGGGTCACGGTGCGCCACTTTTTTGGGACACATTTCAGAATTTTTTCAACACCTTAGATAAAAGTAAACCTATACATGTTTGGTGTCTACAAACTCGTATCGACCTGCAGCATCACACTGATACATTAGTTTTCTCATAGTGAACATAATACCCCCAAACTAATCGTGCAATCATACTTCTCTTGCAATTTTTCCGCAAAGTACAACTCATCTCTTAAAAAAGAAGCAATCACATGGCAAGACTGATGGAAAAATAAAAAAGTTACGGCTCTCGAAAGAAGGGGAGCAAAAAAGAAAAACAACAACAAAATGGAAAATCGGGTGAAGGGGTTAAAATGAACGTTGTTCGTGGGAAAGGCCCTTTAAGGACTGAAATGATCAGTGAGCCAGAATCCTTTACACAGAGCACTTATCACACATTGAAACAGGAAACACTCACGTGTATCAGGAAAAGGACTGGAAGTGGTTCTACTGATACCCTGGAGATGAAGTTGGAAGAGAGGCATCATGAGAGCTCTGCTAATGGACGTAAAGATGCAACAGTCACCAACTTGACAATTGATATCTGCTCTGCTAACTTGCTAAGTGAATGAGATTGGCCATGCTACATAAATAGTATGCAGCGCATAGCTGTGCTACACCATTAGCACAGAAATTTAATAGCTGCTACATCTGTATTATAGTGAATTATATAAAACTGCAGTATCAAATCTTGATTGGCTTCAAATCCATTGAGATGGTAAATGGTGTCACTGTCTAAAGTTTTTTACATGTCTTGTAAGGATTCGGCACAGTTTGTTGCTTGGATGCAGAGAATCAGTTTCCATTTAAATCTTCAGCTGGTTTATTAGGCTTCATAAACCAGTAGCACAAAACAAATGAAGGCCCTATGCGCATACTGCGTTTTGTTGCTGCGGACTTGCAGTAGTTTTTGCTGAAGAAAAGGTGCGGTTTTTGTTCATAAAGTTCATGCAGTCCTTCCTCAGCAAAGTCTGTGAGAAATCCAAAATGCTGTGCTCACACTGCTTCTTTTTCCCTACAGGTTGTGCTGCAGAGTTTTTGCAGCAAAAAGAAGCAGCATGTCACTTCTTTTCCGCAGGTACCTGCGGTTTTCCCCGGTGTATTGCCATTGATAATGATTTAAAAACCGCAGGGACAAAACCGTGGCAAATCCGCACCAAAACCATGGTAAAACCACATGTGGATTTTGGGTGCATTTTTTGCCGCAGGTGCAGAATTCTGCCAGAGGGTGCGTATTTTGCTGACTAAACACATCTACCCAGTGCGCACAGACCCTTAAACAGGCTCTTTTGGCATAAAGAAACAAAGGGAACTCAAACAGTCCATATACAGCTGCGGGGTCCTCCCGTTCAGGAACAGGGTTCACCTCTTTCAGTATGAACACCGGTGGAGGGGTCTGCTTACCTACATGCACAGACACTGAATAAATCCAGAGACCTTCATTTTATCTCCTGGACCATGGACCATAGTGGAGATATGTAAACAGCTATTATACCCAACTATTTAGCTGTTCACAAACCCAGGACTTATGGTATCTTAGATATTAGAGCTTACATCCGGGTTCACACTACTGAGGCTGACAACCTCAGTGAAACATATCTCTACTCCAGGATTTTACCAGTGACCATCTTATATAGTATATGCCTCCACTATTACACATCTTCCTAAGATAATACTTTGATTTCAGGGATTTAAATCTTTATATAATATATACAGTTCAAGAAGAATCAGGTACAGATAAATCGTTTAAATACTGAACAAATTATTTGTTAACATCACATGGTAAAAAAAACAAAACTTCTAAGTTAATAAAAGATGACTTACATTTTAATGTATGTGTTTGTATACTCTCAATATGAAATAGTATTCCTGATACCAAGCGTTCACTTTTAGTAAGACATTTCTCTGCCTCTGAAGTGTTTGAGATATGAATCATAACTTGACATTACTGCCAGCAGTTTGCTTTCAGCCGACTCCAGCTATTTCAGTAAGTTTTTGATAACAAATACTAATCATAGCCATAAATCATATTTGTATTTGATTATTCTAATTAGACTGTCTGTTTTCTTGTCAATCAAAATTAAAATAATGAACACAGAATGAAATATAAAATGGGAACAGAACCAATATTACACACCATTATTTAGATATGAAATAATGTGAAAAATATATTAATGTTTCTGTTCCAACAGAAATATTCATTTTCTATAGAGCTCAACTGATGTTCAGAAAAGGATCAATGTAATGAACGTAGCTTCTGGGCTCTGAGAAGCAATGCATCTGTGAAGCCCAAAGCAATAATTACCTATGATATCAGAGCTATAGGTCGTATACATGTTAAATATAGTCTAGAGAGTGTTATGATTCACTAGATTTGGAAAGTAGATTTTTAGACAACTGTTTTTACGCTGACTAAACAGGGTTGAAAAGGCCAATGGATGCCCTAGTTTTTCCACTTAATCCCTTCAATGAGATCATGTTTGCTGTTGGACTTTGCAGCAAACAGGGACAGACCTCAAATCGAACAAGGAGAAAAAAGGAACCGCAACCAGCAATCGGTCTCACATTAAGCCAGGTGAGTGTAAGATTAGCAAACAAGCCTCTGGCAAAACCAGTAGATGTCAAGAACGGTGACTAGTGAAAAAAGCCTTGGAAAGTGGCATGACATACTAGGAGCAGAACAAGAATATGTCTCAGAAAGAGCAAGGATACTCAAGCAACAAAGAGGAAGAACAGGCCTACAATGAAACCAGATGTGAGGATTAGTAAACAAGAACAAGTCTCAGGAAATGCAAACTGATACTGGTAATAGTAACAAGGAATACGTCGCAAACACAATCAGGAGATCCTGGGGTCAGAGACAAGTAAAATATCTCAGAATAAACATGGAGTACCAACAACTAATAAAAGATCTAAGAGACAGGAGATGCTAGAAACAACAACCACCAACAAACCTCAGATGAAACCGGGAGATAACAGGATGAGAAACCTAGAACAAGCCTCAGAAAGATGTGAAGAGATACCAGGAACAGCAGCTGGTAGCAAGCCTCTGATTGAGCCCCAAGATCAGGACAGTAGGGTTGACAGGCAGAGCTGGATCAGAACCGAAAGGATAGCAAAAGTGCACCAGAGAAAATATGTCCTATACTCAGGAATAAGCCTGAGCTTAGGACAAAAACAACACTACAAGCATTGCATTATTACATGCATTGTTTGCAAGAGTATTTGCAGAAACATTGTAAGCAATAGTAAGGCACCATATCCAAGAGTCCAGACAGGAATCTAACTAGATGTATCTAAGGCAACGACTAGTAGTAGATCTAATGATACCAGCCATAAAATGCAAAGACTTAAAGGGAACCTGTCACCAGATTTGGCTACTATAAGCTTCGGCCACTACCAGTGGGCTCTTATATACATCATTATAACATGCTGTACAGTATATAAGAGCCCAGGCCGCTGTGTAGAACATAAAAAATCACTTTATAATACTCACCTAAGGTGTGGTGTGATGCAGACTGGTCGGATGGGTGTCTCCGTTCTCCGGTACCATTGCGTCCTCTTTCGGCCATCTTTGTCCCCCTTCTTCTGAAGCCTGGGTGCATGACGCGTCCTACGTCATCCACACAAGCCGACACTGGGGTCCTGCACAGACACGCTTTGATCTGCCCTGAGCAAGGCAGATCAAAGTACTGTAGTGCACCTGTGCGGGACCACAATGCTCAATGTGTAATAGCCCCAGTACAGGGAGGGGATAAAATTCCAAATATTTAATCTATAATGGAAATAATCTTCTCCTGATTAATATCAGACAGAACAAATTACCTCCATACACAACACAATCTACTATACTAAGACCAATAATGCCACATATGTCACGGGCGGAGAGGACACGCTCGCCACGCTCGGGTCCGGGGCTTCTGCTGCTGCTGCTCGGTGGCTCGAGCAGTGGACCGGACCCGGGGACTCAAGCAGTGCTCCTCACCCGTGAGTGAAATGGGGATGGTGGTTTGGTTAGGGAGAGTGTTCGTGACGCCACCCTCGGGTCGTGGTGATAATGGCACCACCGCTGCTGGTAACGGGGATCCCGGGAGAGATGGTAGGGTGCAGTTGAGATGTTGTCCCCTCCGTGGGCAGGGGTTGGTTATCCCGGGGCCCGATAGTGTAACGGGGAGGCTGGATGGCTAGGGTGCAGGGTTGCAGGGACAGCGCGGCGCGGTGCCTGACGGCACTGGCGTACTCACTCAGACAATCACTGACAAAGTCTCTGGTAAACCAAAACGGCCGGATGGACGGGTCCCGCAGCCGGCTGCAGTGTTGTTGTTGTGCTGTTCCTGGACGGCTGATGGTGGCTGTCTTTCCCTGCACCTTTTAGAATGTTCTTGACTCCTGTGGTTGCCCACCGGTAGTCCACTCCCCGGCGTATAGGTGCCGTAGGAGCCCGTTTTGCCCGCAGGTGCTGGCCCTTGGATCTCTATCCTGTGGCGGTGGCTGTATATCCTCTCTGGGTGGACGGTTGCCTTCAATCGAGACTTTAGTAGTTGAGAAACCCCTGGGGTTCCTGTCACATTCGGATTTGACTATTGACGGCGGCTCCAAGCCTGGTCGGAGTCCGATGGCCCTACCTGAGTGCTTAGCTTCACTCCGTTCCCCGGTCCAGCACCGGCGGGCCGACGCCCGACCCCGGTCCTTACGGCTCTGCGGAGTTCCACTAACTCCTGCAGACGGCCACCACCGTCTGGCCACCACCATCTGCCAACCTTGCTGTCAGTGTCTGGGCTCCAACCCAGACACCCAAGTGTTCACTCCTCTCACTTCCTCCTCCAAAACTAAACTGACACTTTTCCCGCCTCCAGGCCTGTGAACTCCTCGGTGGGTGGGGCCAACCACCTGGCTCTGCCCCACCTGGTGTGGACATCAGACTCTGGAGGGAGGCAACAAGGGTTTTGTGTTTGGCTGCTGTAACTGCCTAGGGTGGGGGTTTGTGTGTTGGTATGTCTGTGACTACCTGGCTAGTCCAGGGCGTCACACATACAAGGGATCAAAACCACTACACCATGACCAGACCACACATTACCACCAAACAGTAACTGAAAAATTACGATATACAAAGTCGTTAAACCGCCGTCACACATACTTACCTGCTGAGTGACGTCGCTGTGGGTGGCGAACATCCACTTCCTGAAGGGGGTGGGACGTTCGGCGTCACAGCGACGTCACACAGCGGCCGGCCAATAGAAGCGGAGGGGCGGAGATGAGTGGGACATAAACACCCCGCCCACCTCCTTCCTTCCGCATAGCCGGCGGGAGCCACGGGATGCAGATAAGCTATGTTCATCGTTCCCGGGGTGTCACACGGAGCGATGTGTGCTGCCCCGGGTACGATGAACAACCGACGCAAAGAAAAGTAAACGACTTTTTAAAAATAAATGATGTGTCAACGATACACGATTTGCGAACGTTCTGCGTCTCTCGTAGGTGTCACACGGGACGACGTCGTAAACGATGCCGGATGTGCGTCACGAAAACCGTGACCCCGACGACATATCGCACGATAGATCATCTTGTGTGACGCCCGCATTAGGCTAACTTTATTAAACATGTACTGAAGACAAATGACACATATAATCTGCAACAAAAACACAGCAAAAAAGTTTCAAAACTGCTTTTGTAAGCAGCTTCTTTACTGCCAAGACGTATGAACATAACCTAACAGGACCTACCTTTTGTTCCCCAAGTGGAAAACAGTATCCTCAAAGTAAGGGCTAACTCACTTGCGTGTAACTCGGACAAGTGCTATTTGATGTTGTATTATATTTTGTTTTATTATAGGTCAGTTCCAACCAGCGGCTTTTTTCTCATGCTGATTCATGCTCATGCTGATCTCTGAATGCTTCAGCTCCACATTTACCTGGTGACAGGATGTCTATATTTATTTGAGGCACCTCTCTTCGCATTGTCCAAGAGGGCAAACGCTTAGGGATTGTTCCTGATTCCAGCAAGATAAGTGTTAAGGTACCGTCACACATGAGATCGCTAGCGAGATCGCAGTTGAGTCACTGTTTCTGTGACGCAGTAGCGATCCTGTTAGCGATTTTGTTATGTGTGACACCTACCAGCGATCAGGCCCCTTCTATGAGATCTCTAGTCGTTGCAGAATGGTCCAGGCCATTTTCTTCAAAGGCGATGTCCTGCTGTGTCCTGGGTCACAGTGACTGCTAAGATCGTTATACAAGTCGCTATTGCAACCTGTATTGTTCCTGCATCACTGGTAAGATCTGACTGTGTGACATCTCACCTGCGACCTCCCAGCGACTAAGGCTACTTTCACACATCAGTTTTTTTCCATCAGGTACAATCCGGAAAAAAACGGGTTAAACGGATCCGGTACCGCATCCGTTTTATCCCCATAGATTTGCATTGTTACCGGATTGTACCTGATGGCTTTGCGTTGCATCCGTTTTTTTCCGGATGCGGCAAAATTTATCAAAGCGGCGGCCGGAGGCAACGTGTCTTGCAACGTTTTTTGTCCGGCAAAAAAAACGCATTGCGCCGGATCCGGCGCGATACGGCGTGTTTTACAATGAAAGCCTATGGACGCCGGATCCGGCGCAATGCGGTAAAAAATGGATGCGGCTACTGGATCCGTTTTTGCAAACTGCGCATGCACCAAATTAATTAAAAAAGCTGATCCTTCAAAAAAAAGGACAAACCGGATGCAAAAACGGATGCAAACCGTATCCACCAGATCCGGTTTTGTACGCATCCAGCATAACGGATCCGTTAAAAACCGGATCCGGTGGATACGGTTTTACATTTTTTTACCGGATCCTTTGGATCAGGAAAAAAAAGGATTGTGCCTGAATGCAGAAAACTGATGTGTGAAAGTAGCCTTACCTGCGATCCCTATCAGGTCGCATTGTTTTCGAGATCGCTGGTGTGACTGGGCCTTTACCCCTTGACTGGGACGTATTTGTATAGGCCTGCACTACTGTTTGGGATTTATCATGTTAGTAGTCATCTAGTCATTGGATGTGTATAGACTGCCACAGCAGGGATCTCTATTGTTTTTTTTTCCCAGACAGATCAGCTATTTATTTGTTATAGGTCCTAATTGCATTACCAGTTGGAGCCAATATATGACTAATCTGTTTTTACCTAGATCATCCGAATTAGTATTGACCTTTTTAATTATTTTGACTTTTATACTTGAACTTCAGCATTATTATGGACTTTTTTCGGA
The DNA here is from genome assembly GCF_048569485.1 of Anomaloglossus baeobatrachus. NCBI lineage: Eukaryota > Metazoa > Chordata > Amphibia > Anura > Aromobatidae > Anomaloglossus > Anomaloglossus baeobatrachus. The sequence goes on from NC_134353.1 coordinate 163,789,913, forward strand.
GTGATGGTTGCCAGTTTGCTGCAGGTTGTCGGTGAGAAGGGATAGACTAGGGTAAGCCGACGTTGAACGGGGGCGCCCAAAAAATTAGGGTGTATTAACCTCCGCAGTCAGGTAGGGATGAGATGAGGGACTTTTAGTCTTATCTCCACCTTATCTGTTATCTGCTATTTGTGACTATAAGAGAAACACATTCAATGCAAATACCAGAAAACCTCAAATAACCAAAAAACAATTTAGTTGTTTTCTGTGTAAATTAGGACCATAAGAGATCTATGCCAAGACATAATGAAACACAAAAAATAGCGTACCATAATCATTAGGGATGATCGAATACCCTATTATTCGCTTCGATGGCAATCCGCCGAATACCTCGCCGCTATTCGAGTATTCGCGAATATTCGGCCTCCAATGTAAGTCTATGGGAAACTCGAATAATTTTACGTTGAACCTGTCGGTGACCTGTGGTGACAGAGGAAAAGGCTGAAATCGATGGGAAAAGGCTGAAACAGTATGGGCACAGCCTGTAGAAGGTGCCTGACTGCATTTCTGGTGTCTTTGAATAACGTTGTCAGAGCAGCACGCGGCGTTTACGTATTCGCCAGAACAGCTCTCAAACCAAAGTAAAAGAGAGGAAATTGCTAAGAAACAGTTTCTAGTGCCTAATAAATGTAATAATACGTCAAATCAAGCCCCGACCTCCCAAAAAAAAACACTTTAGCATATGTTCACACGTTTCATTTTTTACATTTTTCCTTTTTTGATTAGAAAGGTCTGTAACTTATACATTATATTGGTGTCTGTCTCACACCTTCTTTTTTGGGACATATTTGAAAGCACTTTAAAAGGTCAGCTACAATGTGCCCATTGGGATGTTGACCTTACCCTCCTCCTCCTCCACCAGCACCACCGGCTCCAGTGGCCCTCTAAGGGCCACTGGCTGTTCTCAAATCTCAGACTTCTTAGGGCTCTCAGGTGGGCCCTGTAACATACGTTGGGGAGGAGTGGCAGTCATTTGCAGTTTTCTGCGTCCCCTATATCATTAGTGTGAAAGTTGGAATACGTACTCCATAACACTTTACAGTGCTATTGCCAATGTGGCCATTTGGATTTTGACCTTGCCCTCTTCCTCCTCCTCCTCTCCCACCAGTACCACCAGCTCCAGTGGCCCTCTATTCAAATTCTATTCAAATGATTCAGAAATGTACAGTACAGACAAAAGGTTTGGACACACCTTCTCATCTCTAGAACAACTATTAAGAGGAGACTTTGTGCAGCAGGCCTTCATGGTAAAATAGCTGCTAGGAAACCACTGCTAAGGACAGACAACAAGCAGAAGAGACTTGTTTCGGCTAAAGAACACAAGAAATGGACATTGGACCAGTGGGAATCTGTGCTTTGGTCTGATGAGTCCAAATTTGAGCTTTTTGGATCCAACCACCGTGTCGTTGTAGAAAAGGTGAACAGATGGACTCTACATGCCTGGTTCCCACCGTGAAGCATGGAGGAGGAGGTGTGATGGTGTGGGCATGCTTTGCTGCTGACACTCTTGGGGATTTATTCAAAATTGAAGGCATACTGAACCAGCATGGCTACCACAGCATCTTGCAGCGGCATGCTATTCCATCCGGTATGCATTTAGTTGGACCATCATTTATTTTTCAACAGGACAATGACCCCAAACACACCTCCAGGCTGTGTAAGGGCTATTTGACTAAGAAGTAGAGTGATGGGGTGCTACGCCAGATGACCTGGTCTCCACAGTCACCAGACAAGAACACAATCGAGATGGTTTGGGGTGAGCTGGACCGCAGAGTGAAGAGAAAAGGGCCAACAAGTGCTAAGCATCTCTGGGAACTCCTTCAAGACTGTTGGAAAACCATTTCTGGTGGCTATCTCTTGAAGCTCATCAAGAGGATGCCAAGAGTGTGCAAAGCAGTAATGTCATGATTCGCCTCCCTATCCACATGGCTAGGGGGCGGAGCCTTCTCTCACGCCTCACTTCCGGCCCCTGGATGCCTTAAAAGCTGACACTTCCAGTGAACCAGCGCCGGCTATAAGCTTAGCTCTGCTTTGCCTGTGATTGCTGGTCCTGTGAGTGATATCCTGATCTGTCTGTTCCTGTGCCCCCGTGCCCTTGTCTGTGTTCCATCCCCTGGTCGTCCCTCCTGTCCTCTGTCCCCTCTCCTATTTCCCCACTCTGTTGCTTCCTACGGTACTGACCTTGGCCTGACTTTGACTCCGCTTTTGCTCGTCCCTCCGGTCCTGCTTCTGCTTGTACGGTGTTTGACCCAGCCTGTGTGTCTATTCCTTGCATGCTCTGCAGCTCTGCTTCTCAGCTGTGCTGATTAGGCAGTGCATGAGAACGCTGTGCATTTCCTTCCTGGATCTCATTGCTCTGTGTAGTGTTGTCTGCTGCAGAGCTCTGGCTCCCCCTGGTGGCAGCATTACAGTATAGCCGGCCTCAATAGGCTTTATCTCCCACAGAAGAAAAAAAAAAAAAAAAGCCATTTAATTCTTGGTAGTGGGATCCAACTTTGCAGGAAAACCGACTGTAATGGATCCACTCAGTACTTTGTGCGAGCAAGTAGCCATCCTTACGCAGCTGGTGCAGGATTTGGCTGCAGAGCATCGCACCCTGGTAGCTTCACACAACATTCTGCAGAGTGAGGTTTCTGCTTCTGCGAGGGTCACCTCGGTGGCAGTTACCTCACAAACCGTAGGACAGCATAGTCCCACTGATGTCCAACTGACCTCCCTCGAACCCAAGGTGATGCTCCCCGATAAATTCTCGGGGGAGAAAAACCTATTTCAGACATTTAGAGAGAGTTGCAGGCTTCTCTTCACTCTCCGGCCTCGGTCCTCGGGGAATGAGACCCAGCGGGTGGGGATCATCATGTCGTTACTTAGAGGGGGTCCCCAGACCTGGGCGTTTTCCCTACCCCCTTCGGCCCCGGAACGGCATTCGGTTGACCTCTTCTTTGACTCCCTCGGGGTGATATATGACGAACCAGACCGTGTACGGGTGGCTGAGGACAGGATCATGTGTCTCACTCAGGGAAACCACACTGCTGAGCTATATTGTTCTGAGTTTTGGCAGTGGTCCATTGAGGTACGATGGAATGATTCTGCACTCAGGTGCCAATTCCGGAGAGGTCTTTCGGACTCCCTGAAAGACGCTTTGGCTCTGCACCCTCCTCCCAGCACCTTGGATGATGCGATGACGGAGGCAGTTCGTATGGACCGCAGATTACGGGAAACAAGGGGAACCATGCGTGGGATTCTGCCCCCTCTACCTAGGGCACCTTCTTTGCCGGCTATGGAACAGATGGAAGTTGGAGCCATCAGTCCAGATGAGAAGGAGAGGAGAAGACACCAGGATCTCAAGCTGTGCTTCTATTGTGGACACCATGGACACTGGAGGAAAGACTGCCCGGCTTGCCCCTCTGCTAAACAGTCGTCGGGAAACTTCAAAGTCTGGGTAACGGTCGAGGAGGTTGCCCAGACTATCAGGTACCTTTCCTCTCCTCCAATAAGATACTTCTGAATGTCGACCTCCGGGTCAAGGAGTCGGTCTGGTCTGCTACTGCCTTTGTTGACTGTGGGTCCGCTATGAACTTCATTGACTCTGAGTTGGTCCAAAGATTAGAGTTAGGGACAGTGAGGTTAGAAGGACCCATTCAACTCCTGGCAATTGATAAAACACCGCTGCCTCAAAACCTCATTCGGTTTGCTACAGAAAAATTTACTCTTGTGATCGGGTCTCTGCATTCTGAAACTGTATCTTGTTTTGTAATGTAATTATTATCGAAGGTTCATTAAGGGGTTTTCTCAAATTGCCAAGCCATTGACTGACCTTACACGGAAAGGGGCGGATCTGCAGAACTGGTCGCAAACAGCTGTCCAGGCCTTTCTTGAGCTAAAGGACCGGTTCATGTCTGCCCCAGTCCTGGTACAGCCTGACCTCGAGGCGCCGTTTGTTGTTGAGGTGGACGCCTCAGAGGTGGGGGTGGGAGCTGTTCTCTCTCAGGGCCCTGCTACTCTGACTAATCTGCGACCATGTGCGTTCTTCTCCAAGAAATTCACTCCAGCTGAGAGGAACTATGATGTGGGTAACCGTGAATTATTGGCGGTAAAGTTGGCATTCGAAGAATGGAGGCATTTTTTGGAGGGTGCTGTTCACCGTATTACTGTCATCACTGATCATAAAAACCTCGCGTATATCGAGTCCGCCAAGAGATTGACGCCTCGACAAGCGAGGTGGGCTCTTTTCTTTTCTAGATTTCATTTTTGTATTACTTTTCGGCCGGGGTCTAAAAACGTGAGGGCAGATGCACTGTCTCGTAGTTTGGACCCGGTGTCAACTCCAGAGCCTCCTTCCTCCATTCTTCCACGAGGGGTGGTGGTCGCTGCCTTGTCGTCCGAGTTAGAGGCTGAGGTCAGGGAGGCCCAGTCCTCAGCGCCATCTTCCGCTCCAGACACTAAACTGTTTGTCCCTTTGCACCTCCGGTTACGAGTACTTCAAGAGTTCCATGAGTCCGTACTTAGTGGCCATCCTGGAGTTAAAGCCACTCGCAGGGCTGTTTTTCGACTGTTTTGGTGGCCGTCTCTTCACTCAGATGTTGGTCGGTTTGTGTCTGACTGTGCTACATGTGCCCATGCTAAGGTATGTCGTAACCGGCCGGCCGGGGAACTGGTTCCATTACCTGTTCCTGAAAGACCATGGACCCACTTGTCCATGGATTTCATTACGGACCTCCCTGTCTCAAATGGTATGACTGTGATCTGGGTGGTGGTGGATCGTTTTAGTAAACAGGCACATTTTGTTCCCCTCTCCGGTCTACCTTCTGCTGCGACCCTTGCCAACCACTTTATTGACCAGGTGGTTCGGTTACATGGGTTGCCCCTGAATATTGTGTCTGACAGGGGGGTACAATTAATTTCTCGGTTTTGGAGGGCCTTGTGCAGGCGGTTGGGAATTGAGTTGTCCTTCTCGTCCGCCTATCATCCCGAGTCCAATGGGCAGACGGAAAGGACGAATCAGACCCTTGAGCAAATCCTGCGGTGCTTGGTTTCTGCTCAGCAGGAGGATTGGTGTACGTTTTTGCCCCTTGCGGAGTTTGCATTCAGTAGCAGAGTCCATCAGTCTACGGGAACTTCTCCCTTCTTCTGTAATTACGGGTTTCACCCTCACTTCGGGACCTTCTCTAGAGTGGATTCGGGGTGTCCAGGGGCCGACTCCATCGTTCAGCATCTGGGGGAGGTGTGGAAGGAGGTGCGGCGGTGCATCGTGACGGCTCAACAGTCCCAGAAACCCCAAGCGGACAAACGCCGTTCTCTGGGACCCCCCTTTCAGGTGGGGGACAAAGTGTGGCTGTCCACTCGGAATATCAGGCTCAGGGTTCCGTCTGCTAAGTTGGGTCCTAAGTTTATAGGGCCCTATGAGATCATCGAAGTGATCAACCCGGTGGCCTTTCGGTTGCAACTGCCCCAGACCTTGCGTATTCCCAATGTATTTCATACCTCCTTGCTTAAGCCATTTGTCCATTCGGTGGTGGATTCTCAGACCCCTCCGGCTCCGATACTGGTGGACGGTGAGGAGGAGTACGAAGTTCAGTGTATTATCGACTCTCGTTGGGTTCGTAGTTCTCTCCAGTATCTGATTCATTGGAAGGGTTACGGTCCGGAGGACCGGTCCTGGGTGCCGGCTCGCTCCGTGCGGGCCGATTGGTTAATTGCGGCTTTCCACCGGAAGTATCCTGGGAAGCCTGGGGGTCCGGTGGCCCCCCCTTGAGGAGGGGGTACTGTCATGATTCGCCTCCCTATCCACATGGCTAGGGGGCGGAGCCTTCTATCAGGCCTCACTTCCGGCCCCTGGATGCCTTAAAAGCTGACACTTCCAGTGAACCAGCGCCGGCTATAAGCTTAGCTCTGCTTTGCCTGTGATTGCTGGTCCTGTGAGTGATATCCTGATCTGTCTGTTCCTGTGCCCCCGTGCCCTTGTCTGTGTTCCATCCCCTGGTCATCCCTCCTGTCCTCTGTCCCCTCTCCTATTTCCCCACTTGGTTGCTTCCTACGGTACTGACCTTGGCCTGACTTTGACTCCGCTTTTGCTCGTCCCTCCGGTCCTGCTTCTGCCCGTACGGTGTTTGACCCAGCCTGTGTGTCTATTCCTTGCATGCTCTGCAGCTCTGCTTCTCAGCTGTGCTAATTAGGCAGTGCATGAGAACGCTGTGCATTTCCTTCCTGGATCTTATTGCTCTGTGTAGTGTTGTCTGCTGCAGAGCTCTGGCTCCCCCTGGTGGCAGCATTACAAGTAATCAAAGCAAAAGGTGGCTACTTTAAAGAACCTAGAATATAAGACATATTTTCAGTTGTTTCACGCTTTTTTAAGTATTTCATTCCACATGTTTTAATTCATAGTTTTGATGCCTTCAATGTAAATCTACAATTTTTAGACTCATGAAAATGAAGAAAACTCTTTGAATGAGGAGGTGTATCCAAATTTTTGGTCTGTACTGTATGTTTCATGGACAAATGACCACCACGCTGAGACATAGAAGCTAATGTCATTGATGATGATTGAATCTGACCAAAAGCAAGTTGGGAGCAGGAGGCGCCATCGCATGCTTCCTAGACCACAGTTTGTGAAGCATGCAGCACCATGGAAATGGCAGTTGTTTCACTCTTGAACTCAGGCTTTATTCCACTAGCTAACACCGATGATTTAAAAAAATTCAGTTTACCCAGGGGAATGGTTCAGACACTATGGAGCACTGCATCAGTAGGTATTCCCAACAGTTTATTTTTCAAAAAATTGTTAGGGTTTGCAACAGGACATAACATGAAAAGCAGTTTAATCCATTCAGTTCCCCTAGGGTGTAGTGGTTCAGACATCATGTAGCTAAGCATCACAAGATACTCCCAAGAGCTCCCAACAGCTTATTTTAAAAAATAAATTGGTAGCATAAGCAACAGGGCATAACATGCCAAGAAGTTTAATACATTTAGTTTCCCCAGGGGATAATGGTTCAGACACTTTGGAGCACTGCATCAGTAGGTTCTCCCAACAGCTTTTTATTAAAAAATGGTAGCGTAAGCAACAGGGCATAACATGCCAAGGAGTTTAATACATTCCTTTTTTCACATCGCCAAAAGGTCGCAGAAAGACTCTGTTCCCACAAGCCGATATGGCAAAATCTCAAGGGCTATCAATTGTGCAATGTGTGCACTTATGGTTTCTGCCCTTGGGTGCGTAACAGGGTATTTTTGCTTCTTTTTGAAGGTCTGTAGTATGGACAACTGAACGGAACGCTGGGACACCGAAGCGGATGTGGTCATATATGATTGAGTTTGGCCAACATCAGCTTGGGAGAAGGAGGCATCATTAGATTTGCATCAAGCACGTTCAAAAATCCGCCATACTTAACCATTCCCAGGATGACACCGGGGAAGTTAGCAAAGTCTTTGCTGATCCTAGATCTGTTCATCTTGGATCATTTTTAAAAACACTGTAAGCAAGGGTTACTCCAAGCGAAGCCTTTTTTCCAAAAATTGGGCCACACAGACACCCCTTCAGTGGCAGCACTTGTGCCCCAGTCGTATACTTCACAGTTAGATTTGCATCAAGCACATTCAAAATACACAAGCATTTACTCTCCCCAGGATGACACAGGGGTAGTAAATTCCTTGCGGATCCATGACTTGTTCATTTTGATGAACGTTAGTGTGTCCACATTGTCACTGGACAGACGCGTGCGCTTATCTGTCAGCACAACACCCAGCAGCACTGAAGACATATTCTGAAACAACGCTGGCAGCTGGACATGACAAAATCTCCAAGGCGTGAGTGAAGAGCTCTGGCCATTTTTCAAGATTTGAAACCCAAAATGAGCAAGGCTCCAGTTGCAAAGTCATGGCATCGATGTTCATTTGGAGATACTCCTGTATCATCCTCTCCAGCCGTTGACTATGTGACAGACTTGTTGTCTCTGGTGGCCTTTCAAAGGATGATCTAAAAAAATTAAGAAACGATTCAATAAAATTGATGTTACCAGCACCAGATATGGTGCTGCTGGTACGGTTAGACTGTTGATGATGACGAGACCGTCCCATGTTTGTCAAGTTACAACTGGGAGATTCACTCCCTGCACCACGGTTGTTTGGTGGAAAAGCCGAGCTAAGAACGAGTAACAGTTTTTGCTGATACTCCTGCATACGTGCGTCCCTTTCTATGGCTGGAATTATGTCACAAAATGTGGACTTGTACCGGGCATCTAACAGAATGGCAAGCCAGTAGTCATCATCATTTCTAATTTTGACAATATGAGGGTCATGTTGGAGGTAGTGCAGCAAGAAGGCGCTCATGTGTCTTGCACAGCTATGCGGACCAAGTCCACGCTGTGTTTGTGGCATAGAGGTGCTAACCGTTCTTTCTTCCTCTGACATCTCCCCCCAACCTCTTTCAAATAAAATTTGACCAAGGTCTCCCTCATCCGCTGAGTCTCCCATGTCCATGGACAGTTCGTCCTCCATTTCTTCATGTTCTCCTGCACCTTCCTCAACATTTTGCCTGCTACCATGCGCCCTTGTTGGTCCCTGTCCCCCATGGTCCCATGCCTGCCACCTTGGTGATGATGAACGTCTGGACCTTGGTGATGTTGTTGTCCCTTGCGGATATGAATCCTCCTGTACTTCCTCCCCTTCCTGTTGTCCCACCCCATGACTACGAATAGTGTTTAGCGTGTGCTCCAGCATGTAAATGACTGGAATTGTCATGCTGATAATGGCATTATCAGCGCTAAACATATTCGTCGACATGTCGAAACTGTGCAGAAGGGTGCATAGGTCCTTGATCTGAGACCACTCCATAAGGGTGATCTGCCCCACCTCTGCATCTCCTTGGCCCAGGCTATACGTCATGACTTATTGCACCAGTGCTCGGCGGTGCTGCAACAGTCGCTGTAACATGTGGAGAGTGGAAGTCCAGCATGTCGGCACATCGCATTTCAGGCAATGAACCGGCAGGCTGTAAGACTTCTGGAGCGATGCAAGTCGCTCAGCTGCGGCAGTTGAATGGCGGAAGTGAGCAGACAGTTTTCGTGCCCTGTTCAGAAGGCCATCTAGGCCGGGATAGTGTGTTAAAAATTGCTGGACAACAAGGTTCAACACGTGAGCCATACAAGGCATGTGTGTCACCTTGCCCAGGCGAAGGGCCGCACCCAGGTTTGCAGCATTGTCGCACACGGCCTTACCAGGCTACAGGTTGAGTAGAGACAACCATTTACCAAACTCAGTCTCCAGAGCTGCCCACAACTCAGCCGCTGTGTGACTCTTATTTCCAAGACATTTCAAGATAAAGACCGCCTGATGCCGTTGCACTCTGCTGCCAGCATAGTAATAAGGAGTGCGTGATTCCTTGTGCGCAGTTACAACGCTGGTGGCCTGACCAGGCAGGCTTGGGGCGGAGGTGGAGGACCTAGACGAGGTTGAGGAGGCAGAAGCAGTGAAGTAACTTGGATAGACAGAGGATTGATGCACAAGTCGTGGGGACGGCAAGACTTGTGCATCAGACCCTTCACCATCTATCACCATAGTTACCCAGTGCCCAGTCAGCGACATGTAACGTCCCTGTCCATGCTTACTGGTCCAAGTATCGGTGGTGAAATGCATCCGTTCACACACAGAGTTTCTCAAGGAAGCGGTGATGTTGTGTGCGACATGCTGGTGTAGCGCAGGCACACCTTTCTTAGAGAAGTAGTGGCGACTGGGCATCTGGTACTGGGGCACAGCGACAGACATAAGGTCTCTAAAATCCTGTATGTCCACCAGGCGGAAAGACAGCATTTCGGTAGCCAACAGCTTACAGAGAGATAAAGTCAACCTCTTAGCTTTGTCATGGGTCACAGGAAATGGCCTTTTATTTGTCCACATCTGAGGGACAGAGATCTGGCTGCTGTGTGTAGATGGTGGTGAGTAGGGTGTCCTTGGAAAAATGCAGGTTTGTGAGGAAAGTGCAGGCGTAGACATGATGTTGCCTTCATCCAACGTTGGTGCTATCGATGTCTGAGAGAGCTGTACACACGCACTTGTTTCCCCTTCCAAACCAACTGACGACCTACCAAGTAAACTGCCTGTTGCGGTTACAGTGGTGGAAGGTGTGCATGGAAAACCAGGTGTGACAGCTGTCCCCACAGTCCTAGAAGATGAAGAGTGCGCGGATGCACTGGAAGGGGCAGGTGGTGGATGGTCCGCTCCGCTAGGCCGCATTGCAGCACTGTGAGCTTCCCACTGGGACATATGATATTTATTCATGTGACAATTCATGGAAGAAGTTGTTAAACTGCTGAGGTTTTTGCCTCTACTAACAGATTCCCGACATATTTTACATATCACATGATTTGGGCGATCCTTTGCAAGGTCAAAAAAGACCAGGCTAGTCAAGGCTTAGAGGACATGCGACCTGCTGAGCCACTCCGACTAGTGCTCAGAGGCAGAGTGGTGGCTGAGCATGCAGTTGTAGACGTGCTATCAGTACTCCGACTCTGTCCAGGAAGGCGCAAGGTAACTCTGTTGTCAGTTGCATCCTCCCCCACCGCCTCTGTTGACCTCCTCGAGTGCTTGACTGTGGGTTGACAGTAGGTGGGATCTAGAACTTCCTCATCAAGCGTTGTGTTTGCACCCCCCTCGCCCTCAGACTGAGCCTCTTCCTGCCCTGACCGAATATTTAAGTTGTCATCCCAATCTGGTATCTGCGTCTCATCATCATCAGTATGTTCCTCATTGTCTCTACCAACAGGTGTTACAGTTTGGGAATAAGGGTCAACATTATGCTCAGAAACTTGGTCATCACAGCCTGAATCTGAGTCACAAAGGTTCTGGGCATCACTGCAGACCATTTCCTGGTCTGTACTCACTGTAGCTTGGGAGCATAACTCTGAATCCCAGGCTATAGTGTGACTGAACAGCTCTGCAGACTCAGCCATCTCTGTTCCACCATACTGTGCAGGGCTGATAGAGACTTGAAAGCTGGGAGAAAGCAAGTGTGATTGGGATGACAACTCAGAGGACTGGTTTTTTTTGGATGCGGTAGTTGAGGTGGAAGAGAGAGCACTTGTTGGAGCACTTGAGATCCATTCAAGCATGTGCTTTTTTTGTGCATTATCTACTTTTGTTCCATTTGTTTGGGTCCGTAAAAATGGGATCACATCGGATTGTCCACGGAAAGTAGTAGACATCTTACTTTTGCTGGAAGATGGCCTATCTTCAGAAGATGTTAATGTAGCTTTGCCACCTTCCCCACGGACAAAAACATTTTTCCTTTTCCAACACGCCTGTTCCCCTTTCCACCAGCATCTGTCATTTTGCCACTCATTTTGATAGCGACAAGATTGTCCACTTAAAATGTGGTAGTAAAAATTGAGAGGTGGTGTAGATTGCAGAGGTGGTCTAGCTTTATTGACAGCAGAAGAAACAACACTGACTATCCCTGACAATGCAACAATGGCCCTTCAACTGGCAGCACAGTTTGCTATTATAATGGCTTAGTAAAAATGAGCTTGAGGGTGCAATGCAGAGGTGCTAGAAATTGCTTGGCACCAGTGGGACACTAATGGAGTCAAACAGCCACTTTTTGGATGCCACTAACTGGCAGCACTTATTTAAATTAAAATGGCTTTGCAAAAATGTGCAGGAGGGGAGAATGCAGAGGTGGTGGGACTTGCTTGCCACAAGTGGCACAATAATGGAGGACAGCAGCCACTCTTTGGATTTCACTAACTGGCAGCACTCTGCAAATAAAATGGCTTTGCAAAAAAGGGCAGGAGGGTACAGTGGCCGGGTTGTGGGTCAGTGTAGAGGAAAGGAAGCCTCACTTTTTATCCCTCCTAATGGTAAAATGCAGCAAAGAATTCCCTGAGCTTAGCTACACAGACGCTGTTATCTGAAGTTGTAAAAAGCTTTTCCGTGGACCTGACTGTTACCTATGGCTCTGAGCCAGCTGTAATTAGCCCTTAAAAGGGCTGAAATAAACTTCTGTCCCTAATCTGTAGAACACTGTGTGTATAGCCTTACACAGCAGGATCGGCGACAGGAGCTGCGTGAGAGGTGACTGACACCCAGACGCAGAAGGCAGATAATGGCGTGCGGGAGGAAAATGACCGTTTTTATAATGCAAGGACATGTGAAATGGACAGTCTATGACACATGCCCTTGCTTCTCACACTATTACAGTGAAAAGCCAGCTAGTAATTAGCTAGGCTTTTTGCTAATAGAACCGTTCTCGAATGTATCTCGAACTAACGAACTTTTAGCAAAAAGCTTGAGTTCTAGTTCGATCTAGAACACCCCCCCCCCAAAATCACTTGAACCGCGAACTGGAGAACCACGAACCACGAACCGCGCTCAACTCTACTTGCTACCTCTGGCGCCAGCATGATCTGAGAGTAATCGTTTCATCAACTGCTCCACTACAGCCCTCTTCAATATTTCTATAGTACAATCCTTATTTGCCTCCACAAGTAGCGAAGCAAATTTGTCTTTGTAGCGTGGGTCAAGGAAGGTACATAACCAGTATTTGTTGTCTGCCAAAATGTGGACTAGCCGACAGTCATGAGAAAGGCAGTGTGACATGAGCTGTGCCATGTCTCCCAGACTCCGAACTGGAAACCTTTGTGTGTCACTGCTAAGTATAGATTCTGTCTCCCTAAATCTCCTCTTCTCCTCAGTCTCTCTCTCCTCCTCCTCCTGCTCCTCCTAAGAGCATCCATGCTGGACAGCCCTGAAGCTTGGGTTGTCAATCCCTTGGTTACCAACTTCAAAGCATTCCTGTTCTTCATCATCCTTCTTATCCTCATCCTCATGATGCTGAGCAAAGGTGGCCTGAGCTTGTTGGCCGAGGCTGTGCGGATTACTAGCAACCGTTGGGAAGTCTGGATCCCCAGACAACTCGGGCGCATGAACACTTTGGTCAGTCAGACCATCCAGAGAGCATTTCAATAAACAAATCAGTGGAATGGTAATGTTGATAACAGCATCATCACTGCTCACAATGTTGGTACAGTAATCAAAGTTCTCCAAGACCTGGCAAATGTCGGCAATCCACACCCACTCAGCTGTACTTATTTCTGGCAGCTGCGTCTGACTGGCATGTTCCAGCTGGACTTAGGATACTGCCCCCTGCTGCTCATGGATCCTGGCCAACATATGATAGGTTGAATTCCATCTCATAGGGAGGTCACATATTAGTCTGTGACGAGGTAAGTGTAAGCGCTGCTGCAGAACTGCCAGGCCAGCAAAAGAGGGAGATGACTTGCGGAAATGTGCGCTAAAACGTCTTACCTTGGTAAGTAGGTCTGGTGTCCCAGGGTATATCTTCAGAAAGTGCTGAACTACAGCTGGAGCTGAGCCTTTTTTTTAGTTTCACTTCTGATGCAGGTCACGTTAGGAGTTAATCCTTCCTGCCTCGTTCTGGAGGTCAGGCTGCTTTATTAGAGCACTGTTTCTCTTGGACTTCACCAGTGATACTTCTGGCTCTGCAGTGTTCTGCTCTTGAATGACCTGTTGTCTGCCCTGCCCCCTCCTGACCTCCGTGTTCACCTGACCTGTTAACCTCCTCTGTTGTCTGTTTCCATCAGTGTCTCTCCCGCTGTCTCCCTGTTCGTTCCTTATATGTTTACCTTTATTCTGTCTTGTCATCCCACTCCCCCTTGCTTCTAGGCTCTGATTTCCCGGCTACTAACTAATTGCTTCCCTCTGACTATGTTTAGACTTTGCCCTTGTGTACTTACAAGACCTCCATGTTGTGACACGGCTTTCTGACGATTCTACTGCCATCTGGTGAGCTTGACTAGTATTACCTCTGCTAGGGAATTCCCTGCTCATACGTTTCCTCTACTTTTACGCCCCCTAGTGGTTTACCAGCTAACTACCTTCTCAGATAGTTTCAGGAATCCTCTCAGTCCCACATTACTGCGCTGTACTGCTATTGTACATCTTAGAGTACAGCGTGACAAGTAGGAGGAGGAGGGAGTTGTTGCTTTGTAGGAGACTACTGAAACTGTGATTGAAGTGGGTCCTGCTATTCTGGGTGTGGGAATTATATGGGATGTTGCCGGCTCAGACTCTGGACCAGACGCTACCAGGTTCACCCAGTGTCCTGTCAGTGAGATGTAGCGTCCCTGTCCACTTCCGCTTGTCCACGTGTCTGTGGTTAAGGGTGGTTTCACACATCCGGCTTTTCGCAGGTTTGCCGGATCCGGCGCTCTCCCGTACAGACAATACAGTACAGTGACAGCGCTGTAACTTCCGGGTCACATGCGCCGGTCACATGACAGCATGTGACCGGCTCTTGTTGCGCTGTCACTGTACTGTACTCACTGTATGGGAGAGCGCCGGATCCGGCAAACCGGCGAAAAGCTGGATGTGTGAAACCACCCTAAGTGGACCTTCCCTGTTATGGCATTGGTGAGAGCCCGTTTGATGTTTACAGACACGTGAATGTGGAGCGTGGGGACGGCACAACGAGAAAAATAGTGGCGTCTAGGCACAGAATACCGATGTTCTAACACCGCCAAAAGGTCGCGGAAAGCCTGTGTTCCCACAAGCCGATACAGCAACATCTCAAGGGCTATCAATCGTGCAATGTGTGCAGTTATGGTTTCTGCCCTGGGGTGCGTAATGGGGTATTTTCACTTGTTTTCGAAGGTCTGTGGTAAGGACAACTGAACGGAATGCTGGGACACCGTAGCTGATGTCGTTGATGATTGAGTTTGGCCAACATCAGCTTGGGAGAAGGAGGCATCAGCACCACCTTCTTGCACATCAGTTTGGGAAGCAGGCAGCCCAGGGAAAGTGACAGAGTTTTGAGTCTGGAAATCGTGTGTTTCACCTAGAGCTGTCAACCACCTAGTGGTGTGCTTGGCTAGCATATGGTTTCTCATGCTGGAGGTGCCCAATCTGGAAGTATTTTTGCCTCTTTTAAGCTTGGTCTGACAGATTTGACAAATGGCAACCGTTTGGTCTGAAGGACTCTTGGAAAAAAAACTCCCGCACAATCGCACCATGGACCCTTGGACTCTGAGATGGCTGAGGTGGTGCACGGACCCTTGGACTCTGAGATGCCACAGGTGGTAGTGTCATGTGCACAGTTGATTGACTTCTGGCAATGGTCGAAACCCTATGTCTTACAGCCTTATTGCGGACTATGGGCACATGCTCCTCTGCACTGCTGCTCTCGCAATCCATGCCACCCGTCCATGTTGGATCAGTCACCTCATCATCAACCAGGTTGTCTTCAAATTACTCAAGGTCAACATCTTCGGTAATGGAAGTTTGAGGCTGACCTGAGGGCAACTGTGTCTCATCATCCTCCAACACTTCCACCTGATTGCCCAGCATGTCACGGCCAACAACATGGCTTTCTTCTGGCCTTGGGTGCTTAAAGATCTGTGCATCACTGCACATCACGGCCTCACCTGCGTTGGTGGTGTTGTGCAGTGAGAGGCATGAAAGGTCAAAGTGTCCTGTAAACAGTTTCTCAGAGTAACCTGCTTTGGTGTCATATATATCCTTAGAATACTGATGTTGTGAGGAAGGGTAACCAGGCTGAGGATTCGAAGGGCCATCCTCTGGGCTACTCAAGTATGTCTGTGTAGACCCTTGGGATTTGCTACTCGGCAAGTAACTGGAGGAATTTTCTGCTATCCAACTCGTTACCTGTTTGCACTCTTCAGGGCACAAGAGTGCTTTCCCACGTGGAGAAGAAAATTTGGATAGGAAGGCAGAGGTCGATAAAGCATGAAACTTTTTCTTTGGCTCGATCACACTGCTTGGGCGACCACCACTGTCACTACCACCTCGTCCACGACCCTTACCCCCTCTTTTTCCCATTTTTTTTTGTTTGATTATTCAATGTGAATACTGTAACGTGACCTTTTCTACAGGCAGTGGATTAACACTTATGCCGGATTGTTAAACTTGCATTAATAGTTTCTCACAATAGCTGTTTCTGTAAGTTTAAAAACCAAAAGGTAACATTATTGGACAAACTACCACTTGAAGGAGTCGACAAAGATGTTGTGAATGTCTTTCAGCCCCAAAAGAAAACAGGGTTTGACAACACTTTTCTTTTTGTATTGTTTTTTGGCACTCAGACTGTGTTTTCGTAAGAGCAAGGCACTAAATAGGTGCTTTAAGATATGAAGCCCCCCAAAATATGCTAGGTGGCTGCTAGGAAGGTACTGGCCTGAGGCAGAAGTTGTTCCCCTGACAGCAAGTATTAATAAAAATTGGATAACACTTAGACTGTGTGTTACTTGCAAAAAGCCCCTAGGTAGGTGCTGTAAGATATGAAGCCCCCAAAATATGCTAGGTGGCTGCTAGGAAGGTACTGGCCTTGAGGCAGAAGTTGTTCCCCTGAAAGCAAGTATTAATAAAAATTGGCAAATGCCAGCGTTACATGGTACGATATATCAGGCGATAAGTCGGCGGGGTCACGTCGTAAGTGATGCACATCCGGCATCGTTTGATATATCGTAGCATGTGACAGCTACGAGCGACGGTGAACGAACAAAACTACTCACCTTATCGTTGCTCGTTGACGCGTCGCTCATTTTCAAAAAGTCATTTCTTCTTCTGTGCTCCGGTTGTTCATCGTTCCCGGAGCAGCACACATCGCTCCGTGTGACATCCAGGGAATGATGAACACAGCTTACCTGCGTCCCGCCGGCAATGCAGAAGGAAGGAGGTGGGCGTAATGTTTACATCCCGCTCATCTCCGCCCCTCTGCTTCTATTGGCCGGCCGCTGTGTGACGTCGCTGTGACGCCGAACGTCCCTCCCCCTTAAGGAGGTGGATGTTCGACTCCCACAGCGACGTCGTCCAGGAGGTAAGTGCGTGTGACAGGGGGTTAATGACTTTGTGCTACACGGGCAACTAATTGCCCGTGACGCACAAACGACAGGGGCGGGTACGATCTCTCGTGCGAACGCACGATAGATCGTTACGTGTGATGCCGGCATTACACTCAGACTATGTGTTGCAGAAAGCCACTATCTAGGTTCTGTAAGATATGAATCCCCCCCCAAAATATGCTAGGTGGCTGGTAGGAAGGTACTGGCCTTGAGGCAGAAGTTGTTCCCCTGACAGCAAGTATTAATAAAAATTGGGTAACACTGAGACTGTGTTAGTTGCAGCAAGCCACTATGTAGGTGCTGTAAGGTATGAAGCCCCCAAAACTATACAAGGTTGTTTCTAGGAAGGTACTGGCCTTGAGGCACAATTACTGACCCTGACAGCAAGTATTAATAAAAATTGGGTAACACTGAGACTGTGTTAGTTGCAGCAAGCCACTATGTAGGTGCTGTAAGGTATGAAGCCCCCAAAACTATTCAAGGTTGTTGCTAGGAAGGTACTGGCCTTGAGGCACAATTACTGACCCTGACAGCAAGTATTAATAAAAATTGGGTAACACTGAGACTGTTTGTTAGTTGCAGCAAGCCACTATGTAGGTGCTGTAAGATATGAAGCCCCCAAAATATGCTAGGTGTCTGGTTGGAAGGTACTGGCCTTGGGGCGCAATTACTGACCCTGACAGCAAGTATTAACAAAAATTGGGTAACACTCAGACAGTGAATTGAGATGGTGGCTGACAGGCACTACACCTACACCTAAACCCCTTCTTTTTACAATTTTGGGACTTTTTTTTTTGCAAGTTGTAATACCTATTGCTAGTATAACAGACACAAGGGATGTAGCAGTGCTGAGATTGTTGATTATTAGTAGCAGATGTCAGGACAGCTTTAAATCTCTCCCTGCCTGTGAGTAAGCTGTCCCTAGCTGTCCCTAGCTGTCAGTATATCACACACTGCAGGAACAGACCGTATGCAGCACTAAGAAGAGAATTTTTTTTGCAGAAGTTCTATGATTTACACAGCTGCTAGCACAGTGGACACTGTCTTCAGCCCTTAAAAGGACTATTTTGGATTCTGCAGCAGGAACACTATCTCATACAACAAACTGCACTGTCCCTATACCTGTTTCTATGATTTACACAGTCCCTAACAGCTAATGCTAAATAGCTTCAGCCCTTAGAAGGACTATTTTGGATTCTGCAGCAGGAACACTATCTCATAGAACGAACTGCAGTGCCCCTATACCTGTTTCTATGATTTACACAGTCCCTAACAGCTAATGCCAAATAGTTTCAGCCCTTAGAAGGACTAGTATTAGTTGGCTGGAAAAACGCTCTACCGCACACAAAGCAGTCTCTCTACACCGTTAGCTCAGGAATGAATGCGTGCAGACAAAATACTGCCTTATATAGCCCCTATGATGCTGTGCGGTCAAGTAAATCACAGTAACACCACAACAAAGATGGCTGCGGCGTTACTGTGAGGGCAAGCATCGTCAGATGTGTTCATTGGCTGGAAAATGGCACCAAGAAGTTCAGAAACAAAAATGAAAATACCGAAGCGAATACCATATTAAATGTCACATAGCGGATACCTCGGATACCCTATTAGCCATCGGATACTGAGTAGTGGCGAATACATTCGCTCCTCCCTAATAATCATCAATAAAAAAAACATATCTTTATTAAATTACATCAAAATGAAAAAGTATACTGATACAAAGAGGTGGGAGGGACCCAGCAGTGTGGTAACAACAATACAAAATGTGGGGATCAATCCACAGTAATGTCACGGCAATAACATAAGTCACAGTGTAATGACAAAACAATTGGTCAAAATCAACAGTAATGCAAACGAACAAAAATTAAACAAATGAGTAGTGCATAGTTATAATAATGGTACTGCTGTATTAATACATAGGCATAAATTAAAGTAAAAATGATGTCATAAATATACATTTATAATAGGGCAAAAACAGTACAATAATATATGAAATTACAGCATAAATATACAATAGCCAAATTCACTTAATTTATCAAAAACAATTACTCTTGCACCTGCCCTTGGCTTATGTAACCACTAAAACTAATTACTTTGCCTAGTTTCAATATTGCACCATCCCCAGTCAGACACAACCACAACGTGATTAAAGTTATATTGCACCACTTGATATTGCACAGTCCCAGTAAATAAATAAGGTGCTAAACTAGTTAATCACATATGCTGAAGTGAACAATTGTTTGCCACTTTAAAAGGATTACATGGTATACAATTACCTTACAATGCTGGGAAACCCCCGCTCTCCCGACGCACGTTTCAGCGTCTGCCGCCTTTGTCAGATGCTGGCAAGGACCATTGGTCTGCCAGCAGGCTACTTTGAATCTCCCGCAGTTGATGAGATCAACTGCGAGAAAATGGCCACGGAGGTGGCGCATGTGCAGGTAGACGCAATGAATTTAAAAAAAGTGGCCGCGAAGTTCTATCTGCGCATGCGCCACCTCCGTGGCAATTTTATTGAAGTCCATCTCATCAACTGCAGGAGTTTCAAAGCAGCCCGCAGTCCGCCAGCAGATCAACGGTGCTCGCCGGCGAACCTGGCAAACCTGAAAATCAATGGATCTGCTCATTCCTACTTGTAATTCATGAATAGCTATAGTACAATAAAAAAAGTATTTGCTAGAGCACTTGCTACACTAGTTTCTGAATTTAGACTACATTAATTTAAAAACTAAAAGCCTACAAATATATACTACCTACTTGAAAATGTACAAGTCCCCCCTTCCCGGAAACTTTGGATGTGATTGCAATCAAAAACATGGTATTTACATAATGTGACCTCCATTTTTCACACTAAAAGTGAAGGAAACTCAGTGTGATAATAAAAAACAAAACATACCATTCTTACAAAGCTGTATTTAAGACTCTGGGACACCATCAACACACAGTAAAAAGCATTGTGTTCAAATGGAGAAGATGTAGAATTTGGATTTATCTTCCCAGGAGTGGCCGAGCTGCAAAAATGACCTGAAGGACGCAAAACAAATTATCTACAAAATCACAAAACATTTCATGAGAAAATCCAAAGAATAGTTCACTTTAGCTTGAAGCAAGGTTAAAGCTAGTAATTCTTCAACAATAAAAAAATATTGTACATAAGTCAGATTTACTGCTTACTTTATATATACTAGAATAATTAGCAGAGAATAACCAAACAAATTCTAAAGTTGTATGTGTGACGGGGTATGTGACAGAGCAGTAAGGGACGCCAGGCCGAGGAACAATCCAAAGGGCTTTATTGGAATCACAAAGATAAAGCACCAAACATGAATATAAATCCTTAAAGTCTGCAAGGAGTCCACAACAAAACAACAGATCCGGGGGTGCCTCTCGGTATTCCGACGCCTGGGAAAATATGGCAATGGTCCTTATATGAGTTCTTTTGAGTCCAACAGGGTGAACAACAAAAGACAATCCCATGTGGACACTGATCTCCAATCTGTAACAGTCCATACACAGGCACTAGGATCTAGCCTCAGCTATAGATCCTAGTCCTTCTCCAGCCAAGATCCAACTAACTGACTAACATGGGTCTCATTGTTCTCCTCTCCTGGGATCAGCCCCTTAGGTGGGCAGAAGGGCCCACCTCCCCCTGGACATTTGATATATGAAAGGATTCTAGACATCCTGGCTCTATTCTGTTTACCAATTTGTGGATTGGAGGAGTCCCATGCTGAGAAGAACAAACAATCTCCCACCAGAAGCAGTATATAGAGGACAGTTAGAGAGGGACAGACTATTACACCATGAGCACAGGCGGGGGAGGGACATGCTGTTACAGTATGGACATTATGCAATTAATTGAAATGGAGCTTCACAGGTCACAATATATGAATAAACAATTTTAGAGTTAATTCTTTAATGTAGATCTGTCCAGTTTCATAATACAAACTGGGCTCAATATTTGATAAATCTCTTAGTCTTGATGAGACTGGTGTACTTACTATTAAAATCCATGTCTGAATGACAGTATAACTAAAGTCGAGATCTTCCCACCTAACCTGACAGGTCCTCAGTGTCCATGCTGCTGCTGAGATCTCACAATGATCATTACATGCTGTAGAAGTTAATCAGTCTGTGAGTTTGGAGACTATTGTAATCTTGCTTTTTCCTTTTTTTTCTGGTTAGCTTATAAAGGTATCACTCCTAATATACGTTTGTCATTTTTGGGACATAGTATTTCAATTAATACCTTTTTTAACTGGATTTGATCAGTTTAATATCTGAATTATACAGCATTCTGACAAATATTTTCAAAGTAACCATACCAACCTCAGATCCATGAGAGATATATTTCATAATGTCCCTTAGCATATAGTAATTGTCAGCCCTGCTAACACTTTGAAAAGCTACTGCAGTAATAGTATATAGAAAAATATAAATAAAGTTCAACAATTTTCAGAGGCACCAGTAATAAAAGACAGTCCTCATATACATTGGCTTGAAAAAGTATTCATTCCCTGTGAACTTTTCCACACTTTTTCATGTGTTTTTAAGTGTAGTTTATTGGGATTTTATGTGCTATACCAATATAAAGTAGCAAGTATTTGGAAGTGTAAAGGAAATAATACACGGTTTTCTAAATATTTCAAAAATATAAATCTGAAAATTGTGACATGCATTTGTATTCATCCCCTGACTGAATTCTTTGTAGGATCATTTTTTGCTGCAATTACTGCTGCAAGTCTTTTGGGGGATGTCTCTACCGGCTTTACACATCAAGAAACTAACATTTTTTAACATTCTTTGCAAAATAGCTCCAGCTTAGACCCGCAACACACATCCGTTTTTTTTGTACGTGTGCGGAACGTATTTGCACGTACCGTAGACACGGAGACCCATGTTATTCAATGGTAGATGGCACACACACGTAAAATCACACGGAACGTGTGTCCATGTGGTAAATACATGTGTGCGCTTTTCCACCCGGACGACATGTCCGTTTTTGGCCGGCAGCACGCAGGCACGGACCCGCTTTAGTCTATGGGTCCATGCCTACACGGACTGCACACGGAGTATGTCCGTGTTCAGCACGTATCTTCCGTGTCCGTTTTTCATCACAAAATCTGAAACACTTGTTACCAATCTATCAGGTCAATTAATGGCCATTAATTCTGGCGCCAAACATACATTTCCTGTCTCATTTGCACTCCAGACAGCAGCTGAGCACCTGTCCTCTCACTGCAGGGGAACTTTGAGCACAGAGAACAACACAGGTACTGAACATGGCGCCCAGAATCGATAAAGAGAGGCTGATTGGAGAAGTAGAGAGGCATCCAGAGCTGTGGGACACACGTGTTGATGGCTACCATGACAGGTTAATGGTGGAACGAGCATGGATGTCTGTGGCAGAGCTAGTCTACCCTAGGAATGGATGGTCTCAATGTACCCCTGGAAAGAAAAATAGATATGGTGAGTACAGATATTTGCATTGCTTCTGTCTTTACCTACATGTGCTCATTCTGTAGGCAGAGTATAAACATATCTGTATAGTTTGTTTGGCATGTATTAATGGGCCTGACTCATTTTGAGCCACACTGGAGACTCACAAACAGGAGAGTGTACTTTTTTGGCCTTTTGAACTATTCATTGCAGTTTACTAGTAATGTCAGCATGTGTATATGTGGCCTGCAAAGCATTTTATGCATGTACAAAAGGCATTTCAGGGTGAGCAAGCAACAATTAAACATGTTTAAAATATATTTTTGTTTTCAATTTTTTGCTATTTCTTTTGCAAATGTGCTGTGAAATGTCTATACATTTTGAGTTGTATTTTTATGTTTGGTTTATTATGCATGTCCCTTGGTGTCACCATGTCTGGAATGGTAACAGTAATGTGTAGTGTATAATGGAAAATCTTTGAGGAACATATGGCACTTCATGGGTTTATAGACATTTTGTTTCTCATGGCTTACTGAAGGGATTTTTTTTATTATTGTAAGTAAAAAAGGAGATAAATGATTATACAGTGGTTTAATCTTTTTACTGGAGATCTTGTTTACTTTGTCATGCTTATTGTGTTATTATGTCACTATATGAGTGTCATGGGTTGTTGTGTTCATACATATGGATGTGTGTTCCAATATATTTAAATTGCTGCAATACAAGAATAATGTTTTATTTTTTTATTGTTCAATTGTTATAATTTGTGACCTTATTTTACAATTTTTTTGTTTTTAAACAGTGGATCTTGTTAAACGGCGATGGCGCTCAGCACGGGACCAGTTCAGAAGAGAATATAACCCAGTGGCAACCTCAGCTGCTGCAGCCAAAATGAAAAAATATGTCCATTATGAAAGACTCAGCTTCCTCAAGCCCATTATGGAAGTACCAAAGTAGGTTTAAACCATTACATCATATGGCGGGTTTTTTTGAAATGCACACATTAATTGTTTTTTTTTTTTCTTCAAAGTACAGAGGATAATCTAGAAGATAGTGAGGAAGCCCAGTCAGCAGTATTAAAAGCGACCTCTGCTTCTGAGATGGAGCCTACCTCATATCAACCTCCACCAATCCCCAACACCAGCCAGCCAGACGCAGAAGAAATGTCCTCTGATTTGGGTTTGGGAACAAGTCAATCCACTAATGTAATTCCAGGCCAGTCTACAGGGCAACAAAGTGGCCCTTCACCAGTTCTTGCAGAGAGTAGTCCACAGCAACATGCAGGCACACAGCCAAGACTAACAACTAATACCATGCGCACAGTAGCCCAAACTATCCGTGGTCGCAGACATAGGCATTATGAAGATTTACGTTCCCTGCCAGATATCATTGATACCAGAATAATACACATGATGAATTCACTGATACCAGAGAGTGAAGGAGAGAGATTTTGCCGCTCCCTTTCTCCCTCTCTTGCATTGGTTCATGCTGATAGGCAGGACAGCTTGAGGGCGTCCTTAATAACACTAATATCTGCTACCCAACGTGAGCCAGAACCCATATATTGTTTTGAAGTGATAGAGCAATGGAGAGCTAATCCACGTGGTCCACACACAAACACAACCCAACAAACTGTGGAAACCCAAACTGATGAACATTACTCTAATTTTCAACTAAATCCTGTAGTGCAACAAACACATATACAGTGTCCATCTTCTTCTATGGGAAGTGATGTACAAATTAGGCCAACAATTGTCCCACACCAAACAGGTACATTAATGACACAAAGGCCATCTCAACAGCTATCATTTGTCCCACAAGTACCCCAACAGACACCAATGCAAACCTCTATTAACTATCCTAGTATTGTTAGTAATGTTCATAGACTACCTCAAATGTTTCAACAACCAACATCCTACCAAGTTCCTAATAATCTACAACAACAGTACTTTCTACATCAGCCTTACCCAACTAACTTCACATACACACATACTCAGCCTCTTCCAACACATCAATATGTACCACCTACACTTGGTCTTCCATCTGCTCAAACAACTGCATCATTATTTGTTCCAAGTACAACAACTGTTACTAGTGGAAACACTGATCAGTCACTCACTACAACATCTAGTGTTGTGCAGCAAACATATTCTGTAGGTGTCAATGCAATGGAGACTACACAGGAAAGCATCAGTAGCCTAGAGGATTTAGTTGAATCCTAATGTGATATTGTATGTATTATTTTACATTTTGGTATGTTTTCTAGTGTATTGCTGGTCGGAAAATATTTCAAAATGTAACACATTACTTACTCTATATGCATGGGGTCATATTTGTGTTTTCCTTTCCAAAGATTCAATAGAAATTACTCTATCACTTCAAAAACATTACCTGCCTGTTAGAATGTTGCCTTGCTCTGGACATGTTGTTTGGACCATCCATTAGAAAAAAACTGGGTTTAGGGAAAAAATGCATGCACATAAACTACTATACTAACATTCAGACACCTTTATTATTAAAAATCCAGCCACTATGCAGTATCTGCATATGGTCTGGTCCCATACTTATATTCCAATAGTGTCAAACAAATTATGTTTGCGTGACATTATTGCATAATAAAGTATGGTGTTTTGTATGGGCTAATGTCCCTGACAAAATTCTGTAAAAAAAAAAAAATAGAATACAGGATACAGGGTGTTTTGCAAAAGATAACAGACATACATAGGTTCAATAAAAAATCTGGACTCATTTTTTCAAATCCAATTTGCCATATTTTTATTAGTCATGTACATTCAGTAGTACTGTTACTTGCAAAACCAAAAATCCTGATTTTATAGCAATAAAGTTAAATCACAATAGCTTATTGGGACCACAAACACAACCAACCAACAAAAAAAACAACACAAATTATACCTATGTATGGTCATTGTTTCTTTTATATTACATATGTGTTTGTGATTATGTAACCAAGTGATAAAAAACTATAACAATGTCAAATTTATACATGACTATGGTGATTTAAACTAAAATAATCTTTAAACTGATTCCTCACTTGTAGACCAGAAGTGGACACATTGGTTCTAATACTACCATTCTCTACAAATGGTGCATTTAAAGCTGGCAACTCCTCAATGTCTTCGTCATTGCTTTCATGTAATATACAGTAATTATGTAACACTACTGTAGCTTTAATGACAGCCTTGACGGTGGTTGGTTGGAGTTGGATGGTGGTTTGATAAATGCGCCATCTTGAAGCCAAAATTCCAAAGGCACAATCAACATAGCAACGTGCTCTGGCCAATTTGCTATTAAATAGGGCTTTTGATCTGTCCAGCCCCCTTCTGGGATATGGATGCATCAAATGCCTAGACAATGCAAACCCCTGATCTGCAACCATGACAAAAGGAACAATAGGGCCATTATTACCAGGCAATGGTCTTGGTGCAGGCAAACTTAAACTATCAGACATTAATCGTCTTGCTAAACGTGAGCTTCGGAAAATGCGTGCATCTGAGGCACTGCCATAGGCCCCAATATCAGCAAATAAAAAGCAGTAGTTTGTATCTACCATGGCCAAAATAACTACAGAAAAAAACTTAATGATAATTAAAATATCTTGATGCAGAGTTAGGGGGTTTCTTCACTCTAATGTGCTTTCCGTCAATGGCGCCAATACAATTAGGGAAAGCTATTTTCTCCAAAAATTCTTCTGAAATGTGCATCCATTCCTGTGTTGAAGGCAGCTGCATGACATGATGCCTAAGGGTCTCCCATAGCACAGTGCAGGTATGCAGGATAATCTTGCCAATTGTAGACCTTCCCAATAAGAATTCGAAATGTAGACTGCTGATGGATTGCCCAGTTGCAAGGTAACTGAAATAGAAAAAAAAACATGACATTACTTTGAATATTCATGAAAGTTGTTTTTCAAAACCAATATTTGTGTCATCCAATGACTGGCGAGATACTGTGTATGACTATTATTTTATTGCTTTTGTTGGTAAAACATATGTGTTGATATTTACTTTCCATATTGGAAAAATAATTACTTTTCTGTTTAATAAACAAGATTGTTTGATTTATGACTCTTGTTTCTTTAATTTTGGTAGAGATAGAATGGTAGATGTGAGCACTCATATCATCTTTTAAGATTACAATGAGGTTATGTGATTTATATCAGTTTTCAACAAATACCTAAATTTAAACTTACATAATTTCTACAAAATGATGCCTTTGAGATTTACAATGTATTTCAAAATAACAGATAAAGCATGAGTATACATGACAACACCTACCGTAAAGTCACCAACAGTCGTTCCTCAGGGGAGATGCTGAGGCGCATACAGGTGTCCTGATGCTTCAAATGATGGTACACAAGGCCAAGGATGTTGTCAAATGAATTCATGGTGAGATGGCAGTAGGCTTGGAATTTTGGTGGAAATTTCCGCATTTCACCATAGAGAATATTAAAATGCCCATGTGTTTTCCTGAGCTTCACAAGGGGGTGAATCCACATCCTTCTCTCCAGTGGTGGCTCTTCTTTAATCATATGTCGCCTAACCCCAAATCTCCTAGATATCAACCAGAGCAAATACATGGTTGCTTCATTGGAGAGAGACATTTTGGAGTGTGTATAATGTGAGAATGAGCTCAGAAGCCATGTTTTTTAAGCAAACTAACTAAATTGGGTAGTTAATTGACCAATTTAACACAGCAGGAGCACATTATGATGGGCTAACAAGGGTATTTGTGTGAAAATACGGATCCAGAAAAATGGACAGCACACGGACAGCACACGTACGTTTTTTATGTCAATACGGACATTCCACACGCACACACGGCTCACATACGCCAACACACGGATGCCATACGTACCGGAGAAACGCCCATAAAAAACGGAACACGGACCCGAAAAACGGACCGTAAGACACGTACGTTTTTCAAGTCTTACCACAGGTTTTCATTGGGATTTAGATCTGGGCTTTGACTGGGCCATTCACACACACACACACACACACACACATATTATTTTATCTAAGCCATCCATTATAGTGTAAACATAGGAGGATAGGGGAGATTAAAAACCCATACAGTACCTATGAAGTAATCCAAAACCATCCTCTTAATGCAAAAATACAAAGTCTTTATTTAGGATTTTACAAGTAGTTTACAAGAGGAAATATAAAAAGCAATAAAATCACATAAAAAAACAGGTGCCAAGTAATAGCTCCAGAGAACATCATCAGACAGTGAATCAAACAATGGGCGACCGTATAATGTTAGCAAGTGTCACCCATAGATATCCGGTAGAAGTGCAGCCACAAAAACCCATTCAGGGATTTTACATATAAACAGTCAAGTGACAGGCATAAATGCCAACATGCTATAATCCCATTGGGCTATATTAACCCCTTCACGACCGGCCGATTTTTCGCTTTCCGTTTTTTTTTTTCGCCATTCTTTTTCTAAGAGACGTAACTTTTGTATTTTTCAGTCAATATGGTCATGTGAGGGCTCATTTTTTGCGGAACGAGCTATACTTTTCAATGAAACCATAGGTTTTACCATATAGTGTACTGGACAATGGCAAAAAAATTCCAAATGCAGAAAAATTGCAAAAAAAGTGCAATAGCACTATTGTTTTTGAGATATTTTATTCACTGTGTTCACTATATGGTAACACTGATGTGTGGGTGTGATGCCTCAGGTCAGTGCGAGTTCGTAGACACCAAACATGTATAGGTTTACTTTTATATAAGGGGTTAAAAAAAATTCGGAAGTTTGTCTGAAAAAAGTGGCGCATGTTTTACGCCATATTCCGTGACCCGTAGCGTTCTCATTTTTTTGGGATCTATGGCTTAGTGTCAGCTTATTTTTTGCGACTCGAGCTGTCGTTTTTAACGGTACTATTTTTGCACAGATGCTATGTTTTGATCGTCATTTTGGCGTTTGGAATTTTTTTGCCGCTACGCCGTTTACTGATCAGATTAATTGATTTTATATTTTGATAGATCGGGCGTTTCTGAACGTGGCGATACCAAATGTGTGTATATTTTTTTATTTATTTAACCCTTTAATTTTCAATGGGGCGAAAGGGGGGTGATTTGAACCTTTATGTTTTTTTGGGTTTTTTTAATTTTTTAAAACTTTTTTTTTTACTTTTTTTTTTATTTTACTAGTCCCCCTAGGGGGCTATTGCGATCAGCAATCCGATCGCTCTGCAGTATCTGCTGATCAGAGCTACACAGCTGTAAACAGCAGATACGCTGCTTCCCTGGCCTCAGTGGAAAGCAAAAGTGAAAGTAGTTCATGTCTAGCACAGGAGTCATCACATGACCCTGTGCTACCATGACAACCATCGGAAGTCACGCGATCATGTCACGTGACTTCCGGTATCGGGCGGTAAGTAAAACTTTACCGCGATTGCGTTTATAATGGCGCTGTCACATATTGACAGCGCCATTACAGGGGTTAAACGGCACGAGCAGATAACGATTCTGCTCGTGCCTAGCAGGCACACATCTCAGCTGTGAAAATCAGCTGAGATGTGCGCCGATCGCAGCATGCTGCTGCCAGGAGACCGCGGGCAGTAACGTTATGACCGCTAGGACGTAATTTTACGTCCCGCGGTCGTTAAGGGGTTAAACGGACATCGCACAATAAGGGGTTAACAAGTTTACCCATGTTTTTAGACACTGTTCAGATGGACAAACACGCCCCAACACGTTTTGTAATCTTCCTCGGGGGGCATGTGTAAACACCAATTTTCTAGTCTTACCACAGGTTCTCATTGGGATTTAGATCTGGACTTTGACTGGGCCATACACACACACACACACACACACACACACACACAGACACACAAGAATATTATTTGATATAAACCATCCATTATAGCTCTGGCAGTATGTTTTGGGTCAAAGAAAAGCCTCCCCAAGGCATAATGCTGCCATCACCATGTTTGATATTGAGGATTTCAGAATGACGTGAAGTGTTAGTTTTCTGTCACATATATAGTGTTTTACATTTAACCCCAAAAGTTCTACTTTGGTTTCATCTGAGTAGAGACCTTCTTCTGCATGGTAGCAGTGTCCGCTACATGGTTTGTGAAAATAGTGCTCTGGTCAGATGAGACCAAAGTGAAACATTTTTGGCTAAATGCAAATCGCTATGTGTGAGAAAAATGCTCATCACCCTGATAACACAATCCCCTCTGTCAAACAAGATTGTGGTGGCATCATGCTGTGAGGAGGCTGTTCTTCAGCAGGGTAGTTGGTCAAAGTTGAAGGGAAAATTGATGTTGCTAAATACAGAGCAATCCTGGAGGAAAATCTGTTAGAGCAGGGGTGGGGAACCTTTTTACTGCCGGGGGCCATTTGGAATTTTCTTGGAGCCTTCGGGGGCCATACAAAACTATCAACTTGAAAACCCTGCTGTATTTGGTCAAACAATTAATAAACTCACCCCTACAGTGCTGTCTGGAGCTGCTTCTCTTTGGTGCGGCTGTGATGTTTGGTGATATTGATCCTATTGTTTCTCACAACTGCTTTTCCAGGTTTGGCTCGGTCTGGAGAAGCTGGGGACACACACATCATAGGAGATGCTGGGGAATATACATGACAGGAGAGGTTGAGGCATATACATCACAGGAGACATTGGCGCACATAAATTACAGGAGATGCTGGGGCATACACCATCATAGGAGACGCTGGGGGTACACACATCACAGGAGAGGCTGGGGGCATATACATCACAGGACTGGCACATATATTACAGGAGAGGTTTGAGCATATACATCACTGTGGGACATGGATAGCACAGGGGGGGCACGGATAGCACTAGTGGCGTCATGGACATCACTGGGGAAGCATAGACATCACCAAGTGAGCACGGACAGTAATGGGGGGGCACGGATAACAGAGTCAAGTACACAGCTTCTGGAGGATGGCACACAGCACTGGCGGGTGGCACACAGAATTGGGGAGTACAGATCACTGAGGAGCACGGACAGCACTAGGGGGGCACAGACACGACTGGGGACACAGACAGCACTGACCATGGCATGGACAGCACTGGCGGCAGCACAGAGCATTGGGTGATGCAGACAGAACTAGGGGGGCACATGCAGAACTGGGAGTCACATACAGGACTTGGAGTCACGGACAGTACTGGGGGATCATAGACATCGTCAGGGGGGCATAGACAGCAGTAGGTGAGCACGAACAGCACTAGGGGGCAGGGACAATAGTGGGGGTTACACAGCACTGAGGGGGCACACAGCGCTGGGGGATGCCACACAGCACTTAGGGGGCACACACACTACTAAGGGGTACATAGTGCTGGGAGCTGCCACACAGCACTGGGGGATGGCACACACACTACTTGGGGTACACATCACTGGGGGCTGGCACACAGCATTGAGAGGGGAACACAGCACTGAGAGGCTGGCACATAGCACTGGGGGCTGGCACACAGCACTGGGGGCTGGCACAATGCACTACTCGGGGTGCACAGCACTGGGGGATGGCACACAACACTGGGAGCTGGCACACAGCACTGGGAACTGACACACACTTTTAGGTGGTACACAGCACTGGGGGCTGACACACAGCACTAGGAGCTGGCACACAGCATTGGGAACTGGTACATGGCACTGGGATCTGGCACACAAAACTGGGTCCTGACACACAGCACTAATAGGTGGTACACAGCATTGGGAGCTGGCACACAGCACTGGAAGCTGGCACACAGCACTGGGAGCTGACACACAGCAATGTCAGCTGACACACAGTACTGGGAACTGGCACACAGCACTAATAGGTGGTACACAGCACTGGGAGCTGGCACACAGCACTGGGACTTGGCAAACAGCACTTGGACCTGGAACACACACTACTAGGCGGTACACATCACTGGGGAAGACCACACACACACACACACACACACACACACACACACACACTACTAGGGGATATACAGGACTTGGTTGCACCCTTACAGCACGGGGGGAGGAGTCACTCACAGGTCCGGGAGGCATGTGCAGCAGGGAGGCCGGTAAGCTGCTGCTCCTCTTATTCTTCTGTGGACGGGAGGGCAACTCGTGCTGCTTGCACCGCCCACAAGGTAAGTGTGACACCCTGGACTAGTCAGGTCATCTCAGGTAGTCACACACACACACACACCCCCCCCTCCCCGAGTAGGTGACAGCAGCCAACCAAGAAACTCTTGTCACCACCCTACAGGTTTGATGTCCACACCAGAGGGGTGGAGTCAACCGGTTGGCTCCGCCAAACGAGGAGTTCACAGGCCTGGAGGTGGGAAAGACACAAGTTCTAGTGTAGTCTAGAGAGTAGCCTTGACAGTGAAGGAGGGAGGACGAGTTCAAGGGCAGACCTGTGACCAGGCCTGCCAACAGTCTACTCCGGTGGCTGGGTTGGAGCCCAGTCACCTTTGGCAAGGAGGCAGACGGTGGTGGCCTCCTGCAGGAGCTGGGATTACAGCCAGTGGAGCCGTAGGGACCGGGGTTGGGTGGTGGCCCGCCGGTACCGAACCTGGGAACCGATTGGAAACCGGAGCACCAGGAGGGGTACTCAAACCCAGTACAAAGCCCCGAACCGACAGGGCCAAGTCAAATCAACTGATTGAGGACTGGACTTTAGGACCTATCCCACACAAGACCCGTTAGAAGACAACAGCTCAACTATACAGGGTAAAGCCACAGCCAAGGCATAGAGACCCAAAGGGACAGCGTCTGCGGGCAAACAGGGCTCTTCTGACAACCAGCAAGCCGGGGAGCGGACTACCATTGCTTAGGCATAGGAGTCAATCGTTCATATAAAAGGTGCATTAGAAAGGCGGAAACCACCAACCTGTTCAGGGAGAAGCTGCAGCCAGCTGCGGGCCCCGTTCATCATCCCGTTTGGTTTACCAGAGACTCCAGTGAATTGTGTCATAGTGAGTACACCAGTGCCTTCGGGCCGCACACCGCGCCGCACCACTTCAGCATACGCCCGCACCCACTCCCACACCTCAGCACCTCCCTCGGGCCCCTGGGACCATCACTCCCCTACCCACAGAGGGGTCAACACCAAGCTGCGCAACACCGTCCCCGGGAGGCCTAGTTAACAGCAGCGGTGGTGTCCATCTATTCACCACAACCCGTGGATGGCGTCACAAATTTACATTCCAAACCAAACCACCGTGGCCCCGGACGTGGAACTTCCCTGTTAAGTCTCTGCGTGTAGCGCCAACCCCCTTGCAGAGCGACGTGACCCCCAGGTCCATAAAAGGCTCGAGCCACCACCCGCCGTACGAGCACGGATCCGAGCGGCTCGGCGGTCGCAGCCGAGCCCGCGGGGTGGTACATAAGCACTGAGAAGCACAAGGACCTCTTGGTATGCGCACACAATACCGTGCATGTCCTCGCATCACCATTAGGATATAAAGGGCCAGCAGCCGGTAAGACCGTGGCTGCTGCCCAAGCATTGCAATCCCTGGAAATGTGCCCAGGGGCCACAGGAAAAGTGGGCTGGAGGTTCCCCACCCCTGTGTAATGCGGGCTTTACACGAGACGAGAGATTGTGCGATATGTCGTCGGGGTTCCGGTTTTCGTGACGCACATCCGGCATAGTGCATGACGTTGTCTCGTGTGACATCTCTGAGCGACGCAGTATCGCTCAAAAATCATGAGTCGTGTACTCGTCGTTAACTTTCATAATCTCATTTATTTTCATGGGTGCAGGTTGCTCATCGTTTCCGTGGCATCACACGTTGCTCCGTGTGACACCACGGGAATGATGAACACAGCTTACCTGCGTCCCACGGCACCCGCCGGCTTAATGGAATGAAGGAAGTGGACGGGATGTTTACATCCCGCTCATCTCCGCCCCTCCGCTTCTATTGGCCGGCTGCCGTGTGACATCGATGTGACGCCAAACATCCCTCACACTTCAGGAAGGGGACATTCGTCACCCACATCGAGGTCGTCCGGAAGGTAAGTGCGTGTGACGGGGGTTAAACGTGTTTGTGCGCCACGGGCACCGATTTGCCCATGACGCAAAAACGATGGGGGCGGGTATGATCGCTTGTGCTATCGCAAGATAGATCGACTCATGTAAAGCAGGCTTTAGAGGCTGCAAAAGACTTGGGACTGGAGCACAGGTTTACCTTCTAGCAGGACGACTCTAAACATAATGCCTCAGCTACAAGGGATAGTTTTTATCAAAGCATATTCATGTGTGTGAACAGCCCAGTCACAGTCCAGACATAAATCACAATGAGAAGCTGTGATAAGACTTGTACACAGACGTCTCCAACCAATCTCACTGAACTACAGCTATTTAGCAAAAAAAATGGGAAAAAATTTCAGCCTCTAGATGTGCAAAGCTGTAAGAGACATCCCCAAAAAGACTTGTAGCAGAAATGTCAGCGTGGTCCTACAAAGTATTAACTAAGGCTATGCTCACATCAGCTATATTTTGCCACAAAATTGGATCCGTCATAAATGCGTTTCAGTTCCATTAATTTACAATGGAATCGCGGCAAGATGCAGTGACATTCGGTTGTGTATGCCACACACAACCGCATGTCACCGCATCTTGCCACAATTCCATTGTAAAGAAATGAAACTGAAACGCATTTATGACGAATCCAGTTTTGCGGCAAAATACCATGATTGCACCCGCCCCCATCGTTTGTGTGGCACGGGCAATTTCTTGCCCGTGTCGCACAATGCTGTTACCCCCCATCACATGTACTTACCTTCCAAACGACCTCGCTGTGGGCTGCGAACATCCACTTCCTGAAGGGGGAGGGACATTCAGCGTCACAGCGACGTCACACAGCGGCCGGCCAATAGAAGCGGAGGGGCGGAGATGAGTGGGACGTAAACATCCCGCCCACCTCCTTCCTTCAGCATTGCCGGCGGCCGCAGGTAAGCTGCCGTTCGTCGTTCCCGGGGTGTCACACAGAGCGATGTGTGTTGCCTCAGGAACAAGGAACAACCGGACGTTCAATTCTTTGAAAATGAGCGACGTGTCAACGATGAACAAGAAGGTGAGTATTTCTGCTCGTTCACCGTCGCACATAGCTGTCACACGCTACGATATCACTAACGATGCCCGATGTGCGTCACTTACGACGTGACCCCGCCGACATCTCGTAAAATATATCGTAGCGTGTAAAGCCCACTTTAGGCTGGCTGAATACAAATGCAAGTTATAATTTTCAGATTAAAATATTTAGAAAACCATGTATCCTTCCCCTTTACACTTCACAAATACCACTTAGTGTTGGTATATTACATGGAATCAAAATAAAATACATTTAAGTTTGTGGATGTAACGTGAAAAAAATGTGGAAAAGTTCATGGGGTATGAATACTTTTTCAAGGCACTGTAGATACTTCAATGAAGAAAGAATATGATGATCAAGTCTCACGGAAGTGTCATGGATGATGTGAAATGGTCATAGGCTATTTGTTGTTCGCTTTTATTACCCGTCCTGTATATCCCACAATAAAGAAGATTTGTTTTGTCTGGTGAGTGCAGGAGTTATATATCTTTTTTCCTATCAAGGATCTATATTTCATAGTGTTGTATTGTAAAATCTGGAGAGAATTGTATAACTTGCTATTATGGCCTATGCCAGGATTTCTGTATTGCACTAGAAAGTTTTTTAAGAGATTGCCCCATCTGGAGCACATGATAAGGACTGAATGGAGTCAGAATTTTGTCTATAGCTAATCTTAGGCTGAGGCCACATGGGGATTACTGCAATCCCCTCACATGACACTTGGCTCACGCTGGCAGTACAGCAGAGCTGAGTGTCATGCGAGTGTCCCTGCGACTGAGGTCCGATCATGCAATCGGACCTCAGCGGCAGGGGGCGGGGCGGCACTGAGGAGGGGCGGGCTGGTGCTGCAGTGGGGAGGGCCGGCTTTGAGGAGGAAAGGGAGGGATTTATCTCCCTCTCTCCTCTGTAGCTGGCTATTGCCATTCTCGCCCTGCACTCACGGTACACCAGTTTACTGCAAGTGCAGTGTGATTTTTCGCTCGCCCCATAGACTTGAATGGCTGCGAGAGAAAACAGGATCCCATTGCATCCGCAGCATGCTGCGATTGTTTTCTCGGTCCTATTAGAGCTGAGAAAATAATCGCTCATGGGTATTGGTCAGAGTGGAATGCGATTTTTTTATCGCACTCCACTCGCACCGATTTTCATGCCACGTGGCTTAGGCCTTAGTGGTAGTGTCAGTTATGTTTCGGGTTAGTTTCTTTTGAGACCTGGATTGAGAATAATTGCAGATATTGTTTCCTATGTGTCTAAGTATGCTGGAGATGTGCACATAGAGCACGGTTTTTGCGACCAGTTGAGTCTCACTGGCTGATATAACTTGTTAGACATAACAGATATGTGGACATAGTCTAGAAATCCTTTTTGGAGCCAAACAAACATAGCAATTAAATCACAAAGAATAGAAGTCAGGGACCCGGTCTGGGAATATTACAGAATATCAGGTATTTGCTTGAATTGCACTCTCATCCACTATGAAGAACTACTAATCTATTAGTGAGTGCTATTTGATGGATTAATATAAGTATGAAACTTATGAAGACTTTGCTTTGCTCATGGGAGAGTCTTTAGAGTCAATGCTGTCACTTACGTACCAATCAGTTTAGGATGAGGATGACACGTAAAGCAGCTGTCTTTATTATTCTCCAATTTTTTTCCTTCCCATTTTGACAGCCGGATTATTTTGTCACTACACTCACACAGAAAGCCAATTTCAGTAGACATTATGCTAGAACTGGCTGTCATTAAACACATATTTTATTATATTTGCTTATTCCGTAATCAAAAGAAAAAAAACGTGTCATTTTTCTATCTGCTTTATACAGACCACAGATGAAATTTACAGATGCCCGGAGGAATTCCGAGCCAATAATTAATAAGCTCCATTCTTTTAAGCTTTTGAGTTGGATGACTTCTTTATTCACTACTTTAAATGCATTTCTTTTCGATCGATGCTGACGGTAGGAGAACTTTAAACCAGTGGGAGAAGCAATGACTATCTTAGGAAACAGACTAAGTACACGGGGAGTTGAACAAAAATTGCCAGATGGCTTAAACAACAGCAGTAAGCACAGGATCCAAACTATAAAAAGTTACTTCTTTAAAGGTTGAAAAGTATTAGTAATGTGCAGGCTCCCTGCGTGAGGAGCGTGGAAATGACCCAGTTATAGCCTGGTGCAGGCAGGGGGTGAGGATTCCTGATTTTGAGGTTCACGTTACTTTATAAAGATTTGAAATTAAATGGTAGAACTCACATACACCTTTTTTCATTTTGTTTTGTTCTTAGAAAAATAGCT
This sequence comes from Anomaloglossus baeobatrachus, assembly GCF_048569485.1. Taxonomy (NCBI): domain Eukaryota; kingdom Metazoa; phylum Chordata; class Amphibia; order Anura; family Aromobatidae; genus Anomaloglossus; species Anomaloglossus baeobatrachus. The sequence continues at coordinate 163,826,628 of NC_134353.1, forward strand.
AAAAGATAATTACAGTAATTACAGTGGCAATAAAAGTATCCCTCCTGCTAGGCATCCACCATATCAAGAAATCAGGATGGACCTTTTCTTTTTATCAACAATTTAAAAACATGTAGACTATATAGAATTTCACAAATATGTATTGACATATCCAGTGTTGGACTGAAGTGCCTAGGGCCCACCGTAGGTATTAATTCCATAGGGCCCACCCTACTGCTACTCTACATAGACATGTTACTAGTGATGAGCGAGCACAAAAAAACTCAGTTGCTTTTTACTAAAATCGAACACTTTGGACTGCTTGGGTGCTCAACTCGAGTAATGAGTATAATGGAAGTCAATGGGAAACTCAAGCATTTTTCGGGAAGATCCTCCTAGGAGGTCTGAGGGGGGGGAGCCAGGAGAATCACTGAAATGGATGGAAACAGCATTGAAATAGAGTGGGAACATCATGGAGAAGACTCATGGATATATCTTTGACTCCCAGATCGCTGCTGGAAACAATGTTGTCAGAGTATTCTCAAAAAAAATGTGCCTCAAGGAACACACACAGGAGTACTTTTTCTCATAAACAATAGTAATAAATTTATTGAAGATATAGAAAAACACACATAAGTTAAAATACAAATAATTCATCAATAGATGGAGGTATAAAGGAGGACCTCAACCATCATTCACCCCCCACACATATATACATATGTGTCCTTAATTCTCATCTAACCAATAGGATGATGACAACTTTCCAGATCTGCATCTCACTACAAGAACTACTCCGGAGTAATCCCTGGAGAATGAAATCATCCTCAGTGACAAAGTGATGAGCTATATGTCCCCCTATGGTCTTAGGGTATTGACTATTCTAAGAGGGCTACTTAAACTGTTGGGGTGCAGCTGTGGGACCCTATTTTCAGAGATGATTGTCCTCCACTCAACTCTCAAAAAGCTGTAAGGATCTTCAGTACAGATGGGTAGTTGAGCTGGGCTATCAGACTGTAACCTCATTATTCCTACGGTTGCAATGTGTAAAGTAAACAAAAAAAGGGCACATATGCTATTGCTGCATTCGTAACAACCTAAGGTATAAAACCGCACCATAACCAAACAATAAATGCCTTATTTAAAAAATAAAAGAAACAAAACATTTTTTAAAAAACTTTCAAAGGGTGTATTGAAAATAAAATATGGTAACACTAAAAATGTCACTTTGTTCTGGAAAGAATTCATCCCTCAAATTAATTTTTGTTTTCTATGCACCCAATATACCCAGCAGAGTTTGAGACCCCTGTCCTATGATATGTTCAGATTTGATGTTCCTTGTGCCTGTTTGTCCTGAGGAAGGGAGCAGAGACTCCTGAAACGCGTAGACCTGGGCATGAAATAAAGTGACATTAATCCTACAACTTTCATCAGTGGTCATTGGCGCAGTATGAAAAGCCTGTCTCTACTATTCTCTGTTATCTGCCTGTGGGGTGCTGCTGCCTTGACAGTTCCTTTATTCTATGATATGTTCACACATAGCTTTTTTTCAAAAACACAGCAGTTATCCATTTCAGTCAGGCAAAAAAAACAATTGTGTCCATTAGATTTATGAAATTTCATCGCTTTTGCTGGTACTGTAAAATCAGCTTTTAATTTGAACTAAGCTCATTAAAAACACTGCACAAAAAACGCAGCATAAATGCAATGTGTGAACAAAGCCTTAATAGCCAGGCTACCAGATGACAGCAGCTGAACATAAGCCAAATTAAATGTTCCTTTTTATCTAGTATATTCCCATGCACCCCTCCACAATATCAACAGGGTCATCATGCGGCCCTAACTCCAAATTTTTAGAGAGCCATCAGGCAACACTGTCATAAATTTTAGAGGGCCATCAGGAGGTCCTCAGTCATCATTTGTATTGTCTATTAAGTTGAGCCAAATCTGAGGCTCCTTTCCCACTTAAGTTGATTCCGTGGGTTTTTGTGCTGCCAGTGACATAATAATTGATAGACGCATCTGTGTCGCCCAGGGAATGGGGTACTCGGTCCTGGGCAGTGTATCACTGGGGAATGTCTCTTTGGTGGCCATTGCCCGGTCCCATGTACTGGGTGCTTTGTAATGGGAGTATTTACAGGGGAGATTAAAGTAATTTGTGTGACGCCACCTGCGGGTTGCGGTTAAGATGGTGAAACCGCTGGTGCTGAGTTGATTATCTCTAGGGCTGATTGTAATGGCAGCTGTGGTGGTAGGCCCTCCGCAGGTAGGGCTGAGCCCAGGAGATGTATGATGGAGTAATAAGGGAGGCCACACCGCGGGTTGTAATTAACTGTCTCTACTCACTCTTGACCCTCGGACGGCTGGTTCAGGTCTCTGTAGTTCCAGTGCCAGTTGACTCGGTTGCTCTGTCCCCGGCACCTTCAGTGTGGTTGGGTCCCCATAGTATGGAGCAGTTTGGGGCCCGACAGTTTCTTTTTGTGGCAGTATCCTTGTCCGTACAGCGGGCAGTGTGGACCCTGTAGGGATGGTCTGTATCCTGAACCCTGATCCTTGCTTTGCTGCTGCTGCCTCCGGATCTGTGTGTCAGTGAGGTCCGTGGAGGTCCCCTCTCTGTGCAGGTATTTGCCAGACCATATGAAACTGACGTCTGACCTAGGGCCCTGTGCCCCGTCGGTGCTCTGGTGTACCTGCCCTGGTGACCACTCTACTGTGCCCCCGGGTCACCGTTACACGACCCAGCTCTCAGGCACCTCTCCTCTCTACTCCTTACTACAGACTGACTAACTGCTGTCCCTTCCTACCAGGCAGTCTAGTCCTCTGGTCTGGCTCCACCCTCTAGGTGGCCATTGCCTTGTGTCCGACTAGCCAATTACCCCTGGTGTGGAGTGGAAACTGGGATTTTGGTGTGTGTGGGTCTTGCTGGCACTGGTGTTCCAGGTCCCAGGGGGTAGGCCCTGCATCTTGATGAGGATGCAGTTTATAGTAGTGCCCTGAGTGGCTAAGGGGCACTACACATCAGCTTGTCAACTGAAAATGCTCACAGGCTGACTAAACAATACCTGGATTGTGCCAGATTTTTTTTCTGGTTTATTCCCATGCACCCCTTCCCACCCAAAAAAATGGTATATAGATCATAGTTTCTTCTTTTTCTTGTCCTCTTCCTCCTCCTATACCATTTCAACAGGGTCATCATGCAGCCCTCACTCCCAATTTTAGAAGACCATCATGAGGTCTTCACTCAAACATTTTGGAGGGCCCTCAAGATGCCCTCACTTATACATTTTGGAGGGCCATCAGGTGGCCCTTACTCATATGTTTTGTAAGCTATCGGTTGGCCCTCGCTCATTCATTTTGGAGGGCCATTAAGCGGCTCTCATACATACAATTGAGGACCATCAAGTAGTCAACAATCATACAAATGGACGGCCATCAGGTGGCTTTCACATCAAATTTTCTTTGAGGGCTACATATTTTATTTTATAAAATAAAACAATAAAGTTTGCAGGTTGGAGCACAAAACAAGATCACCCATGAAACCTATCTTGCTGTCACACTTTGCAGGGGGACCTGGATAAACACTCTTGAAGCCAGAACAGTGTAAACAGGTGGTCGGTTGGATAGCAGATAATGCTGCCTGTCTGTTTCCAGCACCACCCTGACTTCCACACAGTTCACTTTCAATAGCCAAGAGTCTGGACCACATAATCTTCTCCCTGCACTCCTTCCTCCCACCATGTTGAGTCCCAGAAGACAATTGATGCCACACTTGGACACTCCAAGGAGCTCTTTACCTTCCCATTTATTAATTTTTCTGACATCTCGCCTTGCACGTTTCAAGAGGGACATGAAGAGATGTGTGTAGTGATACTCAAATAATTGAACAGTCCAAAGAAGACAATGGTGAGGAACGGCAATTTGTGTCCCAAGAGGTTGATGATGGTGGGACATGGTTGCCAACAAGTGATGTTGTTAAGTCAACAAGTAAGGAGGAGGATCAGAGTACAAAAGTGGAAGACAAGGTGGTTGATGAAGAAGTCACTGACCCAACCTGGCAAGGTGCCATGCAAAGTGAGGAAAGCAGTGCAAAGGAAAAAAAACTGCAGCACCGCAAGAGGCTGGGTTTTCAGAGGGAGAAAGTAGGCAATTGTTCCCCAAAGCACTAACATGTGGCAAGTTCCCAGGCCAAGGGTTAGGTGTTTCCCAGTTTAGAGCATTTTTAAAGAAAGTGAGGATGATAAAATAACTGTATTTGCAACCTGTGCCATAACAAAATCACAAAATCAGGAGGGGCCTGACCACTATCAGCCTGACTACCACCAGCATAGCATACTGAGGCACAAGTAATCAAAGCAACTAGCTAGGTGGGTTCACAATCAAGGTCTGTGGGTGACACCAATGCCTCTTCCATTGTGCTACATGCTTGCCAATCCCCTGTACAGGATGCAGGCATGGATGTCTACCACCCTGCACCTGTCGTTGCACATTTGAAAGCACTACCACCAATTCTCAATACCTGTGCAATTCTCTGTCCCAGGGCAGCATTCAGCTGTCCTTAGCCCAGGCCTTGAAGCGCAAATGTAAACACCCAGCCACCCACTCATCCACAGGACAAATCACTAAAAGGGCACATTTCCAAACTGCTTGACCTGCCGTTTAGGCTTGTGGATACTGAAGCAACCTCATGGCAGTGGCCATCCCTTGTTACTCATTTCCCAGCCTCTACTATTTTTTCCGGTGTACCATTCCCGCCTTACACAAGCACATGTCCCATAACATCACCCATGCCCTCACCAACGCAGTTACCAAAAAAGTCCACTTAACGACCTATATGAGGACTAGTATTTGTGGCCAGAGTTGCTTAATTTGCTTGACGGAAAACTGGGTGAGCGTTATGGAGGCCGAGACAGAGTCGGACCCTGGGACGACACTCATTCTACCGATGCCAAGGATTGAGGTCCTATTTTCCTGAGCATATCCTCAACCTCCTACACCAATTCTTGCACACTTCCTCCTCCTCATCATCCACCTCCAAAATGTAATACCTGAGCACGTCGTCCATATCAGTAGCAAGCTGTAAGCACTGCAGCACTGCCTCAATAAAATGGCAACCGTCTCTGCTGAAACTAATTTCTTTACATGACAAATTGTACACAAAGTAGTTGAAAGGTATAAAAGACCAGAAAGAACTGTTACTCTAACCGCTGACATGGTCGTGTGTGATGATGGCCATAACCTGGCGAAGGCTCTGAGGCTTGGCAAGCTCTGCCCACCATGCATGGCCCACTTGCTCAACTTAGTTCAGCATTTTCTGAAAATCTACCCAGATTTGCCAGAACTACTTGTGAAGATACGCTGCATGTGTGCCCATTTCCACAAGTCAGTTACAGCTACTACCGGTCTGGTAATGCTGCAACAGCATTTGCAAGTGCCAGGTCACCGACTGATTTGCCACCTAACTTCACATTACACGTTAGCAATTATTTGTGAGCAGCAGAGTTCAGTAGTTGAATACCAGCTACAGCATACCTATTGGTATTCCACTTAGCCGCCGCACATAACCAATGAGTGGATGGATGTCTGACATCTGTGAGGTTCTACAAAGCTTTGATGTGGAGTGGCAATAACACCATAATCAGCAAAATCATCTGGCTTCTATGTCTACTCAAACGCTCGCTGCTCACAATTAAAGAGGAAGTTTTGCATGTGGACCAGATGAACACAGAGAAAAAGTACACAGGGTGATACTACCCAGCCCAGCCTCATCTCAACTTATCACCACAGATTGGATGATAATGTAGAGGACAAGGAGGATGTTGAGGAGGAGGAGGTGTTGAATACTTGTCCTCCTGGTGAGGACAGGGAAGTCTTGCCTGTTGAAAGTCTGTGTCCCACAGTCTTTCCCGTGATCTTCACATTATATGCATTTTGGCAGACACTAATTACTGGTTGTTTATCTCTCTCGACCCATGCTACAAGGATAACTTTCCATCTCTCCTTCCTGAGGTGGAGAGGGCTGGTAAAATAGTGTAATACCAGAAGGCCCTATTTGAAGAATTAGTAAAAAAAATTTCCCATCTGACAATGCTGGCGGCAGAGGTCATAGTTCCTTGGATAACCAAGGAGGAGAGAGGAGGTAGACACACACTAAGTCCAACAGAGGCAAGGGAATACTATGAAAGGGCTAAGACAGTTTTTATAGACACTCCCAGTGCCCAGGCCATGATGCGTGTGGTAATCTGACATGGAGGAAAATGTTTTGGAACATGGTAAAGGAGTACCTAGCCAACAATACCACCATTGTCTGTGATTCCTCTGTTCCATACAGCTATTGGGAGTCCAAGCTGGACATGTGGCATGAACTGTCCCCCTATGCCTTGCAGGTGTTGGCCTACCCTGCTTTAGCGTTTTGTCAGAATAGGTTTTTAGTGCCACTGGGGGCATAATTACTGGTAGTCGCATCAGCCTGTTAACTGAAAATGCTGACAAGCTGACTCATCAAAATGAACAAGGCTTGGATTCACCAGACTTCTCAACCCCAGGGGATGACAGCAACAGAACATAAAGCCAATTCAAATGTTCCTGGTTTTCTGATGTATTCCCATGCACTACTTCCTATCCAAAAAAGGGTATACAGTTCATGGTTTCTTCTTATTCTTGTTTTTTTTCTTCTACTCGTCCTCCTCCATATCAACATATCAACAGGGTCATCATGCGGCCTCTGCTCCAAATTTTTAGATGGCTGTCAGGCAGCCATCATTCATAATTGTTAGAGGGCCATCAAGTGGCTCCTAGTCATAATTTCTAGAGGGCCATCAGGCGGTCCTCACCCAAAGTTTGGAAGGCCATCAGGCAACCCTTACTCATAAATTTATGAGTGCTATCAGTTAGTCCTTATTCATACATTTTGAAAGGCCATCAATTTTGAAGGGTCATCAGTTGGCTGTCACTCAGAAATTTTGGAGGGTCATTAGGCAGCCCTTAACCATAATGTTTAGAGGGCCATGAGGCGGCCCGTATTCATAATTTTTAGAGGGCCATGAGGCCCTCCAGAGGATTCCCCAATTTTCCGTTGGACCAGTCCGAACCTGGAAATATCTGTAGAGTACACTTAAAAAATAATTTACTTTTGATATGGAAATCTGTTTTCCTTGCAAAAGATACGTCTTTCACGTGTGTTATGGATAAAAAGGAAATGTATTTATCATAAAAGATACAATTTAGAATTTTAAAAAGGATAAAGAAAATATGAAAAAAACGAAGTGCACGGAGATGGTAGTGATAGAGTTATGACCTGCCCCCAACCGGGTTCAGAATTGAATAACATTTTGGGACACAGCTACAAGGCTTTTTTGTGTGCCTAAAACAAAATAACATTGCATTTTACGAAGAGTCAGTTTTGAATAAACAATTTTGAGGATTTCAAGGATAATTTTCTGACCAAAAGATAAATATATTATTCTTATGATAAGCATTTGATCTTCAGTTGAAGACTAGAAGTCTCTGTGCTAAATCATTGTTTTTCTGAACCTAATGCATAGTTGAACACAGTATGATATATACTAATACTAATATAATTATTAGTTAATCTCATCAATTTTTGCAAACTATAGATTATAATAGCAGTATTGTTGTATTTATTAGTTCCCTTCTCTTGTTTACACATAAACACTTTATGAATCATAAAACAATTAGAATTAATAGCTCCTTTTATGAACTGGAAGTACACGATTTACAGATAAACCTGAAAATACAAAAAAAAAAATAAGGATAGAAAAAATAAGGAAACAACTATTTTGAGAAATGAACCAAAGAACTGTCTTAAGCTACTTTCACACTTGCGTTGAGCGCAATCCGCCGCTATGGAGAATAGCGCAGTCCATTAACGCACTGCGCTATTCTCCATAGACTTGTATTAACGACGCACCGTAACGCAAGTGTCTGCGTTGCATCCACTGGACGACGCTGCGTCGTTATTTTGACGCATCGTTGGGTGGAGGGAACGCTGCATGTAGAGTTTTTTAGGTCGTTAAAATAACGCACTTTGACGGATTCCACTATAATCCGCTAAGTTGTCTAATGATTGTCTATGGGGGCGGATTCCACTGCAATGCACTAAGCGGCGGAATCCGCTGACGGATTCCATCACGTTCTACTGCGCATGCTCAGCATGTCCAGCAGAACGATCTAAATCATTTTAAAATCACTCCTGGTCTCTCTCCCCCCTTTCTCATACTCACCGATCACCGGTGCAACGCTGCACGGCTGTCACACTCCTCTGGCGGCTTCTCCTGCTTTTGAAAATGCCGGACGTTCATTATTCCATCTAGTAGTCCCTGCTTTCCCCGCCCACCGGCGCCTATGATTGGTTGCAGTCAGACATGCCCCCACGCTGAATGATAGCTGTCTTACTGCAACAAATCACAGCCACCGGTGGGCGGGTCTATATCGTGCAGTACAATAAATAAATAAATGATTAAAAAACACGGCGTGCGGTCCCCCCAAATTTTGATACCAGCCAAGATAAAGGCACATGGCTGAAGGCTGGTATTCTCAGGATGGGGAGCCCCACGTTATGGGGAGCCCCCCAGTCTAAAAATATCAGTCAGCAGCCGCTCGGAATTGCCGCATCCATTAGATGCGACAGTCCCTGGACTCTACCCGGCTCATCCCGAATTGCCCTGGTGAGGTGGCAATTGAGGTAATAAGGAGTTAATGGCAGCCCATAGCTGCTACTAAGTCCTAGGTTAATCATGGCAGGTGTCTATGAGACACATTCCATGATTAACCTGTAAGTAAAAGTAAATAAACACATACACCCGAAAAAATAATTTATTTGGAATAAAAGACAAAAAACACCCTCTTTCACTCTTTCACCACTTTATTAAACCCCCAAATACCCCTCCAGGTCCGGCGTATATCCACATGAGGTCCTGCGACGCATCCAGCTCTGCTACATGAAGCTGACAGGAGCGGCAGTAGAACACCGCCGCTCACTGTGAGCTCCATGCAGCAACTGAAGGGCGTTGCGCTGTCAGCGGGGACGTTACTGAGGTAATGCCTGTGTGTGTGCGGTGATCATGGGTGCGGTAGTGCCTGCGTATGCGGTGATGATGATGGGTGCGGTAGTGCTGGGATGTGTGTGATGATTATGATGAATTCGGTAGTGCCTGCGTGTGCGGTGATGATGGGCCCAATCTCTCTCTCATGGCTAGAAAACTTAACGCAATGCGTTATTTCCCAGGAATCCGTTGACTTTATATCACACTATTTGCAAGGCATCCGTCACATGCGTCACACAACGCATTGTAACTGATGCCGTTCAACGCAAGTGTGAAAGTAGCCTTAAAGATCCTGTGTAACCCTTACATGAGGATGGGTCCATTCACCATTTCTACATGTTACCCCTCGTTTACCTTCCTGAGATGCACTATCACTAAGGTCAGAGGTATGAGACACGTAAGCACAGCAGTAATTCCTCACCAACATGCACACACCACGTTGTACTGATAGCAGAAAAAAAACTAAACTATTTTGTAAAGCCACTATATACAGTCATGGTCATGGTGAAAACTGTTGGCAATAGAGATGAGCGAACCCGAACTATAAAGCTCAGTGTTTATACCAAACACAGGTTTTACAAAAAAAAAAATCAAGTTCAAGTTTGGAGTTCAGGAGCTTTACATATGCAAACCAATTGAGCGAGCATCGCTGTGCTTGGGTATGCTCGGTCCTCGGTCCAGTGGGATCCGCTTGCAGTGTTCTAATTGCTTGCACTGAGGGTAAAATCAGCTTTATTGGTGTGTCCCCCCCCCCACAAAAAAAAAAAAACCCCGCTATCTAGCTAGGTACAGGGAAGTACCAAACAAGCGAAAAAAGGGAAGGGAAGGGACCCTTGCGTGTAGGAAAGGGGGAGATGGTGACCCCTGACTAAACCTACTGCTGGTCCCTGATGTCTCTCACCACCCTAGATAGGTTTTACACCTATGCGGCAAGCCAGATACCTAGGTATCTCTAGTGCTGGACCCTTAATAGGGAATGGGTGGGATGAGTTCTTCGTCAACCACACTAAACTCTAAAGGAAGACACAAGGAGGACACATGGGGGAAAAGTGCATTAACTACTTATCCATAGATGATTCAGGCAGGAGTTCAGCCAAGCTTTAGCATCGATAATACAGATAAGAGCAAGCCATCTGCTTGAAAGCAAAGCTAGAATGAACTGAATAATATCACTGGCACCAGTCAAGGGAAAAAGAGAGTATTTAAGTACCAAGAGAATACTGATGTTTACCAGCTGGGTGGAAGGAGAGCTACTGCTGGGTCCAAAAGATGTAGATTAAAATCCAGCAGGAAAGCTACCTATTGCAATGAATACTAACAGCAGGAACAATAGAAAGTCAGGGAGCATTTTGCACAGCCAAACACTGTGACCTTCTATTGCCAGAAACTACATGACTGTCACCCATGACACCCACCCTCCCTCCTCGGAAGTGTTCTGTTTATGGCTGGCTGTATGTGGGCGGAGAGCTGAACTGCTGAATCAGTGACTTCCAATGAGGTTCAGGTCAAGTTAGGATCCAGAACAAAACTTTATCTAAAGTCTAGCTGAATCTGCAGAACTTGAACTTTCACAGGTCTACACATCTCTAGTTGGCACCCTTGAAATTGTTCCAGAAAATGAAGTATTTCTCCCACAATTTTTTACACGTTATACACATGTTAATTTTCTTTGTGTGTACTGGGACGCAAAAAAAATAGAAAAAAAGGGCAAATTGAACATAATTTCACACAAAACTACATCGTACATGCAGTAGCAATGATAATTGTGAATAGGGTATGTCACGATTAGCGATTTTGAACGTTTTTGCGACGATTCAAAATCGCTAATTGGTGTCACACGCAACGACATCACAAAAGCGGCCGGATATGAGTGACAAATTCCGTGACCCTAAAGAGATCACTTGAGCGATGTCGTAGCGTGTGAAGCGGCCTTAACAGCAATTTTAAGATCTCTCCACAGGTGTTCAATGAGATGTAGATTGGAACTCAGTGCTGGCCACTTCAGAACTCTCCAGCGCTTTGTTTCCATCCATGTCTGGATGCTTCTTGAAGTATATTTGGGGTCATTGTCCTGCTGAAAGACACATGACCTAGGATGCAAACCCAGCGTTTTCACACTGGACACATTATTGTGACTCAAAATCCTTTGGTAATTTTAAAATTTCATGATGCCTTGCAAACAGTCACGGCACCCAATGCCAGAGGCTGCTAAACTACCCCAAAATATATTTGAACCTCCACCATATTTGACTGTAGGTACTGTGTTCTTTTCTTTGTAGGCCTCATTCCATTTTTGGTAAACAGTGGAATGATGTGCTATACCAAAAAGCTCTATCATTGTCTCATTTTTCCACAATACACTTTCCCAAAAGGATTTTGACTTACATTTTGGCAAACTGCAATCTAGCTTTTTTAGGTCTCTGTACGATGGCCCCCACTTCTCCCTATATATAATATGATGGCCTCCTTTTACCCTATATAGTATGATGGCCCCCACGTCGTCTTAAACCCTGCTGCTCAGTATTAGAGAGAACCCTGTCACACCGCATAGGCACCGAAGACTGTTCCACAAGCAATACATCAGCATGTATCATTTTGCCCTCGCATAAATGTCTATCAATCTGAATTGCTAAGAGGCATCGAGACCAGAAGGGATAGGAAATCCTATCATAACATCTTTTACAGTATCCGCAAGACCCTTTCGAAAAAGTGCCGCAAGAGCATCATCATTCCATTTTGTAAGGACCGCCCACTTTCTGAATCTCTGACAAAAAATTTCAGCGGAATCCAGACCCCGGATCAATGTTATTAAGGCTTTCTCAGCTTGATCCACAAAATTAGGTTCATCATACAACGATCCCAGGGCCTGAAATAAGGAATTCACATCAGCAAGAATCGGATCACCAGGTACCAAGGAAAAGGCCCAGTCCTGAGGGTCACCGCGCAACAAGGAGATGACAATCCTAACCTGCTGCACAAGACTCCCTGAGGACTTAGGTCTTAAGGCAAAAATAATTTACAAATATTTTTAAAGTTCAGGAATTTAGACCTATCCTCCGAGAAAAATTCAGGAACGGGAATTTTAGGTTCTACAACAGGAGTCTGTCTAAGATACGCCGATATATCCTGAACCTCAGAAGCATGATGCTCAACACGATCAGACAACTGGTTAATATCCATGCCAGAAAAAGATCTTCCACGGAAACCAAAAAAATAAGAGGAAAAATATACAGAATAAAAAAAATTTTTTTTTTTCTTTTGAGAACTTGTTTTTTTGTGTGGCTGGTGATACTGTTATGATCTAGTAACCGTGGACGACCACAAAAAATCCCATTAATCAGGAAAAAACAAAACCACAAGAGTAGTTGGAAACTGAGCTGACTGCAATCCCCTATCTCTCAGACAACACTAGAAGTAGCAGTAGGATGTTCCTAACACACCTAGACACCTCGTCACTGCCTGAGAAACTTGCTTCACCTCAAAGATAGAAATGAGGAATCCTAATTTGCCTTGGAGCAGTCACCAAAGAAATAGCAAGCCCCCAACATATAACAACGGTGATGTAAGAAAACACAATACACAGATAGAAAATATAGATCAGCAAAGGTGAGGCCCGACTTACTAAATAGAACAGGACAGGACAGATAACGGATCGCGGCCAGCAAAAAACCCTGCAAAAATACCAATCTCCTGATAATAAAAAATACTGAGACCACACGGACTCTCCCCCACTATATCAGGTACTCTTATGCTAGACACTTACACAGAACTGCAGATATAATGAAAAAAAAAACAAAATCACAGAACAAATAATATTCTAAAGTGCAAATAATCCAAACATGAACAGAGAGCCAGCTCCCTTTCTTGCTGGAGGGACTGCCCTGCTCACAAAAGCAGAAAGACAGATCCTCACATACAAGAAACCAAACACAGAACCAAATTGAATATGCAGAAACACTCTTAAGTGCAAAACCATCAATTAAGCACAAAAACAGAGTAGATTCAGGCAGCAAGTAAATGGGACAAACAGAATCTTCAGAAGCAGGCAGGAACATTTATCACCGGCGACCGCAAGGCTCACAATGCTCTCCTAAATAAACTAGGCTGATCTGCAATAGGATTTCCTGGATTCCAAATTAATTCCATCACCTGTCTGAATCACAGATTTAAACTCAGCTTCATTACCATTCCTGGCCACCAGAGGAAGCTGAACACCAGCACCCACTTTGATGACATTCACAACAATGGCCCCAACAAAGTGTTCTATACTTCATTATGGCTCCCACAACTGTATAATATATATATATTAACCTAATCCTGATTCTCGGAAGCACGGCCTCTGTCTCCTCTTCTACGGCGTGCTTGCAGAGGCAGTGTGACGCAATGATGGCATTGCGCTACTTACGTGCGCACACTGATGTCTCATAAGCCACAGGCCTGAGCAATCTAGGTCTAGCAGATGGACAGTGATAGAGGAAAGAGCTTTTGCTCAGGGCTCTCTTACAGGATTGAACTGTATCGGTGGCAACCTAACACCGATACAGTTCAATGCAGTGGATAAAGGAAAGCCGGTGCTCTGGCCGGTGATCCTGAGAACCCCAAAACCCCTTAACCCCTGCACTGGGATCTGGAATTACAACAGGATCCAGGAGATCGCTGCCTATGGCAAGGCTGTTATCCAGAGAAGAGAAGTAATCAGGCAGGGTTAAAACCAGGAAATTCAATAACGGTCAAAATCGGCAGGCAAAAAAGTAGTCAGGAAATCAGGCTAAGGCCAAACTGCAGATGGCAGCAAAGTGTAAAAACAGCAAACAGGAGAACTGTCAGTGAACAGGCAGAGGTCAAAAACAAAGGGAACAATGAAACAAGAGCAAGGTGTGAACCAGACACACAGCAGTAATGATACCTAGGCTATATCTCTGGAGGTGACCAACAGGCTAGAGGAGGAATAAGAAGGGTGTGGTGCCTTCCCATTGGCCGTGGCTGAAGGTGATAACTTCAGCTGACAGGCTCACACTGCCACAGTCAGCTGATGGTACTACAGGTCCCAATTAAATCCAGCTTAGTGGATGGGCAGAGCCTGTGCCTTCCCCTATCGCCAGCGCCACATATGGTGGGAATATGGTGGCGCCTGGTGACTTAAGTAGAAGTTGCAGGTGCGGACTTTGGTCGAGACGTGACAGTTACCTTGCTATCTAAGCTGACCCAAAGCATTGTTGTGGGTAGCTTAAAAGCTAGATCACATTGAAACAATGTTTATGCTTTAACTGTGTTCACTGAAATGCAAGAATATAGATATGCATTACAGCTTAAGGAAATGTAGGAAAAATTAAGATATTTAGCATTCAAAAAAGGCCGTTTCTTTATCTTCCCAGTAGCCACATCAAGGCATATCTTGTATACTGGGAACCTACACTGAATGGAAGCCTCTCTCTGGGTTACAAACCTCCATGTTTACATGATTTAGCATTTTAGAGTAGAACGGTCTTTTTTTGTTGTTATATGTCATTATCAGTTTTGCACCTATTCAGACTTCATTTTTGGAGTGCCATCAGTCTTTTTGTCTAGATTATGAAGTCATGCCCTTTGACTGTGTACCCCTCCCCCATTAGCCACAGGTGATTTTATTCTCTAGTAGCAGATCACTACTTGCCATACACATGAAGATTTGTATCCCAGAGAGAAGCTTTAGTTCAGTATAGGTTCCCAGTATACGAGATATGCCTTAATGTGGCTACTGGCAGATATAGAAATGGCCATTTTTGTATGCTAAATATCTCAATTTGTTCTAGATTTCCTTAAGCAGTAGTGCATATCTATAGTCTTGCATTCATTGTTTGCAGAATTTAGCATGTCAGAGTGTAACTATCGTTTTTTGTTATTATATGTCATGTTCAGTTTTGCGCCTGTTGATGCTGCATTTTAGGAGTGTTTTTAGTCTTTTTGTCTACAATATTGGTAACATTGCAATCGATGAGGCCCACTGCCAGACCTTTTGCAGCCAAATGTTGTACAACTAATTGATATTGTCGAATCATGTTACTCGTGTTTACTCCATAACTCTGAGGAATCTCTAACGCTTACTTTGTAGAAACTTCAACTAGTACCCATCTATAATAAGCACCCTTCATGTATAACTCCTTGATTATGGGCCCTTTGATGCTGGTACAGCAATGCACCATTAACCCCTGTATGACCAAAGATGTACTGATACGTTCTTGGTCGCATTCCTCCGGTTACTGCGAGCCTGTGCTAATCCCCACACATATCTGCTCATTTGAACAGCAGACATGTGCAGCTAACAGGAGTGGGTCGATCGGAGAAGGATAACTATTGATGGGTGAAATCCTGTTGACAGACTCCTTTTAAGGAAAGATAATTCAGCATTTTTTAGTAGAAAATACAAGTAGTTTCTAGATTAGACATATCAGGAAAGTTGACAGGTCCTCTTAAAAATCAATCTAAACTTTCATAGTAAACTTTATTTATACAGTTCTACAGTAATTATATTTTCCAAAATCTAAAAATCAATTCATGTATCAGTAATCTTGTGTCAGTAAATAAGATCCCTAGAAGGAAATGTGTTGCTGTTCTGAATATTTAACCTGACCTACTTTATTTTTTTGGGAATTCAGGATATGCTATTTTCTTATTACATCAATGTAAGCAATACTCTGTATTTTCATCTGATTTTCTCTAAAGGGTTACAGACTTCACACCAAAACCTCCAGGAAAACGATGACTTTGTTCTACTGATCCTTGACAGTAGGGATCTTAATTGGTGATTTTAATCCCTTGAATATTGCTATTGCACCCAATGTGCCATCTTTTTGCTTGCACTTTGTTCTTCACAACCAGAGATAATCAAGGATTTTCACCTACTGACTGTAATTTGCCAGCGAGGTTGGTGGAAATAGTGGGATGCCAGCAATACATTGATGGACCAGTGCTTGCTAGCTCCAGAAACAATGATTAATCTGCACAGGTCAATTATTCATTGCTTGGAAGAACATCAAAGAGGCAGAAAACCACATGATACGCTACCAGCTTCGAAATCAAAGATAAAGCCAGCATTAATGCTGGAAATATATCAACTATAAAATCATATTATTTCCAATGCCGGTTATGACTATCATGGAGACATTCTAGTTTCATGCAATAGTACTCGGTGATAATGTTATCAGTAATCTCTTTGGAAAGCTATGCATAAATTGATGTGTATCTAGGCAACAAGCATAAAAGTGTATAAGTACATATAATAGAATCACATTGTAAGTGTTTTCAAATATTTATCATGCCTCAATCACGCCCATCACATACCATTACCAACCGTGACTAATAATAATAGAAATTAGTAGCTTGTTATTTGGTCATACTGTAAATGACATTTCTTAAACCATTCTGATTTGTTATTCGTACACAAAGACACCTTATAAGCTAAGGCTAACATCAGGCTGACGTAAAGGAAAAGGCAACAATAAGATGGAGGACATGAGACATTTTGTAATTCAGCTCATGTGCTTGTAAAGAATTTAGATGTAAGATACAGTGTCTTGCGAAAATATTCACCCCCTTGGCTTCTTATGTATTTTGTAACATTAAAATCTGTGTTTACATATTTTTGTAATCTGATTTGTGTGTGATGCATCAGTACTAAATAGTCTAAGTTGGGGAAGTGAGAAAAATATAAGCCCAAATTAAGTTTCTGGGACAAAATAGTAAAAACTGCCATGTGCATAAGTGTTCACCAGTTTTGCTATGAAGCCTGTAAAAAAACTCTGCTGCAAGCAATTACTTTCATAAGCACATGCTTAGTGAGAGGATGTCCACCTGTGTGCCATCTAAACGTCCCAGGGTCTGTCAGTATATACACACCTTTTCTGAAAGGCCAGAGAAGCTGCAACACCATTAAGCAAGAGGCACCGCTAACCAAAAAACACCATGAAGACCAAGGAGCTCTCCAAACAAGCCAGAGACAAAGTTGTTGAGAAGTACAAGTCAGGGCTGTGTTCTAAAAAAAATTTCCGAATCTCTAATGATCCCCTTTAGCACCAATAAATCCATTATCATCAAATGGAAAGAATATGGTACCACAACAAACATGCCAATAGAGGGACACCCATCAAAATGCTCTGCCGTAGCAAAGAGGACATTATTCAGAGAGGCAGCACAGAGATCAAAGGTAACCCTGAAGGACATGAATAGTTTGCAAGCAGAAACTGGAGTATCTGTCCATATGACCACAATAAACCATAAACTCCAAAGAGCTGGACTTTAGGCAAGAGTGGCCAGAAAAAGCCTTTATTTACAGCCAAATGTGGATGGCTGCTTTTGAGTTTACCCAAAGACATAACGGAGACTGCCCAAATTTATGGAAGAAGGTGCTGTGGTCAGATGAAACCAAAATTGAACTTTTTGGCCATCAATGTAAATGCTATGTCTGGAGCCAAACCAACACAGCTCATCACCCCAAAAACACCATCCCCACAGTGAAACGTGGTGGCAGCATCATGCTGTGGAGATGGTTTTCGGCAACAGGGACAGAGAAAATGGTTTTAGTATAGGGGAAGTTAGATGGTGTAAAATGCAGGGATATTCCTGAGCAAAACCTGTTTCAGTCTGTAACTGATTTGAGACTGTGATGGAGGTTTACCTTCCAACAAGATAATGACCCAAAGCTACTGCTAAAGCAACACTTGATCAGTTTAAAGGGAAACATGTAAATGTATTGGAGTGGCCTAGTCAAATCCCAGATATTAATCCAATTGAGAATCTGCGGTCAGACTTGAAGATTGCGGTTCACCAGAGGAAACCATCTAACTTAAAGGAGCTGGAGTAGTTCTCCCTTGAGGAATGGGCACAAATCCCAGTGGCAGGATGTGGAAAGCTCATAGAGACTTACTCAAAGTGACTTGCAGTTGTATTTGTTGCAAATGGAGGCTCTACAAAGTATGGACTTTAGGGGGGTGAATACTTATGCACTCTGAAGTTTTAAGTTCACAGATGTGAGCATGTGCTTTATATGAACTGATCTAAATCCTCAAAAATAATAGTAAAATTACATGCTGTAAGGTTGCAAACCACAAAAAATGCCAAGGAGTGAATACTTTTGCAAGCATTTTTAAATAATATTCTACCTTTGAGAACAATATGAATTTTTAGTACCAATGTCTCAAGTCTTTCTCTTCAACTGCACAACCACATTCAGACGTTTGTATACAATGATGGTGAAAGGTTATAAGGGAACTTGAGGGTCCATATTAGTGATCTGTGATCTTGGGGGTCTCAGTGCTGGGGTTCTCTGTGATTGACCATGTTTCTTCTTCCCTATAAATTAGAGAGATATGTTTATCAATTAAAAAATCCTTTAACGTTAAAAGAGTTCTGGACAACTCATTAATAGACCTCGTAAACATAAAAAAATGGACAAAATTGATACTCACCTCTTGGATTGGTGCCCCTCTTCAAAAACCAATGCTGCATCCTGTCACTGTCTCAAAAGTGTGGCTGCAATGTGCAAGCAACAACTAATTAGCAGCTGCTGAGACAGCTCCTATGACACACACTCCAGATATCAATCCTAGTAGGCTAGCAGTGAGCACGGTGCCAATTGTATTCATTTTCTATATTTCTTCTGCAGAGGAAATTATGGGGCCAAAGAGCAGGAGTCCTACTAATTGGGCCCACCCACGAAAAAAATATTCGGCAGAGTAACAGAAAAGCACATTGCACAACTTCATAGCCCTTACAAAGTAATTTTCCTCCAGTTGAAGCCCCTTAGCATTCCAACCACTTTCTGGCCCCCATAAGGTATGATGCAAACAAAAGTGCCCCCAAAACACAGTATAATAGCCCCTCAGTGAATTTCAGCACAGCCCCCTCAACATACACAATTTGAGCCGTACAATACCCCAACACAAAAAGTTTGATACCCACAGTGACCCAAGCCCAGACACAGCCCTCAATACAAAATAATGGCTCTCCATACCATATAATGGCCTCCACACAGTACGATGGCCCCTACAGTACACAGTATGATGTCCCTAAAACAACCCTCTACACTGTACAATAACCCACACTGATATTTCGCTCCCATACAGCCCTCCAAACAGTAAAATTCCCCCACATAGCCTTCCAATCAGTATAATAAACTCCCACATAATCCTTCAAACAGAATAATGGCTCGTACATAGCCCTCTAAACAGTATAAAGGCTCCCGCATAGCCCTCCATACACTATAATGACACCCAAACTGCCCTCCAAATAGTATAATGGCCACCACAAAGCCATGCAAACAGTATAATGGCCCTCACATAGCCTTCCAAATGGAATAATGGTCCCAACAAATAGGATAAAGGCCCCACAAAACCCCCCAAACAGTATAATGGACCCACATAGCTCTGTAAACTGTATAATGTACCCTACTTACCCCTGCAAACTGTGTAATAGCAACCACATAGTCCTCTAAATAGTAAAATGGCCCCCGCATATCTCTGCAAACTGTATAATTTCTCACACATTTACCTGCAAACACTCAGGGGCACCACATTTACACCTCTTCTGAACTTCCGGTCATGTGCAGTGCGCCTAGTGAAGCCAGGAAGCGTACAGCCGGCTTCAAAGGTGCACTAAAGAGGGCGATATGAGCCGTGTGCATGCGCAAGATTTCCAGGAGCAGGCAGTGACATTGGCTTGTAAGGCCACATCTGGAATACGGGATCCAGTTTTGGGCTCCACATTTTAAAAAGGACATTCAGAAGTTAGAGTCAGTTCAAAGGCGGGCAACTAGACTATTACAAGGAATGGAAGGCCTCCCATATGATGGCAGATTGAAAAAGTTAGATATGTTTAGCTTAGAAAAAAGACGTCTCAGAGGAGATCTCATTTATATGTATAAATACATGTGTGGTCAATATAAAGGACTGGCACATGACTTATTTCTTCCGAAAACAATACTAAGGACCAGGGGGCACTCACTGCGAGTGGAAGAAAAGAGATTCCGACACCTAAATAGGAAAGGGTTCTTTACAGTTAGAGCGGTCAGACTGTGGAATACACTACCACAAGAGGTAGTAATGGCAGATACTATAACAGCTTTTAAAAAAGGGCTGGATGATTTCCTCAGTGTACACAACATTGTTGGTTATAAGTGACTTAGTGACCAAATGTAGAACTGGTGGAGGAAGGTTGAACTAGATGGACCTAGGTCTTTTTTCAACCTAAGTAACTATGTAACTATGACAGTTATTTTACCGTATTTGTTGTTCTTTAGTTCAGCATAAGAAATAGTAGCAAGAAGTTAATTTCTGAGAGCGGTATTTTCTGCGTGCTTGCACTGCAGGACATACATATTATATGCTGAATTTTAAATATCTAGTTGAAATGTACAGTCTCTCCTTGGATTTGCTATAAGGCTGTCTACAGCATGTTTGCTGTGGAGAAACAAAGCTAGCTTTGCCCATGTTTTATGATTTTTAACTCAGTTGGGATGCTTCTCTAGTCAGTTTCTACTGCTGAGAAGTATTTGATGAAAATCTTAAAAGCAATTGAGTGGTCTAAACTATCGACTTTTATCCATTTTTATCAGCATCTATTTGTTCTTTGAAGATTTTACCTGGGAGGCTTTAAATTGCTATTGCTATTCTATATTAAGATAAAAATTTAAGTTTTCAAGGACATAGTGTTCCAGGGTTATTCTGCTGAAAAGTTACCGAGCAAGTTACTTACCATATGTGCCATAAATCCTCTGAGTCAATTACACGTAGACTCCAAATAAAACATAGATCAATCCATTCTACTTAAGACCTCCTAGGAGAAACATACTGAGCGACTAGTAAAGCTTTCAAAAAGACAAATCACACAGCTCAACATTAAACAAGATGATCCTAATGGCCAGGAGCCGGCTACGAAAAGACGTTGTTGACATATGAAATATGTAAATGATATGTCGTAGTTCAGTGTGCATAGTTCGTTTGTGTAGTTTTATTTCACCCTTTGCTTAGGCAGTATTTCTATTTTAGATCCCCCCTACTTAGCTCAGTGCATGTGTGGCAATAACCTGATCATCTTATTTTTTTCCCAGTGGTTTAGTTTCTTGTGCTTTACAATCATTCTGTCCCTGTTATGATGAAAGGTAGTAAAGAATTCCATTTAAGCTCGTGTTACACAGTGGACAAAGATGAAGTGTAGGGTTTGGAGGAAGATAAGTGCTGCCATGAGGGCCTCTGATGAAAGAAGATGTCCATAAAGCTGGGTTCACACATAGCGACAGCGACAACGACGTCGCTGTTATGTCACCATTTTCTGTGACGCAACAAGCGACCTTGTAAGTCGCTGTTTTTATCGCTGCTTAGCTGTCAAACACAGCAGACGCAGCAGCGATCATAACGACAGGCGTCGCTGTGCTACATGTGTAGAGAGCAGGGAGCCGCGCACACCACTTAGCGCTTGCTCCCTGCACTCCTAGCTACAGTACACATCGGGTTAATTACCCGATGTGTACTGCAGCTACATGTGCAGAGAGCTGGGAACCGCGCACACCCCTTAGCGCTGGCTCCCTGCACTCCTAGCTACAGTACACATCGGGTTAATTACCCGATGTGTACTGCAGCTACATGTGCAGAGAGCAGGGAGCCGACACTGGCAGCGGACGCTGGTAATGAAGGTAAATATCGGGTAACCAGGGAAAGGTCTTCCCTTGGTTACCCGATGTTTACCCTGGTTACAGCTTACCGCAGCTGCCAGATGCCGGCTCCTGCTCCCTGCTCGCTTCATTTCGTCGCTTTCTCGCTGTCACACACAGCGATGTGTGCGTCACAGCGGGAGAGCGACGACCAAAAAATGAAGCTGGACATTCAGCAACGACCGGCGTCCTCACAGCAGGGGCCAGCTCGTTGCTGGATGTCACACAAAGCGACAGCGATGGGACGTCGCTGCTACGTCACAGAAAATGGTGACGTAGCAGCGACATCGTGTCATTGTCGCTGTGTGTGACACCACCTTAAGGTTGGGTTTTGATACATCAGTTGTGTTTGATTATTTTTTTTATGCCAGAACAGGACAAAATTAAAGGGCTATTCCAATCGCCAAGATCCGAACCCAATATGTAGTAGGTGTAATAATAAGCAAATATCTCTAATTAGAAATATAGAATAGATCTCCTGTTATAGCCATGTCTCTTACCACATGTGCAGGACTTTGCAGCTTAGGTATCCATGGTTATGACCACGAGCAACTAACTGTCACTATATGCGTGGTCGTAATCATGGATACCTAACCTGCAATGCCCTGCGCATGAGGTAGGGTACATGGAGAACTAAACTACATTTCGAAATGGAGGCATTTGCTAATATTCTCTATTTATTTATTTTTACATCAGTCAAGATGCAGATGTACCGCACCACGCTCGGCCGCAGACGAGCCGCTCAGATCCGGGATCGTTGGTGGGTGGCTCGAGCGCCTCCGGACCCGGGGTCACGTTGCTCTGAAAGGGGATGCTGGCGCTTCCGGTGGGGGGTTAGGTAAGTGCATGACAGGAGCCGCGCTTGAGTTCGTGACCCCACCCACGGGATGTGGTGAAGGTAGACACCACCGCTGCAGTTGCAGGGCACCCGGGGAGATGGTAGTGCAGCCAGATGTTAACCCCTCTGTGGGCAGGGATGATGGCCCCTGGGACCCATTGGGGATAGCTGGGCAGTGCAGGGCGATGTGCGGGGCCGGAGGGCACTGTTGTACTCACTGTTATTGACACACCCAAGTCACTGGTAAACCAAGTTGATGGTGGTCGGTGCCTGCAGCCGGCTGCGGTCGGGTCCCCCACCCGGATGGTGGTCTCTGCCTTTCTCCTGCACCGTGTTGTGTAGATGTAGACTGCCTGCGCTTCAGCGACGGAGTCCGCTCCCCGGCTGTGTCTATGTCGGGAGAGCCCGTTTGCCCGCAGATGCTGGCCCGTGGGATCTATCTGCCTGTGCAGTGGCTTCCTATCCCCCTCGGTGGGCTATTGTCTTCAGTCGGGACTTGGGTGGGAAAGGATCTATAGTCCAGACCGCAATCAATTAATTAACTCTGTCCAGTGGATTCTGGGCCTCGTTTCAGGGTCTGAGCACCCCCCTGTGTGTTCCGGTTTCGAGTAGGTTCCCCGGGTTAGTACCGGCGGGCCACTACCCTGTCCCGGTCCACCACGGTTCCACCGAGCTGTCTTCCCGGCTCCTGCAGGCTAAGCCACCGCTTGCCTCCTAGCCAAGGTGTTCGGGCTATGACCCTCACACCTGACAGACATTTACCGGCCTGTCTCACAGGCCTCACCCCCTCACTCCTTCACTCCTGTTACTAATCTCCTGTCTTTCCTGCCTCAGGCCCCTTGAACTCTTCGGTGGGCGTGCCAACCGCCTGGCTCCGCCCCCCTGGTGTGTCCATCAAGCACTGAGAGAGGTGACTAGGGTTTTTGTGGTTGGCTGATGCCTCCTATTTAGGGGACAGGTGTAGTGCGGGGGTCTACCTGTGACTACCTGGCTAGTCCAGGGCATCACACAGACACAGCTTCTCTGATTGGTTGTAGTCAGACATGCTGTCACACAGGCTATGGGCACTGTTTAACTGCAACCAATCAGAGATGGCGGGGGAAGCAGTGGATATGTATGAAAGATAATGAGCGGCCCCGGAAGTAGAGTAAGTGGCCTGAAAGAACAGTTAAGCGGGCTTTACACGCTACGATATTTCTAGCAATTGCTAGCAATATCATACGCAAAAGCACCCGCCCCCCTCGTGCTTGCGATATCGTGTGATCGCTGCCGCAGCGAACATTGTCGCTACGGCAGCATCACACGCACTTACCTGGTCGGCGGCGTCGCTGCAACAATCCCTCCCTCAAGGGGGAGGTGCGTTCGGCGTCACGGCAACGTCACGGCAACGTCACTAAGTGGTCGGCCAATCAAAGCAGAGGGGCGGAGATGAGCGGGACAAACATCCCGCCCACCTCCTTCCTTCCTCATTGCGGACGGGACGCGGGTAAGGTCAGGTTCCTCGCTCCTGCAGTGTCACACACAGCGATGTGTGCTGCCGCAGGAACGAGGAACAACATCTATAAACAAGCATTAACAATTTTTGGTTTTAGGACGACCTCTCCATGGTGAACAATTTTCACCACTTTGGAGGACGTTTAAGGTCGCTGGTAAGTGTTACACACTGCGATACCGTTAATGACGCCGGATGTGCGTCAGTAACAACGTGACCCCGACGATAAAACATTAACGATATTGTAGCATGTAAAGCCCCCTTTACAGTTGTACAGAGACCGGCAAGTATAAAGAACTTGCTTTATTCTTATTTTCCTTCTTTTTTCTGTTTTTTATGACCCGGAGAACTCAGGGCCTGAGGTCAGTTCAGGTCCGCCCATCATTACTAGGCACCTTTAGCAGCAGCTTATCCAGTATCTCCTGGGAAAAAAAAGATCAGTGAAATTCCAACTGCTCGATTTTTTTCTCCACCAACATGGTATATTGGGGGAGAGTTAAGAAGCAGACTATTATTTAATGTGTATAGGGACCTTTAACTTCTTTAAAGGGAACCTGTCAAGGGAAAAATGGTATTAACTTGCAAATGTGGGGTAATCTGCAGGTTATTAGCATTTTGAACCTGCCCAGTGCCTGCACATTAAACCCCTCTGCCGGGAGGAAATTAACTTTATTCCTTTCAGCAGCATTTGGGTTTTAGTCAAGAGGGCGGTGCCAGCACGGGTTCAGTCACTGCTCTGTGTATGGAGAGTGGCGTCTGCAACCACCCCCCACCCCCCTTCCCTGGCGTTGACAGCCAGTTGGTTCTAGTGCTGTCAGTCAGTGCAGGAGACAAGGTCACAGCTGCTGCTCTCCATATACAGAGCAGTAACTGAACCCGCACCAGCATCGTCTCATTACCTGAAACCAGAATGCTCCAAATACAATCAGATTGGACAATGCTATTGTGTCCTAATTCACCAAAAGCTTAATCCAGTGATAAAATATTAAAAGGGCAATGCAGCACTTGGGGCTTACTAGATGGATCCCATTTTTATGTCCTTCCAATCAGCAAACCAACAACCTTTTTACTTGATTGCTACTTTGATAATGCTTTGGGCATCTGCTTATTATATCACTAGAAGGTGGCCCGATTCTACGCATCGGGAATTCTAGAATTTACGTATTGTGTAGTTAATGTATGATTTTTGTTATATATATATATATAGATAGATGTTGTTGTGTGTAGTTACCAAGTGTTTGTGTAGGGCGCTGTACATGTTCTGGGTGTTGTCTGGGTGTGGCGGGGGGTGAGAGCGGTGTTGTTTGTGTGTTGCGTTGTGTGTGTTGCGTTGTTTGTGGAGCGCTTTGTGTCTGTAGCGTTGTGTGTGTGTTGCGCGGTTTGTGTGGGTGTGGGGTGTGTGTGTGTGTTTTGGTGGGAGGTATGTTTTGTGCAATGTGTGTGTTGTGCGGCATGTGCGTATATTTGTGTGTGCCGCGATGTTTGTGTGTTGGGTGTTGTGTGTGTGCGGCGTTGTCTGTGTGTGTGGGTGTCTGTGTAGGGCGGTGTTCGTGGTTCCCAGTGTGTGTGTGGTGTGTTGTGCAGTGCGTTTGTGGCGGTGTGTGTGTGTGTGTGTGTGTGTGTTTTGGGGGGAGGTGTGCACCCCCCATCGTGCTCCATCCCCCATGCTGCGCACCCCCTATTGTGCTCCATCCCCCATACTGCGCACCCCCCATCGTGCTCCATCCCCCATTCTGCGCACCCCCCATCGTGCTCCATCCCCCATGCTGCACCCCCCCTTCGTGCTCCATCCCCCATGCTGCACACCCCCCATCGTGCTCCATCCCCCATGCTGCACACCCACCATCATGCTCCATCCCCCATGCTGCGCACCCCCCATCGTGCTCCATCCTCCATGCTGCACACTCCCCATCGTGCTCCATCCCTCATGCTGCGCATTCCCCATCGTGCTCCATCACCCATGCTGCGCACTCCCAAACGTGCTCCATCCCCATGCTGCGCACTCCCAAACGTGCTCCATCCCCATGCTGCGCACTCCCCATTGTGCTCCATCCCCCATGCTGCGCACTCCCCATCGTGCTCCATCCCCCATACTGCGCATTCCCCATCGTGCTCCATCCCTTATGCTGCACACTCCCAAACGTGCTCCATCCCCCATGCTGCGCACTCCCAAACGTGCTCCATCCCCCATGCTGCGCACTCCCCATCGTGCTCCATCCCCCATGCTGCGCATTCCCCATCGTGCTCCATCCCCCATGCTGCGCAGTCCCCATCGTGCTCCATCCCCCATGCTGCGCATTCCCCATCGTGCTCCATCCCCTATGCTGCGCACTCCCCATCGTTCTCCATCCCCCATGCTGCGCACTCCCCATCGTGCTCCATCCCCCATGCTGTGCACCCCCCATCATGCTCCATCCCCCATGCTGTGCACTCCCCATCGTGCTCTATCCCCCATGCTGTGCACCCCCCATCGTGCTCCATCCCCCATGCTGTGCACCCCCCATCGTGCTCCACAGTCACACATCAGACAGTATACACGCACACATCTGATCGCATACACTCACACCCCACTTCTGCCTGTGCCCTCCGGTGGGAGGTCCCAGCAGCTGTGCTGCACTCCGTGCTCCTCTGCTTTCTACCGACACGCACACACCCGATCGCATACACGCACACACCCGATCGCATACACGCACACACACACTGACGAAATCGCACATACACGCTCACACACTCACAACATCCGGAGATACCACATGCTTCTCGCCATGTGATCCTCCGGCAGGTCCTGGAAGATCACTGCACGCACAGGATCGCCGCCGAGAAGCAAGCGATATCACGGGATGTTGTGAGTGTGTGGATGCGATCTGATGTGTGTGTGAGGTGTGTGTGAGAGTGAGTGTGATCTGATGTGTTTGTATGTGTGTATGTTCCTATGTGTGTGCGTGTGTGTGTTCCGCCGCTGCAGGACCTTGATGCGCTCACCTGGGAGCCGGTGTATGCTGGTAACCATGCTAGACAATATTACATGGTTACCAGCGTACTCCGCCCCCCGCTCGCACAGGAGCCCACACCAGCGTACGCCGTCAACCCCAGCAATGCGAGAGTATGTGTCGGCTGGGTTGGCGGCGTACGCTGATGTGGGCTCCCGGGGGTACAGCACTCACCTTGGAGTCGGGTCTCCATGTCGTTTCGGGGAATGCGTGCAGGGGGTGGGGCCAGAGTGAGCGTGCAATGCGTGAGAGGGCGGGGCATAGCCGAGTTGTTAATGCGTGCAGGGTGCCAGGGCAAGAGGCCAATCCGTGCGGGGGGCGGAGTCGAGGCGAGGCGAGCGGCAAATCCGCTGTTTGTCACCGTAAGGACACAATTTTGGAGCAAGACAGACAGACAGACAGAATAAGGCAATTATATATATAGATACAGTGCCTACAAGTAGTATTCAACCCCCTACAGATTTAGCAGGTTTACACAGTCGGAATTAACTTGGCATTGTGACATTTGGACTGTAGATCAGCCTGGAAGTGTGAAATGCACTGCAGCAAAAAAGAATGTTATGTCTTTTTTTATTTATTTTTTTAAATTGTTAAAAGTTTATTCAGAGGGTCATTTATTATTCAACCCCTCAAACCACCAGAATTCTGTTTGGTTCCCCTAAAGTATTAAGAAGTATTTCAGGCACAAAGAACAATGAGCTTCACATGTTTGGATTAATTATCTCTTTTTCCAGCCTTTTCTGACTAATTAAGACCCTCCCCAAACTTGTGAACAGCACTCATACTTGGTCAACATGGGAAAGACAAAGGAGCATTCCAAGGCCATCAGAGACAAGATCGTGGAGGGTCACAAGGCTGGCAAAGGGTACAAAACCCTTTCCAAGGAGTTGGGCCTACCTGTCTCCACTGTTGGGAGCATCATCCGGAAGTGGAAGGCTTATGGAACTACTGTTAGCCTTCCACGGCCTGGACAGCCTTTGAAAGTTTCCACCCGTGCCGAGGCCAGGCTTGTCCGAAGAGTCAAGGCTAACCCAAGGACAACAAGGAAGGAGCTCCGGGAAGATCTCATGGCAGTGGGGACATTGGTTTCAGTCAATACCATAAGTAACGTACTCCACCGCAATGGTCTCCGTTCCAGACGAGCCCGTAAGGTACCTTTACTTTCAAAGTGTCATGTCAAGGCTCGTCTACAGTTTGCTCATGATCACTTGGAGGACTCTGAGACAGACTGGTTCAAGGTTCTCTGGTCTGATGAGACCAAGATCGAGATCTTTGGTGCCAACCACACACGTGACGTTTGGAGACTGGATGGCACTGCATACGACCCCAAGAATACCATCCCTACAGTCAAGCATGGTGGTGGCAGCATCATGCTGTGGGGCTGTTTCTCAGCCAAGGGGCCTGGCCATCTGGTCCGCATCCATGGGAATATGGATAGCACGGCCTACCTGGAGATTTTGGCCAAGAACCTCCGCTCCTCCATCAAGGATCTTAAGATGGGTCGTCATTTCATCTTCCAACAAGACAACGACCCAAAGCACACAGCCAAGAAAACCAAGGCCTGGTTCAAGAGGGAAAAAATCAAGGTGTTGCAATGGCCTAGTCAGTGTCCTGACCTTAACCCAAGTGAAAACTTGTGGCAGGAGCTCAAGATTAAAGTCCACATGAGACACCCAAAGAACCTAGATAACTTGGAGAAGATCTGCATGGAGGAGTGGGCCAAGATAACTCCAGAGACCTGTGCCGGCCTGATCAGGTCTTATAAAAGACGATTATTAGCTGTAATTGCAAACAAGGGTTATTCCACAAAATAAACCAAGGGGTTGAATAATAATTGACCCACACTTTTATGTTGAAAATTTATTAAAATTTAACTGAGCAACATAACTTGTTGGTTTATAAGATGTATGCATCTGTTAATAAATCCTGCTCTTGTTTGAAGTTTGCAGGCTCTAACTTATTTGCATCTTATCAAACCTGCTAAATCTGCAGGGGGTTGAATACTACTTGTAGGCACTGTATATTCATATAATCGTTTTTTTCAAATCCCAGACAATCTCCTCTTTAAAAGCTTAAAAAAATGACATATAATTTTTTTAATTTTTCACCGGTTTTGCTGAATATTTTAGGTAATATTCACTAGCACAAGATGGCATAGTAATCAGATCCTGTAAATATTTGAACAGAGATTTTAGAGCATATTCTCATTAGAGAAAAATAATATTACACCAATTTCCCAATACAATATGTTAAAATGTGATTTTAAAGATGATACCTTCAAAATGGTGAATTGTGTTTTCTTTTCAGAAAAGCTGCTTTCTACTTTAAAAAAATTGTTTTGCTGTGCAAATGTTTAGAATCAACAGATATATCCTTGTTTTCTAACCCTGAACTTGAAAAGTGCCATTAAATTGACAAGAAATTACAGTCAATGTGAACGTTTAGCAATTTTATTTGAAATAATTTTTCTGTTCATCCAATAATCCTCCTTTAGAAGCATTTTTTCTTTGCAGATCTTTGGCATTCCACCTGTATCCGAATTAGACTATGTTTGATGTAATACCTTTGGATTTGTATGCTGTGATTGTGGGTTTTTTTTGTGAAAGAATCAGTTTTAGGAAATGCTCCAAGGAAAACTGTTGATGTGGTACCACATGTAAGGACAGAATACCTAACAATACTTACATTTTTTTCAGTGCCGCAATTTTCTACATTAAAGAAGTAATTTGTAGAAAACCACAGCAAAACTGAAACACAGAGAATGATATTCCGAGTTATGCCTCTAGATCAGAGGTCATCAACCTTTCGCACACGTGCCTCAGCTGGAACCTGGGTCTTATTTCCTTGGCCCACTTGCAAGGTTGTAAGATTTGTAAAGATCTAGAGTCCTCAGTATGAGCTCTGCTGAATTTGGTCAAAAATGTTTGAAGAGACAAAACATGATGGTGAGGTATATAGATATGGCAAAAGCAGACAGGACTTGAGCAAAGCTAATATCATGAGGATGTAGCAGACGGAAGCTGGAGAGTGGTAGATATGGCAAAGGCAGACATGACTTGAGCATAGATGATGGCATGAGGAAAGAGCAGACAGAAGCTGGAGAGAGGTGGTCCCTGAGCTAAGCCTTAGTAGGAGTGGGAGCCGGGGCAGAACTCAACTAACTGGTGCACTGGAGATCGAGATAGATGAAAGAGCAACAAAGACTCCTCCTCTCCTTTTGGATAAGACCAGATGTGGCGGAGTGGAGTGACTATGATGCACATGACAAATGAGGTGGCGTGCAGTGATGAGTGAGCGTACGTGCTACTGCTTATTACTCAGTCAAGCATCAGATTGCTCCGACGTATAATAATAATAATAAATAATATTTATTTCTATAGCGCCAACATATTCCGCAGCGCTTTACAATTCAGGAGGATTATATACAAACACGTAACAGCTATAGAAGATACAATATTTAAAGGGAAAAATGGCAACCCTGCTCGTGAGAGCTTACAATCTACAATGAGATGGGGGGGGGGGCAAGATACAAGTGCTTATTTACAATGACAATCCAGCCATCTCAAGGAAATGGGGGATAGATAATGGCTTCCTGGACCAGTGGGCCAGAGTCTTGATATGCATTTGGGTGCCATGGAGTTTGACGTGGGGTTATTTTCTGATAAGTTGTGGAGGGATTAGGTGAAATTAACGTAACTTGAGTACCGAGTATAATAGAAGTCAAAAGGAAACTCAAGCATTTTCAAACTCAGATACTCAATGCTCGATTGAGTACCGAACGTTGGGATGCATTCTCGCCCATCACTAGTGTCATGCAGTTTTTACATTGCTTGTTAAATAGATGCGTTATTTTGTCTCAAAATAGATGTTTCAGCTGAACAAGTGAAACATCTGTTTTGTGGCAAAATAATGTAGATCTTTGTATCCAATAAATTTTGCATCTACATCTTAGTTTTGTGCTATATCTAGAAGGATATCTTTATAAAAGATCATTCTTTTTCATATAGAAATATAAACAGTCTATTTTGGATAATAGCAACGGATGCCACATTACATAACAATAAAACATTCATTCAGACTTTGCTTACCCACTTCTCCCAATATAGCACTGAACATCTTTTGAGTCTTCAGGGTTTTCTGCCATTTACATTACATGGTGAAGCCTTAATTTTTTTTTATTAAACAACCATAATCTGATGTGGTTTTTGATAGTGTACACTTTTGATTTGGCAATTTTGGACTTAAAAACAAACTTTATGCAGCTGATATATAGAAAATATGACTATTCCATACATTTTAACAGAATTTATAAAATTCCTCAGTTAGCTATACAACCAAATTCAAGTTGGGGACTCGGACGTTTGCCACTTAAAATAGGCAATAAGTCCTGAATATCAAACAGCAACTCCCGATTCTTAGGGGTACTTTGCACGCTGCGACATCGCTAGTGATCTCATTAGCGATGTGAAATGCTAGATCGCAAGTGCGATCTTTCGAGATTGCACATAGGTCATTTTACGCGTGTGCAATCTCAAAAGATCGCACTTGCGATCTAGCATTTCACATCGCTAACTAGATCGCTAGCGATGTCGCAGCGTGCAAAGTACCCCTTAGAGAGGTAGCCCATCACGCAGCATCCCTTTCTATATAAATGAATGTACAGTATATGCATTATATATGTCTTTAACTCAAAGGTTGCCCAGACCTGTAATATACCTGTGTATAAGACACATCAAATAATAGAGACTGATAAATCTACGTTTCCTACAGCTGAATAACCTTTCCTAGATAATCTGCACACTGCAAATAATAATTGATTGCTCAATTTAAAAATGATTAGTTCTTGCACTTCAATCAGTAACATGCCATCAAATTTCCCAAAATTTGGATAGTCTGTCAACTGTTTAAAAATCTCTAAGAATACTTTTGTCTTTAATTTCCTGTCATACAGTTTTAAATGTTTCGTGCTACTAATAAGGGTTATTTGCAATTTGTGTCTCAAGGGGTTTGATAATACCGCTGAGAGAATAAGATTATTTTTCATTCAACATTTATTATAAATCAAGGTCAAGGCAAAAACAAAATCATGTGGTTTTAGTTGAATAATTAATGCATTTAATTATTTTCTGAACTGTGATGAAAGACATTATTTTTGGTGATTGCGACATACTTTTCTTGATCTTGGAATGTCAAATTCAAAACTTCTCTACTTAAAAATATAGTTACAAAGTTATCAGCAGATAGTGGTCATTATCTTGGTAAAAGAATGTTCAGCTTCCGAGGCCGGTTTCATTAATGGTGTGAGCATGGCCTGCGATGTACAGACCCCATGTGCCACGCCCCAGGCCCTTGGGATACTCAGTTCCGGTCGGTGGATAACGGGGATCACCGTCACAGGTGGCCGTGCCCGGTTCCGTGACCTGGGGGTGCTCGGTAAAAGGGTTATTTTGTATGTCACTCGTGACGCCACTGGCGGGTTGCGGTAATAAGATGTTCCACCGCTGCTGTAGTTTTAGGGACAGATGGTATAGCAGCCAGTAAGGGCTTAAGTCCTATGTAGGTGTGCTGCGCTTTGTGGTGCGGCAGTAACAGACATGACACAGTTCTTGCTGATTAACCGGTATTTTACTCACTGGATGTTGCAAGTACAGTTTGGTACGGCTGGTCAACCGACTTTCTTTTGTCCCGATGCTGACGGGAGTCCCAGTTGAGCCCTCTGTGCACATGCAGAGCTGATGGTCCCCTTGCCTGAAGCTGTTGGTGACCTGCGGCGCTACGCTTCTTTATTTTTTCCGGGCCCAGTATGACAGGCCTCGCGGTCCCTTGTGGGGTAGGCTACTGCTTGGTGCCCTCTCCCGTGTCCTATATGAGGCTGTGTCCCTAAGCCTATGGGTGGTGTGGTACCCTGGAAGTCACCACACACGAGTAGATCAGCAGACCGCTGTCGTCTACTCTGGGGTCCAGTACCCCATCGTGCGTAGTACCTGGGATCTTCTGTCTTCCCTCAGGCTACTACCTCCTAGTCGCCCTTTGGGGTCTCCTCACAATCCTCACACCCCTCTCACTCACTGACTCCTTTCAACTATCACCCCTTCAACTGTCATTTTTCCTCTCTGCCTACTCTGCCTAGCAACACCTGTCACTTCCCACTAGCCATACCCCCTTCCCCAGGCTAACAGCTAAGGGATTGGGTCTCACATCTGCCCACTGTTAACCCTCTAAATACTGCGCCCAGTTCTCAGGGAATGTGTCCCTTCCTGTGTGAGATGTGGGTTTTCTGCAGAGGGCGTTCCAGAAAGCCTTAGGATCCTGAAGACCACTGGGGTAGCATACCCCAGGCTGCTGCATTCCCCCTTGGTTAAGACCAGCACGTCTGCGGGCTGCAAAACAAAAACATCTGCAAAATATATATTAATTTTAAAATGGCAATAAGTAACATTTATACATTTGCAACAGGTTTAGTAATCCTTACACTTTTCTTCCCACCACCCACAGTCTCTGAGGCCACTATCCAGTGGACCTCTCCCAACGTCCTGGTGACTGTTCCTTGTGGGGACTGTCCTAAGGAGCATATCATCGGTTATGATGGTGATGGGGGTCTCAGCCTGCTCCGCTGCAGACCCTCCCTGTGACTTCTGGCTCTCCTTTAGGGTGTTGGGAACAAAAATTCAGTTCCTGGGTAATCCCAATGAAAAGCACCACGTGTGCAACTATATACAAATGTTTTTGTGCCACACCAGTCCTGTGGCTTAGGTCCATAAAAACAAAGGATGGGGAAAAACCTAGATTCTTCCCAAAGGGAGGCACAGTTCTTAGACAAACATTACGAACAGTTGTTAGTGACCCAAAAGTCCATACAGGTCAGTCTCTGTAGGGTCAACATGCTTAATATAAATTATTTACATTTTACATACAGTTAATATGCATTTAATGACAATCTTTAGTAGTATTCCCACTCTCCTAATCTGGATGGGGGCTGCCCAATATTGGTTCTGTTTGACCTTCGCAACTCTGGTGTGTCAATGTTGTCTGTGTTTTGTACTACACATGGTACGGTAGGTTGACTTGGTAAGTATCTATGTGTTCTTACTCTAAAGGCCCCGTCACACACAGAGATAAATCTTTGGCAGATCTGTGGTTGCAGTGAAATCATGGACACATTATTCCATTTGTACACAGCCACAAACCTGGCACTGATTGTCCACAATTTCACTGCAACCACAGATCTGCCACAGATTTATCTCTGTGTGTGACAGGGCCTTTACTGTAGGATTGACAAGGTCAATGTTTGCAGAACATTCTGGTTCAACTTCCCCTGAGATTTCTTCTGGTTCTTGTACTGGTACAAGTTCTTCTTGTCTTGGTACAGGTTCTTCTGGTACTTGTGGAAAGGCGATACAAGGTATGACTATGGCTCCATTGTATTGCGGACAATCTTCTGGGAAATCTCCTACTACAGTATGGATCATTTTCTTCTTTGGTCCAGGTTGAGGTAGATTTACAATTCTTTCTGTACTTTCTTTTGGCGCTAACTGTTCTGTGCATTTCTTTAAATGGTCTCTAGAAACAGCTGTTGATATTTTTCCTTCATCTTTGCTAATAATACAGACTTTTTTGTTGTCAAAGTTAGATGTTTGGACAATGTAAGGTTTTTCTTCCCATTGATCATCAAGTTTGTGAAGTCTTCTTTTTCTTTTTAGTACCCTTTCTCCAGGTGTCAATGGTACAGCTTTTGCTTTTTGTTGTAATCTCTTTCTTGTTTTTCCCTACTTTGGTCTAAATTCCTTTCAACACATTCTTGAAACTTCTTGTATTGAGCTTGACGAGCTGAATTCCAATCCCTTTGTGGATAGTCTTCAGGGTTTAGGACTCCCATGTCTAAAGGTACCGTCACACATAACGAGATCGCTAGCGAGATCGCAGCTGAGTCACGGTTTCTGTGACACAGTAGCGATCCCGTTAGCGATCTCGTTATGTGTGACACTTACCAGCGATCTGGCCCTTGCTGTGAGATCTCTAATCGTTGCAGAATGGTCCAGGTCATTTTCTTCAAAGGCGATGTCCTGCTGGGCAGGACACATCGCTGTGTTTGACACTGTGTGACAGGGTCACAGTGACTGCTGAGATTGTTATACAGGTCGCTACTGCGACCTGTATTGTTCCTGCATCGCTGGTAAGATCTGACTGTGTGACATCTCACCTGTGACCTCCCAGCGACTTACCTGCGATCCCTATCATGTCGCATCGTTTTCGGGATCGCTGGTAAGTTGTTGTGTGTGACTGGGCCTTAAGTCGAAAGGTAATCTTCCTGGTCTTGCTCGCATAAGATAAGCTAGGGTGAAGTTTGTAGTCCCTACAGGGATGTTGTTATGCATATCTGCTAGGTCAGGCAATTTTTCTGGCCATTTGTTCCTATCTTCCAGTGGTAGGGTCTTTAGCATGTCAATGGCGATCTGATTAATTTTCTCACACATTCCATTTCCTTGAGCGTAATAGGATTTAGTAATCTTTTTACAACCATACATATTACAGAACTCTTGAAAAACGTCTGATTCAAACGCTGGTGCTTGATCTGCAATTACTTGCTCTGGATAAAAATGAGGTCTGCAAAAGTAGGCTTAAACACTTTTGCTGCTGTTTGTGCTGTTAAGTCCTTGACTGGTACTACTACAAGGAATCGTGAACAGTGGTCTTCAATGGTAAGGGCGTAAGTATAACCTTTGGTATTCGGTGTTAACTCCACATGGTCTAAGGTGACTAGTTCTAGAGGTTGTTTGCTACCAATAGGCTGCAGTGGTGCTCTTTGACTATCTCTGTCTTTTCTTCTCAAAGCACATGGACCACAATTTCTACACCAGCTTTCGATAAAAGATCTCATTCCAACCCAGTAGAATCTTTCACGGAGTAACATCTCAAGTTTCTTCCAACCGAAGTGTCCGGCGTCATTGTGGTATGCCTCTAACACTATTGGGACATCTCATTTTGGTATTATCACTTGCCACCTCATCTCGTGAGTTTTTGGATTGATGAATCGTCTACAGAGTGTTCCTCAGTGGATAAACAACTTATTCCTGTTCTTCCACAGATGTTGGGCTTCTTTTGGAGCCTCTGGTGCAAGACGAGAATCGGTTTGGCTTACCAGTTTCTTGATTAAGCTGACAGCGGGATCACTGTCCTGTGTCTCTTTCCAATTAAAATATGATAAGGGGTTCAAGGTTGCCTCTTTTGGTCTAGAACCAGTTTGTTGACATTGGCATCTTCTCTTGCAATGGAACGCAGGTAACTATCTCTTCTAGCTCATCTATGTCTTCTCCCTCTTCTTGCAAATGGGGCATTCTTGACAGTGCATCTGCATTTGCGTTCTTACGTCCAGCTCTGTACTTGATGGTAAAGTCACAGTTGGATAACCGTGCTGCCCAGCGTTGTTCTAATGTGCCCAACTTTGATGTATCTAGATGGGTAAGAGGATTATTGTCAGTGAAGACTGTAAAATTAGTGGCTGCTAGATAGTGCTTGAACCTCTCAGTGATAGCCCAGACCATGGCCAGGAATTCCAACTTGAAAGAGCTGTAATTTTCCAGATTTCTCTCAGTAGGCCGAAGCGTCCTGCTAGCGTAGGCAATTACTCGCTCTCTCCCATTCTGGACCTGTGACAACACTGCTCCTAGTCCCACATTGCTGGCGTCCGTGTACAGCACAAAGGGTAAGTTGTAGTCTGGATAAGCTAGAATTTCTTCCCCCGTCAGAGCCCACTTCATTTGTCTGAAGGAACTTTCTTCTTTTTCTCCCCATTCGAATGGAAGACCAGACTTCTTGCCTTTCTTGGGTTGACCAACCAGGAGGTCTTGCAAGGGGGCAGCCATCTTGGTGTAACCTTTGATGAATCTTCAGTAGTATCCTACCAGGCCCAGGAACTGATGTACCTCTTTGATAGTAGTTGGTCTTGGCCAGCTCTTGATTACTGTTATCTTGTCTGGATCTGCTGCGACTCCCTGAGCACTGACTACGTGTCCCAGATACTGAACCTTGGGTTTAAGGAGATGGCACTTGGATGGTTTCAGCTTCATGCCGCACTTGGATAGTGCTTCAAACACCACTGCCAGATGTTCCAAATGGTCTTCGTAGGACTTGGAGAACACAATGACGTCATCTAAATAGAGTAGTACAGCCTCAAAGTTCAGGTGCCCCAGACAACAGTCCATCAGGCGCTGGAAGATTCCAGTTGCATTACAGACTCCAAATGGCATACTGTTGAACTCACACAGGCCCATCAGGGTGGCAAACGCAGTTTTCTCCTGGTCTTCCTCTGCTACAGAGACCTGCCAATACCCACTAGTAAGGTCTAAGGTGGAAAAATAGTTAGCAGTCTTGAGTGCAGCTAGTGACTTTTCTATGCGGGGTAAGGGTAAGCATCCTTATGTGTAATGCGATTTATCTGCCTGTAATCTACACACATCCGCATGGTGCCATCTTTTTTTCTGACTAAGACTACTGGAGCTTCCCAAGAACTACAACTATCTCGGATAATCCCAGCCTCCTTCACGTCATGTAGCATTTCTTTGGCCCTCTGATAGTGTTTTGGTGGTACAGGTCGGTATCGCTCTCTGATGGGAGGATGGTTCCCAGTGGGGCTATGGTGTTGTACCCCTTTAATTCTCCCGAAATCCAATGGATGCTTACTGAAACTGGTTCATATTCCTACACAACCTGGTATACTCCTTGCATCTGGTAAGAAGGCGTGGAGTCGGTACCAACATGGAGTTCCTGAAACCAGTTTGCTAATTGCTCATCTGCTAGGTCTGTTAGGGCAAGTGGTTCTGCTGCTTGAATGGCACTTTCAGTGACGATAAACAATTTACCAATGGTAGATACCTGGGCAATTTGGCTTCCTCTTCCCCACAATTTAATATACATACAGGAACTCTCCCTTTGTGTACATTGACTACCCCCCTGGCTGTAAGGATTGTGGACCAGTCCTCTGAGTACACGGGCTCTACCACTGCCTGGTAATCTCGCCTTCTAGGACCTATTGATGCCCAACACCACACCATCATTTCACTTCTTGGAGGTAACACAATGAGGTTAGAATTTATTACCCGCACACTACTTAGTTCTCCACCAGACTGGTTTACCTGTTGTTTTAGCAAGAGGGCTTTTAACGCCTTCTGCAGGACCCTCTGCTGCCCGACATCAGGAGTCTTGGCGATCTGTTGGAGCAAGAACAATACTTCTCCCAAACAATTTTCGATTACATTGGTACCTAGGGTCATATGGAGATTTCTATCATTTGCATCAGTTTTGACAACAATCAATCCCTGACCCCTAAGCTCCACCCTCCCCACCTTTATGGTTACTTCTTTAAATCCTATCTGCTCTACCAGTAACCCATTTACAGCATATATGGTGAGGCTTGGATCAGGTCGGGTGAGTTCTTCATCACACCAGAATCGGCGGTACAGCCCATGGGGAATGGTGGTTACCTATGAACCGGTCTCCAACAGTGCAGAGGTGGGAATCCTGTCCAAGGTAATGGACAGAATCGGACGTCTTCCCACATACCAGTCACACCATTCCATTGGGCCTTGTCGAATTACACCTGGGGATTGGTCCTTGGCCCCAGGGGTTGTGGATTTAAAGGACACCTTCTTGCAAGATGGCCTGTTTTACCGCAACGCTGGCAGATGGGTTGTCCTGAAGAACAATAGCTATCAGTGGGTCTTGCTCCCAGTGGGGGACTGCTCCGGTTCCTCATTAACGGGACGTCCTCAGGGCAGTCAGCAAGCAGGATCCGATCCGGTGGCTTGGGCTCTGGAGCAAGCTGCATGACTTTGAGGATCTTTGCTACGTCCTCGCTGAGTCACTGCACTTGGGAACACAGGTCCTCTGGCGCACTAGAGGTCGCAACCTGCCCGTTGGCCTTTGCTGGAGTAGAGGAAGCAGGTTCCACTTCCAAGGAGGGGACACTGGCAGGTGGCACCGTCAGGGTAGAGTCTGAGGTTGCCGGGGGCTGCAACGCCTTGATAGCCCGGTCTTTTAGAGTTGTAAAGCCCGCATAAGAATGTTCAAGGGACCACAGGCGCAGCTGCTTGCAGTCCTCTGATGATAACAGGCCCTGTATAAACTGCTCCGTTAGCATACGGTTTTCCTCTCTGGCACTGATTGTTTTAATGTTCTTAATGCTGCTTGGAGTCTCAGGGCATAATCCCTGATGTTATCCTATGGTTTCTGCCTGCAGTTGTAGAACTCCATCCGCAGTTCCGCCTCATTGCGGGTCTCAAATGCAAGTTTCAATTTGTCAAAGATGGCGGTTATTGACTCGTGTTCAGTGTCTGACCAAGTTTCTGCTTCTAACTCCGCTGCCCCTTTAAGCTGACCCAGTATAATGGACGCCCTTTGCTTGCAGGTTAAGGGATACATGTCCATTGTAGTAGTTATTCTCTTTTTGAACCCGGCAAAGGTATCCGATTTGCCATTGTACTGGGGCATCCAGGTTGCGCCTGGGAGGTTACCCTACATGAGCGGCATGATCAGTGCCACCACCGCAGCATCTGCGCCCCGACTCGGTCCAGAAGCGTCTCTGTTCTCTTGCGTTTCCATTTTAGTCCCCCTTGGTTAATTTCACCAACTTTCTCTATGGGGCTCTCAAGAGTGGAGCCAAGTTTTTCTGCGCGCTTTTTCAAACGTTGCGCTCTTTTAAAGACAGAGTTGTGGCACACTAGTTTTTACTGAGGCAAAATGGGGGCAAAAGTCTATATACAGTTTTACACGGTTTAAGGCACACGGCACCCAGGGTTGCTGGGTCTAGTTTGGATCCTGTTCGTGACGCCAAATTAAAGAGCTGTCACGCCCCTGGCCCTTGGGATCCGAGCGGTGGATAAAGGGGATCACCGTCACAGGTGGCTGTGCCAAGTTCCGTGACCTGGGGGGTGCTCGGTAAAAGGGTTATTTTGTATGTCACTCGTGACGCCATTGGCAGGTTGCGATAATAAGATCTCCCACTGCTGCTGTGGTTTTAGGGACAGATGGTATAGCAGCAAATGTGTTTGCGCTCTCCATCAGTAAGGGCTTGAGTGCCATGTAGGTGTTCTGCGCCTTGTGGTGCGCCAGTAACAGACACAACACAGTTCTTGCAGATTAACCGGTATTTTACTCACTGGATGTTGCAAGTACAGTTTGGTACGGCCGGTCAACCGACTTTCCTTTGTCCCGGCGCTGACGTGAGTCCCAGTTGATCGCTCCGTGCACATGTAGAGATGATGGTCCCCTTGCCTGAAGCTGTTGGTGACCTGCGGCGCTCCACTCCTTGCACATGCAGGTCTCCTGACTCAACCTCAACAAGAAGGCCATTGAGTTTGGATCAAGAGACCCGCCGCCAGTCCATACATCATGTTCAGTACTTAGACTGATAAGGTTGGACTTGTGAAACTGGCCTTAATGGGAATATGTCTTCTTAATATTCCACCCATTCACATCAGTCGTAAGCCTTGGCAGCTTTTACTATATATGACCACTGCTGCTAAGTGTATGATAGAATTCGCATGGAAGTCGATCTAACACCTCACAATGATCTACACACAAGTATAGAAGAGGTGCATAGCATAGAATATCTCACAGCCTTATTAAAGAACACATTGGAACACTTTGATTTCATCTGGGCTCCTTGGGACACATATTGGTCACAAAGATACTGTTAATAAATATATTAGGAAAGAAGCCGGCACTCTTGACATACAGTATTGTGCTTGAGGAAAAGACCAACTCCCCGTTTGTGAAAAAAAAGACCTCAGCATCAATAAGACTAGAAAAAGAGTGAGCTGCTGCAATGTTAAAATTGTATTTCAGACCGAGACCACAGTAAAATCCAAGCAATCCAACGTTTTGACTTCAGTGAGGTCTTTTCCAAGGATACCTGTTGTGCAAGAAATAATATTCAAAACATGTGCCATATTTCCAATATATACAAAATATACATAATAAAATACAATAGCTACAATAGCACATGTACAGTATATATAAAATTGAATAGTACTGCTGAATTGCATTATGATGTTACGCTACAAGATGGATTTTAATATGAAAAAATAGGAATATTGAAGGTTGATAATACAATGCAAATACAAATACACTACAGGGGGAAGGAATGAACCAAAGACAAGATGGAGGGTGGTGAATGGATAGGCGGGGTAGAGGGAGGAACATATATGACGAAATACAAGACAAAAATGGCTGCAACAGGTAAAGGAAGAAATGTTGAAACAAAGGTTGGAGAGATCATGAGGAGAAGACTTGGAGAATAGTGGATAAGGGTAGGGGATGAAGATGGTCAATCACCGTGTTGAAAAAAATATATTAGGAATATCGCATACAAGGATGATGCTCATGGGGGACTAGGGTAAACATGGTTATGAAAAGTAGTGTCTGTGGAGGTACCGAATTGACACTGTTCTTTTGTTATTATTTTTTTATTTTCTTTCTTCCCATTCCCGTTAGTGTCAATGTCCTGTCCTATCTCATCTTCATCAATGTTTAATTGTATTTATGGGGTGTGAACTATTCAGGGTTGAGTTAATTCATTGTTGTTAATAGATTATTGTGTAGTATTGAGTATTATTATTTTGTGCTTTGTGCTATCATTTTGTAATTTTACTGTTATGCACATAAGTATTCCAAAATCAGTAAAGAGGTAATTTAGTCTATCTCACTGCAGCCACATCTATACCTTATTGGTTCCTGTACAGACTAGTATCCCTAGCTGCAAAACATCATAATTGTTCTTGCACAGATTGGAATATCCCTAGATGCACAACTAAAAATCCACAACTCAGACCTGTCTGCCTTAAAGGCCGTTGAGGTGTTAAATATAAAACATCGGGACAAAGGAGAAATAATAATGCAACAAAGGGTAAACTCCAAGCAACCTATCAGAAAACAAAAGATAGGTGTAGGAACAGTGAATGAGAAAACAACACTGATCTCTGCCTAAATCCCTTAGTTGCAGGGCTGGAACTTCTTAGCTGCAATCCACATAGAAATATAGCCAGGAGGAGAGTAGGAATAGCCCCATCAGGGATGTGATAGGACAGAGAAAATGAGCAAGTGAAAACACTTGCTAACCGTAAACCAAAGGCATAGAAGCAGAGGTGTTATGGTCAGGAGACCACTGCAAATGATCTTGCAAAAATCCCATAAGAGGTAGAAAATAATGCACAAGAGAAGTTGGAAGCTTAGCTGGCTGCAATCCACTAACTGCACAACACAACTAAAAGTAGCGGTGGAGTGTTCCTAACCACCCTAGATGCCTCGTCACCGCCGGAGAACTAACTATCCTCAAAGATGGAATGAGGAATCCTGACTTGCCTTAGAGCAGCCCAAAAAAGATAGTTTAAGCCCCCAACATATAAAAACGGTGATGTAAGGAAAAATACACCACATAGATGGTTAAAATAGGGTTAAGCAAAGTGAGGACCTGCTAGCTAGATACAAAAAGGATAGAAAAGATTACTAATTGCAGCCAGTGAAAACCTTGAAAAAATACCAACACCTGATAATTAAAAATGCCTTAAAGATCACACGATCTTCCTCCCACTATATCAGGAACTCTTGTGCAAATACAAACTCCTAATCAGACTGGGAGTAAAGAAAACTCCCATCTTGCTGGGAATAAATCGTCCTCAAAAAATAGTGCAGAAGGAACGCTTATTCCCATGCAAGAAACAAAAGAGAATTTTCTCAAGCACTTAATTAGGAATAAACGTCATAGCTTAAGCAAAAACACCCATAGGTACAATTCAGCCTAAACCAAGCCCAGACTAAGAGAATAAACCCTCACAAGGAACAATCACTGAGATTACACAATTCCCATTAATTTCAAACAAAAATACAGAAAAATGATTGACAACGAATTAATTTCAGGAAGAAAAAACAAAATACTTATCAGGCATAGCTGCAGACTCTGGATGACATAGGAACAAAACTGATAGAAAGGAACAGAAAAACTGCTGTAGAAATCATTCCTGGAGAATCCAAAAAAGGAGCAGAAAAAAGCAAAAAACAATCCTACATGGAAAGGCAAAAAAGCCTATAGGCAGGAGGACAAACTTCAGGACATCTTTTCTTGGAGCAGAAACAATTATCACTGGCAACGGTTAGACATAAACTGTCTTCCTATATTCCCCCAGGCTGGACTTCATTGGTTTTCCTGGAACAGCAATCATCTTCCACACCTGGAAACCTAAAACAAAAACCTCTGGGAGTTTTTCTGACCCATACATATACATAGAGAAATTATCAAAAGTGCTCAAACCGTTTTATAAATAAATTTATTTTATTGTCACAATAGTACAAAAAACGGTTTATAACATTACAATTAATCCTGAACAAAAATTCAGCAAGACATATTAGTGTATAAATCCAAAAGAGAAAACAGGGCAAGAAGTGTGGACACGAATAAAAAGCCCAGGAATGGGAGGGGAAACGGGACGGTAGAGCAATCACTGACCCAGTCAAATAATGGGCAGAAAAATATCCACGTATATAATACCGTTACTGGAGTGCAAGCTAAGGTGACTATGTGCATATAAAGAAAAAATCAGAGCTATTCAGCGAGTGGACACTAGATGGCGCTCAAGCATAAATAACACGTTAATGTGCCCCAATGCTAAATATTTTATTGCAGCAAAGTACTCCAGGCTTACCCATATCAGTAAGTTGTGAGGCTCACGTACCGGATCCCCTCCCTCACCCAACGTAACATCCGTTTCGAGATGAATCTTCTTCGGGGGCCTGGAGTACTTTGCTGCAATAAAATATTTAGCGTCGGGGCACATTAACGTGTTATTTATGCTTGAGCGCCATCTAGTGTCCACTCGCTGAATAGCTCTGATTTTTTCTTTATATGCACATAGTCACCTTAGCTTGCACTCCAGTAACGGTATTATATACGTGGATATGTTTCTGAACATTATTTGACTGGGTCAGTGATTGCTCTACCGTCCCGTGTCCCCTCCCATTCCTGGGCTTTTTATTCGTGTCCACACTTCTTGCCCTGTTTTCTCTTTTGGATTTATACACTGATATTTCTTGCTGAATTTTTGTTCAGGATTAATTGTAATGTTATAAACCATTTTTTGTACTATTGTGACAATAAAATAAATTTATTTATAAAACGGTTTGAGCACTTTTGATAATTTCTCTATGTATATGTGTGGGTCAGAAAAACTCCCAGAGGTTTTTTTTTTAGGTTTCCAGTGTTTATTGGGGAGTGACCCGATGAATAAATAATGAGGTCCAGTTT
The DNA here is from genome assembly GCF_048569485.1 of Anomaloglossus baeobatrachus. Lineage (NCBI taxonomy): Eukaryota > Metazoa > Chordata > Amphibia > Anura > Aromobatidae > Anomaloglossus > Anomaloglossus baeobatrachus. The sequence goes on from NC_134353.1 coordinate 163,870,961, forward strand.
TTCCCCTTTTTTTGTGACTCATCTTCCACACCTGTCTGAGAAACAGATGCAGAATCAGACTCACTAGCAGCACTAGCCACCAGAGGGAGCCCAGAAACACTCTCACCATCCCTGATGATATTCACAACACAGAGGTAAAAGACCATCAGCATTTGGATAGGGACCAACCAGGCTGTGACTCAACAGGGAAGGAAACTGATCACACAGCACAAGGTTACAAGATCAAGTCCCAAACCAGAGGCATGGCAGTACCTCCCCTTCTAATCAGGGACCCCATTCTGTAACGTCGCTTATGGAACTCACTCACCAGGCAATCTGCTTAAAGATCATCTGCATTAACCCAGGAGTTAAGTTCCAGGCCATAATTCTTTCATTTGATGAGATACTGCAACCGGTGTCTGGCACACATGGAAACCAGAACTTGTTCAACCTCATACTCCCAATCCTACTCAAAAAACACCTTCATTAAATTTCTAGGACCAGATTTCCCTTCAATTTTTTTAAAAGGGAAAAATGAAAAAAGTTTTTTTTATTTTCTGTCATATGGAATTGAAGTTTAACCATCACAGGATTCAAAACTTCAATTATCCTGTAAGGGCCTTCAAATTTGGGAGCAAATTTCTTAGATGCCAATTTAAGATATAAATTATTTGAGGACAACCACACAAACTCCCATGCACTAATGACAGGGGCCTTCTTACATCTGAAGTTGACAACCTTTTTGACTTGGTTACTGGTCAAGTGATTTGCCAAGTTGCAACGGAACCTAGATAGATGAGAGTAAACCCACTGGGACTCGAAGAGAGGTCTGAGCCCTATCACAGACTCTGCAATAACGGACATCCACTTCAGTATCCTTACAAGCATACTGCCACCAAAAAGCTTTAGACAGAGGCCTCCATATGGTAGAAGAATCTTGTTGCAACCATGTATCCCTTTAAGCAGAACTACTCACAAAGAGAGAGGTATATAGAGTTTGTTTATATGCAAAATTGTAGAAAGAAAGTGGCACTGCTGCACAGCCAACGAGGTAATAACCCTATTTATTTAGATTGTGTGCATAAAATGCAGTGGTGAGGCCAGGTGCAAGCTCCCTCGGACTATGGCTGTTTCGCGCTGGCTTGCACTTCTATGGGTTTTTAACCGTGTTGGCTGTGCAGCAGTGCCACTTTTTCTTTCTACAATTTTGCATTCTGGATGGACTGTTCCTGAAGCATGCACCTGTGGCCATTCGACAAATACTTGGAGGATCTGAGCTTTCCTCCCGTTCCACCAACATATGAATAAGCTAACCCTAAGTGGTATAGGACCGCACTTCTTTTTTGTGTTTAATATTTAGAGTTTGTTTATATGTAAATCTGTGGTTCAGAAGGGAAGGAAACTGATCACACAGCACAAGATCACCAAACCGAGTTCCAAACCAGAGGAATGACATTTACTTTTGAAAACTTAATATAAATTCAGTTATAAAAAAAAGCAAATGTCAGCATGTTTTTGCTACCCCATCTGAGTGCAGCATAATGTGGAGACCCTTATTTCAGTGATGTGTCACTTGAATGAGCTGCATTCTGTCATTTGATAAAATTACTGTTTTCTTTGCTGCAGACCCTCACCACTGCTTGTACAGCAGAAAACTGCCAAGCAGTGGGGGTATTTGAAGATCATGAATATGGAGGACTATCCGGCAGCACACCAAGTTGTCCTGTAATGATAATCTTTGGCTGATTAAAAGTGATTTTATGAAAACTACTCTGAGCAGCCCAGTAAGTGACATCACTGGAATCAGGGTCTCTGTCTAAATATAATGCTGCTCTCATATTCTATGGTGAAAATATGGTGACAGATTCCCTGTTAAGGAAACCTGTCAGACTATTCATGCTGCCAAAACTGTGGGCAGCATATATTGAAGCCTGACTGCAAGGTTGCAACCAGTTATGTTATACTCTGAATGCTCCAGCATTTCAGATAAAATATAATTTGACATTTTTTTCCCAGCACCACTCTAAAGCGGGCTTTACACGCTGCGATCTTGCTAGCGATATCGCAAGCAATCGTACCCACCCCCATCGGTTGTGCGACAAGGGCAAATCGCTGCCCGTCGCGCACAACCTCGCTTACCCCCGTCACATGAACTTACCTGTCCTGCGATGTCGCTCTGGCCGGCGATCCGCCTCCTTTCTAAGGGTTCGGGTCGTGCGGCATCACAGCGATGTCACACGGCAGCTGTTCAATAGAAGCGGAGGGGCGGAGATGAGCGGGATGTAAACATCCCGCCCACCTCCTTCCTTCCGCATTGGCAGTCGAGGCAGGTAAGGAGATGTTCCTCGCTCCTGCGGTGTCACACACAGCGATGTGTGGTGACGCAGGAATGAGGAACAACATCGCTAATTAGAAGAGAACGATTTTTTGTTTTAGGACGACCTCTCCACGGCAAACGATTTTGGCCGCTTTTGTGATCGCTTTAGTTCGCACATAAGTGTCACACGCTGCGATATCGTTAATGACGCCGGATGTGTGTCACAAACACCGTGACCCCCGACGATAAATCATTAACGATATCGTAGCGTGTAAAGCCCCCTTAAGTGATTGACAGGTCTCTTTTTATGTACACGAAAAGGAGAGATCCATCAATGACCTGCAGCAGTTTTGGGAAGAATCGACTTAAGCGGGCTTTACACGCTATGATTTCGCTACAGCGATCTCGTTGGGGTCACGGATTTTGTGACGCACATCCGGCCGCTGTAGCGATGTCGTAGCGTGTGACTCCTAGGAGCGATTTTGGATCGTTGCAAAAACGTCCAAAATCGCTCCTCGTTGACATGGGGGTCCGCTGCCAGTTATCGCTGCTGTCGCTGGGGCGAAGTTGATCCTCGTCCCTGCGGCAGCACACATCGCTACGTGTGACGCCGCAGGAAAGAGGATCATCTCCTTACCTGCCTCCGGCCACAATGCGGAAGGAATGAGGTGGGCGGGATGTTACGTCCCGCTCATCTCCGCCCCTCCGCTTACATTGGGCGGCCGCTTAGTGACGTCACTGTGACGCCAAACGGACTGCCCCCTTAGAAAGGAGGTGGTTCGCCGGTCACAGCGACGTCGAATGACAGGTAAGTATGTGTGACGGGGGTGAAGTGACCAGCCAGGGAGGCCTCTGGCTGTGTAGTCGTGGCAGCACTGTATTCAAGGCACATCCCTGGCTTCATCACTTCTTTAATGTTGAGAGAGTGTATGTCGGTGTCTTCATCGGCCGATGCACAAAAAGGCTGCAGGCAAAAGTCCAGATGCAATAAAAACGACATTTATTCTCAAAGATAAAACACTCCGGTCAGCGGATTCCGGCAATATTAGTGGAGCTGGGGACAACCTGCCCAAACGCACCCTCTGGTGGGGATATGCCCAAAGTACTCTACTTCCTCCGGGCTCCCACTCTTCAGCCAAGCATACACCGGACCCACACCGGCAGAATAGGCTCTGAGGTTACGTCCACCTCCTGATCTCCGGTGTCCCTTGATGGTCCGCTCACACAATCGCACTTGCCGCTGCAGATGTGCACTCTCCGCTGACCCGGATCCTCTCTCCCTCACACACATTCAGACCTTGCCTAGATATCCGGCCGACTCCTCCTCCCCGGTGGCAACAGCCGTCCCACCCGGCCACTAGGGGGTGCCCTAACACATCATATAACAATAGTAAAACATTTTTAATAACAACAGTGCCGGGTTATCTATGCTAGACTAGTAGGGGGTAGGCCCACCCACTACATGCCTCCCCTCTTAAAATCCGAGCCTCCCGGCAAGGCTCTTAAACACATAAAAACCTTTCGGTTCAGTCCTCAACAGCGGCACCAGTTCAGCGGCGCTCCCGGTCTTGAGGGGCGCTTGATGGCGCAACAGCGCTCCCGGTCTCTGGATAGCGCCCGGAGGCTCAACAGCGCTCCCGGTCTTAGATGGGTGCCCGGAGGCTTCAGTAGCGCTCCCGGTCTTCGCTGGAGGTGCCCGGAGGCTTCAAGAGCGCTCCCGGTCTTCGCTGGAGGTACCCGGAGGCTTCAAGAGCGCTCCCGGTCTTTGCTGGGGGCAACAGGCCCGTAAAACTTTACAACTACAGAGGAACTTTCTGCCGGTCTGGAACAACACCGGTCTCGGCAAGTGCTGGAGGCAACAACTTACTCTGGGGGCCAGGCTCTCTTCCATTCTTCCGCTTGAGCCTGGATGTAGGCCCCCAGAGTTTGTCCCGGTTGGCGGCGGATTCGCCTGAAAGACACCGGGGCGTAGGACGGTTCCTCCGGCACAGCTGCTGCAGCTCCTCTTGGCGGTGACGGTGTTCCTGCCCGGGATGGTGGTGGTGCATCCAGCATAATGACCGGCTTATTAGTCACGTTTTGGGTCACCGCTACCACGGCTGGGAACTTCTCCGGATCAGGAGCCGGTTCCCTCACTGCTTCCGGGGCAGCAGCCAGGACGCGCTGGGGCTGAGGAGGCGCGGGCGGGAGCGGTTTGGCATGGCTCCGGCGCCGCTCTTGCTGCTCCTCCCACTCTATCTCCTCCTGCCACTGCTCCGCTTCCCGGGTGGTCGGCATGCGGGAGACGCAGACGGCAAACAGGCCGCGGCTACCGGCATCCGGCAGGAAGGTGACTTTTTCGCCCGGCCAAAGGGTGTGAAGTCGCTTAGGGAGTCCTTCGACGTCGAGATGAACCCGGTTATAAAAATAATCATCCCCGGTCTCTACTTCTCGGATGAAGCCGTATCCCTCTTGCTGATTAAACTTGACTACCACCCCGGTCACAAACTGCTGGGCTAACTTCTCGCCACCGGAACCGAACAGCATTTCCCGGGCAACAGTCTCAGCCAGGAGCCGTTCTTGGACGGGGTCAGGCTTCGGGGGCGGAACACTGGGGCGCGACTCCTCCGGTGAGACGATGACTGGGTCCCAGAAGAAGCCCAGGTGGTCCTTCTCTAGATGCCCGGCTAACTCCTCGGCCGACTCTGGCGCCGGAACAAAGGGTGTGGCGGCGGCGTTAAGCTGCGGGGTGTCCCATGGGAAAACAGCAACCCCCGGACGGCTTGGCATGGGCGGGGTAGCATAGGTCGCCTTCACCTCTGTGATGGTGCTCCCGGTTTGAGCATCCCATGAGGTCTTCCAGGAAACTTTGTCTGGCCTCGTAGAACCTCCCGGTCCAATGGGAAGGTCCGCTATCGCGGCCTCGCTAGCAGGGGCGAACCGAGGTCGGCCTCGACCGAGGCTGATGAGGGCCATCGTCGTCGCCAACTCCGCAGGTTGCCCAAAGTTCTCCATCTCGGTTTCCGACAGAATCGCTATTAATGGCGGTGGTGTCGACGCTGAGACTGGGGAAAGTGGAGGCGGGTCTTCGTTTCCCGCTCTTAAACGGACTCCACCCCCAGCCTCACGCATCATCTTGACTCCTCCGCTGAGGTACTTCTTTTTCCTTTTCTTCTTCCGTGCCCTGGAGCTGGCGCCTCCCCTCTTTGGGCGGAGTACTCCATGCTTTCTCTTCGGCACCGGCCAGCCCCAGGCTCTTCTTTCGGCGCCAATTTTCCGCGCCTTTTCTGTTTCTTCACAGACGTCGGCCATCTTGCCGCCATCTTGTGCCCGGTCCAACGCCTTGGGCACTTCTTCCTCCCACCATGGGACTGGGAATCTTCTTTCATAGTCCGAATTCCGTGCTTCAGGCACTACTTGGTCTTCAGACTCCTGGTTCTCCGGCAAGGGACTCGTATCCTGCCGACTACGCCACTTGAAGTGACCAGCCAGGGAGGCCTCTGGCTGTGTAGTCGTGGCAGCACTGTATTCAAGGCACATCCCTGGCTTCATCACTTCTTTAATGTTGAGAGAGTGTATGTCGGTGTCTTCATCGGCCGATGCACAAAAAGGCTGCAGGCAAAAGTCCAGATGCAATAAAAACGACATTTATTCTCAAAGATAAAACACTCCGGTCAGCGGATTCCGGCAATATTAGTGGAGCTGGGGACAACCTGCCCAAACGCACCCTCTGGTGGGGATATGCCCAAAGTACTCTACTTCCTCCGGGCTCCCACTCTTCAGCCAAGCATACACCGGACCCACACCGGCAGAATAGGCTCTGAGGTTACGTCCACCTCCTGATCTACGGTGTACCTTGATGGTCCGCTCACACAATCGCACTTGCCGCTGCAGATGTGCACTCTCCGCTGACCCGGATCCTCTCTCCCTCACACACATTCAGACCTTGCCTAGATATCCGGCCGACTCCTCCTCCCCGGTGGCAACAGCCGTCCCACCCGGCCACTAGGGGGTGCCCTAACACATCATATAACAATAGTAAAACATTTTTAATAACAACAGTGCCGGGTTATCTATGCTAGACTAGTAGGGGGTAGGCCCACCCACTACAGGGGTGTGCGATTTTGTGCGCGACAGGAAGCGATATGCCCGTCGCGCACAAACGATGGGGGCGGGTGTCATGCTAGCGATATCGGGCCGGATATCACAGCATATAAAGCCACCCTAAGTGCAGCACCTTATTATTATGGTCTCAGGTTATGGTTCTTCAAAGTATGTTTTCTCGAAAATTTTCAAAATACTAAGCCAGGCTACAAAGCCACTCAAATCACTTTGTCCACAGTTAGGGCAGCATGAAGCAATTGTACTAGCTGTAGTACCCGGTGTTGCCCGGGATAGTAACTAAATATCTCTCATCTCTCTCCCACTCAAATCAAATCAAATCAAATATGCTTTACTGGCAGGACCAAAATACAATTAGTGTTACCAAAGCAAGAAAAAGTGTGACAGGGGAGTGAGTTAGGGTTGTGGGGATGGGGTGTCGGGGGCACAATACTCTCCCTCACTACCACTTTCTCACTGTCTGTCTCTTTGTCTGTCTCTTGGTCAGTCTCTCTGTCTGTCTCTGTCTCTCTTTCTTTCTCTGCCTGTCTCTCGCTTGTTTCTATCTCTCAATTTGTCTGTCTCTCTCTATCTCTATCCGTCTCTCTCTTTTGTCTCTCTCTCTTTGTCTGTCTCTCTCCCTGTTTGCTTCTCTATATGTCTATCTCTCTCTTTCTTTTTGTTTCTCTGTTTCTATCTCTGTCTCTCTTTATCAGTCTTTCTGTCTGTCTTTCTCCCTGTCTTCCTCACTTTGTCTGTCTGTCTCTCTCTCTGTTTGTTTCTCTCTGTATGTCTCTCTCCATCTGCCTCTCTCTCTGTCTGTCTCTCTCTATCCAACACTCTCTCCGTCTGCCTCTCTGTCTGTCTCTCTCTTTCTGTGTCTCTCTCTATCCATCTCTTTATCTATCTCTGTCTGTCTCTTTCTCAGTCTCTCTCTACCTCTTTCTGTCTGTCTCTCTCCTTGTATGCCTCTCTCTCTCTCAATCTGACTGCTTCTCTTTTTTTCTGTTTGTCTCTCTCTGTCTGTAAGTCTCTCTGCCTGTTTTTTTCTGTCTGTCTGTCTCTCTCTATTCATTGTGACGCCCCAGAGGTTGTGGGGTACTCAGTCCCGGGAGTGCGGTGCGCAGTGGGGAACAGTCATGGTCGTGGCCCGGTGCCGTAGCCCTTGGGGTGCCGTCCCTCAGAAAAAGGAATGGAAAAATAAAAGTAAAAGGGGAAAAGTAAAAATAAGAGTTTTCGACTACGCCACTTGCGGTGTGCAGTCAGGTTATTGGGGCCACCGCTACAGGGTCCTACTGGGGCTGATGGAGTGGTGCAGCTCAGGTGTTTGGGCCCTCCTTAAGCAGGGAAAGGCCTCAGCAGTGAATGAAGTGGATTGTAGTGGGGAATCGTCTGTGTGAGTGCACAGGCTATAATAAAACAGTCCACACCAGTATTGCAGTTTCAACTTGCCTTGCTTTTACTTTTGGTACTTGGACCCGCTGGTCCCGGTTCCAGGTGTTGCACTCCCCTTCTTCTCCGTGCCAGCTGTGACCTGGGTTGGCTGTCCTCCGTGCACACTTGTTGTAGCCTGGAGCTACTTGGGAGTCCCTTCTCTTTAGTCTTGGTCCTACTGCAGACAGCCTGGACTATTTAAGGGGTTCAGTCCCCGGTCCCCTCTTTGTTGCTTGTGCTTCAGATTTTTTAAGTTGGCAATGGACCCTGGAGATCTTCTCACCCGGCAGAGTTAACAGCTAACCATAAAGTGTCTCACTGTCCTAGGGTCTGCACCCCACTTGTTCTGAGTCCTGTGAGCCTTGGTTCCAGACTTCCACAGGCGTCCCGTGGTTCCTGGAGTCTTACACTTCCACAGGTAACCCACGGTGCCTGGAGTCAGGGTTCCGTACTCCATAGTCCCTCACTCTTTTTACAGCACTCCGGTGTTGCTTCAGATCTTTTCTGTACTTTTCGCTCTTTTCTGCTCACAACTCCTCTACTCCTTCCTTCACACTCCTCGACTTCACAACAACTCACTTCTGTCTCCTGACTTGACTACTTCCTCCCGCCAACTTCCTAACTGACCACTGTCCCCTCCCTCTCGCTAGGTCTCTCCCTACAGATTGGGTGGCTACTATCCAATCAGTGCCCTTCCCTTTTCCCTGTTGCTAGGCAGTCTCCCAGTCTGGTGTTGGGGTTGTGTATGTGGCCTGAAGGTGCTGGTGTACTGGTCGGCACGGATATACCAGGGTTTGGGTTTCCACTGGTTACATTTGTGGCACCTGGTACCGCAGGGGTGCTACACCATCACTCTCTGTATCTCTCTATCCATCTCTCTCTTTCTCTGTCTCTCTGTTTCTCACTCTGTCTGTCTCTCTCTATCCGTCTCTCCACCAAAATCATATTAACTGATACATAAGCTTCTTATACTAAGAATGTCCTTCGTTGCCTATACAAAACAATCAGAGCTTTTATTAATGACCTGTAGCTCCCAGCTCCATTGACTTTAATATATGCAGGTGTTTTGGCGAAAACCTGAAAAGTGCAGGGTTAAATTTTCCCCTCAAAACATAGTCTATGATGTTCCCTGAGTCAAATGAGGTGGCTGTGCAAAATTTTGTGATTGTAGATGCGACGGTGCAGATTCCTTTAGCGGACATACATACATACCTACATACACAGCTTTATACAGTGGGGAAAAAAGTATTTAATCAGCCACCAATTGTGCAACTTCTTCCACTTAAAAGATGAGAGATGCCTGTAATTGACATCATAGGTGACCACAACTATGAGAGACAAAATGAGAAAACAAATCCAGAAAATCACCTTGTCTGATTTGGCAAGATTTTATTTGCAAATTATGGTGGAAAATAAGTACTTAGTCACCTAAAAACATGCAAGATTTCTGGTTCTCACAGATCTGTAACGTCTTCTTTAAGAGGCTCCTCTGTCCTCCACTCATTATCTGTAATAATGGCACCTGTTTGAACTTGTTATCCGAATAAAAGACACCTGTCCACAACCTCAAACAGGCTGGGAAGACTGAATCTGCAATAGACAAGCGGCTTGGTGTGATGAAATCAACTGTGGGAGCAATAATAAGAAAATGGAAGACATACAAGACCACTGATAATCTCCCTCGATCTGGGGCTCCACTCAAGATCTCACCCCGTGGGGTCAAAATAATCACAAGAACGGTGAGCAAAAATCCCAGAACCACACGGGGCGACATAGTGAATGAACTGCATAGAGCTGGGACCACCGTAACAAAGGCTACTATCAGTAACACACTACGCTGCCAGGGACTCAGATCCTTCAGTGCCAGACGTGTTCCCCTGCTTAAGCCAGTACATGTCCCAGCCCATCTGAAATTTGCTAGACAGCATTTGGATTATCCAGAAGAGTATTGGGAGAATGTCATATGGTCTGATGAAACTAAAGTAGAACTGTTTGGTAGAAACACAACTCGTCGTGTCTGGAGGAGACAGAATACTGAGTTGCATCCAAAGAACACCATACCTACTGTGAAGCATGGGGTTGGCAACATCATGCTTTAAGGCTTTTTCTCTGCAAAGGGAACAGGACAACTGATCCATATACATGAAAGAATGAATGGGGTCATGTATCGTGAGATTTTGAGTGCTAACCTCCTTTCATCAACAAGGCTACTGAAGATGAAACGTGGTTGGGTCTTTCAGCAACATAATGATCTCAAACACACCGTCAGGGCAACAAAGGAGTGGCTTCGTAAGAAGCATATGAAGGTCCTGGAGTGGCTTAGCCAGTCTCCAGATCTCAACCCCATTGAAAATCTTTGGAGAGAGTTGAAAGTCCGTATTAACCAGCGACTGGCCCAAAACATCACTGCTCTAGAGGAGCTTTGCATGGAGGAATGGGCCAACATACCACCAACAGTGTGTGCCAACCTTATGAAGACTTACATAAAACATTTAACCTCTGTTATTGCCAACAAAGGACATATAACAAAATATTGAGATTAACTTTTGTTATTGACCAAATACTTATTTTCCACCATAATTTGCAAAAAAAAATCTTGACAAATCAGACAAGGTGATTTTCTGGATTTGTTTTCTCATTTTGTCTCTCATAGTTGTGGTCACCTATGATGTCAATTACAGGAAAATCTCATCTTCTTAAGTGGGAGAACTTGACAATTGGTGGCTGGCTAAATACTTTTTTTCCCCACTGTATACTAGATTTGTTCTTTTACACAAAGCTTGTAGAAAAGCATGGCTTTGCTGCCCTCATCTGACAAAACAATTTTAGGCTGCTTTTGGTGCACATACTAGTCTAACATGACATAGGAACTGTCCCAATTCTGATGCTCTGTAACTTGTCATTCACTCTTCTCAGTGGTAGTTCATCTTCATCAGCATTCTGCCAGCATTATAGATGCTAGAACTTCCTTTCTCTCTGTACAAAGCAGGCATTGAGCCTACCACTGTTAAATGCTAGCCAGCCCTTGTACGGAGAGACTGCCCAGTCTCTAAAAGAGAAGACCAAACCAAAACAACCCTTGATTTTCTGGATTCAGTGTGCATTAGTCTACTGATACACAGAAATTTCACTAGACGACAAGCAGGGGACAACAAGTTAGAAGAGAGACACATAGTGGTCAGCACTTCAGAGTGATTTTCCAGGGATTCCTGATTAACACAGCAAAATTGATTAAGTTGTCTGAAAGTACAGGAATCTCTCATCACTAGTCCTTTCTTTGTCTGATTATACCTTAAGCTGGGTTTACACACTGCAACATCGCAAAGGACATCGCTGTAACGTCACCGGTTTTGTGACGTAACAGCGACCTCCCTAAGTCTCTGGTGAGTCGCTGGTGAGCTGTCAAACAGGCAAACCTGGCCAACAACTCAACAGCGATCCGGACCTGCAGAGCGACCTAGCTGGTTGTTGGGGACGTTGATAAGCAGCTTTTTGAAAGGGAAGTTGCTAACAAAGTCGCTGCAAAGTCTTCACACACTGAAACTTCATGCTGCACAGCGGGAAACAAAGGACCTAGGAATGGTCCTGAACGATTTGTAGCGATTACAACTTCACAGCAGGGGCCGGGTCGCTGATGTGATTCACACACTGCAACATCGCAAACAACATCGCTATTGCGTCACAAAACCGGTGACGTTACAGCGATGTCGTTTGAGATGTTGCAGTGTGTAAACCCAGCTTTAAAGGTCTGGAGGATCCATGTACTTTTCCGAATATTGAAAGGATTGTCCACACTTAGCCAGGAGCACCACCAATGGATAACTACTCCCACAGGTAGTTCAGAACCACAACAGATTTGTTTGGTCCCACACTAGGACAAAATGAGGAGCAGAAGTGATAGATATTTTGATTCCACTAATGTGTCTCTTCACACCACTGACAAGTGGTTCACGCCCATGAGGAGCACACAAGCATAAAATTAGTGATGGATAAGTAATTGATGCATGGCCAAATACTGCTGTGCATTACCATCTCCTCCAAGTAGTTTGAGGATAGCAGTGGCAGCCAGATAATGCAAAAGTTTAATTTAAGGTTGGCAGTGGGGTCCAGATAAAGGAAAAGTTTAGTTTAGGGATGGCAGTGGCACCTCGATAATTAAGTAGCTACAGACCAATAGTGCTACATTATAACGTGGAAAGGAGCACACATATATTAGTGTACAGATGGCAGTGGTTTCAGAATAATAAGAAATATTAGATTAGGGATATTCATGGTGTATCGTTAATGGAATCACCTATACAATACATTACTAATATGTAAGGCCTCATATTTATTCACAAGTTATTTTGACATTGGTCTTTGTATTCAGTTCTATGTGATATCTTTTAAAAATCTAGTAATGGAACACAGTCAAACAATAAGTGAAGTTTTCTGTTCTGCCTAACCTAAAATGATAGAAACAGAGGACCGCTAATCTAATCAGCAATGCTTCATTGATGCTCCCTGCAAAAGAAGCTGCAAAAAAATTCCAGAAGGGCCACTTCAGCAGAATATTATGCACCCATTCATTCCAACTGTGAATGCAAGACAGGATCTGATATACCCAGCTGGAATCTAACAACATCGCACCAGGCTCCAGATGCCCATTCAGCGCAGAATCCAACAGCTGGGTCCCACACTGCACAGCTGGTATCCCGGTCTGAATGATAATATTCCTGTTACAAACTATGTACAGTAATATAAAAAATATGTTCGCATAGAGGGTGATGAACGCTTCATCCCACTATTCTCTACACTTAATGCACATAGTATACACTACTGATTCATATTCTTAATACATTTTCCAGGCAGTTGCCCTTGGCTGTATTGGGTATGATATAGAGTGAAAGCAACGGCATGTAAGCCTGACATCTTTCTGGGCTAATGTTCCTCTGGGCAATTATCAGTACCAGTTTGAAAACAGAAAAGTAAAGCACACTGGAGCTTCTGATGATTTTTTAATTGGTCATTGTAGACATCCAGCTAAGCTTCGTAGAGATGTTTGTCATACAAGTTGTAAGTTGAACATTTCCAACGCGCTGAAAATGTTTTTCTTCTTATCACTATTAGCTATATACCTTGTAGAACAGAAGAAATATGTATTAGTAATGACTTGCTGATCTATATGATGATTGCTCTTATATTATATCCTCTGGCCTGTAAGGGACTGTAGCAAAAATAATAGAATGGGGGTCTAATCCAAATGGCCAATATGAGAAAGTGAACTCAAGAGATAGAAAGGTTCTAATTACTATGATATTTACTTGGTCATTGTTTATCCCAATGTTTATGTTCCATTATTCATTACATCCTCTCCACATTTTAATTACGGTATATCGTCATTATCTAAAATGATTATCAACTACCGCTCACTAGTAATTCTCTTGAAATGGAAGTTTGGTCCCACAGCAGATGCTAATTTCATAAATCAGGAGTTACACCTGCTAACTTGATAAAGTTTTTAGAGGCCAAACTCATAGATAGATAACGAGAGCTGGTCACATAAAGAGAACTTCTTGCTAGGTCAAAATTAGACAATTTATGCTGTAAAGGCCGCTTTACACGCAGCAACATCACTAGCGATGTCGCTAGCGATCGCACCCGCCCCCGTCGTGCGTGCGGCACAGGCAAATCGCTGCCTGTGGCGAACAGTATTGCTAGTATGCGTCACACGCACATACCTTCCTAACGATGTCGCTGTGGCCGCCGAACAAACTCTTTTTTAAGGGGGAGGTTCGTGTGGTGTCACAGCGAAGTCACACAGCGGGCCACCAATAGAAGCGAAGGGGCTGAGAGCATCCGCATTAACGTCACTCCCACCTTGTTGCCGGAGGACGCAGGAATGCTGTTTTTCGTCGTTCCTGGGGTGTCACACGTAGCGATGTGTGTTGCCTCATGAACAACGAACAACCTGAGTCCCAAACGAGCAACGCCGGATGTGCGTCACGAATTCGGTGACCCCAGCGACATCTCGTTAGCGATGTCATTGCATGTAACGGGGCCTTTACTGTATTTACACTGTCCCTATATGATTCCACATATATGTCTTTTTATTTAGTGCTCCTTTGTATGGTCCAAGAAGACCCCAGACAATGAAACACAGGTTGGGGCTTGGCACCATAAAAGCCAAAAGTAAATAGATGCTATTCTATTGCTATATATCCACATAAATACAGTATATACTTTATATCACCATCAAAATAAAGTATTAATTTATCAGGCATTGCTTACATAGCAGATATTAAAGAAGCACTCCAAAGAATTTTTTTTTTTTAATAAATCTGTCTATAAAGAATATAGTGTGTTTGTATTAATATTCTCATCTACTACTGCCTTCTCCGAGATCTGGTGTAGCGCCCCTGAAGCCATCAGGGTGCTACAAGGTTTTGCATGCCCACCTGGATGCAGGGCCTACCCCCTTAGAGACCCAGAACCCCAGTGTCGGTAACACCAAAAACCCAGGTAATCCCAGTTTTCCCCAACAATTCCCATACAATGGTACCTAGCTAGGGTGGGACCATGGATGGCCGCCTAGAGGTGGAGCCACTCCAGTCCACTAGTTGACCAGGTGGGAGTGGCAGACTGTGGAGAGTAGTCGGGAGCACAGGTAGTCAGAAGGAGAGGAGAAGAACAGTAGTGACTGTGAGGCGACGTCCTGACTCAGGTTGACGATGACCTGGTACCCAGGAGAGGTAGATGCCAGTGGAGTACGGTGTAGTACTCCCGAAACTACTAACCGACGGGGTATAGGACCCTAGGACAGGAAAGAGCTTCAAGCCGACCTGTTAACACCTGCACAGCAAAGGGGACCATCAAGGACCTTGCTGACCCTAACGAATCCGAAGACTCAGTAGCAAAGGGAGAACCGGGGACAGGACCAGAAACTCAAACCCCACAGGGTTCACTCTGCTGTCAGGCAGAGGTTGACAAAGCACAGACCGGGGACCCCCAGTGTTCCATACCATGGGGACCCACCTACCAGAGACAGGTTCAGGGGCAGAAGGTACCAGAACACCAGTCTGGCACTGGGACGAAGGGGACCTGAAGGGGAAATCAGCCAGCCTCGGGCAACCGGTTAACATCCAAGTGAATAAACCAGTTGTACTGAATATCTGTATGGACTCCTTCTTCCGACGCCCACCGCACCATACACCCGTTGGGGCAATACCCTACTTGCAAAGGGATTACTATACTATCTGCTAATACCACCAGCCCCAGTGGAGACATTCTGCAGTGATGGCTCCCTATACTTAGCCACAACACAGCAAGTGGCGTCACAAATAAACTTTATTCACCAATCCCCTGTAAATATCCCCGTTACAAAAAGGGCCCAGGACACGGAATCGGGTAACGGCCACCACTATGACATTCCCAATAGAGACTCTGCCCGGAACCGAGTACCCCATATCCCTGGGTGCTACACTAGCACTGTTCCCCTCTGTTACCACACTTCACATTCTCCAGATACCTTTATGCTCTATGCATCAGTTAAAAGTCTCTTTTAGAATGTAAGCCTATGGAACCTTGTTCTGATGCTCCTTGGGCTGAAGACTGGTGATGTCATTGAGAAGAGGAGCGAAATTCCACAGGATATCAGAGGAGGTGGTGGTTGGTGAATATTAACACACTCACACTACAGTATATGCACAGATTTCTTTAACAAAAAATCCTTCATGGGAGTGCTTGTTTAAGTTGTGATTCCCAAAGTGAAAAGGGACCTATGTGAGAGATTACAAAATATGTAGTTTTGTAGAATGTAATAATGATATAAAAACATCTAAATATATATTATTTATTAAAGATAAATCTTATTAAATATAAATACAGTTAAGGCTAGTTGCACACTTGCGTTGTTTTGACGCAAACGGAATCCGTCACTAATGTAGTTCAGTTAATTTATTTACATTGGAAGCACGTTACTATGGCGCGTGTGTGTGTCATGCAGTACCCGCTTGTGTCCACATGATGTCGCGCTTCCACTGTAAATAAATGATCTGTACTGTATTTGTAACGGAGCCCGAATCCGATAAAATAGCGCAAATGTGAAACGGCCCTTATTCTCACTTAAGCTGAGTGACCAAATGCTCTTCTCTCCTACAGAGTCGGCCAATATAAGTGGCACAATATATTTATGTCATTGTACCACCAGTATCAGGAATGCTGATGTCTTCTAAGCCACAGGATTATAAAGCAGAGAGTAGTGGGGCTTATGGCTCACTGCTCCACCATAGGACGAGATAAAGAGATAGAGAGAGATAGAGATAGAGAGCGAGAGAGAGAGATGCACAGGTCTGACCAAAGCATGTTCATCTCTGGTACGCAGAACCTGTCTCCTTCCTAAGTGGTATAATGACCAGACATTCCCATCTTGTTTGTACTTGTATATAATTGTTTGTACAGATGAACGAGGCACCCTCAGGTATTTGGAAATTGCACCCAAGGATGAACCAGACTTGTGCAAGTCCCCAATTCTCTTCCTGAGATCTTGGCTAATTTCTTTTGACTTTCCCATGATGCTACACAAAGAATCAGTGTGTTTCAGGTGTGTTACGGTTGCTGCGAGCACTGGAGACTATGTCCAGATTTCTTGCTACTGCGCATGTGCGAGCGCTGGAGACTAAGTCCAGATTTCTTGCTACTGCACATGTGCGAGCGCCGGAGACTAAGTCCAATCTTGGAGCCATTGCACATGTGCGGGTGACATCATCGCTGACACGAGGTCACATGTCTCTGACACCTTCTATGCCGATTGGTCGCTGGTCATGTGCTTGTGACGTCTTGCTCGGTGATAGGCCAGCATGACGTCACTCCTGTCGTTCTGGCAGCGGATTGGCTCTGGTGTCCTCCATCTTGGATGGGGCACAGAGTCTATATAAGACCCTGACACACGCCGCATGGTGCTCAGTCCTCTTGGTTCATGCATATGAGTAGACGCTCTGTGCGCGTTCCTCTAGGCATTCCTCTGTCTATGCTAGGTGAGCGCTACCGGCAGGGTAGCGTTCTTATACCTTACAGCTTCGGCTGCTGTCCGTATCCTTACCTCTTAGGGGAGCGGACATAGGCAGGTGCCTGAGGCACATGGTCTGGCTGGGCCTTGTGATTCTACTCGTAGGTGGACGTTGCCGCTAGGGTAACGTTCCTTATACTGCGTCTGGCAGTTGTTCGTATCTTCGCACACTAGGGGAGCGAACAGAGGTAGGAGCTTTGTGCGGCTTACGCTGCTGTTCGTCTCTTTTGCACCACTAGAAGAGCGGACCTAGGCAGGTGCCATATTTAGTGGTTCGTGTCCTCGCACACTAGTGGAGCGAACGCAGGTAGGAGCTTTGTGCGGTATTGGTGGCCACACTTAGCCAGCCACGTCAAGAGATATGTCGGTTCCTGCTACTCGTGTGCTCGCAACCGTCCATTACGGCAGAGACCGGCTGGGCTCTTGCATCCTTTACCAGTGCCAGATAGACCATGGGAGGTGGTAGGCATGGACTTTGTGGGTGATCTTCCATGTTCACAGGGACATAGATTTGTGTGGGTCATTACGGACCATTTCTCCCGGATGGTTCATCTCGTACCGTTATCGAGAATCCCATCTTCCAGGGTACTAGCCAAACTATTCCTCAAGCATGTCTTTAGGCTTCACGGGATGCCAGATCGTATCATTTGTGATAGAGGCCCGCAATTTACTTCCCGTTTCTGGCGAGATCTTTGTAGCCTTCTGCAAATTGAGTTGAATCTCTCTTCGGCATACCATCCGGAGACTAATGGTTTGGTTGAACGTACCAATCAATCTATGATTATATACCTTCGACACTTTGTTGCTGAGAACCACGATAACTGGTCCTCCCTCCTACCCTGGGCAGAATTTGCCCTTAACAATTCGCTGGCTGAGGCCACTGGGCAGACACCGTTCGTACTCAATAATGGGCAACACCCTAGGGTACCGGTACCGTGTCCCGCTGCTGCACCTCCTCCTCTTGTGGCCGACTGGGCAACTAATGCCAGAGAGGTTTGGGATCGGACTCAAGAGTCGATCCAAGCAGCTAAGGACCGTATGAAGACGGTGTCCGATCGGTTTCGTCGCCCGGCTCCTGTCTTTTCTCCAGGGGACTTTGTGTGGCTCTCTGCAAAACACGTGAGACTTAGAGTGAGCTCTGTCAAATTTGCTCCTCGCTTCCTGGGTCCTTATGAGGTTCTTCGACAGGTAAATCCTGTAGTCTATCAATTGAAGTTACCTGTCCATCTTAGGATTCATGACAAATTCCATGTCTCACTGCTAAAGCCGGCTATTTTACCTCACGCTCGTGAAGCGCACTCTCCTGCCTCTGATTCCTCTCGCTCTAGCTATGAGGTACGAGCCATAGTAGGTTCTAAGATGGTTAGAGGGCGCAGGTTCTTCTTGATAGATTGGGAGGGCTATGGCCCGGAACATCGCTCTTGGGAGCCTGAGGAGGCTGTCCATGCTCCCGACTTAGTTGCCGATTACCTGCGTCGCCGGGAGGGGGGCCCTTGAGGGGGAGGTACTGTTACGGTTGCTGCGAGCACTGGAGACTATGTCCAGATTTCTTGCTACTGCACATGTGCGAGCGCTGGAGACTAAGTCCAGATTTCTTGCTACTGCACATGTGCGAGCGCCGGAGACTAAGTCCAATCTTGGAGCCATTGCACATGTGCGGGTGACATCATCGCTGACACGAGGTCACATGTCTCTGACACCTTCTATGCCGATTGGTCGCTGGTCATGTGCTTGTGACGTCTTGCTCGGTGATAGGCCAGCATGACGTCACTCCTGTCGTTCTGGCAGCGGATTGGCTCTGGTGTCCTCCATCTTGGATGGGGCACAGAGTCTATATAAGACCCTGACACACGCCGCATGGTGCTCAGTCCTCTTGGTTCATGCATATGAGTAGACGCTCTGTGCGCGTTCCTCTAGGCATTCCTCTGTCTATGCTAGGTGAGCGCTACCGGCAGGGTAGCGTTCTTATACCTTACAGCTTCGGCTGCTGTCCGTATCCTTACCTCTTAGGGGAGCGGACATAGGCAGGTGCCTGAGGCACATGGTCTGGCTGGGCCTTGTGATTCTACTCGTAGGTGGACGTTGCCGCTAGGGTAACGTTCCTTATACTGCGTCTGGCAGTTGTTCGTATCTTCGCACACTAGGGGAGCGAACAGAGGTAGGAGCTTTGTGCGGCTTACGCTGCTGTTCGTCTCTTTTGCACCACTAGAAGAGCGGACCTAGGCAGGTGCCATATTTAGTGGTTCGTGTCCTCGCACACTAGTGGAGCGAACGCAGGTAGGAGCTTTGTGCGGCTTACGCTGCTGTTCGTCTCTTTTGCACCACTAGAAGAGCGGACCTAGGTAGGTGTCATTTCGCACACATTGCCTTTGTCTCTGTGATTATTAACAGAGATCATTCCACACACCCTCCAAGTAAGGGAGGAATTGCTTTACTTACTTATTATATCCTTCTGTGAGTTAACAGAGGTATTGCACTCTGCCATAGTCTGCAGCAAAGTCTTTGCACGGTGGACCCTGACTGTCTGATACTCCTTTCGGTTATTATCAGACAGCCCCCCGTAACAAGGTGTGTATTAAAATACAACCATAGGTGTGTCTCTAATTGACTCAGATGTTGACAATAAACCTATGAGAAGCTTCTAAAGACATGACATCATCA
Source organism: Anomaloglossus baeobatrachus (assembly GCF_048569485.1). Lineage (NCBI taxonomy): Eukaryota > Metazoa > Chordata > Amphibia > Anura > Aromobatidae > Anomaloglossus > Anomaloglossus baeobatrachus. The sequence continues at coordinate 163,890,478 of NC_134353.1, forward strand.
TATGGGCTGTGCTATATTGTTTAAACGCATAGTGCTGAATAAATGAATTTTTAATCATCCTTTTTTGTGATGCAGCACCTTTTATCCATTGCCTGTTTTTTACTAATTAATCTCACATCATAGATCCATACCTTTGGTATTTGGGGTGGTACTTCGTGCAGCAGCTCACTCACATGTTGATTACTCACTGAAACCACCTGTGTGGCTGAACCAGTACTTGGAGCTGCTGGCATGTTAATGAATATCACCCTGCTAGACTAAGTGGAGCTTTTGAGCCCTGTTCTCACCCTATTGCCGAGTCACTAATTTCAGGACCACTAGTGGGGAGAGATGCTTGTGGATTGTTCCCCCGAAGCGGCCAGTGTCGGCGTTTGTGGTTGACTGGACATTCTCCCTCTCAGACGCATTGGAAATCCTGAACCCCCGTACTTCATCCCATTGTGCAGTGATTGAGGATGCTATGAGAACTGCGGGTCACCTGGATTGCTGACCTGAAAACTTGGAGGTACTTCAGCCATGGAGGAGGTCCAAGGGGATGGTTGATGTGATCTTATTCGGATACCCAGCGTTGTGCCTGTCCAGCACAACACAAGTGGGTGAGTGACCTCTCTTTCTTTCATTTCCAATTTGATTAACAATTCCACACAGAGAGCGCTCTGTTTTTTTTTTTGTTGTATTCACTGACTGGTTGAGTTTCATAGGCCCCAAGTGTTTACTTTATCATATAAAACTATGGAAGCTGTAATAGTGGCTACAGTGGCAGTCAATAATGTTTGTTCAGTTATCATCCTTTACTACATTGTGTAAATGGGATAAAGCTGTGGCCTAGTAAACATAAAAATTGATGCCTGTGTCTTCTTAGGACAATTAAAAGATAGAAGAAATTTAAAGGCGTTGTCCAGCTTTGAGATGAATGTCTGCAGTCCTTCTAAATAGCTGCAGACTTTTAAATCCCCACAGCATGTGCATTGCACGCTGTCAGGATTCTCTGGTGTTGGTGGCGAGTGTGGGCGATCATATGACTGCAGATATGCGAATTACATACTGTATATGCAGTAAGGTGCCAACCAGACATGCTTGACCTTGCAAAATTCCCTTGTAGTGAGGGAAGCTGCACACATCTAGTCTGACTGTGGCCAGAAGTCTGGAAATTGCATACTTGTGGTCATGTGACCGCCCAATCTAGCCACTGGCATCGGAGAAGTCTCCAGTAACATACAGTGCCTGCAGACTGTCATTGCAAACCTGGAAAATCCCTTGAAGGAAGAATCCTAAAGTTCTGTGGTGTCTACATATACCTGTTTTTGTATAGCAGAACAGCTCCCTCGTCTCCATTATGTGGGCATATAGTACAAGCAAGGGCCCATGTGCTCTGATCTCAAGCAGGAATCACATCTAAGGCAGCTTTCTTAGCCTATAACTTAAAGGTAAGAAAGTAAAAAAAATTCAAAGTAAATCTACAAATTAAACTTTTCATTTAGAAAGTAGTTTTGCAGTATTAAACTAGAAGTCAATTTCATAATGTTTCAAAATGTCAATGTTTGCTTCTTAAACTGCGCCATTCACTTGCTGCCTCTGGCTACAGAATGACTGTGAATACATCAAAACTCCAGGGAAAGATTAGGCTTTGAAGGTAGGAATAATAACGCCTGGTTTGTGGAGTTTACTTATAAAATCATTAAGGCTCTTCTTTACGCTTTTCAATGCTTAAATTTAAATTCTCAAAAAATAGACCTTCTAAGCATTCTGCAGTGCCAAAAGGCTGAGAAGTAAAATGCTGATATCAAGAAGATCACGGAAACTCTAATCCTATTGTTCTCAGTAGACTCACAGTTGGTTTCAATAGGTTACCCTGTTGAATACTACAGCACATCAGTCTAGTAACCCTAGTGCCTTGTATGATATTGCCATAAGGAGATAGCACTTGTTCATTCCTTTTGTTGGATGCATCGATTTCCCTAATACCCAAGCCACAAATCTATTTTTATTATCTAGTAAAGGCTCTTCAAAAAAAATCTCTGCACTCACTAGTCCCAGGGTGGCATCTGAGGTTGTAACAAAACTTTGTGCCAAAAAATCTTGGATATAGGGTTGTAAGTCAATTCTCATGATGTTTGAATGGTAAAATTTACTAGATATTCTCCAGTTTATAATAACAGTCCCACAAACAAGACTACTTATTGTTAATGTATTTATTTCAGAATATTAATTGAAGCATACCTGTTATTTTACATACATTTTTCAGAATAAGATGCCATCTGTGTGTAGAAGAGGAATAACACTACTTATGATTTGTATCATGCCTTTTTGTCATTTCTTTTCCCTCGTCAGCTCTACCTATCATTTTCAGTTATCTCTAGGTGGGTGGGCAAAGACTAGCTGCTACGATCATACAATCATAGAATGTTAAAGTTGGAAGGGACCTCCAGGGTGTTTGTGTCTAACGCTCTGTCCAATGCAGGATTCAGTAAACCATCTTAGACTGATGTCTGGCCAGCCTCTATTTGAAGACTTCCATTGAAGGAGAACTGACCACCTCTCGTTGCAGCCTGTTCCACTCATCGATCAGCTTCATTGTCAAAAAGATTTTTCTGATATCCAATTTGTATCTTCTCCCTTTCAGTTTCATTCCATTAGTTCTCGTGTTTCCATGTGCAAATGAGAATAAGGATGTTCCCTCTACAATGTGACATCCATTCAGATATTTCTAGACGGCTATTAATTCTCCTTAATCTTTTTTGCCAGCTAAATATTCCCAGATTCTGTGACCGTTCCTTGTAGGACATTGTTTGCAGCCCACTCACCATCATGGTTGCGCTTCTCTCAACTTTCTCCAATTTTTTAAGTGTTTTTTAAAATGTGGTGCCCAGAACAGGACACAGTATTCCAGATGAGGTCTGACCAAAGAAAGTAGAGGGAGATACTAACTTCACGTGACCTAGACTCTATGCTTATCTCAATACATCCCAGACCTGTGTCTGCCTTTTTTGCTGCTGCATCACACTGTTGACTCACTGATGTCTCCTACACATAGTACTCAGAGAGGTGGATTTCTGCTCTTCTTTCTCTATAATATACAGGTAAAAGAAGCAGCAGCGAGGATGTTACAGAACAGTACTGAGCTGTGTGGCTGTGGAGCCAGAACAGAAGTGAGATAAATTATTTGCTATAAGCAGCAGAATAATCTCCCTGTTAACACTCTGTCCTAAGGGAACCTCTCTCCTCTCCACAGCCTTTAATAAGCAAATTAAATCTGACAACTCAGTGAGCTGGCAGTCTGTCTTTCTTTGCCTAAGAAGGATTATATCAGTATTTCAGAGTGAATGATGAGTTCTAGGAACAGGAAGAGGGGATAAAGTGGTGTATAAATGCAGAAAGAAGCACATTTCTCTAATAAGAGATATTACAAAGCTCCTGACAGTACTGGTCAACAGTTTGGACACACCTGTTCATGCAGTGGTGTTATATGTTCTTATTCGAATGTGTTGATTGAAGGCCGCAAAACCACAAAGGAAAAACATATGGAAACAGAGTAAACTAACGTATTGGAAACAAGACAAAATATCTGTTGAACATTAGATCTCTCAAAGTACACCATTTTTACTCTGATAGCAGCTTTACCCTTTACCTGTTGGCAGCTTCATCAGGTAGTCACCTTGGATGGCTTAAAATGAACATGCCTTGTTGAGACTTCATTTGGGGAACCACTGCCCTTCAGAAACTGTTTGCATCCCTCAAGATTGTTTTGCAAAGTACCGTAAGTGTTGGTGATGAGCCCTGTTCCATAACTATTTTAAGCCACCATATGACAGGAACGTCTCAAATAAGTGAAATGACAATCCATCATTATTATAAGACATGCAGGTCAGTCAATCCAGAACATTTCAAGAAACTTGAAGGATATTCACAAGTGCAGTCTCAAAAAACATCAATCTAAATGATGCACATAGCTTTTATAATGAGTACTTGTGTTGCACAAAACAGCATGTGTTTCATTCCCCAGTAAAATCTATGAGAATTCAGAAATGCTGTGCGCTTGTTGCCTCTTTTCCTTGCAGTATTGGGTGCAGAAAAAAGAAGCAACATGTCAATTCTTTGTGTTTTTGGCCAGTGTTTTGTCATGGGTGGACTTGTAGATACCCGGGATCAGCGGGTTTAACTGAGTTAATAAACTAAAAGGTTCCGGCCCAGATTTGATCCCAGGTATGTGACTTGGATGCCAGTCCTCAAATAAGTCTATGTAGACCAGAATTCGGTGTTTAAAAATGATGGTAGGAGGGATAGAGGGATTGGAGCAAGCGAGTTGTGTATGGTAAGCGCAAGACATTTCCAATACATAGATTGCAGCTTGTGAGCAGGACCCTCACTCCTCCTGTAGCTGGTGAACTTTGTGTTACTCTGTAATGTCTGATATTGTCTGGATATGACTCTGCTTAATTGTAAAATTCTAATGAATATGTTGGCGTTATTTAAATAAAATGTATTATTAGTACTATTTACCAGATCCCATAGGTTACTTTGGCCATCATTCTTTATCCCTGCACAGGACCCTCGTTTTATACAGGAACCCCTGGGGAGGGTCTACTAAGTGGTACTTCACACACAGCGAGATCGCTACTGAGATCGCTGCTGAGTCACGGTTTTTGTGACCTCATTAGCGATCTCGTTGTGTGTGACACTGAGCAGCGATCTGGCCCCTGCTGTGAGATCGCTGCTCGTTACACACAGCCCTGGTTCGTTTTTTTATTGTTGCTCTCCCGCTGATAAGCACACATCGCTGTGTGTGACAGCGAGAGAGCGACAAAATGAAGCGAGCAGGGAGCAGGAGCCGGCGTCTGACAGCCTGCGGTAAGCTGTAACCAAGGTAAACATCGGGTAACCAAGGTGGTTACCCGATATTTACCTTCGTTACGTTACCAGCCTCTGCAGCTCTCATGCTGCCAGTGCCGGCTCCTGCTCCCTGCACACGCTAAGCTAAGCGGTGTGCGCTGGTAACTAAGGTAAACATCGGGTAACCATACCCGATGTTTACCTTAGTTACCAGTGTCCGCAGCTTCCAGACGCCGGCTCCGTGCAAGCGCAGTGTCACTTGCACGTCGCTGCTGGCTGGGGGCTGGTCACTGGTGAGATCTGTCTGTTTGACAGCTCACCAGCGACCATGTAGCGACGCAGCAGCGATCCTGACCAGGTCAGATCGCTGGTGGGATCGCCGCTGCGTCGCTAAAGTGTGAAGGTACCCTTAATCAGTTGCTGACCAGTGGCACAATCTGGTGGCAAAAGGAACCGTCACACAGGGTTGATAACAGAGGTTACGTCCAGGGCAAAATCAGAAAGCAGCATATACAAAGTTGCACAACAGGAGCAATGTATCAGAGTGGCCAGGTCTAGCTAAACTAATTAACTGTAGTGTATACAGAAGGGAGATTCACCCATGGCTCCCAGCAGAGAATTAATTACATATCAGCTCACTCATGACCAATAGACAACGCCAGACAATGTCAGAAGTGTCTTACCTGGGCAAAAGAGAAAAACTACTGGACTGTTGCTCAGTGGTCCAAGGTGTTGTTTTCAGATGAAAGTAAATGTTGCATCTCATTTGGAAATCAAGGTCCCAGGATCTGGAGGAAGAGTGGAGAGGCCACAATCCAAGCTGCTGTCATTTGCTGGTGTAAGTCCACTGTATTTTATCAAGACCAAAGTCAACACAGCCGTCTACAAAACATTTTAGAGCACTTCATGCTTGCCTCTGCTGACTAGCTTTTTGGAGATGGAAATTTTATTTTCCAGCAGGACTTGACTTATGTCTACACTGGCAAAAGTACCAATACCTGGTTTAATAACCACAGTATCATTGTGCTTGATTGGCCAGTAAACTACCCTGACCTAAACGCCATAGATAATCTATGAGGTTTTGTCAGGAGGAAGATGAGAGACCCCAGACTCAACAATGCAGACGAACTGAAGGCTGCTATCAAAGCAACCTGGGCTTTCATAACACCTCAGCATTGCCACAGGCTGATCGCCTCCTTGCCACACCACATTGATGCAGTAATTCATGCAAAAGGAGCCCCAACCAAGTATTGAGTGCATTTACTGTACAGACTTTTCAGTAGGCCAACATTTCTGAGATTAAAATCATTTTTCAGTTGGTCTTATATAATATTCTATTTTTCTGAGATAAGGACTTTTGGGTTTTTATTGGCTGTAAGCATGGTCGGACTGGGCTGTCTGGGGCCCACTAGAGGAATTGATTCCAGGGGCCCACTGTTATGATTCAGGGACTGAGGAGGATCAAAAAATGCGGAATCCCAAAAAGGAAACAGAGTGGCTGGAAACTTAACGGACTGCAGACTTAATCCTGACACACAACTAACAGTAACCTTGGGGTGTGCCTACGATGACCTGGATGCCTCGACAAAGCCGGAGAACTAAATAATCTCACAGATAGAAATATAAGAAAGCTAATCTGCCTCAGAGTAGTCCCCAAAGATAGATAGATAGCCCCCCACATATAAAGGCTACGGTGATATAGAAAAACACAATACAAAGCCAGAAAAGACAGATTTCAGCAAAGGTGAGGCCCAAACTATCTTTATAGGAAAGGATAGGAAAGAGCAACTGTCTGCAATCGTAAAAACCCTAATAAATACCAGCACTACTAATATGAAAAAATCCTGAGGTTACTAAACCTCTCCCCCACTGTACCAGCACTTAGATGTTACTGGGATCCAAAAACACTAATACAGATGAAGGACTGAATTAATACCAAGCATGACAAACACAAACCTTGCAGAATCATGGAGCTAAGTATACAGACACTCCCAGCAGGGAAAGATCCCATTCCATCACGAACGACACACAGACAAAATAGGAATCTTACATTAATATCAAAGCAGAGAAAGCAACAAGTGGAAAACAAACAGCAGAGGTACAAAGACCACTTATAACAGAGGAGTTCTGGAAGTGAACAGAGCTGGTTACAGAATGTCCTTAACACACAGGAGCAATTGACCACCAGCAAGTAAAAAAAAACACCAAAAAGGAGCCAAGACAAATATATAAGTCTTTGTGGTTTTTCTAACTAATTCAGTGTAGGGACTCGAAAGTGTGAGAATCCTTGACGAACGGATTGCGAGCTTACATATTTTGGGCCAAAATATAAACTAATATCTCACTATTTGAGGTATGGCACATTTTATCCATTTTTGCAGGATGTTTTTTGTTGGACCTTTTGAATTCAGGTGGTTAAATGGTGAGCCTGTCATGTGTTATGTACTCATATAGTGCTAACTGACCCGCCTGGACCTGGTGTTGTGTGTCATTTATAGGCCTTAATTCCGACACTGTGCGTCTCGTGTATCCATGCGAGATGCACCTATATAATGCTGTTTAGCCCGCCTTACCTGGGTTTCTGGCGTCATTTATAGGTTACAGTTCAGACACTGTGCATTTTACTCATATGATGGGCTCCCAGTGCAAGCCTTATTAGTGTGCATGTCTTATGCTAAGCAGCCGCCCCTCCCCTTTAGTGTGGAGGTTGAGTGGCTGTGACATCAGCATCTTGCACCTTGGCTGCAGCCATCTTTATGAGGAAGGCTCACCACATTCTGTGTGTGCACATATCATTTGTCTTGGCTCCTTTTTGGTGTTTTTTTGATATAGTTCTTTGTGGTTTTTCTAACCACCGGCAAGTAACCAGAGAAAACTACTCAGTTCAATAGCCCAATCTGACCCTGATTGCCAGTCCTCAACAGGTGTGTAGCTTTCGCTCCACAAATCAACTGCATCGCCAGCACTGACCACAAGAGGGAGCCCGAAACTGGAAAAAGTATTCACAACAGCCCACCCTACAGCGATATGCAAATACCTGTTAGCCATTATCCCTGTTATAGTGTCGCATCGACTGTGAAACACAGGCGGCTCCTGCACATCTCCTGTGCACACACAATAACTGATGTACAATTACAGTAGTTTGCAGTAAGGGGGACATTTGGTGAAAACAAGTTATCATCGATCCACAGGTTAGTTAGGTGGTCACTTATTGAATGAATGGATCAGGTGACGAGTCGGACATGAGCTCCACTTTCAAGGGGATAAAAGGTGCACGATTGGTGCAGGTCCCAGCAATCAGTCCCTACTAGAGTTGAGCGCGGTTCGTGGTTCGTGGTTCTCCAGTTCGCGGCTCGAGTGATTTTGGGGGCTGTTCTAGATAGAACTAGAACTCGAGCTTTTTGATAAAAGCTCGATAGTTCTAGATACGTTCGAGAACGGTTCTAGCAGCAAAAAAAACAGCTAATTCCTAGCTGGCTTTCCGCTGTAATAGTGTAAGTCACTCTGACTCACACTATTATGACATTTCAGTGTATAGTGTGCGGGAACAGCGCGTTCAGATCACTGCTGTATGGATAATGGCGATCGCCATTTTTTTTTTCCTTGTCTTCCTTCCCTAAGCACGCGCGTGTAGTGGGGAGGGCCAGCATGTCAGCCAATCCCAGACACAAACACAGCTAAGTGGACTTTTAGCCAGAGAAGCAACGGCATGTGTGATAGGATGTCCATGTCACATGTCCCTGCATTATAAAAACGGACATTTTCCTCCCGGACGCCATTATCTGCCTTCTGCGTCCTTGGTGTCAGACATCACTGGCGCAGCTCCTATCGCCGATACAGCTGTATAAGCTCCATACACAGCGCTGGACAGCATAGGGATAGCACTTTCTATCAGTTCTTTTAAGGGCTCATACCGGCAGGGTCAGAGCCATAGGTGACAGGTCCTGAAAACAGAGTTTAACAGCTACACAAGATGACAGCGTCTGTGTAGCTAAGGTCAGGGATTTCCTCGCTGCATTTCCCCATTAGGAGGGATAGAAAGGCAGGCTTCCTTTCCTCTACCCATAGACCCACAACCCTGCCACTGTGCCCTCCTGCCCTTTGCACACTCAAACTCATTGTTACTAAGCCATTATACTAGCAAACACTGAGTGAACCTAGTGGCATCCTAAAAGTGGCTGTTGGACTTCTGTATAGTCCCACTAGTGCAAAGATATTTGCAGCACGTCTGCCTGCATTGCACACTCAAACTCATAGTTACTAAGCCATTATACTAGCAAACACTGAGGAAACTTAGTGGCATCCTAAACGTGGCTGTTGGACTTCTGTATAGTCCCACTAGTGCAAAGATATTTGCAGCACCTCTGCCTGCATTGCACACTCAAACTCATTGTTACTAAGCCATTATACTAGCAAACACTGAGTGAACTTAGTGGCATCCTAAACGTGGCTATGTGGCTATTGGACTTCTGTATAGTCCCACTAGTGCAAAGATATTTGCAGCACATCTGCCTGCATTGCACACTCAAACTCATTGTAGCTAAGCCATTAAACTAGCAAACACTGAGTGAACCTAGTGACATCCTAAACGTGGCTATTGGACTTCTGTATAGTCCCACTAGTGCAAAGATATTTGCAGCACGTCTGCATGCATTGCACACTCAAACTCACTGTAGCTAAGCCATTATACTAGCAAACACTGAGTGAACTTAGTGGCATCCTAAACGAGGCTATTGGACTTCTGTATAGTCCCACTAGTGCAAAGATATTTGCAGCACCTCTGCCTACATTGCACACTCAAACTCATTGTTACTAAGCCATTATACTAGCAAACACTGAGTGAACTTAGTGGCATCCTAAACGTGGCTATTGGACTTCTGTATAGTCCCACTAGTGCAAAGATATTTGCAGCACCTCTGCCTGCATTGCACACTCAAACTCATTGTAGCTAAGCCATTATACTAGCAAACACTGAGTGAACCTAGTGGCATCCTAAACGTGGTTATTGGACTTCTGTATAGTCCCACTAGTGCAAAGATATTTGCAGCACGTCTGCCTGCATTGCACACTCAAACTCATAGTTACTAAGCCATTATACTAGCAAACACTGACGAAACTTAGTGGCATCCTAAACGTGGCTGTTGGACTCCTGCATAGTCCCACTAGTGCAAAGATATTTGCAGCACCTCTGCCTGCATTGCACACTCAAACTCATTTGTTACTAAGCCATTATACTAGCAAACACTGAGTGAACTTAGTGGCATCCTAAACGTGGCTATTGGACTTCTGTATAGTCCCACTAGTGCAAAGATATTTGCAGCACCTCTGCCTGCATTGCACACTCAAACTCATTGTTACTTACTAAGACATTATAATACTAAAAATTGAGTAAACTTAGTGGCATACAAGAAGTGGCTGTTGTACTCCATTAGTGGCCCACTGGTGCAAATCTATGTGCAGCACCTGTGCAGGACACCCTCCTGCTCTATTTTTAATAAGCTATATTGATAGCAAAAAATACTGCCATTTATTGGCATCATAGAACTGGATGTTGTATTCCATTATTGTCCCACTGGTGCCAAGCTATTTCTAGCACCTGTGCAGGACACCCTCCTGCTCTGTTTTTAATAAGCTATATTGATAGCAAAAAATACTGCTATTTAGTGGCATCATAGAACTGGATGTTGTATTCCATTATTGTCCCACTGGTGCCAAGCTATTTCTAGCACCTGTGCAGGACACCCTCATGCACATTTTCCTACGCTAATGTTATAGCAAACTCAGGGAATTCATTGCTGCATTTGATAATTCGGGGGGATAGAAAGTGAGGCTTTCTTTAGCTTTTCCTTCTGTTCATAGACAGCATCTACAAGTCCACACCCGAAGAGCAATTTCTCCTCCACGTGTAAGTGTGGAGAGGCAGCTAGTGCGCATGCGTGTGCCGATTTACCCCAGCTGCAGCCGAACTACAGTGTTTCGCCTAGTGAGTATGCTCAGCCTGACTGTGCCATACCTGACGCTAAGTCTTCATTTCGGGATACAGCGCATGCTCCCACACTTAGTATGAAAAGCCTCTTTGCACAGGTACTTGCATTCCGTGCCAGGTCTAAGTCCTGTTTTGTGCCGAGACACCATGCTAAAGCTGATAGTCTTTTTTCAGAGACTCTGTTTCATGCAACTGACCATGCTCAGGCACTTACTGCATCAGAAACTAGGTCCGGTAATGAACTCTTTGGCCCTGCCCCTGATGTGGGGGGGGCCATATAGACCACAGGGCATCAGGTGTCCTGACGATGTGGCCAGACCACTCCCAAATGGCTTGCAGAAGCCCGCCCCTATGACTTGTCACCTCATTATTGATGGTTAGACGATGACTGGTGAGGTGTTTGTGTCGTGGCAGCCATGAGGTCATTATTGAAGTTGCGGTTCCAAATAGGACGCTAGTTATGCCACTCATGACGTGTCACTCTGCTTTTGTCTCCAGGAGGTGCATTGTGGTCCACCCTGGTTTGGGGCGGACCCAGGTTATAAAACAGGCTGGAGCCAACAAGGAGGTGCGCAGTCTTCTATTATGCTCCGAAAGAGCACACCTCCATGTGTTGAACCCATTGCGGCTTTAGGCCAGAGGTAGGCAGGGATAGGGCGTCGATGCAGGCCGCCACCACAGTTGGTAATGCAGAACGGTTAAGACCAGCTCCTGTCCTACAAGTCCTGCTTGTGCAGCCCAGTGGCATTAACAGGCCTGCTGCTGCTGATGCGCCTGCTGTCCACAGGTGTGGCCCCAATGCACACGGTCAGCGTACTGAATGGCCCCTGTGAGGTTAACAGGGAGTTCCTGGGCTGGGTGGGCGTGTGGACCCTGTGACGCTAACAGGGCTCCCAGTCTCAAGATCTGAGTGGCGTCTAACTCGGTTCAGGCAACTATTAGTTTCATAGCCACACAGATCTGTATCCTCCACCTAACCTTCCAGTTGCCAACCTCTCCTTTTCCATCTGGGAGCACGGTGGACATTGACTGCTGATGGGGATATATACCTTTCTCTTTCTTTTCTGATTAATTTTCGTTATATACCGGTAACATAGTATATACCACCTTATCCAAATCTGCCAGTCCCACCGTAACAGATGGTGTTTCTTCATCAAATGTTACTTTTGCTTAACCACCAAACCCACGGACAAAAACTTTTTTCCCCTTTCCAACACACCTGTTCCCCTTTCCACCAGCATTTGTCCTTTTTCAACTCATTTGGTATATGACCAAAAGTGCAACTCTGCAGGGACACCGTACTCAATGCCATCTCAGCCCAGCAGCCAGCCCTCGATCCCTCAGATGTGGACAAGTAAAAGCCCATTTCCTCCTATCCATGACAAAGCGTTGAGATTCACTCTGTGCAGCACTGGTGTTTACTGGAAAAGTATATCTAAGAATCCGTACCACCTTCTGCAGATACTCCTGTATACGTGCGTCCCTTTCTATGGCTGGAATTATTTCTCCAAATTTTGTCTTGTACCGGGGATCTAACAGTGTGGCAACCCAGTAGTTAGCATTACTTCGAATTCGTACAATCCGAGGGTCATGTTGTAGGTAGTGCAGCAAGAAGGCACTCATGTGTCTTGTGCATCCAGGAGGACCAAGTCCTTGGTTTGTTGGTGGCAGAGAGGTGAGCATCGTGCCTCCTTCCTCTGCCCTCTCCCCCCAACCTCGCACAACCGAAATGTGAGCAAGCTCTCACTCATCTGCTGAGTCTTCCATGCCCATCGCAAGTTCGTCCTCCATTTCTTCATGGGCTCCTGCACCTTCCTCAACAATTTTTGCTGATACTATGCGCCCTTGTTAATCCCTATCCCCCACCATGACTGCCGCCTAGGTGCCGCTCAACGTATGGACCTAGTACATCTTATTATCCCTTCTGCATATGACTCCTCCTGTACTTCCTCCCCTTCCTCTTGGACCAACACCTGACTCCGAATAATGCTTACAGTGTGCTCCATCTTGTAGATGACCAGAATTGTCACGCTGAGAATGGCATCGCTAGTGCTAAACATCTTCGTCGACATTTGTAAACTGTAGAAGGGTGCATAGGTCCTTGATCTGACACCACTCCAGCAGCGTGATCTGCACCACCTCTGGATCAAGTTAGCCCAGGGTATACATCATACCGTATTTCAGCAGGGCTCTGCGGTGCTGCCACAGACGCTGCAACATGTGCAGATTCCAATTCCTGCGTGTCGGAACATCGCATTTCCGACGTTTAACCGCCAGACCCTAAAGCCTGCTTTACACACTTCAATAAATCTTTCAATCCGTCGTCGGGGTCAAGTTGTAAGTGACGCACATCCGGCATCGTTCGTGATGTATTTGCGTGTGAAACCTACATGCGATCGATATTGAACGAAAATACGGTGATCGCATACACGTCGTTTATTCCTCATACATTGGACGTTTGGTAGTACGAAACTAGTCAATTGAAACGTGTGACATCCCTCATACGATTTTGGTGTCTGAGGCTATGTGCGCAGGTGTGCGCTCTGCACCGCAGCTTAAAAAAGGTCTGCTTCAGAGCACAGCTGAAAAGCTGCGTTCTGAAGCGCCTCACAATGTCTGTCATGCACTAATCTCTGTCAGTCCGTCACTATCTCTGTCCCTCTCTCTCTGTCCATGTCAGTCTATCCCCCTCTCTCATATATTCACCGATCCCCGATCCCCGGCTCTGCACGGCGTTCACACTGCTGAGGCGGCTTTTACTGTTTTGAAAAAGCCGGCCGCCCATTAAACAATCTGGTATTCCCTGCTATCTCCGCCCACCGGCGCCTATGATTGGTTACAGTGAGACACGCCCCCACGCTGAGTGACAGGTGTCACACTGCACCCAATCACAGCAGCCGGTGGGCGTGTCTATACTGTGTAGTGAAATAAATAATTAAATAATTAAAAAAAACGGCGTGCGGTCCCCCCCAATTTTAAAACCAGCCAGATAAAGCCATACGGCTGAAGGCTGGTATTCTCAGGATGGGGAGCTCCACGTTATGGGGAGCCCCCCAGCCTAACAATATCAGCCAACAGCCGCCCAGAATTGCCGCATACATTATATGCGACAGTTCTGGGACTGTACCCGGCTCTTCCCGATTTACCCTGGTGCGTTGGCAAATCGGGGTAATAAGGAGTTATTGGCAGCCCATACCTGCCAATAAGTCCTAGATTAATCATGTCAGGCGTCTATGAGACACCCTCCATGATTAATCTGTAAATTACAGTAAATAAACACACGCCCGAAAAAATCCTTTATTGGAAATAAAAAACACAAACACATTCCCTGGTTCACCACTTTAATCAGCCCCAAAAAGCCCTCCTTGTCCGGCGTACTCCAGGATGATGCAGCGTCGCTTCCAGCGCTGCTGCATGGAGGTGACCGGAGCTGCAGCAGACACAGCCGCTCCTGTCACCTCCACGCAGGTAATGAAGACAGCCGGCGATCAGCTGCTGTCACTGAGGTTACCCGCTGTCACTGGATCCAGCGGTGGCCGCGGGTAACCTCAGTGACAGATCAGCTGATCGCGCTACTCACCTCAGTTGCTGACTGGAGCTGACCGGAGCGGAGGTGAGTAGCGCGATCAGCTGATCTGTCACTGAGGTTACCCGCGGCCACCGCTGGATCCAGTGACAGCGGGTAACCTCAGTGACAGCAGCTGATCGCCGGCTGTCTTCATTACCTGCGTGGAGGTGACCGGAGCGGCTGTGTCTGCTGCAGCTCCGGTCACCTCCATGCAGCAGCGCTGGATGCGACGCTGCATCATCCTGGATTACGCCGGACAAGGAGGGCTTTTTGGGGCTGATTAAAGTGGTGAACCAGGGAATGTGTTTGTGTTTTTTGTTTCCAATAAAGGATTTTTTCGGGTGTGTGTGTTTATTTACTGTAATCTACAGATTAATCATGGAGGGTGTCTCATAGACGCCTGACATGATTAATCTAGGACTTATTGGCAGCTATGGGCTGCCAATAACTCCTTATTACCCCGATTTGCCAACGCACCAGGGTAAATCGGGAAGAGCCGGGTACAGTCCCAGAACTGTCGCATATAATGTATGCGGCAATTCTGGGCGGCTGTTGGCTGATATTGTTAGGGTGGGGGGCTCCCCATAACGTGGAGCTCCCCATCCTGAGAATACCAGCCTTCAGCCGTATGGCTTTATCTGGCTGGTTTTAAAATTGGGGGGGACCGCACGCCGTTTTTTTTAATTATTTAATTATTTATTTCACTACACAGTATAGACACGCCCACCGGCTGCTGTGATTGGGTGCAGTGTGACACCTGTCACTCAGCGTGGGGGCGTGTCTCACTGTAACCAATCATAGGCGCCGGTGGGCGGGGAAAGCAGGGAATAGGAGATTGTTTAATGGGCGGCCGGCTTTTTCAAAACAGTAAAAGCCGCCGCAGCAGTGTGAATGCCGTGCAGAGCCGGGGATCGGGGATTGGTGAGTATATGAGAGAGGGCTGGTCAATTCACTTACTCAGGAGTTTAGTGGTCACCGGTGAATCTTCACTGGTGACCGCTAATCAGGACACGACACAGACAGAGCCGCAGCATTACCATGAAGTCGGGTGAGGTTCACCCGAGTTCATTCTGACAGTGCGGCTCTGTCTGTGTCTGCTGTGAACTACCATTCACCGCTGCTACATGGCTGTCTGTGTCTGCTGTCAGCGGCCATGTAGCAGAGCTGAATGGCAGATGACATAGTAAAAACGCATCCCTACACATTACACACGCTTGTCAAGACAATAAATAAAAAAAAAAAGGGTGCCCAATGCATACGTCACAGAACACATGATCTAAAGGATCGCACACAAAATTGACCAATTTAACATAGGCTACTAACGCACGTGTGACAGCAAATGAATGACCTACGTGCAATCTCATTAGATCGCATATGCGACCTGGGCGTGTCACATCGCATACGAGATCGCATACCTAATTGTAAGGTGTAAAGCTGGCTTTAGACTTCAGGAGCGATGAAAGTTGTTGAGCTGCTGGGTGCGAAGGATGAAAGTGAGCACATAGCAACGTGCCCACTGCACAAGGCCATATAGGCCGGGATGGTATTTTAAAAATTGCTGGAGAATCAGATTCAACACGTGAGCCATACAAGGCACGTGTGTCACATTGCCCTGACGAAGGGCCGCAGACAGGTTTGCATCATTGCCGCACACGGCTGTTAAGTCACCAACGTAGTCCACTCAATCAATTTGTACTCCGGTCGCCAGGTGACAACGTTTTCCTTTCGTGCATAGTGCTGATGATGGGAAAGGAGTCGATGCCTGCGGCGCAGGTGGACGCAGGTTATGGTCACCCACTGGGTTGCGTTACCTTGACAGATACAGAACCACAGGCTGAATGTAGGTGGTGGGTATCTCACAGATGAAGTACCATCATTCAGCTACAACCAATGGGAAGACACCACACCCTTTTTTAGGCCCCTCCTGTCTGCAGACCACTGCCAGACAAAGCTATGAACCTTTTGTTACTGTTACCCCCAGTTCAGTTTTATGAGTTTGTGTGCTTGTTACCTGACTACTTTTCCTGCTTGCTGTTTATGTACCTCGTTGGCCGATCCGCATTTCACCTCTGCTTGTTTTCTGATTAAGTCCTGGCCATCCCATTCTGTTCCTCTTCCTCAATTAATGTTTTTGACCCTGCATGACTACTATTCTCTGGAACTGCAGCCTTCCACAGGTATTGATCAACTTGGGCCCTGTGTAATTCCAAATCACTGTATAGGGGTTAAAGGGTTCTGGGTGTCCAGCTTGGTGAGTGGCTTGCCTCTAGCCTATCCTTTACAGCCCATCTGAGGGTGTCGATCCAGGCAGGCGTTACACCGTGCCCTCTGCAGAAGGCCATGTAGGCCGGGATAGTGTTTTAAAAATTGCTGGACAACCAGGTTCAACACGTGAGCCATACAAGGCATGTGTGCCACATTGCCCTGAAGAAGGGTCGCAGACTGGTTTGCATCATTGTCGCACCCGACCTTCCCTGGCTGCTGGTTGAGTGGAGACAACCATTGATGAAACTCGGTCTCACTCTCCAGAGCTAACCGTCCACAATTCCTCAGCGGTGTCTCACATTTCCCCTACATTTCAAAGTAAACATTTGACCGCCTGATGGCCTTGAGCTCTGCTGCCAGCATAGTAAGGAGGTGTGTGGTATTCCTTGGGCGCAGTTACAAGGAAGGGTGGACTGACCACACAGGGTTTGGGCCGAGGTGGAGGACCCACACGAGGTTGAGGAGGCAGAAGCAGTGGAGGAACTTGTACATACAGAGGAAGGATTGACACACAAGTCGTGGGGACGGCAAGACTTGTACAGCAAACCCTTCATCTCTCACCATAGTTACCCAGTGCCCTTTCAGCAACATGTAACTCACCTGTCCATGCTTACTGGTCCAAGTATCTGTGGTGAAATGCACCCTGTCACACACAGAGTTTCTCAAGGAATTGGTGAGGTTGTGTGTGACCTACTGTGGTAGCGCGGGCACGCCTTTCTTGGAGAAGGAGTGACGACTGGCCATCGGCTCTTGGGGCACTGCAATGGGCATAAGGTCTCAAAAATCCTCGGTCTCAAAAGGGTGTAAAGGCAGCCTTTCTGTTGCCAACAAGTTGCAGATGATGAAACTCAACCTCTTAGGCATGTCATGCCCTTCGAAAATCATGTAAAACACAGCGAGGGGACTCCAACCACAGTCTCCCTCGTTGCCACTAATTGGGCCACACACACCCCACTTGACTGGCATCACTTGATCCCCCTTTTCAAAATGAAAAAGATGCTTTGCATGAAGCACTCTCAAAAATAAGCGTGCCTTTCCCGTCCCCTGGATGACCCAGGGGAAGAAAAGTCCTCTGAGAGCCATGACTTGTTCATCTTGGTTCTTTTAGAAACACAGCGAGGGGACTCCAACCACAGTCTCCCTCGTTGCCACTAATTGGGCCACACATACCCCACTTGACTGGCATCACTTGATCCCCCTTTTCAAAATGAAAAAGATGCTTTGCATGAAGCACTCTCAAAAATACGCGTGCCTTTCCCGTCCCCTGGATGACCCAGGGGAAAAGTCCTCTGAGAGCCATGACTTGTTCATCTTGGTTCTTTTAGAAACACAGTGAGGGGACTCCAACCACAGTCTCCCTCGTTGCCACTAATTGGGCCACACACACCCCACTTGACTGGCATCACTTGATCCCCCTTTTTAAAATGAAAAAGATGCTTTGCATGAAGCACTCTCAAAAATATGCGTGCCTTTCCCGTCCCTTGGCTGACCCAGGGGAAGAAAAGTCCTCTGAGAGCCATGTCCACATTGTCAGTGGACAGACACGTGTGCTTATCTGCCAGCAGACCCCCAGCAGCACTGAAGACAGGTTCCGAGAGAATGCTGGCTGCAGGACACGACAAGATCCCCAAGGCGTACGTGGCAATCTCAGGCAATTTATCCAGATTGGAAGCCTAAAATGAGCAGGGCTCAAGTTGCACAGTAATGGCATCGATGTTTCCTTGCATATACTCATATATCTGTGTGTCCTCCTCTTTTTCCTTGTCCAGCTCTTTTGTTTTCGCATGAGTATATGTCCTTGTCACTTTCCCATGTGTTTGTGTTGTGTTGTGAGTTGTTTGTCACCTTTTGGACACCTTTGAGGGTGTTTTCTAGGTGTTTTTATGTGTTTGTGAATGCCTGCCATTGTTTCCTATGCAGTTCGAGTTCGGTTCGTCGAACCGAACTCGAACCGGAGCTCCGTTCAGCGAACCGACCTCGAGCCGAACCGCGACCGGTTCGCTCATCTCTAGTCCCTACTGATGAATAAGTTGTCACTTATCCTTAGGCCACGTTCACACGTTCAGTGTTTGGTTAGTATGTTACACTCAACATGGGCACATAGCCTTAGAAAAGGCAATTACTTAGCATATTTGCTACAGTGTAATAGTCACAGAACAGGGCGGGGTTAAACATTCAAGTATTTTACCTCTACTGGAAATAATCTTCCCTTTATTGATAGAGAGAAAAAGTGACCTCCAGACACAATACAAGTCACTATACCAAGACCAATAATACCACACACAACGGAGAAATACCGCCACACCATGACCAATAACATATTACCACCACATAGTAACCAAATACAACCACATACAAGAAAGAAATACCGCCACACCATAATCAGAGCACATAGTGACCGAATATTACCATATTCAAAGGAGAAATACTGCAGCACTATGACCAGATCACTGTGAGGTAGCGACCACCAATGTGGTAAATGGTCGCTATGTGTCGCAATGGAGAAGGTCCCTGCGATATTAAAGTGAAGAAGTTGCTATGGGACTGGTAGTTCCACAAAGGCTTGGTTCTGCATATAAGGGTCAGGTTCCCTTTAACAATGTGAGTATGCTGTGCAGGTCTGGAAACCCAAACCTCCACCTGTGGGTGTGTCCAGTCTGATTTAGGAGACTGTCAGTGAGTGTGAAGCAGTGTGTGGAGCAGCCCTGCATGACGAGCAGCCTCAGGCAGGTAAAGAGGCTGCTATTCTCCGAGAGGTTGGAGCCTCTGGAAGGAACCTGCCCAAGGAAGCATGGGTTGCCTTCAACCATCTGGAACTGAGTGTGTGGAGGCTGAGGGAGCTCCACTCTGACACTCGTCGTGTCCAAACCTGAGCGGGCGGTCCGCTACAAAGACTGACCAGAAATCTGTGTCTCCTGGGGAGACAGCCATACCTTCACTATGAACATTTAAATGGAATTGAAGCCCAAGGTATGTGAAGGTGTTTAGTTTACCTTTTCCTTTAAGCCAGGAGAGGCTTCATTGTGTTTTGGAAGGGCAGTTTATGTTGGTTAATAATAAACTGCTGCATTTTTGAGAGAAACTGTGTTGCCTGTGTATGCCTAAGCTACCCTGCATCGCTGCAAGCGAGTAAAACCCCCGGGTTGCGGTAAGCAACGTTCACACCACATAAATGACCAAATAATACCACATATAACAGAGAAATACCACCACACTGTGAACAGACCACATATTACCACCACATAGTGCCCAAATAATACTATAATAATGATCATGAATATAAACCACAATGTTAATAACACTAATATTACCATCAGTGCCATTATAATAATAATAATAATAATAATAATAATAATAATAGTAAATACAGTGATCACCAGTAACATTAATTAGTGACATTATACACAGGAGCTGTGTATATAGTATATGGTGTGTGTACATGTAATACACTGACTTACCAGTGACGTCTCTAGTTAAAGTAATTCATCTTCGCTTTTTCTCTTTATCCGGCGCTGACCGTCATCACTTCTTCCTGCCGTGACACGACTTTGCAGAAAATAACACACACAGTCACCTGTAGCTGATCACTCCCGGAGCACATTCCTCAATTTTCCCCCAATTTATATACTACATCAGACTTTTGTTCCCTCCATGGAAGACAGTATCCTCAAAATTAAATTATATTTCATCAGTAATAATGTCCCCTAATTTGACCCTACAGTAATTATCTCTACTATTGGCCACCATAAATCAATAATGTTCCTCGTTCAGGCACTATATAGTAATAATATCTCCCATCCTGGCCCCCTTTATTTAATAATTTCCCCATCCTGGCCGCCTTTATTTGATAAAGTCTCCCATCCTGGACCCCTGTGTTCCCTCAAATAATAGTTCATTCCTACGGTGGGGAGACAGGAGCTGGTAGTGATTGGACGTGGGGCTCCCATGATGTCACAATATAATGTGAGCCACGAATCGTGATTACTGACAGCGCTGAAACAGTGCCAGCACTTCAGGTGAATACAGGGTCTTTTATTTTAGCTGGGGGAAACAAGGGGAATCAGAAGGGATTGTTAATTGCTTCTGCACAAAATATCTACCCCCCAAAATAGTCCCAAAGTGCCCATTTGCATAATGTCGGCCCCAAAACTTGCCCTTTCTATAATATCTCCCCCATACATCGTCTCTCCATAAAGTCCCCCCCGCTCATCATTATACTAATTATACTATGCCGCCTTTCACAATCTCCTTCCTTGTTGCCCCATCCTGTCCCACATTTCCCCATCTTGTCCTCCATTGCCCCATCCTGTCCCCCATTCTGATCTCCATTGCCCCATCCTGTCCCACATTGCCATATCTTGTCCCTCATTGCCCAATACTGTCCCACAGTGCCCAATACTGTCCGCCATTGCCCTATCTTGTCCCCATTGCCTTATCCTGTCTTACATTGCTCTATATTGTCCCATATTGCCCTATCATGCCCCACATTGGCCTATCATGTCCCACATTGGCCTATCATGTCCCCCATTGCCCTATATTGTCCCACATTGCCCTATCATATCCCAAAATGTCCAATACTGTCCCCATTGGCCTATCCTGTTACTCACTGTTCGATAATGTCACTTCTAAAGTGACAACGCTCCTCCCCACCACGCCTCCTGCATCTAAACTGATTCTTCATGTCATCATCGACTCCTCTGGAGCGCTTACCTGTGCCTGTGTGTCCTCCTCCTCTTCTCTGCAGCCCCGGCCCTGGTGATGACGGCATGTTGGTGAAGGGCTGAGAAGCGCTGCAACGCTTGGTGCCGCACTATTCAAATTTCACATTTGAATATGAAAGGCTAAGTCTGCAGGTCCTGCGCATATCTCATTTTGCGCAGGCCTGAGGACTCCTGCAGTGCAAAGACCTTTGGTGAGTCACATGACTGTGATGTCACCACAGGTCCAGCTACAACCGCGGAAACTGCAGAGATCGTACAGAATTTGTGTGATCACTGAGGTTTATGATGGAAAGGCTGGGGGCCCCTCAGAGCTTGGGGGCCAAGCTGCCTGCTCTAACGCTGGCGATTTTAACATGTACCGGAGACATGTACACACACATACACCCATTAAAATCTAAGATACCGCTTAGATGTCTGTGTTTTCAAACGGATTGTGTGTGCATGTGAACCATCCATGTGTCCATGAGAACCACACAGAGACATATTCATTTTTATCAGGCAGTACAGATGAAAAGTGCCAATGAAAGTCTAGGATTCTGTGAAAAACACATTCAGCAAACAGCTGTGACATCCATGTGACATTTACCAGAATTAAATACATTCAAGAAATGAATTAATTTTATGTGTTAAATCACCACTCCAGTGTTATTTTTCTCCACTGCTTGAGTGGTGCATTTACCCTTTTAAGGATGAAGTCAATTTTGTACTTAATGCCCAGGCCATTTTTTCCAATTCTGACCAGTGTCACTTTTTGAGGTTATACCTCTGGAACACTTCAGCAGATCTCGGTGATTCTGAGACTGTTTTTTCGAAACATATTGTACTTCATAATAATGGTAAATTTATAACAATATATTTTTCTTTTCTTTGTGAAACAATCGGAAATTTGATGAAAATTTCGCAATTTTCAAAATTTAATTTTTATGCCCTTAAACCGCTGAGTTATGTCACACAAAATAAATTAATAAATTACATTTCCCACGTTTCTACTTTACATCAGTGCAAGTTTTGAAACATAGTTTTTTGGGATTAAGAAGTTAGAAGGGTTCAAAGTTCATCAGCAATTTCCATTTGTTTCAACAAAATTTACAAAATCTTTTTTTTTAGGGACACCGTGTTTGAAGTGAGTTTGATAGGCCTAGGTGAGAGAAAATAACCAAAGTGACACCATTCTAAAAACTGCACCCCTAAAAGTACTCAAAACCACATTCAAGAAGTTGATTAACCCTTCAGGTACTTCAGAGGAACTAAAGCGATGCGGAATGAACAAAAATAAAAATTATTTTAACTAAAAATGTTTCTCTAGCCCAAGTTTATTCACTTTTAGAAGAAATAAGACGACGAAAGGACTCCAAAATTTGATACTCAATTTCTTCTGAGAGCGCTGATACCCCACATGTGGTCATAAACCTCTGTTTGGACAAATGGGAGGACCCAGAACAGAAGGAGCAATATTTGAATTTTGGAAAGCAAACTTGGCTGAAATAGATTGCGGGAACGTTGAATTTGCAGGGCTCACAATATACCTAAACAGCACAAACCCCCCACAAGTGACACCATTTTGGAAACTAGACCCTTCAAGGAAATTATCTAGATGTTTCATGAGCACCTTGAAGCCCTGGGTGCTTCACAGAGGTTTATAATGTTGATCTGTGAAAATAAAAAAATACATGTTTACCACAAAATTATTACTTCAACCAGATAGCTTTTTTTTCACAAGTGTAACAGGAAAAAATGCACCAAGAAATTTATTGTGCAATTTCTCTTGAGTACGCTGATACCTTATATGTGGTGGAAATCAACTGTTTGGGTGCACGGCAGAACTCGGAAAAGAAGGCGTGCCATTTGACTGCAAAATTGTCAGGAATCATTAGTGAATAACATGTCGCCTTTGGAGACCCCCTAAGGTATCTAAACAGTGGAGCTCCCCCACAAGTGATTCTATTCTGGAAACTAGACCCTTTAAGGATTTTATCTAGCGGTATAGTGAGCATTTAGAACCCAAAGGTACTTCACAGAATTTGATAATTTTAGGTCGCAATATTAAAAATTTTCATTTTTTTCATAAAAATGTTGGTTTAGCGCCACATTTCTCACTTTTTCAAGAGGTAACACCAAAAAGTGGACAACACAGGTTGTTATCCAATTTCTTAAGAGCGTAGGGATACCCCACATGTGGTCAAAAACCTCTGTTTGGATAAACGGTAGGGCTCGGAATGGAAGGAGCACCATTTGAATTTTGGAAAAGTTGAAATAAATTGCGGGCACCATGTTGTATCTGCAGGGCCCCTAGGGTACCTATACAACAGAAACCCCCCACAAGTAACGCCGTTTTGGAAACTAGACCCCTGAGAGATTTTATTCAGGGGTATAGTAAGCATTTTGAATACACAGGTCATTTGCAAAAATGTTGCTGTAGCACCAAATTTCTCACTTTTAGGCTACATGCCCACGATCCGGCGACACTGCATCTAGTACACAGTGCCAGTCCTTCTGCAGAGATGTCAACTGTCGACTGTTGTCAACGGCAGATGCCGATGCCCACGATCCGGGCTGCTGCAGACTTTAGCTCTACTCTCCCTGCAGAGAACACTTGTCTCCACAGCATAATTTGACATGCTGTGGCTCAGCAAGTTGCACCGCAGGTCACGTTATGCTGCGGAGAAAAGAAGCACAATGGGCAGGAGAGTTCTAAAAATCCTTCCACTGCGCTTGTACTGCACAACGCAGGGTTATGGATGCAGCAAAAACATTCTGCGTCTAAAACGCTGCAAATCCTGATCGTGGGAATGCAGCCTAAAAAGCTAGGATGGATGGATATCAAACACATTAATGTCCCACCTCCCTGCATATTCTAAGCTGGCACCCTTTAGCTTCACCTTGCCTGGGGTTGGGGGGGCACTTTGGCGACACCAGGGGGCCGGGGGAGGAGATTTATCTCCCATCTGACATGTTTGATCATGCCAGGTGGGAGATAAATATTTTTTTACCTGCGCCATTTACTGTCACGTCATCATGGTTACACGGTGATCACGTGACCGGGGACTGGAAAAGTCGTCCGGAATAATGATCTCCAGTGTCTCAGCTACCCCTGGTAGCTGAATTTCTGGAGATTTTCCGATGCTGGGGGACGCTTTTAACTTTTTTCCTAAACCGCCGTTTTAATACGGCGAAATGGCATAAGTACCCTTTTTCTACCGCCGTTTTAATCTGTACGGCAGTCGTAAAAGGGTTAAATGTATGCCTCCTGGTGTTTTACTCAGCTTACGGCGTCTTCACCTTTTACTGATATTGCTTTGGTACCATGGCGCCATATTTTAATAGTAACTGCTGACTAGCCGGAAGTCAGACGTTACACTGCAAGCTGCCAGTGCATCTCTAGGAGAGCAAGAATGAGGATTTCATAGACTTGTTTTGAGTAATGACCTCCGGCGCGCTCCTTGAAATCCTGGCGGGCATTGGTAGGTCACAGATTGCCGGAGACTGACTGAAGCTGTGGCAATAGAAGGTGAAGCTGTATTGGGAGCTTGTGATGTAATGTCTGACTTATGGAGAGTCAGAAGTTAGTCACAAGATGGTGTTGCGAGACCGCAGAGGCGTTGGTGAAAGGTGAAGCCGCCGGAAGGAGAGTATAGGACAGGGAGCAGGGGACTTAGGGGTATGTTGCGACATCGCTAGCATCGGCTAGCGATGCCGAGTGCGATAGTACCCGCCCCTGTCGTACATGCGATATGTGGTGATTGCTGCCGTAGCAACATTATCGCTACGGCAGCTTCACGCTCACATACATGCTCGGTGACGTCGCTGTGACTGTCGAACTATCCCTCCTTCAAGGGGGAGGTGCGTTCGGCGTCACAGCGACATCACCGCTATGTTACTAATCGGACGGCCAATAGAAGCGGAGGGGCGGAGATGAGCGGGACATAACATCCCGCCCACCTCCTTCCTTACGCATTGCTGGTGGACGCAGGTAAGGAAATGTTTGTCGCTCCTGCGGGTTTACACTCAGCGATGTGTGCTGCCGCAGGAGCGACAAACACATCATACCTGCAGTCGACCCGACATCATGAAAATGACCGATGCTACACAAATCACCGATTTACGACGCTTTTGCGATCATTTATCAGCGCATCTAGGATTTACACGTTGCGATGTCGCTACTGGTGCCGGATGTGCGTCACTAACGACGTGACCCCTATGATATTTCGGAAGCGATGTCGCAACGTGTAAAGCCCCCCTTAGATTTAAAGCATGAAAAAACTCCCCAAAAAACGCTGGAGTGGTGTTTTAATCCCTTCACCACCCAGCGATTTTCCGCTTTTTATTTTTCCGTCAATATAGCCATATAATCACCTGTTTCTTGCGGGACGGGTTGTACTTTTGAATGACACCATTCATTCTGCCCCATATTATTCTGGACAACGGGTAAAGAATTTCTATTGCAGTGAAATTGCAAAACAAAGTGCAATTCCATGATTTTTTTTATGTACTGTGTTCACTAAATGGTAAAATTGACGGGGCAATATGATTCCACAGGTCAGTGAGAGTTCCTAGATACCAAATTATTTGTATTTAAAGGGGTTATCCGGCTTCTTTTGTCTTTTTTTTTTATTACCCTATTGGGCTACATTGGGGCAGGTAAGTAGATAGAGAGCACTTACCTGCCCTGCTGTCAGCCCCTCTACCCCGGCTCAGAATGGTCATGTGACCGCTCCTGCCGCGATTTTGCTGCTTCCGGTCATTTCATGTCAACATGGGCAGGGCCATGTTGACATGCAAATCTGGAACAGCATGTTGCCTCCCTGCTGGGCGGGTACTGTGCGTAGAGTCCCCGCCCCCTTCCCTGCACCCTCCCACACATTCCCCCAGCACCCCGCACTCTCCCCGCAACCTCCCCCTGCACTGCTGTGGGGTCCGTGACCTGGGGGAGGGGCCTGGCGGCGGCTGCCGTGGTGTCAGCGCCAGCACCGGGCCCCCTGCTCAGGATCGCACATTCAAATGTACCGGCATCACAGATGCCGGTACATTTGAAAGCGCTGATGAGAAGCAGCGCAGCGCTGCTTCTCATCACTGTCCCGCTGTCAGTGCTCTCTTCAGCACAGCGGTGACGTCACTACTGTGCTGATATGTCCAGAGCACAGACAGTGTGCGAACGTGCAGGAGCGGCGGGGACCGGGGAGGGGTGAGTATGTATTCCCTACATGTGTTCCCTATGGGGGTAGGGAGGGTCGGTACAGAGCGCAGTGTGTGCCTGCGGTGCAGAGCCATATGTGTGTGTGCGGTGCCGAGCCATATGTGTGTGCGGTGCCGAGCCATATGTGTGTGCAGTGCAGAGCCATATGTGTGTGCAGTGCAGAGCCCTGTGTGTGTGGTGCAGAGTCCGGTGTGCGGTGCAGAGTCCGATGTGCGTGTGCGGTGCAGAGCCCTATGTGCGTGTGCGGTGCAGAGTCCGATGTGCGTGTGCGGTGCAGAGCCCTATGTGCGTGTGCGGTGGAGAGTCCGATGTGCGTGTGCGGTGGAGAGCCCTATGTGCGTATGCGGTGCAGAGCCCTATGTGCGTGTGGGGTGCAGAGTCCGATGTGCGTGTGCGGTGCAGAGCCCTATGTGCGTGTGCGGTGCAGAGTCCGATGTGCGTGTGCGGTGCAGAGCCCTATGTGCATGTGCGGTGAAGAGTCCGATGTGCGTGTGCGGTGCAGAGCCCTATGTGCGTATGCGTTGCAGAGCCCTATGTGCGTGTGGGGTGCAGAGCCCTATGTGCATGTGCGGTGCAGAGCATGATGTGCGTGTGTGGTGCAGAATCCGATGTTCGTGTGCGGTGCAGAGTCCTATGTGCATGTGCGGTGCAGAGTCCGATGTGCGTGTGCGGTGCAGAGTCCGATGTGCGTGTGCGGTGCAGAGCCATATGTGCGTGTGCGGTGCAGAGCCCTATGTGCGTGTGCGGTGCAGAGCCCTATGTGCGTGTGCGGTGCAGAGCCCTATGTGCGTGTGCGGTGGAGAGCCCGATGTGCGTGTGCGGTGCAGAGTCCGATGTGCGTGTGCGGTGCAGAGTCCGATGTGCGTGTGCGGTGCAGAGTCCGATGTGCGTGTGCGGTGCAGAGTCCGATGTGCGTGTGCGGTGCAGAGTCCGATGTGCGTGTGCGGTGCAGAGCCCTATGTGCGTATGCGGTGCAGAGCCATATGTGCGTGTGCGGTGCAGACTCCGATGTGCGTGTGCGGTGCAGAGCCATATGTGCGTGTGCGGTGCAGAGCCCTATGTGCGTGTGCGGTGGAGAGCCCGATGTGCGTGTGCGGTGCAGAGTCCGATGTGCGTGTGCGGTGCAGAGTCCGATGTGCATGTGCGGTGCAGAGTCCTATGTGCATGTGCGGTGCAGAGTCCTATGTGCATGTGCGGTGCAGAGTCCGATGTGCGTGTGCGGTGCAGAGTCCGATGTGCATGTGCGGTGCAGAGCCATATGTGCGTGTGCGGTGCAGAGCCCTATGTGCGTGTGCGGTGGAGAGCCCTATGTGCGTGTGCGGTGCAGAGTCCGATGTGCATGTGCGGTGCAGAGTCCGATGTGCGTGTGCGGTGCAGAGTCCGATGTGCGTGTGCGGTGCAGAGTCCGATGTGCGTGTGCGGTGCAGAGCCCTATGTGCATATGCGGTGCAGAGCCATATGTGCGTGTGCGGTGCAGACTCCGATGTGCGTGTGCGGTGCAGAGCCCTATGTGCGTGTGCGGTGCAGAGCCTTATGTGTGTGTGCAGTGCAGAGCCCTATATGCGTGTGCGGTGCAGAGTCCGATGTGCGTGTGCGGTGCAGAGCCCTATGTGCATGTGCGGTGCAGAGTCCGATGTGCGTGTGCGGTGCAGAGCCCTATGTGCGTATGCGGTGCAGAGCCCTATGTGCGTGTGGGGTGCAGAGCCCTATGTGCATGTGCGGTGCAGAGCCTGATGTGCATGTGTGGTGCAGAATCCGATGTGCATGTGCGGTGCAGAGCCATATGTGCATGTGCGGTGCAGAGCCATATGTGCGTGTGCGGTGCAGGGCCCTATGTGCATGTGCGGTGGAGAGCCCGATGTGCGTGTGCGGTGCAGAGTCCGATGTGCGTGTGCGGTGCAGAGTCCGATGTGCGTGTGCGGTGCAGACTCCGATGTGCGTGTGCGGTGCAGAGCCCTATGTGCGTGTGCGGTGCAGAGCCTTATGTGTGTGTGCAGTGCAGAGCCCTATATGCGTGTGCGGTGCAGAGTCCGATGTGCATGTGCGGTGCAGAGCCCTATGTGCATGTGCCGTGCAGCGTCCGATGTGCGTGTGCGGTGCAGAGCCCTATGTGCGTATGCGGTGCAGAGCCCTATGTGCATGTGCGGTGCAGAGCCTGATGTGCGTGTGTGGTGCAGAATCCAATGTGCATGTGCGGTGCAGAGCCATATGTGCGTGTACGGTGCAGAGCCCTATGTGCGTGTGCGGTGCAGAGTCCGATGTGCGTGTGCGGTGCAGAGTCCGATGTGCATGTGCGGTGCAGAGTCCTATGTGCATGTGCGGTGCAGAGTCCGATGTGCGTGTGCGGTGCAGAGTCCGATGTGCATGTGCGGTGCAGAGCCATATGTGCGTGTGCGGTGCAGAGCCCTATGTGCGTGTGCGGTGGAGAGCCCGATGTGCGTGTGCGGTGCAGAGTCCGATGTGCATGTGCGGTGCAGAGTCCGATGTGCGTGTGCGGTGCAGAGTCCGATGTGCGTGTGCGGTGCAGAGTCCGATGTGCGTGTGCGGTGCAGAGCCCTATGTGCGTATGCGGTGCAGAGCCATATGTGCGTGTGCGGTGCAGACTCCGATGTGCGTGTGCGGTGCAGAGCCCTATGTGCGTGTGCGGTGCAGAGCCTTATGTGTGTGTGCAGTGCAGAGCCCTATATGCGTGTGCGGTGCAGAGTCCGATGTGCATGTGCGGTGCAGAGCCCTATGTGCATGTGCGGTGCAGAGTCCGATGTGCGTGTGCGGTGCAGAGCCCTATGTGCGTATGCGGTGCAGAGCCCTATGTGCGTGTGGGGTGCAGAGCCCTATGTGCATGTGCGGTGCAGAGCCTGATGTGCATGTGTGGTGCAGAATCCGATGTGCATGTGCGGTGCAGAGCCATATGTGCATGTGCGGTGCAGAGCCATATGTGCGTGTGCGGTGCAGGGCCCTATGTGCATGTGCGGTGGAGAGCCCGATGTGCGTGTGCGGTGCAGAGTCCGATGTGCGTGTGCGGTGCAGAGTCCGATGTGCGTGTGCGGTGCAGACTCCGATGTGCGTGTGCGGTGCAGAGCCCTATGTGCGTGTGCGGTGCAGAGCCTTATGTGTGTGTGCAGTGCAGAGCCCTATATGCGTGTGCGGTGCAGAGTCCGATGTGCATGTGCGGTGCAGAGCCCTATGTGCATGTGCCGTGCAGGGTCCGATGTGCGTGTGCGGTGCAGAGCCCTATGTGCGTATGCGGTGCAGAGCCGCATGTGCGGTGCAGAGCCTGATGTGCGTGTGTGGTGCAGAATCCAATGTGCATGTGCGGTGCAGAGCCATATGTGCGTGTGCGGTGCAGAGCCCTATGTGCGTGTGCGGTGCAGAGCCCTATGTGCGTGTGCGGTGCAGAGTCCGATGTGCATGTGCGGTGCAGAGTC
Organism: Anomaloglossus baeobatrachus; assembly: GCF_048569485.1. Taxonomy (NCBI): domain Eukaryota; kingdom Metazoa; phylum Chordata; class Amphibia; order Anura; family Aromobatidae; genus Anomaloglossus; species Anomaloglossus baeobatrachus. The sequence continues at coordinate 163,920,467 of NC_134353.1, forward strand.
CTATGTGCATGTGCGGTGCAGAGTCCGATGTGCGTGTGCGGTGCAGAGTCCGATGTGCATGTGCGGTGCAGAGTCCGATGTGCGTGTGCGGTGCAGAGTCCGATGTGCGTGTGCGGTGCAGAGTCCGATGTGCGTGTGCGGTGCAGAGTCCGATGTGCGTGTGCGGTGCAGAGCCCTATGTGCGTATGCGGTGCAGAGCCATATGTGCGTGTGCGGTGCAGACTCCGATGTGCGTGTGCGGTGCAGAGCCCTATGTGCGTGTGCGGTGCAGAGCCTTATGTGTGTGTGCAGTGCAGAGCCCTATATGCGTGTGCGGTGCAGAGTCCGATGTGCGTGTGCGGTGCAGAGCCCTATGTGCATGTGCGGTGCAGAGTCCGATGTGCGTGTGCGGTGCAGAGCCCTATGTGCGTATGCGGTGCAGAGCCCTATGTGCGTGTGGGGTGCAGAGCCCTATGTGCATGTGCGGTGCAGAGCCTGATGTGCATGTGTGGTGCAGAATCCGATGTGCATGTGCGGTGCAGAGCCATATGTGCATGTGCGGTGCAGAGCCATATGTGCGTGTGCGGTGCAGGGCCCTATGTGCATGTGCGGTGGAGAGCCCGATGTGCGTGTGCGGTGCAGAGTCCGATGTGCGTGTGCGGTGCAGAGTCCGATGTGCGTGTGCGGTGCAGACTCCGATGTGCGTGTGCGGTGCAGAGCCCTATGTGCGTGTGCGGTGCAGAGCATTATGTGTGTGTGCAGTGCAGAGCCCTATATGCGTGTGCGGTGCAGAGCCCGATGTGCATGTGCGGTGCAGAGCCCTATGTGCATGTGCCGTGCAGAGTCCGATGTGCGTGTGCGGTGCAGAGCCCTATGTGCGTATGCGGTGCAGAGCCCTATGTGCATGTGCGGTGCAGAGCCTGATGTGCGTGTGTGGTGCAGAATCCAATGTGCATGTGCGGTGCAGAGTCATATGTGCATGCGCGGTGCAGAGCCCTATGTGCGTGTGCGGTGCAGAGTCCGATGTGCGTGTGCGGTGCAGAGTCCGATGTGCGTGTGCGGTGCAGAGTCCGATGTGCGTGTGCGGTGCAGAGTCCGATGTGCGTGTGCGGTGCAGAGTCCGATGTGCGTGTGCGGTGCAGAGTCCGATGTGCGTGTGCGGTGCAGAGTCCGATGTGCGTGTGCGGTGCAGAGTCCGATGTGCGTGTGCGGTGCAGAGCCCTATGTGCGTATGCGGTGCAGAGCCATATGTGCGTGTGCGGTGCAGGGCCCTATGTGTGTGTGCAGTGCAGAGCCCTATATGCGTGTGCGGTGCAGAGTCCGATGTGCGTGTGCGGTGCAGAGCCCTATGTGCAATGGGGTGCGGAGCCCGGTGTGGTGTGGGGTGCAGAATCCGATGTGGTGTGGGGTGCAGATCCCGATGTGGTGTGGGGTGCAGATCCCGATGTGGTGTGGGGTGCAGAGCCCGATGTGGTGTGGGGTGCAGAGCCCGATGTGGTGTGGGGTGCAGATCCCAATTTGGTGTGGGGTGCAGAGCCCGATGTGGTGTGGGGTGCAGAGCCCGATGTGGTGTGGGGTGCAGAGCCCTATGTGCGTATGCGGTGCAGAGCCCTATGTGTGTGTGGGGTGCAGAGCCCTATGTGCATGGGCGGTACAGAGCCCGATGTGCGTGTGCATTGCAGAGCCCAATGTTCGTGTGCGGTGCAGAGCCCTATGTGCGTGTGCGGTGCAGAGTCCGATGTGCGTGTGCGGTGCAGAGCCCTATGTGCGTATGCGGTGCAGAGCCGCATGTGCGGTGCAGAGCCTGATGTGCGTGTGTGGTGCAGAATCCAATGTGCATGTGCGGTGCAGAGCCATATGTGCGTGTGCGGTGCAGAGCCCTATGTGCGTGTGCGGTGCAGAGCCCTATGTGCGTGTGCGGTGCAGAGTCCGATGTGCATGTGCGGTGCAGAGTCCTATGTGCATGTGCGGTGCAGAGTCCGATGTGCGTGTGCGGTGCAGAGTCCGATGTGCGTGTGCGGTGCAGAGTCCGATGTGCGTGTGCGGTGCAGAGTCCGATGTGCGTGTGCGGTGCAGAGTCCGATGTGCGTGTGCGGTGCAGAGTCCGATGTGCGTGTGCGGTGCAGAGCCCTATGTGCGTATGCGGTGCAGAGCCATATGTGCGTGTGCGGTGCAGACTCCGATGTGCGTGTGCGGTGCAGAGCCCTATGTGCGTGTGCGGTGCAGAGCCTTATGTGTGTGTGCAGTGCAGAGCCCTATATGCGTGTGCGGTGCAGAGTCCGATGTGCGTGTGCGGTGCAGAGCCCTATGTGCATGTGCGGTGCAGAGTCCGATGTGCGTGTGCGGTGCAGAGCCCTATGTGCGTATGCGGTGCAGAGCCCTATGTGCGTGTGGGGTGCAGAGCCCTATGTGCATGTGCGGTGCAGAGCCTGATGTGCATGTGTGGTGCAGAATCCGATGTGCATGTGCGGTGCAGAGCCATATGTGCATGTGCGGTGCAGAGCCATATGTGCGTGTGCGGTGCAGGGCCCTATGTGCATGTGCGGTGGAGAGCCCGATGTGCGTGTGCGGTGCAGAGTCCGATGTGCGTGTGCGGTGCAGAGTCCGATGTGCGTGTGCGGTGCAGACTCCGATGTGCGTGTGCGGTGCAGAGCCCTATGTGCGTGTGCGGTGCAGAGCATTATGTGTGTGTGCAGTGCAGAGCCCTATATGCGTGTGCGGTGCAGAGCCCGATGTGCATGTGCGGTGCAGAGCCCTATGTGCATGTGCCGTGCAGAGTCCGATGTGCGTGTGCGGTGCAGAGCCCTATGTGCGTATGCGGTGCAGAGCCCTATGTGCATGTGCGGTGCAGAGCCTGATGTGCGTGTGTGGTGCAGAATCCAATGTGCATGTGCGGTGCAGAGTCATATGTGCATGCGCGGTGCAGAGCCCTATGTGCGTGTGCGGTGCAGAGTCCGATGTGCGTGTGCGGTGCAGAGTCCGATGTGCGTGTGCGGTGCAGAGTCCGATGTGCGTGTGCGGTGCAGAGTCCGATGTGCGTGTGCGGTGCAAAGTCCGATGTGCGTGTGCGGTGCAGAGTCCGATGTGCGTGTGCGGTGCAGAGTCCGATGTGCGTGTGCGGTGCAGAGCCCTATGTGCGTATGCGGTGCAGAGCCATATGTGCGTGTGCGGTGCAGGGCCCTATGTGTGTGTGCAGTGCAGAGCCCTATATGCGTGTGCGGTGCAGAGTCCGATGTGCGTGTGCGGTGCAGAGCCCTATGTGCAATGGGGTGCGGAGCCCGGTGTGGTGTGGGGTGCAGAATCCGATGTGGTGTGGGGTGCAGATCCCGATGTGGTGTGGGGTGCAGATCCCGATGTGGTGTGGGGTGCAGAGCCCGATGTGGTGTGGGGTGCAGAGCCCGATGTGGTGTGGGGTGCAGAGCCCGATGTGGTGTGGGGTGCAGATCCCAATTTGGTGTGGGGTGCAGAGCCCGATGTGGTGTGGGGTGCAGAGCCCGATGTGGTGTGGGGTGCAGAGCCCTATGTGCGTATGCGGTGCAGAGCCCTATGTGTGTGTGGGGTGCAGAGCCCTATGTGCATGGGCGGTACAGAGCCCGATGTGCGTGTGCATTGCAGAGCCCAATGTTCGTGTGCGGTGCAGAGCCCTATGTGCGTGTGCGGTGCAGAGTCCGATGTGCGTGTGCGGTGCAGAGTCCGATGTGCGTGAGCGGTGCAGAGTCCGATGTGCATGTGCGGTTCAGAGCCATATGTGCGTGTGCGGTGCAGAGCCCTATGTGCGTGTGCGGTGCAGACTCCGATGTGCGTGTGCGGTGCAGAGCCCTATGTGCGTGTGCGGTGCAGAGCCCTATGTGTGTGTGCAGTGCAGAGCCCTATATGCGTGTGCGGTGCAGAGTCCGATGTGCGTGTGCGGTGCAGAGCCCTATGTGCGTATGGGGTGCGGAGCCCGATGTGGTGTGGGGGTGCAGAATCCGATGTGGTGTGGGGTGCAGATCCCGATGTGGTGTGGGGTGCAGAGCCCGATGTGGTGTGGGGTGCAGAGCCCGAAGTGGTGTGCGGTGCAGATCCCAATGTGGTGTGCGGTGCAGAGCCCTATGTGCATGTGCGGTGCAGAGTCCGATGAGCGTGGGCGGTGCAGAGCCCTATGTGCGTGTGGGGTGCAGAGCCCGATGTGGTGTGGGGTGCAGAGCCCGATGTGGTGTGGGGTGCAGAGCCCGATGTGGTGTGCGGTGCAGAGCCCTATGTGTGTGTGCAGTGCAGAGCCCTATATGCGTGTGCGGTGCAGAGTCCGATGTGCATGTGCGGTGCAGAGCCCTATGTGCGTATGGGGTGCGGAGCACGATGTGGTGTGGGGTGCAGAATCCGATGTGGTGTGGGGTGCAGAATCCGATGTGGTGTGGGGTGCAGATCCCGATGTGGTGTGGGGTGCAGAGCCCGATGTGGTGTGGGGTGCAGAGCCCGATGTGGTGTGGGGTGCAGATCCCAATGTGGTGTGGGGTGCAGAGCCCGATGTGGTGTGGGGTGCAGAGCCCGATGTGGTGTGGGGTGCAGAGCCCGATGTGGTGTGGGGTGCAGAGCCCTATGTGCGTATGCGGTGCAGAGCCCTACGTGTGTGTGGGGTGCAGAGCCCTATGTGCATGTGCGGTACAGAGCCCGATGTGCGTGTGCATTGCAGAGCCCAATGTTCGTGTGCGGTGCAGAGCCCTATGTGCGTGTGCGGTGCAGAGTCCGATGTGCATGTGCGGTTCAGAGCCATATGTGCGTGTGGGGTGCAGAGCCCGATGTGGTGTGGGGTGCAGAGCCCGATGTGGTGTGGGGTGCAGAGCCTGATGTGGTGTGGGGTGCAGAGCCCGATGTGGTGTGGAGTGCAGAGCCCGATGTGGTGTGGGGTGCAGAGCCCTATGTGCGTATGCGGTGCAGAGCCCTACGTGTGTGTGGGGTGCAGAGCCCTATGTGCATGTGCGGTACAGAGCCCGATGTGCGTGTGCATTGCAGAGCCCAATGTTCGTGTGCGGTGCAGAGCCCTATGTGCGTGTGCGGTGCAGAGTCCGATGTGCGTGTGCGGTGCAGAGTGCGATGTGCGTGTGCGGTGCAGAGTCCGATGTGCATGTGCGGTTCAGAGCCATATGTGCGTGTGCGGTGCAGAGCCCTATGTGCGTGTGCGGTGCAGAATCCGATGTTTGCGTGCGGTGCAGAGCTCTATGTGCGTGTGCGGTGCAGACTCCGATGTGCGTGTGCGGTGCAGAGCCCTATGTGTGTGTGCAGTGCAGAGCCCTATATGCGTGTGCGGTGCAGAGTCCGATGTGCGTGTGCGGTGCAGAGCCCTATGTGCGTATGGGGTGCGGAGCACGATGTGGTGTGGGGTGCAGAATCCGATGTGGTGTGGGGTGCAGAGCCCGATGTGGTGTGGGGTGCAGAGCCCGATGTGGTGTGCGGTGCAGATCCCGATGTGGTGTGGGGTGCAGAGCCCTATGTGCGTGTGCGGTGCAGAGTCCGATGAGCGTGGGCGGTGCAGAGCCCTATGTGCGTGTGGGGTGCAGAGCCCGATGTGGTGTGGGGTGCAGAGCCCGATGTGGTGTGGGGTGCAGAGCCCGATGTGGTGTGGGGTGCAGAGCCCGATGTGGTGTGGGGTGCAGAGCTCGATGTGGTGTGGGGTGCAGAGCCCGATGTGGTGTGGGGTGCAGAACCCGATGTGGTTTGGGGTGCAGAACCCGATGTGGTGTGGGGTGCAGAGCCCGATGTGGTGTGGGGTGCAGAGCCCGATGTGGTGTGGGGTGCAGAGCTCTATGTGCGTGTGCGGTGCAGAGCCCTATGTGCGTGTGCGGTGCAGAGTCCGATGTGGTGTGGGGTGCAGAGCCCGATGTGGTGTGGGGTGCAGAGCCCGATGTGGTGTGGGGTGCAGAGCCCGATGTGGTGTGGGGTGCAGAGCCCGATGTGGTGTGGGGTGCAGAGCCCGATGTGGTGTGGGGTGCAGAGCCCTATGTTCGTGTGCGGTGCAGAGCCTGATGTGGGGCTGTTATTTGCAATGCTGTAGTCATAACAGGTCAGTGCTGGGGAAGAATACTGACAGGGAATGTGTGTGCAGAGGGCGGGCAGAGGGCGAGGCTGGACACTGAGGCTGGGCGGTGCCAGCTCTGACTGAGGTTTAGCACAGGAAGTGGTCAGTTTGCTGGAGCTGAATGTAAACAAGGAGCTGCAGAGAATAAAGGGTGAATTCAAGAGGAACAAAAGTTAGAAAACAAAAAATAACAATGTAGGGGTGTTTTATATGACAATACAGCACAGATTAGTTTACCAAACATTTTTGAGTTTATGTCGGACAACTCCTTTAATTGGTGAAAAAACATTTAGAAACTGGTCCCCATTTTCTGAGACCCATAGTATTCTCATTTTTCGGGATCTGGGGCTCAGTGATGGCTTATGTTTTGTGCCCTGAGCTGACAATTTTAATAATCCCATTTTTGGGTATGTACAATGTTTTGCTCGCCTGTTATTGCATTTTACTACTGCAATGTTGCAGGACCTAAAAAATTATAATTCTGCAGTTGTTTTTTGTTCTCTTTATACCCTTTACTGATCAGATTAATTGATTTTACATTTTGAGAGATCGAGCATTTCTGAACTTTTTTTATTTTCAGTGGGGCAAAAGGGGGGTGATTTTAACTTCCATTTTTTTTTATTCTTTCATATTTTGAAAAAAACTTTTTTAAACACTTTTTATTGATTTTATTAGTTCCTGATTACCGTGGGTATGCACGGCAAGCTCAAGGTCATATCCACACGTCTGCAGATCTGATCAGCAGACATGTGCAGCCAAAAGGCGTAGGTGGATCTCTAATCCACCCGCGCCCGTTAAACCCTTAGAACACGCTGTCAGTTTGACCTAAACCACTCCGGCTGGAATTACGCTATCGACAACCCTGTGACATGATCACGGGGTGCGAATTAGTGATTTGTCGGTCGCGAACGATCCGACACAAAGATATGGTTCTCTGCTGTGACTGACAGGAGCCGGATCCCCAGTGAGACACAAAATTTTCTAAACGGCTCTTTTCGGCTGCTGAAACCCCACCCACCCGCCGCTAAACCACACCCACTCAACAATCTAATTTGTCCCATGTAAGTGGGCGGGGTTTAGTCGCGGGTGGGCGGGGTTTCAGCAACATTACTATAATCTTAAATATGTGTTCACCTGGGGTAAACACATATTTAATACGGAGCCAAGAACAATCTGAATGAGCCAAATCTTTTTTGAGAGCGGAGCCATGGGAACCGGATCACCAAAAAGAGCCAGACTGCCCATCACTAGTGCGAATGTGTTGCCGTAACAGCGTGGGGTTAGTTGATGACCCCTATCACTGCCATGACTCTCTTCCTGTGAATGTCGGCAGAGTGTCAGCACTCACAGGAGATCAGAATTTCTGCTGATCAGAGCAACTGTGCAATGATAAAGTCTCCAAGAGGTTAGTAAAATCAGTGTGAAAAGCAAAAAATAAAAAAAATAAAAATTTTTTAACAAATACAAAAAAACCACCCAAAAAGTTCAAATCACCCTTTTTTGCCCTATTGAGAATAAAATAACGTTTTATTAAAGGGAACCAAACATCAGCATTTTTGTGTATAAGCTGCAGCCAGTGCAGGACTGGCACTATCAGGCACATTGTGTATATACCATTAGTGGGCAGCTCGGGTGTTTAGGCTGTGAAATTCAACTTTATAAAGTTTGAAAATTCATGCACTTTTTGATTGACGTGTGCACCTCGCTGCTAATATCCGGGCGGGTTATGCATGTGTATCCCCGCCCCCCCCCCGCCTGTTCCTCCCTCTCACTGGCCGTATGTAAATTTCTAATCTTCAGTTACACGGCGTCGGAGTTAGTGCCTGCGCATAGCGCTCATCTCCGGCGCCGTGTTTCTGAAGCCCACAGTATTATGGTGCATGAGAGGGCGGCGCATGCGCCCTCGCTTCTTCAGATCTGTTGTGATTGCGGGAACGTGCGCGGTCACAACAGGACTGGAGCACAGCTGATCTTACCCTGATTAGCTGCAACAGACGTCTCCTACGATATCGTCTGCTGCAGCTAATCGGTAAGATCAGCTGTTCTCCAGTCCTGTTGTGACCGCGCACGTTCCCGCAATCACAACAGATCTGAAGAAGCGAGGGCGCATGCGCCGCCCTCTCATGCACCATAATACTGTGGGCTTCAGAAACACGGCGCCGGAGATGAGCGCTATGCGCAGGCGCTAACTCCAACGCCGTGTAACTGAAGATTAGAAATTTACATACGGCCAGTGAGAGGGATACACATGCATAACCCGCCCGGACATTAGCAGCGAGGTGCACACATCAATCAAAAAGTGCATGAATTTTCAAACTTTATAAAGTTGAATTTCACAGCCTAAACACCCGAGCTGCCCACTAATGGTATGTACAGCCTGTGCCTGATAGTGCCAGTACTGCACTGGCTGCACCTTATATAGGAAAATGCTGATGTTTGGTTCCCTTTAGACAATACACATATTTGGTTTCGCTTGCCGCGTTCAGAAATACCCAATCTATCAAAACATAAAATCTGTTAATCTGATTGGTACACGGCGTGGTGAGAAAAGAATTCCAAACGCCGAAGTAAGATTTTTTGGTCCCTGCAACGTTGCATTAAAATGCAATACCAGGCGATCGACACATCACATCTACCCAACAATGGTAGAATTAAAAACGTCAGCTCAAGACGCAAAACTTAAGCCATCACTGAACCCCAGATCCTGAAAAATGAGAACGCTGCAGGTCTCCGAAAATAGTGACAAAAGCGCTATTCGTTTTTTGAACAAACGTCTCTTTTGTTGGCCCCTTAGATAAAAGTAAAACTATACATGTTTGGTATCTGTGAACTCGCACCGACCTGGGGAATCATAATGCCGGCTCAGATTTACCATGTAGTGAACACTGGAAATAAAAAAATAAACTCCAAAAACAATCGTGCAATTACACTTTTTTTTTTCAACTTCACCGCACTTAATTCTTTTTTCCTGTTTTCCAGTACAGTGTATGGTAAAACTAATGGGTTCATTCAAAAGTACATGTCCTGCAAAAAATAACCTTGCATATGGCAATATGTACGGAAAAATAAAAAGTCATGGCTCCCGGAACAAGGGAACGAAAAAATTACAAATGGAAACCGCCCGGGGGTGAAGGGGTTACAGTGCCATGTGAACACGGCCTTCCACAGCTCTGTCTATGGTGGTTTGTACTGACGCCACATTGTCACTGTCTGCAGCCTCTGGCAGACTGGGCTCCGTGTGAGATCTCTGGTCCTTATAGTAATGTGCCTTCTCCTGACACTTTATCCCCTGCCTGACATGTCTGTGCCCTCCCGCACTCCGCTGTGCACTCCGGCCAGATAGCCGCTTCCTTATGAGCTGCCGCCCTTCCTCCCTCAGCGCCGCGCACACTGCTGTGTTTCCGGCAGACATGGAGGGCGGCTCCCCGGTGCTGTACGTGCTGGCGGCTCAGCTCTGCGCCGTGTACTCGGAGCCCGCGCTGCCCCTGGTCGTCAACACTTGGCCCTTCCACAGCGCGACACAAGCAGGTGAACTGCACGGAGGCAGCCGCTGTGCTGGGTGGGGGCTGCAGGAGGGTCCTGCCATGTAATGATGGGGTGGGAGGTGCCAGCAGAGTGGTGTGGGGGGAGGCAGTGGTGGCAGGTATGGCCAGGACACCCAGTACCCCCCCAAACGCCCATCTCCTGACATCATGACCACAAGGGGGCACCTCCTTTAGTCTCGCGGCTGTGCGCTCCCTTTAGTCTCGCGGCTGTGCGCCCCCTTTAGTCTCGCGGCTGTGCGCCGCCTTTAGTCTCGCGGCTGTGCGCCGCCTTTAGTCTCGCGGCTGTGCGCCCCCTTTAGTCTCGCGGCTGTGCGCCCCCTTTAGTCTCGCGGCTGTGCGCCCCCTTTAGTCTCGCGGCTGTGCGCCCCCTTTAGTCTCGCGGCTGTGCGCCCCCTTTAGTCTCGCGGCTGTGCGCTCCCTTTAATCTCGCGGCTGTGCGCTGCCTTTAATCTCGCGGCTGTGCGCTGCCTTTAGTCTCGCGGCTGTGCGCTGCCTTTAGTCTCGCGGCTGTGCGCTGCCTTTAGTCTCGCGGCTGTGCGCCCCCTTTAGTCTCGCGGCTGTGCGCCCCCTTTAGTCTCGCGGCTGTGCGCTGCCTTTAGTCTCGCGGCTGTGCGCTGCCTTTAGTCTCGCGGCTGTGCGCTCCCTTTAGTCTCGCGGCTGGGCGCCCCCTTTAGTCTCGCGGCTGGGCGCCCACCTTCTTAGTGTCGCGGCTGTGCGCCCCCTTTAGTCTCGCGGCTGTGCACCCCCTTTAGTCTCGCGGCTGGGCGCCCACCTTTTTAGTCTCGCGGCTGGGCGCCCATCATTAGCTCAGAGCTGAAGGGGTGCAGTACTCAGTGCAGTTCAGTAGCTACAGGGGGGCTTCCGATGCCAATAACTCCATAGCCGATGGTCTTAGTTACACAATAGCCCATGTCCAGCTGAGGGCAGAGATTTTTTACGCCACGCAGTAGCTTGGAGATGGCACTACTTGGTGGCTTGTGCCAAGTGACGGTCATCTGACCAGGCCGCAGATCAGGACTTTGTCACTATATCGATGTAGCTTTGCCTTATGCACAAACTATTAATGGGGCGTCTGGTTACAGACCCTGACCGTATATACTAGGATGTATTTACAGTATACAATGGTGTAACCTGAATGTCATGGGCCCCAATGTAAAAGCTCCAGTAGGGCCCCAATTATTGGAAGTCTATAATATCATTGGTCGTTTCATATAGGCCAAAAGGACTTTTTGGGCCCTCTAGGCGCCAGGGCCCGGGTGTGATTGTAGCCCCTGCACCTATTGTTATACCCATTCATACAGAATCAGGTCACCCCACAGGACCCCATGGTTTATGATAAGTGCATGGTAAATGGGGTCCCAGAGACTCGTTCATCATATTTGGCTGGAGCTTTTCTGGTGGCTCACAATGTATGAGCAGATGTGCATGTTGTCGGCTTTCTGTGTGCGTTGACTATGGCGGTGCACTTCTTTCATGCAGCCTGGAAGGCGCTCGCGGCCGGTGGATCTCCATTGGATGCAGTTGAGAAGGGCTGTGCCCAGTGTGAAGTGGACCAGTGTGATGGCACCGTGGGATATGGAGGAAGCCCTGATGAATCTGGAGAAACAACACTGGATGCCATGATCATGAATGGGTAACGATCTCTTCATCTGGATCCTGCAGTGTTTTTTTGGGAAGAATATCTATGTACATATGGACCCCGATGAAATATGCCGTGTTTTGTTTTTCCTGTTGCAGTCGATATCTACCGTATGTCTGAAGTGAGATTGTGCACACAGTGTTTATGGCAATTATCAGACAACCATAAAGAGGGAAATGCCCAAAAAACACACTTGTAGCCTTCATCTGGTAACAAATGGCCCAAAGCAACAGAACATTAATGTACATGGTGGAAAAGTTGCTTGTTACTGGTTATGAGCAGCTCGGACGGGCTCAACTTGTGTGCCAAGTATAATGGAAGTCAATGGGGATCTCGAGCATTAGTAGACCAAACTATGTACATCCATAAAAAATAACTTTTATTATGTAACTAATTAAAACAGCATCACATTTGAACACTCAAAACAATTACACACAATGTGCATGTGATGTGTGATCAATACACACTAGGCCGGAGGTATTGGGATCTGTGATCTGGGACTAATGTGCAGTTGTGGAATGAAGATAGAAGTATCTATCCAAAATAGGGGACTCTGGGGGAATTGCTCTCCCTCTATTCAGTCCTAACAATGGGGCTTTAAGCTCCCGAAATGTGTGGTGCTCCCATTCCACGATGGCTGTCCCTGGTTATCCCTCACTACCTCATAAGAGACCCACCACTGACCTCCAAAAAATTGCTAGTGCAAGTAAACCTGGTACACATAACATTCACACCAGAATGGGAATACGTCAAGTATAGTTCTTCCTGATGAGAACTTGTCACTCAGGTCACCAATATATTTGATATTTATAGCCTGATATTATTAGACATAAACGATAAAGTCACATTAATCGTATCAATGGGGTACATTACTGTTAGGTGGTAGTCCTCCTGGGCTACATGGAGGATCCACATTTCTGGGTGTACGTTCCCATAACCGAGTTCCTGTTAAGGGCAAGCCCCGGTATTGTATAATTTAGGAGAATCTATTCTTCTCAACGTGTTTCCCACCACTAATTATTGGGGTTCATTAGGGGAATCAGAGATAGCTATCAGGGGCTCAGTCGCATCCTGATTGCTCAGAGCGCCACCCCATAGAGAGAGTCCCACAAAGTCGTCAGGTGCCCGGTCACGATGTTCCTTTAGGCCAGACCAGGGTGCCAATAGTTTACATTGCGGTCCTGTGTACGCTACTACTTTGTAGAGCACAAGGTACCGCGGTGTAAACTTTTGGCACCCTGGCCTGGCCTAAAGGGACATCATGACTGGGCACCTAACGACTTTGTGGGACAAATGTGATATTGGTGGGTGAGCAATTCCACCGGAGTCCCCTATTTTGGATAGCTACTTCTATCTTCATTCCACAACTGCACATTAGTCCCAGATCACAGATCCCAATACCTCCAGCCTAGTGTGTATTGATCACACATCATACGCACATTGTGTGTAATTGTTTTGTGTTCAAATGTGATGTTGTTTTAATTAATTACGTAATAAAAGTTAATTTTTATGGATGTATATAGTTTGGCCTACTAATTAAGGACATCCTATTCTACCCCTTTTTGGTCTTCTAAAGGATTTCAAGTATTTCTCTGAAAAATCTTCCTGAAAAATGCTCAAGTTCCCCATTGACTTCCATTATACTCTGTACACGAGTGTTGAGCACCTTAGCATGATGGTGCTCCTTCATCCCTATTCGAAACATAAACTTAAGGTGAACCTGTCAGGTGCAATATGCACCCAGAAACACGAGCAGTTCTGGGTGCATATTGCTAATCCCTGCCTAACCGTCCCAGCCTATAGTAGCAGAGATAAAGAGATCTTCAGAAAAATTATTTCTAAAGATCCTTTATGATATGCTAATGAGGCCAGGAACTAGTCGCAAAGGCATTACTTTCCTTGGCTAGTCGGCCCCCTTGGCATGTAAGCATGTCCTTGTGGGTGTGCTAACATGTTAATGATTGTGCAGTGTCAGAGGCATGGTCACTGTCATCTTTGCTGCCACCTCTGGTTTTTGGCTCAGTGCACATATTCAGATGTTCAGAAGTCCCGGACTTCCGGTTATGCGCACTATGAAGCCGAGTGTATGCGTCCCTGCTTCAAACTGGTGTAGTGCACATAACCGGAAGTCCTGTTACGTTCTGATCATGCACACTGAGCTGAAAACCAGTGGTGACAGTAGAGGTGAGAGCAACCATGCCTCTGTCGTGGCGCATTTATTAGCATGTTAGAATGCTGACATGCTAAGGGGGCCGACTAACCAAGGGAACTAATGCCCTTGCTACTAGTCGCTGGACTCATTGCCATAGGATAAAAGATCTTTAGAAATACTTTTTCAAAAGATCTCTTTATCTATGCTACTAGATGCAGGAACAGTTGGCAGGGATTAGCAATATGCATCCAGAACTCGCACTTGTATCAAACTTATGGTCACATGCACGAGCCATTTCTCAAACTCCAGTCTTCACTGTACCCACCAGATCACGTTTTCAGGATTTCCTTTGTATTGCACAGATAATTAGAATTATTGGCAAGGCATCATACGTTTCCACAGGTTTTCTCAACTGTACAATACTATGGAAATCCTGAAAACATGACCTGTTGGGGCCATGAGGACCGGCGTTTGGGATACACCGGTCTGTCAGGATGCCCACTGTTTTGGGGATGTAGCAACAGATTGTCTCCATGTGCTGAGCCTTAAAGGTGCTTTACACGCTGCGACATCGCTAACAATATATCGTCAGGGTCACATCCGGCGCCATTAGCGACATCGCAGCGTGTGACACCAATGAGCGATGATCGAGTGTGAAAATGTGAAAAATCGTTGATCGTTGACACGTCGTTCATTTCCTTAATATCGTTGCTGCTGCAGGTATGAGGTTGTTCGTCGTTCCAGCGGCAGCACACATCGCTATGTGTGAGATCGCAGGAACGACGAACATCTCCTTACCTGCGTCCACCGGCAATGAGGAAGGAAGGAGGTGGGCGGCATGTTCTGGCCGCTCATCTCCGCCCCTCCTCTGCTATTGGGCGACCGCTTAGTGACGTCAATATGACGCCGAACGCACCTCCCCCTTGAAGGAGGGATTGTTCGGCGGTCACAGCGACGTCACTGACAAGGTATGTGCGTGTGACGCTGCCGTAGCGATAATGTTCGCTACGGCAGCGAGCACCAAATGTCGCACGAACGACAGGGGGTGGGTGCTATCGCGCTCGACATCGCTAGCGATGTTGCAGCGTATAAAGCACCCTTAAAAATAGACATACACCTGGGTATTTGGCAATGCTATTGTAGGGTTTCTGCGCATGACATGTCTGAAGAGCAACACTACCAAACTTATCCCCTTAAAGGGAATTTGTCTCCAGGGTTTTCCCACTTAATCTGAGAGCAGCATAATGTATGGGCAGAGATCCTGATTCCAGCGGTGTTTAACTTACTGGGCTGCTAAGTGTAGATTTAATAAAATCACTGACTAATCAGCAGGAGATTACCATTAGTTGGAGTGCTGCCATGTAGTCCAGCATATTCATGAGCTCTGTATAACTGCTAGATCTGCAGCAGATAAAATATGGATTTTTATCAAAATGACAACAAACAGCTAAGTGACACATCACTGGAATAAGCATCTCTGTCTCTGGCCTCGGTTCCACTTAATGTTTAATGCTAATGACCTTTGGCTCCCGCTCTGCTGCCAGCGTGAGCTGAGGGTCATGCGACTGTGATCCCATCTTGCGATCGGATCACAGTTGCAGAGGAGAGGGAGCTGTATATTGCACTGCACTCCGGTGTCATCCGAGTGCAGTCCGATGTTTCACACGCACTTGTATGGATGCACGTGAGCTGAGACTCGCTGCCAAATGCAGCATGCTGCGACTGTTTTCTCATGCCGATATGGCATGAGAAGTCAATTGCAGATGGACATTTGCTTCATAGTTTTGCACTGGAGCGGTCCATGTACTTTTTTTTTGCAATTTGTCAATCTCTGCATAGCCTGACATGGCCAGCACTGACTGGTTAGTGACGGCACCTCTTAGAAAGACCCTTTTAATAATGTAAAAAAAAAAAGCAATTAATTGAAAATAAGCAGATAAATGTGTCTATTATCTACACAATGAGGAGGATAGTGTATTCTGGTGATTTATAACTAAAAAAAAAAAAAATTCTCTGAGGATCGTACATTTAGAGTATATAATAGTTCCTAGGCCTCAGGATTTGATTAATAAATATTCTTTCTTAAAATTTTGACACTCTGCCAGCTTCAACATTAACACAAAACAAGGCCGCGGTATTTTTCACATCCCTATTATTCGGCTGGATTTAGCAAATGCATCCAAGGACTAATTGTCTGAAAGAAAGGAGTGTTAATTGCTGGAGGATAGTCTGACCAGACGTATTGCACTAAAGCAAAACTAAAGCATCTAATAATGTTCCAATAGCATTAATATTGTGTTTCTGAAGCCAGAAAATATGAACACTCGTATAGCCGTATGAAAAACTGTGGACACCCCTTTATGATTTCATGCCCAAGCTGAGACTGCGACAGAGGGCCTTGCGAATCCAGCCTAATTCTGTTCTGTGCTGCTCCAGTTTCTGGTAGAATATCCTGGACACAATTCCGACTATTTCCAGAAACGGCAGATTTTGAAAAACTGACTTAGGATATACACACTGCACTTCTGGGGTATTGCTCAAGTAGGGTCCAAAACCATCTCCAGTAGAAACTTCGCACTCAAGGTCAATGTGAATAGTGGTTCGTGGGCACAGCGTAATACCCAGTTACGCCATTTGCCAAGTTGCTATACTTTCTGAGGACCCTCTGCACGCACACTGATGAAGGTCTTTTGACCGAAATGTCTGTGCTTGTGCTGGTTCTACAAGTTCTTCACAATAAAAAACACTATTCACATTGATCTTGAGTGCCAAGTTTCTACATCTAATTAAAATCATTAACAAACAAAGTCTCAAACTAACCATGTCAAAATTAGTCAAATGGTGGGGTATAGTAAATCACCCCACCCACACAAACTCCATGGATAATGCAAGAACAGGAGAAGAAAGGAGTTTTTTTTTGTGTAATCAAACAATTCTTTTTATTTCTTAATAGTATTTTTTTCAGATTTTATATATTTAAATACATATGGTGACAAAATGCAAAAACAGATGAAAACATACACATCTAAAAAACATATGTGAGTAAAAAATGTGACTAGGGGATACCAAAGGTATGGAAAATTGTAATGAGACTCGGCAAATTAGGATAGCTGTATACAAGGAGATTGTGACTTTTTTTGCTTTTGCCCACACATCAATGCATGTATCAAAAAAGTGCTATGTGCATACAAAATTGTTGCAATTGCCCAGTACGGCTATGTGGCCACGCTAGAATGTCCCTGCGGATTTTTCTGCCTGCGGGTGCGGATTTGCCGTGGATTTGCCGCGAATTTACCGCGGATTTGCCGCGGATTTTGATGCGGATTTAATTTTTTTTTTTTTTCCCCCATTCAAAACCAAAAATCCGGACCAAATCTGCACCAAACAATTGACATGCTGCAGATTTTTCCGGATCAAAATCCGCGGCAAATCCGCAGCGGAAAATCCGCAGCATGGACACAGCATTTCCAAAATGCCATTGAAATGGCTTGAAAGTGCCGCTGCTGCAGATTTTCGGGAAATCCGCGGCAAATCCGCGGCAAAATCCGCGGTAAATCCGCAGCGTGGGCACATAGCCTATAGGGTGTCAACATGAAAATATAGCAGCAATGATGGTAAAGTGCTAAATGCAAACAATGGGTAACAAAAGAGAGGCTAATTCTGCAAATCGCTGGGAATAGTTTCCATATAAAAGGCCATGTAAAACGCAGCAGCCTTCCTATGTAAAGTGCTAAAGTGCAGTCATAGTGTACTGCCCCGTGGGCTTGGCTGCGACCGCCGAGCCGCTCGGATCCGTGCTCGTACAGTGGGTGGTGGCTCGAGCTTCTCACGGACCCGGGGGTCACGTCGCTCTGCAAGGATGTTGGCACTACACGCAGGGACTTGACGGGGAGTTCCACGGCCGGGGCAGCGGTGGTTTGGTTTGGAATGTAAGTTCGTGACGCCACCCACGGGTCGTGGTGAATAGATGGACACCACCGCTGCCGTTAACTAGGCCTCCCGGGGACGTGTTGCGCAGCTTGGTGTTGACCCCTCCGTGGGTAGGGGAGTGATGGTCCCGGGGGTCCGAGGGAGGTGCTGAGGCGTGGGAGTGGGTGCGTGCTGGGTGCTGATGCGGTGCGCGGCCCGAAGGCACTGGTGTACTCCCTATGACACAATACACTGGAGTTTCCGGTAAACCAAATGGGGTGATGAACGGGGCCCGCAGCCGGCTGCAGCTTCTCCCAGAATAGGTTGGTGGTTTCCGCCTTTCTCCTGCACCTCTTTGTATGAATGTTTGACTCCTATGCCTAAGCAACGGTAGTCCGCTCCCTGACTGGTATATACCGTAGGAGCCTGTTTGTGTGCAGACGCTGGCCCTTTGGGTCTCTATGCCTTGGCGGTGGCTTTACCCTGTATGGTTGGGCTGTTGTCTTCTAACAGGTCTTGTGTGGGATAGGTCCTTAAGTCCAGTCCTCAATCAGTTGATGTGACTCGGCTCTGTCGGTTCAGGGCTTTGTACTGGGTCTGAGTACCTCAGAAAGGAAACCGGCTTCTGTCAGTAACTAAGGATAATTATCTGTCCCAACTTGTGCCGGGCCCAACTAGAGGGGCAGCCCTTCTCGACTTAATTTTAAGCAACAGGCCAGATAGAATAACAGACGTATGAGCGGATGGGCACCTAGGGAATAGTGACCACAATATAATACAATTCCACTTGTGTTTCAGTAAGGTGCCTTGGAGGGGGGTTACAAAAACGCTGAATTTCAGGAAAGCAAAGTTTGATCATCTTAGAGAAGACCTTCGCCAAATTGATTGGGACAATGTCCTCAAAAATGGGAGCACAGAAAATAAGTGCGAAATTTTTAAATCTGTATTAAACACCCACTGCGAGCGAGCCATACCATGCGGAAATAAAAGGGCTAGGAACAGGAGAAAACCAATGTGGCTAAATAAGGATGTAAAAGGGGCAATGAATAATAAGAAAAAGGCATTTAAAAAGCTAAAACAAGAAGGCAGCGAAGAAGCATTAAAAAATATATAGAGAAAAAAATAAAATGTGTAAAAAAAACAAATACATTTAGCAAAAGTAGAAACTGAGAGACTCATTGCTAAGGAAAGCAAAACAAATCCCAAACTATTCTTTAATTATATAAACAGAAAAAAGATTAAAATTGATGGTGTTGGCCCTTTAAAGAATGAGGGTAAAATCATAGAAAGCGATGTGGGAAAAGCAAATGTTTTAAATACTTTTTTCTCAACTGTGTTCACACAGGAAAAGCATGTGCCACAGGAAATGCAGAGTGATCATGTAAACGCTTCATTAAGTATGACCTGCCTAACCCAGGAAGAAGTGCAGAACCGACTTAGTAACATTAAAATTGACAAATCACCAGGCCCTGATGGCATTCACCCTCGGGTATTAAGGGAGTTAAGTAATGTGATAGACAGGCCTCTATTCCTTATATTTAAAGACTCTATAGAAACTGGGTCTGTTCCACTGGATTGGCGGCTAGCAAATGTGGTACCAATATTCAAAAAAGGGTGTAAAAGGGAACCTGGAAACTATAGGCCGGTAAGCTTAACATCTGTTGTGGGTAAAATGTTTGAAGGGTTTTTAAGGGATACTATTATGGAATGTCTCAATGTTAATAATTGTTTAACTCCATATCAACATGGATTTATGAAGGATCGCTCCTGTCAAAATAACCTGATCAGCTTCTATGAGGATGTAAGCTCTCACATGGACCGAGGAGAATCATTGGATGTCATTTATCTCGACTTCGGTAAAGCATTTGACACTGTCCCACATAAAAGACTGCTAAGTAAAATGAGAAAGCTTGGGCTCAGGGAAAATGTGTGTAGATGGGTAGGTAGCTGTCTTAGTGGTAGAAAACAAAGAGTGGTTATTAATGGCTCATACTCGGATTGGGCCAGGGTTACTAGTGGCGTGCCACAGGGGTTTGTATTGGGCCCCCTACTATTTAATATATTTATTAATGATCTGGTGGATGGTTTACAGAGTAAAATATCAGTATTTGCAGATGATACAAAACTATGTAAGGTAGTTAACACAAAGGAGGACAGTTTGCAACTACAGATGGATTTGAGTAAATTGGAGAATTGGGCTGAAAAATGGCAAATGAGGTTTAACACAGATACGTGTAAGGTTATGCACATGGGAAGGAGAAACAGATGCTATGATTACTTACTAAATGGGAAACCGCTGGGGAAATCAGACATGGAAAAAGACTTAGGCATCTTGGTCAATAAGAATCTAAATTGGAGTGCCCAGTGTCAGGCAGCAGCCACCAAAGCAAATAGGGTGATGGGATGCATTAGAAGAGGTCTGGGGGCACGAGATGAAAACATCATTCTCCCTCTGTACAAATCACTCGTCAGACCACACTTGGAGTGTTGTGTGAAATTTTGGGCGCCGGTGCTCAAGAAAGACATTACTGAACTTGAAAGGGTTCAGAGGCGGGCTACAAAAATAATAAATGGAGTGGGTGCATTACAATACACGGAAAGGTTATCAAAATTAGGTCTATTTACTCTAGAAAAGAGAAGACTTAGGGGAGACCTAATAAATATGTACAAATATATCAGAGGGCCATATAGAGATCTCTCCCATGATCTGTTTGTACCAAGGACTATGACAAGAACAAGGGGGCATTCTCGTCGATTGGAGGAAAGAAAATTCCTACATCAGCATAGAAGAGGGTTCTTCACGGTAAGAGCAGTGAGGCTCTGGAACTCTCTTCCTGAGGAAGTGGTGATGGCCAACTCACTGAATGAATTTAAGAGAGGAATGGATGCTTTTCTTGATAGCAAAAGTATAGAAGGTTATAAATAGCATAATCTTACAGGTAGATAGAAGAGCGACCAAGATTATTAGAGGAATGGGTGGGCTGCAACACCAAGACAGGTTATTAAACTTGGGGTTATTTAGTTTGGAAAAACAAAGGCTTAGGGGGGATCTAATCACAATGTATAAATATATGAGGGGACAGTACAGAGACCTTTCCAAAGATCTCTTTACACCTAGGCCTGCGACTGGAACACGGGAGCATCCGCTACGTCTCGAGGAAAGAAGGTTTAATCATAACCACAGACGAGGATTCTTTACTGTACGAGCAGTGAGACTATGGAACGCTCTGCTGCATGATGTTGTAATGAGTGATTCACTACTAACATTTAAGCAGAGCCTGGACGCCTTTCTTAAAAAATATAATATTACCAGTTATGTATATTAGATTTTATGACAAAGTGTTGATCCAGGGAACTAGTCTGATTGCCGTATGTGGAGTCAGGAAGGATTTTTTTTTCCCCATTGGAGCTTATTTGACACATTGGGTTTTTTTTTGCCTTCCTCTGGATCAACATGTTAGGCTACGGGTTGAACTAGATGGACTTAGAGTCTCCCTTCAACCTTAAAAACTATGAAACCCCTCCTGGTGCTCCTGTTCCCCAGTTCGGTACCGGCGGGCCATCGCCCGACCCCGATCCTTACGGTTCCACCGACTGTAATCCCAGCTCCTGTAGGCGACCACCACCGTCTGCCTCCT
The DNA here is from genome assembly GCF_048569485.1 of Anomaloglossus baeobatrachus. Taxonomy (NCBI): domain Eukaryota; kingdom Metazoa; phylum Chordata; class Amphibia; order Anura; family Aromobatidae; genus Anomaloglossus; species Anomaloglossus baeobatrachus. The sequence continues at coordinate 163,941,384 of NC_134353.1, forward strand.
TGCCAAAGGTGACTGGGCTCCAACCCAGCCACCGGAGCAGTCTGTGGCAGGCCTGGTCACAGGTCTGCCCTTGAACTCGTCCTTCACTGTCAAGGTTACTCCTCACACTGCTCTAGAACTTCTGTCTGAACTTGTGTCTTTCCCGCCTCCAGGCCTGTGAACTCCTTGGTGGGCGGAGCCAACAGCCTGGCTCCGCCCCCCACCCTGGTGTGGACATCAAACCTGGAGGGTGGTGACAAGGGTTTCTTGGTTAGCTGCTGTCACCTACTCGGGGAGGGTGTGTGTGTGTGTGTGACTACCTGGGACGACCTGACTAGTCCAGGGCATCACAATAGCAGCATTAATGATAAGTGCATATAATCAATATGCGCGGCTTCTTCAGGGAGGGAGAAGCCGCGCATTGGGATATTTTCGTCTTCTAGGTGAAACGTACGTTGGTGGGTGCGTGGGGAACTCTGCCTTCTAGGGGACACCAATTAAGGATCTGAGCTGACCTTAACCTTTCGTTGGTATTCAATCTACATATTGATTATATGCACTTCTCATGAATTGTTGCCCTAAAACTATTGGCCCTGGCCAAAATTCCCAGAGACATTCCAGTCTACCTGATTTCAGCTGTCTTTATTTCAGAAACACAATGGAAGTCGGCGCAGTGGCCAATCTTAGAAGAATTAAAAATGCCATTGGTGTGGCCAGAGCGGTCATGGAGCACACGAAGCACACGTTTCTAGTTGGTGAATCAGGTACATAATTCTGAATTACTATTACCTCATATTTTCGGATCTAGTGAAGACTTTTCACTGCTATTTGAACTCACAAATTAATCTGTATGAACCCTGTGCTATATTTTATCATGTAATTACCAAATTTAGTTACAAAATAAATTGGAGCACATTGCGTATCAGACAATGTGTGATTTCTAAATGTAAAATATAATCCTATATATTTTTTTTTACCTGCAGTACCAATTCTTTCTTGTTTTCTTAAGCATCGGTGTTTTGTTCCCTCTGCCTAATTATGTTGTCACCTTTAAACATCACATTATTGGCTCGAGTGACGTGCAAGGCCATAATTGTGGATGTGTGGGGACCACACGCACAGTTAGGTCCAGAAATATTTGAATGGTGACACAAGTTTTGGCATTTTAGCTGCTAACCAAAACGTATTCAAGATTCAGTTATACAATTAATATAGGTTTAAAGTGCAGACTCGGCTTTATTTTGAGGTATTTACATGCTTTGGAGTAAAGATTTAGGAATTACAGCTCTTTTAATATGTAACTGCCTCTTTTCAAGGGACCAAAAGTAATTGGACATATATTTGAAAAGCTTTTTAAGGCCTCTTTCACACGTCTGTGAAAAACCACGCACGTTTTTCACGGACGTGTCAAAGTTGCGTTTTGCCCTTTGTGAGCCGTGTTTATGGCACACGTGTTTTCTCCATGTGTTATCCGTGATAACACACAGAGAACAGGAACTTTCTACTCACCTGTCCCTGGCTTCGCTGTGCGTGGTGCTGATCTTCGGTCTCCGGTCCTGCCGACTCCCCGCTGCTGCTGCTTCCGGCCGCAGTGAAATGGATATGCAATGAGCGGCGGTCAGAAGCAAGTGACAGCAATGGCAGAGACAGCAGTGCCGGAGAAGGTGAGTAAAGTTTTTTTAGTATTTTCTCAGACACGTGTGTTTTCTCCGGCGAGTGTCACACGGAACACCTCCTTGTGGTCTGTTTGCGTTCTGTGTGACACCCATGATGCCGGAGAAAAACGGACATGTCTACGTGTGGAGCACACGGGCACACGTATGACCACGCGTACACACGGTCCATGGCAGAATACCCACGTGAGCGCAGACCCATTGAATTAAATGGGTCTACGTGTGCCCGTGTCTCCGGTTTGTGAGGAAACGGACCAAACACATGCCAGAGACACGGACGTGTGAAAGAGGCCTAATGGAATGTATGGGTTATTCCTTTATTAATTCATCAATTAAGCAGGGAAAAGGTCTGGAGCTGATTCCAGGTGTGGCATTTGGAAACTGTTGCTGGGAACCCAAAATGAGATCAAAGGAGCTCTAAATGGAAGTGAAACAGACCATCATTAGACTTAATATTCTAGCAGAGAGATAGTGAGTGGTGAAATCAACATTTCAGAGCATTCAGCGAAAAAAGGAGAGCACTAGTGAGCTTTGGAACTCAAAAGGCCTGGATGTCCACGGAAGCCTACAGTGGTGGATGATGGCAGAATCCTTTCCATGATGAAGAAAAACCCCTTCACAACATCCACCCAAGTGAAGAACACTCTCTCCAGGAGGCAGGCGTTGCAGACTCTAAGGCCATGTTGTACACACATTGAGTATTTGGTGATTTCCACCCCCCCCCCCCCCCTCCCTCCTTACACCCCCTTCAGTGTTTTGTAAGCAAAAACCAGGGGTGGAACCGTTAGAGGAAAAGTAAAATAGAAACAGGTGCTCAACTTCTGCATTTTTTACCCACTCCGTGGCTTACAAATACTGAGGTAAAAATCTCACCAAATACTCAACGTTCACACGAGTCTCTTACTCTACCACAAAGAGAAGACTTCATGAGTGCAAATACAGAGGGTTCTCTACAGGTTGCAAGCCATTAATCAGACAAATGGTCCAGATTTGACTTTGCAAAAAAATATCTAAAGAAGCTGCCTAGTTCTGGAAAAGCATTGTTTGGACAGATGAAACTATGATCAACCTGTACCAGAATGATGGTAAGAAGAAAGTTTGGAGAGGGCTTTGAATGGCTCATGATCCAAAGCACATCACATCTTCTGTAAAACATGGCGGAGGCAGTTCGATGCTTAGGGATACATGGCTTTCAATCTCACTAGTGTTTATTGATGATGTGACTGAAGATAGAAGCAGCAGGTTGAATTCCGATGTGTACAGGGCTATACTGTCTGCTCAGATTCATCCAAATGCAGCAAGGTTGACCTGGCAGCGCTTCACAATACAGATGGAAAATTGCCAAATAAAATACAGCCAAAGCAACTCAGGAGGTTTTTTTTTTTTTTAAAGGGAACCTGTCAGGTCTCTTGTGCCCTCTAACCTAGCAGCAGGCACATGTGTTGGCCCAAATTCTGCCTAACCATCCCTGTCTAATGCTATTGTCAAAAAACAGAATTTAACAACATAAGGTTAGCTTTCCCTATGCTAATTAGGCCTGTGACTAGTTGCAGGGGCGATGATTCACCTGACTAGTCGGCCCACTAAGCATGTTATCACACCCCTGTGGGCATGATAACATGCTTTAAAAAAGCAGCCAGCTTTGCCAGCGTTATATAAAGCTGCGCACACTCGCAGCTTTTGTCCCCTCAGCAATGATGGTCTCTGAGGCCGGGTGTACGTGTCACGTCTTCAGAGAAACTCACTGAGCATGATCAAAGTCCACACTTCCGGTCATGTACACTACTCCTCTTTGAAGTCGGCACGCGTACACCCGGATGGCTTCGCAGATGCTCTCACATCTCTGTATGAGACTACTGATCTTTCTTTAGTTTCTTCTCCATCTTTTATGTTGTCCATTTTTCATTCATATTTGTTCCGTTTCTTGTCGAAGGGTTGTTCTGCAGTTTTTGTAAATTTTTCTTAATGTATCTGCAAAATGAGTGAGAGGAAATGGAACTAGTATACACACAAAAAAATAGATTAAAAATATTACTTTTATGCGCTTCAAATATGGATCTGTTAGAATGTGGTGCTACAAAATGCCACGCGCAAATAAAGCATGTGAAAATGAGTAATGTAAGTAAAGCCCTCTAATAGTGTGATTCAGCCATATTTATTTGTGAAGCGTGAGGTGTAAGGGTTCTGTTTAAATTTTATACCAAGTTCCTACTAGGATAAACGCAGATTTATTTTGTAGCGTGCGGTGAAGAGAAGTTGACTGTTCTTGCTCCTCTCCCTCCTGACACTGATGTGACATTGGACGCCACATTTTGTGGCTCCATAAAGTGCTGTCTAATGTCTTTAAAATGAATTTGAATTGTACTTTGTAAAGTGTAATGTGAACGTCCAGTTTATGAGGCAGCAAGAAAATGCAGTATAATAACAATTAAAACCAGACTAACTGTGAAATATATCATTTTTAGCGTCCTTGTTTGCTGAGAGTATGGGTTTTGTGTGCGAAGACTTAACCACCAATAGATCGTTATCCATTTATTCGAAGTGGCTCGATCAGCAATGTCAGCCAAACTTTCGGAGGGTAAGTAATATTGGTGATCTACATATTATATACAGTCTATACAACAAATATTCAGCCAGGATTCATATATCTGATATTAAGGGACTAAATTCAGTGGTCACTCAAGATTGAGCGATAGTCCCACTACCCCATAGATATAGTAAATATGGATATACAACTGATTCATAGTTAAATATCACCAATTCACACACAAAACGAATCAGGGAATATGTAAAAGATATTCTTTATTGTAACAATGATTAAAAACGTGGTGATGATGCGCCCGTCCCGTCTGAGCATTGTACAATGGACACAATTGTGAAGGTGAACGATATTTATTGCTTATTGTAAATCTTTGTAAAAAATAAATAACTGAAAAGTGGGGTGTGCAATATTATTCAGCCCCTTGGAGTTAATACTTTGTAGCGCCATCTACAAACTTGCGACTACAGCTGTAGCGCCACCGACTTGCGATTACAGCTGCAAGTCGCTTGGGTATGTCTCTATCAGTTTTGCACATCGAGAGACTGAAATTCTTGCCCATTTTTCCCTTGCAAAGAGCTCGAGCTCAGTGAGGTTGGATGGAGAGCGTTTGTGAACAGCAGTTTTCAGCTCTTTCCACAGATTCTCGATTGGATTCAGGTCTTGACTGTGACTTGGCCATTCTAACACTTGGATATGTTTATTTGTGATCCATTCCATTTTAGATTTTGCTTTATGTTTGGGATCATTGTCTTGTTGGAAGACAAATCGCCATCCCAGTCTCAGGTCTTTTGCAGACTCCAACAGGTTTTCTTCAAGAATGTTCCTGTATTTGGGTCCATCAATCCTTCCATCAATTTTAAAGGGGTGGTTCACCCATTTTTTTTTTATTTTCTGTATGAGTTCTACTTACAATTCTAGGTATTTTCTCCATTGGCTTGTATTTCCATTTCTGGCACTGAGCGGCGCTATGCTGCACGCTCAGTGCCTGTCACATGACCCCCTGGAGCTGTGGCCGCCGGCATCCTCTGACGTCCCGGCATTTCCGGGCTCTCAAACAAGACTGGTACGTCACAGGATGCCGGCGCCACTCAGATTGAGTGACAGGGCTGTGGGCGGTGACTACCGCACATCACAGCTCAGCATCGAGGGGAGGATCCGGAGGACGTCAGTGTGGAGCCGGCTGAGCGTCCTGCAGATGGTGAGGCACGGGGCGCCAGTGTGCAGTACAGGGGGGGGGTTCTTCAGCTGAATCCCCCCCTGCACGTAAGTATGTGATCACACTGTCCACCCGCCCGCTCTGCTGTGATGTCAGGAGAGCGGCCGGTGTCGGGCAGTGTGATCGTGTGCTCCTCCCAGCAGCAAGACGCTGACAGGCATGTCACCGCTGTGCTCTGCCATCTGTCCTGCTGCATGGGACCAACTGTCTGCACTCTGTCACCTGCACCACAAGTCACAGAGTGGAGACAGTTTGTGACAGAGCACCTCTTCCCCCCCCCTCTTCTTTCCTCACTCTCTTCTCCCCCCCTCTCTATTCCCCCCCCTCTCTCTCTTCTCCCCCCTCTCTCTCTTCTCCCCCCTCTCTCTTCTCCCCCCTCTCTCTTCCCCCCCCTCTCTCTCTCTTCTCCCCCCCTCTCTCTTCCCCCCCTCTCTCTCTTCCCCCCTCTCTCTCTTCCCCCCCTCTCTCTCTTCCCCCCCCTCTCTCTTCCCCCCCCTCTCTCTTCCCCCCCTCTCTCTCTTCCCCCCCTCTCTCTCTTCCCCCCCCCTCTCTCTCTTCCCCCCTCTCTCTCTCTTCCCCCCCCCTCTCTCTCTTCCCCCCTCTCTCTCTCTTCCCCCCCTCTCTCTCTCTTTCCCCCCCTCTCTCTCTTCCCCCCCCTCTCTCTCTTCTCCCCCCCCTCTCTCTCTTCTCTCCCCCCCTCTCTCTCTTCTCTCTCTCTTCTCCCCCCCCTCTCTCTCTTCTCTCCCCCCCTCTCTCTCTTCTCTCTCTCTTCTCCCCCCCCTCTCTTTCTCTTCTCCCCCCCTCTCTCTCTCTTCTCCCCCCCCCCCCCCCCTGGCATGGTCAGTACAGAAATCTCTCCATCGTGGAGGGGTGAGAGGGAGTAATAAACATGGAGTCCCTACTGTGTCTGTGTATTTATTTCTAATAAAGTATTTTTCTCTGTGTGATGTGTTTTTTTTTTTTTTTTTAAAACCCTTTGTTGGAGATTCTTAATGGTCAGGTTAAACTTGGCCTGACATTAAGAATCTCGAGCTTTATACCAGCTGGTAAAACATAGCTGGTATTAACCCCTTATTACCCAGCATGCCACCTGCCACCAGGGCCACTGGAAGAGTTGGCTACAGCGCCTGAAGATGGCGCTTCTATGAAAGCGCCATTTTCTGGGGCAGCTGTGGACTGCAATTCGCAGTGGGGGGCCCAGAAAGTTTGGGCACCCTGCACTGTGGATTCCAATCCCCAGCTGCCTAGTTGTACCTGGCTGGACTCAAAAATTTGGTGAAGCCCACATCATTTATTTTTTTGTTTTTAATTATTTCATGAAATTCATGAAAAAAAAGGGTTTCTCTATATTTTTGGTTCCCAGCCGGGTACAACAAGGCAGCTGGGGGTTGGGGGCAGCCCGTAGCTGCCTGCTGTACCTGGCTAGCATACAAAAATATGGCAAAGCCCACGTCATTTTCTTAAAAATGTTTTCAGGGAAAAACCTTTATAAAAAAAAAAATGCTTCCCTGCATTTCTATTGCCAGTGAAAGTAACACCAAGCAGCGGGGGCTAGCAGCCAGTAGCTGCTTTGGTTACCCTTAGCAATATAAAATGCAGCGGGAGCCCACAAACAATGTGTTTTTTTTTTTTTTTTTTTTTTTTTTTTTTTTAATGAATTTTTTTTTAAAAAAATCGGCATGGGCTTCGCCCATCGAGCACCAGAGCATTTTACTGCTCAATTCATCCCAAGTAATCAGATGACTCCAGTGTCGGCCGATTTACTTGTTCTGTGTCCCCCTGCATCCATCGCAGCGTGTACGGGCTGTGAGGTAAGCGGAGTGGAGACACTGACATGCTCTGCTCTGACACATAGTGTGCTGCATGTCACTATCTTTCTCCACTCTGGCACTTGTTGTGCAGGTGACCGGATGCTACATGTCACTAACTGTCTCCACTATGGGACTTGTTGTGCAGGTGAGAGTGTATACAGTTGGTACTATGCAGCAGAAATCACAGAGTGGGGCAGTTAGTGACATGTATCATCCGGTCACCTGCACAACAAGTCCCAGAGTGGATACAGTGACATGCAGCACACTATGTGTCAGAGCAGAGCATGTCACCAACTTGCTCTGCTCTGTCACCTGCGGTGCTGCATGTCACGTTTTTGCCGCGATTTGGTGCCTTTTTTGCTGCGTTTTTGCTCACTGCGTTTTTAATCAGTGCACAATGCCATTAAAGATTGTTGATGAAAAAAAAAAAAAAGGTCTGATGTCATTTCCTTATTCAAAATGTTCATTGTATGCAGGAGAGCAGACAGCAGCTGCAGAACTACAAGGCTCAGCATCCTCCATCCAGGACTGTATGCAGTTTTTTACCCAAAAAGAAAAAAAAAATGACATGGGCTTCGCCTAATTTTAGTGTCCAGCCGGGTACAACTAGGCAGCTGGGGATTGGAATCCACAGTGAAGGGTGCCCAAGCTTTCTGGGCACCCCTACTGCGAATTGCAGTCCGCAGCCACCCCAGAAAATGGCGCTTTCATAGAAGCGCCATCTTCTGGAGCTGTATCCAACTCTTCCAGCTGCCCTGATGCTGGGTGGCTAGCTAGGTAATAATGGAGTTAGGGCTAGCTGTATATTATCAGCTGGCCCTAAGCCCGAAATTCATGGTGTCACGCCAATATTAGACATGGCCACCATGAATTTCTAGTAATGATAAAAAAAAAAAACACAACACACAGAAAAATATTTTTATTAGAAATAAAACACAACACAATTAGTGACTCCATCTTTATTGAAATAAACCCCCCTCCGCAGTAATCCTGGGTCAGGGTCCCGCGCCGTCCAATCAGGATCCAATATCATCTGATCGGTTTGCTGGAAGGCAAAGCGATCAGATGATGTCAGGTTAAACTACGTGAATCACATGACACATCAGCTGATTGTATAATCGGCTTTTATACAATCAGCTGAAGCATCAGTGCAAAAAAAAAATAAATAAATACTCACATCTGTGCTGATTACCGGCAGCTCCTGCAGCGGAGTCTGATCCTGGCCCATCACTGCAGGAGCTGCCGGTAATCAGCTGATGAAGTCCCCTGACGGCAGGATCAGCTGATAGCCGGCCGGGCGCGAAAAAGCCGGCGACACCACGAGAATCGATCAGCTGATGCGTCAGGTGACTGCATCAGGTGATCCACCGCCAGGTCCTGCAAGCTTCGTACGTGCCTCGGGGAGACTGCACACAGCCAGAGCGGCGGTACCGAGACAGGGGCTGGAAGCAGGCATGGCACCGGGACCCTGCAGACAGGTGAGTATGACATACACATACACACACACTCACTGTAATATATACGCAGACACACTGTATATACGCACACACACTGTATATACGCGCACACACACTTTCTTCCCCTGGCTGTGTAGAGCTGTTGCTGTCTCTGTATGATTGATCTCAGTGCATCCACAGGGAAGAGGCAGGGAGGAGGGTTTGGGTGGAGAGCAGAGTGGGTGTATTAGACACAGTGGGTGTGTTAGATAAGCCAGACACCGCCCTAGAGCCACAAAGAATTCTGGGACTTGTAGGAACTGAACACAGGAAGTCAGAGGAGAGATTAACCCCATCAGAGCTGGAGCCAGCAATGACCGTGTGTTGCTAGTGCACAATAAAAGGTAATTTTGCTGAAAAAACATAATAGATGTGTTGAGGGGCACATATTAGCAAGATTTATCAGAAAAAAAAAAATCAGTTTTGGTAACTGGACAACTTCTTTAAGCATCTTCCCTGTCCCTGCTGAATCAAAGAAGCCCCAAACCATGATGCTGCCACCACCATGTTTAACAGTGGGGATGGTGTGTTCAGGTTGATGAGCTGTGTTGCTTTTACACCAAACAAATCGCTTGGCATTGTGCCCAAAAAGTTTGATTTTTGGTTTCATCTGACCAGAGCACTTTCTTCCACATGTTTGGTGTGTCTCCCAGGTGGCTTGTGGCAAACTTTAAACAACACTTTTTATGGATATCTTTGAAAAATGGCTTTCTCCTTGCCACTCTTCCATAAAGGCCAGATTTGTGCAGTGTACGACTGATTGTTGTCCTATAAACAGACTCTCCCACCTCAGCTGTAGATCTCTGCAGTTCATCCAGAGTGATCATGGGCCTCTTGACTGCATCTCTGATCAGTCTTCTCCTTGTTTGACATGAAATTTTTGAGGGACGGCCGGGTCTTGGTAGATTTGCAGTGATATGATACTCCTTCCATTTCGATATGATCGCTTGCACAGTGCTTCTTGGGCTGTTTAAAGTTTTGGAAATCTTTTTGCAACCGAATCCGGCTTTAAACGTTTCTCCACAACAGTATCACGGACCTGCCTGTTGTGTTCCTTGGTCTTCATGATGCTCTCTGTGCTTTAAACAGAACAGTGAGACTATCACAGAGCAGGTACATTTATACGGAGACTTGATTACACACAGGTGGCTTATATTTCTCATCAGTCATTTAGGACAACATTGGATCATTCAGAGATCCTCAATGAACGTCTGGAGTGAATTTGCTGCACTGAAAGTAAAGGGGATGAATAATTTTGCACGACCCAATTTTCATTTTTTTTTATTTTTTTACAAAAGTTTAAAATGAGCAATACATTTAGTTCAACTTCACAATTGTGTCCCACTTGTTGATTTCTTCACCATAAAATTTTTAATTTTTTACCTTTTATGTTTGAAGCCTGAAATGTGGGAAAAGGTTGAAAAATTCAAGGGGCCGAATACTTTCGCAAGGCGTATGACTGTAGAACAGTATTTAAATAGTGTGCACTATTCAGCCATAATATAAACCCCTTCGTAGCTGGCCATCTTTTCCTTATCCCAGTTTCATTTCTTTCCGCCCCTTATTCCAAGATGCCTAGTTTTTATTCTTCCAGCCACATAGCCATATAAGAGCTTGTTATTTTGCTGGATGAGTTTTTAATGACCCATTTATTTTACCATATGATGTAAATCAAAAAATTATTGTTGAGTGAAATTGTGGAAAAGCTACAATTGCACCGTTGTTTTTTCGAATTTTGTTTTTATGGCATTTATTGTGCAGTAAATTTTACCCGACAATGTACCGTGTTTTTCCAAAAATAAGACACTGTCTTATATTTTTTTTGCCCATCAAATAAGAACTAGGGCTTATTTTTGGAGGAGGTCTTATTTTTAGAGAAACACGGTTGGGAGTAAGTTTACCCCCCAAAAAAGCAGACCCCCCCCCCACTTCCCAGGAGACTCATACTCACCAGACCAGGACGTCTGCGTGGCTCCCAGGTCCTCCCTGTGATCTCCGGTCGGTGCTGCACACCGTTCTCCCCTGCTGCTAGCTGACACGCTGACACACACATCAGATCACAAACAGCAGATCACACACACAAACACAGCAGATCACACACACACAGCAGTTCGCAGATATACACAGCAGATCACACACACAGCAGATCGCAGGCACACACAGCAAATCGCAGGCACACATAGCCGATCACAGATACACACAGCCAATCACAGATACACACATCGGATCGCAGGCACACACACAGCAGATCACACACACAGCAGATCACACACATCCGATTGCAGGCACACATCCGATCACATATACACACATCCGATCGCAGGCACACACAGCCGATCACATATACACACATCCGATCGCAGGCACACATAGCCGATCACAGATACACACATCCGATCGCAGGCACACATAGCCGATCACAGATACACACAGCCGATCACAGATACACACATCCGATCACATATACACACATCCGATCGCAGGCACACATAGCCGATCACAGATACACATCCGATCGCAGGCACACATAGCCGATCACAGATACACACAGCCGATCACAGGCACACACAGCCGATCACAGACACACACAGCCGATCACAGATACACACATCCGATCACATATACACACATCCGATCGCAGGCACACATAGCCGATCACATATACACACATCCGATCGCAGGCACACATAGCCGATCACAGATACACACAGCCGATCACAGATACACACAGCCGATCACAGATACACACAGCCGATCACAGATACACACATCCGATCACATATACACACATCCGATCGCAGGCACACATAGCCGATCACAGATACACATCCGATCGCAGGCACACATAGCCGATCACAGATACACACATCCGATCACAGGCACACACAGCCGATCACAGACACACACAGCCGAACGCAGACACACACAGCCGATCGCAGAAAAACACAGCCGATCGCAGACACACAGCAGATCACACACACACTCACATCACATCCAGTACTTACGGCCACAGGGATTGAGAGCAAGTCACGTGTCCGGCCGCAGGTCCTGTTCGACGTGCCGCACCGCACTGCCTCTCAGGATTCTGCGGCGAGAAGAGATCGGTGTCGCTGGATGAGGTGAGTGTGTATGCGATCCGATGTGTGTGCGATCCGATCTTTGTGTGTGTGTGATTTGATGTTTACGTGTGTGCGATCTGACTGTGTGTGCGATCTGACTGTGTGTGTGATCCAATGTTTGTGTGTGAGATCTGATTGTGTGTGTGAGAGCTGATGTGTGCGGGTGTGTGATCACTGCAGGTCCTGCCGCTCAGTGTCGGGTGAGTGTAATTGCCGGGTGCCACTGTGTATAATGAAGTGTTCTGCAGTACATGTATCTTTTTTTAGCTGCATGGACACTACATTATTGATCCGTGGCTAGGGCTTATTTTCGGGGGAGGGCTTATATTTAAGCCTTTCTCCGAAAATGCTGAAAATCCCTGCTAGGGCTTATTTTTGGGGGAGGTCTTATTTTTGGAAAAACACGGTAATTCTCCAGGTCTGTATGATTGTGACACCTGTAGAAAGCATTAAGTTGTGTCGCTATTTCCTCAGAAGTGTGTTGATTAAAAAATTGCAGATATGGCGTTTTGATTTTTTTTTTTTTTTGTGTAATTAGTCTATGATTAAAAACGGTGGTGCACAAGGGCACTGCGACTGTGCTATTTAGATGAAGCTGTCAATGATTGACAGTGGCATTTATATAGATAAACGGCACTGGTCGAGGCTAGTTTTGATTGCTACTAGAGATGAGGCTGGAGGTTTGGGTTCGGAAACCAAGCTCCAAAAAAAAACAAGGTTCAAGCGAGTGACGAGTACGAACCACTCAAGCGAGCAGCGCTGTGCTTGGGGTATGAGTGATGCTCAGCCCTGTGCGAGCTGCTTGCAGTGTTTGGCTCACATATGGGGTAAAATGTGCATGATCAAATGTGGTGCACACAAGACCCAGCCCCCCCCCAAAAAAAAAAAAAAAAAAAAATTAATAAACCCCGCTCACTCTGTCCAGGAAATGTTTTGCTTATGGGCCATTAGCAAAACACTTTCGGGGCAGGGTATTATATATATATATATATATATATATATATATATATATATATATATATATATATATATATATATATATATATATATATATATATATATATATATATATATATATATATATATATATACATATATATATACATACATACATACATACATACATATACATACATACATACATACATACATACATACATATACATACATATATAATATTTTTTATTTTTTTTTTTCCTGAGGGGTTTGTGTTTGCAGACTACATCTGATCACGCTGATTTTACCCCAAATGTAAGCCGATCAAACACTGCAAGTGGCTCGCACAGGGCTGAGAATCACTCACACCCAAGCACAGTGCTGCTCGCTTGAGTGGTTTGTACTCGTCACTCGCTTGAACCTGAACCTTGTTTTTTGTTTTTTGGAGCTCAGTTTCCAAACCCGAACCTCAAGCCTAAGGTTTGTTCATCTCTAATTGCTACAGTTTTATAGGCAGATGCGTATCACAGTCAACTCCATACACTTACACCTATACTGGGCGCGAAAGGGGTAAAAACCACCAACAGTAGAAGTAAAAAAAAAAAACATTGATTATGACAATGGCACGAGGTAATGTATTAGCCACAGAGAGACTGTCAATTTTTGAATGTTGATGGGTTAAAAGTAGGAAACAATTTAAAATATAAGGATCTAAGTGGTTTTGATAGGGCCCAGAATGTGATGACTAAACGACTAGATTTGAAAAACAGCATGTTTTATGGAGTGTGCCCAGTATATAGTGGTTAGTACCAGTGATGAGGGAGCTTGCTGGCCACTGCTCGTCAGGGTACCGTGCTCGGCCAAGTATCATGTCATCAGTGAAACATGAACACAAAGAGCCGGCTCTCTTCACTGAATGAGCACCCCAGGGACAGCAATTTGCACTGTATGGCTCTCCAGGGGATAAAAATTGTTTTCGGATGTAGTGTGCCAAGAAAAAAGAAACATCCTGCCATCCCTCCCGCCAGAAATGCTCTTTTTATGGCCAGACTGCCCAATCATTGACTTCCATTATACCTTTTACTCGAGGGTCTGACCTGCTGGACTGGAGGATCGAGCATTTTAGTGCTCGCCCATCTCTCATACCTATCTAAAGTGGTCCAACATGCAAACCAGTGATCGTGAAGACTCATCGATGCGTGTGGAAAGAGGTGCTGTAGTGCACACAATATCTATATTTCTATGATATAGTATAAACTGGGTGTATGCAAAGATCTTATATACAATATACCAAACCCCCCTTGGTAAGACACAATTAGCAGGACATGACTTTATATTAAAACTTTTGGGTTATTGAACAATTAAGGATGGGGCACATGCTGCAAGACACAAAATGCCAAAAGAAAGGCACTACAAAAGTGCCCTGCACCGCAGATGGATCGGATTTAATTTTCATATAAAATGCTTCTGTTCTCTACATATCTTCTTTCTTCAGACCTTGTCGTAGCATTTTAGACTGTAAATGAATCTGTACAACATCTGAATAAATTGCTATTATAAAGCTTTGAAATCAACTTCCAGGGGTTGAGCTCAATGGGCAACAAAACTGTGTGACAGCTGAGATGAAACAAACCTCACTCGTTAGATTACAGCGTGTCATGCCGAGTGAAATACGGTATCAGCCTTGGATAATACAAATGCAAAGAAATTGCATTTAATCAAGTGCAAAAAAAAAAAAAAGTTTTTATAAGCTTTTGGATAAAATATACTTAGCAGTTCGGAGGCATGTGGAGATAAGAGGCTTCTTATTGTATGTGGCACTGGTTATCAGTGTAACGTGTATAATGGGAATAATGGAAGCAACCCATGTGTGTAGAGAATGTCAGGGAACATGTTTATGTACATGGCAAGAGCTGACGGGTAAAGAACATAATTGCCTCCGGAGCTACCAAAATTACTTACTTTTTATACTAAAAGATGTCTGTGTAGAGTCATTTATCCCAATGTTGATTTTGTTTTTCATAAATCGAGCCTAGAATACTTGAAGATATCATACAGCTACCATAACCTTTCTCTCCCAGCGTTGCCTGGCTTTTTTACCAGTGACACTGCTTCCTTTTACAGCCAAAAGGCATGTGACCACTGCAGCCAATCATTGGCTGCAGTGGTGTCTAACATGTCACTGTTAAGGCTGCTGCCTTTTTACATGTCTGCCCGCCTGAAAAAGCACACACTACCACTACTAAGCTCTACCACCGCTGCCGCCCCCTCTTTGATAAGACAACACCAGAGCAGAAGACTGTTTCCATTTTCTTTTTTTACCTTTCTTTTTATCTCTAAATTTGGGGTGCGTCTTATAATCCGGTGCGTCTTTATAAAACGACAAATACGATACTCCTATGCCTTAAAACAAATAATCCTATTTCACAAAAGATGTATTCAAGATTATAAATTGGGTTTAGTCATCTATATGTAACCAAATGTAATGGAAGTGTCTTTGACTTAAAATTACACATTGTGATATACGGCTTGCAGAATGTGATTCCAGATCCTGCAAAATCCTGTGGCCCTTATAAACCTGTAAGAGGTTCACCAGAAGGAAAAACCTCCTTCCCACAGAAAGACGTGGATTTGCACAGCCATGATACCATTGGTGAGTGTTTGGTGTGATCGTGTACGGCACAGTGTGGAGAACGTAAATGGTCATGTAGAAATGGCTTATTTATGTATCTTATATGTCTTCACTAGGAATGATTGCAGTTGATAGAAATGGAAATATTGCAACCGGGACCTCCACAAATGGAGCCTCTCACAAAGTCCCGGGGTATGTGAAAATTTCTCTGACACCTTTACATTACAATAATATTTTAGTGTTGTCAAATAGGCCGTCTCCATGTCTCACCATTATTTGTGCATGTGGAAAGTGGCTCTGCTCTAAAACCAGATGCTTAGGGGCCCTTTGCACACTACGACATCGCAGGTGCGATGTCGGTGGGGTCAAATCAAAAGTGACGCACTTCCGGCGTCGCTCTCGACATCGTAGTGTGTAAATCGTTTTAACTACGAGTACCGAGTGCAAAAGCGTCGATATCGTATGATCGGTGTAGTGTCGGTCATTTTCATTATTTTGGCTGCTGCTACGGTATGATGTTGTTCCTCGTTCCTGCGGCAGCACACATCGCTGTGCATGAAGTCGCAGGAGCGAGGAACATCTCTTACCTGCGTCCCGTCTGCAATGCGGGAGGAAAGAGGTGGGCGGGATGTTTACGTTCCACTCATCTCCGCCCCTTCGCTTCTATTGGACAGCTGCCGTGTGACGTCGCTGTGACGCCACACAACCCGCCCCCTTAGGAAGGAGGCGGGTCGCCGGCCAGAGCGACGTCGCAGGGCAGGTAAGTGCATGTGAAGCTGCCGTAGCAATAATGTTTGCTACGGCAGCTATCTCCATGATATCGCACATGCGACGGGGGCGGGGACTATCGTGCTCGGCATCGCAGCATCGTCTTGCGATGTCGTAGTGTGCAAAGGGCCCCTTTAGTCTGTTTTTAGATTCACAGTGCCCCTATCGCTTACCCTGATAGGTAAAACCGTAAAATCCAGACTGTCAAAATGTCTGAAAAATGCTTAAAGCGAAATCTTCATTTTAATTTTTATTTCATTAATCCAATAGTGAATAATGAAAATAAGCAACTTTGTAATATATGTTATCAGACAAATTTGCTTCTTTCTCCTTCTGAACGGAGTTTTCATTCTCAAAATTCTCAATTAAATTCTGAATTAAGTGGCTCAGATATCTCATTACCGTAAGTGAAACATCCCGGCATGTGGAGGATCCCTGTGTACGCAGCAGCTTGGAGGGAGCACAGTTGCTAAAATCATCAATCAATCTTTGAAATTGCAATTTATTAATATGATGAAAGCTTCCTTTTATTTCTAGCCGGGTGGGAGACTCGCCAATGATCGGAGCTGGATCTTATGCAGACAGTTCAGTAGGAGGAGCAGCAGCCACTGGAGATGGGGACACCATGATGCGATTCCTACCCAGGTGATGTGACCGCGAGCGGTTATGGTCTGGATAGATTAAATGTTAAAAAAAGGTTTTATAAGGAAACTGCTTGGTGAGACTGTGCCTAGATACATTGAAAATGAATGGTGCTAACCTTGTGGATTGTGGTGTAATTAACATACATTGAAGTAAAATGTCTGTTAGGTTTTTCTATTACTTTTTGTTATCCACATGCAACATTTTTTTAGAGATGAGCAATTAGATTTGTGTTACCTGGTCTTGCATTAAGTTCAGTCCTCCATGGCAATCGGCAACCACGTGTGAGGCTTCCTGCATTCTCACAGTGTGCGTTGCGGTGCTTGGTAAGTGCCAGAGACTCAGTATGATGAGTGCAGAAGCTAAGATTGGCTGCCTCAGAGGACCAGACTGGTCAAATCACATAATCAAATTGCTTATCCCTAATGTATCTCTGTATAACTGTGTCCTTTAAATATTTACATGTGGATGTATTAAACATATGTGATTAAAGGAAGTCTGTTGGCGGGTTTTTCCTATTTACACTGAGAGCATGATATAGGGCCAGAGACTCTGATTCAATTGATGTGCCATTTGTATCACAGGACTGCTTGTTGTAGTTTTCAATAAAACCAGTGTTTTATTATCTGGAGATTATCATTTTAGGACTAGCTGTCTTTCTGCTCTGTGTAAGGGTACCTTCACACTTAGCGATGCAGCAGCGATCCGACCAGCGATCTGACCTGGTCAGGATCGCTGCTGCATCGCTACATGGTCGCTGGTGAGCTGTCAAACAGGCAGATCTCACCAGCAACCAGTGAACAGCCCCCAGCCAGCAGCGACGTGCAAGCGACGCTGCGCTTGCACGGAGCCGCCGTCTGGAAGCTGCGGAGACTGGTAACTAAGGTAAACATCGGGTATGGTTACCCGATGTTTACATTAGTTACCATTGCACACCGCTTAGCTGTGTGTGCAGGGAGCAGGGAGCCGCGCACACTGAGCGCTGGCTCCTTGCTCTCCTAGCTACAGTACACATCGGGTTAATTAACCCGATGTGTACAGCAGCTACTTGTGCAGAGAGCAGGGAGCCGCGCACACTGCTTAGCGCTGGCTCCTTGCTCTCCTAGCTGCTGTACACATCGGGTTAATTAACCCGATGTGTACAGCAGCTACATGTGCAGAGAGCCGGAGCCGGCAGCACAGGCAGCGTGAGAGCTGCAGAGGCTGGTAACTAAGGTAAATATCGGGTAACCACCTTGGTTACCCGATGTTTATCTTGGTTACAGCTTACCTCAGCTGTCAGACGCCGGCTCCTGCTCCCTGCTCGCTTCATTTGTCGCTCTCTCGCTGTCACACACAGCGATCTGTGTGTCACAGCGAGAGAGCGCCTTTGAAGAAAACAAACCAGGGCTGTGTGTAACGAGCAGCGATCTCGCAGCAGGGGCCAGATCGCTGCTCATTGTCACACACAGCGAGATCGCTAATGAGGTCACTGCTGCGTCACAAAAAGCGTGACTCAGCAGCGATCTCGGCAGTGAGCTCGCTGTGTGTGAAGCACCCCTTACTCTGCCCCCAACACTCATTATTAGCTTTTCTATCAGTGGAGATGGTAGGGTTGATCTGCAGCAGACAAAACAGTGATTATGTGGAAACTACACTAAGCAGCCATTAAGTGATGATTGCTCTGTCCCTTCATCATGCTGCAGATATGGTTGCAAAAATCTGTTGACAGATTCACTTTAAATATACAAAGTATGATTGCATAGTTTTTCTTCTGTTTTTTAACAAATTGCAAGATATATTGCATTATAGCACAATAATGGATATTATGTACAAATTCTTAACAGTTATCAAGCTGTGGAGAATATGAGGATGGGCGCAGACCCCACCACTGCGTGCCAGAAGGCTATTACTAGGATTCAGAAACACATTCCAGTCTTTTTTGGGGCAATCATCTGCGCCAACAATACAGGAAGTTATGGTGAGTTTACATGTCATGTTAAAGAGGACCAATCACCAGGATTTTCCTATATAAACTGAAGCCAGAGCTATACTGGTGCTATCATGCTGATTCTCTACATTCCTTTAGTTGAGAGATCGGATGTATAGTTTCTGAAATACAGACAAGTAAAGTTTGTGAAATACTGTTATTTGATTGATAGCAGCTACAGAATATCTTATAGGTGGGTTGGGTTTTGCTAGTTATTTTGTGCCAGTGTGTGGGCGTGCCTGTCCTTCCTCCCCCTGTTTTTGTTATTACAGGGGGAGGAAGGACAGGCAGGCAGACAGGGGTGGAAATAACTAGCAAAACCCGACCAACCTGTTAGATATTTTGTAGCTGCTATCAATCAAATAACAGTGTATTTCACAAACTTTACTTCTATTTAAAAAAACTATACATCCGATCTCACAACTAAAGGTATGTTTAGAATCTGCATGATAGCGCCAGTATAGCAATGGCTTTAGTTTATATAGGAAAATCCTGATGGTTGGTCCTCTTTAAAGAAACAGAAATGGCATTTCTTAACCTAACTTAATGTGTTCAGTTACTAAAAGGTGAGATTAGTCACTGGACCAGGAATGATCTTCTGATTTGTACTGCTCTTCCTGGCAGAGAACAGTTACTATTAGCTGCTATATATACTGGTATCAGAGACACTGTGCGATAATAAAGGGAACCTGCCAGCGAAAAAAATAGTATTAACCTGTAGCCATAGTGGTAATCTGCAGATAACTACAGTTTTATAAATATCGCAGCCTGATTGTTAGTGTAGCTAATGGGAGAAAATGAACTTATATCTTCCCTGCACCCGCTCACTTCCAGTCATCAGGGCTGCGGCTGTTAACAGTCAGTGCTTAGTATATAGTGATCGTGCTGTAATCACTCGCCCTGCTTGCTGTCTATCCTACTCTGCACCCATTGACCAGGATGTCAGTCAGGGAGTGGGACAAGTGATTATAACGCTCCTATACTACTAAGTACTGACTGTCCCTGTTCTACCCTGATTGTGACGGGGTATGCGGCAGAGCAGTAAGGGACGCCAGGCCAAGGAACAATCCAAAGGGCTTTATTGGAACCACAAAGATAAAGCACCAAACATAAATATAGATCTTTAAAGTCTACAAGGAGTCCACAACAAAACAAAAGATCCAGGGGCACCGCCCGGTATTCCGATGCCAGGGAAAATATGGCAATGGTCCTTACGAGTTCCTTGAGTCCAACAGGGTGAACAACAAAACACAATCCCACGTGGCCACTGATCTCCAGTCTGTAACAGTCCATACACAGGCTCTAGGATCCAGCCTCAGCTATAGATCCTAGTCCTTCTCCAGCCGAGATCCAACTAACTGACCTAACATGGGTCTCATTGTTCTCTTCTCCTGGGATCAGCCCCTTAGGTGGGCAGAAGAGTCCAACTCCGCCTGGACACTTGATACATTAATGGACTTTAGACTCCTGGCTCTGTTCTGTTTACCAAGTTGTGGATTGGAGCAGTCCCATGCTGAGAAGAACTAACAATCCCCCACCAGTAGTACATACAGGACACTCAAGGAGAGACAGAATATTACAACATGCGCACAGGCGGGGGAGGGACACTCTGTTACACTGATGACTTGAAGTGATTGGCTGTAGGGAGAATATACCCTCATCTTCCCCCTTTTTACACCATAACCAGTCAGGCTGCAACATATGTTCACAACGTTATTTACCAGCAGATTACCACAATGGCTACAGCTAAATAATGTTCTTAGCTCCACATTCCCTGTGATGAAAACCCATTACGACATCCTGAGTATGAATAACTTACTTCCAGCAATGCATTCAGTTCCCATACCCAATATTATATACCCAGCTTCCCAGGCTCCTGAATGGCAACTATTGTGTGATTGCGAGCTGCTGCTTTGCTTTCGGTGCAGTTCTTTGTGTTTATCAGGCAGAGAACAATGAAGGGTGTATGTAAATGACAGGAAATCCAGCACGGCTTGCGGTTGTAGGTCAGGTGTCACGCAGTACATGTTTCCTTTTATTAAAATAAGATTAGAAATATTGGGATTTTGAGCGATATTAAAGGTAATCACTGCAGATCTTCACTGAAGCATCACTTGCTTCATTGTGAGTTGTCCTGGATTATGAGGCTTTATGCCTTACAACCTCATGGCTTATGTGGTTTTACATTTCTGCGAGAAGTAGTCTAAGTCTAGTCATTAGAATTATCCTGAATACACACAACATTGTCTTAAAGAGCTGCCAGCAGGTCAAAAGTGACCAGATTTTTCTCTTATTTTATTTCTGATGCTCCTGAGTAATTAATAATATTATTTTTTTTTTTTTTAATCCACCATGCTGTTTCGGAGATACTGACCTTTTTATTTAATGCTGATCTGCATGGTCTTTGACAAGTGGGCTGGCTCGCAGGATTCTGTTGTGGCATGTGTGACGGGGTATGCGGCAGAGCAGTAAGGGACGCCAGGCCAAGGAACAATCCAAAGGGCTTTATTGGAACCACAAAGATAAAGCACCAAACAAATATAAATCCTTAAAGTCTGCAAGGAGTCCACAACAAAACAAAAGATCCAGGGGCACCTCCCGGTATTCCGATGCCAGGGAAAATAGGGCAATGGTCCTTATGAGTTCCTTGAGTCCAACAGGGGGAACACGAAACGCAATCCCACATGGCCACTGATTTCCAGTCTGTAACAGTCCATACACAAGCCCTAGGATCCAGCCTCAGCAATAGATCCTAGTCCTTCTCCAGCCGAGATCCAACTAACTGAACTAACATGGGTCTCATTGTTCTTCTCTCCTGGGATCAGCCCCTTAGGTGGGCAAAAGAGTCCAACTCCGCCTGGACACTTACAATCTCCCACCAGTAGTATACAGTGTACAGTATACATTCAGGACAGTCAAGGAGAAGACAGACTATTACACCATGAGAAAAGGCGGGGGAGGGACACACTGTTACAGCATGTCTGTAGGCTGCTCAGGAACGCCCCCTCGGTATAGACCATAACAATTAGCACTAAATAAATGGCCCATATTCCTGGAATTTAAAAAAAAAAAAAATACGATGGCGAATTACTGTGGTAATGTAATAATATAAAGTAAGAGCTAAAATTGGCCACTATTGAGCTGGTGAAAGGTCCTCTTTAAATAAGATCACACACAATAGTAGTAGAAGCACAACCAAAAGCCTCCTCTGTAAGGGATTGTTCACATGCCTCACATTTATTGCACAAATTTCAGGACTGAAAATCTCATCCATTTTTTTTTCTTTGAAGTTATTTTGACTGCAAACACAGACCTCTAAATTCATTTTCTCCCGTTCCTTATTGAAGCTTTAGTAATTTGCCCCTTAACTTTAAAAGTGCATGCTTAAAGATTATCTTTGTGTTTTTTAAAGGCAATCTGTTACCAGATTTTTGCCACCTAATCTGAGAGCAGCATAATGTAGGGGCAGAGATCTTGATTCCAGCAACGTGTCACTTACTGGGCTGTTTAGTGTAATTTTCATAAAATCACTGATTAATCAACAGGAGATTATCATTACAGGACTACTTGGCCTGCTACCATTAGTTCAGCATATTCATGACCTTTGTATAACTGCTAGATCTGCAGCAAAAAAAGGTAATTTTATCAAAATGACAGCAACCAGCTGAGAAAGTGACACATTGCTGGAATCAAGGTTTGTGTCACTACATTATGCTGCTCTCAGATGAGGGAGCAAAAACCTGGTTACACATTCCCTTTAGATAGATATTTTTTTTTTTTTTTTTTTTTTTATATATTATACTCCTCCAACAACATTGTTTATCCAGATTTGTTATATATATATTCTACACAGATCCATGAAATGCAATTTTTTATTTTTATTTTTTGTTTTGTATTGTTTTGGTGTATTTCACTCCAGTCGTTGCCTGAAGTAAGGTTTTTGGCATTGTTTTTTTTAATTATTTCCGTGCAATTGACGACACACCTGCGACATATCAAAAAAGTCGCAAATTTGGTTAAAGACAAAAAATATATAATTTTTTTTTTTTATTTTGCTAATTTATTAACTGCCTGTGCCATCTTGATCAATTTGATGCAATAAAAACTCTAAAACAAAGTGGCTTAAAAAAAAATCACCTGATGAGTTGTGCCCATAGATACGTGCATGAACCATTTAGATTAATGTGGATGGTTGTAACATGTATGCCGTGTGTGACTATATCATACAAGTGTATGGGAAAGCTTCGGCTTGTCACTCACTTTAGATATGTCAGAGCTGAACAGATTTATTTAGCCCTGTTCTTGTTCTTCTTTCATCTATAGGTTGCGTTTGCAGATAAGAGATGCCAATATGATCCCAGCAATAGTCATGAGGACGGGGCAGATTAATTCAGACAACTAATTCTCTGCTTTGGCAGTGGGGACAGCGGTAGCCTGAGACACTCCATGTAGACCGAGCTGACATTTGCAGTGGCTGAATAAACATTTTTCGACAAGTAGTAATGTATTGATTATCACATGAGGGGGGTGGGAGCACACAAACTGCTCAGTGATTTCAATCTTCTTTTTTTTTTTTTTTTTTTTTATAATCTCCTTAAAATACAACCTTTTTATTAAGTGCATTGCATCTGCTCTACAGTTCCCTCTTCTCAGCCTTCAAGTTGAGGATTTTTTACTGCAGCATTTATTTACCTACAGCAAATAGAGGGCAGCCGTTATAACCTGCTGAGGCCAAGGAACTAATGCACTAGCAGGTGCAGCAAGACCCCCAATAAGGTGGAGGCATCACAGGTGCAAAAGAAGCAAATCACTCACACAATTCCAATCATGGAGGGGGCGACTGCTGAATAATAAAATTGCACACACATGGCTTGTATAGGACGCCATTCACACATGTAAGTGCACAGTGTCTGGCTAGCAGCCTATTAGTTACGCCCATACTATTCGACCAGGCAGGCTGCCCAGTACTATCTAAGTACACCGTACAGGGATGGGGACACCAATATACAAGGCCTACATTAAGGGGCCTGGCTGCATCTAATAAATATATATATATATATATATATATATATATATATATATATATATATATATATATATATATATATACATATATATATATAATATATATATATACCGGCGTGGGAAACCAGCAAGGGAACCTCTGTTTCATTCTGTTTTATTCTATTGTACAGTCAAGGCCAAAAGTTTTGAGAATGACACCAAAATTATATTTTCACATAATCTGTTGCCCTCTGGTTTTTAATTGCATTTGTCTGATGTTTACATCACATACAGAAATATAATTGCAATCATATTATGAGTACCAAAAGGTTATATTGACAGTTAGAATGAGTTAATGCAGCAAGTCAATATTTGCAGTGTTGACCCTTCTTCTTCAGGACCTCTGCAATTCTCCCTGGCATGCTCTCAATCAACTTCTGGACCAAATCCTGACTGATAGCTGTCCATTCTTGCATAAGCAATGCTTGCATTTTGCCAGAATTTGTTGGTTTTTGTTTGTCCACCCGTCTCTTGATGATTGCCCACAAGTTCTCAATGGGATTAAGATCTGGGGAGTTTCCAGGCCATGGACCCAAAATTTCTATCTTTTGTTCCATGAGCCATTTAGTGATCACCTTTGCTTTATGGCAAGGTGCTCCATCATGCTGGAAAAGGCATTGTTGGGCACCAAACTGCTCTTGGACAGTTGGGAGAAGTTGCTCTTGGAGGACATTCTGGTACCATTCTTTATTCATGGCTGTGTTTTTAGGCAAGACTGTGAGTGAGCAGATTCCCTTGGCTGAGAAGCAACCCCACACATGAATCGTTTCAGGATGCTTAACAGTTGGCATGAGACAAGACTGGTGGTAGCGCTCACCTCTTCTTCTCCTAATAAGCTGTTTTCCAGATGTCCCAAACAGTCGAAAAGGGGATTCATCTTAGAAAATGACTTTATCCCAGTCCTCAGCAGTCCACTCCCTGTACCTTTTGCAGAATATCAGTCAGTCCCTGATGTTTTTTCTGGAGAGAAGTGGCTTCTTTGCTGCCCTCCTTGAAACCAGGCCTTGCTCAAGCAGTCTGCGGCTCACAGTGCGTGCAGAAGCACTCACACCAGCCTGCTGCCATTGCTGAGCTAGCTCGGCACTGCTGGTAGTCCGATCCCGCAGCTGAAACAGTTTTAAGATACGGTCCTGGCGTTTGCTGGTCCTTCTTGGGCGCCCTGGAGCCTTTTTGGCAACAATGGAAGCTCTCTCCTTGAAGTTCTTGATGCGATAGATTGTTGACTGAGGTGCAATGTTTGTAGCTGCGATACTCTTCCCTGTTAGGCCATTTTTGTGCAGAGCAATGATGGCTGCACGTGTTTCTTTAGAGATAACCATGGTTAACTGAAGAGAAACAATGATACCAAGCACCAGCCTCCTTTTTAAAGTGTCCAGTGTTGTCATTCTTACTTAATCATGACTGATTGCCAGCCCTGTCCTCATCAACACTCACACCTGTGTTAATGGAACAATCACTAAAACAATGTTAGCTGCTCCTTTTAAGGCAGGAATGCAATGATGTTGAAATGTGTTTTGGGGGTTGAAGTTCATTTAATTAGCCAATATTGACTTTGCAAGTAATTGCTGTTAAGCTGATCACTCTTTATGACATTCTGGAGTATATGCAAATTGCCATTAGAAAAACTTAAGCAGTAGACTTTGTAAAAATTAATATTTGTAGCATTCTCAAAACTTTTGGCCATGACTGTATAATGCATATAACAGGGAGTGGTGCTCTGTTTGCTGGATTTGCACCCCAGCTCCTGGCTGCTTCATTAGCCTCTTTTTGTTCACCATCTGATCTTGTAGTTTTTTAAAACCCAGAGAAGATGCAGTGTAGTGTAGGACCCAGCAAAGGAGGTTGCCGTGAAAGGGCGCTATGCTGGTATTGCAATGACCATTCTAATATTCTAAATACCTCCATTAATGTATAAGGTAGAATTTATTTTGTTTTTTCAGTGTGCGTCTGGAATTTTGAATACAGTTGCCCACGTCAAGGGTTGTCACGCTTGTGGGTCCCTACACTGATATAATATACAGTGCCTACAAGTAGTATTCAACCCCCTGCAGAGACTTAGCAGGTTTGATAAGATGCAAATAAGTTAGAGCCTGCAAACTTCAAACAAGAGCAGGATTTATTAACAGATGCATAAATCTTACAAACCAACAAGTTATGTTGCTCAGTTAAAATTTTAATAAATTTTCAACATAAAAGTGTGGGTCAATTATTATTCAACCCCTAGGTTTAATATTTTGTGGAATAACCCTTGTTTGCAATTACAGCTAATAATCGTCTTTTATAAGACCTGATCAGGCCGGCACAGGTCTCTGGAGTTATCTTCGCCCACTCCTCCATGCAGATCTTCTCCAAGTTATCTAGGTTCTTTGGGTGTCTCATGTGGACTTTAATCTTGAGCTCCTTCCACAAGTTTTCAATTGGGTTAAGGTCAGGAGACTGACTAGGCCACTGCAACACCTTGATTTTTTCCCTCTTGAACCAGGCCTTGGTTTTCTTGGCTGTGTGCTTTGGGTCGTTGTCTTGTTGGAAGATGAAATGACGACCCATCTTAAGATCCTTGATGGAGGAGCGGAGGTTCTTGGCCAAAATCTCCAGGCAGGCCGTGCTATCCATCTTCCCATGGATGCGGACCAGATGGCCAGGCCCCTTGGCTGAGAAACAGCCCCACAGCATGATGCTGCCACCACCATGCTTGACTGTAGGGATGGTATTCTTGGGGTCGTATACAGTGCCATCCAGTCTCCAAACGTCACGTGTGTGGTTGGCACCAAAGATCTCGATCTTGGTCTCATCAGACCAGAGAACCTTGAACCAGTCTGTCTCAGAGTCCTCCAAGTGATCATGAGCAAACTGTAGACGAGCCTTGACATGACTCTTTGAAAGTAAAGGTACCTTACGGGCTCGTCTGGAACGGAGACCATTGCGGTGGAGTATGTTACTTATGGTATTGACGGAAACCAATGTCCCCACTGCCATGAGATCTTCCCGGAGCTCCTTCCTTGATGTCCTTGGGTTAGCCTTGACTCTTCAAACAAGCCTGGCCTCGGCACGGGTGGAAACTTTCAAAGGCTGTCCAGGCCGTGGAAGGCTAACAGTAGTTCCATAAGCCTTCCATTTCCGGATGATGCTCCCAACAGTTGAGACAGGTACGCCCAACTCCTTGGAAAGGGTTTTGTACCCCTTGCCAGCCTTGTGACCCTCCACGATCTTGTCTCTGATGGCCTTGGAATGCTCCTTTGTCTTTCCCATGTTGACCAAGTATTAGTGCTGTTCACAAGTTTGGGGAGGGTCTTAATTAGTCAGAAAAGGCTGGAAAAAGAGAGAATTAATCCAAACATGTGAAGCTCATTGTTCTTTGTGCCTGAAATACTTCTTAATACTTTAGGGGAACCAAACAGAATTCTGGTGGTTTGAGGGGTTGAATAATAAATGACCCTCTGAATAAAATTTTCACAATTTAAAAAAAAAAAAAGAAATAACATTCTTTTTTGCTGCAGTGCATTTCACACTTCCAGGCTGATCTACAGTCCAAATGTCACAACGCCAAGTTAATTCCGAATGTGTAAACCTGCTAAGTCTGCAGGGGGTTGAATACTACTTGTAGGCACTGTATGTATGTATGTGTGTGTGTATATATATATATATATATATATATATATGCTATCATATAAAAAAAGCAACAAAAAGTAGGATGAAAATCTTCAATTCAGCAAATAGAGGGCAGCAGTTAGGGCTAAGCCACACGGCGAGAAAATCGGTGCGAGTGGAGTGCGATAAAACATCGCATTCCACTCGGACCAATTCTAGCCTGTGTGTCAGCACACATGGGCGATTATTTTCTCAGCCCTAATCGGACCGAGAAAACAATCGCAGCATGCTGCGATTGTAATCCGAGACTCTTTCTCTCGCACCCATTCAAGTGAATGGGGCGAGAGAAAAATCGCACTGCACTCGCAGTACACCGGTGTACTGCCAGTGCAATGCGAGAATGGCTATAGCTGACTACGCAGGAGAGAGGGAGAGAAATCCCTCCCTCCCCTCCTGAATGCCGGCCCGCCCCCCGCAGCTGAGGTCTGCTCGCACGAACGGACCTCAGTTGCAAGGACACACGCATGACACTCGGCTCTGCTGTACTGCCAGCACGAGCCGAGTCTCATGCAAGGGGATCGCAGTAGTCCCCGTGTGGCCCCAGCCTTATAACCTGCCCAGGCCAAGGAACTAATGGACTAGCAGGATGTGGCATTATTTTGCATTCGAGTTGAGTAATCCATGAATCTGGTCTGGCATCCATGTTTGTAATGTCTGGCAGCTGGCCAAGGATCCTGTAAAATTCATCTGTGCTGGCACTCTGTGGTCAGTATCGTGGAAGCCTTTCGTGATTATTAGACTCCCATTATATATATATATATATATATATATATATATATATATATATATATATATATATATATATATATATATATAACATATATTTATTATGATGACTGGTTGGAAAATTGAATTTATTTTAGCTTATAAAAAAGACGTCTTAGAGGGGATCTCATTTATATGTATAAATACATGTGTGGTCAATAGAAAGGACTGGCTCATGACTTTCAATACTAAGGACCAGGGGGCATTCACTGCGAGTGGAAGAAAATCAATTCCGGCAGCTAAATATGAAAGGTTCATTACAGTTAGAGGAGCCAGACTGGAATTCCCTACCACAAGAGGTAGTAATGGCAGATACTATAACAGCTTTTATAAAGGGGCTGGATGATTTAGTGAGAACAAATATGTAATTGGAGGAGGGAGGTTGAACTAGATGGATCTAGGTCCTTTTTCAATCTATCTAACTATGACTTTGCAGTTCAATACAAGTCATGCCATCGCATGAAGCCTAGTAAATCACAAGAAATATCCATGATGCTGGCAGTGAAGTGGCAGTTGGGGAAGTTAGAAATACCCTGCTCCAGCTGCCATAGGGTAGCATTCTAGATCCTGGAATAAGGTGTAACTCTGTTTTCTGGTCCGGTGAAAACCAGGCCAAGCTTGCACGTCTGATTATGTATAGGAGTGGGTAGAGTAGTGACGTAGTAAACATTATAGAATGAATAGGATGGCATTCCTGCGGTAACTGATGCCCGATTGATGGCTTCTCTGATAAAGTTGAATTTCAGTCCCGTCCTCTGAAGAGCTCTGCTTAACAAGGTTCCTTCAAATCTTCCGCAATCCCCACTACAAATTGCCCGATGTAATGATGGAGCGTGGCGTTTATAGTCGGCTTTGTTTTGCATAAATATATAGAAAGGCTCGAGACTTCAAAGCAATCAGCGATCAGTCATTGTGCAGGATGTCTCATTAGTACGCTTTAGTTTAGCAGAGAGTACAATTTACCGATCAATAAGACTTATTAGCTTAGACTGCTTATTTCATACTTTGATCTTTTACTTCCCACAGATTTGTGTATGCGAGATTAGACCAGAAGAAGCTCGTTACTCTTTAATCATTATGACACTGCACTTCTTTTTATTTATTTTTTAAGTAGTAGGAATAGGTTTTTTAGTTGTATGTTAATGGTAATCACTGAGCTTTTTAAGTTGTGAGGTCATTTTATAGAAAAAGTCCACAAAGATGTAGAATTGTCATTTTTTTTTGTTTCCTTTATCTTTATCCTTTCTTTATCTTTATAGGTGCGGCCTGCAGTAAAGCTCCAGGATTCACTCAATTTCACTATTCTGTATATAAACCAGGTCGCTCCCAGCCTCTGGAAGAGATAGTGGACTGTCTGTAGCGGAGATGGTTTAATACTGCCCTTGTTGTACAATTCTACTTTTCACGGTTGTCTCATGTACTGTATATGTGTATTGGAAGACACAACTAGTAAAATTTCTTTAATTTAGCATCCAATAGTCCAGTACTTATTTTTGCAGTTCATAACTGCAGCCTAAGGACACATTCACACGGGGTGGAACAATCAGAGGTAAAGCATAATAGAAACGCGTGTACCACTTCTAGGTTTGGCTTACAAATACTGAACGTGGAATGTGGAACTTAAGAGGAAGGCGCTGTGATTTTGATTTTTATATTAATAATTGATTATATAATCAATTAATTTTAATCCAAAATAAATGCACCGATTTTTTTTTTTTTTTTTTTTTTTTTTTTTTTTTTTTTTTTTCTGCTACCATTTTTCATTTGAGATGTCAGACATTTACACACCAGCAAACATGACAGGTCCCGTACTTACAATGTGTGCAGAATTATTAGGCAAGTTGTATTTTAGAGGATTTTTTTTTTTTATTATTGAACACAACTATATTCTCAATCAACCCAAAAGACTCAAATGTCAAAGCTTAATATTTGTGGAAGTAGGAGTGGTGTTTTTTTTTAGATTTGGCTATCTTAGGAGAATATCTGTTTGTGCAGGTAACTATTACTGTGCAGAATTATTAGGCAACTTAATAAAAACCAAATATATTCCCATCTCACTTGTTTATTTTCACCAGGTAAACCAATATAACTGCACAAAATTTAGAAATAAATATAGCCACCTGTAACCTGTCTTTATGATGACACTCAACAGCCTACCATCCATAGATTCTGTCAGTTGCTTGATCTGTTTACGATCAACATTGCGTGCAGCAGCCACCACAGCCTCCCAGACACTGTTACGAGAGGTGTACTGTTTTCCCTCCCTGTAGATCTCACATTTTATGAGGGACCACAGGTTTTCTATGGGGTACAGATCAGGTGAACAAGGGGGCCATGTCATTTTTTCATCTTTTAGACCTTTATTGGCCAGCCATGCTGTGGAGTATTTGGATTCATGTGATGGAGCATTGTCCTGCATGAAAATCATGTTTTTCTTGAACGATACCGACTTCTTCCTGTACCACTGCTTGAAGAAGTTGTCTTCCAGAAACTGGCAGTAGGTCTGATCGATGAGCTTCACTCCATCCTCAACCCGATAAGGTCCCACAAGCTCATCTTTGATATCAGCCCATACCAGTACACCACCTCCACCTTGCTGGCGTATGAGTCGGAGTGGAGCTCTCTGCCCTTTACTGATCCAGCCTCTGGCCCATCAAGAGTCACTCTCATTTAATCAGTCCATAAAACCTTTGAAAAATCAGGTTTAAGATATTTCTTGGCCCAGTCTTTACGTTTTATCTTATGTTTCTTGTTCAAAGGTGGTGGTTATTCAGCCTTCCTTACCTTGGCCATGTCCCTGAGTATGGCACACCTTGTGATTTTTGATACTCCAGTAATGTTGCAGCTCTGAAATATGGCCAAACTGGTGGCAAATGGCATTTTGGCAGCTTCACGCTTGATTTTCTTAAATTCATGGACAGTTATTTTTCGCCTTTTTTGCCCAACACGCTTTGTGACCCTTTTGGCTATTTTCCATGAAACGCTTGATTGTTCGGTGATTATGCTTCAAAGGTTTGGCAATTTCAGGACTGCTGCATCCCTCTGCAAGACATCTCACAATTTTGGACTTTTCAGAGCTCGTCAAATCTCACGTCTGACCCATTTTGTCAACGGAAAGGAAGTTGCCTAATAATTAAGCACACCTTATATAGGGTGTTGATGTCATTACACCACACCCCTCCTCATTACAGAGATGCACATCACCTGATTTACTTAATTGGTAGTTGTCTCTCAAGCCTATACAGCTTACAGTTGACGTGTATAAAAAGTATCATGTGATCAAAATACTCATTTGCCTAATAATTCTGCACACCGTGTAGATTGTGATCTGTGCCCAACTGCAGGTACTGCATTCTGCCTACATTTGTGACCTGGGCATGGCCCCTGGGTTGTCCAGGTCATAGTTGTGGGAGGAGATGGGAGCCTTTTTTTTTATTATTATAAAGGGAACCTGTCACCACATTTGACTCATCTAAACTATTAATATGAGCCTACAGCTTATAGAATGCTGAAAAATGCCATACCTTTTATGTCTCATATCAGAAGCCTTGCATATAAATCGTCTTTAATCACTTTATGTGAATTAGCTCTTCCAGGCTATGGGGATTATTTTAAATAGAAGGGGATGTGATGATAGATTCACTTTAAGCTTGTAGTTACACTGCAAGACGAACTGTAAACTTGGTGTTTGGTAATGAAATATACCTGTGTTTGCTAATTAAATATACATCATAATAATATTTTTTATTTATATAGTGCCAAAATGTAATGCAGCACTTTACAATTCAAAGGGGACATGCAAAGACAATGAGACATTAGAGTAACGCAATTGAACAGATTACAAGAGGAGTGAGGACCATGCTCGCAGGCTTACAGTCTATACATGGACATACTGCAGTTTGGACACAATCCAATCACCGCCATTTGACACACTCATTTTGCTTTGTTATAGTTTTATTTGAGGTACTGCTAGCTTGTGGAGTTCCTATGGGCATAATATAATGGTATAAAAAGCTAATAAACTATTGACCTGTGACGCAGCAATCCTTAAATAATAATAATTATAATAATTTTATTCATTTATATAGCGCTATTAATTCCACAGCGCTTTACATACATTGGCAACACTGTCCCCATCGGGGCTCACAATCTAGAGTCCCTACCTGTATGTCTTTTGACTGTGGGAGGAAACCCACGCAAACACGGGGAGAACATACAAACTCAAGCTAGGTTTCAGATCAGGAAGAAATAATAATGTACCATTGTTATTATTGCTTCCTGAAGAAGGAGCATGCTAGCTCCGCAATGCATAGAACTATGAATAATAAAACCTGCTGATTTTAATGAAAATCCTT
This sequence comes from Anomaloglossus baeobatrachus, assembly GCF_048569485.1. Taxonomy (NCBI): domain Eukaryota; kingdom Metazoa; phylum Chordata; class Amphibia; order Anura; family Aromobatidae; genus Anomaloglossus; species Anomaloglossus baeobatrachus. The sequence continues at coordinate 163,973,999 of NC_134353.1, forward strand.
TTGAGTGTATCCGGCAGTACGGCATTATAACCACTCTCTCCTGCGTCACTGAATTATATACAGTCATATGAAAAAGTTTGGGCGCCCCTATTAATGTTAACCTTTTTTCTTTATAACAATTTGGGTTTTTGCAGCAGCTATTTCAGTTTCATATATCTAATAAGTGATGGACTCAGTAATATTTCTGGATTGAAATGAGATTTATTGTACTAACATAAAATGTGCAATCCGCATTTAAACAAAATTTGACAGGTGCACAAGTATGGGCACCCTTATCAATTTCTGGATTTGAACACTCCTAACTACTTTTTACTAACTTACTAAAGCACTAAATTGGTTTTGTAAACTCATTGAGCTTTGAACTTCATAGGCAGGTGTATCCAATCATGAGAAAAGGTATTTAAGGTGGCCACTTGCAAGTTGTTCTTCTATTTGAATCTCCTATGAAGAGTGGCATCATGGGCTCCTCAAAACAACTCTCAAATGATCTGAAAACAAAGATTATTCAACATAGTTGTTCAGGGGAAGGATACAAAAAGTTGTCTCAGAGATTTAAACTGTCAGTTTCCACTGTGAGGAACATAGTAAGGAAATGGAAGAACACAGGTACAATTCTTGTTAAGCCCAGAAGTGGCAGGCCAAGAAAAATATCAGAAAGGCAGAGAAGAATGGTGAGAACAGTCAAGGACAATCCACAGACCACCTCCAAAGACCTGCAGCATCATCTTGCTGCAGATGGTGTCCATGTGTATCAGTCAACAATACAGCGCACGTTGCACAAGGAGAAGCTGTATGGGAGAGTGATGCGAAAGAAGCAGTTTCTGCAAGCGCGCTACAAACAGTCGCCTGAGGTATGCAAAAGCACATTTGGACAAGCCAGTTACATTTTGGAAGAAGGTCCTGTGGACTGATGAAACAAAGATTGAGTTGTTTGGTCATACAAAAAGGCGTTATACATGGAGGCAAAAAAACGGCATTCCAAGAAAAGCACTTGCTACCCACAGTAAAATTTGGTGGAGGTTCCATCATGCTTTGGGGCTGTGTGGCCAATGCCGGCACCGGGAATCTTGTTAAAGTTGAGGGTCGCATGGATTCAACTCAGTATCAGCAGATTCTTGACAATAATGTGCAAGAATCAGTGACAAAGTTGAAGTTATGCAGGGGATGGATATTTCAGCAAGACAATGATCCAAAACACCGCTCCAAATCTACTCAGGCATTCATGCAGAGGAACAATTACAATGTTCTGGAATGGCCATCCCAGTCCCCAGACCTGAATATCATTGAAAATCTGAGGGATGATTTGAAGCGTGCGGTCCATGCTCGGCGACCATCAAACTTAACTGAACTGGAATTGTTTTGTAAACCGGAATGGTCAAATATACCTTCATCCAGGATCCAGGAACTCATTAAAAGCTACAGGAAGCGACTAGAGGCTGTTATTTTTGCAAAAGGAGGATCTACAAAATATTAATGTCACTTTTATGTTGAGGTGCCCATACTTTTGCACCTGGCAAATTTTGTTTAAATGCGGATTGCACATTGTCTGTTAGTACAATAAACCTCATTTCAATCCAGAAATATTACTCAGTCCATCAGTTATTAGATATATGAAACTGAAATAGCTGTTACAAAAACCCAAATTGTTATAAAGAAAAAAGGTTTACATTAATAGGGGTGCCCAAACTTTTTCATATGACTGTAGGTGCTTTGGAAGGTTTGACAAGATTTCAGGTCTAGACCCTACTATTCTCAACATTCACAACAGAAAAAAAAACACCAACTGAAAGCTCTACTAGACAAAACCCTTCTGTGTATAACTCTGATATGTTGGCTTCATGTCCGTAGTAAATGAAATTTTTATCCACGCTCAGCAGTTAAGACAAATAGACCCCTGCAAAGCTCCGGTAATGCTACTAGTGTTCAATATATGATAGTTGTTAGCCGACCTTTGACATCACCTGATATTTACTACCTTTGAGCAGCAAATTTATGGGCAGCTGAATTACGAGCTTGTTACTTAGTTGTTGTTTTGTCATTTTACTTGATATACTGTACTTAGAATAAACTCAAGCGTCGCAAAATAATATAGAAACATAAGTTATTATTGTGCCACAAAACAGGAGAACAATATACAGTGGTATGCAAAAATGTGGACACCCCTGATTAAAATTACTGTTATTGTGAACAGTTAAGCAAGTTTTAGATGAAATGATCTCTAAAAGGCATAGAGTTAAAGATAACACATTTCCTTTGTATTTTTAGGCCCAAATTATTATTTTTTTTATTTTCATCTTTTACATTTTAAAGTTATCAAAAAAGGAAAATGGGCCAATGCAAAAGTTAGTACCTAGTAGCACCCCCGGTTGGCAAGTATCATAGTTTTTTTAAGGTTGAAGGGAGACTCTAAGTCCATCTAGTTCAACCCGTAGCCTAACATGTTGATCCAGAGGAAGGCAAAAAAAAACAAAAAAAGAAACAATGTGGCAAACAAGCTACAATGGGGAAAAAAAATCCTTCCTGACTCCACATCCGGCAATCTGACTAGTTCCCTGGATCAATACCCTGTCATAAAATCTAATATACATAACTGGTAATATTACATTTTTCAAGAAAGGCGTCCAGGCTCTGCTTAAATGTTAGTAGTGAATCACTCATTACAACATCATGCGGCAGAGAGTTCCACAGTCTCACTGCTCGTACAGTAAAGAATCCTCGTCTGTGATTATGATTAAACCTTCTTTCCTCAAGACTTAGCGGATGCCCCCGTGTTCCAGTCGCAGGCCTAGGTGTAAAAAGATCTTTGGAAAGGTCTCTGTACTGTCCCCTCATATATTTATACATTGTGATTAGATCCCCCCTAAGCCTTCGTTTTTCCAGACTAAATAACCCCAAGTTTAATAACCTGTCTTGGTATTGCAGCCCCCCCATTCTTCTAATAATCTTGGTGGCTCTTCTCTGCACCCTCTCCAGTTCAGCTATGTCCTTCTTATATATCGGTGACCAGAATTGTACACAGTATTCTAAGTGCGGTCGCACTAGTGACTTGTACAGAGGTAGAACTATATTTTTTTCATGAACACTTATACCTCTTTTAATACATCCCATTATTTTATTAGCCCTGGCAGCAGCTGCCTGACACTGTCCACTAAAGTGAAGTTTACCATCCACCCATACACCCAAGTCTTTTTCTGTGCCTGTTTTACCCAGTGTTCTACAATTAAGTACATAATTATACATTTTATTTCCTCTACCCAAGTGCATGACCTTACATTTATCTACATTAAACTTCAATTGCCACTTCTCAGCCCAATCCTCCAATTTACATAAATCTCCCTGTAATATAAAATTATCCTCCTCTGTATTGATTACCCTGCAGAGTTTAGTACCATCTGCAAATATTGAAATTCTACTCCGCATGCCCCCAACAAGGTCATTAATAAATATGTTGAAAAGAAGCAGGTCCAATACTGACCCCTGTGGTACCCCACTATGAACTGAGACCCAGTCCGAGTACGTACCATTAATAACCACCCTTTGTTTCCTTAAATAGATATAAAACAAGCGCACTATGAGAAGCACCCGTGGAATCCTTTTAGCGTTTAAAAAATTAGAATTGCTCACCTTTGTTGGTTGTGCGCCCCCGCACAACTTCAGTGAAGGCTAATCAGTCTGGAGTTCCTCCGAACAGATCCTATGTCCAGGCTTCCAACATCCAGATTGTGGGTATCGTTGTCGGCTACTGATTTCCACCGGCACCATGGAAATCAGGTTCTTGTTCCTCTCTCCTCCAGCTAACCAGCTGGATTTTTTGATATGTCAGCAGGTCCTTTGCTGCTAATACCGATTCCCAACAGGGAGGGGGTAAATGGATAATTATTTCGGTCTAATATAGCGCAAAAAGGATATTTGCTGATATTAATTATTTGAACTTTATTGAATAGGCACTCCTATTATTACAACGCGTTTCAGCAGAGTTGCTTTCATCAGGTAAAATAGGAGTAGTAACTCCTATTTTACCTGATGAAAGCAACTCTGCTGAAACGCGTTGTAATAATAGGAGTGCCTATTCAATAAAGTTCAAATAATTAATATCAGCAAATATCCTTTTTGCGCTATATTAGACCGAAATAATTATCCATTCACCCTTTGTTTCCTATCACTGAGCCAGTTTTTAACCCAGTTACACATATTTTCCCCTATCCCCATTATTCTCATTTTATGTACCAACCTTTTGTGTGGCACTGTATCAAAAGCTTTTGAAAAGTCCATATACACAACATCCACTGCATTTCCCTGGTCCAGGCTTGAACTTACCTCTTGATAGAAGCTGATCAAATTAGTTTGACAGGATCGATCCCTCATAAACCCATGTTGATACTCTGTCATAAGGTTATTTTTCTTGAGATACTCCAGTATAGCATCTCTCAAGAAACCCTCAAGGATTTTACCAACCGTAAAGGTTAAACTTACCGGCCTATAATTTCCCGGCTCAGTTTTTGTCCCCTTTTTGAATATTGGCACCACATTTGCTATGCGCCAGTCCTGCGGTACCGACCCTGTTATTAAGGAATCTGTGAAGATTAAAAATAATGGTCTATCTATCACAGAACTCAATTCCTGTAGTACTCTGGGGTGTATGCCATCCGGGCCCGGAGATTTGTCAACCTTAGTGATTTCGAGGCGGCGGCGTACTTCCTGCTGGGTTAAGCAGGTAATATTCAAGGGTGAATTTATGGTATCACTGGTCATGTCATCTGCCATGACATTTTCTTGTATAAAAACCATAGAAAAAAAGTCATTCAGCAGGTTGGCTTTACCCTCATCCCTCTCCACCATTTCACCAAGACTATTTTTAAGGGGACCAACACTATCGCTTTTCAGTTTTTTACTGTTTATGTAGTTAAAGAATATTTTAGGAGTATTCTTACTTTCTCGCAATGAGTCTCTGTGTCTCAAATTTAGCTAACTTAATTTGCTTTTTACATATTTTATTTTCTATAATTATATAATGCCTCATCAGTACCTACCCTCTTTAATTCTTTTAAGGCTTTCTGTTTTTCTTTTATTGCTTCCCTTACAGCTCTATTTAGCCATAAGGGTTTCCTCCTATTTCTAGCATGTTTGTTCCCATAGGGTATATTTTCTGCACATGCCCTATTCAGGATGCTCATAAATGTCTCCCATTTCCTTTGTGTACTTTTATTACTTAGTGCAATAAACTGGGATGATGTACTAAGATCATCTCTCAACCGTTAAAAATTTTCTTTCCTAAAGTTTAGTGTCCTTGTAGCCCCTCTACTATACATCTTACTAAAGAATACATGAAAACTTATTATTTTGTGATCACTATTCCCCAAGTAACCCCCAACTTGTATATTTGATATGCGGTCTGGCCTATTGGTTAGTACAAGGTCTAGTAGTGCTCCCCCTCTTGTGGGGTCCTGTACCATTTGTGAAAGGTAATTATCTTTCATTGTTATCAAAAATCTATTTCCTTTGCTGGAACTGCAAGTTTCTGTTCCCCAATTTATATCAGGATAGTTAAAGTCCCCCATAATAATTACCTCTCCGAGACTCGCTGCTTTATCAATTTGCTTTATGAGGAGATTCTCTACTTCTTCCATAATATTCGGCGTCTTATAACATACCCCTATCTATTTTATTATTAATTCTCCCCCCCCCCACTTATCTCCATCCATAGGGACTCTACATTCTCAGTACCCTCACATGTTGTCACGCAGGATGGGTTTTAAGGATGATTTTACATATAGACACACACCTCCCCCTCGCTTATTTGTACGGTCATTCCTGAATAGGCTATAATCCTGTACATTAACAGTCCAGTCATAGCTCTCATCCAGCCATGTCTCTGATATCCCCACTATATCCTAATTTGTTTCCAACAATATTAATTCTAATTCCTCCACCTTATTTGTGAGGCTTCGGGCATTAGTGTACATGCACGTTACGTATGACTCTGTACCTCTATTCCTCCTTACTGTATTAACTGTCCTAACCCTTCCCCCCCGTACCACCCCCAATTTCATTACTTGTGCCCTGGTCACTATCTGCACTACATTCCCCTTCTATAAAGTGAATACCCTCGCCCCCCATTCCTAGTTTAAACACTCCTCCAACCTTCTAGCCATCTTCTGCCCCAGCACAGCTGCACCCTCCCCATTAAGATGCAGCCCATCCCTAGCATAGAATCTGTAGCCAACTGAAAAGTCAGCCCAATTCTCCAGGAACCCAAAACCCTCTTTCCTACACCAATTCCTGAGCCACCTGTTAACCTCCCTGATCTCCCTTTGCCTCTCTGGTGTGGCTCGTGGCACAGGTAGTATTTCCGAAAATACCACCTTGGAGGTCCTTGCTTTAAGCTTACAACCTAATTTCCTGAAATCATCTTTAAGGACCTTCCACCTACCTCTAACTTTGTCATTTGTGCCAATGTGTATAATGACCGCTGGGTTCTCCCCAGCCCCTCCCATAATCTGTCAACCTGATCAGCGATGTGCCGAACTCGAGCGCCAGGAAGACAACACACTGTTCGGCAATCCCGGTCTTTGTGACAGATTGCCCTATCTGTCCCCCTAATAATTGAGTTCCCCACTACCAGTACCTGTCTTGCCTGCCCTGCACTCCTATTCCCCAACTTACTGGAGCAGACACTCCTCTGGCGTTCAGAGGTCATGCCTTGCTGCAGCAATGCTACCCCTCATCTGCCAAGTTTGCAAACCTATTGGGCTGTGTCAGTTCAGGACTAGCCTTCCTAGCACTTTTCCCTTTACCACCCTTTCTGTCACCCAGCTACCTACCTCACTGTCCTGCCGCTCCCTACTACGATCCTCCCCCACATTTGACCCAGCAAGCTACTGCTCAGTGAGCAGCAAACTCCTTTCCATATTGCTAATGCATCTCAGAGTTGCCAGCTGCTCATTTAGATCCAGTATCTGGTCTTCCAAATGTGCAACTTGCACACATCTCAAACAACAGTATGCACCCTCGAACGGCTTTTCAAGGACTGAATACATGAGACAAGATGTACACTGGATCGCATTAGCAATAGTGAAGCACATTTTCTAATGGAGATAGTAGAATTGTTTGTATTTAGTTGCTAACACTTACTTTTGCTCACACTTTGTTCACTCACGCTCACAATGAAGAAGACGGGCCAAAATGCGGTGACTCTTCATTTATCCCAGAAGGCACTGGGAATATGCAAATTATCCTCGCAGGACTCCTCCCTGTATAACAACTGCCAACAACAGTCTTTCAGTTCTTTCATAATACTAAATAGGATAACTGAAGTGAGCACTAATCTATATTATGAGTGCAAGCCAAAAAAAAAAAATAGTACAAAAGGATAAGGCTGCACATCAAAGTAAGATAATAGTATAATTCTATAAGCATACCGAAAAACATTGAAGCATACAATGAAAAATGCCACTTGCTAACTTGAAAGTGTGAATAATGAAATGCATACCTGCCATGAATATTAGGAAAAAGGAGATATTTAGCAATCGCATTGATCAATGTAACTGAGCCCCAAAACCTCGTCAAGGTATATCTCTATATTGGGGTCCCTAGCTCTATGACCCTAACTGTGTGTCATCTTATTGCAATTAAAAACTGCTGTGTGTGGAGAGGGGTAACCAAGGACTTTCTTATATAGGAGATGGAAAAAACATGGCCGAAAGGGGCGGAGCTGTGTTCACATTCAGAAAAAAACTTCATAATACTAAATAGGATAACTGAAGTGAGCACTAATATATATTATGAGTGCAAGCCAAAACAAATACATAGTACATAAGGATAAGGCTGCACATCAAAGTTAGACAATAGTATAATGCTATAAGCATACCGAAAAACATTGAAGCATACAATAAAAAATGCCACTTGCTAACTTGAAAGTGTGAATAATGAAATGCATACCTGCCATGAATATTAGGAAAAAGGAGTTTCAGTTCTTTCAGGGATTTTTATCCATTCCTTCCTTGGAAAAGTCTTCCAGCTCTGTGAGATTCCTGGGTGATCTTGCATGCACTGCTCTTTTGAGGGCTAGCTGCATATTTTCAATGCTGTTCAGGTCAGGGGACTGTGACAAGGTCCATTTTTAAAACCTTTAGCTTGCGTCTTTTGAGGTAGTGTATTGTGGATTTTGACATGTGTTTAGGAATATTATCCATTTGTGGAGGCCATCCTCTTTTCAACTTCAGCTTTTTTACAGATGTAATGTTTGCATCAAGAATTTGTTGAAATTTCATTGAATCCAATTTTCCCTCAAGCTGTGAAATGTTCTCCCTGCCATTGGCTGCAACACAACCCAAAAGCCCGATTGATTCACTCCCATCCTTAATGGCTTTTAGAGATTATCTTCAACTTGGGCCTAACAGATGAATCTCCTTTTTAGATCAATAATTTAAAAACTAACATTTTATTTATATATATTAAAAATCTCAGTTAAGGTGATGCTTAGAGTGAAAAGTGACTAGTGCGAACACAGTGGGGCACAGCGAGAGAGCGAGACCAAATAGGTATAACAGTAAAAACGGGAAGACTCCTAAAGCCTTAAAGGGAACCAATCACCAGGATTTTCGTATATAAGCTAAAGCCAGTGCTATACTGGCACTATCAGGCTGATTCTATACATACCTGTAGTGGTCAGCTCCGATGTTTAGGTTTTGAAATCCAAAAAAGTAAAGTTTATAAAATTAGCTGCTTGTTGAGTGACAGCAGGTGAGGAGCAGATAATATAATCATACTTATCCCCTCCCTTTGTTAGAATTAGTATAAGTATTATATAAACTATTCGCTTTGTTGCAAGACCTGTGTGAGGTCATACCCATGTGACCTGGTATAAGCTGTTGGCTGAGGCTCCGCCCCTTCTGGTCCCATGGGTATGCCCTCACAGGTCCTGCAACAGACAAAGTGAGTCATTTGTATAATATTTATGCTTATAACAGCGGGAGGGGGTAACAATGAGTAGATTATCTGCTCCTTTCCTGCTGTTATTCAACAAGCAGCTAATCTTATAAACTTTACTTTTTTGGATTTCAAAACCTAAACATCCGAGCTGACCACTGCAGGTATGTAGATAAGCAGCCTGATAGTGCCAGTATAGCACTGGCTTTAGGTTATAAACGAAAATCCTGGTGATTGGTTCCCTTTAATTCCCATCGTGCCAGTGACCCTGCCATTTAACACCATCTCTGCCATCTGTTTGCACTATTACAGCAGCTGGCTTAGTAAGGGGGCACTCTCTGTTCGCCTCACTGTAGCTGTGGGGTTGTGGTCTGTTCCAATCACCTTGACTCTCTCCTGCACAATATTGGCCTGTTCCACTCTGCTACATTTGTTCCTTGCACTACTCTGTCACTTTTCCTTATCTGACTAAAACCGGGAAATGCCTTCCGCTATATTCCTCTTCACTGTGGGCTGGGTTCTATTTGGCTAACCCTTTCAGTCCTGCCACTATACCTCTTCCCTGAGCCTCCCTTCCCAGTTAAGGGCGGCACGGTGGCTCAGTGGTTAGCACTACAGCCTTGTAGCGCTGGGGTCCTGGGTTCGAATCCCACCAAGGACAACATCTGCAAGGAGTTTGTATGTTCTCCTTGTGTTTGCGTGGGTTTCCTCTGGGTACTCTGGTTTCCTCCCACACTCCAAAGACATACAAATAAGGAATTTAGATTGTGAGCCCCAATGGGGACAGCGTTCCTGATGTAGGTGAAACGCTGCGGAATATGTTAGCGTTATATAAAAATAAAGATTTATTTTATTTTTAGCTAAGGAGCCCAGGACTATTGACACCTAGTGGTAAGCTGACAGTACTGCGATATAACCACACAGTACTGGACATTTTGACATTTCCACATTACCAAACATTTCAATACACATATGACAATGATGTCTTCCGGAGGTCACAAGCCACTGCTCCCTCTATTACATGTCCAAAGCAGAAACATATTTTATTGTAGAGTATTAAGTGGAGAACAAAAGTAAGATACATTCATCACAATCTGTGTAAGTAACACTTAAGTATATGTGTGGTCCCAGACACAGACAATTACACTGTGGGTTTTGCCCATTCAAAGAAGCCACATTGCTTGTCTTTGCCAAAAGGGCACACGTAAAAATTTCTGCCATTGTTTGGGCCAAGCTTCAATACTGTCCTCATAATGCATCTCTTCACATGGTTGCAGAATGGAAAATGCAGATCAGCCCACTGAAAGAAAAGCAGAATCCTCTGTTAATTCAGACTAAAATTCAATGTGAACTTCTGTATCTGAAATCCAAGACTGACCGCACTCCCCCCTACCACAGATGCGCAGCTCAATATTCAACAGATCCTCGTGATGATTAACCCACTGTCATTCATTCAGTGGGGTTAATCCTCGGTGACTTTATCTAGTAGTATTACTTATTGCTGTGCCTATTTTTTTTTCAAAGCAGAAATTTTCCATTACTTGTAAATAGGGTTTCAGAAATCCAATTGATATGCGCTGGATGAGGAATTCAAAGAGTTCTGGATCAAATCAGACACGTAGAAGGGGCAATTAAAGAAACCGCATATTGGGAGATAGACTTGCTCCTAGCAAACAGGAAAAGGTCACTTTTCCTATTAATAGACTAATGATTGGATTAGCCGCTTTTTTCTCCGTCACAAATTTTATATATTTCACCCATTTATTGAATATCTCAAACATCTCAACTCTGCTGGACAGACCGCAAGTAGACCAGGAAAACACAGCAGAATGCTCACTGGATAGTCAGTGAGAGACTAAGGGCTGCTTCTCACTTGTGAGTTTCTCGAGTAGAGCAATGCAAGAAAATCTCGCATTGGACTCGGACACATGTTAGTGAATGATTCAGCTCGCATTTGCGATTTATTTATTTTTTTTCTCTCAGTCCAAATCGGACTGAGAAAAAAAAAAAAAAAAAAATCGCAGCATGCTGCTTTTTTGCGAGTTTCTACTGCGAGTCTCTCCAATGCAAGTCTATGGGAGCGTGTAAAAAATCGGATATCACGGGACGGCACTCACACCATCCTAGTGACATCCGATTTTCTAAATACATTTCTCGCATGTTTCCTAAAACACTGGAAACGAGTGATGTCTCACAATGTCTGTCAATCACTATTCTCTGTCAGTCGGTCTCTCCCTCTCGGTCTCTATTCTCTCTCTGTCAGTCGGTCACTATCTCTGTCCCTCACTCTCTGTCCATGTCTGTCTATCCCTCTCCCCCCCTCTCTCATACTCACCAGCGCAGCGCAGCACGGCGTTCACACTGCTCCGGCGGCTTCTCCTCTTTTGAAAAAGCCGGCCACTCATTATTCAATCTCGTATTCCCTGCTTTACCCGCCCACCGGCACCTACGATTGGTTGCAGTGAGACAGCTGTCACTCAGTGTGGGGGCATGTCTGACTGCAACCAATCACAGCAGCCGGTGAGCGTGTCTATGCTGTGCAGTAAAATAAATAAATAAATAAATAATTTAAAAAAACGGCGTGCGGTCCCCCCCAATTTTAATACCAGCCAGATAAAGCCATACAGCTGAAGGCTGGTATTCTCAGGATGGGGAGCTCCACGTTATGGGGAGCCCCCCGGCCTAACACTATCAGCCAGCAGCCGCCCAGAATGGCCGCTTCTATTAGATGCGACTGTTCTGGGACTGTACCCGGCTCTTCCCGATTTGCCCTGGTGCATTGGCAATCGCGGTAATAAGGAGTTAATGGCAGCCCATAGCTGCCACTAAATCCTAGATTAATCATTGCAGGCGTCTGAGACACCCCCAATGATTAACCTGTAAATTAAAGTTAATAAACACACACAGTGAAAAAATCCTTTATTTGAAATAATAAACAATAACAAAGACCCTCGTTCACCACTTTATTAAGTACGCAAAAAACCCATCCTTGTTCGACGTAATCCACGGAGGTCCCGCGTTGCTTCCAGCTCTGCTACATGAAGGTGACACGAGCTGCAGACGACACCGCCGCTCCTGTCAGCTCCACGCAGCAACTGAGGTAAGACGCGCGATCAGCTGATGTCAGTCAGGTAACTCGTGGCCACCGCTGGATCCTCCAACAGTGACAGCAAGTCGCCCGAGTGACAGCAATGAAGTCACAGGTGAGTTGCGGTCACGGGGGGGAGAATACAGCTGGCCGCGGGTAACCTGAGTGACAGCAGCGCTAATCGCTTTGCTCACTGCAGTCACTCAGGGGATTAGCGGTCACCGGTGAGTCCTTCACGGGTGACCGCTAATCAGGATGCGACACAGACAGAGCTGCGGTATGACAATGAAGTCGGGTGAAATTCACCCGAGTTCATTCTGATCGTGCGGCTCTGTCTGTGTCTGCTGTCATCTGCCATTCAGCTCTGCTACATGGCTGTCTGTGGCTGCTGTCAGCGGCCATGTAGCAGAGCTGAATGGCAGATGACAGCTGCTGAGAAAAAAAAGGATCACACACTGATCACACACGCATTGCACACGCACTGCATTCATGAGAAAAATCTCAGGATCGCAGTGCAGTTGCATTACACTCTGACCTAATGTGAACTAAAATCAGCCGAGTCTTTTTCAGCTAACTCGGACCGATTTTACTCGCATAGATGTGTTTCCAGCCTAATAGTGGATGTGCACGCCTAAAATGTCCACAGAGAATGGCATCCAAGTTCAGAGATTAATGTAAAGCCATGTGTATTCAGCAATGTTCACACGTCTTTGCAACAAAACAATTGTTCAAACAAAGCATAAGTGTCGGGTGCACTCTTGGTGTGACCAAGCAGTTCACCACACCTTCCCACCTACTTGTTTTCCCTCCATTTCTGCCCCTTTTCCTTGATTGGCAGCTCAGGCTTCACAGGAGCCAGAGGTCACAGATAGAAAACTTGTAGATGGGAATGTGCACTTAAATATTTGGTTATGTCAAGGGACAGTCATTTTGTGCAGAGATTCTCCTTAACCCCTTCGCGACTGGCCGATTTTGCGTTTTCCGGGGGGGGGGGGGGTTGCCATCCTTCCAAGAGACGTACCTTTTTTTTTTTTTTCAGCCAATATGGTCATGTGAGGGCTTGATTTTTGCAGGACGAGCTGTACTTTTAAATGAAGCCATGAGTTTTACCATATAGTGTACTTGAAAACGGCAAAAAAAAATTCCAAATGCAGAAAAATTGCAAAAATAAGTGTGATTGCACTATTGTTTTTGAGGTATTTTATTCACCGTGTTCACTATATGGTAGAACTAATGTGTCGGTGTGATGCCTCAGGTTGGTGCGAATTCATAGACACCAAACATGAATAGTATTACTTTTATCTAAGGGGTTAAAAAAAAAAAATCAGAAGTTTGTCCGAAAAAAGTGGCGTACGTTTTGCCATTTTCCGTGACCCGTAGTGTTTTCATTTTTTGGGATCTATGGCTCATTGACTGCTTATTCTTTGCTATCAAGCTGACGCTTTTAATGGCACTATTTTTGCGTAAATGCTACGTTTTGATCGTGTTATTGCACTTTGCTCAAAATTTGTGGTGACCAAAAAACATAATTTTGACGTTTTGAATTTTTTTGCCGCTACATCTTTTACCGATCACATTGATTTGATTTTTTTTTATTTTGATCAGACATTTTGCAGCGATACCAAATGTGTATATTTATTTTTTTAACCCTTTCATTTCCAATGGGGCAAATGGTGACTATAACAATCAGCAGTCTGATCGCCCATTCATTTCTCCCGATCAGAGCAGCACTGCTCAGACCGGGAGAAATTATCATCTCTTGTAACAGTCAGAACTTGGCTGTTTATTACAGGACCTTTAGGCATGTGAGCACAGGAGTCATCACATGACCATGACAACCACTGGTTCTACGTGATAACGTCACGTGAGTTCCGGTGGAGGCCTGTGAGTAAAGTTATAGCGCGATCACTATTATAATGGCACTGCCACATATTCACAGCGCCATTTAAGGGGTTACAAGGCACGGGCAGATAGCAATTCCGCTCATGCCTGGCAGGCACACATGTCAGCTGTACAAATCAGCTGAGATGTGCGCCGATCTGCAGCAGCCGGGAGATATTAACATTACAACCGCTATGACATAATTTTACTGCCAGCGGTCGTTAAGGGGTTAAAGGGGAACATATTGTCTCCAGAACTGCTATTTACCTGGAGATATAGAATTAATCTGCAGGATAATAGCATTAAAATTATGCCTGACTACTGGAGCAGCAAGTACAAGAAGAAATGTGAGGCCGGCGTCAAACTTACGATTGACTCGCACGAATGCAATGTGAGAAAATCTCACATTGCACTCGGACCATTGTTAATCAGTGAAGCAACTCCGATCTGCTGCTTTTTTTCTCGGCTCAAATTGGACTGAGGGAAAAAAAATCACAGCATGCTGCGATTTCTAGAGTTTCTCGTGCGAGACTCTCCAATGCAAGTGTATGGGTGTGAGAAAAAGACGGATGTCACAGGGACAGCACATGGACCATCCTAGTGACATCTGTTTTTCTAAATACAATTTTATCATGTAGTAGAGCACACTGTAAATGCTCACTGTATGCATCACTGTAATGACTAATAGCTGCTGAGGAAAAAAATGGATTGCATACTGACAGCAAACTGATGCAAAGTGAGAAAAAAATCATCCTACTCTCCGGCATGAGAATGGGACCGATTTTTCATACGCAAGTGTGACTCCAGCCTTACTTCTATTCGCTCTGTTGCTTTTTTTTTTAAAGGCTTTGGGGCAGTACAAGGAGAAGTTACCATCAACGCCTACTACAGAGTGAGCCTATAATGACTCCCCGGTATCTTGGTAGATAGCCTGGATGGCGAACACAATGCACAGAAGACTATCAAGTGATGAGTGATTACAGGTACGTTTAAGCTGGGGTCACACGTAGCGACGCAGCGATCACGACGACGACCTGACCTTATGCTGCTGCGTCATTACATGGTCGCTGGTGAGCTGTCAAACAGGCAGATCTCACCAGCGACCAGCCCCCAGCCAGCAGCGACACGTGGAAGCGTAACTAAGGTAAATATCGAGCAACCAAACAAAATGCTTCGCTGGTTACCGGATATTTACCTTGGTTACCAGCGCACACCGCGTAGCGCTGGCTCCCTGCACTCGTAGCCAGAGTACACACCGAGTTAATAAGCAAACCTCTTTGCTTATTTACCTGATGTGTACTCTGGCTACGTGTGCAGGGAGCCGGCACTGGCAGCCTGAGAGCGGCGGACGCTGGTAACGAAGGTAAATATCAGGTAACCAAGCAGCCTTTGCTTAGTTACCCGATATTTACCTTGGTTACCAGCGCACATTGCTTAGCGCTGGCTCCCTGCACTCGTAGCAAGAGTACACACCGGGTTAATAAGCAAACCGCTTTGCTTATTTACCTGATGTATACTCTGGCTACGTGTGCAGGGAGCCGGCACTGGCAGCCTGAGAGCGGCGGATGCTAGTAACGAAGGTAAATATCGGGTAACCAAGCAGCCTTTGCTTGGTTACCAGCGTCCGCAGAAGCCTGCTCCCTGCACATTCAGTTTGTCGCTCTCTCGCTGTCACACACAGCAATGTGCGCTTCACAGCGGGAGATCAACGTCCAAAAAATGGTCCAGCACATTCAGCAACAACCGGCGACCTCCCAGCAGGAGCCAGGTTGTTGCTGGATATCACACACGACAGCGACGTCGCTGAAAATGGTGACTTAGCAGCGACGTCGTCATCGTTGTGTGTGACATGACCACACGGCTACTGTATGTGTGCACGTTGCCTTTTTTGTGACCACAAACATGCAACGTTTTTGTGAGTTTTTTTGCCACAAAACGCACAAACGCACCTGCGATAAAAAAACCCCATTAAAAACGCATGCGTTTTTTGCAGCGTTTTTTCCTATGCATTGCATGGGTGAAAAACGCTGGCAAAACGCAGAAATAATTGACATGTTGCATCGTCGTGGTCACCACAAAACGTACCTAAAACAAAATTGCACTGTGCAGACAGCAAAAATGAAAACTCAGAGTTTCCTAAGGCAGCAAAGTCATGCAGTTTTTAAACCAAAAACACCGCGAAAAACGCATCGTGCGTACATAGCCTTCGTGTAATGTGCAGTGACTGTAACTGCGCCCTCCACCAACAGAGCTGAATGGAAGAGAGTGGCTACAGAGAGAATAAACCTTCATTTTCTCCCTGTAGCCGCTGCTCCAGTAAGCCAGCTACACAGGAATACTATTTACCTACGTAGCTGGACGTGTTAGGTACCCTTTAAAGCACCTCTCCATTTTTGTTTTTTATTTTACTGCTGGAGTGGTGCTGATAATCTCAGGTCCCTGCCCCCTGTCTTGCACTTGGTCTCCCATGTCTTCACCTATCTCCACTGCTCCGGTCAGCCTGTGGCAGTTTATAACCTGCCGTATCGCTTGAGTATTTCATGTAGCACACCCGAGGTCACTCTTCCACACAAGTCTATAAGAGCCTCATTCTCCCCCTCAGAGATGCACTGAGATTTTGTGATGTAACCTCTGACTTTGACCTCCAGCCAGTCAGAAGTTTTCGTTTTTGTCGGCATTGCGGGACTGGACCGGTGTTGATGAAGGTGAAAACACTGGAGGGTATGTATAAGAGTGGGGGCAGGGACCTCAGGATTAAAAGCATTACTACAGCAATAAAGAAAAAAAACTGGTTTGGTAATTTTAAAGTGTGTGTGTATACACTATGTTTTACAGGAGAAGTGGAGAAACTTTGTCGATGCTGCATATTCTAGATCTTGTAGTGATCCGCAGCATTTATAACCCGCAGGTTGCTTTCTTTGTCTTGTGGCATTTGTTGTAGTTTTTCGTGCCAAATTCTTCAAAATGACGCATTAATTTTGCAGGTTTCTCATAGACTTTGCTGGCATCACCATTTGCTTGCTGGATGAGGAATTCAAAGAGTTCTGGATCAAATCAGACACGTAGAAGGGGCAATTAAAGAAACCGCATATTGGGAGATAGACTTGCTCCTAGCAAACAGGAAAAGGTCACTTTTCCTATTAATAGACTAATGATTGGATTAGCCGCTTTTTTCTCCGTCACAAATTTTATATATTTCACCCATTTATTGAATATCTCAAACATCTCAACTCTGCTGGACAGACCGCAAGTAGACCAGGAAAACACAGCAGAATGCTCACTGGATAGTCAGTGAGAGACTAAGGGCTGCTTCTCACTTGTGAGTTTCTCGAGTAGAGCAATGCAAGAAAATCTCGCATTGGACTCGGACACATGTTAGTGAATGATTCAGCTCGCATTTGCGATTTATTTATTTTTTTTCTCTCAGTCCAAATCGGACTGAGAAAAAAAAAAAAAAAAAAAAAAAATCGCAGCATGCTGCTTTTTTGCGAGTTTCTACTGCGAGTCTCTCCAATGCAAGTCTATGGGAGCGTGTAAAAAATCGGATATCACGGGACGGCACTCACACCATCCTAGTGACATCCGATTTTCTAAATACATTTCTCGCATGTTTCCTAAAACACTGGAAACGAGTGATGTCTCACAATGTCTGTCAATCACTATTCTCTGTCAGTCGGTCTCTCCCTCTCGGTCTCTATTCTCTCTCTGTCAGTCGGTCACTATCTCTGTCCCTCACTCTCTGTCCATGTCTGTCTATCCCTCTCCCCCCCTCTCTCATACTCACCAGCGCAGCGCAGCACGGCGTTCACACTGCTCCGGCGGCTTCTCCTCTTTTGAAAAAGCCGGCCACTCATTATTCAATCTCGTATTCCCTGCTTTACCCGCCCACCGGCACCTACGATTGGTTGCAGTGAGACAGCTGTCACTCAGTGTGGGGGCATGTCTGACTGCAACCAATCACAGCAGCCGGTGAGCGTGTCTATGCTGTGCAGTAAAATAAATAAATAAATAAATAATTTAAAAAAACGGCGTGCGGTCCCCCCCAATTTTAATACCAGCCAGATAAAGCCATACAGCTGAAGGCTGGTATTCTCAGGATGGGGAGCTCCACGTTATGGGGAGCCCCCCGGCCTAACACTATCAGCCAGCAGCCGCCCAGAATGGCCGCTTCTATTAGATGCGACTGTTCTGGGACTGTACCCGGCTCTTCCCGATTTGCCCTGGTGCATTGGCAATCGCGGTAATAAGGAGTTAATGGCAGCCCATAGCTGCCACTAAATCCTAGATTAATCATTGCAGGCGTCTGAGACACCCCCAATGATTAACCTGTAAATTAAAGTTAATAAACACACACAGTGAAAAAATCCTTTATTTGAAATAATAAACAATAACAAAGACCCTCGTTCACCACTTTATTAAGTACGCAAAAAACCCATCCTTGTTCGACGTAATCCACGGAGGTCCCGCGTTGCTTCCAGCTCTGCTACATGAAGGTGACACGAGCTGCAGACGACACCGCCGCTCCTGTCAGCTCCACGCAGCAACTGAGGTAAGACGCGCGATCAGCTGATGTCAGTCAGGTAACTCGTGGCCACCGCTGGATCCTCCAACAGTGACAGCAAGTCGCCCGAGTGACAGCAATGAAGTCACAGGTGAGTTGCGGTCACGGGGGGGAGAATACAGCTGGCCGCGGGTAACCTGAGTGACAGCAGCGCTAATCGCTTTGCTCACTGCAGTCACTCAGGGGATTAGCGGTCACCGGTGAGTCCTTCACGGGTGACCGCTAATCAGGATGCGACACAGACAGAGCTGCGGTATGACAATGAAGTCGGGTGAAATTCACCCGAGTTCATTCTGATCGTGCGGCTCTGTCTGTGTCTGCTGTCATCTGCCATTCAGCTCTGCTACATGGCTGTCTGTGGCTGCTGTCAGCGGCCATGTAGCAGAGCTGAATGGCAGATGACAGCTGCTGAGAAAAAAAAGGATCACACACTGATCACACACGCATTGCACACGCACTGCATTCATGAGAAAAATCTCAGGATCGCAGTGCAGTTGCATTACACTCTGACCTAATGTGAACTAAAATCAGCCGAGTCTTTTTCAGCTAACTCGGACCGATTTTACTCGCATAGATGTGTTTCCAGCCTAATAGTGGATGTGCACGCCTAAAATGTCCACAGAGAATGGCATCCAAGTTCAGAGATTAATGTAAAGCCATGTGTATTCAGCAATGTTCACACGTCTTTGCAACAAAACAATTGTTCAAACAAAGCATAAGTGTCGGGTGCACTCTTGGTGTGACCAAGCAGTTCACCACACCTTCCCACCTACTTGTTTTCCCTCCATTTCTGCCCCTTTTCCTTGATTGGCAGCTCAGGCTTCACAGGAGCCAGAGGTCACAGATAGAAAACTTGTAGATGGGAATGTGCACTTAAATATTTGGTTATGTCAAGGGACAGTCATTTTGTGCAGAGATTCTCCTTAACCCCTTCGCGACTGGCCGATTTTGCGTTTTCCGGGGGGGGGGGGGGGGGTTGCCATCCTTCCAAGAGACGTACCTTTTTTTTTTTTTTTCAGCCAATATGGTCATGTGAGGGCTTGATTTTTGCAGGACGAGCTGTACTTTTAAATGAAGCCATGAGTTTTACCATATAGTGTACTTGAAAACGGCAAAAAAAAATTCCAAATGCAGAAAAATTGCAAAAATAAGTGTGATTGCACTATTGTTTTTGAGGTATTTTATTCACCGTGTTCACTATATGGTAGAACTAATGTGTCGGTGTGATGCCTCAGGTTGGTGCGAATTCATAGACACCAAACATGAATAGTATTACTTTTATCTAAGGGGTTAAAAAAAAAAATCAGAAGTTTGTCCGAAAAAAGTGGCGTACGTTTTGCCATTTTCCGTGACCCGTAGTGTTTTCATTTTTTGGGATCTATGGCTCATTGACTGCTTATTCTTTGCTATCAAGCTGACGCTTTTAATGGCACTATTTTTGCGTAAATGCTACGTTTTGATCGTGTTATTGCACTTTGCTCAAAATTTGTGGTGACCAAAAAACATAATTTTGACGTTTTGAATTTTTTTGCCGCTACATCTTTTACCGATCACATTGATTTTATTTTTTTTTATTTTGATCAGACATTTTGCAGCGATACCAAATGTGTATATTTATTTTTTTAACCCTTTCATTTCCAATGGGGCAAATGGTGACTATAACAATCAGCAGTCTGATCGCCCATTCATTTCTCCCGATCAGAGCAGCACTGCTCAGACCGGGAGAAATTATCATCTCTTGTAACAGTCAGAACTTGGCTGTTTATTACAGGACCTTTAGGCATGTGAGCACAGGAGTCATCACATGACCATGACAACCACTGGTTCTACGTGATAACGTCACGTGAGTTCCGGTGGAGGCCTGTGAGTAAAGTTATAGCGCGATCACTATTATAATGGCACTGCCACATATTCACAGCGCCATTTAAGGGGTTACAAGGCACGGGCAGATAGCAATTCCGCTCATGCCTGGCAGGCACACATGTCAGCTGTACAAATCAGCTGAGATGTGCGCCGATCTGCAGCAGCCGGGAGATATTAACATTACAACCGCTATGACATAATTTTACTGCCAGCGGTCGTTAAGGGGTTAAAGGGGAACATATTGTCTCCAGAACTGCTATTTACCTGGAGATATAGAATTAATCTGCAGGATAATAGCATTAAAATTATGCCTGACTACTGGAGCAGCAAGTACAAGAAGAAATGTGAGGCCGGCGTCAAACTTACGATTGACTCGCACGAATGCAATGTGAGAAAATCTCACATTGCACTCGGACCATTGTTAATCAGTGAAGCAACTCCGATCTGCTGCTTTTTTTCTCGGCTCAAATTGGACTGAGGGAAAAAAATCACAGCATGCTGCGATTTCTAGAGTTTCTCGTGCGAGACTCTCCAATGCAAGTGTATGGGTGTGAGAAAAAGACGGATGTCACAGGGACAGCACATGGACCATCCTAGTGACATCTGTTTTTCTAAATACAATTTTATCATGTAGTAGAGCACACTGTAAATGCTCACTGTATGCATCACTGTAATGACTAATAGCTGCTGAGGAAAAAAATGGATTGCATACTGACAGCAAACTGATGCAAAGTGAGAAAAAAATCATCCTACTCTCCGGCATGAGAATGGGACCGATTTTTCATACGCAAGTGTGACTCCAGCCTTACTTCTATTCGCTCTGTTGCTTTTTTTTTTAAAGGCTTTGGGGCAGTACAAGGAGAAGTTACCATCAACGCCTACTACAGAGTGAGCCTATAATGACTCCCCGGTATCTTGGTAGATAGCCTGGATGGCGAACACAATGCACAGAAGACTATCAAGTGATGAGTGATTACAGGTACGTTTAAGCTGGGGTCACACGTAGCGACGCAGCGATCACGACGACGACCTGACCTTATGCTGCTGCGTCATTACATGGTCGCTGGTGAGCTGTCAAACAGGCAGATCTCACCAGCGACCAGCCCCCAGCCAGCAGCGACACGTGGAAGCGTAACTAAGGTAAATATCGAGCAACCAAACAAAATGCTTCGCTGGTTACCGGATATTTACCTTGGTTACCAGCGCACACCGCGTAGCGCTGGCTCCCTGCACTCGTAGCCAGAGTACACACCGAGTTAATAAGCAAACCTCTTTGCTTATTTACCTGATGTGTACTCTGGCTACGTGTGCAGGGAGCCGGCACTGGCAGCCTGAGAGCGGCGGACGCTGGTAACGAAGGTAAATATCAGGTAACCAAGCAGCCTTTGCTTAGTTACCCGATATTTACCTTGGTTACCAGCGCACATTGCTTAGCGCTGGCTCCCTGCACTCGTAGCAAGAGTACACACCGGGTTAATAAGCAAACCGCTTTGCTTATTTACCTGATGTATACTCTGGCTACGTGTGCAGGGAGCCGGCACTGGCAGCCTGAGAGCGGCGGATGCTAGTAACGAAGGTAAATATCGGGTAACCAAGCAGCCTTTGCTTGGTTACCAGCGTCCGCAGAAGCCTGCTCCCTGCACATTCAGTTTGTCGCTCTCTCGCTGTCACACACAGCAATGTGCGCTTCACAGCGGGAGATCAACGTCCAAAAAATGGTCCAGCACATTCAGCAACAACCGGCGACCTCCCAGCAGGAGCCAGGTTGTTGCTGGATATCACACACGACAGCAACGTCGCTGAAAATGGTGACTTAGCAGCGACGTCGTCATCGTTGTGTGTGACATGACCACACGGCTACTGTATGTGTGCACGTTGCCTTTTTTGTGACCACAAACATGCAACGTTTTTGTGAGTTTTTTTGCCACAAAACGCACAAACGCACCTGCGATAAAAAAACCCCATTAAAAACGCATGCGTTTTTTGCAGCGTTTTTTCCTATGCATTGCATGGGTGAAAAACGCTGGCAAAACGCAGAAATAATTGACATGTTGCATCGTCGTGGTCACCACAAAACGTACCTAAAACAAAATTGTACTGTGCAGACAGCAAAAATGAAAACTCAGAGTTTGCTAAGGCAGCAAAGTCATGCAGTTTTTAAACCAAAAACACCGCGAAAAACGCATCGTGCGTACATAGCCTTCGTGTAATGTGCAGTGACTGTAACTGCGCCCTCCACCAACAGAGCTGAATGGAAGAGAGTGGCTACAGAGAGAATAAACCTTCATTTTCTCCCTGTAGCCGCTGCTCCAGTAAGCCAGCTACACAGGAATACTATTTACCTACGTAGCTGGACGTGTTAGGTACCCTTTAAAGCACCTCACCAGTTTTGTTTTTTATTTTACTGCTGGAGTGGTGCTGATAATCTCAGGTCCCTGCCCCCTGTCTTGCACTTGGTCTCCCATGTCTTCACCTACCTCCACTGCTCCGGTCAGCCTGTGGCAGTTTATAACCTGCCGTATCGCTTGAGTATTTCATGTAGCACACCCGAGGTCACTCTTCCACACAAGTCTATAAGAGCCTCATTCTCACCCTCAGAGATGCACTGAGATTTTGTAATGTAACCTCTGACTTTGACCTCCAGCCAGTCAGAAGTTTTCGTTTTTGTCGGCATTGCGGGACTGGACCGGTGTTGATGAAGGTGAAAACACTGGAGGGTATGTATAAGAGTGGGGGCAGGGACCTCAGGATTAAAAGCATTACTACAGCAATAAAGAAAAAAAACTGGTTTGGTAATTTTAAAGTGTGTGTGTATACACTATGTTTTACAGGAGAAGTGGAGAAACTTTGTCGATGCTGCATATTCTAGATCTTGTAGTGATCCGCAGCATTTATAACCCGCAGGTTGCTTTCTTTGTCTTGTGGCATTTGTTGTAGTTTTTCGTGCCAAATTCTTCAAAATGACGCATTAATTTTGCAGGTTTCTCATAGACTTTGCTGGCATCACCATTTGCTTGCTGTTTTGTGACTAAACTCCACCAGAAGACACAATAAAAATGCACTGTGCACATATAAAAATAAAAAAAAAAAAGCACAAAAAGGAAAAGACGACAAAAAAAATCAAAACATCAAAAACCAGCCCAAACAAATGCATAAATGAATTGGACCCAATACATGAGTTAAATCTGAAGACACCGAGTCACTCACTTCAAAATAGTCACATTGTTTCTCTTTCGGTAGAGAACAACTATAAAACTGTCGTCCTTTGTTCTCTCCATCTTTTTTCACGACATGACGAACAGCGGCTCGGTTATGCTTACTGCAGTGGGGGCCGATTGCATTCAGTGGACTTGTGCCCCCCGTCATGTGAACACGGGGCGAACTGCAAGAAAGTCAAAGTAGTATAATCAAGAAATCTGGTATATACCAAAGAATATATGAAGGGAACAGTCACAATTAGCAGATAAATTAAAGGGAAACTTCCACTTTATCCAGCAATTTATCACTTTCAGGGATACCGTATTTTTCGGACTATAAGATGGACCAGACCATAAGACGCACCCCCCTGGTTTTAGAGAAGGAAAATAAAATTTTATGCAAAAAATATGGTCATGACACGTTGTTATGGGGCGAGTATCTGCTGCTGACACTATTATGGGGGTAATGTCCCCAAATTCTCTACTAAGGTACCCCATCCTGGTAATGATCCTCCTGCCTTGTGTATATATATATATATGTCCCTCATCCTGGTATAGTCCCATCTTATACTGCCATCCTGGTATGTGCTCTCATCCTGCTATATACGCCATCATCCTGCTCCTATACCCCCATCATCCTGCTCATATACTCCCTTCATCCTGCTCATATACCCCCATCATCCTGCTCATATATCCCCATCAACCTGCTATGTCCTGCATCCTGTGGCACAGAAAAAAAAATAAACGTTTACACTCACCTTTCCTCGCTCCACGCAGCGTCGCTCCTCCTCCTGTCTGCCGGCAGCGCTGTGTGGAGCCAGCCACGATCCCTGCAGCATCGCGATGTCCTCCTGTCTGCCGGCGCGGCTGTGTGGACATATGTGCACAGCGATGACGTCATCGCTGTTAGCACCGCTAATTTCCATACAGCCGCAGCCGGCAGACAGGAGGACATTGCGATGCTGCAGGGGAATGGTGAGTACATTGATTCACTGCACCCCGCGCTGATGATGATGCGCGGGGGGGGGCAGTGAATACAGTCGAGCATGATCACTCCATGCTGTAGTTGCCAGGGGTGATCACAGGGGTCGGCTGTTTACTATGCGCGTGTCCCTGCCCACCTGTAGCGCCGTCTTCAGCGCTGAGAGATGATGGGCGGGAGGATGGGCGTGCATATGGAATGAGCGGGCCCACGTGGTCACGGCAGGCACTGCTACAGCCTGCTCGTGCCCCCGATGACCCTCATTCCCCGCAGCCACATTCAGACCATAAGACGCACCCTCCACTTTCCCCCAACATTTGGGGGGAAAAAAAGTGCGTCTTATAGTCTGAAAAATACGGTACTTGCTGTAGTTTTGATAACCGCACTATCAGCAGTAGTTTACCACTGGAGGACTAGTAATCTGCTGCCAGGTAGGAAAACATATTCATGATTAATGTAGAACCTCGCCATGACTGAGTGGCAGCTTTCTGCTTATGCACAGTGTCAAGCAGTGATGTATGCAGGGTTATAAAGAGCTCAGCTTTCAGAGAACTGAGATCTGCAGGAGATAAAACAGTGATTTTATAAAAATTACGACCAGTAAGTGACATCGCAAGAATCAGGGTCTGTGCCCATATACATCATCCTACTCACAGATGGGGAGCCAAAACCTGGTGCCATTCCCTTTAATAGATGCGGGCTTTCTCTAATAATTATATATATATATATATATATATATATATAGATATATATATATATATAGTTAGGTCCAGAAATATTTGGACAGTGACACAATTTTCGCGAGTTGGGCTCTGCATGCCACCACATTGGATTTGAAATGAAACCTCTACAACAGAATTCAAGTGCAGATTGTAACGTTTAATTTGAAGGTTTGAACAAAAATATCTGATAGAAATTGTAGGAATTGTACACATTTCTTTACAAACACTCCACATTTTAGGAGGTCAAAAGTAATTGGACAAATAAACCAAACCCAAACAAAATATTTTTATTTTCAATATTTTGTTGCGAATCCTTTGGAGGCAATCACTGCCTTAAGTCTGGAACCCATGGACATCACCAAACGCTGGGTTTCCTCCTTCTTAATGCTTTCCCAGGCCTTTACAGCCGCAGCCTTCAGGTCTTGCTTGTTTGTGGGTCTTTCCGTCTTAAGTCTGGATTTGAGCAAGTGAAATGCATGCTCAATTGGGTTAAGATCTGGTGATTGACTTGGCCATTGCAGAATGTTCCACTTTTTTGCACTCATGAACTCCTGGGTAGCTTTGGCTGTATGCTTGGGGTCATTGTCCATCTGTACTATGAAGCGCCGTCCGATCAACTTTGCGGCATTTGGCTGAATCTGGGCTGAAAGTATATCCCGGTACACTTCAGAATTCATCCGGCTACTCTTGTCTGCTGTTATGTCATCAATAAACACAAGTGACCCAGTGCCATTGAAAGCCATGCATGCCCATGCCATCACGTTGCCTCCATCATGTTTTACAGAGGATGTGGTGTGCCTTGGATCATGTGCCATTCCCTTTCTTCTCCAAACTTTTTTCTTCCCATCATTCTGGTACAGGTTGATCTTTGTCTCATCTGTCCATAGAATACTTTTCCAGAACTGAGCTGGCTTCATGAGGTGTTTTTCAGCAAATTTAACTCTGGCCTGTCTATTTTTGGAATTGATGAATGGTTTGCATCTAGATGTGAACCCTTTGTATTTACTTTCATGGAGTCTTCTCTTTACTGTTGACTTAGAGACAGATACACCTACTTCACTGAGAGTGTTCTGGACTTCAGTTGATGTTGTGAACGGGTTCTTCTTCACCAAAGAAAGTATGCGGCGATCATCCACCACTGTTGTCATCCATGGACGCCCAGGCCTTTTTGAGTTCCCAAGCTCACCAGTCAATTCTTTTTTTCTCAGAATGTACCCGACTGTTGATTTTGCTACTCCAAGCATGTCTGCTATCTCTCTGATGGATTTTTTTCTTTTTTTTCAGCCTCAGGATGTTCTGCTTCACCTCAATTGAGAGTTCCTTAGACCGCATGTTGTCTGGTCACAGCAACAGCTTCCAAATGCAAAACCACACACCTGTAATCAACCCCAGACCTTTTAACTACTTCATTGATTACAGGTTAACGAGGGAGACGCCTTCAGAGTTAATTGCAGCCTTTAGAGTCCCTTGTCCAATTACTTTTGGTCCCTTTAAATAGAGGAGGCTATGCATTACAGAGCTATGATTCCTAAACCCTTTCTCCGATTTGGATGTGAAAACTCTCATATTGCAGCTGGGAGTGTGCACTTTCAGCCCATATTATATATATAATTGTATTTCTGAACATGTTTTTGTAAACAGCTAAAATAACAAAACTTGTGTCACTGTCCAAATATTTCTGGACCTAACTGTATATATATATATATATATATATATATATATATATATATATATATATATATATATATATATATATATATAAATAATATATATATATATATTTTATTAACCATATACTATCATGGCCAAATTGCTATTTTGCACTTATTTTTTTTTTATTCTTCCCTGTTATTTTCTGTGTGATAACACTATTCATTTTACTTAATGCATTTAATATACTGGACAATAAGAAACATTCCAAGCCCAGGACAGTGAATGCAATTGTTTTCTTCAGGTTCGTTTTGCAGCAATTAATATATAGTAAAAATTACCGTTTTTTCGGTTTACAAGACACACCCCAAATTTAGAGGGGAAAAAAATATTGTTTAATGTTAAAATGAGGGTCTGTCGTATAATCCTAATTTGTCTTCATCCTAATGCTTGTCAGGGAGAGCAGTGGTGGTGGAGAGGCTCAGGAAGGTTATAGGAGGCAGGGTCAGTGATGCTGTGGGCTCAGAGCAGGGGGTTTTGCATCTCACGAGGGTCAGTAAATGGATGGTCGACAATACTGCAGCCTCGGGGGTGTCGTGGCGGCGGGCGCCATTGATCTGCCGATGTGCTGTGGGGGTGTCACTGCAGTGGAGCAACTCAGGAGGGTCACAGGACGAGGTGTCGCTGTGGCGGACAGGCGCCTGATTTAACTGCAGACTCCATTGAATCGCCCGCGGTTGACACTATGGACTTCAAGAAAATGGCCGCAGAGGCGGCGCTTGTTGCAGAAAGGCCTTCACGGCCATTTTCTTGAAGTCCATCGCATCAATCTGTGCACGCGCTGCCGCAGCAGCCATTTTCTTTAAGTTCATCACGTCAACTGCGGGTGATTCAATAGAGCCCACAGTCAGATCAGGCGCCCACCACTGCGACACTGCAGTGACACTTTTAGTATCACTGACCCTGCCTCCTTTGACCCCGCTCCACCACCACCACCCCGGTAAGCCAAATCCGTATTGTAAAAAGCACCCCCATTTTACCTCCAGTTCTGGGGGGAAAAATATGCGTCTTACCATCAGGAAAATACGGTACCTGTTGGCCTCATCTGCCGGGTCAGTGTAATTACACATAGCAAAAAAAAAAAAAAGTGATGATAAAAATAAAAACTGGTTTTAGAGCACCATTTTTCGAGACTTGTAACTATTTTTTCCCTTCGGAGCTATGCGAGACATTGCGTGTGTACCTACATGTAGTTCTTATTGATACCGTAATGGGCTACATATGTATTGGGTTCAGGTGCAACAATTAAAAATAAAGGCAAATTTATACACTTTCTATATTTTTTTTTCTGTGCATTTACTATTGGGGTTTAATAATTTTATACAGTGGAGCAAATCTATTTTTTTTTTTATTCATTATAAAGTTGGTCAATTTGTTTTTGCTTATACATTTAAATCTTTTTTTTTACCTTACACTTTATTTCTTTATTCCTCATAGGGACTCAAACTTGCAATAATGTGTATTGTGTATTTCAGTATACAGTAGAAATGACTTGTCTATTCATGGGCTTAATAGGACGAGAGGACCAAAGTAACAGTGATTGCAGCTTTTAGTAGACACCTCCACCCACCCGCTGCCTTTGAAAAGGATTGCTCCATGGAACCAAACTGGAGGAAATGCGTTGAATGAGCGCAATTCCAAGCAAACAATTTTTATGCCATTGTCAGTGATGGACAGTGACATCTAAATGATTAAACAGGAGTAACCGCTAACGCCAGTTGTTGATTTTCCAAGCAGAGGCCAGCTGTACGGCTAAGGCCCCTTTCACACATCAGTTTTTTGCCATCAGTAATAATCCGTCGAATTTTGAAAAAAAAATGGATCCAGTAACTGATGCTGCTGGATCCATTTTTTTCTCATTGACTTGTATTAGCGACGAATTGCGACAGATGGCCTCACGTTTCATTCATTGACGGATCCGTCAAAAAAAAAGTTTCCCCGTCGGACAGAGACAACGACGTCCACTAATGTTTTTTTGTGTACGCAGAAAAAACGGACAGCAACGGATCCATCGCCGTCTGTCATTTGGTAGAATAGAAGTCTATGGGTGCAGGATCTGTCGACATCTGTCAAATGTCAGAACCCGGAGACGGATTCAGTTTCTTTAATCTGAGCATGCTCCAAGTTTTATTGAGCCCCGGCTTGTTGGATCCGTCGAGAAAACACATTGTGATTGATGGCAAAAAACTGATGTGTGAAACAGGCACAGTCATGTATGGCCTATGTTGGGAATGGTTTAAAGAGACAATCAAGTCTGTACTAGTTTCTCTCAAAAAACTGCACCATTTTTAATTATGGGATGTATCCGGCGTTGCACCTGAGCCTTATTGACTTTAATAGATGGCAAGCTGCTATAATTGACCAAGCCCATAGAGAGAAGAAAAAAATAAGTGACGCTGTTCTGGGGGAAAAAAAAAGACAATTTTACCAATCTAGGACTAAGATTATGGAGATTTGTTGCAAAGATTTCTGTAACGGTAAAATCAGTTCCAATAATCAGAATGGATGGTCACTGCAGGAGGTGCACAGATTTCTACCAGCTCCATTCAGATAAATGGCCAATTCTCAAAAATGTCTCCAAAAACCTCCGAGTGTGAATAGTCTCTTACGTTTCTATGAGCATAATTAGGACTTAAACTTCACCTTTCATATAGGGATATCCTGATGAACGGAGGGGACTGTACGCTTTACAGGACGGGTAAAACGATGACACAAAGAATGCCCATCGTGTCACGTACAGGAATAACTCATTTATTTTTCATTAATGTTGGTCACAAACATACAGAATAGTTTAAATATGTAACTGCGGCTCGTACCAGCGCCATGAATAAATGATACCTGTGCGAGGAGTGTTTGCACTGATGGAATAATATTTGAATAGTTTTCTGAGGTTTTGTCACAGGAAAAACAGTGACATTTCTAGAAGGCAATTACAGAGTCACATTGTTCTAACGCCACCGAAGGCGATATGTGACGAGAAATTGAGTTAACAAGGATCGGAATAGGTGAAAGGATGAACACTTGACAGTTTTTTTTTTTTTAAGAAAATATGAAGGGAAAAAAAAAGAAAAGAAAATCAATACATGAAGAGAACAAAAAAAATGGAAGAAAATGTAGTTTTAATGCTTTTAATCTTGTTCTTGTCACAACATTTATCCATTTTCCGGGAAAACAGATTTCATTTTTAGAAATCCTTTTTATTACTCCCAGTTTGTATTGTGTTAAATATGGCAGAATTCATACAGGAGGGGGAAGGGGCTAATGCCCTGAATTCAGGCAGAAAAATCAGACTTTCAGAAACTCCTTTACTTGAACTTAAGCCGGTGTCACACTTGCGAGAGCCGCGCGAGTTTCGCGGTGCATTACCCGGCATGGACTCACACTCTCCTGCATGCAACCGAGCCGCTCCTGTGAGGAGAGTGTGAGTCTGTGTCGGTTGATGCACCGCGAGATTCACGTGAGGCAATCGCAAGTGTGACACTGGCCTTAAGATTGCCAGTAGAGATGGACGAGCACTAATATGCTCGGGTGCTCGGTCCTGGAGTCAAGCAGGCCAGACGCTCTGAAAGGGCTCAACTGGAGTAACGAGTATAATGGAAAACAAAGATTGAAGAGTTCAGCTCTCTGCCCACATACAGCGCATTTCGGGAGTGGGGGGGTTGGTTTTTCTTTTTCATACATTACATCCAAACACATTGTTGTAACCACCAGTGACAGCCATTCAGAGACTGCAAATGGCTATCACTATCATGCAGTGAAGCAAGCCAGTGCTTTGTATTTGATGCTTCACAGACTAAACATCAGACCACCTGTGATACTCGGCCAAGCACCGCGAGTACCGATGCACCCTGATCACTAATTGACAGGCATCCCTATATGGTGGTCCAAGACAGGTCCTGTAGAACCAATAAATAAATAGATTACATGAATTGTTCAACATCATTAAGGTACGTTCATACAAACATTTATTTTTTTTGTTCCTGTGCACAAACAATGTTAGCCTTTGTGCTAGTACTTTCAACATAAATCTCAGGTCCGTGTGGAACATTAAAAGCTCCTAGCATGCTCTAGTCTAGTCTGTTTTAAGGACCAGTGTAGTGCATGTAAATATCAGGCAGCTCCTGCACCCTTCCGTTTTGCGGACTAGCGCACTCAGCTAGTCACATCCACAATTTGCAGACATGACTGGCCTGAGTTTTACTATGGACGTCCGAATTTAGCCTTAAAGTTATTTGAAGATTACATTACGGCTTGTTCACATGTAGAGGTTTTGATGGTTTATTTTCTCCAGCACTTTTTTGGTGTGGGAAATGATAATATGAATGAGATTTGTAAAGTCTCATTTGCTCTGTGCGCTATTTTTACTTGTGAGTTTTGATATGTAATATGGTTTAAAAACAAAACAAAAAAAAACTTAGGTTAATTCAGTATTTTTAGTTTCCCCACTAATCACAAAATGGCTTAGCACAAAAATATCAAATTGTGCCCAAACATTAGTTTTTGACCACATAAGGGATGCTGCTACGTACGGGAAAGTTGCACAACAATTTGGGGGCTTCATTTTCTCCTATTACCAATGTAAGAAGTGGGTTGACATCAGTGGAGAGTATGTGGAATAAATCTAAAGTTTCATCATCCTATCTCGTTTCTTTCGGGGTAAAGCCAAAGACTTATCAGCAGCCCTTTGTACTGTGTGCCTTGACGTTTGGACGGATAACACATTTTTGTTTAAAACTTGATACATGAGACAACTAAAACAGTGAACCTAAGGCGGGCTTTACACGTTGAGACATCGCTAGCAATTGCTAGCGATGTCCAGCACGATAGCACCCGCCCCCGTCGCACATGCGATATGTGGTGATTGCTGCCATAGCGAACATTATCGCTACAGTAGATTCACACGCACATGCCTGCTCGGCGACGTCGCTGTGACTGCCGAACTATCTCCCCTTCAAGGGGGAGGTGCGTTCGGCGTCACCGC
This sequence comes from Anomaloglossus baeobatrachus, assembly GCF_048569485.1. Classification (NCBI taxonomy): domain Eukaryota; kingdom Metazoa; phylum Chordata; class Amphibia; order Anura; family Aromobatidae; genus Anomaloglossus; species Anomaloglossus baeobatrachus. The sequence goes on from NC_134353.1 coordinate 164,005,912, forward strand.
AACGTCACTAATCAGCCGGTCAATAGAAGTGGAGGGTGGATCTCGAAGACCGATCCAGACGAAATAACTTACGTTTCAGAGGGATTCCTGAGAACGTGCCCGCGGATGCACTGACAGAGTTCTTAACGGACATTTTTACAGCACTAGTGCCGTCAGCAGAGCAGAGGAATCTACTGATTGATAGGCTGCATCGGATCCCCAAACCCAAATCCGTTCCCAGCTCCGCACCACGGGACGTGATCGCCAGACTGCACTTCTATCATTTTAAAGAGGCAGTAACCAAGGCGGCGGCAGCAAACAAGCAAGAACGTCCAGAAAGATTCCAGAACATCCTGGTGTTCACCGACCTGTCTGCGGACACTCTGAATAGAAGGCGGGAATTCTCATCCGCAACCAAGATCCTGCGGGACAATAACATCACCTACAAATGGGGATACCCGGTAAAGCTAATCGTGATGAAAAATGGAGTCACACACGTCCTCGTGTCCCCCAGAGAGGCTATGACCCTGCTCCAAGACTGGTCCCTGACATCTGTGGACGAAGATACCAGCTCCCCGCTAAAGAAGAGACCCCTGATGCTGAACAAGGAATGATCCTGAACAGGGACACCTTCATTCCATTCTCTATTTTGATGCCACTTTCCTTTTTGATGCCATTCTTTGTTTTGATTGGCAGGTTGGAGGGGCACGAGAATAACGTTTAGTTTTTCTCTCGTTTTATTCTCACCCCCCATTGATACTGGATAGGGACGAATATCCAGTTGGTTCACGTAGAACCGGACTCTGAATTGTAACCTGTTGTAAGTACTGTTTGCACCCTAACCCTTTGCTTCCCTTACCATTACCTTGTACTTGGTGACATATTGATTTCTGTTTTTTCTTCTTTTATTACTATATCTGATGGTATTTAAAATTTCAACTATTAATGTGAAAGGTTTGAACAGCCCCTTTAAGAGATCATTATTGTGGAAAGAGGCCCAGACACTTAAAGCGGACATATTATGTGTCCAAGAGACTTACCTAAACAGCGAGGACGCACATAGACTAAAACACCAGCATTACCCCCACATCTATGCCTCACACGCAGTGAAAAAGAAAAGAGGCGTAACGATTGCGATAAAGGACACTATAGCGTTCCAGCTCATTGATAAAATCCTAGATGACGAGGGCAGATATGTGATACTCATATGCAATATCAATAATAAGACATACACAATCATCTCTATATACGCACCTAATTCAGGACAAATCACCTTTATTAGAGAACTTATAACCAAATTATCTAAAATAAAACAAGGATTGCTACTAATCTGCGGAGACTTCAATATCGTCCTGATCCCCAATATAGACAAATCCTGGTGCTCCAAGAAAACATCCCAGTCCCATGCGCTGTCCCAATGCCTCCTGTCAGAAGAATTGTATGACACATGGAGGGTCCTTCACGCCTCCGAACGGGACTACACATTTTACTCACATCCACATAAAATATACTCCAGAATTGACCTAATAGTGGTGGATAAGTGGCTCCTGCAAAATATACAATCGGCCCAAATAGGGAACATAACCTGGTCGGACCATGCCCCTATGTCATGCCAAATAAGAGAGACATATAATAACCCAACATATTCCCCATGGATGGAGAATTAATAACCACTTAATATCCTCAGATAGTATCAAATCCCAAATCCAAGACCTGTTACAGGAATATTTTGATATTAATAGCACCCCAGACATGTCCCCGACCACAGTGTTGTGCGCCCACAAGGCGTACATAAGAGGACGGATAATACAGATAGCAGCACAACACAAAAAGCTAAGAATGCGACAGATAGAGGGACTTCACAAAAGTATAGCATCATTAGAGGATGCCCATAAAAACAGCCCCTCACCCGCTATATACAAAGACCTACAAAAGGCAAGATACGATCTATACCAACTACTCCAATATAAACATGAGCACAACATGAGGAGAAGCAAAGCCAAATATTACTGGCAGGGAAACAAGGCGAGCAAAATACTAGCCAATAAAATCAAAGCCAGACTAACAAAGCAAAGGATAGCTCATATACAAGATGCCCAAAAGGACAAAATATACAACCCCAGACATCGCCAACACCTTCGCCAAATACTACTCCTCACTCTACAATCTCAAAGATGACAATCTCACCCCACAACCCAGCGCTGAACTCATTAATAACTTCCTAAATAGTATATCACTACCCAAAATCCCAGAGGACAAACTGACGGCAATAAACCAACCCATAAGCCAAATAGAAATCCAACAAGCCATCCAAACATCTAAGAATAACAAATCCCCAGGACCGGACGGGATAACGAACGAATACTTCAAGAAATTTCATCAAATATTGTCCCCACACCTATTACTAGTCTTCCAGAATATATTTGAAACAGGCCAAATATGAGATGAGATGCTACAGGCGACCATAGTCCCCCTCCCCAAACCAGGTAAAACCCCCCGACCAAACCAATATCTTCAGGCCGATATCCCTACTGAATACTGACCTCAAGCTATACTCCAAAATCCTGGCAGGTCGGATCTCCGGTGTAATGCCCTCCCTGGTGCACAGAGACCAGGTTGGGTTTATCAAATCCAGACAGACGCTGGATGGCACCAGACGGATGATTGACCTCATCAGTGTGGTGGGGAGAGGCCGGACGCCGTCTCTGCTCCTAGCACTGGACGCGGAGAAGGCGTTCGATCGGGTGCATTGGGGCTATCTATTTGAGGTTTTATCCAGATTCGGATTTACTGGCAGCATTTTTAATGCAATTACTTTATTATACTCTCATCCATCAGCGTCAGTTTTTGTCTCTGGAATGATGTCGGACAAGTTCCCTGTCACAAATGGGACGAGACAAGGGTGTCCGCTATCGCCCCTCATATTCGCCTTGGCGATTGAACCTTTAGCGGAAAAAATCCGATCTCACCCAGTAATATCAGGAATCCAGGTGGACAGGACAGAACACAAAACAGGTCTGTTTGCGGACGACATCATTCTAGCGATAACAAACCCCACAGAGTCATTACCGGCAGCAATGCAAATAATTGATCTGTTCTCTAGAATCTCATATTATAAACTAAACACGTCTAAATGTCAGGTATTAAACCTAACCCCATCCACAACGTACCCCAAAAAATTCCAGAACAAGTACCCCTTCAATTGGAATAACGATAGTATTGAGTATCTAGGTATCCAGCTAACACTCTCGGCAGATAAAATGTTATCTCTGAATTATGAGTCCCTGAAGAGGAAAATCCAAGCTGACATATTAAGAATGAAGAAACACGAGCTATTGTGGATGGACAGGATCGCATCAGTGAAGATGTTCATTCTCCCGCAGATATTGTATCTGTTCCGCAATCTCCCCATCATATTCCCAATGAAAATACTAAAAGAGATACAAGCCATCCTCTCCAAACATATATGGCAGGGAAAACAGCCCAGAGTCCAGGCAGACATACTCTACACCACTATAAGTAAGGGGGGCCTGGGATACCCCTCAGTGGTCCGCTACTACGGAGCCGCACTATTCGAGCAGCTACACTTCATGTGGAACGATGACGATGACCGGCACTGGATAACCATTCAGAAATATCTGATTGGAGCCACCAGTGTCTCAGCCTTTTTCCATGCACACCACACTTTAATCCCTGGTAGGAATTTTAACATATCCCCAACCATAGACGCGATCATGGAGCTATGGAAGATGTTAACTAATAAATTAGGCCTTATACAAATCGCACTCCTTAAGGCCCCCATAGAGACACTGGAGCATTGTATCCCTGACCTAAAGCTTAAAAACTGGAAACTATGCCAAATCACATGTATTGGGAATCTGTATGGTGGGGAGGAATTACTCACCTTCTCATCATTGCGAGATAGATACAATATACCACAAAGGGACTTCTACAAATATCTGCAGATCCGACACTTCCTATATGGAAGGAAGGAGCAGATGACTGCACCACCATCTAAGCTGTACTCTATGTTACTGAACCCCACCTCACAGATGAAAGCATTGTCTATAAGCTATGATTGTATGCTAGAGAACACCCTGCCCTCGCTAACCACATACCTGCAAAAATGGGAAAGAGACTCACACTGTACCTTCACACCGGATCAATGGCGAGCATCCTTCCTAATTATTGGAAGCGAATCTAAATGCACTAACCACATAGAAAACGCAAGGAAACTATTATATAGGTGGTATCTCACCCCCCATAGACTATCTAAGATGTCCTGCAATTCCCCGGACACGTGCTGGAGATGTGGAGACCCCAGCGCAGACATGTTACACATATGGTGGAAATGTAGTAATGTCAGACGTCTGTGGGAAGCAATAAATCATTTAATATTTCAGATTTGTGGTGTAGGAATAACGCTGTCCGCACAGCAGGCGCTGCTCGCCATCGATCTGGACTCACTCCCCTACGAGATCCGCACAGTAATTGTACATATCATTGTGGCAATAAGACTCAAAATCGCAAGTTACTGGAAAACCCCCCAATGCCCCGCATTAACCGAAGTCATCTCACTGATCAATGAGAACTGCCTATCCGAGAAGATACTCGCTTCATCCAACAATAACACAGCGCTATTCTATAAGAAATGGAACTACTGGTTATCTTTCCGATTAAATACTGTTATCAAATGAATCTACAGATGTATATATGGAGAATGTGACCCGGAAATTGATGTGATATCACCATTCCCCCATCCCCTTCTCCCCCTCCCCCCTCTCCCTTGTTTAATACCCATATTATTGTGATTTTTGTTGATAATGTGATGACAATATGATGTATGATGTAACATTTGACATTAATTACTAATAAAAAGTTATGGTTTAAAAAAAAAAAAAAAAAGAAGTGGAGGGGCGGAGATGAGCGGGACATAACATCTCGCCCACATTCTCTCTTCTGCATTGCCGTCGGGACGCAGGTAAGGTGATGTTTGTCGCTCCTGCGGGTTTATACACAGCAATGTGTGGAGCTGCAGGAACAACAAACAACATCGTACCTGCGGTCGACCAGACATTATGAAAAGGAACGACGCTACACAGTTCACCGATTTTCGACGCTTTTGCGATCGTTTATCGTCGCACCTAGGATTTACACGTTGCGATGTCGCTACCGGCGCCGGATGTGCGTCACTAACAACGTGACCCGACGATATTTCGGAAGCGATGTCGCAACGTGGAAAGTCCCCCTAAGTTTGATGTTTATTTTAGTAATAAGGATAAGGCCAATACAAGTTAGTAGGCTGTATAGGAAACAGAATCAATGGACTAGGAAAAAGACTAAATGGAAAATTCCATTTATTTTATGGGGTCCAGGAGAGCCAAGGTATTAACTATGCTATAGGAATTTACTGGTCACCTCCGGAAAGGATTACTGGTTAAGATCACCCTGAAGGAACAACCACAGCCATATCTATTATATTTTATAGAATGAGTGAGTTTGGTGTAACCGGGAACCATAAAATAAAGACATTACCCAGTGCCAGGATAGTAAGGACTTGCTACTCAAGCATCAGTGTTGATTTTATAGTTTGGCTGTTGAGACAGATCAAATATGGAGTGTATTATAGTTTGTCTACTGGGTTGCGTGTTTTAATAGGGTGCTAAGTGGCTTGTCCCAGAGCTATACAAGGGGTGAATTGTGCTAGCATCGATAGAAGCATTTAGGGTTTTAGAGTATAGAGCCAGACCTGGGAGCTTGGGGAACGAAATTTGCTTTATAATAGATGTAGGAAAAATACTCTTCAGGGAAAGACAACAAAGAGAACAAGGGGCCTGTGAGTCGAAGGTCAACCCAATGTTGGTGTAAAACATAGTATGCACTATGTTCCAAGTGCACCCGGAGAACTCCTAGGAGCGTACTGTATTTAGTACAAAACCCAAACTTTACAGTTCGGATTCGCTCATCCCTACACTTGAATTCAGCTATGCTAAAACCACATTATTGCAGAATGTAGATAAAATCAGTCTCCATAAAGACCAGCCTAGGGCAAGGCTTCCCAGAAATACCAACATGACAGGCACAGAAGTCTGTATCAGGTCCCTGGATGCCATGTAAACCCACTATAGCATCACAGCCGATAGGTGCAAGAAATGGCCCCACTCCCCCCCCCCCGCCCTTAAGGCCGAGCAGCCTAATAGCTGCGGTCATTGATTTTGTCAGCGGCATCTGACACTATAATGTAGGCTCAGCTCCTGAGCTTGCTCCATATATGTGGCCTGAGATTGTATGTGTATGTGTGTTATCAGTATGTGCAATGTTTGGAAGGGGAGAAATACACTTAGGTCCAGAAATATTTGGACAGTGACACAAGTTTTGTTATTTTAGCTGTTTACAAAAACATGTTCAGAAATACAATTATATATATACATATATATATATATAATATGGGCTGAAAGTGCACACTCCCAGCTACAATATGAGAGTTTTCACATCCAAATCGGAGAAAGGGTTTAGGAATCATAGCTCTGTAATGCATAGCCTCCTCTTTTTCAAGGGACCAAAAGTAATTGGACAAGGGACTCTAAGGGCTGCAATTAACTCTGAAGGCGTCTCCCTCGTTAACCTGTAATCAATGAAGTAGTTAAAAGGTCTGGGGTTGATTACAGGTGTGTGGTTTTGCATTTGGAAGCTGTTGCTGTGACCAGACAACATGCGGTCTAAGGAACTCTCAATTGAGGTGAAGCAGAACATCCTGAGGCTGAAAAAAAAAGAAAAAATCTATCAGAGAGATAGCAGACATGCTTGGAGTAGCAAAAATCAACAGTCGGGTACATTCTGAGAAAAAAGGAATTGACTGGTGAGCTTGGGAACTCAAAAAGGCCTGGGCGTCCACGGATGACAACAGTGGTGGATGATCGCCGCATACTTTCTTTGGTGAAGAAAAACCCGTTCACAACATCAACTGAAGTCCAGAACACTCTCAGTGAAGTAGGTGTATCTGTCTCTAAGTCAACAGTAAAGAGAAGACTCCATGAAAGTAAATACAAAGGGTTCACATCTAGATGCAAACCATTCATCAATTCCAAAAATAGACAGGCCAGAGTTAAATTTGCTGAAAAACACCTCATGAAGCCAGCTCAGTTCTGGAAAAGTATTCTATGGACAGATGAGACAAAGATCAACCTGTACCAGAATGATGGGAAGAAAAAAGTTTGGAGAAGAAAGGGAACGGCACATGATCCAAGGCACACCACATCCTCTGTAAAACATGGTGGAGGCAACGTGATGGCATGGGCATGCATGGCTTTCAATGGCACTGGGTCACTTGTGTTTATTGATGACATAACAGCAGACAAGAGTAGCCGGATGAATTCTGAAGTGTACCGGGATATACTTTCAGCCCAGATTCAGCCAAATGCCGCAAAGTTGATCAGACGGCGCTTCATAGTACAGATGGACAATGACCCCAAGCATACAGCCAAAGCTACCCAGGAGTTCATGAGTGCAAAAAAGTGGAACATTCTGCAATGGCCAAGTCAATCACCAGATCTTAACCCAATTGAGCATGCATTTCACTTGCTCAAATCCAGACTTAAGACGGAAGGACCCACAAACAAGCAAGAAGGCTTCGGCTGTAAAGGCCTGGCAAAGCATTAAGAAGGAGGAAACCCAGCGTTTGGTGATGTCCATGGGTTCCAGACTTAAGGCAGTGATTGCCTCCAAAGGATTCGCAACAAAATATTGAAAATAAAAATATTTTGTTTGGGTTTGGTTTATTTGTCCAATTACTTTTGATCTCCTAAAATGTGGAGTGTTTGTAAAGAAATGTGTACAATTCCTACAATTTCTATCAGATATTTTTGTTCAAACCTTCAAATTAAACGTTACAATCTGCACTTGAATTCTGTTGTAGAGGTTTCATTTCAAATCCAATGTGGTGGCATGCAGAGCCCAACTCGCGAAAATTGTGTCACTGTCCAAATATTTCTGGACCTAACTGTACATTTCTTACTTTGGAAATTCACATCAGAATGGTTGTATAATCCTAGACTTCAAATGAGCATTTTCGACTGATTACATCGGCGCTGGTTTTTCTATATTTCTGCTTTGGTATAGGTACAGTAATAGAAGTGTAGTGAAACAGCAATAGCACCCGGATGGACCCATTGACGGTAAGGCTCTGTGCGCACTGGGAAATGAAATTTCCTTGAGAGAATTCCGCATGCTCTCAAAGATTACCGCACCCGCGGTAAAAAACCGCGGGAAACCGCACCCGAAAACCGCATGCGGTTTGCCGCGGTTTGCCGTGGTTTTACCGCGGTATTATTCGCGGTATTGCCGCGGTTTTGCCGCGTGCGGGTTGGGATGTGCTTTATTGCATTCAATGCAATAAAGCACATTGAAGAAAAAAAAAAAAAAATACATTTAATTATGATAGTAGATAGACAGAAGAATAGATAGAGGGATAGATAGATAGACAGACAGATAGATAGAGGGATAGATAGAGGACAGATCGCTGCATTTCCCACGGTCGGCAGTGAGTTCACATTACCGGCCGTGGGAAATGACCGGTAATTACCTCTGCTGTCTGCTGCATTCAGCCTGTGTCTGTGACAGTCGCGGCTGGATGTCAGCAGTGCAGGACGCAGGAGCCGGAGCTGTGGATTATGCAGGACCCTGTGGATTACGCCGGAGCTTTGTTTGGGGGGGTTAATAAAATGGTGAACGAGGCTTGTTGGTTTTATTTAAAATAAAGGATTTTTGGTGTCTGTGTTTTTTCACTTTACTTACGGGTTGATCATGTCAGCTGTCACATAGACGCTGCCATGATCAAGCCTGGGGTTAATGGCGGTAGTCCCCCACCAACATTAACCCCTTGTATTACCTTGCCACCACTGCTACACGGTGGCAAGAAGAGCCGAGGACACGCCGGTGCTGCCGCATATTGCATGCGACAGTGCCGGGGCAGCTGCGGCTGATATTCTCGGCTGCGGGAGGGGGAGTGAGGCGGGGGACATTACCCCTGCCCCTCTCCCTCCCCAGCCTGAGAATACCGGGCCGCCGCTGTGTGCTTACCTCGGCTGGAAGGTAAATATGCAGCGGCTTCCTCTTCCTGTAATGACATCACTTCCCTGCAAAACCGCAGACAAGCGATGCACATTACCGGAGGTAAACCGCGAAATACCGCAGGGAATAACGCAGGAAAACGCAGTGAACCGCACAGAATTTGCTGCCTGCGTTATTCCCTGCGGGATTTCATGATTAACATTGAGTCAATGGAGTGAAATCCCGCAGCGATGTGCGGAAAAGAAGTGACATGCACTTGTTTTTGCTGCGGGATTCCCGCAGCAAAACATGCAGCTGTCAAATTCCGCCCAGTGCGCACAGGATTTTTTTTCTCCATAGGATTTGCTGGTGATTCACTGCAGAGATGTTATGAACATTTTCTGCAGCGAAACATGCAGCAAATCCGCGAAAAATCCGCGGCAAAATCCGGTAAGTGCGCACATAGCCTAAAAGGCGTTATCTGTCTGAAGTTTGAACAGAACAAACACCACATCATGCTTTTCATGAGTTCTTCTCAATATTTTTTCACCCAGCCTGACTTGCAGATACAGCTTGTACTGAGCAGTATGAGATCTCAGCAGCAGTAGAGGAAGAGGGTCACTTCCCATTGAAAAACAATATGTCTCTCTCTATTCTGAAATGGCTGATAACAGGAAACAATAGATTGTCATACTAAAGTGAGAGCATTACCTTACAGCGAAGCTTGGAGTGCTTCTGTTACTTGGTGAGGAGAGTTCAGTCTTCTGCTTCTTCGGTTGTTGAGTGAATGAACTTGTGCCATCCGCAGCATTCACTGTCCACTCTTCAATCTCACTGCTTCTTCTCTTACTGGACACCCTGTGCATGTCGTTATAACGGTTAATAATGGAGACACCTGCCGGAGACATAGGTGTACCTAGCTCTTCTGTATAGGAATTATTTTTTGCACTGAAATCACTTAACACCAATGTTGTAAATCCAAAAGCGGTATTTCTATTAATCTTCACTTCAGACAATGGTTTTCCAAAATTATTACACGGATATTTAATCAGGTCAGAGTCACTTTCAATGGACCGATTTTTTGGTGCTGGAAAAGAGAAAAACAAGAATCATAAAAACACCCCAGCACATCACATCACTTTCCCCTATATTTGCCTACTACAAATGTTTGTTTTTCAGGGATGGTGTAAAACAAAAAAAAAAATCAAAAAAAATAGTAACTTGACTGGTAACAGATTCTACATTTTACAGTAATACCTCGGTTTTCGTTGACATCGATTATTGCAGGATTCGGATTTCATCGATTTTTTTTTTTTTCCCGGTGGAAAATTTGTCTCGGTTTTCGTCGGCTGCGTTGGATTTCGTCTGACTTCATCTGCATGCCCACGCTGCTAAGTTTTGGGACTGCAAAGGGCGAATCGCGCACTCTCCTGCTGAGAGGCGTGATGCGTGAGCATTACCCTGCGTTTCAAAATGTAAGTACGGTCCCTGTAGGTATAGGTGTGTCCCTTGCTAATCAGTTGGCTAATTAGTTAACCCCTTCCTTGTGGCTCCATCATGGGACCAAAGAAAGTTTCCAGGGCCAGCAGCCTTTTGAAGAAGGAGGCCAGGAACAACATAGAGTTGAAGAAGGAAATTAATGGAAAATACGAGAGTGGCATTAGGATTCCTCAACTAGACCACATTTAAGGGGCGCCAGCCACAATAAGTTCCATTAAGGCAAAAAAGGAAGCAATAAAGGATGCTAATGTACGAAAGGTGTGAATACGATAACAAAACAGAGATCGCGAACAATTGAAGAGATTGAACAGTTATTATTAATCTGAATCAATCAAAAACAGTTAGATGGCAATTCTGTTTCGGAGGCCATCATATGTGAAATAGCCAGACTGTTATATGCTGATCTTATTAAGAAAAAGCCTGGGACAAGTGCTAGTGCACTTAATGATTTTAAGGCCAGCAGAGGCAGGTTCGGTAAATTCAAGAGGTGCACTGGCATACAGAGTGTTACTAGGAATGGCGAAGCTGCGAGTTCGGACAAGTTTGGGGCAGAAAAATTTGTGACTGAATTCAAAAATTACATAGAGGATGAAGGATTCATCCCTCAACAAGTCTTCAACTGTGAAGAAACTGGCCTCTTGGAAAAAAATGCCAAAGAGGACGTTCATTACACAGGAGGAAAAAGCACTGCCAGGGTATAAGCCTATGAAAGATAGGCTAACTTTTTTGTTTTGTGCTAATGCTGGTGGTGATTGCAAACTGAAGCCATTACTGGTGTACCATTCAGAAACTCCTAGAGTGTTTAGCAGAAACAATTAAAAGTAAATTGTGTGTGATGTAAGGGCAAACAAGGACAATTTTCATTGAGTGGATGAATGAAGTGTTTGGCCCAAGTGTGAAAAAATACCTCCAGGACAATCAGTTGCCCCTTAAGTGCCTCCTGCTAATGGACAATGCTCCTACACATCCTCCTAGTTTGGAAGACACTTTGTTGGAGTTCAGTTTCATCACAGAGAAGCTCTTGCCTCCTAATACCACACTTCTCATCCAGCCCATGGACCAGAATGTCATTTCAAATTTCAAGAAACTGTACACAAAAGCAATGTTTCAAAGGTGCTTTGAGGTAACATCAGATACAGAATTGTCCTTAAGAGAGTTCTGGAAAAAACATTTCAACATTCTCAACTGCATTAGCCTCATAAATAAGGCTTGGCAGGGAGTGACATCCAGGACATTGACATCTGCTTGGAAAAAATTATGGCCAGGATGTGTCCTTGAGAGGGATTTTGAAGAAATTGAGCCTTCCTCTGATGACCCTACAAATGTGGTGCAGTCAGTTGTTGATTTGGGGACATCCATGGGTTTGGAGGTGAATGGTGAGGATGTGGAAGAGTTAGTGGATGACCACAGTGAAGAACTCACCACTGAAGAGCTGAAAGCCCTCAGATGAAGAGGGAAAGACAGAGAAGAATGTGCCATCTTCAGAGATTAAGGACATCTTCTCCATCTGGAGTGAGGTTCAGGGGTTTGTGGAGAAAAATCACCCTGACAAAGCTGTTGCAGGCAGTGTCTGCAACTTGTTTAATGAGAATGTCTTGCCCCATTTTAGGCAAATCTTAAAGAGGCGGCAGAGACAGACTTCTTTGGACAGCTCTCTTGTGCATCATATCTCCACTGACTCTGAACCTGGTCCTAGTACCAAAAGACCAGGAAGGGAAGTGACCTCAGATAGTGCCTTGCCTATGGTCCTCATGGAGGGGGGATTCCCTTTCCAAACAACGATACAGTACAGTACTGTATCTGTAAATGCCATGTTAAATGTTAGCATTTAAAGATTAGGATTAGTCTTTTATATTCAGGCTATTCCACTTGTTATTGCTTTTACAACTAAACATCTTTATTCTACATAAAATGCGTTTGTGGTCTGCATTTTGGAGGGTCTAAAACTAATTCATTGTATTTACTTTGATTCCTATGGAAATAATTGCTTCGGTTTTCATCGGTTTCGGATTTCATCGATTGTTTTCCGACAGATTATCGACAAAAACCGAGGTACCACTGTATTAATACTTGGACCCTGATTCCATTCAGCAATATCAGAAGAGTATGCAGCGATCTAAAGACGTCAATGAAAGGCCCCTAACTTGCCCGAGTTAAAAGGAGACGTACACAAGTGTATATCCAAATTCTAAACCTCATGCCAATCATTTGAATTAAAGGGTTTGTCAAACAAGCTACAATAAATACCGATCCACAGGATAAACAAAATATATGGCTTTTGATGGTCTGCACAGATCCAAAAAGGTTAAAGGGAGGGGGGGGGGGTCCAAAGTCTTCTATGTAATGGGTTGCTAGTGAGCATGTGTGACCACCACTCCCACATGAACCAAATAAAGCAGTGGTCACAGATGCTCACTGCCGCTCCATTTCCAAAGTCAGACATTTCTCATCTGTCATGTGGTCTTTAACTATAACACAAACATAGTTATTGACATTTTTAAAAAGGTATTGCAGCAAATAACTATTTTACATTTGCAGGATACACCATAAAATGTCTCATAGGAAAACGTCCCACTTCCGAGACCACCATCAGGAGAGGACAAGCGTCAATTAAGTCTATGGATGTTACGAGAACCTCAATACAGTACCCTCTCTGCTGCTATTTGCAACACCCATACACTACATTGAGGACAGCCACATGAATACCTGCCATTTCAGAGTTATCCATATCTTGCAGAGAGGTTTAACTGAATAATAGGGATAATAAGGCTTGTCTTTTTCCAGTAAGTGAATGTCCTAGAGGAGGATTTTTCATTTATTTTTTACAAAGACAATTTCAATTGATGTTTAATAGATTAAAAGCAGAAAAAAACATTATGTCCACAACAAGAGTAACACACCTTCTGGTCTAGGAGTGAGACAGGCATCACAATTCTGGTCAGATGGTTTATTAAGGAGAGTGCAAACTTCACATGCCCAATGTTCTTCTTCACTTTTGGCCACATGGTCTTGTGAGTCTTGTTTATATGCCCATCCAAGAATACTATTTCTTTTTGGCAATGTACTTGTAGAAAAAAAAAAGCATAAAAACATAAAATAGACAAGGTATAATAATAAGAATGGGGAAGAAAAATAACAGCAAAAGCACCAAAGTATGTGTTCACTTGTTAAATATTGAATACAGCCATTTGTCTGGACATTCTGACACTTCTTTCTCACAAAGTCTGATTACTCTATAAAAGGGCTTGTAACAAGTATGGAAGTTATAAAGCTATGTGCCCACGTTGCTTTTTTATGTGCACATAAAGAAGAATGTTTTGGCAGGAAAACTGCACATTTTTTATTGCATTTACTCGTGTTTGTTATTTGCGTTTTTCTATACTTTTTTTGCATTTTTTTAAGTCATGGCGATTGCGACGGTTCAGGCACTATATGCCCACAATCACCGCCAGGTCTCCTGCTGATGTTACAGCAAAGACCAGGTCTCGTTGGCCGGAGTGGTAACCGCGCTGCTCCTGGCAGTTTAACCCCCCCTGAATGCAGCAATTAGTGTGATTGCAGTATTGAGAAGGCAGGGAGAGAGATGACTTATCTCTCCCTGGCGATTGGATCCCAGTAATGCGGTCACAGGGACCTGATCGCTGCCATAATAACCCTAGGTCATCATGGTGACAAACCCGGGTTACTGAGCTACGGAGAGCCTCACACACCATGCTGTCTGCATAGTGTGTGAGGTGACGTGCTGAGATATAATCTACTATAGTGATTAGAGGGGATTATAGATACACAGGAAATAAACGCAGAAACAATTGACATGCTGCTTTTTTTTTCAGCAACAGAATCTGCAAGAAAAAAGTAACAGCGTGTGCACAGTCATGGTTCTCATAGACTTTGCTGGGATGCTTTTTAATTGCTTTTATTGATTAAAAGAAGCAATCAAAAACAAAAAAAAAATGCCACGTGGGCACATAGCCTATGCGATAACCTCCTTATCACTGGGGGTTCCCACAAGTGCTGTTCTCGGCCATCTTCATAAGTCTCATAATACAGACAGGGCTCCACTTGGTATCGGTGGAGTCCTAGCTCTTGGACAACTGTCATGAGGGTAAAAAACAAAAAAAAAAAACCCCAAACATTTAAACCAGTTTTAAAAATAAAAGAACTATAAATCCTGCAATTTTACAATCACATTTTCCGCATGTGTGTGAGGATGGGAGAACAACTCACTAATATGGAACTCATGTCACAAGTATATAGGTAAATTGTTTAGATTCTGATTTGTACCATGCCAAGTATAATGCCACCAAATACAGAAAGAAGGGAATTTTGTTTACTTACCGTAAATTCCTTTTCTTCTAGCTCCTATTGGGAGACCCAGACAATTGGGTGTATAGCTTCTGCCTCCGGAGGCCACACAAAGTATTACACTCAAAAGTGTAACCCCTCCCCTCTGCCTATACACCCTCCCGTGCATCACGGGCTCCTCAGTTTTGGTGCAAAAGCAGGAAGGAGGAAACTTATAAATTGGTTTAAGGTAAATTCAATCCGAAGGATGTTCGGAGAACTGAAAACCATGAAACAATTGAACATGAACAACATGTGTACACAAAAGAACAACTAGCCCGAAGGGAACAGGGGCGGGTGCTGGGTCTCCCAATAGGAGCTAGAAGAAAAGGAATTTACGGTAAGTAAACAAAATTCCCTTCTTCTTTGTCGCTCCATTGGGAGACCCAGACAATTGGGACGTCCAAAAGCAGTCCCTGGGTGGGTAAAAGAATACCTCGATAACAAGAGCCGACACGACTCCCTCTTACAGGTGGGCCACCGCCGCCTGAAGGACTTGCCTACCTAGACTGGCATCTGTCGAAGCATAGGCATGCACTTGATAGTGCTTTGTGAAAGTGTGCATACTAGACCACGTAGCTGCCTGACACACTTGTAGAGCCGTTGCCTGGTGCCGCAATGCCCAGGACGCCCCCACGGCTCTGGTAGAATGGGCTTTCAGCCCCGAAGGAATCGGAAGCCCTGAAGAACGGTAAGCTTCAAGAATCGGTTCCTTGATCCACCGAGCCAAGGTTGACCTGGAAGCTTGCGAACCCTTACGCTGACCAGCCACAAGGACAAAAAGCGCATCTGAACGGCGCAGGGGCGCTGTGCGAGACACGTAGAAACGGAGTGCTCTCACTAGATCTAATGAGTGCAAATCCTTTTCAAAGCGGTGAATTGGATTAGGGCAAAATGAAGGTAAAGTGATATCCTGATTGAGATGAAACGGCGATACCACCTTAGGGAGAAATTCCGGAACAGGACGGAGAACCACCTTATCCTGGTGAAAAACCAGGAAGGGGGCTTTGCATGACAGTGCTGCAAGCTCCGACACTCTACGGAGTGAAGTAACTGCTACTAGAAATGCCACTTTCT
This sequence comes from Anomaloglossus baeobatrachus, assembly GCF_048569485.1. NCBI lineage: Eukaryota > Metazoa > Chordata > Amphibia > Anura > Aromobatidae > Anomaloglossus > Anomaloglossus baeobatrachus. The sequence continues at coordinate 164,021,860 of NC_134353.1, forward strand.
GCGAAAGACGTGATAAGGAGACATCCCGCAGCGGCTCAAAAGGCGGTTTCTGAAGAGCCGTTAGCACCCTGTTAAGGTCCCAGGGTTCAAGCGGGCGCTTGTAAGGTGGGACTATGTGGCAAACTCCCTGCAGGAACGTGCGGACCTGCGGAAGCTTGGCCAGGCGCTTTTGAAAGAATATTGAGAGTGCCGATACTTGCTCTTTGAGAGAACTAAGTGACAACCCCTTATCCATTCCGGATTGAAGGAAGGAAAGAAACGTGGGTAAGGCAAAAGGCCAGGGAGTAAAACCTTTATCAGAACACCAGGACAAGAAAATCCGCCAAGTCCTGTGATAGATCTTGGCGGTTGTCGGTTTCCTGGCCTGTCTCATAGTGGCAATGACATCCTGAGACAACCCTGAAGACGCTAGGAGCCAGGATTCAATGGCCACACAGTCAGGTTGAGGGCCGCAGAATTCAGATGGAAAAACGGCCCTTGCGACAGCAAGTCTGGGCGGTCTGGCAGCGCCCACGGCTGACCCACCGTGAGATGCCACAGATTCGGGTACCATGACCGCCTCGGCCAGTCTGGAGCGACGAGAATGGCGCGACGGCAGTCGGACCTGATCTTGCGTAGTACTCTGGGCAGCATTGCCAGAGGAGGAAATACATAAGGCAGTCGAAACTGCGACCAATCCTGAACTAATGCGTCCGCCGCCAGAGCTCTGTGATCTTGAGATCGTGCCATGAAGGCCGGGACCTTGTTGTTGTGCCGTGACGCCATGAGATCGACATCCGGCGTTCCCCAGCGGCGACAGATCTCTCGAAACACTTCTGGGTGCAGGGACCATTCCCCCGCATCCATGCCCTGACGACTGAGAAAATCTGCTTCCCAGTTTTCTACGCCCGGTATGTGAACTGCGGAGATGGTGGATGCTGTGGCTTCCACCCACTGCAGAATTCGCCGGACTTCCTGGAAGGCTTGACGACTCCGCGTGCCGCCTTGGTGGTTGATGTATGCGACGGCAGTGGCGTTGTCCGACTGGATACGGATCTGCCTGCCCTCCAGCAACTGCTGGAAAGCCAATAGGGCCAGATACACTGCCCTTATCTCCAGGACATTGATCTGAAGGGAAGACTCTATCGGAGTCCAGGTTCCCTGAGCCCTGTGATGGAGGAACACCGCTCCCCACCCTGACAGGCTCGCGTCCGTGGTGACCACAGCCCAGGTTGGGGGCAGGAAGGATTTTCCCTGTGATAGAGAAGTGGGAAGAAGCCACCACTGAAGAGACGTCTTTGTTGCGAGGGAAAGAGAGACGTTCCTGTCGAGAGAGTTCGACCTCCTGTCCCATTTGTGGAGAATGTCCCACTGGAGCGGGCGCAGATGGAATTGCGCGAAGGGCACTGCTTCCATCGCTGCCACCATCTTCCCCAGGAAGTGCATGAGGCGTCTCAAGGGGTGTGACTGAGTCTGAATCAGAGATTGCACCCCTGCCTGCAGTGACAGATGTTTGTCTAGTGGTAGCTTGACTACCGCTGACTGTGTATGAAACTCCATCCCTAGATAGGTCAGAGATTGGGTCGGTGTCAACTTGGATTTTGGGAAGTTGATGAGCCACCCGAACTGCTGGAGGGTCTCCAGAGCGACGGTAAGGCTGTGTTGACACGCCGCCCGAGAAGGTGCCCTGACTAGGAGATCGTCTAAGTAGGGAATCACCGAGTGCCCCTGAGAATGCAGGACCGCCACAACGGATGCCATGACTTTGGTGAAAACCCGTGGGGCTGTCGCCAGGCCGAAGGGCGATGCCACGAACTGAAGGTGTTCGTCCCCGATGGCGAAACGCAAAAAGCGTTGATGTTCTGGTGCGATCGGCACATGGAGATAGGCATCCTTGATGTCGATCGATGCGAGGAAGTCTCCTTGTGACATCGAGGCGATGACCGAGCGGAGAGATTCCATCCGGAATCGTCTGGTGCTCACGTGTTTGTTGAGCAATTTGAGGGACGGAATGATCCGTCTTTCTTTGGCACCACGAATAAGTTGGAGTAAAAACCGCGACCCTGTTCCTGAGTGGGAACGGGAGTCACGACTCCTTTTTTCAGAGCGACCACTGCTTGGAAAAGTGCGTCTGCTCGCGCGGGGGGCGGGGAGGTTCTGAAGAAACGAGTCGGAGGACGAGAGCTGAACTCTATCCTGTAACCGTGAGACAGGATGTCTCTCATCCATCGGTCTTGAACATGTGGCCACCAGGCGTCGCGAAAGCGGGAGAGCCTGCCACCGACCGAGGATGCGGTTCGGGGATGCCGTGAGTCATGAGGAGGCCGCCTTGAAAGCAGTGCCTCCGGCGGTCTTTTGGGGGCGTGACTTAGACCGCCACGCATAGGAGTTCCTCTGGCCTTTGTCCTGTCTATTGGACGAAGAGGACTGTGGCTTGGCGGAGGGACGAAAGGACCGAAACCTCGATTGTATTTTTCGTTGCTGAGGTCTCTTAGGTTTGGACTGGGGTAAGGAGGAGTCCTTTCCCTTGGATTCCTTAATAATCTCATCCAATCGTTCGCCAAACAATCTCTCGCCAGAAAACGGCAAACCGGTTAAGAACCTCTTGGAAGCCGAGTCTGCCTTCCATTCGCGCAGCCACATGGCCCTGCGGACTGCAACAGAATTAGCGGATGCCACCGCTGTACGGCTAGCAGAGTCTAGGACTGCGTTCATGGCGTAGGAAGAAAACGCCGACGCCTGAGAGGTTAAAGATGCAACCTGCGGGGCAGACGTACGTGTGACCGCATTAATCTCAGCCAGACAAGCTGAGATAGCTTGGAGTGCCCACACGGCTGCAAAAGCCGGGGCAAAAGACGCTCCCGTGGCCTCATAGATGGATTTCACCAGGAGTTCTATCTGCCTGTCAGTGGCATCTTTTAGTGATGAGCCATCTGCAACCGAAACCACAGATCTAGCCGCCAATCTGGAGACTGGGGGATCCACCTTAGGACATTGAGCCCAACCCTTAACTACGTCAGCGGGGAAGGGGTAACGTGTGTCAGTAAGGCGCTTAGTAAAGCGCTTGTCCGGAACTGCTCTGGGCTTCTGGATGGCATCCCTGAAGTTAGAGTGATCAAAAAATGCACTCCGTGTACGTTTGGGAAACCGAAACTGGTGTTTCTCCTGCTGAGAGGCCGACTCCTCTATAGGTGGAGGCGGGGGAGATAGATCCAACACCTGATTGATGGACGAGATAAGATCATTTACTAAGGCGTCCCCTTCAGGTGTATCAAGATTGAGAGCAACATCAGGGTCCGAGCCCTGAGCTGCAACCTCCGCCTCGTCCTCCAGAGAGTCCTCAAGCTGGGAACCCGAGCAGCGTGAGGAAGTCGGGGAAGATTCCAAGCGAGCCCGCTTAGCTGGTCTGGGACTGTGGTCCGTGGAGGAGTCCTCCACGTGAGACCTAGGGCCCACCCCGGCCGGGGGTGTACCGAGAGGGACCTGGAGGCGCCGATCTAACAGGGTCCGGGGCCTGTGTAAGGACCGGTCTGGACTGCAAGGCTTCCAGCAACTTGGCAGACCATTTGTCCATAGACTGAGCCATGGATTGTGAGAGTGACTCTGAGAGCTTTTCAGCAAAAACTGTAAACTCTGTCGCTGCCACCTGGACAGTGGAAGCAGGGGGGTCTGCCTGAGCCGAGGGGCCCACTAGTGACCGAGGCTCCGGCTGAGCAAGCGTAACAGGGGTCGAGCATTGCTCACAGTGAGGGTAGGTGGAACCCGCAGGTAACATGGCCCTACAAGAGGTACATGTCGCAAAAAAACCCTGTGTTTTAGTGCCCTTGCTCCTTGTGGCCGACATGCTGTTGTGTCCTAGGAGCGTGATCACTGAGGGTATATAGAAAAAAGGGTATACAGTCCGGCCGAACAGAAATAAGTATATATATATACGTATCTATACCGGCACCCAAGGGGACCAACACCGAGTGACCGGTGCGGCTTACCGACCGCTAAAAAGCGGGGTGTGTGTGCTCCAGATTCCCTGCCTTGGTCTCCCAGAGCTGCAGAGCTATTTTCTGTGATTCTCCACCGGCAGAATGTCCTAAAGATGGCTGCCGGAGCTCTCAGGGGAGGAGTGAAGCCGTGGGCGGCGTTAGGAAAAGTGCGGGAATCTGGGGTCCCCACAGTGATCAGTGAGGCGGGAGGGAGCATACAGGATGCCCCGGCCCTCACATCCGACGTCAGGTCGGCTGTCCCGCCCCTATCTCTGATAGACAGGCCCGGGGGCGGGAGTTTTGCCACTAGGCCGCGATGAAGCCGGGGACTAAATTTAATACCGCGGCCGACAAGCAGGCGCGGTCGGCGCGGTAGTCCCCGGTCTTCACAATTCAGCAGTCAGTTGCGGCGTCCGGAAACCAGGCGCTCCATACACAGTCCCCATGGGGACACAGAGTACCTCGTGGATGCAGGGCCCTGTCCCTGAGGATAGATAAGCTCCTGTCCAGCAGATTCCCTCAGGGGCTGCGGAGGGAGCACGGTCCCAGAACCTGGATGACCGCTTCGGATCCCACTTCTACCAGAGCCCTCAGGGATGGAGAAGGAAACACGGCATGAGGCTCCGGCCGTCGTACCCGCAATGGGTACCTCAACCTTAACAGCACCGCCGACTTAGTGGGGTGAGAAGGGAGCATGCCGGGGGCCCCGTGGGGGCCCTCTTTTCTTCCAACCGATACAATCAGCAGCTGCTGCTGACTAAAATGGAGATGTGTGAGTGGATGTGTGCCTCCTTCCACACAAAGCATAAAACTGAGGAGCCCGTGATGCACGGGAGGGTGTATAGGCAGAGGGGAGGGGTTACACTTTTGAGTGTAATACTTTGTGTGGCCTCCGGAGGCAGAAGCTATACACCCAATTGTCTGGATCTCCCAATGGAGCGACAAAGAAATATCTGTTTTCAGCCTAAAACAAAATTCCCTTCTAATGCAGTCCTCTTGTAAATGATGGATACAAACGCACAGTTAAAGCCGAGAAGGTCTGTTCTCTACCTTACAACAACTTGTTCAGGTTTATCCGTCTGACAGTTTGAGCAAAAGTAAGTCATCCTGTTGTTTTCCCCCAGACGACACACTGTGATTTTCGTCCCACATTGGCCACAGACAGGTTTTTTGTATACTTTGTAATGTTTGTAGAGTGCGGAGCCATTTTTTCTACACTGCGAATAAAAATATTTTTTTTTTTTATATGAAAAAACTGATACCGGATACTAAAAGGAATACTACAAAGACTTCCATGTAGTCCCAGTTTAAATGGCAGGAATTCATTATATCCCACTAGATACCTTATAAAAGAGTATTGTAAAGTCCCGTGTCATTTTGACCACATGGCTCACTTGCTTGTCAGTTAGCAGACCAGTCTATGATGCAGAAGGACACAAAAAAAGACAGGGTTTTTTTACTTTTACAATATTAATGAACTGAAAAAAAAACTGTTCCAACATACTGCATCACAATTATAAGTAAAAAGTATAACCTTTATTTAAGTCATCCACTGAAAAAGAAGATTTTGGGTACTTAACATAAAATCCCTTCTTAGAGTCTTAGTTGGGGGACACAGGAGAACATGGATGTATGGTACAGTCACTAGGAGGCTGACACTAAGCAATAAAAAACATTAGCTTTGTGGCAGTTCATGGGTGTACCCTGCTGCGGAGGAGCTAATCAGTTAGTGAGAATGCAGTAGTAAGGCAAGAACCAGGAATAATGCACGGATCAGGTATGGGCTATTATCACTTGCAGTGGCGGCTGGAGTTCAGGCCCGACTGCAAAAAAGACAGGATGAAAGATAAAGAAAAAAGACCTGAGAGTCTTTTGGCTGGACTCACATCAACAAAAAATGCCTTTCAAGTTCAGTGGTAGACTTGGGAAGAGGAGAGTCTTCTCACCTTGATCATCGTCTGGATGTTGCGAGAAACTTGCATCTCTTTAAATTGCGGCTTCAACAGCCATGCCATAAAATGAGAGACTGAATTCTGATGCAAGAGGGTATCTTGGGGCTTTAGGTCTGGACAATTGGGGAGCTGCTACGGAAAGTCCGCAAAGTTCATTACGTCTGCGTATCACGCTCTTCTGGGCCAGTCTGGTGCCAATACAGTAGGATGACTGGTACTTCTTCTGCCTTGACAAGTGTGATTATCATATCAGGAGCAGAGGTGAAAACAGAGATGGCAGGTTACATTGAGATGACAGGAAAACAAGGCCATTGGAGCCGATCGCTAGATTTGAAACTAATTGGGGAGTTTTCTTGTAAACACTAGAAGCCATCATCAGGTATACGTCGGTAGTACCCTTTCTTTGGAAAATTTAAATTGAAGACCTCTGGATTCTAAAGGCTGCTTTACATGCTTCAATTAATCATGCGATCGCACCCGCCCCCATCGTTTGTGCGGCACTGGCAATTTGTTGCCCGTGTCGCACAATGCAGTAACCCCCCGTCACACGTACTTACCTTCCAAATGACCTCGCTGTGGGCGACGAACATCCTCTTCCTGAAGGGAGAGGGACGATCTGCGACACAGCGACGTCACACAACGACCGGCCAATAGAAGCGGAGGGGCGGAGATGAGCGGGACGTAAACATTCCGCCCACCTCCTTCCTTCCGCATTGCCAGCGGTCGCAGGTAAGCTGCAGTTCATCATTCCCGGGATGTCACACGGAGCGATGTGTGCTGCCTCGGAAACAATGAACAACAGGACGTTCGATTTTTAGAAAATGAGCGACGTGTCAACGATGAACGAGAAGGTGAGTATTTTTGCTCGTTCATAGCTGTCACACGCTACGATATCACTAACTATGCCGGATGTGCGTCACTTATGACGTGAACCCGCCGACATCTCGTTAGATATATCGTAGCGTGTAAAGCCCGCTTAAGCCCATTCACCCGAAGAGAGACCTTCGCAGCTTAGGAAGTTGGTGGCTCAGTTGTCTACAATCAGGAATATGCACTGCTAAGATTACCAGTATCCTGTGTTCAGCCCATGACAAGATATGGGAAACCTCCACCAAGACTGGTTCCGCCTTTGTGATTGATGTATGCCACAGCTATGACATTGCCGGACTGGATGCGTACCAAACGGCCTGATAGAAGATACTGCCAGTACAGGAGAGAAAGGTAAATATCCCTGAGGTCTAAGATGTTGATGGGAATGGAGGACTCCTACAAGTTACAATATCCCTGCACTATGAACTGGTGATACATGGCACCCCATCTGAGAAGACTAGTGTTTGTCGTCAAGATCAGCCAATGCAATGGGAGAAAGGATCTCCATCGGTAAATGAGCGGTGAAAGTTGACACCAGGAAAGGGCCTGTTTCACCCTTGGCGGTAAGATTATTGGATGGTCCAGAGAGGAGATCTTCTTGTCCCAGGGTGACAGCAGAGTCAGTTAGAGGGGGGAGAGTGTGCAACTGCACAAAGGAAATAGCCTCCATTGCAGCTACCATGTTTCCCAGCACGCTCATGCAGAGCTGAAGGAGGCAGGGCAAAGGGTGTCTGAGGGAGCAAATCCTGGGCAGCAGGGAGGAAAACTTTTCTAAGGAAAGAAAAACTTTGGTGCGCTCAGTGTCGAACTACATAAGCAGGAAAACTAGGCGTTTACTCAGGATCAGAGATGACTTCGCCTTGTTGATTATCCTGCCCAGTCTGGACAGATTGTCAACAGTGACGTGAAGACTTTTGCAGCAGGCTTAATATGATTAAGGCCCCGTCCTAATGTGGTCCTAGTAAGGGAAGGCCACAATCCCTCTAGAACATAAAATGGCCATGACAGCTGCAAGCTCTGGGGGCGGAAAACAGACAATGCTGTACTGCGAACCGGAGGAATCTTTGATGCGACACTCAGATTGGTATATGAAGATAAGTGTTCTAGAGGTCCACCCAACAGAGGAGCTCCTGGGGTTGCATGGAGGCAATCACTGATCGGAGGGACTTTATCCTGAAATGACGGAGACTGACACACTTGTTCAGGAACTTGAGATCCAAGGTGAGCAGGATGGAACTATCCTTCTTTGGAACCACAAAATAGTTTGAATAGAAATCTGAGAAGTATTCCTGGGAGGAGATGGGAATGATGAAAAATATGGAAAAAGTTTTGGGGGGAAAATGAGTTACTTTGCAAGTAAAAATGGGCAAATTTACTTGAACCAATTACCACGCCAAGGTGTAACTCTCAACTGGGTCCTAATCTAATTTATGCCTCTCTTTGTGTTAAAACTGACCTCTTATATGGGCTAGAAAAGGACATCCAAAAGAAAAATTATAACACCTGAAGTAATTGAGAGGAGTCCACAGACAAAGGACAAGACTCCATAATAAAAATAGAAAAACTGCCAGCATAAATAAACTTCTTTTTTTCTTCCTTTTTTTTCATGTTTTCTGGGCAGTAATGAATATTCACATTTTAATGTTCACCATTTACAGCCTTCAGTTTTTTCCTCCTCCCTTTACTTGAGTGCAACTGTTATTTTGGATATTTTATGTTATATTGAGTTTGCACCAGTTCAGACTATAAGATTAGGAAGTGGCGGCAATTCTTCTCTTTTTCTATTATGGAGTCAAGTCTTTTGTCAGCGCACTCCTCCCAGTTACTTCAGGTGTTTTAATTTTTCTTTTGCAGGTCTTTTTCCAGCCCATATATTTTGTCAGTTTGGACACCAAAAGAAGCAAAAATTAGATTAGGACTCAGTAGAGTTACATCTTGGCGTGGTAACTGGGCTCAAGTAAATTTGTCCATTTTTATTGGCAAAGTAACTCATTTTTTCCCCAAAAAATTGTTTCATGTTGTCTGGGCAGCAATGCATATTCACATTTCAATGTTCACTATTTACATCCTTCAGTTCTTTCCCCTCACCTTTACTTGAGTGCAACTGTTATTTTAGATGAGATCAAAACCGTGTCTACCTCCTACGGACACTAACCTAAAACTGATTATTTCCATGCTAGTTGTGCGGTGTACCTTACTGAGGAGGAACGCATTCTTTTATTGAATAGTGTAAGCCTCCCAGTGGCAGCAGCATACACCCATGGTCTCTGGTGTCCATCAATGAAGCAAATGAAAAAAGGTTGTTCTGTTTAACCGACTAAATAATTAAACTGCAGACGAGATGCACAGACAAGCACACAGTACCTGGACGGCTGGATGGAGGCCACTGTCGAAAAGTGCTTCATTTTTAATAATGTTACCCACTCCAGGCAGCACGGCCTGATCGAGGAGCACGTCACAGAGCATACGGCTGCCTTGCCTCTTAATCTCACTCTCGGCTCTCGAGAAACTGAACTTGGAGGAGCAGACATCCAACTCCTGAAAAGATTGGACTTTTTCTTGACAATCTGATGCATTCCTGAAATACATAAAAACAGTATAATAATATAATTCTATTAATTTCCACGATTGTGGAACGTGAACTAAGAAACTGTATCTCAATTAAGATTCCTACTCATTTTCTAACAGTTCTAACAAAAAAAGAGAATCTAAAAACATGAATAAAAACAGGACATATACCTCTCTATAAGAGCTTACAATCTATATGGAAAAGGAGGAATGACACAAAAGGTATAACAATATGTTTGTGTTAGGTACAAAATCTGAGGTCAAGATGCACAATCACTATGTTAGCCAAACTGAGTATAAAGTGCAAACAAGGTAACAGGGAGGCAGAAGACATCTGGGAGTGGGTCAGGATGTATTCTGGATTATTTCTATTTAGTTATTATACTTAGTTATATAGCATCAGTAATTACCCAGCTCTTTACAGACATTATCATCACTGTTCCCAGTGATGTTCACAATATAAATTCCCTATCAGTATATCCTTATACAGTATAATGAGTGTGGGAGGAAACGGAAGAATCCAGAGAAAACACACACAAACATGGAGAACAAAAACTCCTTGCAGATGTTGTCTGTGAGGGGAATTGAACCCAAGACCCCAGCACTGTAAATCAAAAGTGTTAACTACTGAGCCACCATGCTGCCCTCTTAAGGCTATGTAACACAGATTTCCTTCCAAAAATATGTTTTTGAGACATGCATAAAACTGGTAATGTTAGGAAGGAGCATACAGACTCAGGTAGTTAGTTCCTCCGAATGGGTGCAGCACAGACGTCCTGGAGACAGGAGCGTGAAGATGTAAAAAAGTAGGATGAGAGTCATAGGCCATTGCCTGAATGTAAAGCATAGGTAAATTGTTAAGCTGAGATAGAAGAATAGAAGCGACCTGAATCTAATATAGAGAAGCTCTGGAGAGGGACAGCAGAACCAACAAAATAGGCAATGGTGTCTGGTAAAAGACAAGAAAAACCAATGGTAGTGTTCACCTGAAGGTGTAGTTTGCAGACAAGCTGTACAGGGATGCTGTTTCACGGGTGTCTAATGGCCGATGCCCGGTTCCATGACCTTGGGGGTCGCTTGAAAAGGGATTATATACAGGGGATATTAGAGAGTTTAGGCCGTGACACCACTTGCGGGTTGCGGTTATGGTGATGGAACCGCCGCTGCACAGTTTCTCACCGCTGAGGCTGATGTTAATGGCAGCCTGGATGTTGGGCCCTCCGCAAGTAGGGCCGGGCCCCAGGGGGTAGATGATGGAATTCAGAGGGGAAAGAAGGGAGACCACACGATGGGGATGCAGTGCAACTGGTGTTTAATCACAGCGGTGGTAATGCTGGTTCACCGAGGACAGCTGGTTTCGACCCCTGGTCCCTTTCGTCCCAGTGCCGGTGTGGTAGCCTGGTGGCTTCTTTCCCCTGCACCTCTCACTGGTTGGTGTAACCCCATGACTTGGAGCGTCTGGGAGTCCCCTCCTGTTTGACGTTTAGTCTCTGGTCCATACGGCGGGCAGTGTGAACCCCGTAGGGTCGGTGGTCTGTCTGGTCCCTGGTTCTCTCGTTTCTGCTGGTGCCCCTGGATTCTTGGGTCACTGACAACCTGGATGGTCCCCTCACTCTGCAGGTATTTGTCAGGTAGCCTGAAGCGTTCGCCTGACCTAGGGCCCTGTGCCTCATCGGTGCTATGGTTCCAGGGGTTCCTTGTCGTACCCTCCCAGGCAACCACTCTCCTTTACCAGCTAGCTCACTGCTACACGACCCCGTCTGAAGCTGAAGACACATCCGTCTCCTAACACTGTCACTACAGATTGAACCACTGTCTCACTCCTCCCCCCTTGGTTGTCGTCTAGTGGACTGGATCGGCTCCACCCCTGGGTGGCCATCTATTGGGTCCCAAACTAGTCAGTCACCCATGATTGGGAAACTGGGGATATTTATGTGTTTTGATGTTACCAACACTGGTCTTCCAGGTCCCTGGGGGTAGGCCCTGCATCTTTGACAGGATGGAGTACCTTGTAGTGCCCTGATGGGTTCAGGAAATCAAAGTTATAGGGTATTGGTGTGCACTCAGCTAGAGTATGGTTTAATACTGATTATATAATATAATATTTAATTATATAATACTGATGGGTTCAGGGGCGCTACAACAACACCTAGAAAAGTGTGGAAATGGAAACTGGCATGTTTAGGCAGGCTGCGCAGTGGGACTGAAGAGCCTTGGGACTCCAAGTTGTTTTTAATTAACACCAATGCGTTTCTGCGTTGGACCAGAGCCTTTTTCAAGCCAAGTGACACCTTGAGAAATGCACCTGTCTGGTGCAGAAATGTGTTAGTATTAATAAAATCTGATTTGTTATCCCAAGGCTCCAGTTTCCATTTCTGCCTAAACAGCCATTTGAAGACCACCTATTATAGGGCGAGAGTGTGGATAATGTGAGGTATTTGCATTTCGCTAGCGCTGGAAGCACAATCCTCACGGGTGCGTAATAACCGGTTGTTGCCGTGTGTTCCACTCTGTTTACTGAACAAAAAACAAAAATTAAATAGCCATAGAATGGAGCAGACGCTCGCAGACATTATAGGCACTACCAGACATCTTGAGGCTTATGGCACTTCAAAGTTTCCTTTTTTTTATTGAGCAAAATAATGTTTTCATAATCTGAATTGGATTCTTCTTGAAATAAAACACAGACAGACATGCCTTCTGTGGCACGTGCAGTGTGACACCAAAGCCATGACACGTGGGCAGGAGAGCACGGCTTGTGGCTAACGTTAGTGTTACTATTTCTACTGTTTGACTGGACTCACAAGAACATATGTAAAAGCGGTCCCATTTTCGTCCAGGAGAGTAGGACGATTTTTTTCTCACTTGTCATCCATGTGCTGTCAGTGTGCTGCCCGTGTGTAATCCGTTTTTTTTCTAAGCAGCCATTGGTCATTTACAGGAACATTTACAGTGTTCTCTGCTACATGATAGAATTGTATCCATAAAAACAGACGTTACTGGGATGGTCCGTGTGCCGTCCGCTTTTTTCTCGTTCCCATTGACATATTGAAAAGTCTTGGACAATTTTGGCAGCAAATTGCAGCATGTTGCAACTTTTCTCTCATCCAGAATCTGGATGAGAAAAAAAGCTGACCAACTGCTCTGTCCCCTTGACTAACATTGGTCAGCGTCCCATTGAGAGATTTTCTCGCATTGCACTCGTCCGATTCATACGCTCGTGTTAGCGTGCCCTATTTCTACTGTTCATGTGAGACACTTGTAGCACAGGGAGAAGGTGGAGAGGTGATTTAATTTAAGGGAATGCAATAAAGCCTCTGTTGGCATGATTTTGGCAGCAGGGGCAAAACAACATGGTGATGAGTGCATGACTCTCGGGCTACTCAGTCATTACCATATCAGGTACCAGAATATTAAATAGTGTTATTTCACAAAATACAGGGAACTTTTCTAAACAATTGCCATGTTAGGAATCCATGTAGATTTATTGTAATTGGCATATAGTGTTAAATCCCCTGACAGGTTCCTTTAAAGGGAACCTGTCACCAGTTTTTTGACTATTAAACTAAAAGTGTCACCTTCTGCAGCTCCTGGGCTGCATTCTATGAAGGTGCATCTCGTTGCTGACCCCCCCTTGCAGACCCCAAAAAGAACTTTATAAAATCCCACCGTGTTCTATGCTAATGAGCTGTGTTGGCCAGATGGGCGGGCTCATTTTCGGCTCCTGTCCCTCCTTGTCGCCTTGTTCGCCATCCTCCTGTCGTGATTGGCAAGGATGGAGCCGCCATCATCATCCCACGCTGCTGTCCAAGTCTCGCGCAGGCACAGTTCTCTCTACCCCTATCGTGGGCCGAGCATAAAAACAGTTTACCTTGTGTGCGCCGGTGATGTATCTGCTCAGGCGCGAGATCATGGTCGGGTACGAGGATGACGCTGCTGTCATGATCTCGCGCCTGAGCAGATACATCACCGGCGCACGCAAGGTAAACTGTTTTTATGCTTGGCCCGCAATATGGGGCAGAGAACTGCGCCTGCGCGAGACTTGGACAGCAGCGGGGGATAATGACAGCGGCGCCATCCTTGTCAATCATAAACAGGAGGATGGCGAACAAGGCGACAAGGAGGGACAGGAGCCGAAATAGAGCCTGCCCATCTGGCCAACACAGCTCATTAGCATACAACACGGTGGGATTTTATAAAGTTCTTTTTGGCGTCTGCAAGGGGGGGGGTCAGCAACGAGGTGCACCTTCATAGAATGCAGCCCAGGAGCTGCAGAAGGTGACACTTTTGGTTTAAAAGTAAAAAATCTGGTGACAAATTCCCTTTAAGGTTATTTTTGTTCATTCATGTTTATTAATGTCACTGAGATAGTTACCACAAGTGATATTAATATTACAACTATTGTCTGTCAATGAAAAATGCAGTAATCCAGAGATCTGATGCATTTATTACACCGTCCACAACACTGGCAGGCCTACAGGCTTATCTGATTAAGACATATTAGTAGAATAATAACTTTTTTCTTTTCCTTTTCTTTTTACGTCTATGTCCTCTCACCACAGAGCAATTTGTAATAGTCGCCGGAGCCAAAGCCTTACCTGACATCTACTGTGGAGTCAAAGAAGCAAATCAAGTCCTTGGTGAGCTGCACTTCCAGAGCGGCTGGAGCTCCACTTCTATCCGTCTTCTCTGCTGGATTAATGCGCATTGATCCATTCATTCCAAAATGGACTCTACAATGGAACAACGGGACATTGTTTAAGTGTGATTATAGCTGCAAGCGACATGGGGAAAGCGAACAAGCAGTAGATAAAACTGGCCAGCTCATTAGCGGGTCATTTTCTTGGCATGAGGTATACAGGTTAAGTTAGAAAACATTTTCTACAGGTCTCTTCTAGATAACGATGAAGTCTATTATTTCCATGTAAGTTGTATTTATGGGTCTGATTCTGGAAGTTCAGCGAGTCCGGTGACCGGCAGAGGTGAAGTTAAAGGAAAGCATTAAAGGCATTGCGCCCAGCCTTGAATACTTGTACAGAAGACAACAGGGTATTGATGTTTGTGTTTGTTGAAAACATTGAATTATTTACAATTAAATTATCTCGTTTTCTCGATCTTTAAATATTTATCCAAGGTCATCGTGCAGACGCTCGGCTACATGGAGCGTCCCGAAGGCTTGTTTGTTTTACAAAATAAAGATGGAACTGAAGGCTGCTCTGCCGTAAGAAGCAATATATTACGCGGAGTGGAGGTGAGCGAGGTGCTGGATAATGTATTTGTCACTAGCCGCCTCCGCTGGAAACTTATGCACTTACCAAACAACTCAACAGGTCATCACTCACACAGAAAAATGAGCTGGATGTTCTCCTATTACAACATGCACTGTCCTAAGAGAATACATCTCCATGAAAGAAGGAAAAACACAGCAAATGCAAAAATTAGAAAACTGTCCACTGAACACAAATACACGGGAATTTCTCTAAAGATAATAAGTCAGCAGGTTTTTGCTATGGAATCTGAGAGCAGCGTGATGTTGGGACAGAGACTTTGATTCCAGGGATGTGTCACTTACCAGGCTGTGTGCTGTAGTTTTAATAAAATCAGTGTTTTATGGTCAGGAGATTATCACTAGAGGACTAGCTGTCTTGTGCCATGTCGTCCTCCTGCTCTGTATAACAGACCCCTACCACAGATTGGCAGCCAAAGTACAAATCACACAGAAAGCTGCTAATCAGTGGTGTGAGCGGGGTTATACAGGGCTCAGCATGCAGAGAGCTGGGAGATTTGCAAAAGAGAAAACAGGGATTTTATCAAAACTGCAGAAATTGATAATGCTGGAATAAAGGTATCTGTCACTACATCATGCATCTTACATGTTAAAAGTCGGGCGACAGATTCCCTTTAATCTGGCATTAATGGGAAACCAATAGGGCTTTTGGGGACAACACATTGCTGGCAAGGGTATGAAAAGACAAGTTCAAATATAAACTATATGGGCAAAAGTATTGGGACAGACTTAAAGGAGTTTTCTCAACTTCATAAATGGGTAAAATTGCAAAGTTTTTATAAAAAACAAGTAACTTTGCAATTTACCTTTTATTTAAAACTAGCTGTAGTACCCGGGCGTTGCCCAGGATAGTAACTGTCTCTCTGTCGCTCTCCCAGTCTCTGTCTGTGTGTGGCTGTCTGTCTCGCTGTATGTCTCTTTCCTTGTCTGTCTATTTCTATCTCTCTGTCTGTATTTGCATCAGTCTGTCTCAATCTCTGTATCTGTCTGTCTCTCTCTCTCTCTCTGTCTCTTTGCCCGGCTGTCTCTTTGCCCGGCTGTCTTTCCAGGCCTGTCTCTCTCCAGGTCTGTCTCTCTCCAGGTCTGTCTCTCTCCGGGTCTGTCTCTCTCCGGGTCTGTCTCTCTCCGGGTCTGTCACTGTCTGTCTTTCTCTATCCGTCTCACCAACGACATCTTTTAACCTCACACATAAGCTTCTTATACTAACAGTTTATTTTGTTCCTATAGCAACCACTGACAGTTGCTGTTTATAGCCTGCAGCTCCCACCTCAATTCAGTTTAATGGCTGCAGGATATTTGTAGAGTAACTGGAAAGCGCGGGGTTAAATTTTCCCGCCCAAACATAGTCTATGACGTTCCCTGAGTCACATGGAGTGTCTGTGCAAAATTTCGTGATTGTAAATGCGACGGTGCGGATTCCTTTAGCGGACATACGCACATACACACACACACACACTGAGCTATATATATTAGATATGCTCCATCCTATAGAACAGACGGATCTTTGATTCTATAGTTTACGACTCAGTGCCAAGGTTATTAGCCACAGCCGAGGATCAGTTTCCTAGGCAGGAGACTGCAGGGTACCAGCATCTCCAGCCTCCGCACATCTCTGATCACTTGCCCAAGAGTGCACAGGTCAGGCCAGGGGGCTGTAATGCTGCTGACCAACAGTCATTCCTCAATAGTGCCTGACCCTAAGAAGAAAGCTGGGGGTTATTGTAATGGTGTGCTCCTAATGATTAACATCAGACAAACCCTTCAATCACCGATTCCCATCACCACAGATATGAGGTTCTGACACATTTTTTACACAAGGGTAAAAATACTCCTTGGTACTTTTGAGAAGGCAAAGAGGAGAATGTAACTTACAATAGCCCAGGGGCATCGCTAGGCACTTAGATCCGAGGCCAGGCCACCGAATCTCAGTTTAGCTTTTTTTTTTTTTTAATAAACTTTATCTGTGAACAGAGCTACACAACATGAAGGATGTGTATAATCCCTCCCTGTGTGCTATGTGTGTGTGATTAGCTGTGAAGCTCTTCCTCACCCCCAGTTCTCCTCGCACCCAGCTCCCCCTCCTCACCCCCAGCTCCCCCTCCTCGCCCCCAGCTCCCCATTCTCGCTCCCAGCTCCCCATTCTCGCACCCAGCTCCCCATCCTCGCACCCAGCTCCCCATCCTCGCACCCAGCTCCCCATCCTCGATCCCCCTCCTTGCACCCAGCTTCCCCTCCTCGCTTCCAGCTCCCCCTCCTCGCACACAGCTCCCCCTCCTCGCACATAGCTCTCCATCCTCAGAGCCAGTTACAGGAGAGGTTTCCCCGTCTATTTGCAGAGAGGTTCAGTGTCCGTATCAGTGAGGGAGAAAGGGAAGAGGTGAACAGGGCCAGATGAGTTACCAGTGCAGCTGGTCAGGCTGCTGATGGCCCCTTAAAGGGAATCTGTCACCAGATTTTTGCTCTCCCATCTGAGAGCAGCATAATGTGAGGGCAGAGATCCTGATTCCAGCGATGTGTCACTTACTGAGCTGTTCGCTGTCATTTTGATAAAATTAATGTTTATTCTACTGCAGCTCTAACAGTTATACAGAGCTCATGAATATGCTGGACTACCTGTCAGCAGACCAAGTAGTCCTCTAATGATAAAATCACTGATTAATCAGCAGGAAATTATCAACAAAAACATGGTGACAGATTCCCTTTAACTGCTATTTTACTCCTCTGAAGTTCAGCTATAGGCAGAGCTTCATAGAACAGCAATTTATCTATACACTGAGTACAGAATTATTAGACAAATGAGTATTTTGATCACATGATACTTTTTATACATGTTGTCCTACTCCAAGCTGTATAGGCTTGAGAGCCAACTACCAATTAAGTAAATCAGGTGATGTGCATCTCTTTAATGAGGAGGGGTGTGGTGTAATGATATCAACACCCTATATAAGGGGTGCATACTTATTAGGCAACTTCCTTTCCTTTGGCAAAATGGGTCAGAAGAGAGATTTGACGGGCTCTGAAGAGTCCAAAATTGGGAGATGTCTTGCAGAGGGATGCAGCAGTCTTGAAATTGCCAAACGTTTGAAGCGTGATCACTGAACAATCAAGCGTTTCATGGCAAATAGCCAACAGGGTCGCAAGAAGCGTGTTGGGCAAAAAAGGCGCAAAATAACTGCCCATGAATTGAGAAAAATCAAGCGTAAAGCTGCCAAGATGCCATTTGCCACCAGTTTGGCCATATTTCAGAGCTGCAACATTACTGGAGTATCAAAAAGCACAAGGTGTGCCATACTCGGGAACAGGCCAAGGTAAGGAAGACTGAAAAACGACCACCTTTGAACAAGCAACATAAGATAAAACGTCAAGACTAGGCCAAGAAATATCTTAAGACTGATTTTTCAAAGGTTTTATGGACTGATGAAATGAGAATGACTCTTGATGGGTCAGATGGATGGGCCAGAGGCTGGATCAGTAAAGAGCAGAGAGCTCCACTCCGACTCAGACGCCAGCAAGGTGGGGTACTGGTATGGGCTGGTATCATCAGAGATGAACTTGTGGGACCTTTTCGGGTTGAGGATGGAGTGAAGCTCAAGTCCCAGACCTACTGCCAGTTTCTGGAAGACAACTTCTTCAAGCAGTGGTACAGGAAGAAGTCAGTATCGTTCAAGAAAAATATGATTTTCATGCAATGCTCCATCACATGCATCCAACTACTCCACAGCGTGGCTGGCCAGTAAAGGTCTAAAAGATGAAAAAATAATGACATGGCCCCCTTGTTCACCTGATCTGAACCCCATAGAGAACCTGTGGTCCCTCATAAAATGTGAGATATACAGGGAGGGAAAACAGTACACCTCTTGGAACAGTATCTTGGAGGCTGTGGTGGCTGCTGCACGCCATGTTGATCGTAAACAGATCAAGCAACTGACAGAATCTATGGATGATAGGCTGTTGAGTGTCGTCATTATCAAGAAAGGTGGCTATATTGGTCACTAATTTTTTGGGGTTTTGTTTTTGCATGTCAGAAATGTTTATTTCTAAATTTTGTGCAGTTATATTGGTTTACCTGGTGAAAATAAACAAGTGAGATGGTAATATATTTGTTTTTTATTAAGTTGCCTAATAATTCTGCACAGTAATAGTTACCTGCACAAACAGATATCCTCCTAAGATAGCCAAATCTAAAAAAACCCACTCCAACTCCAAAAATATTAAGCATTGATATTATGAGTCTTTTGGGTTGATTGAGAACATAGTTGTTGATCAATAATAAAAAAAATCCTCTAAAATACTAGTTGCCTAATAATTCTGCACATTGTGTACACTGCAATAATAACATATTTCAGTATATAGTGTAAAAACCTCTTTCCCCTTTCAAAAAAAGCTTGTTCTTCTCATGACCAAAAAAGTCTGATCTATCAAAATTTAAAAATTATTTAAGACATTTGTTAAATGTGGAAAAGGAATTAAAAAAAAAAAAATACCAGTCAAATTATCATATCTACACCAACATTGTATTTAGCTCAGCAGACAAAAATCAAGTCCTTTCCCAGCTGCATGGACAATAAAATCAGAGCATGTGCGCATGATAACTATTTGCTGCAGACATTTCTGCACCAAAAACGTGTCTCTAAGCAGGAAAAACAAAGCTGAAAATAAAAGCATTTTTGCCTTTTTTTTACTGATGTTTTTGATTACTTGTTTTGCTTGCATTTTTGTCTTATACTTTTGAAACTAGTTCACATCTATAGGCTATGTGCCCACGGGCCAACGTACTCAATTTTGCAGCGGAAAACCTGCGGATTTATCTGGATTTTCCAGATAAATCCACAGGTTTGCGCAAGTACAGACACTCCCCATGTTATCCTATGGGATTTGCAGGGTGCTGTATCAATGCTGCGGTATGTGCGGCTGCGGAAAATGCTGCAGATGTCCCGCAGCCACACGTAACTGCATGTGAATTATTCATGCGGAAATATCTGCGGATGTCCAGCCTTTCCACTATGTCAATAGAGGGCGGGACTTCCGCAGGTATTTCTGCACTTGTTCCGCAGATTTACCGCAAGAAAAATGCTCGAATCCCGCAGCAATGGATAGCTGCGATTTCCAGGCAGCAGAAGCAGTAAACCTGTGGACACACCTGCGACAAAGTCCGAGGGTACGTTGTTCTGTGGGCTCATAGCCATAAAGAAAAAACAAGCAACAGGAATCTCATTCACTTTGGTAGTACTATGAAAGTTTTGTGACAAAACTGTGTGGAAAAAAAGTCTCAGTTAAAGGTCTCAAAGAATGGCAAAAACCCCTTTTTTTTTTCAGTACATTTTATGGTAACGTGCATGATGTCATTTAAAACAGGAACTCCCCCCACAATATCGCCCCACTTGTCTTTGTACTCCTCACCTGGTTGCTGCCACACACGCTTGACACCACCTGAACCAAATAAGTTTATCTTGGTCTCATCAGCCCACTGGACATGGTTCCAGTAATCAATGTCCTTACTCTGCTTCTCTTCAGCAAACTATTTGCTGGCTTTCCTGTGCATCATCTTTAAAAAAGGCTTCCTTCTGGGACAACCATGCAGTTCAATTTGTTACAGGGTGCGGCATATGGTCTGAACACTGACAAGTGGACCCTTCCCCCACCCTTTAACCTCTGCAGCAATGGTGGCAGCACTCATGTGTTAATTTTGAAAAGACAAACTCTGGATAGGACGCTGAGCACATGCACTCAGCGGGACCCTACTGTGAACTCTGGGATCTAACTGACGTCACTGCTGCTTACAGCACGGTCCCCCTCAGCCCTCTGTGTGTCCCAGGAGCTGCAGTGATCATTTGTGTTTTCCATCACTGCAGCTTCTGGATGAAGCAGTGCCGAGATCGTCGTGGGACCTCATGTAGATTACATTGGACCTGTGGGGGTGTTTCAGGGGTTAATAAATTGGTGAAAGAGGGTGTGTTTTATTATTACTATTATTTGAAATAAAGGAATTTTGTGCTTTGAATTTTTTCTTTTTACTTACAGGGTTGGTAAGGAGAAAGGGTCTCAGACACCTCTCCATTAATAACCCAAGGCTTGATGGCAGCTGTGATTTTTGATAAAGCACAGTTGATATCAACCCCATATATTACCCCGATTGCCACTAAACCAGGGTAATTGCAATGAGCCGGATAAAGCGCCACAATTGGTGCATCTAATGAATGTAACAATTGTGGGGCGGCTGCAGGTTGCTATTTTTAAAGTGGGGAGGACCAAATAACAATGGACCTTCCCAGCCTGAGAATACCACTCCCCAGCTGTCTGCTTTATCCAAGCTGGTTATCAAAAATGGGCAGAAGCCCACGTAGGGTTTTTTTTTATAATTTAAATACTAAAAAAAAACAAAAACCTGTCGTGAAGAGCCTCTATTTTTTATAACAAGCCAAGATAAAGCACACAGCTGTCTACTTTACCTGCACTAGTTATCACAAACAGGCGAGGTACTGTACATCAAAGTGGTGTAATACCCTGACAACATTGTTCCCAGAAGTGGCCTGTGTTTCAGGGATGCATCCAGGCATCTTCCTCATACTGTACCCATTCAATTTCAGCACTTTTCCATGCATTTTAGCATTTTTACAGCCCCGGCAGACACCTTGGGACTTTTTGACGGAAAATTATTTGCGTTTCAGATTGACTTGCATTAGATTTTTTTTTATTCGTGACGAATAAACAAATAGTATGAAATATTTGAGACAAACAATGTAAAACAGCTATCTAAAACAGCTGACCATTTAATATGAATAGGGGTGTACTTACTTTCTTATTGGCAGATATGGACACTACTAGGATTTGGTTCCACATGAAATCATAGTGGTATTATAAATAGGTGAAAACATATCTTACCGTAAAGCCTTCAGTCCAAAGTACATAAAGAGTTCTTTTCCTAATGTTTCCACCCCAGTAAAAGTGCAGGAAACCAAAGACTGGAGAACGCTGTTACCTGGGCCGGGGACTGCTTTGTTGGATGAGTTCTGTCAAACCAATAAAGAAATGATAGATATCTTTATAGAATATTGTGCCTCTTCAGACATCAAAAACTTTTTACAAACTCTACCATAGATATGATTTCCAAAACTGAGATTCTGTCTGCTATAAAATTGCCACAATACAAGCAACATACAGTAGGTCCCTGTCATTGACCTATGGTGGCTCTAATGCCCTTTTTGCATAGCTAAAGACTTTTATGATATGTTGGATGTTTATACAGTTATACAATAACCTAATGCTACATTTTAGAGGACATGACAATTCTATATAGATGGTAGCGTGTAATGTGAGCTGGGCCTGATTAGGAGGCCAGGGATATTGTGTGCCTTACATTTTTCTATAGGGCTGTGTATGGTGCCTGTGCAGGTCTGCCATGTCCACGGGCCCCAGTATAGAAGTGAAGGTGAACTGTTCCTGAATGACATTTTGATAGCATGCTATGGCAGATTCAACATTTTTTTAATAATCACTTTCCAGTTTGGTAGAACACAATTCAATAGGAACAGCCCATACCAAGTTATACACAATCCAGTCCTCAGTGAGGGCTCCTCATGTATCTATACGAGTATCTAAACATACTGTACATGTGGTTTTTTATTTGTTTTTATCGTTTGTCCACCTGAACAAAAGAAATATTAGCGTTTGTGTTGAAAATAAGCTATACAACTTTATCATATACTTCAATTAACCAAGGTGCCCGGATCTCCAGACGGTAGCACCTTTACCATTGCTCACCTAGGTACAAGCACTCTCTATTCTTTTTCCCTGAACAAAGGCTAGATCACCGAGCAAAAGGGGAGGTTCAGCTTCAAAAAAATGATCATATATAATCACACTTAAAAGGAACCTGTCACCTAGAATATGCGTTCTGACCTATCAGCAGACGCATGTGTGCCCTAATTACACCTCCCTACCCATCCCTGTGCTGCAAAATTGTATAATATGAAAGTAATAAAAGAAGGGAATTTTGTTTACTTACCGTAAATTCCTTTTCTTCTAGCTCCTATTGGGAGACCCAGACAATTGGGTGTATAGCTTCTGCCTCCGGAGGCCACACAAAGTATTACACTTTAAAAAGTGTAACCCCTCCCCTCTGCCTATGCACCCTCCCGTGCATCACGGGCTCCTCAGTTTTGGTGCAAAAGCAGGAAACTTATAAATTGGTCTGGGGTAAATTCAATCCGAAGGATGTTCGGAGAACTGACAACCATGAACCAAAAGAACAATTCAACATGAACAACATGTGTACACAAAAGAACAAACAGCCCGAAGGGAACAGGGGCGGGTGCTGGGTCTCCCAATAGGAGCTAGAAGAAAAGGAATTTATGGTAAGTAAACAAAATTCCCTTCTTCTTTGTCGCTCCATTGGGAGACCCAGACAATTGGGACGTCCAAAAGCAGTCCCTGGGTGGGTAAAAGAATACCTCGATAAAAAGAGCCGAAAACGACCCCCTCTTACAGGTGGGCAACCGCCGCCTGAAGGACTCGCCTACCTAGACTGGCGTCTGCCGAAGCATAGGTATGCACCTGATAGTGTTTCGTGAAAGTGTGCAGACTAGACCAGGTAGCTGCCTGACACACCTGCTGAGCCGTAGCCCGGTGCCGCAATGCCCAGGACGCACCCACGGCTCTAGTAGAATGGGCTTTCAGCCCCAAAGGAAGCGGAAGCCCAGAAGAACGGTAGGCTTGAAGAATCGGTTCCTTGATCCACCGAGCCAAGGTTGACTTGGAAGCCTGCGAACCCTTACACTGGCCAGCGACAAGGACAAAGAGGGCATCTGAACGGCGCAGGGGCGCCGTGCGAGACACGTAGAGCCGGAGTGCTCTCACCAGATCCAATGAGTGCAAATCCTTTTCACATTGGTGAATTGGATTAGGGCAAAATGAAGGTAAGGAGATATCCTGATTGAGATGAAAAGGAGATACCACCTTAGGGAGAAATTCCGGAACAGGACGCAGAACCACCTTATCCTGGTGAAAAACCAGGAAGGGGGCTTTGCATGACAGCGCTGCCAGCTCCGACACTCTACGGAGCGATGTAACTGCCACTAGAAATGCCACCTTCTGCGAAAGACGTGATAAAGAGACATCCCGCAGCGGCTCGAAAGGTGGTTTCTGAAGAGCCGTTAGCACCCTGTTAAGGTCCCAGGGTTCCAGCGGACGCTTGTAAGGTGGAACTATGTGGCAAACTCCCTGCAGGAACGTGCGGACCTGCGGAAGCCTGGCTAGACGCTTTGAAAAAAATACGGATAGCGCCGATACTTGTCCCTTGAGAGAGCCGAGAGACAAACCCTTGTCCATTCCGGATTGAAGGAATGAAGGAAAAGTGGGTAAGGCAAAGGGCCAGGGAGTAAAACCATTATCAGAGCACCAGGATAAGAAGATCCTCCAAGACCTGTGATAGATCTTGGCGGACGTTGGTTTCCTGGCCTGTCTCATAGTGGCAATGACATCTTGAGATAAACCTGAGGACGCTAGGAGCCAGGACTCAATGGCCAGTCAGGTTGAGGGCCACAGAATTCAGATGGAAAAAACGGCCCTTGTGACAGCAAGACTGGGCGGTCTGGGAGCGCCCACGGTTGACCCACCGTGAGTGGAGACCACAGCCCAGGTGGGGGGTAGGAAGGATTTTTCCTGCGACAGATAGTTGGGAAGGAGCCACCACTGAAGTGACGTATTGGTTGCAAGGGAAAGAGACGTTCCTGTCGAGGGAAGTCGACCTCCTGTCCCATTTGCGGAGAATGTCCCACTGGAGTGGCCGCAGATGGAATTGCGCGAAGGGCACTGCCTCCATCTTCCCCAGGAAGTGCATGAGGCGCCTCAAGGGTTGTGACTGACCCCGAAGAAGAGATTGCACCCCTGCCTGCAGCGAAAGCTGTTTGTCCATCGGTAGCATGACTACTGCTGACTGAGTATGAAACTCCATCCCAAGGTACGTCAGTGATTGGGTCGGTGTCAACTTGGATTTTGGGAAGTTGATGATCCACCCGAACTGCTGGAGAGTCGCCAGAGCGACGGAAAGGCTGTTTTGACACGCCATCTGAGAGAGTGCCCTGACCAGAAGATCGTCTAAGTAGGGAATCACCGAGTGGCCCTGAGAGTGTAGGACCGCCACAGCAGATGCCATGACCTTGGTGAACACCCGTGGGGCTGTCGCCAGGCCGAAAGGCAATGCCACGAACTGAAGGTGTTCGTCCCCGATGGCGAAACGCAAAAAGCGTTGATGTTCGGGTGCGATCGGCACATGGAGATAAGCATCCTTGATGTCGATCGATGCTAGGAAGTCTCCTTGTGACATCGAAGCGATGACCGAGCGGAGAGATTCCATCCGAAACAGTCTGGTGCTCACATGTCTGTTGAGCAGTTTGAGGTCCAGAACGGGACGGAACGAGCCGTCCTTCTTTGGCACCACAAACAAGTTGGAGTAAAAGCCGCGACCATGTTCCTGGGGGGGAACAGGGATCACAACTCCTTCTGTCTTCAGAGCGTTCACCGCCTGAAAAAGTGCATCGGCTCGCTCGGGGGGCGGAGAGGTTCTGAAGAAACGAGTCGGGGGACGAGAGCTGAACTCTATCCTGTAACCGTGAGACAGAATGACTCTCACCCATCGGTCTTGAACATGTAGCCACCAGGCGTCGCAAAAGCGGGAGAGCCTGCCACCGACCGAGGATGCGGTTCGGGGATGCCGAGAGTCATGAGGAGGCCGCCTTGGAAGCAGTGCCTCCTGCGGCCTTTTGGGGGCGTGACTTGGACCGCCACGCATAAGAGTTCCTCTGGCCTTTCTCTGGCCTGCTGGACGAAGAGGATTGGGGCTTGGCGGAGGGACGAAAGGACCGAAACCTCGATTGTATTTTCCGTTGCTGAGGTCTCTTCGGTTTGGACTGGGGTAAGGAGGAGTCCTTTCCCTTGGATTCCCTAATAATCTCATCCAATCGTACGCCAAACAAGCGGTCGCCAGAAAACGGCAAACCGGTTAAGAACCTCTTGGAAGCCGAGTCTGCCTTCCATTCGCGCAGCCACATGGCCCTGCGGACTGCCACAGAGTTAGCGGATGCCACCGCTGTACGGCTAGCAGAGTCTAGAACTGCGTTCATGGCGTAGGAAGAAAAAGCTGACGCCTGAGAAGTCAAAGACGCAACCTGCGGAGCAGAATTACGTGTGACCGCATTAATCTCAGCCAGACAAGCTGAGATAGCTTGGAGTGCCCACACGGCTGCAAAAGCCGGGGCAAAAGACGCGCCCGTGGCCTCATAGATGGATTTCACCAGGAGCTCTATCTGCCTATCAGTGGCATCCTTTAGCGATGAGCCATCTGCAACCGATACCACAGATCTAGCCGCCAATCTAGAGACTGGGGGATCCACCTTGGGACATTGAGCCCAACCCTTAACAACGTCAGAGGGGAAGGGGTAACGTGTGTCAGTAAGGCGCTTAGTAAAGCGCTTGTCCGGAACCGCTCTGGGCTTCTGGACAGCATCTCTGAAGTTAGAGTGATCGTGTACGTTTAGGGAACCGAAACTGGTGTTTCTCCTGCTGAGAAGCCGACTCCTCTACAGGTGGCGGCGGGGGAGATATATCTAACACCTGGTTGATGGACGAGATAAGGTCATTTACTATGGCGTCCCCTTCAGGTGTATCAAGATTGAGAGCAATGTCAGGGTCAGAGCCCTGAGCTGCGACGTCCGCCTCATCCTCCAGAGAGTCCTCAAGCTGAGACCCCGAGCAGCGTGAGGAAGTCGGGGAAGATTCCCAGCGAGCCCGCTTAGCCGGTCTGGGACTGTGGTCTGTGCAGGAGTCCTCCACGTGAGACCTAGGGGCCACCCCGGGAGCACGCTGCGGCGCAGACCGAGAGGGGCCTGGAGGTGATGACCCAACAGTGCCCGGGGCCTGTGCAAGGAACGGGCTGGACTGCAAGGCTTCTAGTAGCTTGGCAGACCATTTGTCCATAGACTGAGCCATGGATTGTGAAAGCGACTGCAAACTCTGTCCCTGCCGCCTGGACAGGGGAAGCAGGGGGGTCTACATGAGCCGAGGGGCCCACTAGTGACCGAGGCTCCGGCTGAGCGAGTGCAACAGGGGTCGAGCATTGCTCACAGTGAGGGTAGGTGGAACCCGCAGGTAACATAGCCCCACAAGAGGTACAGGTTGCAAAAAAACCCTTTGCCTTAGCGCCCCTGCTCCTTGTGGACGACATGCTGTTGTCTCTTAGGAGAGTGATCACTGAGGGATATAGCCAAAAGCAAACAACCCGGCCGAACAGAGAAAATATATATATACAAATATATATATATATATATATATATATATATATATATATATATATATATATATATATATATATATATATATATATATATATATATATATACTCCGGCACCCTAGGAGGACCGGTGTTCCACCACATTCCCTGCCTTAGGTCTCCCAGAGCTCGTTCCTGAAATCCTCCACCGGCAGAATGTGTGTAAAAATGGCTGCCGGAGCTCTCAGGGGAGGAGGGAGCCGTGGGCGGCGACTAGTAAAGTGCGGGAATCTGGGGCCCTACAGTGATCAGTGAGGGGGGGGGAGGAAACCTAAAGTATGCTCCAGCCCTTACTGCCGACGTCAGGTCGACCTTCCCGCCCTTACCCCTGACTGGCAGGCCCGGGGGCGGGAGTTATGGTACTAGGCCGCAATGAAGCCGGGGACTAAATTTAATACCGCGGCCGACAAACAGGCTCGGTCGGCGCGGAAGTCCCGGTCTTCACAAACCAGCAGCTGCTGCAGCGTCTGTGAAACAAGCGCTCCATGCACCGTCCCCATGGGGACACAGAGTACCTTTAGATGCAGGGCCCTGTCCCTGAGAATACATCGACTCCTGTCCGGCAGATTCCCACAGGGGCTGCGGAGGGAGCCCGGTCCCAGTGAATGGATGACCGGTTAGGATCCCACTTCTCCCAGAGCCTCTAAGAGATGGTGAAGGAAAACGGCATGTGGCTCCAGCCTCTGTACCCGCAATGGGTACCTCAACCTTAACAGCACCGCCGACTTAGTGGGGTGAGAAGGGAGCATGCCGGGGGCCCTGTGTGGGCCCTCTTTTCTTCCAACCGATAAAATCAGCAGCTGCTGCTGACTAAAATGGGGATGCATGAGTGGATGTGTGCCTCCTTCCACACAAAGCATAAAACTGAGGAGCCCGTGATGCACGGGAGGGTGTATAGGCAGAGGGGAGGGGTTACACTTTTTAAAGTGTAATACTTTGTGTGGCCTCCGGAGGCAGAAGCTATACACCCAATTGTCTGGGTCTCCCAATGGAGCGACAAAGAAAACATATATTATCTTCATATTTCCTATGTAAATAGAAGGGTATTTGGTCCCATGGACAGCGCCTTGCCCTATGGACGTCTGCATACTTTCCGTGGTATC
This sequence comes from Anomaloglossus baeobatrachus, assembly GCF_048569485.1. Taxonomy (NCBI): domain Eukaryota; kingdom Metazoa; phylum Chordata; class Amphibia; order Anura; family Aromobatidae; genus Anomaloglossus; species Anomaloglossus baeobatrachus. Next base: position 164,049,921 of record NC_134353.1, read on the forward strand.
ACGCCCCTGTGGGCGTGATACCATGGAGTCACATGAGCGTCGACCCCGTCGTTCATTCTATCCTGTGCGCATTGCGGCAAGCTTCTCTTCCAGGTTCTCCTTGTCAGTTTCAGATGCGCACTGCGCATGCGCAGAGCGCGTCTGAAGCCGGCGAATGAACACCCGGAAAAGAAGCCTGCCACAATGCGCGCAGGATAGAATGAGCGACAGGGACATCAGATGAACAGTGAGGGTTGCCCGATCTTCAGACATCAGTACATCTTCTGAATGCATTGGCTATGATAGAGAAGGGGGCTGGTTAAGCCACTAATGAGCAGTCAGACAGTCCTAGGCACACACAGTACTAGTCAAACCAGAAGAATAGCGGCAGTGACCTGCATCGATATCATACATACAGGTGCATCTCAATAAATTAAAATGTCAAAAAATTAATTTCAGTAATTTAATACAAAAAGGGAAACGCATATATTACATAGCCATTACAAACAGAGTGATCTATTTCAAGTGTCTATTTCTGTTAATGTTGATGATTAAGGCTTACAGCCAAAGAAAACCCAAAAGTCATTATCTCAGAAAATTAGAATAATTACAACAAAACACCTGCAGATGTCCAGAAGGCAGTCATTGACACACTCCACAAGGAGGGTAAGCCACAAAGGGTCATTGCTAAAGAGGCTGGCTGTTCACAGAGTCCAAGCATAATTAATGGAAAGTTGAGTGGAAGGAAAAATTGTGGTAGAAAAAGGTGCACAAGCAACCGGGATAACCCCAGCCTTGATAGGATTGTTAAGAAAAGGCCACTCAAAAATTTGGGGAAGTGGACTGCTGCTGGAGTAAGTGCTTCAAGAACCACCACACATATCCAGGACATGGGCTACAACTGTCGCATTCCTTGTGTCAAGCCACTCATGACCAATAGACAATGCCAGAAGTGTCTTACCTGGGCCAATGAGAAAAAGAACTGTACCGTGACTCAGTGGTCAAAGGTGTTGATTTCAGATGAAAGTACATTTTGCATTTAATTTGGAAATCAAGGTCCCAGAGTCTGGTGGAAGAGTGGAGAGGCCACAATCCAAGCTGCTTGCGGTCTAGTGTGAAGTTTCCACAATCAGTGATGGTGATGGTTTGGGGAGCCATGTCATCTGCTGGTGTAGGTCTACTGTGTTTTATCAAGACCAAAATTAGCACAGCTATGTATCAGAAAATTTTAGAGCACTTCATGCTTCCCTCTGCTGACAAGCTTTTTGGACATGGAAATTTCATTTTCCAGCAGGACTTGACACCTGTCCACACTGCCAAAAGTACCAATACCTGGTTTAATAACCACAGTATCACTTTGCTTGATTGGCCAGTAAACTCCCCTGACCTAAACCTCATAGAGAATCTTTGGGGTAGTCAAGAGGAAAATCAGAGACACCAGAACCAACAATGCAGACGAGCTTAAAGCTGTTATCACAACAACCTAGACTTCCAAAACACCTCAGAAGTGCCACAAGCTGATCACCTCCATGCCACGCCGCATTGATGCAGTAATTCATGCAAAAGGAGCCCCAACCAAGTATTGAGTGCATTTATTGTACATACAGTGGGTAAGGAAAGTATTCAGATCCCTTTAAATTTTTCACTCAGTTTCATTGCAGCCAGTTGTTAAATGCAAAAAAGTTCATTTTTTTCTCATTAATGTATACTCTGTACCCACTCTTGACAGAAACCCCCCCCCCAGAAATGTAGAATTGTTTGCACATTTATTAAACAAGAAAAACTGCAATATCACATGGTCATACGTATTCACACCCTTTGCTCAGTATTGAGTAGAAGCACCGTTTTGAGCTAGTACAGCCATGAGTCTTCTTGGGAATGACGTAACAAGTTTTTCACACCTGTATTTGGGGATCATCTGCCATTCTTCCTTGCAGATCCTCTCCAGTTCCATCAAGTTGGATGGTGAACGTTGGTGGATAGCCATTTTCAGGTCTGCTCAATTGGGTTTAGGACAGGGCTCTGGCTGGTTCAGTCAAGAATGGTCACAGAGTTGTTCTGAAGCCACTCCTTTGTTATTTTAGCTGTGTGCTTAAGGTCATTGTCTTGTTGGAAGGTGAACCTTTGGCCAAATCTGAGGTCCAGAGCACTTTGGAAGAGATTCTCTTCTAAGATATCTCTGTACTTGGCCGTATTCATCTTTCCTTCAATCAGAACCAGTCGTCTTGTCCCTGCAGCTGAAAAACACCCCCATAGCATGATGCTGCCACCACCATGTTTCACTGTTGGGATTGTGTTGGGCAGGTGATGAGCAGTGCCTCATTTTCTCCACACATACCGCTTAGCATTATTACCAAACGTCTTCCATTTAAGTATAATAAAGGCCACTGTGCTCTTAGGAACCTTGGGTACTGCAGAAATGCTTTTGTAACCTTGGCCAGATCTGTACCTTGCCACAATTCTGTCTCTGAGCTCCTTGGCAGTTCCTTTGACCTCGTGATTCTCATTTGGTATGACATGCACTGTAAGCTAATCAGAAAAAAGACTGACTGGAACACCTATATGTGTGAATTAGGTGCTAGCCTAAGAATACATGACTATAATATTATAATAATATAATAACTTTATTATATTCACGTATTTTAGGGTAGCACCCAATTTACACATATAGGTGTTCCAGTCAGTCTTTTTTCAGATTAGCATGCAGTTTCTCCTTTAACTAGACTTTACTAGACTTTATTCATGATCCTATATTGCTAAGAGCCTGTCTTCCCATACTTTCAGATTTTTAATAGCACATAGAGAGGCATTAAAATTAGGTTCCCGAAAATTAGAGATTACCTTGTCGTTGTTTTCGAGTTCATTTGCATTGATCAATACATTTGCTAAACATTCAAATATTCATAACAGTTTTGCAATACCATTTTTCATATATTTCATTTTTTCTAGATAGCTAAATGTATTTTTCATTGTTCATAGTATCCCTATAGCAGTAATGCTTTACCATTTTTCATGTTTATATTTTATATTGGTTAGTGGGCAGCTTATTATCTTTATTATATGCACTGTAAGCTGTGAGGTCTTATGGTGGTGTCACACACAGCGACGACGACAACGACGTCGCTGCTAAGTCACCATTTTCTGTTCCGCCGCTGTTGCTGTGTGTGACATCCAGCAACGACCTGGCCCCTGCTGTGAGGTCGTCGGTCGTTGCTGAAAGTCCTGCTTCATTTTTTGGACGTTGTTCTCCCGCTGTGAAGCACACATCGCTGTGTGTGACAGCGAGAAAGCGACGAACTGAAGCGAGCAGGGAGCAGGGAAACGGCATCTGGCAGCCTGCGGTAAGCTGTAACCACGGTAAACATCGGGTAACCAAGAAGCCCTTTTCTTGGTTACCCGATATTTACCTTAGTTACTAGCGTCCGCCGCTCTCACGCTGCCAGTGCCGGCTCCCTGCTCCCTGCATAATTAACCCGATGTGTACTCTGGCTAGGAGTAATATTCTAATATAATATTCAACATCAACATTAACAGAAATAAACACTTGAAATAGAGCATTCTGTTTGTAAAGACTCTATATACAGTTAGGTCCAGAAATATTTGGACAGTGACACAAGTTTTGTTATTTTAGCTGTTTACAAAAACATGTTCAGAAATACAATTATATATATAATATGGGCTGAAAGTGCACACTCCCAGCTGCAATATGAGAGTTTTCACATCCAAATCGGAGAAAGGGTTTACGAATCATAGCTCTGTAATGAATAGCCTCCTCTTTTTAAAGGGACCAAAAGTAATTGGACAAGGGACTCTAAGGGCTGCAATTAACTCTGAAGGCGTCTCCCTCATTAACCTGTAATCAATGAAGTAGTTAAAAGGTCTGGGGTTGATTACAGGTGTGTGGTTTTGCATTTGGAAGCTGTTGCTGTGACCAGACAACATGCGGTCTAAGGAACTCTCAATTGAGGTGAAGCAGAACATGCTGAGGCTGAAAAAAAAGAAAAAAATCCATCAGAGAGATAGCAGACATGCTTGGAGTAGCAAAATCAACAGTCGGGTACATTCTGAGAAAAAAGGAATTGACTGGTGAGCTTGGGAACTCAAAAAGGCCTGGGCGTCCACGGATGACAACAGTGGTGGATGATCGCCGCATACTTTCTTTGGTGAAGAAGAACCCGTTCACAACATCAACTGAAATCCAGAACACTCTCAGTGAAGTAGGTGTATCTGTCTCTAAGTCAACAGTAAAGAGAAGACTCCATGAAAGTAAATACAAAGGGTTCACATCTAGATGCAAACCATTCATCAATTCCAAAAATAGACAGGCCAGAGTTAAATTTGCTGAAAAACACCTCATGAAGCCAGCTCAGTTCTGGAAAAGTATTCTATGGACAGATGAGACAAAGATCACCTGTACCAGAATGATGGGAAGAAAAAAGTTTGGAGAAGAAAGGGAACGGCACATGATCCAAGGCACACCACATCCTCTGTAAAACATGGTGGAGGCAACGTGATGGCATGGGCATGCATGGTTTTCAATGGCACTGGGTCACTTGTGTTTATTGATGACATAAAAGCAGACAAGAGTAGCCAGATGAATTCTGAAGTGTACCGGGATATACTTTCAGCCCAGATTCAGCCAAATGCCGCAAAGTTGATCGGACGGCGCTTCATAGTACAGATGGACAATGACCCCAAACATACAGCCAAAGCTACCCAGGAGTTCATGAGTGCAAAAAAGTGGAACATTCTGCAATGGCCAAGTCAATCACCAGCTCTTAACCCAATTGAGCATGCATTTCACTTGCTCAAATCCAGACTTAAGACGGAAAGACCCACAAACAAGCAAGACCTGAAGGCTGCGGCTGTAAAGGCCTGGCAAAGCATTAAGAAGGAGGAAACCCAGCGTTTGGTGATGTCCATGGGTTCTAGACTTAAGGCAGTGATTGCCTCCAAAGGATTTGCAACAAAATATTGAAAATAAAAATATTTTGTTTGGGTTTGGTTTATTTGTCCAATTACTTTTGACCTCCTAAAATGTGGAGTGTTTGTAAAGAAATGTGTACAATTCCTACAATTTCTATCAGATATTTTTGTTCAAACCTTCAAATTAAACGTTACAATCTGCACTTGAATTCTGTTGTAGAGGTTTCATTTCAAATCCAATGTGGTGGCATGCAGAACCCAACTCGCGAAAATTGTGTCACTGTCCAAATATTTCTGGACCTAACTGTATGTGATTCCATCATTTTTGTATTGTGGTGAGTATTCAGTAATATATGAAGATATCCAAAACAGGACTCAAAATGGCGTTTAAACTGTACTCGGACATGGGACTTTCTGGTCATGAGACTTTTCGTGATTCATGCTGACTCTGGTGAGGTTATTGCGCAGGCGCGAGATTATGGGCGGCGCTGTGAATGTCATCACCAGCGTCATCCAAGTACCCACCCATAATCTCGTGCCCGTGCTTTTCCCTCTGCCTCCACCGTTATGCGCTAGCTCTGGCCATATCATCCACGTTACCTATTACCGCGGACACGAGATTATGGGCGGGTACTTGGATGACGCTGGTGATGACATTCACAGCGCCGCCCATAATCTCGCGCCTGCGCAATAACCTCACCAGCGCTCGCAATTTGCACAATGCTCAGTCCCGCGATAGTGCCACTGGGCATGCGCGAGAACTCAGGAGCACTGCGTTACATGAGGGCGACGGCCTCATGTATGTAAATGGACACTGGGGGATGGTGAACAGCGGCAGGAGGGGGAATAACGGACACAATACAGTCCACCCCAGTGGCCAGAAACCATCATTAGCATACCAAAAGGTAAGATTTTCTAAACTGTTTATTTAGGTCTGAAAGGGGGGCCAGTAGCAAGAGGAACCTTTCTAGAATGCAGCCCAGGAGCTGCAGAAGGGGATTCTTTTAGTTTAATTGCGAAAATTCTGGTGACAGGTTCCCTTTAAAGCAGTCATCTGTTCTACTTGGACCCATGGTCATCTCTGGCCTGTGTAATTTAATATAGCATGCCTGACATACATTTGTCTCATGATTTGGAATGCAGACGTGTTTAAGATGCGGGTGCATACTTCAATTGCATCATCCCAAATTATGCCCCCCTTATCAAAATTAACTTTTTGATGATATTGTAACTTATTGAGATGCACGTGTCTATATAAAAAAAATAAAAAATATATTTAACATACATTCCCTTTCTTTTAAGTCAATGATCCATATTCTGAATAGAGGGTGCTTGCATGGAGCGGCATACTCCTCAGTGTCACCACTTCTGTGTCCGATTTGCAGAGGATGTTTCTTTCTAGGGGATTTGGTACCAAACAGAAAACACATAAATAGGCGCGCGCAGCCGGAGAATCTGCACAGCTCATTACACGCACCTCCTTATTTATGCCATTTCACTAGACCCTTTAAGTCTTTTAGGAATTGAGAAAAAAAGCTTGTGTGTATTTCTACAAAGGTCACTGATGGAAACATATGGAGATGGCTTAGCCGGCGTGATTTAGGGAAGAACATGGCAGCAGCCACAGCGATTTATCCAACCAAATGGGTCACCTTGTTAATATTCCAAATACTAGTAGCAGATTTATAAGATACAGTGTGGTAGAAATGCAGATTTTTTTTGCCTGGGATAACAAGGTCTCTAAGCTCTACGGCCATGACATGGATGTATTAAAGGAACCCTAATAAGCAGCACAGTCAGGATTGATATCCACGTCTGGCCTTGCTACGTTATCGCACCCTCCGCCGGCTCCTGGCCGCTGCTCCACCGTATTGATAGCCCCTGTATTGTCCCTTTTGAGAGCAATTTCACAGTGAAATGACCCCTTTCAGCCCCCACTATTATATCTAAGAACGTATCTCTGGAATATTTGTTTTAATAATTTACCGTGACAAAATCTCTTACAAATGTCTTCTCGCAGCCATAAGAGAACAAAATGTTCCCTAAATATGCAGGAGGGACACAACAGCATTGATGTATAACTCCACACGCTCATCGTCGTTGTGACTGCGAAATGTAAGAGTCTGAAGAGCAGTCAGAGCCCGGAACAGACGGCGGAAAAGCCCGGACCTCAAAAAACAAAGGGACATTAAGTAAAGAGGAGCTGCAGGTCTCACTAATGGACCGCCGCACTCATCTGCAGCCAGGTAATTAGAAAGCCACTATTGGCATATGCTCTGGTATACACCATGGGCAATTACTCCGATTCAGGGCTGAGCACAAATCTGTAATTAAAGATGAAGTCGACATCATTTTAAATACTATTTAAAAAGTGAAATGACTGCAGAGAAAAGCTTTGTGGTGGAAGAAGGATTTCAAAGGGAAAATGAAAGAAAAGGAGATGAAAATCTAAGCTATTAACATGGTATTAATATTAAAGGAGAAGCTGTAAAATCCCTGAGCTAGAGAATCCTAAACTCCTACAATGCTCACTGCCTAGCATGGCATAGGTGGCACGTCCCTGCTCGCCCTCTGTGCAGAAACAATAGTGGCCCTATTATTAAAGGGCACCTGTCACCAGTTCTTTGCCCTATAAGCTGTGGCCACCACCAGTTGGCTCTTATATACAGCATTCTAACATGCTGTATATAAGAGCCCAGGCCGCTGTGTACAACATATAAAACACTTTATAATACTCACCTAAACCGGTCGCTGCAGTGGATGTGGCTCAGATGGGTGTCTTCGTCCTCCGATGCTGGCGATGCTTCTTTCGGCCATCTTTGTCGCTGCCTCTGTTGTCCTTCTGAAGCTGCGGTGCATGACACGTCCGACGTCATACACACTCGCTGGCATTCAGGTCCTGAGCAGGCGCACTTTGATCTACCCTGAGCAGGGCAGATCAAAGTATTGTAGTGCACATGAGCGGGTCCGATGAGTGTGTGTGTAACGTAGACGCGTCATACACCATGGATTCAGAAGGAGGACGAAGATGGCCGAAATATGCGGCGCCGACACCGGAGGATGAAGACGCCCATCTGAGCGACATCCACCGCAGTGACCGATTTAGGTGAGTATTATAAAGTGTTTTTTTTGTTCTACACAGCGGGCTGGGTTCTTATATACAGCATATTAGAAAGCTCTATATAAAAGCCCGCTGGTGGTGGCCGCAGCTTATAGGGTAAAAAACTGGTGACAGGTTCCCTTTAATCAGGATTGCCAGGGATAAATCCTGATGACAGGCTCTTTTTAAAGCAGGGGTGGGCAATTCATTATCACAAGGGGCCACATCAGAGACCGCGACTGGTGTGGAGGGGAAAACAAATAGGCTGAAATCAATCCTCTTCAATATTAATGTTAATATTAAATAACTATAATTATGTTGATTGTATCACATAATATTGAGCAGAATTAAGTATGCTGACATCCCCTTATAAACAGTACAGTGTGTGCCCACACATAGCTCCCTTAGGCTATGTGCGCACGTGTGCGCTCTGCACCGCACACAAAAGCTCCGTTCTGAAGCGCCTGGTGCCTGCAGAATTCGTGCGCTCTGCATGCTGCCTCTCCCTATAGACAGCATGCAAAGCACAGGACAGAAGTGACATGTCACTTCTTGGAACGCACGCTTCAGGCAGCAGCCGAATCGCCGCGTTCTAATATGCCACGTGCGCACGTCTCATGCACAATCTTCATAGATTGTGCTGGGGACGCAGGACGCATGCAGTTACGCTGCGGTGCAGAACGCAGCGTAACTGCATGCAATACGCACACGTGCACACATACCCTTACATACAATGTGAGCTATGTAGGGGGCATAGCCCCTCCATATATGGTCTGAACAGGTGCAAAACCGAACATAACATATAAAAATAATAAAAAGACAGTTGCACTCTGAAATGCTAAAACGTACAAACCATGAAAGTAAGAATATAAGAATATAAACATGCATTACTGCTTAAGAAAATCTAGGAAAAAGTGAGCTATTTAGCAGACTGTGTGAGCCTCCACATAGCATCCTCTAGTATTCAGACCCCTTTAAAATTTTTCACTCTTTCATTGCAGCCATTTGGTAAATTCAAATAAGTTCATTTTTCTCTCATTAATGTACACTCTGCACCCCATCTTGTCAGAAAAAAAACAGAAATGTAGAAATTTGTGCAAATTTATTAAACAAGAAAAACTGAAATATCACATGGACATAAGTATTCAGACTCTCATATTTGAGTCACATGCTGCCCATTTCCTTGTGATCCTCCTTGAGATGGTTCTACTCCTTCATTGGAGTCCAGCTGTGTTTAATTAAACTGATAGGACTTGATTTGGAAAGGCGCACACCTGTATACACAAGACCACCTCACTCCTTAGGCTGCTTTCACACTACGTTTTTTTAACATCCGTCAAACGTTTTTTTAACGCAAAAACGGATCCAGTGCAAATGCATTTTCATTTCAATGCATTTGCAATGGACTCACGTCAACATGCATTCACCTGCGTTTGTGTGCGTTATAGTGAGGATCCAGCGAATTGCAGTTTTTTAACATTTTTCAAAAACGCTACTTGTAGCGTTTTTGAGCTGCGTTTAAATACTGCAAATTGCTGGATCCTGACTATATTGCACGCAAACGTATGTGAACGCTGGCATGCTGATAGACAGGATCCTGCTTGCTCTACTGAGCATGCCCAGAAACCAGCCTCGGGTGATCAGTCCCTCTCTCTCCCTCCCTCTCTCCCCCTCTCTCTCTCCCTCTCTCTCCCTCCCTCCCTCTCTCTCCCCCCCCTCTCTCTCCCTCCCTCTCTCTCGAGAGGTGCGGACACTCGTAACCAAGATTAATATCGGGTGACCAAGCAAAGCGCTTCTCTTAGTTACCCGATGTTTACGTTGGTTACGTGTGCAGTGAGCAGGCAGCCCGGCTCCTAGCAGCTGCAGACGCTCGTAACCAATGTAAATATCGGGTATCCAAGCAAGTTACCCAATGTTTACCTTGGTTACGAGCCTCTGCAGCTGTCAGAAGCCGGCTCCCAGTCTATCACGTTCAGTTCCACTGACTCCCAATCACATGACTCCAACGCCCGCCCATAAACTTAAAGTGACAGGATCCTGCAAATAACACATGCGTTTGCATGCATTTTTTTGCTGTAAAAGCAGGATCCGCTTTTACAGCAAAAAACGTTCATGAGGCATGTTAAAAAAAGTAGTGTGAAAGCAGCCTTACAGTGCATGTCAGACCAAATGAGAATCATGAGGTCAAAGGAACTGCCCAAGGAGCTCAGAGACAGAATTGTGGCAAGGCACAGATCTAGACAAGGTTACAAAAGAATTTCTGCACTACTCAAGGTTCCTAAGAGCACAGTGGCCTCTATAAGCCTTAAAGGAAACCAATCACCAGGATTTTCCTATATAACATAAAGCCAGTGCTATACTGGTACTATCAGGCTGATTCTATACATACCTGTAGTGGTGAGCTCAGATGTTTAGGTTTTGATACACAAGAAAGTAAAGTTCATAAAATCACCAGCTTCTTGAGTGACAGCAGCTGAGGATCAGATAATACATTCATAGTTATCCCCTCCCCCTCTTAGAATTAGCCTAAGTATTATACAATCAATTTAATTTTTCACAAGCAGGACCTGTGTGAGGTCAAACCCATGTGACCAGAAGTGACTGGGCCTCAGCCAAAAGAAAAATGTTGCTTCCTGGTATCAGTTTGTTGGCTGAGGCCCCACCCCTTCTGGTCACATGGTTATGACCTCACACGGTCTTGCTTGTGAAAAATTAAAGTCGATTGTATAATACTTATCCTAAAGGCCCTGTCACACACAGAGATAAATCTGCGGCAGATCTGTGGTTGCAGTGAAATTGTGGACAATCAGTGCCAGGTTTGTGGCTGTGTACAAATGGAACAATATGTCCATGATTTCACTGCAACCACAGATCTGCCAAAGATTTATCTCTGTGTGTGACGGGGCCTTAACTCTAACAGGGGGAGGGGATAACTATGAATATATTATCTGATCCTCAGCTGCTGTCACTCAAGAAGCATGTCGGATGGAGCACGATGGGGGGTGCGCAGCATGGGGGATGGAGCACGATGGGGGGTGCGCAGCATGGGGGATGGAGCACGATGGGGGGTGCGCAGCATGGGGGATGGAGCACGATGGGGGGTGCGCTGCATGGGGGGATGAAGCACGATGGGGGGTGCGCAGCATGGGGGATGGAGCACGATGAGGGGTGCGCAGCATGGGGGATGGAGCACGATGAGGGGTGCGCAGCATGGGGGATGGAGCACGATGAGGGGTGCGCAGCATGGGGGATGGAGCACGATGAGGGGTGCGCAGCATGGGGGATGGAGCACGATGAGGGGTGCGCAGCATGGGGGATGGAGCACGATGAGGGGTGCGCAGCATGGGGGATGGAGCACGATGAGGGGTGCGCAGCATGGGGGATGGAGCACGATGAGGGGTGCGCAGCATGGGGGATGGAGCACGATGAGGGGTGCGCAGCATGGGGGATGGAGCACGATGAGGGGTGCGCAGCATGGGGGATGGAGCACGATGAGGGGTGCGCAGCACAACACACCACACACACACTGGGAACCACAAACACCGCCCTACACAGACACCCACACAGACAACGCCGCACGCACACACACAACACCCAACACACAAACACCGCGGCATACATAAATATACGCACATACCGCACAACACACACATTGCACAAAACATACCTCCCCCCAAAACACGCACCCCACAGCCCCACAAACCGCGCAACACACACAGCACCACACACACAGAACACTGCAGACCACAGCGCTCCACAAACAATGCAACACACACAACGCAACACACATACAACACCGCCCTCACACACACCCACACCCAGACAACACCCAGAACATTTACATCTATATATATATATATAACAAGAATCATACATTAACTACACAATACGTAAATTCTAGAATACCCGATGCGTAGAATCGGGCCACCTTCTAGTATTATATATATATATATATATATATATATATATATATATATATATATATATATATATAAACCCCACATAGGCCCTCTATATACAATATAAGCCTCTGCATAGCCTCATCTTTTATGAGCCCCTACATAACCTTTTATTTACTTTATGATCCTCCTATATACAGCATGAGACCCCCCACAGAGCCTCCTATATACATTTCTGAGCCCAAACATAGGCTCTTACATACATACATATATCCCATATACATGAGAAAGAAAAAAAAAAAAAAAAAAAGCAGCAGTGGTGGCAGACAGGTGGTGCGGGAAGGGTTCAGTCTTTTGCCTGTCTCAGTCCAGACTGGAACAACCAGAGGGCTGGATGTGGCCAGCAGGCCGCAATGTGCCTACCCTCCTTTAAAGGGAACCGGTCATGTAAAAAAAAATGCTATTAACCTGCAGATATGGGGTTAATAGTGTTCTGATGCAAAGCGGCAGCTGCACGGAGAACCCTGCTGCTGGGAGAAAATTAACTTTATTCCTTCTGGCAGCCTCGTGCTTTCAGTCATAGAGGTGTGGCCGGCGCAGTTTCTGTTATCGCTCAGTACAGTGAGCAACAGCTGTATTACATCTCAGCACTTACTGACAGTCGGCTTAGCATGGCATCAGTATAGAGCCGGCTGTCAGTCAGTGTCGAGATAACAGCCTTCACTCATTATGTAGAGAGCGGTGACTGAAACCACGCCGGCCGTCCCAGTGACTGCAAGCCTGAGGCTGCAGGGAGGAATGAAGTAAATTTCTTCCTGGCAGTTGGTGTTCTGGGGTCAGCGGCTGCACAGTGTCAGAAGGCTAGATTAACCCCATATCTACAGGTAAGATAGGTTTTTATTTTTTACAGGATCACCTTGCCAGAAGTTGCTATCATGAAGGATATAGCCACCTATGGGGACATATTCATTTTTCTGAACAGTAATTTGTGCTAAAAGTCATTTTTGCAGTTGAGGGTCATTAAAAATGTGCAGCATTTTGCTTTTGCTCTCAAGAGTGCTTTACATGCTGCGACATCGCTACCGATATATCGTCGGGGTCACATCGTTACTGACGCACATCCGGCGCCGATAGCGACATCGCGTGTGACAGCTAGGAGCAACGATCGCAAAATTATTCAAAAACGGTGATCGTTGACACGTCGCTCCTTTCCTTAATATCGTTGCTGCAGGTACGATGTTGTTCATTGTTCCTGCGGCAGCAGACATCGCTATGTGTGACACCGCGGGAGCGAGGAACATCTCTTACCTGCCTCCACCGGCAATGCGGAAGGAAGGAGGTGGGCGGCATGTTCCGGCCGCTCATCTCCGCCCCTCCGCTTCTATTGGCCGGCCGCTTAGTGACGCCGCAGTGACATCGCTATAACGCCGAGCTCACCTTCCCCTTGAAGGAGGGATTGTTCGGCGGTCACAGCGACATCGCTGACAAGGTATGTGCGTGTGACGCTGCTGTAGCGATAATGTCCACTACGGCAGCGATAACCAAATGTCGCATGAACGACGGGGGAGGGTGCTATTGCTAGCGATGTCGCAGCGTGTAAAGCACCCTTTAGTTTCTGATTACTGACTCCTGTCACAAGTCTGGACAATCCTTAAAGGGAACCTGTCACCAGTTTTTCACTATTAAAACAAAAGAATCACCTTCTGTAACTCCTGGGCTGCATTCTATGAAGGTGCACCTTGTTGCTGGCCCCCCTCGCAGACCCCAAAAAGAACTTTATAAAATATCACCATTTCCTATGCAAATTATGTGTTTGCCAGATGGGCGGGTTCTATTTTGAACTGCGCCTGTGCGAGACTTCGCCAGCAAAGTGGATGATGACGGCGACAATCATGTCAGGATGACGGCGAACAGCGGCAGGAGCCAAAATAGAGCCCGCCCATCTGGCCAACACAGGTCATTTGCATAGGAAACGGTCAGATTTTATAAAGCTCTTTTTGGGGTCTGCGAGGGGGGCCAGCAACAAGGTGCACCTTCATAGAACGCAGCCCAGGAGCTGCAGAAGGGGATACTTGTTTTAATAGTGAAAAAAAGTGGTGACAGGTTCCCTTTAAGGAATACGTCTGTGCTGAGGTGTGGCAGGTGCAGGAGGGGTGCAGCGACCTCAGGACACATATACCGGCTGAGCAGAGGGCAGTCAGCAGTGCACAGATCACACTGCGAGTCTCCCCTGCTCCGTATAGAATGGCCCTGCTCTGTACTCCCCACTATGGCCGTCCGTTACCGTGCAGCCGCCCGCGCTCCCCCGCACGTCCTGCACGCTCTGCCCCTGGGGGACCCGAGCCCGGATCTTCTCCCCGTTCAGGGTGCAGCCCGGACCCTCCACCATGGCGACAGCAGCTGTCACTGTCCCCGCTCCAAGGATTCAAAATGTGGCGGCAGCCGTGACAGTAAACCCCGCCCCACACGCTTCTGATTGGCAGAGAGTGAGGAAGTAGGAAGTGTATACATACTTTCTATTGGTTTACTTCTGCAAACGTCGCAATTGATTGGTCGGGGAAACTATTCATCACTTTGGTATCGCTATGGAATCTATGTAGTATGTAGGTGAGTTAGTTAGGAAAGTGAAGTGCGCATGTGCAGAAACATTTGTTTCGTAAGGAATATAAGGGTTTGTGTCCACTGGGACCAGCAGAGGGCACAAATAAGCTGTAACCATGGTGTCCGGCAGAGGGTACATGTAGGCTATAACCATGGTGTCCAGCAGAGGGCAGATGTTGGCTATAACCATGGTGTCCGGCAGAGGGCACACGTAGGCTATAACCATGCTGTCCTGCAGAGGGCACACGTAATGAGACCGACCTTAAATCAGTAAACCTACACAGAAAAACTCCACAAAAAATTTTTTTTAATAAAAAATAGATCTATTTTTTATAAAAAAAAATAAAATGTGTTTTTCTGTGTAGGTTTATTAGAGGGTACATGTAGGGTATAACCATGGTGTCCTGCAGAGGGCACATGTAGGGTATAACCATGGTGTCCTGCAGAGGGCACATGTAGGCTATAACCATGCTGTCCGGCAGAGGGCACATGTAGGCTATAACCATGGTGTCCTGCAGAGGGCACATGTAGGGTATAACCATGGTGTCCTGCAGAGGGCAGATGTAGGCTATAACCATGGTGTCCTGCAGAGGGTACATGTAGGGTATAACCATGGTGTCCAGCAGAGGGCACATGTAGGCTATAACCATGCTGTCCGGCAGAGGGCACATGTAGGCTATAACCATGCTGTCCAGCAGAGGGCACATGTAGGGTATAACCATGGTGTCCGGCAGAGGGCACATGTAGGCTATAACCATGGTGTCCTGCAGAGGGCACATGTAGGGTATAACCATGCTGTCCTGCAGAGGGCAGATGTAGGGTATAACCATGGTGTCCTGCAGAGGGCACATGTAGGCTATAACCATGCTGTCCAGCAGAGGGCACATGTAGGCTATAACCATGCTGTCCGGCAGAGGGCACATGTAGGCTATAACCATGGTGTCCTGCAGAGGGCACATGTAGGCTATAACCATGTTGTCCGTCAGAGGGCACATGTAGGCTGTAACCATGGTGTCCAGCAGAGGGCAGATGTAGGCTATAACCATGCTGTCCGGCAGAGGGCACACGTAGGCTATAACCATGGTGTCCTGCAGAGGGCACATGTAGGGTATAACCATGGTGTCCGGCAGAGGGCACATGTAGGCTTTAACCATGGTGTCCAGCAGAGGGCACATGTAGGCTATAACCATGCTGTCCGGCAGAGGGCACATGTAGGCTATAACCATGGTGTCCTGCAGAGGGCACATGTAGGGTATAACCATGGTGTCCGGCAGAGGGCACATGTAGGCTTTAACCATGGTGTCCAGCAGAGGGCACATGTAGGCTATAACCATGCTGTCCGGCAGAGGGCACATGTAGGCTATAACCATGGTGTCCGGCAGAGGGCAGATGTAGGCTATAACCATGGTGTCCGGCAGAGGGCAGATGTAGGCTATAACCATGGTGTCCGGCAGAGGGCACACGTAGGCTATAACCATGGTGTCCGGCAGAGGGCAGATGTAGGCTATAACCATGGTGTCCAGCAGAGGGCACATGTAGGCTATAACCTTGGTGTCTAGTAGAGGGCAGATGTAGGTTATAACCATGGTGTCCAGCAGAGGGCACAAGTAGGCTATAACAATAGTGTCCAACAGATGGCACACATTTGCTATAACCATAAAGGCGCATGTAGGCTATAACCATGGTGTCCAGCAGAAAGCGTATGTAGGCTATAACTGTGGTGTGCAGCAGAAGGCTAATGTAGGCTATAACCATGGTGTCCAGCAGAGAGCACATGTAGGCTATAGTGATGGGCGAATGTGCTTGGTACTCAATCGAGCATTTTGATGCTTGGATGCCATAATCATGTCCCCAACCAGCTTTTTATCAGCCATTAAACATGCAGGGATTGCCTGCCAATCACGATAATGCCATAAACATCTTGGTTACTTGCATTACTGTGATTGGCCGGCTGCATAGTATCATTTTCCTTGTGTCTATATAAGACCCAGAGATGCCATGTTTGCCGCACTGTACCCCGAAATAGTTTAGGGACTAGGGGGAGATTCTTCTGGATAGGAGACAGTGTGCTATAGTGTAGTGCCCCTGAGTACATCAGGGTGCTAAAGGGAACTGCATCCTTTTCCCCAGGGTGCAGGACCTACCCCCCATGGTTCCAGGTTTCCAGAAACCAATGTCACCTCCATCAGCACCACAAACTCCAACCCACACCTCACACCATGACCTGTCAGACACCAGTGGGTTGGTCTAGCTGGAATAGGGCCACCCACCTAGGGGTCAAGCAGACTGGTGGGAGGGACCAAGTCAGAGTAGTGACAGCTCTCAAAGAGAGGAGTGGAGCTGGAGTGTTAGCTCCTGGGGAGCTAGAAAGACCAATGTTGGGTCGCAAACAGTGGTCCAGAACCAGAGGAGTCGGTGACCTGGTTCAGGGACTAACAGAACTGACCAGTACCGAGCACGACGGGGTACAGGACCCTAGATCAGGAGCCGATTCAACATCCTGGCAATTAACCTGCAGAGGAAGAGGGCCTTCAGCGACCTTCCTAGAGCGAAGAGACTGAGGGCATCAGCACAACGCGGGGGACAGGATTTTCCAGACAAAGCAACCCACTGAGGTCCCAAGTGCCTTAGGAGCAAGACTTCACTTAAAAACTGAAGAATTAGCCCTTACGGCTTCAAGCTATAGGGACCCACAAAGACACAAAACAGTGCATGGAGGCACGTTCTGGACTACTAGAGACACCAGTGGTACCGGGGACCTGGACGTGCTCCAGGCAGCGGCAGCTGTACACAGAGACTTGTTTAAGAACAGTGTGTGCCTCCGTTTATCGCCTCCCATACAGCACATCAACCACCGCAGTGAGTACGCCTGCCCCTGCACCCTGCCTTTTACATCTCCTCATCACCTGAGCTCCGGGGCCTTCCCTACCTGTGGAGGGACTGTCACCTTGCTGCTCCCCACCATCTGCCCCATTCCTCATTGCAGCAGCGGCGGTACTCCCATTACCGCACCCCGCAGGTGGCATCACGAACACTTCCCCTGTAAATAACCCCTTCTCCAGTTTTGAGTGTCCGCCGAGCCCGGGTCCAGACCCCTCGAGCCACGACCACCATGGATCCGATCACCCTGGTTGTCACCGGGGCAGCACAATAGCGTGACAACCTGCTGGTACGTAGCAAAGAGCAAATACTTGGCACTCAAATAGTTGAAGAAACTGGTATTTTATTGAGTAAGCTTGACCAGACACAGCACAGATGTTTCAGTCTAATGCTTGGCAGATGTTTCCGGTCTGTTTACCAGCACCACCCTGTCTTCCACACAGTCGAGGCTGACTAGTCACACACTCAGGACCACATAATCCTAACCCTGACCTGCCTTCCTCCCATCAGGGTGAGTCTAAGGAGACAAATGACCCCACACTTAGACACTCCTTGGAATGCTTTACCTTTCTATTTATGGTTTCTTCTGGCCTTTCAACAACCACATTTCAAGAGGTACATGAGGAGATGGTGTGCGGTAATGGCCAAATATTTGAGCAGCCACGGTCAGAAGAACGTGACGGTGGTGAATGGCAATTACTGTCTCAAGAGGTGGATGATGATGATGATGAGACACAGTTGCCAGCAAGTCAGACGAAGTCTATAAGTCAGGAGAAGGAATAGAGTGTGTAAGTGGAAGACAAGGTGGTAGACGATGGAGTCACTGACCCAACATGGTGAATTGGCATGCAGAGCGAGGACAGCAGCTCATAGGGGGGAGATCCGCAGCACCGACACAGGCAGCAAGAGGCAGTGGGGGAGAGCTAGAGGCAGAAGACAGACAACTGTTCCCCAAAGCAAGATCCCAAGCCAAAGATTAGGTGTTCCCCAGTCTGGCGTTTTTTTACAGAAAGTGCAGAAGACATGAAAACAGTCATTTGCGCCATACCAAGTGTCGCGGGCGAAGGGAACACACTCGCCATGTTCGGGTCCGGGGCTTCTGCTGCTGCTCGGTGGCTCGAGCGGCGGGCCGGACCCGGGGACTCGAGCAGCGCTCCTCACCCGTGAGTGAAAAGGGGGTGTTTTGTTTAGGGAGATAGTTTGTGACGCCACCCACGGGTCGTGGTGATTATTAGCACCACTGCTGCTGGTGACGGGGATCCCGGGAGAGATGGTAGGGAGCAGCCAGGATGTTGTCCCCTTCGCGGGTAGGGGTTGGTGATCCCGGGGCCCAGTGGTGTAACAGGGAGGCTGGATGGCTGGGGGTGCAGGGTTGCAGGGACAGCGCGGTGCGGTGCCGGATGGCACTGGTGTACTCACTCAGACAGTCAATGACAGAGTCTCTGGTAAACCAAACGGCTGGATGGATGGGTCCCGCAGCCGGCTGCAGTGTTGTGTTCTCCCCGGACGGCTGATGGTGGCTGTCTTTCCCTGCACCTGCTAGAATGTTCTGACTCCTGTGGTTGCCCACCAGTAGTCTGCTCCCCGGTGTATAGGTGCCGTAGGAGCCCGTTTTGCCCGCAGGAGCTGGCCCTTGGATCTCTAGCCTAGGGCGGTGGCTGTATATCCTCTCAGCGTGGACTGTTGCCTTCTGTCGGGTCTTGGTTGTTGAGAAACCCCTGGGGTTCCGGTCACACTCGGATTTGACTGTTGTCGGCGGCTCCAAGCCTAGTCGGGGTCCGATGGCCCTGCCTGTGTGCTTAGCTGCACTCCGCTCCCCGGTTCGGTACCGGCAGGCCAACGCCCGACCCCGGTCTTACGGCTCTGCAGAGATTCACTAACTCCTGCAGACGGCCACCACCTTCTGCCAACCTTGCTGTTTGTGTCTGGGCCCCTACCCAGACACCGACAGTTTGTGTCCTCTCACTTTCACCTCCAAAACTAAACTGCAACTCACTGCTTTTTCCCGCCTCCAGACCTGTGAACTCCTCGGTGGGTGGGGCCATCCGCCTGGCTCCGCCCCACCTGGTGTGGACATCAGACCCTGGAGGGAGGCAACAAGGGTTTTTGTTTGACTGGTGTGACTGTCTAGGGTAGGGGGTGTGTGTGGTATTATGTCTGTGACTACCTGGCTAGTCCAGAGCGTCACATTCCCCCTTGGTAAAATGCAGACTGTAAAAGATAAATTAACATATAAAACATTCAACATAAGCATACTTTTCAGTTCTTCCCTTACGGGAGGCATGGCACTTTAACATTTCAAACATATGTAAACATTTTTATTACCAATGGACGGGTTCATGGTCATCCGCTCCCCCACCCAAGCAACCTAAACCTTGATGCTGCCCCTAAGAAACGGGCAGCACCCCTTTACCCCAGTCCTGGTCCAGGTTACCCGAGCGGGAACGGGTACGGTGTCTCGCACCCATCTGTCACTTCAGGGGACCCCAAGTCCAGGGGGACCCCTGACCCCCGGAGGATGGCCACCGGTCCTGGTGGCAGCAGGGCCCCAGCCTGCTCAGCTGCGGGCCCTTCCTCCACTGAACGGAAAACGGCCCACAAACTATTTACAAACCCACAAGTTCGTGGGTGGCCTGCAAGTTCTCGGCCATGTTCATGAGCAGTTCCTCATGTGGGCTGTTTTGGGTAAACACACTGATGGTCCCAACGGGGATAACTTGTCTTACAACGGACGGCAATCAACTGGTTGATGATCAGGTAAAACTTCGGATTGATTAGTATTTATTCATTCAATATTTACACAATCAGCATACTGCACCCCTAGATGGTAGTTTCCCTATACCTAAGCGGGGGCCTACCTAAGTTGGGGCGTGTGGACCTTCGGAGGACAAGGTCGCTAGTAGCGGGCAAGGGGATAGAGTAGACAACCGTTTCCTCTTCCCGTCTGTCAGATATGGCAAGTGGAGACCCAAGGTGAGGGGGTATAGGTGCATCCCTGGGCGCTTGTTCGAGTGGCTCACTGGCGGGCGTCTCCGTCTCCATTTCTTCCACGTGTTGTGGGAACATTATCACCGAAACAATCACCACGCCGTTTTGCATAGGCCAGTCTGCTGGAAAATCACCCATCACTGTGTGGATCACCTCCTTCTCCTTTTCCCCGCTCGGCGTGGGAACCGGAACCTCATTTGTCACTCTCAAGGGGTGAGGGCATTTCTTCAGGTGGTCCCTGGAAACCGTAGTGGCGGTCCTCCCCTGGTCGCGACTGATCAGATAAGCCTTCTCATTCTCCCATTCAGTGGGCTGTATGACATACGGGGTCTTTTCCCACTGGTCATCAAGCTTATGGGTCCTTCTCTTCCGCTTCAGCACTACATCTCCCGGCTCAAAGGGGACGGCTGACGCTCGATTGTTGAAGCGTTGTGCTTGTTTCTCTCGGCTCTGACCGAGATTCTTCTCCACATACTCCTGGACCTGTCGGTATTGGATTTGTCGCCGGGTATCCCAGCCAGCAGTCAAAGGAAGGGCCTCTGGAGCTTCCAAGTCCATTTCTAGGTCCACCGGCAGCCGGCCCGGTCGGGCTCTCATCAGATACGCCGGGGTGCATTTGGTAGAACTACAAGGGATATTATTGTACATGTCTACCAGGTCAGGCAGCTTTTCTGGCCACAGGTTCCGCTCTTCCAACGGTATCATCTTGAGGAGATTCAGGACCAGGTGGTTCATCTTCTCACACATCCCATTAGTCTGGGCATGGTATGGCGTGGTCCTGATCTTCTTACAACCATACAATTGGCAGAACTCTTGAAACACCTGTGCTTCAAAGGCTGAACCCTGGTCCGTAAGCACCCTCTCCGGATATCCGTGCGGTCGACAGAAGTAGGCCTGGAATGCCCTAGCTGCGGTATGGCCAGTCAAATCTTTGACTGGAACAACCATGCATATCCATTCCGGCTGGGTGTGAGCTTGACGTGGGCCAAAGCAACCAACTCCAGCGGTTTATGGGTGACGATCGGCTGCAGAGGGGCTCTTTGGCTTACTTCATCCTTTCTTCTCAGCGCACAGGGGCCGCACTCTTGGCACCAGGCCTCCACAGATTCCCGCATCCCACTCCAATAAAACCGCTCTCTCAGCAACATCTCCAGCTTTTTCCAGCCGAAGTGCCCGGCACCATCGTGATATGCCCGTAGGACTTTGGGCACGCTGGCCTGAGGGACCACCAGCTGACGAACCTTCTCGTGAGCCTTCGGGTTGATCAGCCCTCGATACAACTTCCCTTCGTGCAGGTACAGCCGGGCTCGTTCTTTACACAGCCGCTGGGCCTCAGAGGGAGCTGCAGGATCCATTCCGGAGGAGCCCTGCTCAATCATGGTCTTGACCAGCTGGACAGCAGGCACTTGATCTTGGGCTTCTTGCCATCCCTGACTGAGTAGCGGGTCCAGGTTCGTCTGTTGTTGTTTGACATATAGTTTTTCGACCAGTGGCCGATGGAACGCGGGCAACTCAATTTCTTCGAGGTCATCATCTTCCAACCCCCCATCCGGCAGGTGGGGCATCCGGGATAACGCGTCCGCGTTGGTATTCTTGCGGCCGGCTCTGTATTTGATAGTGAAGTCATAATTAGACAGCCTGGCCACCCACCGCTGTTCCAGAGCGCCCAGCTTGGCCGTGTCCAGATGAATCAACGGATTATTGTCCGTGTAGGCAGTGAATTTTGCCGCTGCGAGGTAATGTCGGAACCTCTCGGTGATTGCCCACACCAGGGCCAGGAACTCAAGCTTGAAGGAGCTGTAACTTTCGGGGATCCTTTCCGTGGGCCTGAGTTTCCTGCTGGCGTAGGCGATCACTTTCTCCTTCCCGTCCTGGACCTGGGACAAGACTGCCCCTAGGCCCACATTGCTGGCGTCGGTGTAGAGGACGAACGGGAGGCCGTAATCGGGGTACGCTAGAATTTCTTCCCCAGTCAAGGCCGACTTCAGTTGGTGGAAGGACTCCTCATGCTTCTCCTCCCACACAAACGGGGGTCCAGGGGCCCTACCACCCTTGGTCTGTCCCACGAGGAGGTCTTGTATAGGTGCAGTCATCTTTGTGTACCCCTTGATGAAGCGACGATAATAGCCCACCAGGCCCAGGAACTGTCTCACCTCTCTCACTGTGGTCGGCCTCAGCCAGTCCTGGATAGCAGTGATCTTCTCGGGATCTGGGGCGACACCTTCCGCGCTCACCACGTGTCCGAGGTACTGTACCCTAGGCTTCAGTAGGTGGCACTTGAAGGGCTTCAGCTTCATCCCATACTTGGCTAGGGACGCGAACACTTCAGCCAAGTGCTCCAGGTGGGCTTCGTACGTCTCGGAGTATACGATCACATCATCTAGATACAGCAGGACAGTTTCGAAATTGAGATGTCCCAGGCAACACTCCATGAGCCGTTGGAAGGTTCCAGGGGCATTGCACAGCCCAAACGGCATGCTGTTGAACTCATGGGAGTGGCGAATGCAGTCTTCTCGCGGTCCTCTGGTGCCACCTGCCAGTATCCGCTGGTAAGGTCAAGGGTAGAGAAGAAGTTAGCAGTTCTCAGCACAGCTAGCGACTCTTCGATACGGGGAAGAGGATAGGCATCTTTATGCGTTATCTGGTTGATCTTCCGGTAATCCACACACATTCTCATGGTGCCATCCTTCTTCTTCACCAGAACCAGTGGGGCTGCCCAGGGACTACAACTATCCCGAATGACCCCTGCCTCCTTCATGTTCCTCAACATGTCTTTGGCGCATTGATAATGTGCTGGCGGGATGGGCCTATACCTTTCTTTGATGGGTGGATGTATGCCTGTAGGGATATGGTGTTGAACCCCTTTAATCCTCCCGAAATCTAATGGGTGCTTGCTGAAAACCTGTTCATACTCCTGTACTACCCTGTATACCCCCTCTTTGTGATGCGTGGGTGTGGCTTCAGTGCCTACATGTAGTTCCTGGCACCACTCCTCTAACTGTTTGGGAGGTATATGGTTACTGGCAGGGGATGCTGAGGTAGGAGGGACGGCTTTGTGAATGGTGTGAGGGTCTAGGGTAAGCAACTTGGCAAGGGTAGCGTAACGGGGAATCCTAACTTCCTCCTCTCCACAATTCATTCAGCACTCTCACAGGCACTCTCCCCTTTTTGACGTCAACCACCCCTCTGGCCGCCATCACTGTGGGCCAGTGTTCAGAAGGCGTGGGTTCCACCATCGCCGGGTAGTCGCGCCCCTGGGGGCCCACTGCTGCCCTGCACCAAATCATCATCTCGCTTCTGGGTGGCACTACCAAGGGGGCCACATCCATCACCCTCACTCCACCAATCTCTCCATCCGTCGACTTCACTTCGAAATAGGAGGGCCCGGATCTCACGCTGCACAGCCCTCTGTCGACCTCCTCCTGCTGTGGCGGCCAACTGCTGCAACAGACTCAGCACCTCACTCATACAATGCTCCATCACATTGGTCCCCAGTCAGGGGGGCCATTGGTGTCTACTCCTGAGGATTGGCCCTCGTTTAACGGGCATCGCCTAGAGTAGTAGCCAGGTTTACTGCACCTGTAACAAATAGGAGGCCCATACCGCGAGTCATTGGTCCTTCTCCGCTGCATCCAGGGGACGTCCTCCGGGCTGTCGGCGAGCTGGATCCTCCCTGGGGGCTTGACTCTCGTCGGAAGCTGGAGTGCGGCGAGGATCTTGGCTAGGTCTCCATCCATGCGGCGGACCTGGGCAGCTAGCTTCTCTATCATCCCGACGGGCGCTGCAGGGGCCGGGGGAGCAGGGAGAGGAAGTGCCACCAAGATGGGAGCAGTTTCTGCCGGCCATGGGGCCACCTCAGGAGTGTCTGACGTTGGGGCCTGCAGGGCCTTGATGGCCCGCTCCTTCAATACTGCAAAGTCCAGATTGGGGTGTTCCAGGGCCCACAGCCGTAGCTGCTTGTGGTCTTCCGCAGACCCCAGCCCTTGCAAGAATTGTTCCACTAGCATCTTATTGCTGTCCGCATCGTTAATAGTGTCCACCCGCTTCAGCGTACGGAGGGCTGTTTTCAGGCGCAGGGCATAGTCTCTTATATTATCCACAGGCCGCTGTCGACACTGATAAAACTGCATCCGCAAATCTGCTTCCGTGCGGGTCTCAAAAGCGATTTGGAGTTTCTCAAAAATGGAAGTCACTGAGGCCCGGTCCGCGTTGGTCCAGGTCTCCGTCTCCTGCTCAGCCGCGCCGGTTAGCTGCCCTAACACTACCGCTGCCCGTTGCCTGTCAGTCAAGGGATATAAATCGAGGACCGGGCTAATCTTTTTCTGGAACACCTGCAAAGCATCAGGCTTCCCATCGTACTGCGGCAGCCAGGTAGCACCGGGCACATAGGGCAGGGAGAACGGCATTACCTGGGCAACCGCTGAACCCGCAGCCTCCCCCGCTCTTGCGGCCAGAGCACGGTCTACCCCGTTTCCATCTGCGGGCGCCGCTGCGGCTGCGACCGCCACTCCTCCAACGGCTCGTCGGGCGCAGACATCTTTTTCCCGTCCCCCCTTGATTCTTTCTCGCACTTCCTCTTTGGGGGCGGGGCTTCGCTTTCGCGCCTTCCCTGCTCGGGGAAGATGCTCGAGCGGGAAATCTTCGCGCCAAAGATGGCGGCACTTCAAATTTTTCGGCCGGACGCCGCCGGCGGGGACTGCAAGGCGCACTTCTACCGGTAGGGAAACTGGTTCTATCCTGTTCGTGACGCCAAGTTGTCGCGGGCGAAGGGGACGCGCTTGCCACGCTCGGGTCCGGGGCTTCTGCTGCTTCTTGGTGGCTCGAGCGGTGGGCCGGACCCGGGGACTCGAGCAGTGCTCCTCACCCGTGAGTGAAAAGGGGGTGGTTTGTTTAGGGAGATAGTTCGTGATGTCACCCACGGGTCGTGGTGATTATTAGCACCACCACTGCTGGTGACGGGGAACCTGGGAGATATGGTAGGGAGCAGCTAGGATGTTGTCCCCTCCGTGGGTAGGGATTGGTGATCCCGGGGCTCGGTGGTGTAACGGGGAGGCTGGATAGGCGGGTGCAGGGTTGCAGGGACAGCGCGGCGTGGTGCCGGATGGCACTGGTGTACTCGCTCAGACAGTCAATGACAGAGTCTCTGGTAAACCAAATGGCTGGAGGGACGGGTCCCGCAGCCGGCTGCAGTGTTGTGCTCTCCCCGGACGGCTGATGGTGGCTGTCTTTCCCTGCACCTGTTAGAATGTTCTGACTCCTGTGGTTGCCCACCAGTAGTCTGCTCCCTGGTGTATAGGTGCCGTAGGAGCCCGTTTTGCCCGCAGGTGTTGGCCCTTGGATCTCTAGCCTATGGCGGTGGCTGTATATCCTCTCGGAGTGGACTGTTGCCTTCTGTCGGGTCTTGGTTGTTCGGAAACCCCTGGGGTTCCGGTCACACTCGGATTTGACTGTTGTCGGCGGCTCCAAGCCTAGTCGGGGTCCAATGGCCCTGCCTGTGTGCTTAGCTTCACTCCGCTCCCCGGTTCGGTACCGGCGGGCCAACGCCCGACCCCGGTCTTACGGCTCTGCAGAGATTCACTAACTCCTGCAGATGGCCACCACCGTCTGCCAACCTTGCTGTTTGTGTCTGGGCCCCTACCCAGACACCGACAGTTTGTGTCCTCTCACTTTCACCTCCAAAACTAAACTGCAACTCACTGCTTTTTCCCGCCTCCAGACCTGTGAACTCCTCGGTGGGTGGGGCCAACCGCCTGGCTCCGCCCCACCTGGTGTGGTCATCAGACCCTGGAGGGAGGCAACAAGGGTTTTTGTTTGACTGGTGTGACTGTTTAGGGTAGGGGGTGTGTGTGGTGTTATGTCTGTGACTACCTGGCTAGTCCAGGGCATCACACAAGTTATTTAGGAGTAGGACCACTACCAGCCTAACCCCCACCAACATGTTCAGGCACATGTTATTCAAACACCCAACTAGGTGGGCCAAATGCCTCTTCCAAATCATTGTCTGCGGGTGATCCCACTGCCTCTTCCCTTCTGCTGCATGCTGGTTAATCCCCTGTCCAGGAAGCAGGTGCCATTGAGGCTACATTATAGCAGAGACCGACTCTTGGTATTCGGTCGCAAGCTGTCAATATTTCTTCCTGTGTGACGTCCCGCCTTACAAAAGCACCTGTCCCATAATATCACCAGTGCCCTCCGCAACACAGTTACTGGCAAGGTCCACTTAACCACAGAAACGTGGACAAGTGCTTATAGCCAGGGATGTTACATTTCCCTGATGGCACACTAGGTGAACCTCATGGAAGCGAGAACAGAGTTGGAGCCTGGGCTAGCATACGTGCTATCGACACATTGAATTTCAGGCCATAGTTCAATAAGGGTTTTCTCCACTTCCTTTGTCAGTTCCTGCACCCCTTCTCCTCATCCTCAAAGTGTTATCCCTGTCAGTTGCAAGCTAAAAACGCTGATGCACTGCCTCGGTAAGGTGGCAACAGACACTGCATCAACTCACATCTTTAGGTGACAAACAGCACACCGCCATAGAGTTGTTGAAAGGTCTAACAGACCAGACAGATCTGTGACTCTCTCCGCTGAACCTCCAACTAGGAATGGTTGTGTGTGATAATGAGAGAGAAAAACACTGTGGAAAGAAAGCGCAATAGGGTCTTACCCCAGAAAAATGGGGGAAATTCAAGGAGGGTGGTCTTACTCACCTATAGGGGTTGTGAAAGTCACAACGCCTATAACAGCATATAAAATTATCCAAGCCACGGCAGCGGACCCAAGAGTAGCAGATAACAGATAGTAGTAGATAGGGATGTTAAACCGCGCCACTGACTCAGCCGATCCAGGAGATTAATGGATAGGTGTTGCTTTAATTCATTACACAGATCAGGTCAACGCGTTTCGGGAGTCGCAGCTCCCTTCATCAGGACAGTCTGGCAAGCAAAACAAATCTCCTGGATCGGCTGAGTCAGTGGCGCGGTTTAACATCCCTATCTACTACTATCTGTTATCTGTGTGTGATAATGGGCATAACCTAGTGGTGGCTCTGAAGCTTGGGAAGCTCACGTGCTCAAATTAGTGTTTCAGTGCTTTCTAAAAGCCTACCCAGATTTGCTTGAGCTACTTGTGAAGGTGTGCCAAGTGTGCACCCTCTTTTGCATGTCAGCTACAGCTGCCACCGGTCTGGCAGTGCTGCAGCAGCGCTTGCATGTGCCAGCTCACCGACTGTTTTCTGACTTGCCCAAGTGCTGGAACTCATCATTACATATGTTGCCAAGGTCATGTGAGCAGCAGTGGACCATAGTAGAATACCAACTCCAACATGCCTGCTGGTATTGTGGTCAGCCACTGCACATAAGAACATATGAGTGGCCATGGCCAAGAGTGGCCATGGATGTCTGACATCTGTGTTGTTCTCCAAAACCTTTTGGACTTAAGCAAGATGGTGAGTGATGATGATGCAATAATCAGCATAACCATCCCACTTATGTGTCTACTGAAACGCTTGCTGATCTTAATGAAAGAGGAAGTTTTACATGTGGAATAGATAGAGATGGAGGAGGAAAATACACAAGGCGATGCTACCCAGAGAAAAAAAACAACAGCTCACTTAGACCTTGCAGTTCATGTGGTGAATGATTAGATGCCCGGTTCCAAGACAGGCCGGATCCTGCTGAAAACATGCAGAAAGGAGTGGAAAAAAACAGCACCTACTCAGGAGATCCAAAAAACCTTCTTTATTGCAAAAGCCATGTGTATAAAAACATAGTGCAATTTTAAAAAGTAGACCACGTCTACACATTTCCGACACCAAAAACTTGGCCCTTAATCCAAATTTTGGATCTCCTAAGTGCTGTTTTTTTCCACTCCTTTCTGCATAATACTACCCAGCCCAGCCTCATCTCATAGTCATAATGCGTATTGGGTGACAATAAGGAGGAAGAATCTGTTCAGCATGGATGGTGGGAAAAGGAGGAATAGGATGAGGAGAGGGAGGAAGAGGTGTATAGTTCCTTTTATAATCCCAGGACTTTACCCAGCTTTTCCTGATTGCCATTGTTTGATCGTGGTAAAAAGGGGTTAATGACAGCTACCACTTTGCTTTAGATTAGTAATGTGCAGGATCTATGAGACCCCCCTATAACTAATATGTAAGTGAAAAATAAACACAAACACAGAAAAAAATCCTTTATTTGAAAAAAAAAAACCAAAAAACAACCTCTTTCACCATTTTATTAACACTAGAAGTCCCAGAGAGGGGTCATTGAACATTTCTACCTTTGGAAACCAGAGACGGGTGACCTGAAGGATTTTAGCTAACATTCTATAATCACCGCTTTTGTTCTGTAATTAAGGCCATTACTGTCGCACCACAGGAGGTTGTTGTTTTCCATTGAGTTTAGCCATTTAGTTTCTAGTTAGTTCTATTCAGTTTATTGTATGTCATTTGACCCTCTTTCGGAACTTCAGGGGAGAGCTCGAAATTTCTGGGATTTCTAGTGCTAATCAAGGTTGTGTGCATGAGGCTATGTGGACCTGAAAAAAAAAGAATTTCCTCTTTTGCAGCCAATGTCTTCTTATATTGTTACAAATCATTTGAAAGTAATGAAGTTTGTAAATGTTCATAGTTAAACATATTCTATACTTCAGTGTCTACAGCTCCTCTGTAGACTCATACAGTACATGGTACGCCAGTTGATATTCTGGATCACCATATTTCCCCAGACTAACTAAGATAAACTATAGCCGGTATAGGTGAGAGGATCCAGCCAGCAAATATAGGAGGCGAGCAGATATCATTGGCTCCCCCACAGCAAGTGATCAAAGACGACTAACAAGCAGACTAGCACATATTAAATCCTGCTAACCTGCCTCTGAATTAGGACTCAGAAGATCGACACCCGAATCTGCCTGCTTAGATCAAAGACACCAGAGGAGTTAACAGGCAGAGTATCAAAATCTATATTCTGAACAAAACCGACACTATCATGACTAGAGATGAGCGAACCGGCCGTGGTTCGGCTCGAGTTCGGTTCGCCGAACGGAGGTCCCGTTCGAGTTCGGTTCGGCGAACCGGTTCGGCGAACCACTCAAACCCCATAGAAAACAATGGCAGGCAATCACAAACACATAAAAACACCTAGAAAACACCCTCAAAGGTGTCCAAAAGGTGACAAACAACTCACAACACAACACAAACACATGGGAAAGTGACAAGGACATATACTCATGCGAAAACAAAAGAGCTGGACAAGGAAAAAGAGGAGGAGACACAGATATATGAGTATATGCAAGGAAACATCGATGCCATTACTGTGCAACTTGAGCCCTGCTCATTTTAGGCTTCAAATCTGGATAAATTGCCTGAGCTCGCCACGTACGCCTTGGGGATCTTGTCGTGTCCTGCAGCCAGCGTTCTCTTGGAACCTGTCTTCAGTGCTGCTGGGGGTCTGCTGGCAGATAAGCACGCGTGTCTGTCCACTGACAATGTGGACATGGCTCTCAGAGGACTTTTCTTCCCCTGGCTCAGCCAGGGGAGGCGAAAGGCACGCATATTTTTGAGAGTGCTTCATGCAAAGCATCTGTTTCATTTTGGAAATGGGCATCAACCGATGCCAGTCAAGTGGGGTGTGTGTGGCCCAATTAGTGTCAACGAGGGAGACTGTGGTTGGAGTCCCCTCACTGTGTTTCTAAAAGAACCAAGATGAACGAGTCATGGCTCTCAGAGGACTTTTCTTCCCCTGGGTTATCCAGGGGAGGCGAAAGGCACGCGTATTTTTGAGAGTGCTTCATGCAAAGCATCTTTTTCATTTTGAAAACGGGCATCAACTGATGCCAGTCAAGTGGGGTGTGTGTGGCCCAATTAGTGGCAATGAGGGAGACTGTGGTTGGAGTCCCCTCTCTGTGTTTCTAAAAGAACCAAGATGAACAAGTCATGGCTCTCAGAGAACTTTTCTTCCCCTGGGTCAGCCAGGGGAGGCGAAAGGCACGCGTATTTTTGAGAGTGCTTCATGCAAAGCATCTGTTTCATTTTGAAAAGGGGCATCAACTGATGCCAGTCAAGTGGGGTGGGTGTGGCCCAATTAGTGGCAACAAGGGAGACTGTGGTTGGAGTCCCCTTCGCTGTGTTTCTAAAAGAACCAAGATGAACAAGTCATGGCTCTCAGAGGACCTTTCTTCCCCTGGGTCAGCCAGGGGAGGCGAAAGGCACCCGTATTTTTGAGAGTGCTTCATGCAAAGCATCTGTTTCATTTTGAAAAGGGGCATCAACTGATGCCAGTCAAGTGGGGTGTGTGTGGCCCAATTAGTGACAACGAGGGAGACTGTGGTTGGAGTCCCCTCGCTGTGTTTCTAAAAGAACCAAGATGAACAAGTCATGGCTCTCAGAGAACTTTTCTTCCCCTGGCTCATCCAGGGGAGGCGAAAGGCACCCGTATTTTTGAGAGTGCTTCATGCAAAGCATCTGTTTCATTTTGAAAAGGGGCATCAACTGATGCCAGTCAAGTGGGGTGTGTGTGGCCCAATTAGTGACAACGAGGGAGACTGTGGTTGGAGTCCCCTCGCTGTGTTTCTAAAAGAACCAAGATGAACAAGTCATGGCTCTCAGAGAACTTTTCTTCCCCTGGCTCATCCAGGGGAGGCGAAAGGCACGCGTATTTTTGAGAGTGCTTCATGCAAAGCATCTTTTTCATTTTGAAAAGGGTCATCAACTGATGCCAGCCAAGTGGGGTGTGTGTGGCCCAATTAGTGGCAACGAGGGAGACTGTGGTTGGAGTCCCCTCGCTGTTTTTTACATGATTTTCGAAGTGCATGACATGCCTAAGAGGTTTAGTTTCAGCATATCAAACTTGTTGGCTACAGGAAGGCTGCCTTTACACCCTTTTGTCACCGAGGATTTTCGAGACGTTATGCCCATTGCAGTGCCCCAAGAGCCGATGGCCATTTGCCACTCCTTCTCCAAGAAAGAGGTGCCCGCGCTAACACAGCAGGTCGCACACAACATCACCGCTTCCTTGAGAAACTCTGTGTGTGACAGGGTGCATTTCACCACAGATACTTGGAACAGTAAGCATGGACAGGGGCGTTACATGTCGCTGACTGGGCACTGGGTAACTATGATGATAATGGAGAAGTGTCTGCTGTACAAGTCTTTCCGTTCCCACGAGTTGTGTGTTTCAATCCTTCCTCTGTATGTACAAGTTCCTCCACTGCTTCTGCCTCATCAACCTCGTGTTGTTCCTACACCTCAGCCCAAACCCTGTGTGGTCAGGCCACCCTTCCTTGTAACTGCACCCAAGGAATACCACACACCTCCTTACTATGCTGGCAGCAGAGCTCAAGGCCATCAGGCGGTCAAATGTTTACTTTGAAATGTAGGGGAAATGTGAGACACCGCTGAGGAGTTGTGAACGGTTAGCTCTGTAAAGTGAGACCGAGTTTCATCAATGGTTGTCTTCACTCAACCAGCAGCCAGGGAATGCCGGGTGCGACAATGATGCTAAACAGTCTGCGTCCCTGCTTCAGGGCAATGTGACACACGTGCCTTGTATGGCTCACGTGTTGAATCCGAATCTCCAGCAATTTTTAAAACACCATCCCAGCCTACATGTCCTTCTGTCAAGGGCACGGTGTAACGCCTGCCTGGATCGACACACTCAGACGGGCTGTAAAGGATAGGCTAGAGGGAACCCACTCACCAAGCTGGACCCCCAGAACCCTGAAACCCTTTAATCCCTATACAGTGATGTTGAATGACACAGGGCCCAAGTTGATCAATACCTGTGGAAGGCTGCAGTTCCAGAGAATAGTAGTCATGCAGGGTTAAAACATTAATTGAGGAAGAGGAACAGAATGGGAGGGACAGGACTTAATCAGAAAACAAGCAGACGTGAAAGGCAAATCGGCCAATGAGGTACCTAAACAGGAAGCAGGAAAAGTAGTCAGGTAACAAGCACACAAACTCATAAAACTAAACTGGGGGTAACAGTAACCAGAGGTTCATACCTATGTCTGGCAGTGGTCTGCAGACAGGAGGGGCCTAAAAAAGGGTGTTGTGTCTTCCCATTGGTTGTAGCTGAATGATGGTACTTCATCTGTGAGATACCCACCACCTGCATTAAGCCATTGGTTCTGCATATGTCAAGGTAACGCATCCCAGTAGGTGAGCATAACCTGCGTCCACCTGCGCCGCTGGCTTCGACTCCTCTCCCATCATCAGCACTATGCACGAAAGGAACATGTTGTCACCTTGTGACAGGAGTACAAATTGACGTAGCGGACTACTGTGGTGACTTAACAGCCGTGTGCGGCAATGATGCAAACATGGCAGCGTGCCTTCGTCAGGCCAATGTGACACACGTGACTTGTATGGCTCACGTGTTGAATCCGAATCTCCACCAATTTTTAAAACACTATCCCGGCCTACATGTCCTTCTGTCAAGGGCACGGTGTAACGCCTGCCTGGATCGACACACTCAGACGGGCTGTAAAGGATAGGCTAGAGGGAACCCACTCACCAAGCTGGACCCCCAGAACCCTGAAACCCTTTAATCCCTATACAGTGATGTTGAATGACACAGGGCCCAAGTTGATCAATACCTGTGGAAGGCTGCAGTTCCAGAGAATAGTAGTCATGCAGGGTCAAAACATTAATTGAGGAAGAGGAACAGAATGGGAGGGACAGGACTTATCAGAAAACAAGCAGACGTGAAATGCAAATCGGCCAATGAGGTACCTAAACAGGAAGCAGGAAAAGTAGTCAGGTAACAAGCACACAAACTCATAAAACTAAACTGGGGGTAACAGTAACCAGAGGTTCATACCTATGTCTGGCAGTGGTCTTCAGACAGGAGGGGCCTAAAAAAGGGTGTTGTGTCTTCCCATTGGTTGTAGCTGAATGATGGTACTTCATCTGTGAGATACCCACCACCTGCATTAAGCCATTGGTTCTGCATATGTCAAGGTAACGCATCCCAGTAGGTGAGCATAACCTGCGTCCACCTGCGCCACTGGTGTCGACTCCTCTCCCATCATCAGCACTATGCACGAAAGGAACACGTTGTCACCTTGTGACAGGAGTACAAATTGACGTAGTGGACTACTGTGGTGACTTAACAGCCGTGTGCGGCAATGATGCAAACATGGCAGCGTCCCTTCGTCAGGCCAATGTGACACACGTGACTTGTATGGCTCACGTGTTTAATCTGATTCTCCAGCAATTTTTAAAACAACATTCCGGCCTACATGGCCTTGTACAGCGGGCACGCTCACTATGTGCTCACTTCCATCGTTTGCACCCAGCAGCTCAACAACTGTCATCGCTCCTGAAGTCTTAAGGTCTGGCGGTTAAACGTCAGAAATGCGATGTTCCGACATGCAGGAATTTTAATCTGCACATGTTGCAGCGTCTGTGGCAGCACCGCAGAGCCCAGCTGAAATACGTTATGACATATACCCTGGGCTAACTTGATTCAGAGGTGGTGCAGATCACGCTGCTGGAGTGGTGTCAGATCAAGGACATATGCACCGTTCTACACAGTTTACAAATGTCGACGCAGATGTTTAACACTGGCGATGACATTCTCAGCGTGACAATTTTGGTCATCTACATGATGGAGCACACTGTAAGCATTATTCGGAGTCAGGTGTTGGTCCAAGAGGAAGGGAGGAAGTACTGGAGGAGTCATATGCGGAAGGGATAACAAGATCTACAAGGTCCAGGCGGTCAGCGGCACCTTGGCGGCAGTCATGGTACGGTGGGGGAGAGGGATTATCAAGGGAGCATAGTATCAGCAAAACAGTTGAGGAAGGTGCAGGAGCCCAGGAAGAAATGGAGGACAAACTGGCGATGGGCATGGAAGACTCAGCAGATTAGTGAGAGCTTGCTCACATTTTGGTTGTGCGAGGTTGTGGGGAGAGGACAGAGGAAGGAGGCACGATTCTCACCTCTCCGCCACCAACACACCAAGGACTTGGTCCTCCTGGATTCTCAAGACCCATGAGCGCCTTCTTGCTGCACTACCTACAACATGACCCTTGGATTGTACGAATTCCAAGTCATGCTGACTACTGGGTTGCCACATTGTTAGATCCCCGGTACAACACAAAATTTTGCGAAATAACACCTGCCATAGAAAGGGACGCACGTATGCAGGAGTATCAGCAGAAGGTGTTACGCAATCTTACATCTGCTTTTCCACTAAACACCAGTGGTGGACAGAGTGAATCTCAACGCTTTTTCATCGATAGGAGGAAATGGTCTTACTTGTCCACATCTTAGGGACCGAGGGCTGCCTGCTGTGCTGAGACGGTGTTGAGTACGGTGTCTCTGCAGAGTTGCATTTTTGGTCATATGCAAACTGAGTTGAAAAAGGACAGATGCTGGTGGAAAGGGGAACAGGTGTGTTGGAAAGGGTAAAAAAGTTTGTGTCCGTGGGTTTGGTGGTTAAGCAACATTAACATTTGCTGAAGAAACAACATCTGGTATGGTGGGACTGGCAGATTTGGATAAGGTGGTATATACTATGTTACCGCTATATAAAAAATATTAAGAAGAAAAGAAAGAGAAAGGTAGATATCCCAATCGCCATTCGGTGTCCACCGTGCTCACAGATGGAAAAGGAGAGGTTGGCAACTGGAAGGTTAGGTGGAGGATACAGAGCAGGTTGACTCTCAAACAAATAGTAGCCTGAACCGAGTTAGACGCCACTCGGATCTGGAGACTGGGAGCCCTGTTAGTGTGACAGGCTCCACACGACCACCCAGCCCCGGAACTCCCTGTTAACAACACAGGGGCCATTGGTTACGCTGTCCGTGTGCGTAGGGGACACACCTGTGGACAGCAGGCGCATCAGCAGCAGGCCTGTTTATGCCACTGGGCTGCACTAGCAGGACTGGTAGGACAGGAGCTGTTCTTAAACGTTCTGCTTTACCAACTGTGGTGGCGGCCTGCATCGATGACCTATCCCTGCCTACCTCTGGACTAAAGCCGCAATGGGTTCAACACATGGAGGTGTGCTCTTTCGGAGCATAATAGCAGACTGGGCACCTTCTTCTTGGCTCCACCCACTTTTATAACCTGGGTCCGCCCGAAACCAGGGTGGACCACAATGCACCTCCTGGAGACAAAAGCAGAGTGACACGTCATGAGTGGCATAGCTAGCATCCTATTTTGAACCGCCACTTGAATGATGACCTCATGGCTGCCACAACCAAAACACCTCAACAGTCATCATCTGACCAACAACAATGAGGTGACAAGTCATAGGGGCGGCCCTCTGCAAGCCTGTTGGGAGTGGCCTGGCCAAATTGTCAGGACACCTGATGCCCTTTGGTCTATATGGGCCCCCCACATCAGGGGCAGGGCCAAAGAGTTCATTACCCGACCTAGCCTCTGATGCAGTAAGTGCCTGAGCATGCTCAGTAGCATAAAATACAGTTTCTGAAAAAAAGACTATCCGCTTCAGCATGCTATCTAGGCACAACACAGGACTTAGACCCGGCACGGAGTGCAAGTACCTGTGCAAAGAGGCTTTTCTCAGTCAGTGTGAAGCCCCACAGGTGTTTTGTTGGTGCATTACCTTCAGGGACTCCACGTGGAGGAAGAGTCTGGTCACACTTAGGTTGCTTCTTTATGTTTATTTTCGTGACGCCACTCTCGGTATTGCGGTCAGTGGGGACTGCCACTGCAGTGTAAGGGGACACCTGGGGCTGATGTTGGCTGCAGTTAGTTTTAGTGGCCTCCCGAGAGTGAGTCAAGCCCCAGGGCCCTGTGTAAGTGTGTTGAGCCGCAGGTCGCAGAATGACTCAGGCACAGTCCAAACGAGCATGTGCTGTAGCCCAAAATGAAGACTTTGCCTCAGGAATGACACAGTCAGGCAGAGCATACTCAGTTGGCGAAATACTGGAGTTAGGCTGCGGCTGGGGTAAATCGGCACTCAGGAAGGAGCAACCACGGAAACACTTCGTTCAATTGTGAGGGAAGTCATTTTGGAGTTTGGTGAGGAGTACCGTAACGCCAGTGAGCAGCATCCTGTGCCACAGACCAACATTCTTCCGGTGCTGTCTATACCGTTAACCATGATAGGAGCGTAAAGTCTGTATTTATGGCAACTGGACATCACATTACCCGGGTACGGTAGGCTGTGCCCAGACAGTAATGCGTGCACGCAACACTTTGTTTTATTATGAAAACACATATCTGTTCTGGGTAGGACGACTATATAGACAATCACACTTGCTGTCTCTGCACTGTCAAATTGTCACATACAGTTTAAATCATAGAGGGACAGCGACACATGTTTGCATTGAATGTTGCTTTTCAAGATTTACATGAGTGTGTTGCAGAGCTGTGTGGTTTGCATTCACACTGTTATCATCTGCCTTATCTGTGAGGCTTCAGCTAACAAGGGTATTCAGGGTGGGTGATGTGTTTTGTCTATGTTTAGGTAGATAACTGGGAAGCTCTTGTGATGTGCCACTAGTAAGTTGTCTTCGCACACACGCACAAACACACACAAACACACAATTACTGCTGCTACGCAGAGGGCTTAGCAAGCAGTAGGCAACTGAATAGATTGTTCTATTATTTCAATTTAATGCATGGTTCTTATTGTTTGTTTTGCGAAAGTGAAAGAATCATTTATGAACCCAATTGCAAACACTGCTTTTCATGTTGCGTTGTTTTGCTGCATACTGTGGATCCCACCAAATACAAGACTTAAAATGAAGCATAAGTCGCAAAGGGAATTTCACTGTGTTACAATGCGGGCTATCGGGGCTGTGCAACCACCGCCTGCCCCATCAAGTGCATCTGCGTGCTCTTCATCTTCTGTGACTGTGGGGACAGCAGTCACACATGCTTTTTCATGATGAACTTCCACCCCTTTACCCGTAAGCGGGAGTGTGATTGCCAGGTCGTCACTTGTTTTGGAAGTGGAAACAGATGGTATTGTTGAGCTGTCAGACATCGAGAGAACCACCATTGGATGAAGGCAACATTATATCTATGCCTGCACCTTCGTAACAGATTGGCCGGACTACCTGCAGTTAATTGTTGCGTTCCAAAAATGGAAAGGACTGTAGAATGCACATATGTTGTACCTCGCTTGGCAGCAAAGGAACACTAACTTAGTATTCCAGACAATTTTAGGATGGCAGAAAAAGTGTCAGCTCTTTGGACAAATTAAATAGCGTGGCAAAAGTGGGCAGCTGGGTACAGTGGCCGTGTTCTGTGTGTACCAGGACAGTAAAGGAAGCCTCACTTTCTATCCCTCCTAATGATGAAATGCAGCAAGGAATTCCCTGAGTTTGCTATAAAAAATATCGTTGCAAAATGTGCAGGAGGGTGTAATGCAGAGGTGCTGGAAATAGCTTGGCACCATTGGGGCAGAAATGCATGACAACAGCCACTTTTTATGCCACTAACTTGCAGCATTTTTTGCTATTATTATAGCTTATTAAAAACAGAGCAGGAGGGTGTAATGCAGAGGTGCTAGAAATAGCTTGGCACCATTGGGGCACAAATGGAGTACAACAGCCACTTTTTTATGCCACTAAGGCCCCTTTCACACGTCAGTGATTCTGGTACGTTTGTGCTTTTTTTTAAACGTACCAGAATCACTGACATACGCAGACCCATTATAATGAATGGGTCTGCTCACACGTCAGTGATTTTTCACTGCACGTGTCCCCGTGCGGCGTACCCGCGTGTGCGTGATTGCTGCACGGAGACATGTCCATTTTTTTCTGGCATCACTGATATTCCACGGACCACGCAGTGGTGTGGTCCGTGAAACACGTGCCAGAAAAAAACGTGCATTTAAAATAATAAACATTTTAACTCACCCGGCGTCCAGCGATGTCCTCTGCAGCCCGTTCTCCCTGCTGCTTCTAAGCCGGCTGATTACTGTCGCGCATATTCATTATGCGCGACAAAGCCGACCCGGAAGCAGCTGCTGCAGGGGTCAGCGCCGGCCGGATGCTGCACCGCGGGAGCGATCAGCACCATGGACAGCGGGAGCGGGCGCAGGTGAGTTGATTTCTAAGTGCAATCACGGGCCACGGATAACGGAGCCCGGATTGCACTTAGACAACCCACGTGTGCCGTGATTCACGGCACACGCAGGGACATGTGCGTGTTTTACACGCCAGTGAAAAACGTCACTGTTTTTCACTGACGTGTGAAACGGGCCTAACTTGCAGCATTTTTTGCTATTATTATAGCTTATTAAAAACAGAGCAGGCGGGTGTAATGCAGAGGTGCTGGAAATAGCTTGGCACCATTGGGGCAGAAATGGAGTACAACAGCCACTTTTTGGATGCCATTAAGTTTACTCAGTGTTTGCTAGTATAATGGCTTAGTAACAATGAGTTTGAGTGTGCAATGCAGAGGTGCTGCAAATAGATTTGCACTAGTGGGACACTAATGGAAGTCCAACAGCCACTTTTAGGATGCCACTAAGTTTACTCAGTGTTTGCTAGTATAATGGCTTAGTAACAATGAGCTTGAGTGTGCAAAGGACAGGAGGGTACAGTGGCAGGGTTGTGGGTCTGGGTAGAGGAAAGTAAGCCTGACTTTATAGCCCTCCTAATGGGGAAATGCAGCGAGGAAGTCCCTGACCTTAGCTACACAGACGCTGTTATCTTGTGTAGCTGTTAAAATCTGTTTCCACGGACCTGACTGTCACCTACGGCTGTGAGCCTGCTGTAATTAGCCCTTACAAGAGCTGAAAGAAACTGCTATCCCTACTCTGTATAGCACTGTGTATAGCGCGTACGCAGCAGTATCGGAAATAGGAGCTACGCCAGCGGTGACTGACACCCAGACGCAGAAGGCAGATAATGGCGTCCAGATGGGCAGATGCCCGTATTTATAATGCAGGGATATGTGACATGGACATCCTATCACACATGCCGTTGCTTCTCTGGCTAAAAGTCCACTTAGCTGTGTGTGTGTCTGGGATTGGCTGACATACTGGCCCGCCCCACTACACGCGCGCACTTAGGGAAGGAAGACAAGGAAAAAAAAAATAAATGGCGATCGCCATTATCCCAGCAGCAGTGATCTGAATGCGCTGTTCCTGCACACTATACGCTGAAATTTCATAATAGTGTGAGTCACAGAGTGACTTACACTGTTACAGCGGAAAGCCATCTAGTAATTAGCTTGGCTTTTTGCTGCTAGAACCGTTCTCGAACGTGACTAGAACTATCGAGCTTTAGCAAAAAGCTCGAGTTCTAGTTCGATCTAGAACAGCCCCCAAAATCACTCGAGCCGCGAACTGGAGAACCACGAACCGCGCTCAACTCTAATCATGACAGTCGGCTAAGTTTGTGAAAGTCTCTGTGTGACATTACCACTGGCATCAGGGGAAGCCAACCACTACACTTAACTGCAGTAGAAAACAGCCAGAATGACAAGGGACATTACAGTGATGAGCCTTTAACAGGAAGGATGCAGATCTGTGTGTCAGACCTCATCCACCATCGGCACTTGCCAGTTCTAAATGTTTTTGGTCAAAATGGGTCTGGTGAGTGTGATTCTTTTAGAGGTGTCTGCTTTCATTTTTGGCGGGGTAGGTGCTTTCCTTGATGAAGGATCTACTCTTTGTGCTCTGCTGAACTTTATTTACTTTATTACATTGATCATAACAAATATTTAGCCAGCCATTTATACAGTGGTATCAATAATGGAACCCTGGAAACTTTCTACACACCGTATCTATAAATGTGGCTAAAAATCAAATAGCATTGAAAAAGACTTATTCACAAACTATGTATAGCCATGAATAAATTAGGAAAATATATCTTTATTACTTGTATGAAATATCACTAAAGTTTAAAAACAAGAGGAATACCTCTCTTGTCCTTAACCTTTTGTTATATTTGATACAAGTAGTAGAGATAAACTTTTATAATTTATTCATGACTATTTATCATTTGTGAATATATCTTTTTTACTTTTTTTTTACATGTTTCCTGATAGCTGCCTGAACATCTTTTTGATTTATGTTCATGGATACTGGTTAATGTAGATTGTTGTGCATGGAAAAAGGAAATGGGATCTCAAGAAATTCATAATGGAATTCACTGTTTGGAGAGTTATGATGATGTTCCAGAATGTGATGACATGATTATACTTGAATAAATATATGTAAATATTTTGTTCATGGAAAAAGAGACATCCCCTGAAAATAAGCCCTAATCCATCATTTGGACCAAAAATTGATATAGGACCCTATCTTATTTTTGGGGAAAGACAGTAGCACTCAGGAGGCTGGGGCAGACTGGGGCATATACATCACAGGAGACGCTGGGACATGTGCATCACTGGGAAGGCTGGGGCATATACATCACTGTAGAGGCTGGGGATCATACCCCTTTTACATATCTGTCTCCATCTGTGTGATGGGAGAGCATCCCGCTTTAACGCCACCCACAAAGTACATCCTGATGCTGACACTGGCACTCCTAATGGAAGAGGTGTGCAAAATGTAGCTGCGAGCACTGCAGTTCTTGGGAATCTGCCTAGGGTAAAGGGTCATCCACATGCAGCCCACAGTCAAAAGGTTTCCTATCCCAGATCTAAACGCTTCAACTCTGTTATGTTGATGTGTTTGCTACATGAACTGCTCGCTGTCTGTTTTACGTTATTGTCTTTTTGCATGACTCACATTCTCTTGAAATTCATCTCATGGATAGATGAGCTGACATTTGCCATTAGAATTTGCTGATACCATAATTAATGGAATGATGAATCCTGAATTGTAAGTTGTCCTGACCCAGAAAGAACAAAAGAGGCCCAAACCATAATACTACCACTATTGTATTTCCCAGATGATATGAGTAGAGATGAGAGAGTACCGTAATATTCGTAATCGCTATACTCGTAACGAGTACTTTGTAATATTAGTGTATTCATTCTGTATAGCTAGTACAATGCAAGTCAACGGGAAATGCAAGTAATTTTCTGCTGGACCCAACAAAGGGGTCTGGGGGCCTGAGGAAAAGGCTGAAATGGATGGGAAAGTGATGAAAATGTAACGCCTGCCTGGATCCACAGACTCAGATGGGCTGTAATGGGGAGGCTAGAGGGAAGCCACTCACCAAGCAGAACCCCCAGAACCCTGAAAGCCTATACAGGGATTTGGAATAACACAGGGCCCCGGTGATCACTACCTGTGGAAGGCTGCAGTCCGATGAGAGTAGTAGTCAGGTAGGGTCAAACCAGGAATTGCGGAACAGGGACAGAATCGGCAGGCAATGACATGATCAGAAAACGTAGCAGAGGTCAAATCCGGATCGGGCATCAAGGTACAAAAATAGTAGGCAGGAGAGTAGTCAGAAAACACGCAGAAGTCAGCAAACAGGAATCACTAAACAGAATAGGACGTAACAGGAGCCAGGAAATTAGAACTATCTCAGGCAGAGGTCAGCAGACAGGAGAGGAACTAAGAAGGGTGTGGTGTCTTCCCATTGGCTGTAGCTGAATGATGATACTTCAGCTGGGAGACACCCGCCACCTACAGTCAGCTAGTGGTACTGCAGATCACCAGGAAACCCAGACCAGTGGATGAGCGGATCCTGCGCCCTCCAGCGTTGCCGGCATCGACTCCTCTCCCATCACCAGCACTATCCACGGCAGGAACACGGCGTCGCCTGGCGATCGGAGTAGAAGTCGATGGAGCGGACTTCGGTGGTGATGTAATAGAAACTGAATGGGGAGAGCCTGGAGAATATGCCTGCATGCATTTCTGACTCACATATGGTTTCTGGGATCCACTGAAGCCACACGGAAGAACTTCCAAGTAGCTTCAGTCTATTGGTGCCCCTGCAGTGTATGTCACACTGCCCTGGCCAGACCAGCAGTGACTCACACAGCACTGCGAGCAGCTGTTGGATGATGAGCGCCGACATCAGGAGGTTTGCTCATTACCGGCTGTGATGACCTTTGCTGAACTCATGACGCCAGTGCTCAAAGTTAGCGCTCGTCACTGACTTCCATGACACCGCGTTCTCACATCAAGTCTCGAGATTGTGACTAGCGGTGACGTCATGGGCTGACGGGACAATTCGCATGAGAACACGGAGGCCATGGAACTCAGTATCAAGCGCTGACCTCACGAGTTCATGACGTCGGCACCCCGTAGTGACCTGGCCTGACCTTATGATGTTAGTTCAGGTCACTACACTGCTTTCCCAGTCAATGGGGAACGTTCTGTTCTTTATTGACTGGGAAAGTGAGTATGGTATGCATCGTCGTGGGACCTCCTTATTGGATTACGCTGGACCCGGATTTGTTTTTCTTTTCAATAAATTGGTGAAAGAGGGAATGTTTTGGGAAGTGTTTTTTCAAATAAAACATTTATTTCTTGTCTATTTTTTTTTATTACTGTATGGGTTAGTGATGTCAGGTATCTGATAGATGCCATGACATCACTAATGCCAAGGCTTGATGCCAGGTCACATTACATAGCTGGTGTTAACCCCATATATTGCCTCGTTTGCCACAGCACCAGGGCAAAGGCATGAGCTGGGCAAAGCACCAGGATTGGTAAATCTAATGGATGTGCCACTTCTGGTGCATCTGTGGCCTGCTATTTTTAGGCTGAGGAGGATCCAATAACCATGGACCTCCCTAGTCTGAGAATACCAGACTACAGCTGTCCGCTTTACCTTGGCTGGTGATCCAATTTTTTGTTTTCACTTATTTATATACTTTAAAATAACAGCATGGGGTTCCCTCTATTTTGGATTACCAGCCAAGGTGAAGCTGACAGCTGTGGTCTGCAAGCTAAAGCCGTCTGCTCTAGCATAGCTGGCTACAAAAAATAAGGGGCACCCCAAGTCATTTTTTTAATTATTTATTTATTTTTTGGCTAAATACAAGCCTAAGCACCCTTTAGTGCCACATGAAAGGCACTAAAGGGTGCAAGATTACAAAATGCAGGGGAGTGGGACATTATATCTATCTATCTATCTATCTATTTATCTATCTATCTATCTATCTATCTATCCAGCTATATATCTATCTATCCAGCTATCTATCTAGGTTTTGACTGTATGTAACCGTAACCCTCCTTCCGTGTCTTTTTTTGCGGTCCGCAAAAAACCCAACGGAAGGCACATGGATGTAAACAGACAATTTACAGAACGGAAAGGATACGGTTATCACACGGATGTACATTGTTTAAAAAAAAATAGCCCTATGGCCTGAGTCATGGTTGACGCAGGAAATTTCCATCAGAAGGGCCTCCAATGACAAATAGTAGTTAGGCTGCAGTAGGAGTACTGTCCTGGTTTGCCTGCCACTGCACAATGTGCATAGTGTTTACAAAAATTAGCCCTATGGCCTGAGTCATGGTTGATGCAGGAAAGAAACGGCTTTATATGGCAAGGGGTGGACGTTAACAGCAGTAGTCAAAATGAACATTTTGGGGGAATTTAGTTTGGCTTTTACTCATCTGGAGAGATTGCAAACTGTGGAAAAATCCAGTCATTTTGAATTTAATCAGAGTAAGTCTGTCTGCATTTTCTGTGGAGAGGTGTGAACGCCTATCAGTGATGCTTTCCCCAGCAGAACTGAAAACACGCTCTGACATCACACTAGCAGCTGGGCAGGCCAGCACCTCCAAGGCATATAAGGAGAGGTTGGGCCAAGTGTTCAGCTTGGACACCCAATAATTAAAGGGAACTGAAGCATAAGAAAGGACGCAGGTATGGTCACTTAATTACCCCTTGACCAAGTAGAGCAACTTCTCCCTCCTTGGCATTGTTACAGGCACAGATAGCCCTTGTTGATGTCCTGGTTTATTGAAAATGGCCGGGTTTGCGCTCATTTCCCACCACCTCTGTTGGACCTGGTGTGTCTTTCCCCTTTAATCCTTGGTGTTGAAAAGAGCCTGTAACTCTGCCACCAGCGTTGTCTGAGGATGATATTTTCATCAACTGATCTATAACGACCCTATTGAAGGATTCCATTGTGAAACCCTTTGGTGACTCCAAAAGGAGAGAAGGAAATTTCTCCTTGTACCGTGGGTCTAGAAAGGTGGCCAACCAGTAAAGGTTGTTGGATAAAATGTGTATCACCTGAGGGTCTTGCCACAGACACTTATACATGAACTGTGCCATGTGAGACAAGCTGCAAACAGGCAAAGGTTCTGTATCCCTACCAGGAGGATCAATACCCATCCTCTCCTCACGCTGACTCACCTCCTCCTCCTCCACCTCCTCCTCTCCAGCCCACCAATGCTGGCCAGACATGAAGCTGGGGT
Organism: Anomaloglossus baeobatrachus; assembly: GCF_048569485.1. Taxonomy (NCBI): domain Eukaryota; kingdom Metazoa; phylum Chordata; class Amphibia; order Anura; family Aromobatidae; genus Anomaloglossus; species Anomaloglossus baeobatrachus. The sequence goes on from NC_134353.1 coordinate 164,094,569, forward strand.
TAAGAGTCCCCTGTGTAACATTGGGAGTCTCCTGAGTAGCACAGAAAAAAGTCTTCTTCCTCCTCATCCTCCCCATCCTTCTCATCATCACCCAATGTTGCCTTAGAATATTGGCTAGGCTGGGTAATATCACCCATGGGGAAATCTGGCTACATAGCCACATGCTGGGATCTAAAATCTTCCTCTTTGAGATTATGCAGTGATTGTTTCAACAGATACAGCAGTGGGATGGTTAAGCTGAAAATAGCCTGATCACCGCTCATGAACTTGGTGCAGTACTCAAAGTTCTCAAGAATCTCACAAATGTCAGCAATCCACATGCACTCAACAGTTGGTATGTGTGGTGGCTGACTCCCAGTCTGACGGGCATGATGAAGCTGGTATTCAGCTACTGCTCTCTGCTGCTCACTAATCCTTATGAACATATATAACGTAGAGTTCCACTGTGTGGGCAGGTCGCACATGAGTTGGTGACTTGATAAATTAAAGCACTTTTGTGAAGCCCCACAGGTGTTGTGTCGGTGTCGGTGCATTACCTTCAGGGACTCCACGTTGCTGGATCTCCGTCACTGGTAGGAAATCTTCTGTTTGATCGTGACGCCACTCTCAGTATTGCGGTCAGTGGGGACCGCCACTGCAGGTTAGGGGTGCCTGGGGCTGATGGTATGTGCAGTTAGTTGGAATAGCCTCCTGAGAGTGAGGCAAGCCCCAGAGCCCGATGTAGGTGCGTAGTACCACAAGTCGCAGAATGACCACACAGGCAGGATGTCTTTTAGGGTTTTTACTCACATTTGATGGCAGGGTGAGTAACCCGGGCGTAGCTGGGATGAACCAGATGGGAACCAGGTATCCTTCAGGCTGACTTTATGAGGGTGACTACTGACTCGCCTTCCTTAGCCCTTGGTGGTTTGGGGTAACCCCGACTTTGAGTCCCTATGGGGGTCACCCAGGGAAGATGCTGCAGCCTCTCTCCCCCTTTTGTTTGCCGTTTGCTTGTTCCCCGGACCAGGCCACTCCAGCTGCTTGCCTCCTGTGACCTATGGGCCCTAACTGTGGTTACGTGGCTGCGGCTTTTGTGGTGTTGTGGTGTGGGCTTTGAGAGCCCCACACCGGCAGGTTTAGCGGAAGAAAGCTGGATCTATCTTCGCTTCGGGATCTGCCGCCCGGTTGGGCCTGGTGCTCTCTAGCAGTCTCCTTACTTCCCACTCCGTGCTTTCTCTCTAGCTGAAGCTGGCTTTCAGGTAGCACTCCTAGTTGACCGTTCTCCCCCGTCGGTAGCCACTGCGCGGGCGCTGTTAGACAGCATCAACCCCACAGGTCTGCTCCTCACTGAGCCCTCTGGAGTTCTCCTCTAACTGGCTCACATCTGGGACCTTCACTGCTGCTCCTGTCTGAGCTTCACTTTCCTGCTCCTCACTCCTCCACACTCTGCTGCAGACTCTCGACTGTTTACTCCTCCTTCTCTTTTCCCTTTTGTGCCTGCCTACGCCACCTAGCAACCAGATTCTCTTACCACACCCCTTGAGAGGAGATGGAGGCTTTTGGCCCCCTCCACTATTCCAGTGAAGGTCAAGGCTTTTCCCCCTCCTGGGATCCCCAGGGGTCCTCTCAAAGGTACATGTGTGAGACCTGATCACTATGCGCCTGTGTTCCACACCCCTGTCAGCCATCTGGATTACCTGTATTGTACTGTCCCCAGCATGGGTGCAGTACTCAGTGGTGCCTGACCAGGTCAGGGGCGCCACATTCCCCCTTAGTTATCACCAGCACGTCCTCGGGCTGCAAGACAACATTTTAAAATGCATAAAACATTAAAACATGTAAAACATTTAAAAGCACCAGGTACCATACATCACCACCCTCCACCCACAAGTCCGTTAACCCACCCAAAACCCTTTCACGTTGGCCGCGACTTCAGCCACTTCTGGCAGGATGTAGAGGCGGCTTACATGGGCTGGTGGTTTCAGGGTATACCTGGCCTGGTGGATCCGCGCCTTCAGCCTCTTCTGGCAGGATGCAGAGGCGGCCTCCACAGTTGGTGCTGACCAGGTACCCTCTTTGTGGTGGTGAGCCAAGGCCCCATAAACAGGCGTGCTCTCTGGTTGCAGGTAAGCCAAGGCCCTATATACGGACGGGCTCCTCCTGGTTGCAGACGAGCCAAGCCCCTAAACAGGCTGACTCTGGTGGTGGTGGTGCCCTCTGGTGTAACTATTTACACTGCGAGAGTTTGTGGCTATAGCCAGTTCATAGCCTTAAGGTTTATTTCTCACAATAGTTTTTGTGGGCACATGCTTAAACGTTGCAAAACAAAACTTTCAAACTGGTCAAAACAGTAACTTCTCTTCTTACTTTACTTTTCTCTACTCCTCTTTACCAGGGCTTGAGCCTGTTGGGCTGCGGCACCTGCTGTTTTCCTGCTCTTTGTCGTCGTCTGAGGTAGTTTCATCTGTAGGTTCCTTGTCTTTTCTTTCTTGATCTTCATCTGTTTCCTTTGCTGCATCTGTTTCTTTATCTCTGGCTTTTCTTTCTTGTAGCATGGGGTGGCTATAAGGTTTGCTGGTACATAGTGCTACGTCAAGCGCGTACAGTCCTCTTTCGCCTTCATGCATAGTGAATTGTACTGAATCCCCCATCTTTAGGTTTCTGCCAGGGTGTCCTCTAGGCAGATGAGCGCTCACATCTCTTCTGTTGACAAATATCCCTTCTTTGATACCAGGGGCTACAATAAAGCCGTATCCGCTTTTCAAGTTGAAATCCTCTACTACTCCTCTGCAAAGGGGTCCTCTAACCTGGGCTCTGGACCTTCTCAGTAACCTTTTCTCCTGTAGGTCTCTGGCTGTGACTTCTCTCTGCTCTGGAGACTGTGGTGCAGGGGACAGCGTTGTTCTGTTGCGACGCCTTATCTTGCGGCCTGAACTCTGCGTGGTACAGCTTGCAAACTCCCAGGTGAGACTTTTAGGCAGATCTTCGTCAGCGGACGGTGTCAGGTCTTCCTCATCCCAACGGGAATAGGGTAACATCTCCGGCTCTGAGTATAGATCCACTGCTGGTGGCTCCGGAGTCAGCTCCTCAGCTTCCTGGCCTCCTCTCCCCCTTAGTTCTTCGCTGCACTCTGGTTGTGGCAGCGCTGGGGATGAGTGGTCCTCAGCTGGTCTGGGCAGTGGACTCTCTGGCGCGGCTGCAGGGGTTGCCTGAATCTCCTTGGGGGTATGCGGAGGGAGCAGATACCGATCCACCATCTCTTGTGGGAACTGGGCCTCCAGGTCAGCCTTCAGCTTCCAGTATTCGGGGTCCTCTCCTATCAGGGTCTTCCTAGCAGGGACCTCTCTGGACTGGGGAGCGGTGTCTGCTCTGGCCTTGCAGGCCGGGGAAAATAGTGATGCAATCTCTTCTTGGCGGGCCGCGCCTGGCATGGCGGCGGCCTGGTCTTGGCGGGCCGCGCCTGGCATGGCGGCGGCCTGGTCTTGGCGGGCCGCGCCTGGCATGGCGGCGGCCTGGTCTTGGCGGGCCGCGCCTGGCATGGCGGCGGCCTGGTCTTGGCGGGCCGCGCCTGGCATGGCGGCGGCCTGGTCTTGGCGGGCAGCGCCTGGCATGGCGGCGGCCTGGATCAGTGTCGCTGTTGCAGGAGGCTCTGTGCAGGCTGGGCTGGACGTCGCTGCAGCAGTCTGGGCTTGGCGGGCCGCGCCTGGCGTGGCTGCGGCCTGGTTCAGCACCTCACTTGCGGCGCGGACGAGCGTTGCTGCGGCGGTGGGGTCTCGGCGGGCCGGGCCTAGCAGGGCGGCGGCCTGGGTCAGCGTTACGCCTGCGACGCGGATGAGGGTCGCGGTGGCAGCCGGTTCTTTGCGGGCCGGACTGGGCGTTGCTGCAGGGACCGGGTCTTGATGGGCCGAGCAGGGCATCGCTGCGGCCGCTGGGTCTTGGAAGGCCGCACCTGGCGTGGCTGCGGCCTGCTTCAGCGTCGCCGCACCGGACGCCTCTTCGGGGACCGCGGGCGTGGCAGCAGGGGTCGGGGCACTTGCGCTGGCCGGGGCATCACTTGACTCACCCACCGGTGGCAGCATCGGGGTCTGCGTCGTCGCCGTCCTGTCTGGCACTCGGCGCGCGGCTCTCCTTTCATAGGCCCGAACCGCGGCAGCCATCTCCAGCAGTTCCATACGTTCTTCTCGGATCTGCTCCACGACCCGGGTCTCCAGTCGGTCGCAGAACTGGGCCAGCTCCCGATACCACCAGGCAGCGGAGCCCGGTTCTGGATTTCTGCGGTCAGACGCCATTTCTTCTGCGCCCTCTTCTGCACGACTCTCCAGCTGTGGACTCGCCGTTGCCTCTAATAGCAAGCTGTTCAGTTTCTGCTCTGCCTCTTTCAGCAGCTCCTCTCCCAGCAGCAGGCTTCTGGCTCCCTTTCTGTCCCGACGTCTCTGGACGCTTCCACTCTCATAGCTGGCAAGGTCAGAACTCTGCAGGGGATCTCTGGGTAGCCACACCTCTTCATGGGCGGTAACTTCTTCCAGCGCGGGCTGCTGTTGTTTTTCAGCGCGCTTTTCATGGTGGCAATATGGCGGCGCTTCCAATTTTTCAAGCGGACCGCCCAGGCACATGGTCACCTGTCTGGACAGGTCTAGTCCTTATCCTGTTCGTGACGCCAGAAGTTGTGAAGCCCCGCTAGTATGTGTCGGTGTCGGTGCATTACCTTCAGGGACTCCACGTTGCTGGATCTCCGTCACTGGTAGGAAATCTTCTGTTTGATCGTGACGCCACTCTCAGTATTGCGGTCAGTGGGGACCGCCACTGCAGGTTAGGGGTGCCTGGGGCTGATGGTATGTGCAGTTAGTTGGAATAGCCTCCTGAGAGTGAGGCAAGCCCCAGAGCCCGATGTAGGTGCGTAGTACCACAAGTCGCAGAATGACCACACAGGCAGGATGTCTTTTAGGGTTTTTACTCACATTTGATGGCAGGGTGAGTAACCCGGGCGTAGCTGGGATGAACCAGATGGGAACCAGGTATCCTTCAGGCTGACTTTATGAGGGTGACTACTGACTCGCCTTCCTTAGCCCTTGGTGGTTTGGGGTAACCCCGACTTTGAGTCCCTATGGGGGTCACCCAGGGAAGATGCTGCAGCCTCTCTCCCCCTTTTGTTTGCCGTTTGCTTGTTCCCCGGACCAGGCCACTCCAGCTGCTTGCCTCCTGTGACCTATGGGCCCTAACTGTGGTTACGTGGCTGCGGCTTTTGTGGTGTTGTGGTGTGGGCTTTGAGAGCCCCACACCGGCAGGTTTAGCGGAAGAAAGCTGGATCTATCTTCGCTTCGGGATCTGCCGCCCGGTTGGGCCTGGTGCTCTCTAGCAGTCTCCTTACTTCCCACTCCGTGCTTTCTCTCTAGCTGAAGCTGGCTTTCAGGTAGCACTCCTAGTTGACCGTTCTCCCCCGTCGGTAGCCACTGCGCGGGCGCTGTTAGACAGCATCAACCCCACAGGTCTGCTCCTCACTGAGCCCTCTGGAGTTCTCCTCTAACTGGCTCACATCTGGGACCTTCACTGCTGCTCCTGTCTGAGCTTCACTTTCCTGCTCCTCACTCCTCCACACTCTGCTGCAGACTCTCGACTGTTTACTCCTCCTTCTCTTTTCCCTTTTGTGCCTGCCTACGCCACCTAGCAACCAGATTCTCTTACCACACCCCTTGAGAGGAGATGGAGGCTTTTGGCCCCCTCCACTATTCCAGTGAAGGTCAAGGCTTTTCCCCCTCCTGGGATCCCCAGGGGTCCTCTCAAAGGTACATGTGTGAGACCTGATCACTATGCGCCTGTGTTCCACACCCCTGTCAGCCATCTGGATTACCTGTATTGTACTGTCCCCAGCATGGGTGCAGTACTCAGTGGTGCCTGACCAGGTCAGGGGCGCCACACTTTTGCAGCTCTATAAGACCAGCAAAAGCTATAGAGGAATGGCGGAAATGGGCACTAATACCGTCTCAAGTAGGTACGGCAAGTCAGGGTAAGGTTTCATAAATTTCTAAACAACTAGGTTCAGCACATGGTCCATGCATGGCACGTGTACCAGCTTGCTGATCTTTAAAATCGCCACCAGGTTACGCCCATTGTCGCAAACAACCAGGCCGGGTTTGAGGTGCAGCAGGAAGAGCCACTGATCAGCCTGCTCTTTTATACCTTGCCACAGCTCTGCTGCAGTGTGTGATTTCTGACCTAAACAGATCATCTTCAGGAGAGCGTATTGCTGCTTTGCCAATGCACTGCTGCACAACTCTCAGCTTGGCAGTGATGGGTAGAGTAATTCAGCAGAGGATGAGGAGCAGGAGGAGAAGGAGGAGGGGAGACAGGAAGGGGCATATGATGAGGCAGAAACGCTGGTAGAAGTTGGGCCTGCTATTTTTGGCGTGGGTAGAATTAATGTGTGATGATACGGTTTGTGAGTTTGTCCCAGCCTCCACCAGGTTCACACAGTGTGCCATGACAGATATGTATTGTCCCTGTCCACAACAACTTGTCCATGTGTCTGTTGTTAGGTGAACTTTGCTGCTTACAGCGTTGGTCAGAGCATGGTTGAGATTGTTTAACATGTGCTTGTGTAATGCGGGGACGGCATAATGGGCAAAATAGTGGCAGCTGGGAACACTGTATCATGGGGCAGCCACAGCCAAGAGATCACGTAAACACTGTGTTCCCACAAGCCTAAATAGCAGCATCTCCATAGCTAGCAATTTGGCAATGTGCGAGTTTAGGTTTTGTGTCTATGGGTGCGTGACTGGGTATTTACGTTTCCTTTCCAAGACCTCAGGCACGGACATCTGGATGCTTCCCTTGGACAAGGAAGTGGATGTGGTTGATATTTACAGTGTCTGTGCAATTGCACCTTGTGGACAGGATGTATGAACGCCTGCTTCCTGGACAGCAGATTGTGAAGAACGTAGCACAGGCGACATGGCAGTTGTTTGACTCGCAGACACAAATTTGGTACACTGGTGTTCTGCCCACCTACTGGGTGCTTGGCTGCCATGTGGTTCCGCATACTGGTGGTGCTCAGGTTGCCTTTGCCCTGGCCTCTGCTCAACTTGGTATGGCAGATGCTATAGATTACAACATTTTTCTCTGAAGGACTTTCAGAATGCCCCCTTGCCCTGACTTGGGCCACAGTGGGGATGCTCTTGGGAACAGTTGACCCAGTTCTCACTCTGGGTAAACCACTACCCCTTGGTGCCTGTGTTGGTGCTACAGATCCATTTTCTTCTGTGCTGCTGTGCTGGCTATGCATGTCAACGGTCTAGGTCACATCAGTGGACTCATCATCGACCACCTTGTCATCCATCTCATCTTCCTTCCCACTTGAGATTGTAGGCTGACCTGATGGCAACTGTGTCTCATCATCATCAGCCTCCACCTCAGGAGAAAGTAAATCATCTTACTCAAAATGGCTTTCTTCTGGCCGTAGGTCCTCAAATACTTGTGCATCAATACATGCCACCTCCTCACGTCCCTCTTTCATGCTGCATGGCGGAAGGCCAGAGCCAACCAATGAGTACATACAAAACAGATCCTCAGAGTAGCCAAAATTGGGGTCATATGTCTTCTGTGACTGATGAAGGGGGGAGGAAGGAGGACCAGGTTGAGGATTGGATGGGCCAGCCTTCTGTGTATCCACAGTAGACTGTGTGGTCTTGGAAGATTGGTTGCTGCTTGACAAATGCGAAGAGGCCTTGACTGCCATTCAAGACAGAATCTGCTCTTGCTTTTTTGGCTTCCGCACTTGTTTACAATCCAGAAATTTGGCAAGGAACATAGTGGATGCATCAAGCTTCTTCTGACCTGACACAGGCTCAGTGCCTTGTCACCCACCACTGACAACACCACGCCCATGTCCATGTCCCTGTCCTTTAACAACTTGCCTTTTTGTCATTTTGGGTTTTGCTGACATATTTAAATATGTTGATTGCCCAAGCCAATGAAACTTTGACTCCAAAAATATTCTGGAGAAAGTACAAGTGAGTACTTTGTACCAGGCAGCACAAAATTGTAGAGTTCTGCTTTGTATTTGCAAAGGCCACTAGCAACGTATGAATGTGGCTGACATGGACAGACAGCACAAGTCAGGTTGTGAAACCCTAAATATTGTGGAAACAGGAATGGTGCTTTAATGTATCAGGCAGCAGTAATCACTCGAATACTGGTTTTTAACTATTTTCAAAAGCCAATAGCAACGTATGAATGTGGTTGACGTGGACGAATGGCACAAGTCAGGCTGTGAAACCCTAAATATTGTGGGAACAGGAAGGGTGCTTTACTGTATCAGGCAGCAGTAAATACTAGAATACTGCTTTGTAACTATTTGCAAAAGCCAAAAGCAACCTGTGCCATCTTTCCACATGGCTGACATGGAAGGACGGCACAAGTCAGGCTGAGAAACCCTAAATATTGTGGAAACAGAAACGGTGCTTTACTGTATCAGGCAGCACAAAATAGTAGAGTCCTGCTTTGTAGCAACGTATGAATGTGGCTGACGTGGACGGACGGCACAACACAGGCTGTGAACCCCTAAATATTGTGGAAGCAGGTCCCAATTCCTTACCTAATCCACAACCTCTCCCTCCCTGCTGTGACATTGTTCAGTGCTATCAGCTCTTAAAGAGCTATTGTATTCTGGTTTCTGGATGGTACTGTGGAGATAGTAACACACTGCTTTAGGGGTGCTTCACACACAGCGAGATCGCTGCCGAGATCGCTGCTGAGTCACGCTTTTTGTGACGCAGCAGTGACCTCATTAGCGATCTCGCTGTGTGTGACACTGAGCAGCGATCTGGCCCCTGCTGCGAGATCGCTGCTCGTTACACACAGCCCTGGTTCGTTTTCTTCAAAGCCGCTCTCCTGCTGTGACACACAGATCGCTGTGTGTGACAGCAAGAGAGCGACAAATGAAGCGAGCAGGGAGCAGGAGCCGGCGTCTGACAGCTGAGGTAAGCTGTATCCAAGATAAACATCGGGTAACCAAGGTGGTTACCCGATATTTACCTTAGTTACCAGCCTCTGCAGCTCTCACGCTGCCTGTGCTGCCGGCTCCGGCTCTCTGCACATGTAGCTGCTGTACACATCGGGTTAATTAACCCGATGTGTACAGCAGCTAGGAGAGCAAGGAGCCAGCGCTCAGTGTGCGCGGCTCCCTGCTCTCTGCACATGTAGCTGCATTACACATCGGGTTAATTAACCCGATGTGTACTGTAGCTAGGAGAGCAAGGAGCCAGCGCTCAGTGTGCGCGGCTCCCTGCTCACACTGGTAACTAATGTAAACATCGGGTAACCATACCCGATGTTTACCTTAGTTACCAGTCTCCGCAGCTTCCAGACGGCGGCTCCGTGCAAGCGCAGCGTCGCTTGCACGTCGCTGCTGGCTGGGGGCTGTTCACTGGTCGCTGGTGAGATCTGCCTGTTTGACAGCTCACCAGCGACCATGTAGCGATGCAGCAGCGATCCTGACCAGGTCAGATCGCTGGTCGGATCGCTGCTGCATCGCTAAAGTGTGAAGGTACCCTTAAACACTTCCGTACTCTGAAATTTCTCCCTCTGAACGCTACACTGACCTATGCTGTATGCAGTTCTGAAAATGGCTTTTTGTATTATTAAGAGGCCTACACTCTCCCTAGCAGCTGCACGTTCTATCCCTACGCTGATACAAAGCAGGCTCCAGACGCAGTATGTGCCAAATGGCAGCGGAAGGTCTTTTATAGACCCTATGACGCTGAGCGGCCATCCAATCACAGTAACGCCACAACCAAGATGGCTGTGGCATTACTGTGATTTGTTAAGAAGCTCAGCATGTTTATTGGCTGCAAATCAGGCACCAAAACAGCTGGACGGGGCATCTGAATATGTCAAGGCAATTACACCATTACTTGCTATATAACGAATAGCCTGAGTACCATACAATTCTGCAAATAGTAATAAATACACTCGCTCATCACTAGATGTGTTTATGGTGTTTAGGTGTTTATGCTGTAATGCAGTGTATTTTTTCTTTAACCGCTTCACCACCTGTCGATTTTCCATTTTTTTTTTTTTTCGTTTTTTCCTCTCTTTCTTCCAAAAGCCATAACTTTTTTTTATTTTTCCATCAATATAGACATGTGAGGGCTTGTTTTTTGCTGAACAAGTTGTACTTTTGAATGACACCATTCATTCTGCCACATATTGTGCTGGAAAATGGGAAAAAAATTCCAAGTGCAGTGAAATTGCAAAAAAAGTGCAATTCCACAATAGTTTTCTGTTTTTTGTTTTTTTTTTTTTTATTTACCATACTGACTAGAGTATAAAACTCACCTGGCAATATCATTTCCCAGGTTAGTAAAAGTTTATAGATACCAAACATGTATAGTTTTATTTATATTTTAGTGGCAAAAAAAATCTGAAATTTGTTTGTTTTTTGTTGTTTTTTTTTTTTTAATAAAAAAGGCGCTTTCATCGCCATTTTCCGAGACCTGTAGAGTTTTCATTTTTCAGGATATGGGGTTGTGTGGTGGATAATTTTTTGCTTCCTGGGCTGATATTTTAATTATTCTATGTATGGGTAGATGCAATGTTTTGATCGCCTGTTATTGCATTCTTTTGCAATGTTACAGTGACCATAAACTGCAATTATTGCATTTTTCTTTTTACACCTTTTTCTGATCAGATTTATTTTACATTTTGATAGATCCAGGCATTTCTGAACCGGGCAATACCAAATATGTGTATTTTTATATATTTTTTTTATTGTTTTTTTAGTACAGAGTAAAGAGAGGGTGACTTTTGTGTTTTTCTTGTCTTTTTGCTACCAAAACTCATTAAGAACGCATGTAATCTGCACCTAAGAATGTTAATACCAGGAACTTTAAAAAACAAAGTAGCTTTAATTAAAGTATGACACACCAAAGAGAGACAAAAAATGCAGAGTCAAAAATGTGATAAAAACGCATTTTAAATTATCACCCAAAAATGTGTGGAGCTCAACTGATACACAGTTTAGAATCCAGCCATGCTTTGGATACTGTATTCAAACAGGAGGGAAAGATGTCATGTATTTTATTCTCTAACAGTGGAGGAAACGCAAACATGCATACACCTCATGATTGCATTGCTCTGGTGCAACAAGAAATGGTAGGGTTTGAACATGTGTCGAATGAGCCCATTGCTAACGCAGATTTTGAGGGTTTTTTGCTAACACAGATTTTGTGTTTTTTTCTGTAGATGGCATAAGATACTAAGATGCTGGTTGATTCTCCAATGGATATGCTCTGGGTGCACAACATGATGTAATAAAAGCCAAACCACTCCCTTCTATCCTATCAGCACAAGAAGCAGAGATGAAGGCACTCACTCACTGGAGCATGTAGAGCAACAAAGGGTAAGATAGTCAAATGTGTGTATAGGCAGCAGATCTTTCCTAATGTCACATAAGAAACCTATAAAGACTGCAGAGAGCACATGAGCCCTGATGGAGGTTCTCCTGTTATCAATTAAGCCTGACATAGTGAAGATAAAGCTCACACCTGATGAATCCAGAGGAAATACTTGCACAGATGCAGCCGACAAACCAGCAGCGTACACATCTAGAGTTTTGATACCAATGCAGACCAGGACTTCAGTGGCACCTGTCATTTCTGATTTTCTTAAATCCCTTAAGAAAAAAGCTTTTCAACATGAAAAGGAGTGTGAAACGCATGGAGGCAGCTAACTGAGGAAGGTCTGTAGAAAAAGGGCTGGAAGCTTTCTCTGCCACAAGCTTTCTACTCAATGATGACCCAGGTAATGCATAGACAAGCACATCTGTTAAAGACAGTTATAGGTGTGGTTTGGTAGACAAGGTATGAGTGGCACTGTCGCGGGCAGAGGAGGGGACGCTGCGCTCTCCCACTGCTCGGGTCCGGCTGCTGCTGCTCGGTGGTGGCTCGAGCGGTGGGCCGGATCCCGGGAACTCGAGCGGCGCTCCTCGCCCGTGAGTGAAAAGGGGGGTTTGATTGTGGGGATTTGATATTGTCCGTGACGCCACCCACGGTTGTGGTGAGGTTGGTGACACCACCGCTGCTCTGGACGGGGATCCCGGGAGTGATGGCAGGGAGCAGCCTGGATGTTAGTTCTCCCCTCCGTGGGTAGGGGGTTGGTTGTCCCGGGGCCCGATGAGGGGGTAGGGATGGATGGCAGGCGGGTTACGGGGCCTGGTGAGGTGCAGGGTTGCGGGGGCAGTGCTGTGCCGCATGGCACGGTGGTACTCACTCAGCCAATGATAAACACAGAGTCTCCGGTAAAACAAATGGCTGGATGGACGGGTCCCACAGACGGCTGCGGTGTTTCTCCTCCCGGCAGGTTGATGGTGACTGTCTTTCCCTGCACCTGTGTAGTGTAGACGGTTCCAATGGGTTCCCACCGGTAACCCGCTCCTCCAGCTTGAAGGTTGCTGAAGGAGCCCCTTTTGCCCGCAGGCTCTGGCCCTGGGAACTTTAGCCTTGGCGGTGACTGTGTTTCCCTCTAACGGTTGGACTGTTGTCTTCTGTCGGGACTTGGTTGCTGGGAAACCCAGGAGGTTCCCTTCGCTAACGGATTTGACAAATTGCACGGCGACTCCTAGCCTTGTCGGGGTCCGTAAGCCCCTGCCGGATGGTGCTGGCTTCTCTTTGCGTACCAGTCCAGTACCACCAGGCCACCGCCCGTCCACGGTCCTTACGGCTCACTCCAATCGGCCTCTCCTGCAGACGGTCACCACCGTTTGCCAACCTTGCTGTTCCGTCCGGGCCACACACCCGGACCACTTTCTTTCTTTCTTTCTGCTCCTCTACCACTTCACTCCTTCCACTTCAAACTCTAAAACTCAACTCCTTCCTTTTCCCGCCTCCAGGACTGTGCACTCCTCGGTGGGCGGGACCAACCGCCCGGCCCACCCCCTGGTGTGAGCATCAGCCCCTGGAGGGAGGCAACAAGGGTTTTTGTCTGACTTTGGTGTGCCTGACCGGGAGTGTGGGGTGTGTTGGTGTAGTGCTTGTGACGTCCTGGCTTGCCCAGGGCGCTACAGCACAACCAAGGTTCAGTACATAGGTGGCCAGAAACACCCAGTCTTGTTTGACATGTGCCTAATACAATGTAGGAATAACTGTAAAGACCCCACAGAAACACGCCCTCATCCGCTCTACCTGTTCCAGAGATTGCAGATCGATTATATCCATCTACAATGAGTAGGTTTATATGAGTTTGTTCCTGTTGTGTCAATTTGTTTCCAGGATTGATCTGAGGCATATCTAGTGCAGAAAACTATGTTACTGCTGAAACATTTATCATGGAGGTGGTATGTAAAAGTCAAGTTCCTGAAGTGGTAAAGGTACATGTTTTATAAGAGAGATCATTATAGAGATTTTACAGTATCTGGGAATTAGCAGACTTCCCATACTCCTTACCATCCCACAGAGCTGTGGGAAGGTAGAAAAGCTGAAAAGAACTGTGACGGGGTCTTTCTCCCATATCACACAATCAACAGAGCGAGCGATGGCTGTACAATCCAAAGAGCATTTATTTCAAGCAAATCAAGACGATCCATAACATAATCCACCATACAAAGGGTAAAATGTTGAAGAAACACGAATATAGTCTAGAAAGCGATAAATAAATGTCAAGTTCTCTCTGAGAAGCCGCAGCTCTCCCATAGGATCAATCCTTCTTTCCTGAAGTTCTCAAATAGACTGCAGGAATCTCCCAGGTAAGCAGAGAGTTTACAGTAGGTGGATCTCACGCCACCTCCCCCAACTTAAAAATAAAACGCTGGCAGGGGAGGAATTAAACTTGCAAATGGAACACTGTACACATAAGGAATACAGAATGATCAGTGAACCACGCCCAAACACTAACCCACACAAAATGGTACACAATCCACAATATTCCACCATCACAGAACAATCAAGTTAAAAATGGAGACAGTAAAGGTAGAGACTGGCAAGTCATAAAACAAATGCTTGCTTTCCTTTTTCTTAATAAATAGGTTTCCACATAAGATATTTTTTTTAGCTTAGCACCTAGAACAGGATTATATTTCCCACAGATACATCAGATACAGCATGATAGATGAGACCAGAAATGTCCAAACCTTATACAGGGTGCGCCATAAGTATGGCTACACCTTGATAAAATGGAAGTGGTTGCTAATATCACCTTACCGTTTGCTGCATATTAGTACATGGGAGGCGCATGAGCAATACCGCAGATCCAGGATGTGGGACACCTGAAGCAACGGATACAGGAGGCATGTGGTAGCATATTACTCTCAGTGTGTCAAGAATGGGAGAAGAGAATCGTGTTGACAATTCAACACAATGGGCAGCACTTTGAGCACATCATCTAGTGGGTTGCTGTCATTGTTCCATGTCACAAACGTGTCAATAACTCGATAATGAATAAAGCTACATTAAAAATGAGCACACCATTGTTTTTCTTGTGCAATTCTCTGTGTTTGATGTGTCACATGACCCCCTTTTATTGAAAAAAGTAAAGTTGAATTCAAAATGGTGGCTTTGCAGATAGCTGCCATGGGCGTAACCTGGCCTCAAATGTTTTGCCCCTCCCATGTACTAATATGTAAGGTGATATCAGCAACCACATCCATTTTATCAGGATGTATCCATACTTATGGACCACCCTGTATAATTGACTAAATAGTGTGATAAAGAGATGTATTCTTCAATTGTAGATCCTAAAAAGACAAGCAAAAAAAGAGCTGCAAACCTAGATCAGATGAGACAATCCAGCTTCTACTAACCACAGTAACTTTGATGAAGCTTGAGGGAAAACCCAGTTGGATACACAGCAGTTGATGTCAGCAGAGTTAGGGACACCATAGTGCTGGACTAACACATATATGCCCTAATGGGAAATCTCCAAGTTGGGAATGATATATAGGATACAGACAAAATAAAGGAGTGATGGTTACAGTAGCATGATGCAAGCAAGGACTGATAGTGGGAGAAACATTCTCTTTCCTGAACTAGCCAATTGTATCAAGTGTTTAAGTGGATTACTCTCAGGGATAACACACACCTGTATGCAGCTGGTATTGTTTTGTTTGTTGGTCTATGTAGCCATAAAAGTGCATTCACCTGTGTTTTCTTCCATACTAGATCCTAACTCTTTAGAAAGTATTCATACACTAGTCTTTGCATCCTTTGTGTTTAGTGGCCTATCGACACATCTCGTGTAAGTACCAGCTGACAATTTAGGTTCACTAACCTAGGCAGGTGAAAATTAAGGTCACTTGGGTTCCAGAACAATAGTTGAGAAATAAATGTAATAATAGTAGTTGTAGAAATAAATCGTCTGCATAGTGTTTTAATCACTATGTATCTATGTTTGAATTTCAAGAGAAAATAAATTTCTTACACACACTGACCTTCAAGCTATCTCTGAAGGAACACTGTCTATGACCTTGAAGCTTCCTTCTGAGAAGACATGTAATGTCAAGTTCTCATAGATAAGAGGTACACACACAAGGCCCCTTTACACACTGAGACTTTCTAGCGATCCCACCAGCGATCCCAACCTGGCCGGGATCGCTACAAAGTCTCTGGTGAGCTGTCAAACAGGCAGACCTGGCCAACGACGCAACAGCGATCCGGACCTGCAGAACGACCTAGCTAGTCATTGGGGACGTTGTCAGACCTAAAACACACATCCGTGAAAACCGTGAAAACCACCGTGAAAACTGTCGGCAGACAGCAGACAGAGTAGCGCGATGAGAATGAACTCGGTTGAACTTCACCCGACTTCATTGTCATGCCGCGGCTCTGTCTGTGTGCCATGTACTGATTAGCGGTCACCTGTGAAGGATTCACCGGTGACCGCTAATCCCCCGAGTGACTGAAGTGTCCCCCCCTCTCTCATACTCACCGATCCCCGATCACCAGCGCTGCACGGCGTTCACACTGCTCCGGCGGCTTTTTCTAATTTGAAAAAGCCGGCCGCTCATTAAACAATCTCGTATTCCCTGCTTTCCCCGCCCACCGGCGCCTATGATTGGTTGCAGTGAGACACGCCCCCACGATGAGTGACAAGTGTCTCACTGCACCCAATCACAGCAGCCGGTGGGCGTGTCACTATGGAGTATAGAAATAAATATTTAAAAAAAACGGCGTGCGGTTCCCCCCAAATTTAATACCAGCCAGATAAAGCCATACGGCTGAAGGCTGGTATTCTCAGGATGGGGAGCTTCACGTTATGGGGAGCACCCCAGCCTAACAATATCAGTCAGCAGCCGCCCAGAATGGCTGCATACATTAGATGCGACTGTTCTGGAACAGTACCCGGCTCTTCCCGATTTGCCCTGGTGCGTTGGCAAATCGGGGTAATAAGGAGTTATTGGCAGCCCATAGCTGCCAATAAGTCCTAGATTAATCATGTCAGGCATCTCCCCGAGATACCTTCCATGATTAATCTGTAAATTACAGTAAATAAACAGACACAACTGAAAAATCCTTTATTAGAAAGAAAAAACACAAACACATTGCTGCTGCTGAAGACACCGCCGCTCCTGTCACCTCCACGCAGCAAATGAAGAGAGCCACGTGATCAGCTGAGCTGTCACTGAGGTTACCTGGATCCAGCGGTGGATGCAGCGGTGGCCGCGGGTAACCTCAGTGACAGCTCAGCTGATCGCGCTACTCACCGCCGCTCCAGTCAGCTCCACGCAGCAACTGAGGTTAGTATCACGATCAGCTGAGCTGTCACTGAGGTTACTCGCGGCCACCGCTGCATCCACCGCTGGATCCAGGTAACCTCAGTGACAGCTCAGCCGATCACAGGGCTCTCTTCATTTGCTGCGTGGAGGTGACAGGAGCGGCGGTGTCCTCTGCAGCTCCGGTCACCTCCATGCAGCAGAGCTGGATGCGACGCTGGACCATCCTGGATTCCGCCGGACATGGAGGGCTTTTTGGGGCTGATTAAAGTGGTGAACCAGGGAATGTGTTTGTGTTTTTTATTTCTAATAAAGGATTTTTCAGTTGTGTCTGTTTATTTACTGTAATTTACAGGTTAATCATGGAAGGTATCTCGGGGAGACGCCTGACATGATTAATCTAGGATTTAGTGGCAGCTATGGGCTGCCAATAACTCCTTATTACCCCAATTTGCCAACGCACCAGGGCAAATCGGGAAGAGCCGGGTACAGTCCCAGAACTGTCGCATCTAATGTATGCGGCAATTCTGGGCGGCTGCTGACTGATATTGTTAGGCTGGGGTGCTCCCCATAACGTGGAGCTCCCCATCCTGAGAATACCAGCCTTCAGCCGTATGGCTTTATCTGGCTGGTATTAAATTTGGGGGGAACCGCACGCCGTTTTTTTTAATTATTTATTTATTTCTATACTCCATAGTGACACGCCCACCGGCTGCTGTGATTGGGTGCAGTGAGACACTTGTCACTCAGCATGGGGGCGTGTCTCACTGCAACCAATCATAGGCGCCGGTGGGCGGGGAAAGCAGGGAATACAAGATTGTTTAATGAGCGGCCGGCTTTTTCAAATTAGAAAAAGCCGCCGGAGCAGTGTGAACGCCGTGCAGCGCCGGTGATCGGGGATCGGTGAGCATGAGAGAGGCGGGGACACTTCAGTCACTCGGGGGATTAGAGGTCACCGGTGAATCCTTCACAGGTGACCGCTAATCAGTACACGGCACACAAACAGAGCCGCAGCATGACAATGAAGTCGGGTGAAGTTCACCCGAGTTCATTCTCATCCCGCTACTCTGTCTTCCGACATGTAGTACCGACATTTTGCATTACACACGGACATTTCTCGGAAGATCAAATAACACGCACGTGTACCTTTAAACATAAAAAACATATGTGCACGTTTGGTCGTATCTCCGGTATGTACGGAAACGGACCAAACACGCACGTTTTAAACGGATGTGTGTTGCAGGCCTAAAGCAGCTTTTTGAAAGGGAAGTCGCTAACGATGTCGCTGTAAAGTCCCCTTTACACACTGAGACTTTGCTGCACAGCGGGAAACAAAGGACCAAAGAATGGTCCTGAGCGATTTGTAGCGATCAGCAACTTCACAGCAGGGGCCAGGTCGCTGATGTGTTTCACACACTGCAATGTCGCTGGGGAGGTCGCTATAACGTCACAAAACCGGTGACGTTACAGCGATGTCGTTTGCGATGTTGCAGTGTGTAAAGCCACCTACACACACACACACACACACACACACACACACACACACACACACCCATATGGCAGTATGCCCACACTATAATAATCAAAGGCATGAAACGTAACCTATGAACATGTTAGTTTGAAATTAATATCCAATTATGTGGAAGACAGAAATACAACCAATCAGTAGTAAAATGCTAATGCAACCAATAAGATCCTTAAGTTTTTTTATATTCTCTCTTTGCTAAGCCCAAAAAAGATGCACGATAAATATGTATTACTTTTTCTAATAAATGGGGAATCTTGTTATACTTAGAACTTTGCTGGCGTGTGTGAACCTATTCCCTCTGTTGACTGTATTCATCTGTGACACGAGGGACTAATTCATCTGTGACGCCATAGCTGCCATGACAACACCTGGAGTAGTTTAGAAAATATGCTAAAAACACTAACAAGACTTAAACACAACAGAAATTCCCTCAAAAAGCGCACTGCTAATAGCATGCTTCATATGTTATTACTGAAGTCAATCTTATTTCTGGCTGCAGTTTTTGCTATAAAAAAATGAGAAAACTGATGCAAAAATACTGTATAAAACCAGAAAAAGTGATATATGTCGACAGGCAGCAAGATAACTTATTGGTTAGCACTGTTTGCATGTTCTTTGTGATTTACGTGAGTTTCCTCCCACACAACAAAGACATACCAATATGGAATTCAGGTTATGAGAACCAATGGGGACAGTGATGACAATTATGTAAAGTGCTGTTAGAATTTAGGGGCTGTAATATAAGGGAGTAAAATAAACATTTACCTAATTTTATAGTATTTTGTAGAACTCATAAGTAGATTGCAGATGAATGCTAAACACTTTTGGGCACACTTATAACTGTGGCTTTTATGATGGGTTTATTGACGAAAACACAAATCAATAGAAAAGGCTTCCAAGTTCTTACGAGCTTTTCTACAAAACATCCTAGGTGCTTTGATACATATCATATAATAAAATGGTTGATTACACCTGGAATCTGAGAAAGCCGCAATGTTATCACGATGAAGGCTATTTCCCATTATACATTGCTGGTATAAGCGGTGGAGGGCTATGCTGTAATTACTTTTGAATATTTTAGTAATTATATTGAGCATCAGAATGGATTTGGCAACGACTATTGGAAATTACTGCTGCCAATATAGACTGAATAATATGTATGATGGGTGCCACATGTTACAATAATCTTTGAACTCGGCATACAAACATTTGGGTAATTATAAACCTCTAACAGGTATAATGTAAATTATTTGGCTGATACAAGTGCTGCTTTAGCTCTCCACTTACTCCCTTATGAGTCAATGGAGGATACAATCTAATATTATTTATACTAAACAATTGCTTCTCCTAATGCTAGAAGCAATTATAAACTCTCAATGGCTTTTTAATACCACTTGATTGGTGCTGTTATGCAACATCATGCTTATGGCTTTCATTTTGCATGGGCCATAACTTTGTAAAATAGATTGGAACAATATTCCAGGCGCATTAACAAATCCATTCAGGTCTTTTTACTTTTCTTTTTAATTTATTTTGTCTTTGAAAACTTTTCAGTATTAAAACAAAACAGATCTAATTCTTCGGCCTAGAAGCTAAATGTGAGATTAAAGGGGATGTTCGGTCTTAAGCGGGCTTTACATGCTGTGACATCGCTAGCGATGTTGCGAGCGATAGCACCCGCCCACGTCGGTGCCGAGTCACGGGGTGATCGCTGCCGTAGCGAACAATATCGCTACGGCAGCGTCACACGCAATTACCTCTTCACCGACGTTGCTGTGGCCACCGAACAATCTCTCCTTTAAGAGGGAGGTTCGTTTGGCGTCAAAGCAGCATCACTAAGCGACCACCTAATAGAAGGGGAGGGGCGGAGATGAGCGGGCGGAACATCCTGCCCACCTCCTTCTTTCCTCATTGCAGGCGGCCGCAGGTACGGTGATGTTCCTCGTTCCTGTGGTGTCACACATAACGATGTGTGCTGCCGCCGGAATGACGAACAACCTGCGTCCTGCAACAGCAATGATAATTGGGATTAGAACGACGTGTCAACGATCAACGATTAGGTGAGTAATTTTGATTGTTAACGGTCGTTTCACATGCAACAACGTCGCTAACGAGGCCGGATGTGCATCATGAATTCCGTGACCCCAACGACATCTTGTTAGCAATGTCGTTGCGTGTAAAGCCAGCTTTAGTGTACAAGTCTGCACTCACTATATGTAACTGCAGACTTGTGAATCCTCACAAGAAAATACTGTGTGTTGTGAGGACTGTCTGGTGGAGACATCGAGAGCAGTTGGCATGTTATCGCAAGTATGTGCTTTGCATACATGTGGCCACTTACCAACTACACAGACGCGGCCACGCTCAATGCAAGTGTATGCACATCTAGTTGGAATGTGGCCAAAAGTACGCAAATTGCACACTTGCTGTTACATGACCACCCGCTCCCATCATCGGCATCAAAGAATCACCCTATGAGGATTAATAAGTCTACAGTAATGCGGGCGTGACACGGTATGATCTATCGTGCGATCGCACGAGCAATCGTACCCGCCCCCGTCATTTGTGCGTCACGGGCAAATCGCTGCCCATGTCGCACAAAGTCATTTAACCGCTGTTACACGTACTTACCTGCTGAGCGACCTTGCTGTGGGCGGCGAACATCCTCTTCCTGAAGGGGGAGGGACGTTCGGCGTCACAGCGACGTCACACAGCGGTCGGCCAATAGAAGCCGAGGGGCAGAGATGAGAGGGACGTAAACTTCCGCCCACCTTCTTCCTTCCGCATAGCCGGCGGGTGCCGCGGGACGCAGGTAAGCTGCAGTTCATTGTTCCCAGGGTGACACACGGAGCGATGTGTGCTACCCCGGGTACGATAAACAACCGGCGCCATGAAAAATAAACGATTTTTTAAAAATAAGCGACGTGTACACGACTCACGATTTGTGACCGATTCAGCCTCGGAGGTGTCACACGAAACGACGTCGCAAACGATGCCGGATGTGCAACACGAAAACCATGACCCCGACGATGCATCGCACGATAGATTGTCTCGTGTGATGCCCGCATTACACAGAGTGACTACATACTTGTACTTTGACTGAACAACCCCTTTAAGAGCATCAGCAAAATAAGTGGAGCAAACATGTTCTGAAATATGTATATTTGTATACAGCTTTTGTCATAGTTTGTAAATTATATTTATTATGATGGTAGTGCTGATCAGATAAATAGGATTTTTTTTAAGGATAGAGACAAATGATTGTTTCTGATCCTAGGCCTGCAGTATCACACTGTCACAGTTAGGAGCTCTCTGTATATGGATTTATTACAGAGCTCTTCAAGACTCATGTAAACCCATATATAGTGAACTTCTCCTAATGATTAATGCAAGCAGGCAGAATTTTATCACAGAATTTAAGGGGAACCTGTCAGGAATGTTATGATTACCAAACTCATTACATTGCTGGGTAGGGTAATAGTTCACACATACCTACCTGTTTGCAAACATATGTTTTACTGCTGAGATAATCAACTTTGAATCTTTATATAATTGAGGTTGTAAGTGCAAATATCCTCTGTATTATCATGCGATTTTAGTCACGTTAAGTGATAAGTGGACCTGGACTGTAAGGGTATGTGCGCACTAGGCGTTTTTTTCACGCTGCGTTTTTATGTGCATTTTTGTCTCAAAAAACGCATCCGCGGCTAAAAAACGTGACAAAAACGCATGCATTTTTACCGCGATTTGGTGCGATTTTTGCTGCGTTTTTGCTCACTGCGTTTTTAATCAGTGCACAATGCAATAAAGATTGTTGATGAAAAAAAAAAAAAAATGGTCTGATGTCATTTCCTTCTTCAAAATGTTCATTGTATGCAGGAGAGCAGACAGCTGCAGAACTAGTGTATGCAGGAGAGCAGACAGCAGCTGCAGAACTACAAGGCTCAGCATCCTCCATCCAGGACTGTATGCTGGAGTTTTTTGCCCAAAAAGAAAAAAAAATGACATGGGCTTCGCTATATTTTTGTATGCTAGCCAGGTACAGCAGGCAGGTACAGGCTGCCCCCAATCCCCAGCTGCCTATTTGTACCCGGCTGGGAATCAAAAATATAGGGAAGCCCTTTTTTTTTTTATTTCATGAATTTCAAGAAATAATTAAAAAAAAAAAAATGACATAGGCTTCGCCCAATTTTTGAGTCCAGCCAGGTACAACTAGGCAGCTGGGGATTGGAATCCGCAGTGCAGAGTGCCCAAGCTTTCTGGGCACCCCCGCTGTGAATTGCAGTCCGCAGCAACCCCAGAAAATGGTGCTTTCATAGAAGTGCCATCTTCTGGCGCTGTATCCAACTCTTCCAGCTACCCTGGTGACTGTGGCTCGCTGGGTAATAATGGAGTTAGGGCTAGCTGTATATTATCAGCTGGCCCTAAGCCCGAAATTCATGGTGTCACGCCAATATTAGACATGGCCACCATGAATTTCTAGTAATGATAAAAAAAAAAAAACACAACACACAGAAAAATATTTTTATTAGAAATAAAACACAACCCAATTAGTGACTCCATCTTTATTGAAATAAAGAACCCCCCTCCGCAGTAATCCTGGGTCAAGGGTCCTGTGCCGTCCAATCCGGATCCAATATCATCTGATCGGTTTGCTGGAAGGCAAAGCGATCAGATGATGTTTCAGGTTAAAGGACGTGAATCACATCACACATCAGCTGATTGTATAAAAGCCGATTATACAATCAGATGATGCATCAGTGCAAAAATAAATAAATAAATACTCACGTCTGTGCTGATTACCGGCAGCTCCTGGAGCGATCGGATGAGAGTCTGATCCTGTCCCATCGCTGCAGGAGCTGCCGGTAATCAGCTGAAGTCCCCTGACGGAAGGATCAGCTGATAGCCGGCCGGGCGCGAAAAAGCCGGCGACACCGCGAGAATTATGATCAGCTGATGCGTCAGGTGACTGGATCAGGTGATCCACCGCCAGGTCCTGCAAGCTTCGTACGTGCCCCGGGGAGACTGCACACAACCAGAGCGGCGGTACCGTGAGAGGAGATGGGAGCGGGCATGGCACCGGGACCCTGCAGACAGGTGAGTATGACATTTTTTTTTTCTACTGTTCACTTTTGTTTTCGCCGCTGCCTCCACCTCCCGCCCAGACATGGCGCCGCACGGAGCTGACATGGCACCGGGCGGGTTGTGGACGCAGCGGTGACGGTACCGGGAAGATTCATGCTTCTGTGTTTACCAACAGAAGGAATCCTCTTCCTGTACACGTCACTTTACTACCCACCTCCTGCGTTTATAGCTGCGTTTTTAGTCATAGAAACGCAGCTATATGCGTTTTTCATTGCGTTGTTGAACATGTCATTGAACTCGAATACAACAAAATTATAATTATGCACAACATCTCAGAATCATCACACATTAGTCATGAAGCCTCTCCTTTGAAAGATATGATTACCACAAAAAGAACTAGAGATTTTAATTGGCTGAGGTAAAAATATATATATATTTTATTTAATCAATCATATACAAAATATAGAAAAAAAATATAGGCAAGAAACACCACACAATTAAAAACAAGGTGCTTTGATGTTAACAAGGGAAGAAAGGGAAGGAAAAAATTCCACCCTATCCTAATCCCACAAGAGGCAGACACACCAGTGTATATTAAAGGGTGTATCAGGGGAGTACAAGATATAACCATATAACTATGTTGGTAACCAAGGGTAATAAATAATACACAAGGGGACAGGGTTATTGCACATGCCAATGTATTCACTTTATCATATTGCCCTATGTCCCAGCCATAATTAGACCGAAAAAATCATTACCCAAAAAGGGGATGGTAACAAGTTCTCACCCATGATGCAGTGGCCCCACCGATGTGCCTCTATCTGCCTAGAACCTCCGACGCGCGTTTCGCGATGTTACATTTACCGCTTCGTCCGGGAGAGTAATGTAAATTGAAATTGCAGGACCTTAAATCCCCGGTCCCCGGATTGGTTGCGCACAACCAGGACCTATCCGGTTTCGACAGCCAATCCGTGCCTACTGTCGGCGCATGCGCGCCGCATGCACAATGCCCGCAAACGCCCACGCCAGCGTCATGGAGACGAACCCAGGGAGCGCGCACAGCACCACAGATCACTATGGATACCGCGCACACGCCCATATCTCCATACAGACACCGACGTGGGACATCACAGGCACGCACGGGCGGCAGGCATGCGCACCGGCGGCAAGGAGAGGCTGTGCACATAGTATGCATATAGTAGTGAGGAAATTACATGGATAATAATATAAATACTACACACACAGAAAAAATCATATTGATTATATAAAAAAATTCATAAACTGTTTCTTCTTTGTTCTTTCTTTCTGTATGCATCATGTATATTCCTTCATAATCGCTTTAAAATATGTAGAATTCAATCATAATCACTATGTTCAGATGTCAACAATACAGTAAAAGTGGACCTGCAAAAATCATAGAAGGGCAGAAAAGGAGAGGATTTTATTTAGAAACAATAAACTATAGCATATAAAAACATTCCTTAGCACCATAGAAATATATTATGAAAATACTTAAAAACACATTAAAAAACTGATGGTAAGTACTTAAAAATTGTATTACAAAATGAGATTGAATTATAAAAAGCAGGAGAAACTCAAAGACTCATTGAGCCCTTTAGGGGACACAGTATCCAACACAGTAATCCACCTTGCCTCCCTTTGGGCCAGGAGCTTTTTAACATCACCACCCCGTATGCCCATGTGGACCACATCAATCCCCCTGACACTAAAAGATTTGGGATTACACCCATGAAAAGCCTTAAAGTGTCTAGGAATGGTCTTAAGTTCTGCCTCATTTGTCGTCATTCTAGCTGCGCCAATATCCCTCACATGTTCCCGTACTCTCACCCTCAATTCTCTAGAGGTGAGACCTACATAGATTTTTCCACATCCACATGTGGCATGGTAGATAACATTAGTAGTGCCACAAGTGATGTACTCCCTGATGTCAAAACACCTCCGACCATCACTTGTTTTGAAGGTGGAGCTGCGAGGGATATTGGCACATGAGACACAATGGCCACAGGGGAAACAACCTTTAATTGGACCTCTAGAGCCAAACGGGTTAGTAGGTTTTGGCGGAATGTAATGACTCCTAACCAGGTAGTCTTTCAGATTCTTACCCCTTTTGGCTACCATCAAAGGATTCCCAGGGAGGAGAGATTTTAGAGAGGGATCCGACTGCAGTACTGGCCAATGTTTCGAGAGTATGCCTCTTATTTCATTCCACCTCTCATTATAGATTGAGATAAACCTTATTTGTCCTAGATTTTCCTCTTCAACCTTATTCTTTTTACATAACAGTTCATGTCTTGGTGTTGATCTTGCCCGCTTATATGCTTGTTTAAGGCATCTTGAACTATATCCTCGCTCACTGAATCTGGATCTCAAATCCCCAGCATGCATCTCAAACGAACGGTCCGAGGAGCAAATACGCTTAACCCTAAGGTATTGACCAGTTGGAATAGCTCTGATAGTGGAGTCTAGATGGGCAGAGGAGGCGTGCAATAATGAGTTCACCGATGTTTCTTTCCGGTATATCTCTGTCTGCACCATCCCAAACTCATCAACATTAATTTTAACATCTAAAAACTCCACACTACTTTGACTGTAATGATATGTCAATTTGATGTTATATGTGTTCTGATTAAGCTGGCCCATGAACTCCTCGAGTGATGCTGAAGTACCCTGCCAGATAAAGAGCAGATCGTCAATGTACCTCACCCACAACTGCACCTTGGAAACGGCCTGTGCCCCCCCGTCACAAAACAAACCCCTCTCCCAGTGCCCGAGAAAGAGGTTTGCGTACGAGGGCGCACAGGCCGCACCCATTGCGGTGCCCCATTTCTGTAAATAGTATCTATCCTTAAAGATAAAATAGTTGTGGGTGAGTACAAATTCGAGGAGCTCAAGAACCAACTCACAGACACGTGTATCCCAACTGCTTGTCCTCAAGTAAAAGCGTACTGCCCTCAGACCGTCATCATGCTCAATACTCGTATACAGGGATTCGACATCTGCAACGACAAGAAAAGTATCCTCTTCCATCTGGATCCCATCAATTCTGTTTAGTGCCTCGGTCGTGTCCCTGATGTATGAAGGTAACGTCTCAACCAGGGGCTTCAGATAGTATATAAACTGACAAACAGTACTGCATAATCCGTCCACCCCAGAGACGATGGGGCGACCGGGTGGATTGATGGGATCCTTATGGACCTTTGGCAAGAGGTAAAAGGTTGGTACTCTAGGGGATTTTAGGTATAGCCCATCAAAAACTTTTTTAGTGATTATCCCTTGATCCAATGCATCTGTAAGGATTTGGTACAGCTGAGCTGAAAAAGACACTGATGGACATGTAGACAATTTGTCATATGTTGCTCTATCCTTGAGCTGGCGATGAGCCTCCCCCTCATACTTGTCCACTGGCCATACAACTATATTACCCCCCTTGTCCGCCGCTTTGAAGACAACATCATCCATTTTCTGGAGATCCATTAGTGCTCTCCTTTGGATCCTAGTAAGGTTGTCTTCAGAGCGGCGTGTTGACAGTTTCTGTAAGTCCTCTGTGACAAGTTTAGTAAAGATTTCCACAGCAGGACATAGTGACAAGGTGGGGCAAGTTGTTGATTTTGGAAAAATGAATTTGGGAAACTCACCGCCAGTTGGAGCCGATTGTTCCTCCATCAATGCTTCCAAGGCTTGTAAGGCAATCTGTTCGGCTGTATCCATCACCTGTCCATCAGTTTTTTGAGAATGTAGCTTTTTAAGAATTAATTTTCGAGCAAATAAATTCACATCTTTGTATGCTACAAAAAAATCAAATGCATTGATAGGAGAAAATGTTAATCCCTTACTTAACAGTGTTAATTGAACATCCGTCAAATTATGGTCAGATAAATTAATTACCTGAAATTCTCCCTTGGTCTTGCCACCCCTCTTGCCAAAGTTGTTATTCCTCTTATACTGTCGTAGCCTATTATCCCAGGGTGTATATGACTGCTCATTATTACTTCTGATAGAATTAAATCTACCAGCAGCCATTGGACCATCCTCCCCTGAGGTATTTGACGTCATCGATCCTGATCTAGATCTATTATTGGGAGGTATACGGGAATATGGATGAGATCTCTCTCCAATATGTCTCCAACGGTACATCTTATTATTCTGTCTATCACCCATATCTCTTTGAAATTTGCGTAGCTTTGTCTCTTGGATCTCTTTACCCAGAGACTCAATTTCCACATCTGTTTCCTCAATAAACTTCTTATATGCAGTTGGGGAAAGGTTGTTCTCAATCTCCTTTTGTATCTCTATAATCTCAAGTTCCAAACTTTTAAGAGTTTCATGATTTAATCCAATCAAGAGTTCCATGAAGCCCCTCGAGCAAGTACCTGCCAGGGTTTCCCATTTATTCTTGAAATTCTCGTCACTAATGGGGAAGGAGGGAAATACCTAAATCCTCAGGCCCCTGGGTATTAGTCCCATCTCCACATACCGCTCTAGAAAGGTACGATTCCACCATGTCTTTGTTCTCCTCCTCATAAGATCCTTCATTTTATTGCTTAATTCCTGCATACATTTACCATCAGTACCTAAAACCATTGTGGGATTACCCCTAAACACCTCGTTTAATTTATTCAACCACGCATCATCGCGGGTTTTAAAGTCCATCGTAGTTTGAGAGTGTGCTGTGAATAACACAAAAGAACCAGAATACAACAAAATTGTAATTATGCACAACATCTCAGAATCATCACACATTAGTCATGAAGCCTCTCCTTTGAAATATATGATTACCACAAAAAGAACTAGAGATTTTAATTGGCTGAGGTAAAAATATATATATTTTATTTAATCAATCATATACAAAATAT
Source organism: Anomaloglossus baeobatrachus (assembly GCF_048569485.1). Classification (NCBI taxonomy): domain Eukaryota; kingdom Metazoa; phylum Chordata; class Amphibia; order Anura; family Aromobatidae; genus Anomaloglossus; species Anomaloglossus baeobatrachus. The sequence continues at coordinate 164,122,734 of NC_134353.1, forward strand.
AGAAAAAAATATAGACAAGAAACACCACACAATTAAAAACAAGGTGCTTTGATGTTAACAAGGGAAGAAAGGGAACTCAATGAACTCAATGGGTGAAAAAGGCAGTGAAAAACGCAGAAATAATTGACATGCTGCATTTTTGTGGTCACCACAAAAATGCAGCTACAAAAAAACGCTGTGTGCGGACAGCACTTATGAAAACCCATAGACATTGCTGGGGAAGCAATGTCACTGCGTTTTCAGCACAAAAACGCAGTAAAAAACGCCGCTAAAAACGCAGCAAAAACGCCTAGTGTGCACAAGGCCTTAAAGTTCTTGGAGAACGCTGGGTAACGACCCAGATCTTGCCACCTGGGTAATAAAAAATATAAAAAAAACAAAGGAAAAGCAAAGAAAAGCAAGCACTTCATACTTATCAGTCTCCACATGGCTGTACACTGCTTCTGGGGCCGCTCACTCTACTTCCGGGGGCTACTCATTATCGTCATGCATATGCACTGCTTCCCCCACCCACCGACAGTTCCTGCTTTTGATTGGTTGCAGGGAGACACTTCCCCACACCCTGTGTGACAGTATGTCTGACTGCTTTCAATCACACACACTGTCTGCATCTAGGTTGGTGTAAAAATAATTGGCATAGGGTCCCCCCATATTATGATACCCAGCCATGATAAAACATATGGCCACAGGCTGCAACCCCTTGCCGTGTATGTTATCTCGGCTGTGTATCAAAATAGGAAGAATTGCATGCAACTTTATTTTGAATTATGTAAATAAATTTTAAAAACGACATGCGATCTCCCCAATATTGATACCCAGCCATGATAAAGCTGAGAGCTGGTATTCTCAGGCTGGGGAAGCCCATTGTTATTGGGCCCCCCTGGCCTAAAAATAGCAGTCTGCAGCCGCCCAGGATTGTTGCATCCATTAAATGCGATAATTCCAAAACTTTACCCAGCTTTTCCTGATTGCCCTGATGTGGTGGAAATGGAGGTAATAAGGGGATAAGGACAGCTCACAGCTTCCACTATGTCCTAGATTAGTAATGGGAGGAGTCTATGAGGACCCACCCATTACTAATCTGTAAGTGAAAAGAACTAAACACAAAAATCAAAAAAATCCTGTATTTTAAATAAAATACAAATAAAACCCCACCCTCTTTAACTCCTTTATTAACCCTAAAAACACCTAGGTCTGAAGTAATCCACATAAAACTCAGCAACATCTGAAGTGACAGCGCGGGCGCATAGAATATAAACAATCTGCTGTAAGCTTCAGGGAGAGGATGAGCTACAGCGATAAGCGCTGAGGTCACTCAGGTTATTTGCATAGAACAGATTCAACACACAACAACGCAAGATCTTCTTTTCCTAACTGTAAGTAATGGAGTTGTAGGTAGTGGTTGTAATGTAATATAGAATGTAGCAAACCTTGACAGAGCTATTCCTCACTGGGGAAGCAGAATGATGCCTAGCATACAAGCGAAGGAAAGGAAATACAAAAGAACTATCAGTATTTGGACATAGAAGAAAAAGGCTGTGGTCCAACAGAGAGGGTAACTGACCAAACACCCACTGGTCACCAGATAGAACCCTGTAGTCAGATCATTAAAAGTATAGGAGAGTATCAGATAATAAAGTGCCTATAGCTTACATAAATCATGTTATCAAAACAACATCATTTATGATCTATACAACAATACCAACCACTTAAATACTTATCAAGTAAGATATGGAAAAAACAGCAAAACTAATGAACATACCCATATTTAGCTTCTCCGACTGGGATTTCACAAACTTGTATAAAGGAAACCTGTCAGAATGTTTAAGTCCCCCCTCTCTATTAAGCCATTTTTATGACTATGTAGCCCTTTAAAAGCCTGCCAATCCCTTTATGGCCACATAATGCTGCTCCATTAGCAAGAAATTTTTTTTTGAAGTTCTATATACATGTGTTGGGAAGTTTATTTAGGGTGTGAGGATGCAATTATCGCACCTGAGCCTCAGCTGTATTTCTTACTCAGCAGCACCCTCCTCTGTCCCATTCAGTGACTAGTGTACCAGAACCTAGTTGCAAGTCAACCAGGTGAGGTTGCTGCTAATTAGGGAGTACAGCGGAGGCTGATGAGTTATATTCTTCCAGACATGTATACAGAATTTAAAATTGTAATCACTCTCTGCTGCACTTTCGGGTTATAAAGGTGTACACTGAGTTACAGTATCTTTCAAGGTGCTACACAATCATATTATTGGTTTGGGGATGGGTTCTGACAGGTTCCTTTAAGGCATAATATTATCTAAAAATTAACATGATGTTAAATAAGATGTGTCATGACATATGATAACACATAAGTGACAATAGAATGTAATTTGCATAAAAATAGCATAATTTAAATAACCAGATTGTTTCTGTACTAAAATGTTAAAATTGGAAAGTGATTATAAAAACAAGCTACTTTTCAGTTTACCTCTTATTGATAATCTAAAACATTGTCAAGAACTCATGGCATTCAAAGCCTATTGAAGTATAAGAGGACAGTAACGAATATACCAGAAATGTTTACGTTTGAGTCCTTTTTTGAGAGAGAGTAGAGTAGGCATTAACAGGTTTGATTTGTGCAATAGATCTTGTGTGTTAATGCAATAGTTGTGTGGCTGAGCCTATATTATTCAAAAATGAAAATGTTTAAGTTGTTGTGGTGACTCCTACTGGTTTAATTCATCACTAGGAATGATCGAACCCGAACTGTAAAGTTCAGGGTTCATACCAAACACTAGGAGTCTGGGTCTTGGTCCATAATACAGACTTTTACCTGTACATCTGGTTCCTCTTCGGGTGTATAATCTGAATAAAGTTTGTTGAAAGGATGCAGAAAAGCCAATCAGAAAGCTTTGTCAGTATGGGCACTTCCGACCCCATCAGAGCCATGTCAAGTATTGGCATGGCTGTGATTGGCTGGTGCACCACTTGAAATAAAAAAAATTAGGTGGGCTCCCGCACTAGTTTTGATGACAAGTGTGGGTTATTTAGACAACTACAGGCTGCAATCCACAGTTGTCTGCTTTACAGTGGCTGGTTATCAAAAATAGAGAAGATACTAATGTTAAAAAGTGGTGAGGGATTCTCCCTCATTTTTAACAGCCATCCAGCCATGGTAAAGCGGACAGCTGGAGGCTGGTATTATTGGAGTGGGAAGGGCCGTGGTTATTAGCCACTACCAGCCTAAAAATGGCTGCTCTCAGTGGCCTCAGAATTGGCACATCACATGAGATTCACCAATTCTGGAGCCACTGTGGGCTGCTATTTTTAGGCTGGGAAGGGCCAATAACCATGGGCCTTCCCAGTCTGATAATACCAGCCCCCAGTGGTTCACTTTTCCTTGGATGGTTATCAAAAATAAGGGGGGACCCCATGCCATTTTTTTTAAAAAATATTTATTTAAATAGTTTAAAAAAATGGTATGGGATCGCCTTTATTTTTGATAACCAGCAAAGGTAAAGCTGATTGCTGAGGTTTGCAGCCCATATTGCCTTTTTTTCCGGCTGTTTATCAAAAATAGGGCGGGAGCCCACAACATTTTTTTTAAATTATTTATTTATTTTTACAGTACATTACAGCAAACAGCTTTGCAACCAATCACAGATGCCGACACAGAGGGTGGGGGCTTGTATAGCATTTTACAACCAATCACAGATGCTGGCACAGAGGGTGGGTGAGGGAAGCAGTGAATATACATGTAGTTTAATAAGCCGGCCAGAAAAGGGCCCAGAAGAATCTGGCTGCTGTGTTATCTTTGGGGAAACATGGTGTATGTAACTGTCCTGCTCTTGCCCCCATTTTGCTTCCTTTTGAAGCCCCATAGTCCTTACTTTGACCATTTTACAACCATTTTTCAGCACAGAAATTCGGGTCCCCATTTACTTGTATGGGTTTTGTTGTCTGGGGTCAAGTTCATGTCAAGTCATACATGCAAATCTGGTGAACCCGAATATTCATGGGCCCACTCATCTCTATTCATCACTGTTTATTTCAATGTTTTGTTATGCTATGATTAAAGTATACTTGACATCTGTCAAACGCCATGGCACAACTTCGTACTATCTGGTCAAGTCAAAATTAATGGCTTTTTACATGTATCACACTCTATGTTGTAAAATTCTGCACATAGAAAATATGAGTTGTAATAAGAATTTAATACCATGTTATGCATAATTTGTTTATTTGTTGCCAATGTGTAAATCATTGACGATCCATGGGCTGATTTTGGGATTTAGCTCTAAGCACTTTGTGTTGGTGAAACAATGGCCACAAATGCTATGAGGTGAGGAAAGAAGCCCTCTATTAGTTCCCATTCAGTGAGGAGTCAGGATTACTTGCATGGTCTCTTCATCTATGTTACTGACCTATTTAAAATGGGACTCATTGCTGCCTTTACACCAGCTTTGGTGCCAAGACTGTTGAAATGAGGAGTTGGCAGAGAGAGCAGAAGTGTGGGGTGAGTGGCACATGCTGACAAGCTTTGTCAAGAAACACTACAGGTATTTAACTGAGATTGCTAAAGACTATAGAGTTAAGGCTACTTTACACGCTGCAGTACCCTCCCCCATCTGTTGTGCGACACGGGCAAATCGCTGCAGTGCCACACAACATCGCGCAGACCCGTCACACATACTTACCTGCCCGGCAACGTCGCTGTGACCGGCGAACTGCCTCCTTTCTAAGGGGGCGGTCCGTGCGGCGTCACAGCGACGTCACTGAGTGGCCGCCCAATAGAAGCGGAGTGGCGGAGATGAGTGGCCGGAACATCCCGCCCACCTCCTTCCTTCCTCATAGCGGCCGGGAGGCAGGTAAGGAGAGGTTCCTCGTTCCTGCGGCATCACACATAGCGATGTGTGCTGCCGCAGGAGCGATGAACTACATCGTTACTGCTGCAGTAACGATAATCGAGAATGGACCCCCATGTCACCGATGAGCGATTTTGCACGTTTTTGCAACGATGCAAAATCGCTCATCGGTGTCACACGCAGCAACATCGCTAATGCGGCCGGATGTGCGTCACAAATTCCGTGACCCCAACGACTCCGCATTAGCGATGTCGCAGCGTGTAAAACCCCCTTTAGAGTGCATTTCACGCTGAGAATTTGCAGCATTTATGGTATAATACATCTACCTATATCACTAAAAAAAGTGTGAGTAACAAAGAGCATGACTTTTGTTGCAGGATTTGTGATGTGAAAAGTTTTTTATGTGTAAACGCAATCTAAAGGTCCTGTTACACATAGCGACGTACAAGCGATCCCACCAGCGATCTGACCTGGCAGGGATCGCTGGAACGTCGCTACGTGGTCGCTGTTGAGCTGTCAATCAGGCAGATCTCCACAGCGACCAGCGAGAAGCCATCAGCCACCAGCGACCCATGTAACGACTGCTCCCTGCACACTCAGAACCGGCGCTTGTTGGTCTCCTGCTGTCAAACACGCAGATGTGTGCTGCTCAGCGGGAGACCAATGAGCAAAATATGGTCCTGACCGTTGTGTCACAATCAGCAACCTCGCAGCAGGGGCTCGCTCGCTCATGCTTGTCACACACAGCGATATCGCTTTCGAGGTCGCTGATATGTCACAAAACCTGTGACATTTCAGCGATCTCGCTATTTGTGACGGGGGCTTAAAGCTAAATGCTGTTTGAATGAATGAAAGGTAAATCTAAATGAAATCAATGTTTAGTGTACATAGCTTTTGAAAGAAGTAAGCAGGGACGTTATTCCAAACATCTTGGAGAACCAGCCACAGATTTTCAGTAGATGTAGACTTCTGTCTCTTCATGTAATCCCAAACAATCAATGATGGTGAGGTCAGAGCTCTCTGGTTGCCATATCATCACTTTCAAGGCTTCTCATCTTCTTTACACTGAGCATAATCCTTAAAGAGGACCTGTCACCAGTTTCAGCATCTTAAACTGGCTACATTATGTAATAGCTGTAGAACTGAGAAACTTTTTCTCTGGGGTGTTTATTTCTTCTCTTGCAAGTACATATGTGGTTAGTTCTCCAAGATATTTGGAACAAACTAGCTCCTTCAAAACTGTGTACAAGTGACGTATACGAAGTGATGCTTTTATGCTATAGTGTAGGTAGAATTATTTTTTCACTCAAATTGCAAATTATTAATAAAAATAAATGTATATTATCACTTCTATTTTTGAAAACCTTCTTGCTTTACATCATTTTACGTTTGCACAGTACTGTGTGTAAGGCCTCATTCACACGTCCTTGTCTCCGGTACGTGTTTGGTCCTTTTCCTCATGTACCGGAGACACGGGCACACGTAGATCCATTAAAATCAATGGGTCTACTCTCACGTGCGTGTTCTGCCATGGACCGTGTGTACGTGTGGAGTATACGTGTGTCCATGTGCTCCACACGTCAACATGTCCGTTTTTTTCCGGCATCACGGGTGTTATACGGAATGCAAACAGACAACACGGAGGTGTTCCATGTGACATGCACCGGAGAAAACACACGTGTTTGAGAAAATAAAAAAAAACCTTTACTCACCTTCTCCAGCCCTCCTGTCTCTGCCGCTGCTGTCACTTGCTTCCGACCGCCGCTCATTATGCTCATTGATTTTTCACTTCACTGCGGCCGGAAGCTGCAGCAGCGGGAGTCGGTAGGACCGGAGACAGAAGATCAGCACCTCGGACAGCGACGCCAGGGACAGGTGAGTAAAAAGTTCCCGTTCTCCGTGTTATCACGGATAACACACGGAGAACACACGTAGGCCATAAACACGGCTCACGGAGGGCAAAATGCACCTCTGACACGTCCGTGAAAAACGTGCGTGGTTTTTCACGAACCTGTGAAAGAGGCCTAAAGTTGTTTTTGCTTTATTAAAAAAAAAAAATAAAAATATGACTCTATTTTCCTTTTCTCTTCTATTGTCATCTTTATTTTGACTTTAAGTGGAATTGATATTTTGTCTTTGCAAAAAAAATAGTTTTCATGGCTTCTGGCTTAAATGTTTTGGGTTTTTTTGTAATTATCTACAGATCCAATTCATAATCTGTCGTGGCTTTTCACTTCTAACCTGTTGATGCTTGAGCTCTTCTATTTTTCAATCTCAAAACTGAGCGTTGATTACAGTTAAATTACTTACTGAGCTCTCTGTATAACTTTCTATTCTTTACCAACCCAGCTTCAGCATTCTTCATTACATTTTTGCAGCACTTGCCTTATTTAAAAAAGAAAAAATCAATGTCTGTGTCATATTCTTTTATGATCACATTTAGCTTAGATATTACCAGTAGTCTAAATACTTTATCTAAGAACTAAAATGCTTAAGCCAAGTACATTTATAGTTAAGTCCAGAAATATTTGGATTGTGACTGAAACTTCGTGATTTGGCCTCTGCAAGCCACTATTGTTTTATCTAAAGTGAAATAACTGAGTTGCAATTAAAGTGCAGACCTTAAGGGCGGCTTTGCACGTTGCAACATCGCACGTGCGATGTCGGTGGGGTCAAATCGAAAGTGACGCACATCCGGCGTCACTTTCGACATCGTTGTGTGTAAATCCTAGATGATACGATTAACGAGCGTAAAAGCGTCGTTATCGTATCATCGGTGCAGGCTCTGACTTTTTCATAATTACGCTGCCGCGACAGGTACGATGCTGTTCCTCTTTCCTGCGGCAGCACACATTGCTGAGTGTAAAGCCGCAGGAGCGACGAACATCTCCTTACCTGCCGCCGGCGGCTATACGGAAGGAAGAAGGTGGGCGGGATGTTTACATCCTGCTCATCTCCACCCCTCCGCCGCTATTGGCCGCCTGCCACGTGACGTCGCTATGACGCCGCACGACCCGCCCCCTTGGGAAGGAGGCGGGTCGCCGGCCAGAGCGACGGTCGCAGGGCAAGTGAGTGCATGTGAAGCTGGCGTAGCGATAATTTTCGCTATGCCAGCTATCACAAGATATCGTACCTGCAACGGGGGCGGGGACTATCGCGTGCGACATCGTAGCATCGGCTTGCGATGTCGCAACGTGCAAAGCCCGCCTTAGGCTTAATTAAAGGGGTTGGACAAAAGAATAGAGCTCTGGCAAAAATTAAGAGACCACTTCCAAATTTTCAGTTTTTCTGATTTTTCTCTTTATAGGTATATTTTTGAGAGAAATGTAAATTGTTCTTTTATGCTATAAACTACTGACAACTAGAGATGAGCAACCCCCCTAGAGTTCGAGTTCGGTTTGGTGCGTCGAACGGAGCCCCGTTCGACGAACCATTCAACGAACCATTCGATGAACCTCTCGAACCCCATAGGAAACAATGGGAGGCAATCACAAACACCTAAAAACACCGGGAAAACACCCTCAAAGGTATCCAAAAGGTGACAAACAACTCCCAAGACAACACAAACACATAGGAAAGTGACAAGGACATATACTCCTGCAAAAGCAAAACAGCTGGACAAGGAAAAAGAGGATGAGGCACAGATATAGGCATGGCATGCCCTTCTAAAATCATGTAAAACACAGCAAGCAGACTCCAAGCAGAGTCTCCCTTTTTATTTCAAACATTGGGCCACACAGACACCCCTTCATTGGCAGCACTTGTGCCCCTGTTCTACACTTCACAGGTAGATTTGCATCAAGCACATTCCAAAATACGCCAGCCTTAACTGTCCCCAGTATGACACCGGGGTGGGTAGCAAAGCCTTTGCTCAACTATGACTTGTTCATCTTGGCTCATTTTTAAAAACACAGCAGGGGGACTCCAAGCAGAGTCGCCCTTTTTTCCAAAAATTGGGCCACACAGACACCCCTTCAGTGGCAGCACTTGTGCCCCAGTTGCAAACTTGACCGGTACATTTGCATCAAGCACATTCCAAATCCACTCTCCCCAGGATGACACAGGGGTAGTAAAGTCCTTGCGGATCCATGACTTGTTCATCTTGATGAACGTTAGTCTGTCCACATTGTCACTGGACAGACGCGTGCGCTTATCTGTCAGCACATACACAGCAGCACTGAAGACACGTTCTGAGACAACGCTGGCAGCTGGACACGACAAGATCTCCAAGGCGTAAGTGGAGAGCTCAGGCCATTTTTCAAGATTTGAAGCCCAAAATGAGCAAGGCTCCAGTTGCAAAGTCATGGCATCGATGTTCATTTGGAGATACTCCTGTATCATCCTCTGCAGCCGTTGACTATGTGTCAGACTTCTTGTCTCTGTTGGCCTTGTAAAGGATGGTCTAAAAAAATTATGAAATGATTCAATAAAATTGCTGTTACCAGCAACAGATACGGTGCTGCTGGTACGGTTAGACTGTTGATGATGAGACAGTCCCATGTTTGTCAAGTTACAACTGGGAAATTCACTCCGTGCACTACTGGTGTTTGGTGGAAAAGCCGAGCTAATATTGAGTAACAGCTTCTGCTGATACTCCTGCATATGTGCGTCCCTTTCTATGGCTGGAATTATTTCACAAAATTTGGACTTGTACCAGGGATCTAATAGTGTGGCAACCCAGTAGTCATCATCACTTCTAATTTTGACAATCCGAGGGTCATGTTGTAGGTAGTGCAGCAAGAAGGCGCTCATGTGTCTTGCGCATCCATGCGGACCAAGTCCTTGATGTGTTTGGGGCATAGAGGTGCTAACCGTTCTTTTTTCCTCTGACATCTCCCCCCAACCTCTTTCAACTGAAATTTGACCGAGGTCTCTTTCATCTGCTGAGTCTTCCATGTCCATGGACAGTTCGTCCTCCATTTCTTTTTTTTTGTTCAACTTTTTATTTTCAAAAAGAGTTTTTTAACATGGTATACAACAAATAAAAATATACATTTACATCAGTAAAAGAAACATTTCACAGGTATGTGTACAATTAAGCTGTATCAAAAACATACTAAAAGTCTATTGAAGGGCGAGCAGGATTCGGTCATCAGATAAACCCGGAGAAAGGTGAGATTAGAGCAAGACCTAAAAGGACCCGGTGGAGCCTTCGCACAGCTCCTCAAGTTTTAGTTTAGGGGGAGTACGTGTTGTCTTAAGGCCTTTTTTGTCCTCAAATTTAGTAGGTGTCCCCAAGCGCGTCCCAATTAGACCATGTCGCTATAAACCCATCCAATGTATTATGGAGTTGGGCTGTCAGTTTTTCCATATTTCTAACATCTTTTATTCGAGCATACAGATCAGAGACAGACGGAGGGGCCGCCCTCTTCCAGAACAGTGAGACCAAACATTTGGCCGCTGTAAGGACATGAAGTAGGAGTTTGAAATCCGGCTTGCTTAGGGAGGACAGGAGGGCATTTAGCAAAAACACCACCGGGTCTCTGGACACACTTCTACCAACCAATCTGCCCATCAGTAGCTCTACCTCCTCCCAGAAACCCTCGATAGCCGGGCATGTCCAGAAAATATGATATAGAGATGCACCTCCAAGGCCGCACCTCCAACATACATCCGGGTAATTACGAATTAACTTGTGTAAAAGCTCTGGTGTGTGGTACCATGTCATGAGGATTTTAACTTGATTCTCCTTATAGAGAGTGCTAATCGAGGACCAGAATGTCCTAGCCCATATCACTGACCAGAGTGCATCCGATAGAGGGCGTCCTATCCAACCCTCCCACCTCTTCATGTACGCGTGTTTCACTGTATCCAAATGATCCCCAGTGATCAGTATGTCGGAAATGGCTGAAATTAATCCCCTGGTCGAAGTTCGACCAGAGCATAGGGTCTTGAACGTGGTTGGGCGGCGCACGTCCGCTGGTCCCATACTGTCTGTAAAGAAATGTGTTATTTGTTGGTACGAGAAATACAGGTGAAAGGGCAGGTTGTATTGGTATCGTAGGTCTGAAAATGGCTTTAGTTTTAGTGTCACTGGGTTGACTATATTTCGGAAACAGTAAAGGCCCACCTTTGCCCATAGCCCTGTCATCCCCGAACTCATACCCTCCGTCAGATGTGGTGTAAACAGGAAAGGGGTCAACAGAGATGACTGTGAGGACAGCTGGTATTTCATTCTACACTGCCTCCATATCTCTCTTGTAAATGCCATTGGGCCTAGGAGGTCTTTAGAGGGAGTGTCACTAGGGCGGCCCGAGATTAGTGAGCTTGGATAATAGGGTGCCATACATAGCTTCTCTATCTCCGTCCACTTATTATAGGCCGGTAAGGTCGTCCATGAGTTCAGGCTACGTAAATGCGAGGCATAGTAGTAAAGTTTAAGATTCGGGCACGACAAACCCCCCTTTGTACGGGGTGTACACAGAACAGAGTCTGGAATACGGTGTCTTCCCGAGTGCCAGATAAATCGCAATAATGTTGACTGGACTTTTTTCAGGACCGCCAGGGGAACCCGCAACGGGAGTGATTCAAATAAATATAGGAATATAGAGATGACCGACATTTTGATTGTGGCGATTGTACCCAGGAACGAGATCTGTAGAGACGACCATTTTTTTAGGCTATTTTCTACTTCACGGATCAGGGGTGGGAGGTTTTCTTGGTATAATGCCTTATAGTTGGGGGTTATTCTAACTCCTAGATAGCGCAGGGAGTCCGATCTCCAAGAATACTTAAAATTTTGCTTAAGTGACTACAATTTGGCCTCTGGAATGTTAAGAGGTAAGGCCTCTGTTTTATCAGAATTAAGTTTGTATCCCGAAAGTGTAGCGTATTGGGTTAGCACTGCATGAAATTTGGTAGAGATATGGCAGGGTTAGTCAGGGACAGTAGGACGTCGTCCGCAAACAAGGTCACCTTAAACGACCTCTCCCGAACCTTGACCCACATAATGTCCGGATTAAGTCGGATCTGTGCCGCCAGTGGTTCAATACTAAGAGCATATAGAAGAGGGGACAATGGGCAGCCCTGCCTGGTTCCATTTCAGATAGGCAGGGATTCTGAATGAGTGTGTGGGAGGCGAATGGTCGCCGCCGGGAAAGAGTACAGACCCCTCAATGCGGAGACAAATGGCCCCGACAGGCCAAAGTGACCCAACACGGCAAACATGAAGGACCAGTCCAGCCTGTCGAAAGCCTTCTCCACATCCAATCCCAGAAGAAGTGCTTCCACTCCCTCCCTGTTCACCACCTCCACCAGATCCAAGATCCTTCGGGTGTTGTCTCCCGCCTGTCGGAATCGGACAAACCCTACTTGGTCCTTATGGACCAGGTGTGGGAGCCAATGATTTAAACGTTCTGCCAGCAATTTGGTGAATATTTTAAGATCGGAATTTAGGAGGCTAATAGGTCGGTAGCTCGCGCAGTCCATAGGGTCCCTACCAGTTTTGGGAATAATAGTTATGTAAGAATGTAAGAATGTATTTGGAATGTCCTCCCCTGTCATAAAGAGTTTGAATAAATGAGTCAAATGGGGAGACAGTTCCCCTATAAAAGTTTTATTATATAGGTACGTAAACCCATCTGGGCCCGGGGCTTTATGGTTTGGAAGGGCCCCAATGATCTGGTGGATCTCGTCTGGTGATATTTCTCGGTTAAGGTCATCCAGAGCCTCCTGTGACAGTTTTGGGAGGTGACAGTCAGTCAGGTAGTCGTTTACTATTTTTGTTCTGCCCGGGTGGGACATTGGTAATGTCGGGGGGATGGAGTACAGGGACGTGTAATATGCATGAAAAAGTTGGGCAATTTTTGTGGGGTCATAGTGAGGAATGCCCAAAGTATCCTTGATGGCACTAGGGGCGGAACTCATAGTTTGGTCCCTAAGCTTTCTAGCCAACATCGTGTGCGGCTTATTGCCGTATTCATAATATTTCTGGCGAGAGTAGCGTAGGAGCTTCTCTATCTTCCCATGTGAAATTTCTTTTAATTTAGTTCTCAGGTCTATGACCCTTTTCAGGCGGGACTTGGTGGGATGGACGTGGAGTAGTGCCTCTGCTGAGCGGAGGTCTGTTTCACATTGGCGGTAAAGTTGCCGTGAGTCTTTTTTAAGCTTGGACGAAAGGGCTATGCACTTCCCCCTGATAACTGCTTTGTGGGCCTCCCATATCGTCGGGAACGATGGAGGGGACTGGGAGTTCTCCACGAAATAATTCTGCGTAGCCTTATGGAGTGATTCCCGGGAGGTGATATTAGTCAGCAGGGATTCATTTAGTGTCCATTGGGTTCTTTTTGGGGGGGCATTCGTTAGGTTAAGGTGTATTGTCAAAGGGGCATGGTCCGACCACGTGATGTTGCCTATTTGTGCTTGTTGGAGTGTTCTGAGTGTGAGGATGTTGCCAAAGAAATAATCTATTCGACTTTGCGAATTATGGTGGTGTGAAAAGAAGGTGAATTGCCTTGCCGTCGGATTATCAATTCTCCAAAAGTCAGATAGTTGGTGCGTATGAATCAGTTTGCGGAAGCCAGTAGACAGATGGGATGTTCTATGTGAGCCTACAGGGTGTAAAGGTGCAAGCATTCTATCCGCCCTTTCTGAAAACACCATATTAAAGTCTCCCCCTATGATTTGTAAGGCCCCACGATCCGACGGGAGGCATGATAGGACCTAGAAAAAAAATCTAGTTTGATTAGAATTTGGGGCATAGAGGTTACACAAGACTAGTTGTATCCCATTCAGGGTGCCCTGGACTATGAGGAAGCGGCCTAAGGGATTTGCTTCACACCCAGTTACTTGAAATGGACAACTGCGTGCAATCAGTATGGCTACCCCAGCCTCCTTTTTCGTATTTGTGGCAGAAAAGGATTGGGGAAACCAATGGCGGGCAAAGTTGAAGGAGTTTTTTTCTTTGAAGTGTGTCTCTTGCAGAAACACCACTTCCGCCATTGATTTTCGCATCTCCTGTAGGACCAGCCTCCTCTTTATATCTGAGTTCAGCCCCTTAACATTAAAGGGGGCTTTACACGGTACGACCGATTGTGTAATTTCACAATCGATCGTACCCGCCCCCGTCCTTTTTGCGTCACGGGCAAATCGCTGCCCGTGGCGCACAAAGTCGGTAACCCCCGTCACACGTACTTACCTCTCGTGCGACCACGCTGTGGGCGGCGAACGTCCACTTCCTGGAGTGGGAGGGATGTTCGGCGTCACAGCGACGTCACACGGCCGCCGGCTAATGGAAGCGAAGGGGCGGAGATGAGCGGGACTTAAACATTCCGCCCACCTCCTTCCTTCACATAGCCGGTGGCGGCCGCGTGACGCAGGTGAGCTGCTGTTCATCGTTCCCGGGGTGTCACACGGAGCGGCGTGTGCTACCCCGGAAACGATGAACAACTAAATTAAACGATATTATGGAACCTAGCGAGCAGTACTTGACTCACGATTTGTGAGCGATACTGCGTTGCTAGGAGGTGTCACACAGACCGGCATCGCCAGCGATGCCGGATGTGCGTCACAAAAACCGTGACCCCGAGGATCTATCGTACGATAGATTGTCTGGTGTAAAGCAGCCTTAAGGCTCATTAACTTAGCCATTTCCAGATTTCAATATATGCTAATATGAAGGCTAGAGCCTGGCACTGCAGTTTGGTATGTGTGGCAAAAATACTCCCTGAACCCTTCCGAGACATAGCATATAGTCTTTGGTGGATTGCATACCTGTGAATATAACCAGGACAGAAAAAAACAAACCAAAACATAACTATATTCTACTAAAGAATAGAAACTTTTCAATTTTGCAGTGGGATAAGTGTAAGGTAGTCAAAACCAACCGTCCACTATCCCAGCGGCAGAGTCGACTTAAGTTCACTCAAAGTAGAGGTTGACACACAGATTATAACCTGCACTATAAGACCAAAGTGCGAATAAATTGGTACGACTCTGTCGGTGGGGTGGGTGACAAAACTCCACAAACCAGACTTATGGGGCCCAGACCTCCCCCCCGGGATTCCTTAAGGAAGAGAAAATCCCATAAAAAATAAAAGGCAATATAAACGAGCCCATTAACCACTGATAAGTTCACAGGGTAGCCGTGAATTCACGAGAGGATACGTTCAGGTGGGTCCTTCTCCCCTTGCACTTCTAGATCGCCGCTTACGCGATGTGGGAAAGCTGCGGTATCTGCTGAGGCAAAGTCCAGTCCGGTAAGTCCGGGGCAGGAAGGTCGAATGCCCGACAAAAGGACTCCAGATCTGAAGGGGTCCGAAGACTGGCAGACGTCTCTCCTCACCATGCAGAAAGGCTAAACGGATACCCCTATCTATAAAGAATGTTATTGGCTCTCAGGGACGACAACAGCTGGCGAAGGGCCCTCCGCTGCTCTAACGTTATCCATGAGAGATCCTGGAATAGTTGAATCCTGGTGCCTCGGAACATCACTTGTTTTGGCGGACGTGCCTTAAACATTATTTCCTCTTTAAGTTGGAAGTCAACGATGTGACAGATAATGTCTCTTGGGTTCCCCTTTAAATTTTTGGGGCGCAGGGCCCTGTGCGCTCTATCCATGGGGATTGGATTGTCAGAGGGGCGCTGGAGGAGTGAATTGAATATGGTCTGTAGAATTGCTGTGACATCTTCCTTCGCTTGGGCCTCAGGGACTCCCTTGACCCTTATATTATGGCGCCTGCCTCTGTTGTCTAGATCTTCTATATGGCGCTGCAGCTCTCTTATGACTTCGGTTTGAGAGGAGGCTTGGGACTGAAGGTGGCGGATAGTGGTTCTAGCTTCATTATGTTCATTCTCCAGCTGATTTACTCTGTTAGAGATGGAAGCAACATCCTGGCGGACCACCGCTATTTCAGACCTGCAGGTATCTTTAACCTCAGAGATGAGTGCCTGAAAATCTCTCTTGGTGGGAAGCTGGAGAACAAAATACCACCATTCTGCTGGAGGGCCTGCGGGCTGTGAATGTGGTGATCCGGTGGTCGCATTTTCCAGAGCCTTTCTCCTGACAGTTTCCCCATCAGGCGGGCCAGGTAGGGGCTTAGGGGTCCCCTTCTGCTGGGCTGTAGTACCTGGACCCAGTGACCCCACGTCCTTAGATGGCTTGAGGGCTCTCTGGGGTCTGGGAGTGAGGTTCTCATTTTGTAACATTGGTGGTCCCAGTGGGGAGGACAGAGGATCATCCCTATTGTTAATTAGATTGTCCCATGAGGGCTGGGGGACTCCATCAGGCAGTATAGCCCCATTTCTGCTCCCCTGTGTCACTTCCAGGGCTTCCCTCTCATCTTCCCCTCTGTCAGTCTCTCTCTCACAATCACCGCTCCCCCACTCCATGTTTATCTCGCCCCAGGCCTCATCGCCGGCTCCTCTCTGTTTGTTATCAGAGGAGGCAGCTGGGCTCCAACCCCCACCAAGCTCCAGGATCTCTATGGGGGGAGGGGCGGCACAATCACCACCATCTCCATCGGACTGCCGAGGCTCGCATCCAGGGTAAATGTGAACCTCCTGACTGGCCTGGTGGTCCGGGGGCACACACTCTCACCTGGCACGCTGCGGTCCCACTCCCGACGGTGCTCAGGTGAGTCCCCTCGCGTCCCCTCTGCTGCCGCCACCATCTTGCCCACGAGGGAGGCCCCTTGCCTGCCGACATCCGCAGGTTCCTCACCTCTTCCTCCTTCCGCAGCGCCGACCTCCAGGAGTCCCTCCACTCTCTCTTCATTCGTGGCGCAGGCGGGTGGATCCCGCTGAGTCTCCCCTGCGCACACCGCTGCTGCAGCCATCTGGGGATGGGGACAATGCCATACTCCAACCGTCCGTGCGTCTTCCTGCTCCTCTGGCATTTCCCTAGTCAGGTAGGAGTCCAGGGTGGTCGCTGGAGGGGCCCCAGGGTCTTTGGCTGTCTTTGGGGGTTTCTTCTTCCCCATTTTGGATTTCTCAGGCTAACGTATATGGGCTAATTTGTTCCCGAGTGGAGGAGCTCAAGCCTCAGGCATCCTGCTCCATGAATCTCCGGCCACGCCCCCTCGTCCTCCATTTCTTCATGTTCTCCTACACCTTCCTCAACATTTTGCCTGCTACCATGCGCCCTTGTTAATCCCTCTCCCCCATCGTCCCATGCCTGCCGCCTTGGTGATGCTGAACGTCTGGACCTTGGTGATGTTGTTATCCCTTGCGCATATGAATCCTCCTGTACTTCCTCCCCTTCCTGTTGTCCCACCCCCTGACTCCGAATAGTGTTTAGCGTGTGCTCCAGCATGAAAATGACTGGAATTGTCATGCTGATAATGGTATTGTCAGCGCTAAACATATTCGTCGCCATGTCAAAACTGTGCAGGAGGGTGCATAGGTCCTTGATCACTTGACCACTCCATCAGGGTGATCGGCCCCACCTCTGCATCTCATTGGCCCAGGCTATACGTCATGACGTATTGCACGAGTGCTCGGCGGTGCTGCCACAGTCGCTGTAACATGTGGAGAGTCGAATTCCAGCGTGTCGGCACATCGCATTTCAGGCGATTAACCGGCAGGCCGAAAGACTTCTGGAGCAATGCAAGTTGGTCAGCTGCGGTGGTTGAACGGCAGAAGTGAGCAGACAGTTTTCGTGCCCTGTGCAGAAGGCCATCTAGGCCGGGAGAGTGTGTTTAAAAATTGCTGGACAACAAGGTTCAACACGTGAGCCATAGAAGGGACGTGTGTCACCTTGCCCAGGTGAAGGGCCGCACCCAGGTTTGCAGCATTGTCGCACATGGCCTTACCTGGCTGCAGGTTGAGTGGAGACAATCATTTACGAAACTCGGACCGCAGAGCTGCCCACAACTCAGCCGCTAAAGACCGCCTGATGCCGTTGCGTTCTACTGCCAGCATAGTAAGGAGGTGTGCGTGATTCCTTGTGTGCAGTTACAATGCTGGTGGCCTGACCAGGCAGGCTTGGGGTGGAGGTGGAGGACCCAGACGAGGTTGAGGAGGCAGAAGCGTTGGAGGAACTTCTACATACAGAGGATTGACGCACAAGTCGTGGGGACGGCAAGACTTGTTCAGCAGACCCTTCTCCATCTATCACCATAGTTACCCAGTGCCCAGTCAGCGACATGTAACGCCCATGTCCATACTTACTGGTCCAAGTATCGGTGGTGAAATGCACCTGTTCACACACAGAGTTTCTTAAGGAAGCCGTGATGTTGTGTGCGACATGCTGGTGTAGCACAGGCACACCTTTCTGAGAGAAGTAGTGGCGACTAGGCATCTGGTACTGGGGCACAGCGACGGACATAAGGTCTCGAAAATCCTGTGTGTCCACCAGGCGGAAAGGCAGCATTTCGGTAGCCAAAAGCTTACAGAGGGATAAAGTCAACCTCTTAGCTTTGTCATGGATCGGATGAAATGGCCTTTTATTTGTCCACATCTGAGGGACAGAGATCTGGCTGCTGTGTGGAGATTGTGGTGAGTAGTGTGTCCCTGGAAAAATGCAGGTTTGTGAAGAAAGTGCAGGCGGAAACATGATGTTGCCTTCATCCAAACTTGGTGCTATCGATGTCTGAGAGAGCTGTACACCCGCACTTGTTTCCCCTTCCAAACCAACTGATGACCTACCAAGCAAACTGCCTGTTGCGGTTACAGTGGTGGAAGGTGTACGTGGAAAACCAGGTGTGACAGCTGTCCCCACAGTCATAGAAGATGAAGAGCGCGCGGATGCACTGGAAGTGGTAGGCGATGGTTGGCCCGCTACGCTAGGCCACATTGCAGCGCAGTGAGCTTCCCACTGCGAATTATGCTTGGTATTCATGTGACGATTCATGGAAGAAGTTGTCAAACTGGTGAGCTTTTGGCCTCTACTTATAGATTCCCGACAAATTTTACAGATCACATGATTTGGGAGATCCTTTGCAAGGTAAAAAAAGGACCAGGCTAGGCAAGGCTTAGAGGACATGCGATCTGCAGAGCCACCCTGAATTGTGCTCAGAGGCAGAGTGGTGGCTGAGGAAGCAGTTGTAGACGTGCTACCAGTACTCCGACTCTGTCCAGGAAGGCGCAAGGTAACTTCGTCATCAGTTGCATCCTCCTCCACCGCCTCTGTTGACCTCCTCAAGTGCCTGACTGTGGGTTGACAGTAAGTGGGATCTAGAACTTCATCATCAAGCGTTGTGTTTGCACTCCCCTCACCCTCAGACCTAGCCTCTTCCTGCCCTGACTGAATATTTAAGTTGTCATCCCAATCTAGTATCTGCGTCTCATCGTCATCAGTATGTTCCTCATTGTCTTTACCAACAGGTGTTACAGTTTGTGAATGAGGGTCTACATTATGCTCAGAAACATGGTCATCAGGGCCTGAATCTGAGTCACAAAGCTTCTGGGCATCACTGCAGACCATTTCGTAGTCTGTACTCACTGTAGCTTGGGAGCAGACCTCTGATTCCCAGGCTATAGTATGACTGAACAGCTCTGCAGACTCAGCCATCTCTGTTACACCATACTGTGCAGGGCGAGTGAAGACTTGAGAGCTGGGAGAAATCAAGTGTGATTGGGATGACAACTCAGAGGACTGGGTTTTTTTGATGTGGTAGTTGAGGTGGAGGAGAGGCCACTTGTTGGAGCACTTGAGATCCATTCAAGCATGTTCTCTTTTTGTGCATCATCTACCTTTCTTACAGTTGTTCGTGTCCGTAAAAAAGGGAGCACATCGGATTGTCCACGGAAAGTAGTAGACATCTTACTTTTGCTGGAAGATTGCCTATCTTTAGCAAATGTTAATGTAGCTTTGCCACCTTCCCCATGGACACAAACTTTTTTTCCTTTTCCAACACGCCTGTTCCCCTTTCCACCAGCATCTGTCCTTTTGCCACTCATTTTGTTAGCGACAAGATTAGCCACTTAAAATGTGGTAGCAAAAATTGAGAGGTGGTGTAGATTGCAGAGGTGGTCTAGCTTTATTGACAGCTGAAGAACCAACACTGACTATCCCTGACAATGCAACTATGACCCTAAAACTGGCAGCACTGTTTGCTATTAAAATAGCGTAGCAAAATGTGCATGAGGGTAGAATGCAGAGGTATTGGAACTTGCTTGGCACCAGTGGGACACTAATTTAGTATAGCAGACACTGTTTGGATGCCAATAATTTTCAACACTGTTTGCTATAAAAATAGCGTAGCAAAATGTGCATGAGGGTAGAATACAGAGGTGCTGGGACTTGCTTGGCACAAGTGGGACACTAAACTAGTATAGCAGACACTTTGTGGATGCCACTAAGTTTCAGCACTGTTTGCTATTAAAATAGCGTAGCAAACATGGGCAGGAGGGTAGAATGCAGAGGTGCTGGAACTTGCTTGGCACCAGTGGTACACTAATGGAGTATAGCAGCCAGTTTTTGGATGCCACTAACTTTCAGCACTGTTTGCTATTAAAATAGCGTAACAAACATGGGCAGGAGCGTAGAATGCAGAGGTGCTGGAAATTGCTTGGCACCAGTGGGACAACAATGGAGAATAGCAGCCACTTTTTGGATGCCACTAAGTTTCAGCACTGTTTGCTATAAAACTAGTGTGGCAAAAATGGGAAGGTGGATACAGTGGCCGGGTTCTCTGGGTCAGTGGACAGGAAAGGAAGCCTCACTTTCTATCCCTCCTAATGATGAAATGCAGCAAGGAATTCCCTGAGCTTAGGTACACAGATGCTAGCTAAAGCTGTATACAGGGTTTCCACGGACCTGCCTGTCAGCTATGGCTCTGAGCCCCAGGAAATCAGCCCTGAAAAGGGCTGAAATAAACTTCTGTCCCTAATCTGTACAGCGCTGACAGGAGCTGCATGAGCAGTGACTGTCACCCACACGCAGAAGGCAGATAATGGCGCCGTGAGGGAAAATGGCCGTATTTATAATGCAAGTACATGTGACATTCACAGCCCATGACACATGCCCTTGCTTGTCTGGCAAAAAGTACACTTAGCTGTGTGTGTGTCTGGGATTGGCTGACATGCTGGCCCGCCCCACTGCACGTGCGCTTAGGAAAAAAAAAAATGTCGATCGCCATTCTCCCAGCAGCACAGATCTAAACGCGTCCCCCACGCACACTATACGCTGAAATTTGAAAATTGTGTGAATCACAGAATTACTCACACTATTACAGTGAAAAGCCAGCTAGTAACTAGCTAGGCTTTTTGCTGATCGAACCATTATCAAACGTAACTCGAGCTGTCGAGCTTTTAGCAAAAAGCTTGCGTTCGAGTTCGATCTCGAGCACCCTCTAAAATCACTTGAACATGAAATTGGCGAGCATCGAACATCGCTCATCTCTACTGACAACATGTCTCCAAATTCCAAAGCAATAAAATTTGTATTTATTTTCCGAAAATGAGAAATGGTCAAAATAACAAACAAAAATGCATTGCTTTCAGATCTCAAATAATGCAAAGAAAACAAGTTCCTAATCATTTAGAAACAACAATACTAAGGACGTATGAATCAAGCCGCATACAAGGTTATCCTGGCTTCCTTCTGCTCAAGCAATGTTCCCCAACTCTGAGGACTGTTTTTTCCAGCAGGACAATGTGCCATGCCACACACCTAGGTCAATCACCACATCAAAACCCTGTCATAGCCAGCCCAATCTCCAGACCTGAACCCCATTGAAAACCTCTGGAATGTAAGTAAGAGGCAGATGGATAGTCACAAGCCATCAAACAAAGTACTGCTTGTATTTTTGCACCAGGAGTGGCATAAGGTCACCCAAAAGCAGTGTGAAAGACTGGTGGAAAGTATGCCAAGACGCATGAAATCTGTGATTAAACATCATGGTTATTCCACAAAATATTTATTTCTGAACTCTTCCTGAGTTAAAACATGAATAATGTTGATTCTAAATGATTATGAACTTGTTTTCGTTGAATTATTTGAGGTCTGAAAGCAATGCATTTTTTTGTTATTTTGACCATTTCTCATTTTCAGAAAATAAATACAAACTTTTTTGCTTGGAAATTCGGACACATGTTGTCAGTAGTTTATAGAATAAAAAAAAATTACATTTTACTCCTAAATATACCTATAAAGAGAAAAATCAGAAAAACTGACAATTTAGAAGTGGTCTCTTAATTTTTACCTAAGCTGTACTGTTTAGGAATTGCAACCATTGTTTTACAAAGCCTCCTAACTTTAGGAGCTCAAAAGTAATTGGACAAATTTACTATGAATAAAATATTCATTTTTAATACTTTGTAGAGAATCCTTTGCAGCCAATGACTGTGTGAAATCTGGAAGCCATGGATGTCACCAAACACTGGGTTTTCTTTTTTGTGATGCTTTGCAAGGTCTTCAATGTGGCTTCACACAGGCCCTGCAACAGACAAAGTGAATCGTTTGTATAATACTTATACTGATTCTAACAGGGGGAGGGGATAACTATGAATATATTATCTGCTCCATTGCAACTGTCACTCAACAAGCAGCTAATTTATAAACTTTACTTTTTTGGATTTCAAAACCTAAACATCCGAGCTGACCACTACAGGTATGTAGAGAATCTGGCTGATAGCACCAGTATAGCACTTGCTTTAGCTTATATATGAAAATCCTGGTGATTGGTTCCCTTTAGATAAGTGGGTGAAAAACATTGCAAAAATGCTGAAAGAATTGAAATGATGCTGATTATTTTCTGCACCAAATCTGTAAGTCACAAATAAAAAAAAAAAAAAAAAAGGAGCCAGCACGATCTGAAATTGGCATGCATCATATAAAAAGTGAAAATTCACAGATTTATTCCAACTGTACTATAATAAAAAAAAAAAAAAAATGAGATTTTTAGCAAATAATTGAGGGTCAGTTCTGATATAGTCCTGGTATGTGTAGAGCTTGCTCCACATGCTGGGACCTGGGCTGGCCTCTATCCACAATTGCCTCTTTTGCAACATAGAAGCGGTTATATATACATGTTACAGGTATGTGTGCTCCATTATGGTTCTGCTTTTAACTTTATCTAGGAGGCCGCATGGCACATGAAATACAGAATATAGAGTAGGACCCCCCTATTGAGATTTGCCGTGACGTTGGCAGGGGTGGCTCAAAGAATTGATCAATTATTTGCTAAAAATCTCATTTATATTACAGTACAGTTGGAATAAATCTGTGAATTTGCACTTTTTATATGATGCATGCCATTTTCAGATCGTGCTGGCTCCCCTCTCTCTCTGGTTGTAGTTATGCTACAAATGTCTGGTGGCTGGTCACCACCATGCTATGCACGCCTGATCTTGGTTTGCAATATATTCCTCCTGTTGGTAGCTGTACACATTCAGTTGCCTCACCCTTTCCACAGGCATTGCTAATTAAGCACCATACTTGGATCTGGTCCGCCTTTATCAATGGTTGCTCTCTGGCACTGGGAGGGTCAGTTCTGATATAGTCCTGGTATGTGTAGAACTTGCTCCACATGCTGGGACCTGGGCTGGCCTCTATCCACAATTGCCTCTTTTGCAACATAGAAGCGGTTATATATACAGGTTACAGGTATGTGTGCTCCATTATGGTTCTGCTTTTAACTTTATCTAGGAGGCCGCATGGCACATGAAATACAGAATATAGAGTAGGACCCCCCTATTGAGATTTGCCGTGACGTTGGCAGGGGTGGCTCAAAGAATTGATCAATTATTTGCTAAAAATCTCATTTATATTACAGTACAGTTGGAATAAATCTGTGAATTTGCACTTTTTATATGATGCATGCCATTTTCAGATCGTGCTGGCTCCCCTCTCTCTCTCTAAGTCACAAATAAGCAATGTGTGCATGACACTTCAGGATTCTCGTTGAATTTCCTGGCATCAGGATTCCTTTCAGGTTTTGTAACAAATCTGCACTCAAAAATGCATAAAAAAACGTGTACGCAGCCTAAACGGTTAGATGAATGGTGACCTATGTTTCCTGCAGGAGCAAAACCTATGGCAAAATGAGTAATAAAAAAAATTAATGACTAGAGTTGAACAAAAAGACTTAGATGATCCTGATCAAGAGGTCAAGATGGTAGTCTGCAATTGCAAGACCAAGGTCCTACATATATCCTCTTACCTGCTGGTATCTCTGGCACCTCTTATGATAAGTAGGCCCACCACAAAATCATGCATTCATCATACCGCAGTGATGGCATCATACTGCAATGATGATGGCCTACTAATGAGAAGAAGTGCCTGGGTCGCTAGCAGGTAGAACGAAGCTTGCAAGGCTTTGGTCCATCATCGTGGACTAACGATTTGGCCACTAGACTAGAGTCCTTTAAATTTTTTTATTAAATCTAATCATGACAGTTTACACACTTGATATCAGTTTATCATATGCATTGAGATCTTACATCTTAATATAGAATTACATTGCTCCTTACTCTTTACCTAGTAACTCTTCGAGTAATGTACTCCATTGACATTTTTCTTTTTTATGAACAGATTTTTATCAAAGTGCTAGGATGAATTGTGCTTTTCATCCTCATTTTGTAATTGATAAAATGATGAAAGAACTACACAAAAGAGTTGGCTCTCATCAATATTTTATATCTGCTAGTTTTCACTTATTCTTACATCCGTTTCAGTTGTCAACCTAAAAGGCAAGGGTTATGGAAACAGTTATACAAACAGCTTCTCGCTAAAGATCAGAACATAGAAATCTTTACTTATTTCTTATACTTGCACAGGCATCACACTTTTCATGTATTTGTTAGACCAAGTTGCATTTTTATCTACTTTCTTGCATTGGATTATAGTTTGCTATATAGGAAAAGGAGCTTTCACACATTGTAGAATCAAAGAAAACACCAACTGAGTAGATCTTTTCATTAAATTCTCACTGGTAAAGGTTTTACATTGTGATGAATGTATAGAGATGATGCAATGGTTTTGCAACCAAGATAGAAAACTCAGGGTACAGTCAAATGATGTTAGGGTTAACCTGGTGAGATGGATCCATAGGTAAGTGTTAATGTGACTCCCTGGGCAAGCCAGGGGTCACAGGTCATCACACCCTACACCCCAGCTAGGAACACCAAAGCTAACCAGAAATCCTTGTTGCCTTCCTCCAGGGGCTGATGTTCACACCTGGGGGTGGGCCAGGCGGTTGGCTCCGCCCACCGAGGAGTACACAGCCCTGGAGGCGGGAAGAACCAGCAGTTGAAGTCTAGCTGAGGGCTAGAACAGAGGTGAAGTTAGGGAAGTGAAGCAGAAGGAAGTGAAGTGGTAGAGGAGCAAAGGAGTAAAAGTGACAGTGAAGAAAGTCTAGAGTTGGTCCGGGTGTGTGCCCCGGACAGTGACAGCAAGGTTAGCAGACGGCGGTGATAGTCCGTAGGGGGACTGCTCGGAGGTTGCTGGAAGGACCGCGGACGGGTAGTGACCCGGCGGTCTGGAGCAGTATACGAAGAACAGTCAGCACCAGGGCAGGGGCCTCTCGGATCCCGGCAAGGCTAGGAGTCGCCGTGAATTTGTCAAATCCATCAGTGAAGGGGACGTCTGTCTCCAAACAACCAAGTCCCGATTGAAGGCAACAGTCCGACCGTTACAGAGAGACACCGCCACCGCCAGGGCACCAGTTTCTCAGGGCCAGCGCCTGCGGGCAAAGTAGGGCTCCTCCAGCCCATATCCAAGCCGGGGAGCTGGTTACCGGTGGGAACCCATCGCAACCATCATCAACTTAGGTGCAGGAAAAAGGGACCGTCACCGTCACCTACTAGGGAAAGCAAGTGCAGCCGTCCGTGGGAACCGTCTTTCCAGCCGTGTGTTTTACCGAGAACTGTGTCATCGTCTCAGGCTAAGTGAGTACCACAGTGCCGCAAGGCACAGCGCTGCCCCCGCGTCCCTGCACCCCACCGAGCCCTGCATCACCCACCTCATCACCGGGCCCCGGGACAACAACCCCCTACCCATGGAGGGGAGAACCAACAACTTTGCTGCTCCCTGTCATCAGTCCCCGGGATCCCCATACAGAGCAGCGGTGGTGGCAACAAATCACCACAACCGTGGGTGGCGTCACGGACAATAAACAATCCCCACACCCAAACCCCTTTCACTCACGGGCGAGGAGCGCTGCTCGAGTCTCCGGGATCCGGCCCATCGCTCGAGCCACCGAGCAGCGGCAGGCCGCAGCAGCCGCGGCAGCCGGACCCGAGCAGCAGTGGGAGAGCGCGGCGTCCCCTCCTCCGCCCGCGACATTAACACAAGAACCAAAGGCGATGGCAGAGTGGCAAGGTCATGGATAATGGGCTATGCTGTAAAGCAGCCAAGGTCAAGAAATTGGAGAAGGACGCACTGGAAGCCACAGAGCTAAGAGTGTAGACAACTCAGAGAGCAGATGAAGGGTTAAAGATTAAAGTCTGAACCAGGCTGTAGATACAGATTGAAGAAATCAAAAGGAGTTGAGATGATTGCAGCTTAATGGAAACAGACTCTAAATAGCAATTTGGAATGGATACAAAAGACAATGGGTTAATGAATGGGTCTAATAGGCAGTAGATGCAAGTTGTAGAAAGCAGAGCAGTTTGCAACTAAAGGAACTAGTTGGTTTCAAACTCCAAGACTAATGACAATTGAATACAAAACTGACTGAGTACTCAAACACCACATGTGTGTCAAAAAGGGAAAGAAAATGGAGCCACAATATTACAGGCCAGTGAACCTACTTCTATACTTGGACAAATTATTAAACATCATGTATGTAAATACTTGGATAAGAATACAGTAATGAACTAGAGGCCCATGGGTTTCTAGCAAACAAGTCATACCAGATTTATTTCCTGTTTCCTGGAATCACTGAGTGGACCAGAGAAGTGAAGTAGATATAGTATATTTCAACTTCAGCAATCTCATACTATCTTTATTAAAAAAATGACCAGGTATGGGATTGACAAGGCAATGATTAGATGGATTCATAACTAACTCAAAGAGTGATAATAAATGTTTGCACATCCAATTAGAAGAGTGGTTCAAGTGGGGTACCACAAGACTCTGTCTTGGCCCCAGTGTTGTTCATCATTTTTAGAAATCATCTAGATAAGGGATCTGTCTGTAAAGTAATCAAATTTGCAGACTATGCAAAGCTAGGTGGAATAGCTAACACTAGAAAAGACAGAGAAAGGATTCAGAAAGATTTAGATAATATAGGAAAATGGTCAGCGACTAATAGAGTGGTATTTAACAGGGAGAAATGCAAAATTCTACATCTGGACTAGAAAACTGAAAAGACCATCTACAGAATGGAAAGAATAGAACTAAGCAACAGCACATGTAAAAAATACTTGGGTATAATAATAGATTACAGACTACACATGAGTCAAAAGTGTAGTGCAGCAGCAAATAGTTCTGGGCTGTATTAAGAAAAGCATAGAGTCTAGACCACATGAAGTAATTATCCCACTCTACTCCTCTTTGGTCAGACCTCATCTAGAATATTGTGTCCCGTTATGGTCACCACCTTTTAAAAAAGACATTGAAAAACTGGAGCAAGCTCAGAGAAGAGCTACCAGGATGGTTACCAGAGTGCAAACTATGTCCTACAAGGAACATTTAAAGGATATGGGAATATTTAGCTTGCAAGAAAGACTGAGAGTAGACTTAATAGCTGTTTAAATAAATATCTGAAGGCATGTCACAGTGTAGAGGGATCATTTTTATTCTCATTTGCTCATGGAAATGAGAAGCAATGAAATAAAACTGAAGGGGAATAGATACAAAAAAACGTTTTTACAGTGAATGTGATCAATGAGAGAACAGGCTGCCATGAGAAGTGGTGAGCAATCCTTTAATGGAGGTCTTTAAACAGAGGCTGGACAAACATATGTCTGAGATGTTTTAGTGAATCCTGCATTAAACAGGGCATTGGACACAATGAGCCTGGAGGTCCCTTCCAACTTAACATTCCATGATTCTATGACTGGAGGAGGTTGTAGGCCTCATTCACACAGCAGAAATTTTGATCAATATTTCATGAGTATTTGGATGCCAAAACCTGGAGTATCTCCAAAACGCAGAACAGGTATCCGTCTTTCAATTACAGTTTTTCTCTGTAAGTTCTACTGCTGGCATTAGCACAGAAACACTGATGCAAAATACTGACGTGTGAATGAGGCCGTATTCAGATGGTAGAGGAAAAGTAGAGAGCCAAGTAAAGGGAATGTTGAGGCTGATATTATTTTGTTTTTTAACCTTTTCCCAACCCATTAGCTTATTTTACCCTAGGGTCAGGAACATTATAGCTTAATAAATTGATTTTTTTCTTAATGACAATAAGTTCAATTTTGATTTATATTGGTGAAAGTCAATGCAAAATTAATTTCATGACCAAAAATGTCTTAATCATTAAATATCATGTTTCAATTGCTTTACATTTTCAATATCTTTGCTTACTGTCAGGTAATTAAAACATTAATTGCTTAAAGTCAAAGGCTGCTCTGATTATGGGTTATTTATGTTCTTTTTTATTTTATTTAACTGGCTTTCAGGCACTAGTGTCATTGCTTACGTTAGAGTAGATATTTAACACACAATTGCAGATCCATAATGTCTATATCAGTATTAGCTGTGCTTACCATCGATAAAACATGACTTGAATAAATGTCATATGTTATCCACCTGAGTTGATACACACGGCTCTTCTGGGGTGGTGCTCAAGTAGGGTCCATTGCCACATAAACAGCGGTGGACACCATGTCATACCTGACTACGCCAGTTGCTATACCTTCTCAGGACCCCCTGCACGCACACTGATGAAGGTTTTTGACAGCAACATCTGTGCTTGTGCTGAGTCTACAAGTTCTTCTCAATGAAAGACCACTATTCACATTTATCTTGAGTGCCAAGTTTCTGCATCTATGTTATCCACCTGTCTGGACTCCAAGGTCATTCTTTGCTCCCCGAGTTGCTTGGTGTACTTTACTGACATCGTCATCCAAGGCCTAAAAGGTCATCATAACATACACCAAAAAATCGTGCAAAAAAGCAGCGTGCACATGAGGCCATATGCTTTCCTAACATACAGTGCAACACCTCCTTCCCTCTTGTTAAGCCTGCTTTTTATAAATAAGTTGTAGTTTCCAAGGTTTGTATTCCGCTCATGTGTATTATCCAACCAGTCTTTGTCGTACCGATGCGTTCATGACACCCTGTGTGCCGGATTGGAGTTACACATGTAAGGAAACATAACATCATTATGTGTATTGAGGCCTGAACGTGCCAGAAGTGTTTGTGCAGAGTGAAGAGCTCCATCCAAAAATAAAGCAAATGCTACAGTAAACTCACAGGCCCATGTATCTTTTCCGTTCATTATACATGTATGGTCACAAGGGTGCTATCATAGAACCGGACAGAATATCCAGCGAAGAGTAATGTATGAATATACAGATGATCCAAAAACCTGGGAGTATTGACAATGGTCAAATACCCCTCAACAAAAAGGCCTATAGGTGTCCCGAAATTATACACTATAGTAGAAATTATATATATATATATGATCACAAAGACTTCCTGTCCCCACAACCATCTGCCTGCCCCCACAAGTGCATGTTCTCCTGCAAGCAACTTTGTCTGCATTGACGTTTTAATAACAATTTTCTTTATTTTTATAGCACCAACATATTCTGCACGCACTTTACAATTCATGATTTTGATCTTATGTGCAACAGATGCTAGGTGGGAATATGGCCCACAAATCTATATTACTTGAGGTGCAGCACAGTGTCTGTTCTCACCAAGCTCTTATTATTGCAAGAATGTTTGCCAGTGTATAGATAAACAGAGTATGCCAGAAGAAGACTGTATACACTGGTTTAATAATCCTAGTATGATATTGTGACGCCCTGGTGGCCGGGCCAGGTAATGACAGATAGGGCCCCGCATTACACCCTTCCCCCACAGGTAACACACAGCCAACCTCAAAACCCTAGTCACCCCCCTAAGGGCTTGATAGACACACCAGGGGGTCGAACCAGGCGGTTGGAAGACGTCCACCTAGGAGTTTTAGATAGCTCGGGGCGGGAAAAAGGCAATTTGTGTTTAAAGTTCAAGTTGGAGAAGAGTGTGGGCTGGAGCTGTGTCCAGCTCCAGCAGAGGCGAAAACCCCAAATTGGACAGGTACCAGGGTAGGAGCCCTGGTGCCTTTGGCTAGGAGGCAGACGGTGGTCTCCGTCTGCAGGAGCTGGGAAGATGGCTCGGTGGAACCGAGGTGGACTGGGACAGGGTAGTGGCCCGCTGGTACCGACCCGGGGAACCGACTCAGAAACCGGAGCACACAGGGGGTACTCAGACCCTGAAGCTAAGCCCAGTAGCGACTGGAACTAGTTAATTAACTGATTGCAGCCAGGACTAGAGGTCCTGTCCCACCTAAGTCCCGATTGAAGGCAACAGCCCACCGAGGGGGATAATAGGCCACCGCCAAGGCTCAGAGATCCCACGGGTCAGCGTCTGCGGGCAAGGGCTCCTTAGTACACAACCAGCCGGGAGTGGACTCCTGAAGTTGCAAGTGCAAAATAGGTGCAGGAGAAAGAGACCACCAGCCTGGTGGGGGAACCTGAACGCAGCCGGCTGAGGGCATTGACCACCATCACCTTGGTTTACCAAAGACTCGTGTGCTTTTCTAATAGTGAGTACATCAGCACCCAGCGGTCGCCCATCTCCCTGCACCACCAAACCCCAACGGGTCCCGGGGCCACCATCCCTTCCCACGGAGGGGTTAACGACTTGCTGCGCAACCTCTCCCCCGGGTGCCCCGTAACTGCA
Organism: Anomaloglossus baeobatrachus; assembly: GCF_048569485.1. Lineage (NCBI taxonomy): Eukaryota > Metazoa > Chordata > Amphibia > Anura > Aromobatidae > Anomaloglossus > Anomaloglossus baeobatrachus. Next base: position 164,153,301 of record NC_134353.1, read on the forward strand.
GCGGTGGTGTCCACTATCACCACATACCGTGGGTGGCGTCATGAACTTCATACGGCTCAGCCCGTACATATACGTCCCACCACCACCATCCCATCACTCCCCTTTTCATTTGAAGTGATTGCGAGTCCCCTGGGTCCGGAGACCCTCGAGCCACCCACAGAAGGACCGAATCCGAGCAGCTCGGCTGCTGAGAGCGGGGCGGTACAATATGGTGTCTGTGAGGGAGATATACCCTCACCCAGACATAGATCAGTGCGACTTTAGTGCTGCAGACAAAAATAGACACCAGAAGCAATGACGGAGACTCACCACTGGACCCAAGAGGAGGGTGAGTAAAACACAGTTTTGGAAAAACTCTGTTAGAAGCCTAAGGTCACACGCATTTTGTGCCTTTAATCCCCCAAATTGTAGATATTGTAGTGGTTCTACATTAATATATAATGTATTGATTTCAAAACATAGTTGATATTTTACAAACTTACTTTTCAGAAACAAAGTAAACCTGAGGAAGGATAGTGTTAATTTACTAATGAAAATCTTTTCTCCCACTCAACATCTGTCTCTTTTTTTCCAGCAGACAAGAGCAATAATACATTTGGCAATTTGTGGAGCTGCTAGTTTGAATAAGCTTGTTAGGTATCTGTATGACAACCTTTGGCATATTAAATCAGTAATACATCAAATTACTTTTCAAACATTGACATTTTTGCATCCCAGAGAGACAACGCTGTTAAATAAGATGCTTTCACTTACATTGTGTGTGTCTCATATGCAGAGGTTCAGCAGCGAAAATCATTAAATTGGATGAGTGCATTCCTACAGATTCACATGGGATTATTATCTTTTTGGGAAATATATTTGAAGCCTAATGTACATATATCCATTGTCAAGTTCATTTTGCGTAGGCATGATAATGTTTTTATCTCAAAACGTTATTTAAACTACATTTATCTTACATTAATATTCTATGTTGAAATATTCTTAAACCATGTAATGTACTTTTTAAGACCCACTTCACATGTGCACATAAAAAAATCACACTTGTGGCTCAGTCTATTTTGACCATCTGTGTGTACGTGTGTGTCATCCGTGTGTCATCCATATGCCGTCCTTGTGACTTGTATCAGAATAAAATGCTTTCTGGAAATTAATTACTTTTATGAGTTATAGATGTGCAAACATAGATAGATTCATAGCCTGCTTTCTATTAACCAAATACTGTATATAATTAACCCCTACAGCCCCAGAGCCTTTTCCGTTTTTGCGTTTTTGTTTTTTGCTCCCCTTCTTCCGAGAGCCGTAACTTTTTTATTTTTCCATCAATCTTGCCATATGACGGCTTGTTTTTTGTGAGATAAGTTGTACTTTTAAATGAAACCATAGGTTTTACCATATAGTGTACTGGAAAACAGCAAAAAAAATCCAAGTGTGGAAAAACTGCAAAAAAAAGTGTGATTGCACAATAGTATTTGGGATATTTTATTCACCGTGTTCACTATATGGTAAAACTGATGTGTCATTGTGATGCCTGAGGTCAGTGCGAGTTTGTAGACACAAAAGATGTGTAGGGTTACTTGTATCTAAGGGGTTACAAAAATTCACAAGTTTGTTCAATAAAAGTGGCGCACGTTTTGCGCCATTTTCCAAAACCCGTAGCGTCCTCATTTTTCGGGATCTATGGCTCAGTGTCGACTTATTTTTTGCGTCTCAAGCTGACGTTTCTAATGGTACCATGTATGCACAGATGCTAGGTTTTGATCGCCTGTTATTGCATTTTGCGCAAAACTTGCGTCGACCAAAAAACATAATTTTGGCAATTGGATTTTTTTTGCCACTACGCCGTTTACTGATCAGCTTAACTGATTTTAGATTTTGATAGATCGGGCATTTCTGAAGGCGGCGATACCAATTATGTGTATATTTTTTAATTTTTTAACCCTTTAATTTTCAATGTGGCAAAAGGGGGATGATTTGAACTTTTAGGTTTTTGTTTTTTTTTAACTTTTTTTTTACTTTTTTTTATTTTACTAGTCCCCCTAGCTATAGAGCTGAGAACTGCAGATATGGTGCTTTACTCTCCTTGCTGGCACTATGCCGCCATTGAGAGGAAGTGACTCATGTTAGCTACAGGCATCATCACATGACCCTGTGCTACCATGGCAACCACCGAAAGTCACGTGATCATGCACGTGACTTCCAGTGGGGGCGGCGGTAAATAAATGTAATGGCTGCGCGCATATACATCTCGCTGCCAGGCTTTGGCAGCAAGATGTAAGGGGTTAAATGTTGCGAGTTGAAGCGATTCCATTCGTAACATGTAGGCACACATGTCAGCTGTTAAAAACAGCTGATATGTGCGCGGATCGCCACATCCTGCCTGCAGCAGGGGGCGGGGCTTAACATCACACGCTCCATGACGGATAGATCCGTCATTGGTCGTGAAGGGGTTAAGTAAAAAAAAATGATGTGGGGTCCCAGCCATTTTTGATAACCAGCAAAGGTAAAGCAGACAGCTGTAAGCTGATATTATAGGGACCTTTCTCAGCCTAAAAACAGCAGCCCTCAGCTGCCTCAGAAGTGGCACATCACATTAGGGGTGCCAATTCTGGTGCTTTGCTTCAGCTCCAGAACTGGAACATCACTTTGGGTTGGCATTTCACAACTGCCCTGGTGCTTTGTCAATTTGTGTAATGGTTTTGGGGTTTTATGTCAGCTGTGAAGTGTCCTAAAACACAGTTGGTATCAAGCCCTGGTGTTAGTAATGGAGAGGTTTCTATCAGACACCCCCATTACTAACCCAGTAATTAAAAAAAGACAGACACACAAAAAAATACTTTATTGAAATAAACACTCCCCAAAGTTTTCCCTCATGCACCACTTTATTAAAAAAATCTCACTCAGGTCCGACAAAGTCCAGGTAATCTGCCATATTCCACCAAATCGGTCATAGTCCACAAATAGAAATCTGAAAAAGAACAGTAACATAAAAACAAGACACATTCCCTTGTTCACCACTGTATTAAAAAAAAAATTCCAAGTAGGTCCGACGTTGTCCATCGATTCCAATAAACTCTATGGAGCATTGTTATGACATTCCATAGACTTTGCTAACAAGGATATCTGGGTGATGGTGTGTTGTGCGAAACCCGGAGCCTCTGAAGAGCAGTGACCTCAGTAAAATTACCGTTCTTCAGAGTCACCGAGTCGTGAACAGCACATGGTGACGCAGAAGGGTCTTTTAGCAAAGTCTATGGAATGTTAGAACAATGCTCCATAGACTTTGTTTGTTGAAATCACTGTAGTATGTCAGACCTATGTGGGATTTTTTTTCAAATAAAGTGGTGAATGAGGGAAAGTCTCATGTTTTATTTATCTGTGTTTTTATATTTCTTTTTTTTCAGGTTTCTATTTATGGAAAAGTGGTAAATGAGGGAAAAGTCGGGGAGTGATTTTTCAAATAAACTAATTTATAATTAGTTCATAATTCATAATTCGAGTTCATAATTTATACAGAAAGCTATGTGGGGCTCATAATGTATTTAGGAATGCTATGTGGGAGCTCTGAAATGTATAAAAGAGGATATATGGGGTACATACTGTATAAGGGAGGCTGAGTGTGGGCTCATAATGTATATAGGAGGCTATATGGGGCTCAGAAATGTAAATTGAAGGCTATGTGGAGGTTCATACTGTATATTGGAGGCTATATGGGGGCTCAAAATATATTTTGGAGGCTATATGAGGATTCATGCTATATTTAGGAGGCTATGTGGGGCTCATATTGTATATAAAGAGCTACGTGGGGTTCATAACTCATACTGTATATAGGAGGCAATCTTGGGGGCTCATGTGATGCCCTGGACTAGCCAGGTCATCGCAGGTAGGCCCTTGCACAAACACCAACACCTCCCCCCTAATAAGGTGACAGCAGCCAACCTACAAAACCCTTGTCACCTCCCTCCAGGTTTGATGTTCACACCAGGGGGGGCGGAGCCAGGCAGTTGGCTCCACCCACCGAGGAGTTCACAGGCCTGGAGGCGGGAAAAACAGTAGTCTAGTGGAGTCTAGTCTTGACAGTGGAGAGGAGTGGAGTGAAGTTCAAGTGCAGACCTGTGTCCAGGTCTGCCATAGTCTACACCAGGTGTCTGGGTTGTAGCCCAGTCACCTCTGGCAAGAAGGCAGATGGTGGTGGCCTCCTGCAGGAGCTGGGATTACAGCCAGTGGAACCGTAAGGACCGGGGACGGGTGGTGGCCCGCCGGTACCAAACCAGGGAACCGATTGGAAACCGGAGCACCAGGAGGGGTACTCAGACCCAGTACGAGGCCCAGAAACAACTGGGCTGAGTCAAATCAACTGATTGAGGACTGAACTTTAGGCCCTTTCCCACCTAAGACCTGACTGAAGACAACAGCCCAACCATTAGGGTAGAAAGACACCGCCCAGGCATCGAGACCCAACGGGCCAGTGTCTGCGGGCAAAAGTGCTCTATCGGCACACACCAGGCTGGGGAGTGGACTACCGTTGCTCAGGCATAGGAGTCACCATTTGTACAAAAGTGAGGTGCAGGAGAAAGGTGGAAACCACCAGCCTGAAAAGGGGAAAAGCGCAGCCGGCTGCGGGCACCGTCCACCATCTTGTTTGGTTTACCTGGGACTCCAGCGTGTTTGTGATAGTGAGTACAACAGTCCCTTCGGGCCGTGCACCGCACCGTCACGCCATCACACATACAATCCCCCGCCTCAGCACCTCCCTCAGACCCCCGGGACTATCATCCCCCCTACCCACGGAGGGGTCAACACCAAGCTGCGCAACACCGTCCCCGGGAGCCTAGTCAACGGCAGCGGGGGTGTCCATCCATTCACGACAACCCAATGGTGGCATCAGAAACTCTAATCCCCTACAAACAACCGCAGATCCGGCCGTGGACCTCCCCCACCGAAGTCCCTACGTGTAGCGCCAAGCCCCTTTCAGAGCGACGTGACCCCCGGGTCCGTGAGGACCTCGAGCCACCCAACGACGAGCACGGATCCGCGCGGCTTGGCAGCCGGCCGACCCCCGGGGCGGTACACTCACACTGTATATATGAGGCTATGTTTAGCTCAAAATGTATTTAGGAAACTATATGAGGGCTCATATTGTATTTAAGAAGCTATATGGATCTCATACTGTATTTAGGAGGCTATGTGCTGGCTCGTACAGTATTTAGGAGACTGTGGGGGCACATAATTGTATATAGGGGCTATATGGGGGCTCATACTGTATACAGTATAGGAGGCTATGTGGGGGCTCACACTGTATATAGAGGAGTTATGTAGGGACTTACATTCTAGACAGAGGGGCTATGTGGAGCTCATACTGTATGTAGGGGCAATATGTGGGCTCATACTGTATATAGTGGGGGCTGTGTGGGGTTTCATAATGTATGTAAGCGGCTGTGTGAGGGCTCATCCTGTATGTAGGGAACTATGTGAGGACTCATTCTGTATATGGGGGGACTAAGTGAGGGCTGATACTGTATTTAGGTGTATGTCAGTATACGTAATTCTGCTCAATATTAGGTAATACCATGAATATTAATATAAAACAAAAATTTTAAGTAATCTGTTAATGTTAATATTGAGCAGAATTAATGTCAGTTTAGGCTAAGTTCACACTTCCATTGTTTTGCATCAGTTACAATCCATAGCCTTGAGGAATTACGGTATCCTGCAAAATATTTTGCAGGAATCCTGTTTTTCCCCATAGGCTTCTATTAGTGACGGATTGTGACTGATGATGCTGCGTTGCATCCGCTGCATCACGGTCAGTCGTTTTTTAACTGACCGCCGGGCGGGAGCAACGCAGCATGTAACGTTTTTTGAGCAGCGCGATCCGTAGGATTTCGTTGCGCATGCGTTCTCTGGCTCCCCGCCCCCGTAACCAGGATAAACATCGGGTAACCAAGCAATGCGCTTTGGTTAGTTACCCGATATTTACAGTGGTTACGGGTGCAGGGAGCCCGCGGTAAGCTGGTATCCAAGATAAATATCGGGTAAACAAGCAAAAAGTGCTTTGCTTTTACCCGATATTTACCCTGGATACAGTGTGCAAGGAGGCCAACAATTCACCACTCTGCTCCGCCCCCTCCCGCACTCCGCATGTCTTCACACACACTCACACTCACACACACACACTCACACTCACTCACTTGTCCCCAGCCCTGCAGTCCCCACGGCACTGACGTCCTCAGCTCCACGGCTCCGCCCCCTCGCGCTCCGCCCCCTCTCGCACTCCGCATGTACACACGCATGTAGACACACACACACACACACACACACACATACACACATACACACTCACTCACTCACCTGTCCCCAGCCATGCAGACCGCGGCACTGACGTCCTCAGCTCCGCCCCCGAACTCCGCCCACTGAACTCCACCCTCCGAACTCCGCCCACAGACACCGAACTCCGCCCCCTGCACACAACGGAGTCTGACAAAGAAATTCTTTTCTTTGTCACCGTTGTCATTCGTTGTACAACGCATCAGTCACATGCGTCAAGCAACGCATGTGACTGATGCAAAACAACGGAAGTGTGAACTTAGCCTTATTGGTTTGGCCCTCGACAGCAGTCACGGTTTCTCATGTGACCCATTGGAAAAATGAATTGCACTCCCCTGGTGAAAAAGCATAATATACTCTGCAGCTACAGAACCTACTTTTGAAGAACACTGGGTGCTACTTATATTGTGTGAAAAAAATAAGCAGCGTCTATGTAATACTATTCATGTCTTTCATGTCTGTTTACACGCACAGTATTTATATATATATATATATATACTGTATAGCCATGTGTTACACTTGATGACATGCAGGATACACACTATATAAGCCACCAAGGCAGTACATTTTGGCAGGTTATTCATATGTTGCACAACTAATTAATCATTTTCGAGTTCTGCAAACTTTTTGAAAAAGGTGGTATTTCTACTTAGATGAAATGATGATCAAAAGAGACCATATAGCAAACCTTTTTTAGTTTTTTATTTAAGTCCCTGACTTGACAAAATCAAGAAAACGTGCCAGTGTGCCTCTATAGGATACCTTTTCATGTTGTGACATCACAGTAATGCAATATTAAATTGGTGGTGATGGTATAATGTCTAGAAATGAGCAGACCTCTGGATATTCAAGTTCACCAAATTCGCATGGACTAAAAAAAAATTTGTTTGGGAACCGAACTTGACCTGAATTTGTCCCCAGACAACGAAAGCCATACAAATAAATCAGGACGAGAAGTTCTATGCTGTAAAATGGTAAGAGTAATGGTGAGAGGGCCTCAAAAGGAAGCTAAATGGGCGTCGTAAGAACAGAACAGTTGTACATACCATGTTTTCTGGAAGATAACACTGCAGTCAATTTTTTTGCATCCCCGCTCATTAAGACTTATGAATATTCACTTCTGTGATTGATCACAGACTACTATATACACCACCCACCCTCTGTGTCTGTGTCTTTGATTGGTTGTAGTCAGCTTGCTGTATGGTAGTATAAAAATAAATGAAATCATTTTAAACAATGGTGTGGGCTCCCACCCTATTTTTAATAACCAGTGCGGGTAAAACAGATGGCTATAGGTGGCAAACCCTAGCAATCTGCTTTACTGTGGCTGGTTATCAAAAAACAGAGTTGATACCTGGGGGCTCCCTACTTCCCTCAGCAAATTCAGTTGAACCCACTACTGGATTGCTGGACTGTGGGATTGTGATACACGGCCGCACAGCAGTCCAGTAATTTGGCAGTGGGTTCAACTTTCACTGAGAGCAGCTGGGAGCCCCCAGTGTGAACTCCTGTGACCTGACTACCGGACTGCTGTGCTGCCTTTCCCGCAATCCGGCCATTCGGCAATCCGGCAGTAAATGTGCTTGAGAATCATGGTAATGCTGTAGCCATCTTGGGTACTGGTATTATTGTGACTGGTCAGCCGCATAGCATCATCAGGGCTATATAAGAACCAGAAACATCATATTTGCTGCACTCTAACCTGAAACTGTGTAGGGATTAAGGAGAGAATCTGCTGGAGAAGTGACAGTCTATAATGGTGTAACAGAGCCTGCTGGTACAACAGTAAACAAACAGTATTTTTTTTAATTTGAAAAATTTGAGTTAATTGAAAGCTATTCTATTCCCAAATAATATCTTTGTTATTCTACATTTGGTGTAGGGCAAGCTTCTGGAGTATGGGTAGTGTGTTAGAGGTGTGCCGCCCCAGCAGCGGATCCAACCGCTTGGATCCGTGGGCAGTGTCCATTCGTGGCTCGAGGGTCTCCGGACCCGGGGGCTTAGGGGCCACACTCTAAAGTACAAAAGGGGGATATTTACAGGGGAATTATAGTTCGGGACGCCACCCATGGTGTGCGGTAACTGGGAGTACTGCCACTGCCGTTGGGAGTACCCGACGTGATGGAATGGGGCAGCAAGGTGTCATTACCCTCCATGGGTAGGGGTATGCCCCGAGACTCTGGTTGATGATACACTAAGCGGCCGCACAATAAAAGCAGAAGGGCGGAGATGAGCGGGAAGTAACATCCCACCCACCTCCTTCCTTCCGCATTGCCGGCGGCCGCAGGTAAGCTGCAGTTCGTCGTTCCCAAGGTGTCACACGTAGCAATGTGTGCTGCCTCAGGAATGACTAATAACCTGCGAGATCAACATAGCCGCGACAGCCGACGGGCTGCTCGGACCCGGATCCGCAGTGGCTCGAGGGGTCTCCGGACCCAAGGCGTGGTCGCGTGGCCTCTCGAAATAAAAAGGGGGAGTTTTTGTGTTTTGGGATAGTGTTCGTGACGCCACCCATGGTGTGTGGTAACATGAGGGCCCACCGCTGCCAGTTTGGGGAGCTTGGGAATGCTGGTGTGTGGCACCTCAAGTTGTTAACCCCTCCGTGGGTAGGTGAGTGGTGTCCCGGGGCCCGGTGATGGATGGCGCAGGGAACCCGTTGGGTGCAAGGGGGGGTAACAGGCCAAAGTCACAGACGCTGACACCAGGTAAACCAAACTCTTGAGCACTCTGTGGTCCTTGGACGGGCACACTGGTGTACCACCCCACGCTCGGCTGCTTGCCGAGCTGCTCCAATCCGGGCTTGTTTGGTGGGTGGCTCGAGCGCCTCCAGACCCGGGGGTCACGTCGCTCTGAAAGGGGTTTGGCGCTACGTGTAGGGACTTCTGTGGGGAGGTTCACAGCCGGAGCCGTGGTGTTTTTAGGGATTAAAGTTCGTGACACCACCCACTGGTTGTGGTGAATGTGGACACCATCGCTGCCGTTAACTAGGTTCCCGGGGACGATGTTATGCAGCTTGGTGTTGACCCCTCCGTGGGCAGGGTGTGATGGTCCCGGGGCCCGGTGGTTGTGAGGTGCGGGTAAGATGGTGTGGTGTGGTGCGGTGCGCGGCCCAAGGGCACTGTTGTACTCACTATGACAGATACACCGGAGTCTCTGGTAAACCAAAAAGGATGGAGCTCGGTGCCCGCAGCCAGCTGCGCTTTGCCCCTTTCTCAGCTTGGTGGTTCCCGCCTTTCTCCTGTACCTCCTTAGTGGAATTTGACCGCCTATGCTTCAGCAACGGCAGTCTGCTCCCCGGCTTGATGTGTGTCAGGGAACCCGTTTGCCCGCAGGCGCTGGCCTGTGGGATCTCTCTGCCTGGGCGGTGGCTTTCTATCCCCCTCGGTGGACTGTTGCCGTCTTTCGGGTCTTGGGACGGGAAAGGACCTAAGATCCAGACATCAATCAATGAATTCGACGTGGTCCAGTGGCTTCTGGACCTCGTTATGGGTCTGAGTACCCGTACTGATGATCCGGTTTCCAGTTGCTCCCCGATTCGGTTCCGGTTGGCCACTACCCTGTCCTGGTCCCTTACGGTTCCACCAGCCATCTTCCCGGCTCCTGCAGGCGGCAACCACCGTCTGTCTCCTTGCCAGAGGTGTCTGGGCTTCAACCCAGACACCTGGTGTTAGACTGTGGGAGACCTGGACACAGGTCTGCACTTGAACTCCACTCCACTGCGCAGACTAAACTACCACTGTGCTTCCCACGGGGAACCAAACTGAACTGTTTTTCCTGCCTCAGGGCTTGTGAACTCCTCGGTGGGCATGGCCAACCACCTAGCTCCGCCCCCTGGTGTGAACATCAAACCTGGAGGGAGGCGACAAGGGTTTTGTAGGTTGGCTGCTGTCACCTTATTAGGGGCTGGTGTTTGTGCAGGGGGTCTACCTGTGACTACCTGGCTAGTCCATGGCGTCACATTGGGTCCGTGTCCTCTTGGTGCTGCTTGTTGACCTGAAGCCTTGTCTCTTAGCACTGTGTGTCCTACATGTGGATCCCTTACATTTGAAGCGTTTTGGGTCCCGCTCACCTGCATGGCTAGCAGGGTGAGCTTGCTCTCAAGGTTCACACTTGGGATTTTCTGGACGGTTGTGGGAAGTCCTATCCCCCTTGTTGCGCTAGTACCCCGATTCTGGAGCGGGTGGGGAACAGTTCCTGAAGATTCCATTCCCGTCAGGTGAATTACTGGGCTGCGTGAAGCTACTTCCCAGCCTAGGGTCCGCGTACCCCATCGTGCCCTGGTCCCTGCCCGGTTGTAGCACAAGGCAGCCGGCCTGCTCTCTGTAGCTCCAACAAACTCCCAGCCACTACCCCCTGCGACCGAGGTTCCAGCTCCTTCTGGCCAGGCCAACATCTGGCACCTGGGACGGGTACAGGAGCCCAGCTTCACAGCGTGACCTGGAGTGTCACCGCTGTCTCTCCTTCCACCTCCATTTTCTATGACTCACTCTCTGCACTGACACTTCTGCCCTCCTTCTACCAGGCCTCCCATCTGGGTGGCCCTATTCCCCTCAGGCTGCCCAATGGGTGTTTGGTGGGTGTGGTGCAGAGTGTTCCTCAGGATTTGTGTACACCTGTTGATAGCAACACCAAAGTGACAGGACCCATAACCAAGGAGGAGCGGGTACCATGTAGAAGGGCAGATTGCACAGCACTCTTGTGCCAGGGCGTCACACAACTATCAACGATTTTTTTGAAAAGGAACGACGTGTCAACGATGGATGATAAGGTAAGTATTTTCCATCGTTAATAGTCGTTCCTTACTGTCACACACAACGACGTCACTAACGATGCCGGATGTGCGTCACGGAATCCGTGACCCCGGCGATATATCATTAGATACGTCGTTGCGTGTAACGGGGCCTTAAGGCAAGCTTCTGTAGTAGAGTAGTGTATTAGAGGCATGTACACAGTGATTCTAGCGTTAAAGACCATGCCGCTGATACCTCAAAAATGTAATTTATTGTCTAATAATACCGCATTATGTGTAGCCAAGAATCGGCATTAGTGGTAGTGTATTAGAGACATGTAGGCATGTTTTCTAGCCTTAGAGACCTTGCTGCTGATACCTCAAAAACGTAATTTATTCTCTAATAATACCGCTCTTAGCTCCATTTAGTGTAGGACAAGCTTCTGAAGTAGAGGTAGTGTATATCTGCAGAAATTTAATTTATTCTGTAATAATACCAGTCTTGTTATGAAACACTTGCTGGTGTAAGGCATGGATGGCACACCAGGAAAAATAATGGCAGCTGATGTGCAAGTATCGAGGACCGGCTGGTGGCCCGCTAAAAATTATTTTTAGTCATGTTGTAGTTGTAGTCATGGGCAAAAGGTATTCCTTTCAGTTGGTGCCCTGGCCCCACATCACAGGAAAAGTGTTCCCTTGTGGATAATGAGGGCAAAACACTAGTTGGGCATCCTTACACATTTGGCTGAGTCAGTATGTATTATGCATTGAATACTTTAATCCTTGATGTATTAACATATTATCCTATAGTCATGTCTAACTTTTTATATCTTTATTTGTTTCACCGTATGTTATAGTTAACCTCTAGTATACTCATCCTTTTCAATATTGCACTTCATACCACATGGTTTAGAATTTTTGCCATATTGAGATCCACAGATTATGCCTAGCTATATACATCTAGACTCATCTATGTACTTTTTACATTTGTAATGGTACTTTAAACCAGCTGGTTATATACTGTATTTTGACCTAATACTAATTCATTTTAAACATATTGTTGCGGACGGGGCCCGGCCGCTGCAGGGGCTGCTCGGATTTGGATTCGTTACCGCGGCTCGAGTGGTGGCCGTACCTGGGCTCGTACAGCCGTCCATTCTCACAACCGTAGGAAGGGGGTATTTACAGGGGATGGTTTTGTGACGCCACCCGTGAGTTGCGGTGAGAGTGGGTAGCACTGCCGCTGCCTGGTGATGGGACACCCGAAGCTGATTGAACGGGGCAACAGGATGGAATCCCCTCCACGGGTAGGGGAGGTGTAGTCCCAGGGCCCAGGCGTACGGGAGCAATGGCTGCTGGAGGTGACATGCAGGGTTGGACCGGGGGTAAAATGGTGTACTCACAGTTCAAAGAATTGCACACAAGGTCCAGTGCTAAACCAAATTGCCAGTGACCGGTCGCCTCCGGCGGGTGTATTCGGGTCCCACACCCGGGTATAGCAAACAGGGGTCCCTTGCTCCTGTACTCAGTGTTTGTGTCTTCACTGGGACAACTCCGCTTGGAACGGGGAAGTCCACTCCCGGTACTGTGTAAGTTGGGAACTGTGGCCCGCGAAATCTGACCCTTGAGATCCCTGTGGGTTCTGACCGACACCCTATCCACCGCATTGGGCTTCTGTTTCGCTCTCTGGGCTTCTGTATAACAAGGCCTGAAACCTTGTCCCCGGCTCGTCAATTAACAAGGGGGCTTGCAACCTTCCTCGTCCTAGGGTCAAGGTACCCCGACTGTGTACGGCCTCCGGACCAGATTCCTGCTGTCGGCACCGGCGGGCTACAACCCTGCCCCGGTCCACTTTAGGTCTCCCGCGACCAGATCTCCATCATCTGTGGTCCTGCTTGCCGTCTGCCACCTAGTCCGGTAGTCCAGGGGCCCCAACCCCTGACTCCACTGCACTCTACACTCCTCTACTGTCAACTGTCCAAACTCAATTATTCTGTTCTGTTCTCTAGCCTCCACTCAACTGTTGTGTTCCCGCCCCTGACACCTCAGTACAACCTCTGTGACTACCTGGTTTTCCAGGGCGTCACAATATCATGTACATTTATTTATTAATTTTATATTTGTGGCAGATATGACTACATATGGGCACCTAATATTTATTTCATACCCTTGAAGACCCTTACATATTGTGTTTTGTACTCTTTACTTTTTAATCACGCTGTGATCTTTTTTTGTATATGTACATTTTAATATTTTCAATATTAATAAAATGTATTCATTTTTTGTTAAGTGTGCAGTTCACTTTTCAGTAAAAACACAGATTTTAAGACCAGAAATAAGGTGTATAATTGGTATTTTAGGAACAACAATAACTTTGCCAGTATTCTGACTCACGGATACATAGGACGTGATGGTGCCTGAACTAGCCATTTTACTCCTGGGCTATTCATATTTTCCGTACCCACCTTCATATCAGTTCTTCAGACAGTTTAACTCATGAGCCACAGTCTCATTGTAAGAGTACTTCAGGAAAAGATGAATCTTTTAACTGAAATCTTGTATTGATGATAAGTGTAGTAGGTAAAGAGTAATTTTCTCTAGAGAGCATACAACATGTTGCATAAGATGGCTGGTACTAAACACTACATGAAGAAGGGCAGGGAATGCTGATATCACAGAGCCACAGGGACAAGGAAGGGACAAAAGACAAAAAGTCAAACCTTCTACCTAGAAACAGAAAAACAATACACAGCAATGGAAAAATTGAATAATTCCCAAGTCGTGGGACATGACAGCCAGAAATAGCTGTTAGATAGTGTCCCCATTGTTTTCTGGGGAAAAAAATATTAAAATAGCTTTTATGAAGTAACTGTGTCCACATGGGTATCTCTGGTATGGGTGACAACCTTAAGCACAATGAAACTATACCAATAATACTCTATTTAGAGTACCAATTAACGGAGGCAATAGAGAGAATTTTCTCCAGTTCCTCGGAAACCATGAACTCCCCATTGAGAAGCCTAAATATAAACCCAACCGCTCTTCAGAAACATCACTCATATAACCACCAAAAGCCAAAATTGACTTGACAAGCTCATGTTAATCACAATGATTTTCTACTGGCTTACTAAAAGCAAGATTACTGTCAGCATTGTTGACTGGAAAAAGCTTAAAGTATAAAGAGAAATGTGAATGTGCAGTTTAAACAATATGTTAAGTAAGATTAACAGTGATATCTGCTCATTTACCAATTAGACAGATATAAACCAAAGATGAGACTCATTTGGCAAAATAGATAGAAAAGTATCATTTTCTTCACGCTCCTCATCCAGATTACACGTATAACAAGGAAACAATGAGGAAATACGTCCTTATTTAATTGAATTAGGTTTTTCATAGTTGCTTAATAAAACTATGTATAAAGCCTATTTGATATCCGCGCTTTGCTTTGTAGTTCCAGGATCCAGATAATGCGCAGCATACTTTTATCAGCCAGCTGCATATGTGCAGAGTTTCATTTTAATTAGCTTTAAGATTCTCAGCTTAGATTGCATAGCAGGGGTCTCTAATTATCTTCACAAGCCAATGATCGTCCCAAATTGTGAAGAGCAATTAAGGCAGCAGGTAGTTGGACGCCAACGTTCAGTCATTTTAGTTATGAGCAGTTTCCAGATATGTAAAATGAAGAATGCCACAGCCAGTTCTAGTGCTGGAATCTGTGCACTGATTGTCGTTCCAACAACTTTCTGCTTATGGCCAGTCTAACGGGGATCTAAATTTCTCATCACAAATGATGTCTCTCTGCCAGTAGACCACTTCTTTATAATCTCTGAAATTGTAATTGTCACCAAAGTAAGGAGTTGAGGATTTTTAGCCATATGTGGATTAGGAATTATTTCTCTATTGAAAGGTTGACGTATTTGTTCTTGATTATTTGAAATGGGTGTAGTGTAATTATGTCATCTGCAATACTTTTTGATTCACATTTTATTATTGTTGTTTGACTTTGTTTTAGGGTGCAGACAGATGGCCATATAACTCAGACCGAGATCGGAACGCAGTGTATAGACTTCCAACTAAAATGTGTCAGCTCCCTGTATTTCTATGCAGTTGTCACGCTCAGGTCAGGAGGGCCACCAGCCAGTCTGTGCCCTGTGTTCCTATCACGCTATGTATGGGGGAAGTACCAAGCAAAAGATGAAAGGTAAGGGAAACCCTGTGTCCAGGGAATGGGGAGATGCTGACCCCTGACCAAGCCTACTGCTGGGCTCTGGATTCCCTCACCACCCTAGATAGGTTCCGCACCTATGCGCCAAGCCAGATACCTAGCCCTGACTGTACCTGAAGTAGTCCGTAGGTAGGGAACGGATGGGATGAGGGCTTAGGCAACCCCACTAAGTACCAAAGAAGACACAGGAATAACAAACAGGGGGAAAGTGAACAAACAACTTATCTCCAGATGACTCAGGAAGAGGAACTGTAACAACTACAAAGATTATCCAGATGTATGCAAGCCGACTGCTTGCACTGAAGACTTTTTAAGGGTATAAGAGCTATCACCACCACCAAGTAATAGGTGAAGTGAAGATATATAAAGACACCAAGGGAAGTGCTGATGAAAAGCAGCAGAAAGGCTAAGGAGCTCTGCAGGGTCCTAGAGGGAAAGGGACGAAAACCAAGCAAAAATAATAGAAAGTCAGGGAGCAGTTTGCACAGCCAAATGCTGTGACTTCCTATAGCTGGACTCCAGAGGACTGTCTGTCACCCGTGACACACCCGTGACAGTTCCAATCTCAGTTCAATTTATATGGCCATCTAACTGCACTCTTATTCAGTAACTAATAGTGAAAATGTCTAGGATTCATGGCAACGTTATACTAGTTTTTGGTTTTTTTTAAGAAACGTTTTTATTGTATTCACATACAAACGTTTTTAAGATACCTGAGCACCCGGGGAGTTTTTCAAGATGATGATACTTTTGTAAAATGCCAGTGGTCTTTTTTCAGACAAGTCTTTTCAGTCATTTATCTGGCGACTCCACTGCCAGTGTATTTCCTAATGAAAACTATAAATAACGAGCAGCTATCCTAGTGCTGTTCCTTGTTTTTTCACAGCCCCATAGACTTGCAATGGTGTGTTTGATCCAACACTTGGATCAAAATCAAACACTATTCTTGGATTTTTTTTCCAACCACTCAGTCTGTGAACAACCCCAGAGACTACAATAGGTATAAGTTTTATCTATGAAAAACACAGATAGAACTGATACATGAAAACTAATACCTGAATGAGCCCCATTGGTAGCTATGGTTATAAAATGATCTTCTTGAAGTCAGTGTTTTTCTGGTTGCTTTATGGCTCATCATGACATAAATTCATCAGTTTGTCGTGACTTATGTTCCAATATGGATATTAATAATATTTAAGTATAATGGTGTCACGATTCTGATTTCAAATGCATCAGTTGTGATGTGTCGTTCTGTTATGCTCTCCTGCGGAGCCTTGTAGAGCATTTTGCCTTGATGCTCTTCTGCCTTGCACTCCTGTGGACGGGTTGCTTCCCTGCACCGGGTCCTACACTGATGATGGGAGAGGCTTGCTCACATGTTCCACATTCCGGGTGATTGCTCTGCTTTATTAGGGACCATGCTTGGCCGGAACAACGCCAGTCATATTTCCTATTCTGCTGTAAGTGCTTGGCTTCCGTTGTGTCTTGTTATCTGATTTCGGCTACTCGAAACTGAACTATTATTGACTCTGGGTGCTTGCCCCCCTGGACCTAGTCGTTACCTTCTGGCTTCTGACCTTGGTCCTCCTCTTAACCAATTCCCCACCTGCTCCATGCATCCCATTCATACTCTCCTAGTGTCCTGACTCTCGGCCTGTATCTTAACTTTGTTTCGGCCTGCTCCCTGTGTTCTGTGGTATCTTCTTGGTTACTGATTCCGGCTAGTTTGTCTTTTCCTCTGCTCTCTCGTTACACTAGTGCTTTCAACGCCATCTAGTTACTAACTTTATACTACGTCATATAGTGTCTTGCTTCCCATCCAGCGCCACCTAGTGACTAGTATCACACTACTCCGTAGTGCCAAGCATGACAACAGGTTGACGTTCTAATTTATTTAAACAGATTTTTGGCTAAAAATAATGAAACTTTAAGGCTGGAAAATATTGATAAAGGATGGGGCAGCGTTCCTGACAGGTCTATTTTGGCACACTTCTATCCTACATACAGTTAGGTCCAGAAATATTTGGACAGTGACACAATTTTCGCGAGTTGGGCTCTGCATGCCACCACATTGGATTTGAAATGAAACCTCTACAACAGAATTCAAGTGCAGATTGTAACGTTTAATTTGAAGGTTTGAACAAAAATATCTGATAGAAATTGTAGGAATTGTACACATTTCTGTACAAACACTCCACATTTTAGGAGGTCAAAAGTAATTGGACAAATAAACCAAACCCAAACAAAATATTTTTATTTTCAATATTTTGTTGCGAATCCTTTGGAGGCAATCACTGCCTTAAGTCTGGAACCCATGGACATCACCAAACGCTGGGTTTCCTCCTTCTTAATGCTTTGCCAGGCCTTTACAGCCGCAGCCTTCAGGTCTTGCTTGTTTGTGGGTCTTTCCGTCTTAAGTCTGGATTTGAGCAAGTGAAATGCATGCTCAATTGGGTTAAGATCTGGTGATTGACTTGGCCATTGCAGAATGTTCCACTTTTTTGCACTCATGAACTCCTGGGTAGCTTTGGCTGTATGCTTGGGGTCATTGTCCATCTGTACTATGAAGCGCCGTCCGATCAACTTTGCGGCATTTGGCTGAATCTGGGCTGAAAGTATATCCTGGTACACTTCAGAATTCATCCGGCTACTTTTGTCTGCTGTTATGTCATCAGTAAACAAAAGTGACCCAGTGCCATTGAAAGCCATGCATGCCCATGCCATCACGTTGCCTCCACCATGTTTTACAGAGGATGTGGTGTGCCTTGGATCATGTGCCGTTCCCTTTCTTCTCCAAACTTTTTTCTTCCCATCATTCTGGTACAGGTTGATCTTTGTCTCATCTGTCCATAGAATACTTTTCCAGAACTGAGCTGGCTTCATGAGGTGTTTTTCAGCAAATTTAACTCTGGCCTGTCTATTTTTGGAATTGATGAATGGTTTGCATCTAGATGTGAACCCTTTGTATTTACTTTCATGAAGTCTTCTCTTTACTGTTGACTTAGAGACAGATACACCTACTTCACTGAGAGTGTTCTGGACTTCAGTTGATGTTGTGAACGGGTTCTTCTTCACCAAAGAAAGTATGCAGCGATCATCCACCACTGTTGTCATCCGTGGATGCCCAGACCTTTTTGAGTTCCCAAGCTCACCAGTCAATTCCTTTTTTCTCAGAATGTACCCAACTGTTGATTTTGCTACTCCAAGCATGTCTGCTATCTCTCTGATGGAGTTTTTCTTTTTTTTCAGCCTCAGGATGTTCTGCTTCACCTCAATTGAGAGTTCCTTAGACCGCATGTTGTCTGGTCACAGCAACAGCTTCCAAATGCAAAACCACACACCTGTAATCAACCCCAGACCTTTTAACTACTTCATTGATTACAGGTTAACGAGGGAGACACCTTCAGAGTTAATTGCAGCCCTTAGAGTCCCTTGTCCAATTACTTTTGGTCCCTTTAAAAAGAGGAGGCTATGCATTACAGAGCTATGATTCCTAAACCCTTTCTCCGATTTGGATGTGAAAACTCATTCTGCAATTCTGCAGCCTCTAAGAACTCTGGAGTATTTAAAAAAATAAATGTGTAGGTTGTCTGTAGTGTTACAGACCTTGTGCTTATTAGAATGTCATTTCTGTCCGACCACAATGTAGCCACCTGTAATGTTGTCACAAAGCTTGTAGTGCATAAGAGCAAGTTATGCATGTTCATTTGAGAAGCGGGCAGGCCATGATGGTATAATCTGGTCACTAGGATTCCGTGCATGACCGCTTTCAGGAGGGCACATTACGGTAAAACTATGTACTGACAAATAGTTTGGATATGCAGGTGGATCCCCAACACAATAGAAGATTAACTCTTTGGGGTTTGAGAATATTTTCTTATGGAAAACAAATGTACCCATGCTTGGATATTAAAATGACGCTAATTTTATTTTGATCTAATGACTTATTAGTTATCTTAAAATAAAACTGGACAGGACCCAATCAGATGGCCAATGTGATCTCCTGTGAATGGGCTTCCTAGGCCCCTAACAACTGTACTCCCTATAATACCCAGTAGGTGGCATAGCCTGTACATATGAAAAACTGTTCCTGATTGACATATTGGACCAGTGACAACTGCACACTCCCGATTCTGCTATACCTCTGCAGCCTCGGAAATGCAGTGGAATTGAAGGTGGCCAAGATAAAGAGCTTACAGTGATCTCCAGTAGTCCTAGGCTTGTAGGCTTTGCAAATGTACGCCCAGTGCCCATTGGTGGCAGCAGTGGCTAGTAACGTAGGTAACGAGCAGTAAATAATAAAATAAAAAAATAAGAATGGAGAGAAAGTTTAATAAGGAAATCTAAAAGTTGCGTGTTTCTACAGGCACATTGCAAATTTACGCATGGAAGAATGAGAATAACCTTTTAAAGGGTGACTGGCGGTCTACACTGACAGTTTACAGTAATCAGCTTTGCAGGGAATTTATTCCCTATAAAAACTGCACATTTAGTTTTCTAATTGCAAAATAGAAGAAAAAGAATGAAAAGAAAAAGCTGGAACTAAGAATTGCTGATGTGAACTAGGAGAACAATAGTATTATGTATAGTGCCTTAAAAAAGTATTCATACTCCATGAACTTTTCTACATTTTTTCACATTACATCCACAAACTTACATTTATTTTATTGGGATTTTATCGAATCAGAGAGTTGGAAGGGACCTCAAGGGCCATCGGGTCCAACCCCTTGTGAATGCAGGTTTTCCTAAATCATCCCAGCTATATGTTCATCTAGTTTCCGCTTGAAGATTTCCATTAATTGAGAGCTCACTACCACCCGTGGTCGCCTGTTCCACTCCCTGACTGCCCTCAGTGTCGGAAAGTTTTTCCTAATGTCTAATCTGAATCTCCTTCCTTTAAGTTTCATCCCATTTCTTCTTGTACTTCCTTGTGCTAATGAGAATAGGGTAGTTCCCTCTGCACTGTGACCACCTTTCAGATATTTGTATTATTTATTATATATTATTATATATTTAGTATTATGTGATATACCAATGTGCCGCCCCCTGCAGTGGATCGAACCGCTTGGATCCGGGGATGATGATTACTCGTGGCTCGAGGGTTTCCGGACCCAGGGGCTAAGGGCCACACTCACATGAAAAAGGGGATTATTTATTGGGGAAAGATACAGTTCATGACGCCACCCGTGGTGTACGGTAATCGGGAGTACCCGGGGAGATGGAGTGGAGAAGCCAGATGACGTTACCCTCCATGGGTAGGGGTAGGCCCCAGGACTCTGGATGGTGATGCGGGGGTTGCAGTGCAGGGGTCAGTCGAGTACTCAGCAATGAAGCAGATGCTGACAACAGAGTAAACCAAGTCTCTGACTGCCGCTGTCTCTTGAGGGGAGCTTGTTCGGGTCCCGTCCCCTGCAGCACTGCTTGGTGGTCTGTGACCTGCCTCCTGGCACAAAACTTTAGATTGTCCGTTGTGGCCCGATAGCTGGGAGCTTTCCGGGCCCCACTCCCTACTATGGCTAAGTGAAGGAGCCTGCTCTCAGGAGCTCACGCTTGGGATTTCAGTGGGCCGTTTGCTAGGAAAGCCCTATCCCCCTTGTTGCGCTAGTGCCCCTGATCTCCGAGCTTCGTGGGAACAGTCCATAAAGACCTTGTCCTCCACAGGTTAATTGCCGGGTCGCCTGAAGCTTCTCCCAGACCTAGGGTCCGTGTACCCCGACGTGCCTTCGGTCCCGGACCGGTGATAGGACCAGGCTGCTGACCGTCCTCCTTGACGGGTTCTAGGCACCTAGCCTCAATCCCCTGCGACCAGGGGTCCCACTCCTCTTGGTCCAGACCACCGTCTGCGACCTAGTCTACTTCTCCCCTGGGAGCTACAACTCCCAGCTTCCTCAGAGCTCCTCACAGCTCGAGGGTTACTACTCGACTACTCTGACACCTCCCACCTCCCTGTCTGACCCCTAAGTGGGAGGCCCTATTCCTGCTTAAGCAGCCCACTGATGTGCCTTACAAGTGTGGTGCAAAGTGTATCTTAGATTTGTGAATGCTGGTGGAGGCAGAACTGCAGGATAGAGACCCAGAACCATGGAGGTTTGAGCAGAGCCCTGTGATGTCCCGAATAGTCCAGGGTGTAACACCAACACTAAGTAATAACTATTTCTGAAGTGTAATGGAAATAATACATGGTTTTCTAAATGTTTTAAAAATGTAATTCTGAAAATTGTGAAATGCATTTGTATTCATCATCCTTCAGTCAATTCTTTGTATGATCACCTATTGCTGCAATTCCTGCTGCAGGTTTTTTAGGGTATGTCTCCACCAGCTTTCCAAATCTAAAGGCTGACATTTTCCCTATTCTTCTTTGCAAAATAGCTTTAACTTAGAGATTGGATGGAGGAGCCTGTAAACAGTCTTTTTCAGGTATTGCCACAGATTTCCAATGGGATTTAGGTCTGGACTGTGACTGGGCCATTCAAACACATGAATATGCTTTGATCTAAACCATTCCATTCCATTGTAACTCTGGCAGTATATGTAGGGTTGTTGTCTTGCTGGAAGGTCAACCTACGCCCCAGTCTCAAGAATTTTGCCTCTAACTAGTTTTCCTCCAGGATTGCCCTGTCTCTGCTGAAGAAAATCGTCATCATAGCATGATGTTGCCACCACCATATTTGACAGTGGGGATGGTGTTTTCAGGGTGATGTGTGTGATGAAAAACTAACACTGCACATCGTTTTCCATTTAGCCCATCTGACCAGAGCATCCTCTTCCACATGCTAGGTGTGTCCTCTATATGGCATATGGAAGAAGGTGCTCTGGTCAGATGAGACCAAAGTAGAACATTTTGGTCCATGTTTATGTTCTTCATTAGAGAATAGAAAAGAGTGGCACTCACAATGGAAGTAAAATGCATGTGTACTTTATCTTTGGGTTGAGGTAAATGGGGTATGCACGCAGCCAACAATAAACAGGCACCAGATATTTTGCTCTGGCTTCATCTTGCTAGCTCCATTCTCAAGAAAGTGTACTTTGGTCAAATATGCTAATTAAGAAGCTTGATGCCCACTTGGCTTGGCTGAGTAGCTTAGTATACAAGTTATTCATGACTCCTTTCTTTCCCCTTTGTTGATACACAGTGCAGGCTTTAGCTTTTTTTGCATTCATCACAGAGAAAAGTGGATCAACGTCATTCATTGTTGTGAAGTCTGACCCCCATGGATTAGAAAGTTATGGAATATTATAGCATGGATTGTGGACATTCATTTAAAGAGAACTTCACAGCTTATACATGCTGCCAAAATCGTGGGCAGCATGTACTGTATTAGTCGTTGGCTATTTTATCTCAGCATGGTATGTTTTACTCTGAAATGCTGCAAGGTTTCAGAAACAAACATACTTTGATAGCAGTCGGGGACTAAGCCACACTGTAGACTAGTCAGATAGGTGGGTCCCCTGTGGCTTCCCCTTGCTCACTGACAGTGATAGTAACAGTATAGGCAGAGACCTGTTAGTCCAGGGCAGCGGGACCACTAGAACAGGTTACTCTCACAATCGTGGTATGTCTACTGATACATTTGTTCCACTGAGCGCTATGTAGTTGCAATGTAATGTGCACTGCAGTCCACTAGATGGCACACATCTATTGAGGACCACAAAGCATTTTAGACTGTGCAGTAGAAAAAAAAATTGCTAAGCTATATGCTTTATATTATTGTTACCCAAAATTACATACTACAGAAAAGTTGTTTGAGGGGTTGAATTTGCAAACTGGCTGAAGTGCCATGTACTAAGTTATGTCTTGAAGGCTGGCGTCTGAAATTGCGCTGATATTAAAAACCATGGCAGTTTAATCTATTTTGAAATGAAAATGTATAGTAAAAAAGCAATTAATTAGCTGTTTACAAGCTTCTTTTGCTAGCAGGCTCCTTTGGGTGCCAAAAACAAATATGTAAACAGATGTGTTGCTTCATCCGTCCCTGAAACTGAATTTTAATTTGTTCTGTGTGACTGTTCAGATCTGAGATGACTAATTTTTTCTGTCGTACTTTATTGTCTTTCAGACAGTCTTTACATGGTCAAGAATGCTGCAGCATGGTTGTAGTCTCATTAGGTTAAAACTGGCTTCATATCAGTGGAGTATGAATTATTATCTGAAGTGTTGTCTTTACAAAAGTGAATATATACTATATGATAGTCTTGCCAAAATGAGAATTTCTCACCTATCCACAGACTATGGGGTACTTTACACGCTGCGACATCGCTCAAGTGATGCCATTTGGGTCACGGTGCTTGTGACGCACATCCGACACCGTTAGCGACGTTGCAGCGTGGGACAGGCTGGAGGCAGCCTAAAACGATCGCAAAAAAGACAAAAATTGTTTGTTTTGGAGAGGTCGTTTAATAACAAAAAATCGTTGTCTGGTAAGTAGCGATGTTCTTCCTTGTTCCTGCGGCATCACACATCGCTATGTGTGATACCACAGGAGCGACGAACATCTCCTTACCTCCATCCACCAGCAATGCGGAAGGAAGGAGGTGGGCGGGATGTTACGTCCCGGTCATCTCCGCCCCTCCGCTTCAATTGGCTTTCCACTTAGTGACGTCGCGGTGATGCCGAACGCACCTCCCCCTTGAGAGAGGGATTGTTCGGCAGTCACAGCAACGTCACTGAACAGGTATGTGCGTGTGACGCTGCCGTATCGATAACGTTCGCTACGGCAGCAATCACCACATATCGTTACAACTACGGGGGCAATGTCGCAGCGTGTAAAATACCCCTAAGGGACAGAAAAAACAGATAAGTATAACTCTTGACTGCTTCCATCAACACCCATCAAGCATCAGCTTGTCTACTTGATTGCCAATCCACTCACTTGACTGCCAATCCACCCACTTGACTGAAAATCCACCCACTTGACTGACAATCCACCCACTTGATTGCCAATCCACCTACTTGACTGTTAATCTACTCACTTGACTGCCAATCCACCCACTTGACTGCCAATCCACCCACTTGAATGTAAATCCACCCACTTGACTGCCAATCCACCCACTTGACTATAAATCCACCCACTTGACTGCCAATCCACCTACTTGACTGTAAATCCACCCACTTGACTGCCAATCCACCCACTTGGCTACCAACCCACCCACTTGACTGGCAATCCACTGAAAATGTTATTCTCATATTGTGTCTTGAATAGTCCCCTGCATTCCAGTCTCCTTACTTCTTTGTTACTGGGGGAGAGGCATTTCTTTTTGAGTAACAGCTCTGGTTCAGTAGTTTCATCCCACTGTTGAGCTTCAGCTAATGTGGCTCGTTAATGGCCTGTCTACTTATTCAGAAATGTATATTATTTCTCTAATTTTGCATTTAGAGATAACAGTGCCTTTTAACAAGCCCACAACTCAATTGAAAACTGCTGATGGTGGGTGCTGGTAAGATTATGAAATTGCAAGACTGATACTGAACTGCAGGTATGTGATAAGTGTCCATTAGTCAACATTTTAAAGGGAAACTGTCAGCATGATCATGCTGCCTTAAAGGTAACCTGTGACAAGATTTTCCCCAGAAAAAGTAGGGCCTATATCTTTTAGCCCTTTGTTACAGCATTCTTTTAATATACTTGTAGTGTCCCTAAGGCTCTGGTCGCTACAGGGCACTGCAACTGAGTTAAACAGCAGTATCTATCTGGGGTAAGTGACAGGTGGCTTGTATGTGCTCACACCAATACACATTTCACATGCAGTTAGTTGCCTTCCCCACAGTGGGAGGGGGTGGGGGGTGGACTGGGTTGGGCAGGGAGAGTCAGCCATCCAGTAGCATGGGACTTCCTGGTCACCAGGACAACCACTGGGGGGCGGGTACCACATGGGGTATAAGAGGAGGTAGCCATGACACATAGTGAGCTTTGCTGGAGAGGAGTCCCCTGAGACCAGACTGGGTGCAGGAAAGCACCAGTGCTGGTGGGACGAGACACAGCTCATCTTTCTGCTGCGGAGCCTGGGGCTTGTGAGCAGGAACTCAGCCCAGGTTCCTTCTGCCAGTCGCTGGTCAAACAGGACATTTACACTGACAACGGTAACCACCTGGAACTTGCACCGGATAACCAGAGACTTAATACAGTGAACCAGGACACTCTCGGGCAATCTCCTAACCAGTGAGTAAACACCTGAACTGGAGCTCTTGCCTCGTTTCCATTATTTACCAGCGACGCCATCCTGCGCTCTGGCTCCCATGGCCCACTACCAGCCAGCCGGCCACCCTCCCTCCTGGGGAAACCACTCTGCCTGTTTGGAGTGACTTCATCTTGGTTGCAATCAACATTGACCCCCGGTGAGTAGAACCCTGCAGCAGCGCCCCCTTACCCTGCCGCACACCACAGGTGGCGTCACGACAAAAACTTTATAAACATTCCCCTGTACATAATCCTCCTTTTAAAGCAACCCCCAGGGTCACGGAACCGGGCAACAGCCATCACACACCGGGGACACATCATCCCTGTAAACACACTGCTTGGGACCGAGTGACCCATAGCCCTGGGCAACGCAGCTTTTTGGTGTCATGAACAGGATCGAATTGGACCTGCCTACACTGAGTGACGTGTGCCTTATAGACTGTGTTTATTACATGTAAAACCGCCGCCATTTTGTGTAAACACTGACTACACGACAGCGGTGGTAAAAAGGCCGCAGAAAGAAACCCCGCCCTCTGGGAGTCACCAGAATCTATGTGAAAGTGCAACCAGTGCAGGGAACCGGAGCCCTGCAGGAGAATGCTCTGGGAGAGAGGAGAAGTGCACTAGGTTGATCTGAAAGGTGGACTGCGTAGAGGTTGGAGAAGAAGTCCAGCAGCTGTGCCATGTTATGCGGGCGCAGCACCTCCGGCAAATAGAGGAGTGGAATTCCGGTATGATGGAGGTGGTGGCGACCATGCAGGTCCATGAGAACTTGGCACCGCTTGTCCTGGTGGCACTGACCTGTCTACCGGAGTCCACCCTCGACCAGGCCGCGCTGACACCTGTTCCAGCCAGACCAGACCAGGCTGCATCACCTTCTCTGGGAGAGAAGGACCAAGCTGCACCGCCTACTGACCCGGCCGAGAAGGACCAGGCCGCAGCCCTCCAGCACTTCCAGTTGCCAAGAAAACTTAGTCATGCATACTGCATAAGTGTTTTTGTTTTTCAGGTTGCAATTGGACTTGAATACCAGGTTATTGAAATGTTGAAAAGTTGATATTGCCTGCCGAAAGGGAAGAGTTTTCACAGTTATTAAGTATATGAAAATTTTCCGGTATGCACTGAGTTTTTGTATTTAGCAGCCCAGGAGTGCTGCTCTTTGCTGTCAGGGAATGTAGCGCACCCGAGGCTCTGGTCGCTACAGGGTACTGCAACTGAGTTAAGGCTGCTTTACACATATCAATTTCTCGTACAATCGCATGTGCGATCGCACCCTGCCCCATCGATTGTGCGATACGGGCAATTTGTTGCCCGTGTCGCACAAACTTGGTAACCCCTGTCACATGTACTTACCTCTCGAATGACCTCGCTGTGGGCGGTGAACATCATCTTCCTGAAGGGAGAGGGACGTTCGGCGTCACAGCGACGTCACACAGCGGCCGGCCAATAGAAGCGGAGGGGCGGAGATGAGCGGGACGTAAACATCCCGCCCACCTCCTTCCTTCTGCATTGCCGGCGGCCGCAGGTAAGCTGCAGTTCATCATTCCCGGGGTGTCACACAGAGCGATGTGTGCTGCCTCGGGAACGATGAACAACCGGAGCACAGAAGGATGTTCGATTTTTTTTTTAAAAATGAGCGCCGTGTCAACGAGCAACGATAAGGTGAGTATTTTTGCTCGTTCACAGTCGCTTATTTGTGTTACACGCTACGATATGTCAAACGAGGCCGGATGTGCGTCACTAACGACGTGACCCTGACGACATATCGTTAGATATATCGTAGCGTGTAAAGCGGCCTTTAAGGAACAGTATCTATCTGGGGTAAGTGACAGGTGGCTTGTCGGTGCTCACACCAACACACATTTCAGATGCAGTTAGGTGCCTTCCCCACAGGGGGGAGTGGACTGGGGTGGGCAAGGACAGTCAGCCCACAACTCTATTGAAAACTGCTGATGGTGGGTGCTGGTAAGATTATGAAATTGCAGGACTGATACTGAAATGCAGGTATGTGATAAGTGTCCATTAGTCAACATTTTAAAGGGAAACTGTCAGCATGATCATGCTGCCTTAAAGGTAACCTGTGACCAGATTTTCCCCAGAAAAAGTAGGGCCTATATCTTTTAGCCCTTTGTTACAGCATTCTTTTAATATACTTGTAGTGCCCCTAAGGCTCTGGTCGACAGGTGGCTTGTGTGTGCTCACACCAATACACATTTCACATGCAGTTAGCTGCCTTCCCCACAGTGGGGGGGGGTGGACTGGGTTGGGCAGGGAGAGTTAGCCATCCAGTAGCATGGGACTTCCCGGTCACCAGGACAACCACTGGGGGGCGGGTGGCACATGAGGTATAAGAGGAGGTAGCCATGACACATAGTGAGCTTTGCTGGAGAGGAGTCCTCTGAGACCACACGGTGCAGGAGAGCACCAGTGCTGGTGGGACAAGACACAGCTCATCTTTCTGCTGTGGAGCCTGGGGCTTGTGAGCAGGAGCTCAGCCCAGGTTCCTTCATCCAGTCAGTGGACAAACAGGACATTTACACTGACACCGGTAACTGCCTGGAACTTGCACCAGATAACCAGAGACTTACCAGTAGTGAACCAGGACACTCTCGGGCAATCTCCTAACCAGTGAGTAAACATGTGAAACGGAGCTCTTGCCTCGTTTCTATTATTTATCGGTGACACCATCGAGCTCCGGTGCCCACGGCCCAGTACCAGCCAGCCGGCCACCCTCCCGTGGCAACCATCCCCCTGTTTGGAGTGACTCCATCTTCAATGCAATCAACATTGACTCCCGGTGAGAAGAACCCTGCTGCAGCGGCCCCTTACCTGGCCGCACCCCACAGGTGGCGTCACAACAAAAACTTTATAAACATTTCCCTGTACATAATCCCCCTTTTAAAGCAACCCCCAGGGTCACGGAACCGGGCAACAGCCATCACACACCCATGATACAGCATCCCCGTAAACACACTGCTCTGGACTGAGTACCCCATAGCCCTGGGGCGAGTCATACTCACCTATTGCACTGTCCAGTCTGATGTTGCTGGTTTGGATCTGGCGCCTCCTCTCTTCTTGGGACCAATGTCCTCCTTCCCTGCTTCATGTGAATGATGCGTCCTACATCATCCACGCAGTGTCTTTAATCATGCTCCTGCGCAGGCGCACTTCTCTCTGCCCCGCAGAGGACAGAGCAAAGTACTGTGAAGTGCATGCATGGGAAAAGGCCAAAGATATTGAGAAGAGGACTTGAGCAGGAGCATAATGAAGCCACTGTGTGGATGACATAGGACGTGCAATTCACATGAAACAAGAAGGAGGACAGTGATCCCAAGAAGAGAGTAGGTGCAAAATTAAGACCAGTGACACCCATTTTTTGCATTATTCAGAATGGCTTGGGGCATATATATGGCCCTGTAGAATGCTGCAACAAAAGTGCCCGGCCGGAATCTCCACCCCCCTCCCCAGGGGGTAGGTGGAGGCCGGCATGATGTGGCTAGGGGGGATAGGTGAGAGTTAGGAGAGGGGTGGGGTCAGAGGGACTGTTAGGGGAAAAAGAGTGAGCCCAAGGGGGAGGGAGCCATTGCCGTGCTTTTGTACAGAAGAATCTGTAGAAGAATTTGCAGAAGAAAAAATACAGCCTTAGGTATATCAGATTGCAGCAGCTTAATGGAGGAGCTGCGGGAGGCAGCCTGGCGCAAACCACCTGGCTGGTTGGAGGATCAGCTGCGGGCGGTCCTGATCGGCGGTGCGGCGTCGGGCGCGGCCGGTCTAGCTAGGCTGCTGGTGCCGCCTGCTCGCGGTGGAAGTCAGCGGTCACGGGAGGCTCCTGGAGCGGCCGAGGAGGTCTCTCCGGTGACACGGGGGTAGCCATACCGCAGGTCCAGGCCTCCGGAGAGGCTCTCTCCCGGAGGATCTGGGCCGGCAGCTGGGCAGGCGCGGCCTGCTCGCAGGCCTCGGCTGGAGCCGGGGCGGTCCGGTGCAGCGCCTGCGGGACCTCAGAGGCAGTGGGAATCCCTGTATGGGACCCTCCGGTGGTGGGAGAGGAGTCCAGCATGGGGAGCCCCCTCCATGCCGGGAGGAATTCAAGGCCGCGGCTGAGGTCAGCGGTGGTGAGTAGGCCTCAGCCTGTCGGGGGGGACTTGTGCTGCCTGTCGTCAGGAGGATCTGGGTTCTGCGGCGGGCCGCGCTGGCAATGTCCCTGTCGAGCGGCCTGGCTAGACTACGGGTGCAGCTCCGGATGGAAGTCGGGATACCTGGCAGGAGGTCGGCGGGCCAGGGCAGGAGGGCTCTGGGTCTCAGCAGCAACCTGGTGGCCGGGAGCCAGGAGCAGCAGTGTGGGGGCCGCCTGGATGGGGTTCGGGACCGACCGATCCGAGGTCATCATTGCTGATCGGAAGAGTGGAGAACGGCAGGCAAGAGATCGCCAGTGGCGGCGGCTGGACGACAGGATTCAGGATTGTCGGCTGGTGGGATCACAGCTCCCGCGCAGCCTGGTGAGTACAGTTCTATGTTGTGTTCGTCGCCTTTTGCTATTGGTGTTCTGGGTAGTGTGTCGGGTCTGGCAGGGGCTGGGATGGAGGCTCAGGGCCAAGCAGCTCTGTCAGGGTCAGTAGGGGTGAGGGAGGTCTTGTCTGAATTCAGGCAGTTGTTGGTGCAGTTGGAGGGGAGCGGGAGTGTCGGGGCTTGTGCCTCAGCATGGGTGGGATCGGGGGTCTCGAGTGTCGGGGTGGCGGCTGCGAATCCCGTAGGGGTACCCCGGGGGCATGATCCGGTGTCGGTTTTGGTGCAGACAGGGAAAGACAAGGAGAGGATTCACTTGGATGATAAGGCGAGGAGGGAAGTTTACGTGTGCTTTGAGGGGCTGCTGGGGTCACATTTAAAGAAGGAGGTTAGGGAGAAGATTTGGAGGTATGAATATGTGGAAATCTTCTCTTTGCTGCCGCTAGAAAATTTTTATTTGGATAAGCCCAAGAAAGATGACAACAAAAAGGTGGATGAGGAGAAGCGACTTTCACAAACTGGCTGCAGGCGTTTGCAATTCTGGCCAGTGTTATAGGAGAGAAGGCACCAGACAATTGTTCGCACCTTTTCTGCTATATGGATTCTATTGGGGAAGCTTATAGGGTGTATGAGGGGCAGGCCTGGTTGCGGTATGACGAACAGTTTCGTCAGCGGAAAGCTATCCGGCCGTCCATACGATGGGACCAGAAGGATATTGGGCTCTGGTTGCGGGTAATGTCACCGACGAGGTATGGGCAATCCTTCCCAGGGGCGGCCGGGGCTCCCGACCAGGCTGGGGTGCGGTATGGTCAACAGTACGGCGGGAGAGTCGGGAGTCAGTCAGGATCCCAAAAAGCAGGGCTCTGCTGGCTCTTTAATGAGGGCCAGTGCAAGTTTGAGGAGCAGTGTAAGTTTAAGCACCAATGCTCGCACTGTAGTGGAACCAATCACAGGGCGGCAAAGTGTTTCCGGCATAGCAAGGTCAAGGGGGGGCCTGGTAATTCGAAAAGGAGAGACTGCGGTGAAGCTTCTCGAGATGTATCTACCTATGTAGGTTCCCGAAGAGGGTGGATGCGGAGTTACTGGCGAGGGGTTTCAAATTCGTTTTTTGTATTCCTTCGGGAGCGGGTCCGGGGCAGGAGCGTTTTAAGAATTTAGTCGGCAAGCCAGCATCCGTAGGTGGTCCGGGAAAAGTTCGCAAAGGAGGTGTCGTTGGGGCGTATGGCGGGGCCTTTCAGGTCCCCACCTTTTCCTGATCTAGTGGTTTCCCCGCTGGGGGTGGTGCAGAAGAAAGAAGTGAATAAGTTCGGCTTATTCACCACTTGTCTTATCTGCGGGGGGGAATGGTAAATGACGGTATAGATCCTGTGTTATGCTCGGTGATGTATACGTCATTTGACGAGGCGGCAGATTGGGTGCGGCGGTGTGGAAAGGGGGCCCTGATGGCAAAGACAGATGTTGAATCGGCATTTCAGCTTTTGCCAGTTCATCCGGATAGTGTGCACTTGCTTGGCTGTTTTTGGGAAGGGAATTATTTTGTTGATAGATGCCTGCCCATGGGATGTTCGTTGTCTTGTTCATTGTTCGAGTTGTTTAGTTCTTTTTTGGAGTGGATGGTTAGGGAAGTTTCTGGTTTGTAGTCTGTTATTCACTATATGGACGATTTTTTTCTGCATTGGTCCGGGGGACTCGGTGGTTTGCCAGAATTTGCTTGCGACGATTGAGTGGGTGGCCAGTGGTTTGGGGTCCTTTTGGCGCCGGGGAAAACGGAGGCAACATGTATTTCTTTCCTAGGGATTGTTATTGACTTGGACAGGTGGGAATTTTGGTTACCGGCGGACAAGGTGGTGGCCCTCAGGGAGGAGGTGGCAAGGGCATTGATAATTAGAAAACTCACCCTGCAGGAGGTGCAATCGTTGCTAGGAAAACTCAATTTTGCATGTCGGGTGATGCCAATGGGGCGGATTTTTTCATGCCGTCTTGAGATGGCCACTGTGGGGGTGCTAGCACCTCACCATTTTGTGCATTTATCGGCCAAGGTTAAGGCAGATTTGGAAGTCTAGGGAAAATTACTGGTGGACTACAATGGGCGGTCACTGTTGATGGAGCCTCTGGTGGGTAATTCTGAGTTAGATTTGTTTACCGATGCATCTGGGGTTCAAGGCTTCGGGGCCTATTTTGGAGGGGAGTGGTGCATGGAGCGGTGGCTGGAGGTTTGGTGTTCTGCGGGTTTGTTGAAGAAATTGGCGCTGTTGAAAATTTTCCCGATTTTGGTGGCGGTTACATTGTGGTGGGAGCGTTTTCAGAACATATGGGTTCGGTTTTACTGTGATAACGTGGGAGTAGTGTTGGCAATTAATAATATTTCGGCTAATTCTCCCCCAGTGATTAGGGTGTTGCGGAGATTAGTGTTGGCTTCTTTGTCCATCAATGCTTGTGTGTCTGCGTCTCATGTGCCGGGGGTGCTGAATTCTGTTACTGATGCTCTCTCTTGTTTCCAGTGGGACCGCTTCAAGGCATTGACGCCGGGGGTTATGGCCGTGGGATTGGAGTGCCCACCCGAACTTTGGAATGTGGTATGAGGGCCGTTGGACACCTGATCAAGGGATCGTTGGCGGAGGCAACTTGGACGGCGTATCAGCAGGCTTGGCAACAATGGGAGGATTGTGTGCAGTCTTTGGGTTTGACTCGGTCGGTGGAGGATCAGGTAGGCGGATTGCTCCTATGGGTCGGACATTGGTCAGCATGGGGTTGGTCCCAGGCAAAGGTGGGTCGAGTGGTAGCGGGCTTGGCCTTTGGTTTTAAGTTACGGAACAGGCCGGATTTAACAAAGAATTTTTTAGCGCGGCAGGCGTTGAAGGGGTTTTGCCGGGGGCAGAGCAGTGTAGCTAGGAGGAGGCCAGTGTCCTTTGCTCTTTTAGAACGCTTGGGGGCCCAATTGGGTACGGTGTGCAGTTCGGTTTTCAAGGTTATTTTGTTCCGTCTGGCGTTTTCTTTTGCGTTTTTTTGGAGCGCTCAGGATTGGGAACTGGTGGCAGTTAGTCGGCAAGGTCGGGGGGGGGGATTAAGGCGCAGGACGTGCTTTTATTCGATAATAGAGTGGAATTTTGACTTCGGAGGTCAAAGATGGATCAAACCGGCAGAAGGCGGCGTGTGGTGCTGGGTATCGTGGCTAGGTCGGAGATGTGTCCGGTACGGGAGTTTTGGAGGTTGGGGCCACAGGTGGATGGTTCATTGCTCTATCATGAAGATGGTTTATTTTTATCGAAATATCAGTTTCGGGCAATTTTTCGGAGATGTGTGGAGGGTCTTGGTCTGGATCCTTGTTGCTATGCGCCTCATTCTTTTAGGATTGGAGCAGCAACGGAGGCAGCGGTGTGCAGTTTGAGTCCTGAAGCAGTGCGGAGGATAGGTCGGTGGGAATCCAGGAGATATTTGAGTTATGTGCGCCGTTAAAAATGTTTAAAATGCAGGGAGGTGTTGGAGCTGTTTTGTGTCTGTTATGGTACTGTGATGTTTGTTGTCTTCTTTTGCAGGAGAGATCCCCCGGTTAGTTTGGATATTGGGCCACTCCTTTGTGCACTGGGCAGCGATCCGGGCGGACATTCGTTTGGACGGACGTCAGCTGGGCTTTGCACGAAGTGCGGAGGTCATCAGGTGGTTGGGTTTCCGCGGCCTGCGGTGGATGAGGGTGTTGCCCGAGATGCACAGGGCAATTCGGCTGGATCAGGCGCCAGATATTCTGGTTTTGCATGTTGGGGAGAATGATGTGGGGATGGTGGCAGGCCGGAAACTGATAAGGGATATCAAACATGATTTACTGCGGCTGTGGGTTTCTGTGCCAGGACTTCGGACGGTCTGGTCAGAAATGGTCCTGAGACGGACGTGGCGTAGGGCTCGGTCTGTGGAAAGGCTGAATAAGACTCGTATTAAAATCAATCAGACAATTTCGACCTTTGTGGTGAGGAACAGGGGTGTGGCTGTTCACCATTTTGATTTGGAGGCGGTTCACCAGGATTACTGGTTGGCCGATGGGGTCCTTTTAAATGCAGTGGGAACGGATTTATGGTCTTTGTGGATTCAAGAGGGTATTGAGCGGGCCATGGCATTGTCAGGTGGAGGGGTCTTGAGCATTTGAGGGGGTCAAAGTGCTCTCGTTGTGGCGGTTGGGGTGGGGTCCTCGAAGTTGGTGAAAATTGGAGTGTGGGTCCCAATGGAGGTGGAACCCTTTAATTTACTGGTTTGGGTGGTGGTCTGGTGATCATGGGGTAACGTCGGCTTGATGGTGTCGGTTCCCGTGTTTGTTGGTTTAACCCTTCCCCCTCATCTTTATTTTGGTGTTCCCGAGTTGGTGGTTGCGACTGGGAGTAATGGGGGTTTAGGGGGGAGGTAAGGTTGGAGTATTGGGTGATCACCAGACTCTTTGAGCTTCGAGGACCACAATCCCTATTAATGTTATTGTAAGCTATGTTTAAATAAAGGCTGCTGTGGCCATTTCATCCATTTATGTGTCTGTGGTTATTTTTAGTAGGGGCTAAGTTACTGGGGGTTGGAGTATGGTAGTGGTATAGAAGGGTCACCCGGACTCCACTATGCCAACGTCATAGCTGAAAGATGCATGCCTCCTTTATATAGGTAAAATATGGTGACAAGTTCCCTTTAACCACAGGTAACATAGAATAGTGACAGGTCAATTTTTTTTTTAATTTCTTGCATTCCACAGCACTGTGGTAAGACCAGCTGTCTTTCTTATGCCAATGGGGGCTTCTCAACTTTTCTCAACACATGATATTGGGGTAAAGAATTATCAAGAATTTTGAATTTTAACATATAATCCTTTTGTTCTCAGGAGCAATAAACCAGCAATATCTGGTAATGGTTTATGCGCCTAATCCTATTTAAAATGTGTGGACTCTTGGTCTACCTCTATACTTACCAACATTATTCTTAGATATTTAAGTCTCTCCCCTACTTCTCGCCCAAGAACACCCCAGAACTGAGTGGTCCATCCAATATGGATACAAACTACACTCCATTTTGCAATTTTGACAGCTCCAAATTTGCTTAGATTGAATCCAAATGTTTTGGACAGCCCCAGCAGTTGTGTTTGCCCCTGTCTGCCAATTGACATTCTTGAAAGTATGCATGCCTCCATTTATACCTTTAATTGCAAACAGCTCTTTTATTGCACCCTCAAATTAAGTATACTGTCTTTTTTTCCAGAAATTGCATATGTGCAGTAAAGGAAACAAGACTTAAAGGATAACTGTCATTTTAATTTTTGTTTCATAGATCAATAGTACACATGAAAATAAGCAACTTTATAATATATCTTATCAGAAAAATTTGCTTTTTTCTCTGCCAGAATTGATCAGTCATTATCAAAATTCTCCATTTTGAGATGAAATCTGTATTCAGTGAAGACTCTCCCATAACAGAGATAGGAGATGGTAGTTACTAGAGCTAGAGGATGAGGGAGGAGCTAGAGGATGAGGGGGGAGCTAGAGGCAGATCTCCTCCTCCTCCTTTTTATCTAGATAGAATGTTATCAGGTCTGTCAATAATTGCAAAGTCTGTTGTTCTGGAATTTTGGATGACAGATTATAGTATCAGCATGATCTATACAAATGAAACCTATTGCATATATGGGAAAGCAAAATAAAATATCAATATACCAGGGTTGTGCAGCAGTGCCACCTCCCCGATGTGTGTTTCGGTAGGCGGGCTTCCTCGGGGAAGTCTCTTCTGTTACTATAATCTGTCACCAGATTTCTGTTTAAACTTCTTATATACTATGTACTATTCAATTGATATTTACAACACATTGTTTGTTCGGTTATCTGTTAATACTATGCATTATTATGAGCTCTAAACATATACCTTGCATGTTTTCTTAAATTTATACTTACCTCACTGTGCTGTGGTGCCATCTACTTATCACTTTTGCTGTATGTCACCCCAGTCCATTTTTTAATGTTCTTTTTATTAAACGGTAATAAAGCTATGTATTTTTATACACAAGTTCTTTGTGCGCATATAAGCTCTCATAGTCCTGGAGTATAAAGGTACCCCATAAAACAAAGGAAAATCATGTATATACCACTCCAGTGCCCTGGTGTAACCCAGTGCTGCAAAGCAAGTGTTAGCCCCTGAGTTCCATGACGTCTCAATATTTATGTATAATATAAAGTGTACTATATGCAGTATTACATACTATTATCATAAATTGGGTTTTATTAAAAGACATTTTGCTAATAGAACATGTTGAAAAAAGGTTGAATTACTTTGTAATAAATGTTATACTTAAGTTTAGTATATCATATAAAATCAATAGCCCTGGAAAATAGCGCAATCATTTACACATGAGCTCCTGAAGTGAAGCTGCATACATACAGGGTAATTACTCTATAAATACAGCACTTTGGTGGAAAACAAGCACTGACGTCCTGTACGCGGGAGAGTAGAAATGATTGTGAATCTGCTGATATTTATGGGCAAGCATTTGTATTTGTCAATTATATACAAGATGTACAATATGAGATTTCTTACACCTCAATTACGCGAGGTTCCATGCAGCTTAAGTTAAGAAAATTATGAGGACAGGTCTTGTGGATTTTGGTTTATGATGAAAATGATTTGCTTGGCATTTGTGATGCTAGAATGCTCTCTTGTGGAGAAATGTATTATTGCACTTTCTTGTCTTCGTTACAATATCATAATTTACTACATGAGCTTCTGCTTGGCTCGTAGCGAGTAGGACAAAGAAAGAAACATTTCCAATTCATCAGGCGATTGGCAGCAGTCTCCAGTTAATAATTGATGATACTGTTATTATGAGTAAGGCCAAGTGCACACGTTGAGTATTCGGTGAGATTTTTATCTCCGCATTTGTAAGCCAAAACCATGGGTGGGTAAAAAAAATACAGAAGTTGTGCCTGTGTTTCTATTATACTTTTTCTCTGATTCTTCCACTTCTTATTTTGGCTTAACAATCTCACCAAATCCTCAATGTGTCTACATGGCCTTAAAGAGAATCCGTCACCCAATTCATGGTCTCCAAACCACAGACATCATGAATCAGACCTTTGCCGCACCATTGCAACCAGGTATATTTTTTATCTGAAATTTTCTGATGTTTCAGAGAAAACATTATTTGACAGCTTGCCAGGGACTATAGGGAAAGATGAGACTTATGCAGTGGCTTCTTCCTGCACTCCTCTAGTTAATTAGCAGGTCATGTGTATATACAGTGGGCTATGCTGGACAAATGATGAGCGAACCCAAACTGAAAAGTACTCGGGTTCATTCTGATCACCAGGTTTCCGGGTCTCGGACAGAAACATGGACTTTCACCTGTATGTCCGGTTCCTGTTTTGGTTTGTTGAAAGGCTACAGAGCAGCCAATCAGCAAGATTTATCAGTGTGGGCACTTCTAACCCCATCACAGCCATGTCAAGTATTGGCAAAAAAAAAATAAAAAAAATAATGATGTGGGTTCCTGACCTATTTTTGATAACAAGCGAGCGCAATACAGACAACTCTGGCTGAAACCCAAAGCTGTCTGCTTTACCTTGGCTGGTTATCTAACATAACCAGCAAAGGGAAAGCAGACAGCTGGAGGCTGGTATTACCAGAAGGATTGTGGTTATTGCCCCATCTAAGCCAAAAAATATCAGTCCACAGCTGCCCCAGAGTAAGGGCATCACATTAGATGCGTCAATTCTGGAGCTTTACTTGGCTCATCTCAATTGCCCTCGTGTGGAGACTGCCCTCAGTGTGTCCCAGATGTTGCAGTGAACGGGCATATTTTCTAATGTCACTGCTCACCATGGCGTCCAGATGTAGCAAAGGCAAAGATTATTGTGGGACGTTGTTGTGGATTGCATCAGACCTGTGGGGTGTTTTTGGGGTTAACAAAACAAGTGAAAGAGGTTGTCTGTGTTTTTCATTTCAAATAAAGGATTTTCTGTGTTTATTTCTTTTGACTTACAAGGTTAGTAATTTGGGTGTCACATAGACACCTATTCATTACTTATATAAGGCTTTATGGAAGCTGTGACTTTTGACAAAATCCCAGCTATCATCAACCATATATACCATTTGTTATCCCAATTGCCACCACACCAGGGCAAAAGGGATAAGCCTGGTAAAGCACCACATTGGGTGCATCTAATGGATACGCCATATCTGGAGAGGCTGCGAGCTGGTATTTTTTGTCTGGAAAACCCTCAGCTGTCTGCTTTACCTTAGCTGGTTATCAAAAATGAGGTGAACCCCACCCCATTTTTTTCAATGATTTATTTAAAATGTGGGATCCCCGCTATTTTGATAATCAGCCAAGGTAAAGCAGACAACTGGTGGCTGATATTACGAGTGTAGGAAGAGCCATCGATATTTGCCTCTTGCCAGGGTGTCAGCCCGCAGCTGCTACTTTATCTTGGCTGGTTTGCAAAATACAGGGTGAACTCACACAATTTTTTTTAAATTATTTATTTTTACACTACAATACAGCAAACTGACTGCAACCAATCACAGATGCTGGCACAGAGGGCAGGAGGCATGTATAGAATTCTGACTGCAACCAATCAGAGATACTGGCACAACAGGGTGGGAGTAGGAAGTAAAGGATATTCATACAATTTAATGGATAAGCCAGAAAAGAGTCTGACTGCTATATTATCTTCCAGGAAACACAGTATGTCTAATTGTCCTA
This sequence comes from Anomaloglossus baeobatrachus, assembly GCF_048569485.1. Taxonomy (NCBI): domain Eukaryota; kingdom Metazoa; phylum Chordata; class Amphibia; order Anura; family Aromobatidae; genus Anomaloglossus; species Anomaloglossus baeobatrachus. Next base: position 164,191,973 of record NC_134353.1, read on the forward strand.
TTACCCCTATTTTACAGCCATTTTTCAGCAAAGAAGTTGGGGTCCCCATTGACCTGTATGGGGTTCGGTGTCCAGGGTCAAGTTTAGGTCAAGTCCAATTCCTTAACTGAACTATTTTTTCAAGTCCACCAAACCTGAACATCCACAGGTCCACTAATCTCTAGTTGCCATGACAGCCATGAGTCAGCTGATGACCCCGGTGTCTGTCATTATGATCCTCCTGTGAACACTGATTGCATGATTTCTGCTATACAGAGCAGTAGGGAAATAAGCGATCGCAGACTTGAAGGTGTAAAAACAGTAAGTTTATAAAAATCTGAAAAAATAAAAACACAAAAGTTCAAATCACGCCCTTTTTGCTCCACAGAAAATTAAAGAATTAAAGCAAAAACCATGGCAAATCCGCAGCAAACAATGCTATCTGCGCACAGGGCCTTAGCGTCCAGACTTAATGAACAAAACCTTACAAAAGCGGAAGTTAAAATTACAGCCCATAGGAGAAGAGAAGAAAGGCTTCTCACATATATCAAGGAAACTCCGGCACTCTACCCCAATTAATGTCAGACTACTGTAGTGTTTCAAAAGGTTCTTTTTATTATTACAAGCAAGTCCAAAAACATGAGATGTCCAAAAACAACGTTTCGACCAGTATGGTCTTCATCAGAGGACCATCTATGAATATATAGGTAAAGGTGAGTTGGTAGTCAGAGATGCAATGCAGCGAGTTCCAAAGGGAAGTAACTCACAATGGATTATATATTTTTGTAGAGAACATATATTGACACGTCAATAAATGTGACAGTCTTGTTGGGACAGAGTAAAGATGTATCCTGATATCCTGAATATCAGGTGATAGCAAGTGTGGGAACAAGCTATAAAACTTGTATACATATGTGCAGGCCTTGAATTGGTATAGAGGTTATCAGTATTCAAGTGATACCTGGTGAACGTTGTATAAGTAATCCAGGAATTATCTGTATTTATATCATGCAGATGTAGGTAACAGAGTGTAGTTCATCCAAGAGAGGTCATCTGCCTTTATCATAGGGGTACTGGCCCAGAGGTGCAGGGATGCATATAAAGGTATGGTGGCAGAAGAGATCTGGTCAGGTTCACTGTGTGGTTAACGATTTGCCTATAACAGGTAAGAGACTGTCAGAATCTGTATGGATAAGTGAATGGACCGGCTCCCTGTGTATGGAGCTAGAAGGTGAAGCGGGGTCCTAACTTTTCTATTGTCTCACATATATCAACCAAGAGGAAAAACTGGTATACTCCAATTATATCCCAGGAATTGTAATTTCAACCGAATACTGGAATAGTGAACAGAAGACTGGCGGCTTTTTATAGACCACTCCATTAGAAGCTTGAAATGTGCTCTCTTGCACAATAGTAACCGTTATGTGTTGCGTTCCCATTGCTCACTCAACAAAACTTAAAGAAGAGTATGAAAATGTAAAATCTGTTATGAACATCAGTGGTCGCTTTGTGTTGATCTGAAGATGGTGAACTTCTTGCTTGGATAGCAATATGAATAAACACAATATCCATGCTTCATGTGTCTCTGGAATAGCAGGTCACAGCAAGATAATTGGACAAAAGTGTCATGGCCTACAAGTGAGGAAATGATTGCAAATAACATCAACAAGCCGCTAATGGACAAGAATACAATCATTCTCCCACTGCTTCATATTAAGCCTGGATTAATAAAGCAATTTGTTTAGGCTTTGGACAAATCGGGTAAATGATTCAAGTATATGGGGATGGAAAAACTAAAAGCTGGAATCTTTGATGGTCCTCATACTCGTAAACTCATGAACAATTTCAATTTTACCACATGCATGAATGACACTGAGGCTTCTGCCTGGAAGAGTTTTGTCTCTGTTGTGAAGAACTACTCTCGAGGCTTCATCTGTTTGCAGGTACTTATTTCCGATAAAACTGTGGCTGAGACCTACTTGGTATAGCCACTTTCTGTCCTGGATCTTAATAGCCATTATATACTATGCGCTATATTTATGGTATGTATAAGCTCTCCTGTTGTAAATTCCTAGAGAAATTATTGAATTTCAGCACATAATAAAATCTTGGTCAATTCCTATAGTCATTATGTAAGGGGATTTGTCATTAATTAGTCCACCATCTGACTACACTATTCATGCAGGAAACAGTCTGCAGATTCATGCTTATTTTAAGATACACTTATACTTTGCTACAGGTCATTTATGACGTGCACAATGGCACACAGGATCAGGGGAAATTCACTATCTATGACACTTGGCAGTACAAACTATACTATTGCAGCTGTTGTGCCTCATTAAATTGAATTGGCCTAAAATCGGATTTATATAATTTATACATGCTTTAGCTCATTATAAGTTGTGTGTTTTCTGAATGGCAAGGGACTCATCTGATGTGGGGGGTTTTCAGCATAAGCTAGACTCAAATAATTCTTTTAATTGAGCATTATCTTTTTTGTGTTTTACAATTCTTGAAATAGAGTTTGAAGGTTTCAGCAGGCTCTTTCCTTTTTATTAAAAAAAATCACATAAATTAGTAAACTTTAGAAAACTTTTTTTTATTTTATTTTTGACCTTTTTTTTATTGAAAGTGTATTTATCATTTCAGGAAAGTTATCAAAATAGGATGCTGTGTTTGTATCTTAGGCCATATTTACATAGTCACGTAAATGGACTACAATTTATTTATTGGCTATGGGTCTCCTGAACTGAGATGATAGTTTTAGGTTCAGGTCAGGATATCGGCAGCCAGTCTGTGCATCGCAGTCCGTACTGAGACTGCAAAACAATGATGTGTGAATCTGGTCATATATGATTTCTATCCTATTTTTTCAATAATTTCCCTTTCTACAGGCTGTATCCTCAGTTCTTGGTTGTCTTTTACTTAGTGCATAGAGAAGTACTGATATGATATTTTCCATATACTGTACATATCTGTAAAAAATATGGCATATAACTGTTTAGAATATGGCATCATTTTACGTTCAGTGGGAAGCCATTTTCTGGTGTTTCACACCTACCTGGCTTCTAGGCTGCACTCCACTCCCATATAGCCACCACCCTTTGTTGTTCTCTAAATTCGGCTCTACAAGTTGCTTTTCATATCTCTGTGACATCATTTCCCTTGACCTTTTAAGGCACTGTTGGACAAATCTCAAGTTCTGAGTATTAAAACAATATTGTGTTTATCTGCTGTGTGTTTGGACTCTGCCAACATCAGCTTCTTCTGTTGCTTAATTTTCTTCAGACTTGTGTGAATTCTACAACCAGCACATATGGTTCCAATAGCCAAGCTGGTTAGCCCATCGTTTGCTATAAGCATCGTTAATTGCTACTTAGAGTTTGATCACATTACTTGCTTTTGATGCTGGCTAACCCAGTGTTCACTGCATGCATCATGAACTGTTATTAGACACATATAACTCATTGTGCCTACCCTCTTCGGATCGCAGACATTACTTAGCTTGAGGCCTGGTAAGTATCAGCATGGGAAACTGGCTGGGAATGCCCCGTTCCGTCGACGATGGCCATGCTGAACTCATTGTGCCTACCCTTGTCGGATCTCAAATGTTACTTAGTTTGAGGACTGGCAAGTACCAAAGTGGGAAACTGGCAGGGAATCCCAGGTTCCGTTAACACCAATGGCCATGCTGAACTCATTGTGCCTGCCTTGTCGGATCCGAGACGTTACTAGTTTGAGGCCTGGCAAGTACCAGAGAGGGAAACTGGCTGGGAATCCCCGGTTCCATTGACATTAACTAGTCACCAGTCAATATCTATACAAGTACAGATACAGAGAGCTATTAAGTGCATGGAGGGTGCAAACAGTTGATACAAGGAACCAGATATAGAAGAAACATTTTTAAGTGCAAAATGGGAATAGTTAGATAAGTTACGGGAGACGATAGGTCAGTCTCAAGAAATGTGTTTTTATGGCACGCTTAAAACTGATTATTTGGAAGTAATCAAATTGTTCTGAGCTGTGCGTTCCAGAGGATTGGCGCACTTCACAAGCAGCCTTGGAAAAGGAAGAGGGAAGTTCACATTATAAAGGATGTTAGTCTTAGGTCATTTGTAGAATGGGTAGGATGCTAGACAGAGATGAGGGAGGAGATCTAGGGCAGTACAGAACTGTGAAGAACTTTGTGGGTGAGAGAAATAAGTAAATATTGTACTCTGTAGTGGATGGACAACCAGTGCAATGACTGACACAGAGTAGAGGCATTGGTGTAGTGGTTGGAGAGGAATATGATCCTGGCTGCTGCATTCAGGATGGTTTATTGAGGGGAGAGTTTAGTAAGAGGGACACTGATTAGTAGAGAGTTGCAAACGTCCAGATGAGAATGAGTAAGAATATTTATATATTTATATATATATCTCGGTGTCATTAGCACATACACTGGAGATCAAATTTAGAGAACACTGTATAATAACTTGATTTTTTTCAGAAATAACTGAAATAATGTAGTCTACATTGATCAACATTTAAAGGTTTTTTTGTAAGGGGTACGCCATGCCACTAGAACAGTGTTTTACAAAAGATCCAAAGTTTATCAACATAAAACCTTTACTTTGCACAAAACATGATGATCATAATTAGAGAACAGCAATGCCTGTAGCCCAGAGAAAGATTATAACTATTTTATATAAAGGTAGCAACAGTCACCAATCATTAGGAAGTGTACAGGCCTTTGTTCTGAATAACTTCAGCACATCTGTGGTCACAGGACATCACTAGTCTCTCCCACTGCTCTGTTGTGATTTTGGTCCACTCTTCTTCTTCATTATTTCAATGTCTTCTGTTTCATTGAACTGCTTTACCTGTTTTTCTGTGTAACAGGGGGCATTGTCCTGCATAAAAATTGCTGTCTGATTGAGTGATGAACACAAGTAAGGAACCACATGTTGTTGAAGAAGGTTCTGATACACACTTGCATTCACTCTGTCATGTAGCTGTATGAGAGGTCCAACTCTTGCTGCAGAAAACATTCCCCAAACCATGACACTTCCTCCATCACCTTTCACTGACTTCTTAACAGTTTGTCAATGAACATGATTCCCATTAGACCCAAATAAATTAAACTTGCTTTCATCACTAAAATGAACTGTGGAGCATCTCTTCTTAGGGGTACTTTGCACACTACGACATCGCAGGCGCGATGTCGGTGGGGTAAAATTGAAAGTGACGCACATCCGGCATCGCAGGCGACATCGTAGTGTGTAAAGCCTAGATGATACGATTAACGAGCGCAAAAGCGTCGTAATCGTATCATCGGTGTAGCGTCGGCGTAATCCATAATTACGTTGACGCGATGGTCCGATGTTGTTCCTCGCTCCTGCGGCAGCACACATCGCTGTGTGTGAAGCCGCAGGAGCGAGGAACATCTCCTACCGGCGTCACCGCGGCTCCCGTAGGATATGCAGAAGGGAGAAGGTGGGTGGGATGTTTACATCCCGCTCATCTCTGCCCCTCCGCTCCTATTGGCCGCCTGCCGTGTGACGTCGCAGTGACGCCGTATGACCCGCCCCCTTAATAAGGAGGCGAGTCGCCGGCCAGAGCATCGTCCCAGGACAGGTGAGTCCATGTGAAGCTGCCGTAGCGATAATGTTCACTACGGCAGCTATCACAAGGATATCGCAGCTGCGACGGGGGCGGGGACTATCGCGCTCGGCATCGCAGCATCGGCTTGCGATGTCGCAGCGTGCAAAGTACCCCTTAGTCCACACAATATGCTCCTCACCGAACATAAGTCTAGCCTTTTGATTCCTTCTGCTAATAAGACGTTTGGTCACTGCAGAGTAGGCTTTCAGTCCAAATGCTCTTAAACATCGTGACACTGTATGACGAGACAGATCCTTACTCTGTTTAGCGCTGAACTGGCGAGCAACTCCAGCTGCAGTATTGAAATGATTACCCATGGAAATTCTCCTGTCCTCTCTTGCATTTGTCTTTCAAGGGCGGCCAGCTTTCTTGGGGGACTTGAAAGAGTTTGTGATATTATAAAGATGCAATATTCTCAAAATCACAGACTTGAAACAACCAACTTCTCTTGCTATGACTGATAGGGTCACCCCTTTGGCTTTCAACTGGACAACCTGCTGTCAATGGGTTTCTGTTCTTTTGTAATAGCACACTTTTTTTGCAAAGTCCGTGCAAACTGGAAAGTTAGGCTGCCAGTTAAATAGGGTTTGTTAGATAATTAAGGAAATTAGCACCAGGTGTCAGATTAACACCAATAACTTGCAGCTATCTGAAAGTGTTCTCTAATTTTGATCAGTGGTCTTTTTTATTTTCATTTTTATTATGTGCTTAATAATTTATTTAATTTATGAAATAAGCTTAAAATACTGCTAGTTTACTCATGTTAGGATATAATCAAATAGAACTACACAATGACCTTAACATTTAGGAAATTATGTGTTGTTCTCTAACTTTGATCTCCAGTGTAGATGTTACTGAAAACCGAATCTACTGATGGGTTGTTCAATAGGGACAGAGTATACAGGAGGGGACCTAGAGCTGAACCCTGTGGAACCCTGACAGAAAGAGGAAAAGGAGAGGAAGAGGAGTCAGCAAAATAATTGTAGGAGGGGAGAGAATACATGATTTTGGGAGTGGGACACAATTTCCTGTCGGATAAGGTCAATTGTTTGTTAGAAATAAGTGGCCAGATTCTAAGTGCTGAGGTTCTGTTAAAGGGATATTTTCTGAAGTATTTGTATAATCTAAAAGGTTTACTAGCGGACCGGTTTCAAGGATTTTGCATATTTAATAAACTAAAGGGGAGTACTTACTTAGCAAATCTGAACCTCTTAAACTCCATGATGGATATTTACGCAATGAAGCAGGTCAGGGTGTATGGAGCAAGCTCAGACTCTCAGCTCGTTCCACACAGAACAGATGCCAGCTATGTTACTTCTGACTATATCAGCACAAATAAGCACTAGAGCTGATCGAACGCCCGAAAAACCGGGGCCGGCGGATCACTGACAGACTTAAAAATAAGTCCGATCCACTCCTGAATCCGGTGCCCATATAAGTCAATGATGAGATTTAAAACGTTTGTGGAGGGGATGGGAGGTAGGAGCGCGCGTGGTGTACTCACTGACATGGCGGCATACTTCTTCCGGGTCACGATTTTCTCTTCCGGAGCCGACAATTCAATATTCATTGTTTTGCCCACCCACCGGCGCGTGTCATTGGTTGCAGTTAGACACGCCCCACCCTGAGTGTCAGCGTGTCAGCTGACTGCTACCAATCACAGGTGGCAGGACGGCCGGTGGGCAGGTAAAGCAGTGTATCCGTGGCAAGTGTGACTCCGGCTTTTTTTTTTTTTTATTATTTTATTTTATTTAAATAAATAATTAAAAACCCCTAATTTTCATCCCCAGCCATGATAATGCCGGCCGGGGGCTGGTATATTCTCAGCCAGCAGCCGCCTGGTATTGCCGCATCTATTAGATGCGGCAATCCCGGTACATTACCGGCTCTTCCCGGAGGCGTGATGCGGTGCCAGTCGGGGTAATAGGTTTGTGATCGCACGGGCGTCTGTGAGATACCCGCTTCACAAACCTGTAGATGAATGTAAATAAACACACACACACACAGAGAAAAATCCTTTATTTAGAATAAAGTACAAATGCGCCCTCGTTCACCACTTTACCCAACACTCTGCAGCTCCGGCGTAATCCACACGATCCACGGAGACACATCCGGCTCTGCTACCTTTCACACAGCTAGCAGCCATAAAGCACGGCTGCCAGCTCTGAGTGTAGACACTGACTGAGCAGAGGCTGTGACAGGCTGGGCTGTGACATTCTCTCCTCCGCAGCTGGAGCACCTCCCCTCCTCAGTGCCGGCCTGCCCCCCACAGCAGATGTCCACTCTCACTGACCTCAGTGGCAGGGACACTAGGATGACACTCTGCTCTGCTGTACTGCTAGCGTGAGCCGTGTGTCATGCGAGGGAATCGCACCGGTGCACGCGGAGAGCAACAGTGGAGGAGATGGGGAGAAAGTGCTCCCTCTATCTTCTCTGCTCCTGTGATGCGATTGCAAGATCACATCACAGTCGCATGACCCTTGGCTGATATCCGCAGCAGAGGGTCATTTGCATATCGCTTCCGATGCTGTCGCATCGGAAGCTGTACGCAAGTGTACAAGAGCCCTCAGAAGTGTGCGAGTGATGCAATGTCAGACTTGTGCGAGTCTGAGATGACATCACAAGGCACAGTCTGACACTGTCTGAACATGAGCGTGCATGTACCTAGAAACACATGCACGCTCCTGTCAGAAGTGTGTGCGGGTGATGCAATGTCAGACTTGTGCCAGTCTGACATGACATCACACGGCACAGCCTGCCACTGTCTGAACATGAGCGTGCATGTACCTAGAAACACATGCACGCTCCTGTCAGATGTGTGTGCGGCTGTGCTGCGATGTCAGACTTGTGGGAGTCCCTCGCAAGTGTAACTGCTAGCTAAGATAAACCGCATGCATTTTTGTTTTTTTAATTTAAATAAATAATTAAGAAAAAAACGACGTGCGGTCCCCCCCAATTTTCATCCCCAGCCATGATAACACCGGCTAGGAGATGGTATATTCTCAGCCTGCAGCCATCCCTGTATTGCCGCATCTATTAGATGTGACAATTCCTGTGCAATATCGGCTCATCTTGAGTGCCCTGGTGCGGTGGCAATCAAGGTAATAGCAGGGGTTAATAACAGCACACGGCTGCTACTAAACCCTAGGTTTGTGATCACACACGGGCGTCTGTGAGATACCCACATCACAAACCTGTAAATTACAGTAAATAAACAAGACACAGAGAAATCCTTTATTTGGAATAAAATACAAACACAGCCTCCTCCTTCACCACTTTATTACTTCAACACAGCCCTCCAGCTCCGGCGTAACCCACACAAGATCCAGTGAAGACTCATCCAGCTCTGCTACATGTCAGAGCGAGCAGCCATAGAGCACGGCTGCCAGCTCTGAGTGCAGCCTATTACTGAGCTGTCATAAGCGATGACTGCACGGCAGAGCTGTCACAGGCTGGGGGGCGCGTCAGCCAGGAACCAATCACAGCTAAGAGGATGGCCGGTGGGCAGGGAAAACACGGAAAGCTGAGTGTATGCGATGGACAGTACAGGAAGTGAATGCGCAACCCGGAAGCAGTGTGCCGCCATGATATTGAGTCTCGGTAAGTATGAAACGCTAATTTATTTCTGATTTTGTTCATTTTTATTAATTTCCAAATTCGGATCGTGCACCCGGAATCCCGCGCCCGGGTGCCGCACAGATATAGCACTGAAACCGCGCGGATACGGACTTTTACAGTCCGGATCCGCTCAGCACTAATAAGCACTAGTTCTGATTGCTTCTTTTAATTCCTTAAATGCCTCTGTGAACCATTGACAGGGGTAAGCCCCACAAACTCATCTGAATGTTTGTTCAGGTTCCCATCAGCGCTCCATGATAGGATTGTGGGATGCCGACAGTTTGCCATGTTCGTTGACATGTAAAGTCCAGGCACAGCATGATTTTTGTAGGACACTGTGATTTTTACCATATACTGAAATTCTTAGTATTGTGAAAAGCAAAAAAAAGTGAAAGGTTCAAAATATAAAGACAAAAATTGAAATCACAACACTTTCTTGACTTTTAGTCAAAATTATCTAGTAACCAATAAAAAAAGAGATATTAACTCATCGTCATTTGTTGCTAAGAAAAAGTAATTTAGCCAATTGAAAAGCACCTCATTGCCATTTGTTGTTTGGTGACTCATTAGACTTCACTGGATCTCAGCATCATTAGATGCTAAGAAATAAAATAGATTAATACTTTGCATCATTACTAACTGTTGTTAGGTACAAACCCCTAAAGAAGCATACTGTGTGAAAGACGCTTTGGGTTGGCTGGGAACTAGGAGTCCCCATTTTTTTTTGGTTGGTCCTTGAATATGCTGTGACTTTGTTTAAATTAAATGATATTTTGTCTTCTTTTCTCTGCTGTGTGTGATTCTAATCACCACTTTATATATGTTAATATTTTAATTTATGCTTATTGATTATAGCTGGTACCCCTGTATATATACAAGTGCACCTCAATAAATTAGAATATCATCAAAAAGTTAATTTATTTAAGTAATTCAATACAAAAAAGGAAATACATATATTATATAGCATCATTACAAACAGTGATCTATTTCAAGTATTTATTTCTGTTAATGTTGATGATTTTTGCTTACAGCCAATGAAAATCCAAAAGTCATTATCTCAGAAAATTAGAATATTATATAAGACCAACTGGAAAAATCATTTTAAACTCAGTAATGTTGGCGCCTACTGAAAAGTATGTACAGTAAATGCACTCAATACTTGGTCGGGGCTCCTTTAGCATGAATTACTGCATCAATGCGGCGTGGCATGGAGGCGATCAGCATCTGGCACTGCTGAGGTGTTATAGAAGCCCAGGTTGCTTTGATGGCAGCCTTCAGCTTGTCTGCATTTTTGGCGCCCCTGAGGCTTTCATCGCCACAGAGGTACTGCATCTCAGCCAGAGGTGTGGTATCCCATCCTGAGTATGAAGGGGGTCATCTACCGGTTCATAGACAAAACCTGCACACCAATTGTTAGGACACACACTGGGTTAGGGTTTAAGGCAGGTACCCCATTAATGCTGAGATTAGCGACCAGTATACCTGGTTATGGGGCCTTAAGTCCCAATCACTGACCTAGAGGGGTGGAGCCTGGCAGGGGGGAGTGTAGGAGGAGTCACTGAGTCAGTTGGGAAAAAACAGTTAGTTCAAGTTTGAACTAGTCAGTGTGAGGCAGTCTGTCAGAGAAGTGACAGTTGACAGGAGGTCTGACAGAAAGGAGTGAGGAGACTGTTTTTTGTGGTGAAGACCCTGGGGCCCTGCTAGGTCCAGGTGACACCGAGGAAAGGGTTCCAGAGTGCCACGGATGTGCGGGAGGCCTCCGTGGACGTGTTCCACCAAGAACACTGGGGTGGAGGAATCTGGTTGCAATAACGGGGACGGACCCCAGGCTAAAGAAGAAAGATATTTCCTTTAGCAATCCGACGGCCCGGGAGGTTGCTTCAGGCACCCAAGGCCACAACCTGCCACCCATCACCTGCAAGGGGGAGCAATAAAAGGACCGAGGTCAGCCACCCATTGGACACGCTCGGTGGTGGAGGCGCAGGACAGTCTAGTGAAGGTCGGCGCTAGTGAGACGGCCAGGGAAGGACACATTGAGGGGTGCACTGGTACTGACCCTTGAACTATTCGGGATCGGCAGAGGCCCATGACAGTGAATTCTGGCACACCACGGGGTAACCGGTCAGCTGCAGTGTTGGGGCGGCTTTGCACACTACGACATCGCAGGTGCGATGTCGGTGGGGTCAAATTGAAAGTGACGCACATCCGGCATCGCATGCGACATCGTAGTGTGTAAATCCTAGATGATACGATTAACGAGCGCAAAATCGTCGTAATCGTATCATCGGTGCAGCGTCGGCGTCATCCATAATTACGCTGACGCGACGGTCCGATGTTGTTCCTCGTTCCTGCGGCAGCACACATCGCTGTGTGTGAAGCCGCAGGAGCAAGGAACATCTCCTACCGGCGTCACCGCGGCTTCCGTAGGATATGCGGAAGGAAGGAGGTGGGCGGGATGTTTACATCCTGCTCATCTCCGCCCCTCCGCCGCTATTGGCTGCCTGCCGTGTGACGTCGCTATGACGTCGCACGACCCGCCCCCTTAGGAAGGAGGCGGGTCGCCGGCCAGAGCGACGGTCGCAGGGCGGGAGAGTGCGTGTGAAGCTGGCGTAGCGATAATTTTCGCTACGCCAGCTATCACACGATATCGTACCTGCGTCGGGGGTGGGGACTATCGCGTGCGACATCGCAGCATCGGCTTGCGATGTCGCAACGTGCAAAGCCCGCCTTGGAACCAACAGTGAGTAAAAACATCTTAACTGCAAAGCCCCGTGTTGTCTGCTTCTTCCTGCGCCCATCAACATACACCATAGACTTTACTAATGGTTGCCCCAGAGTACCCGCTCCACCTGTGGGGAGCAAGAAACACCGCAGCTGCCACAACACCAGCCCCTGAGGTCCCGTCCAGCAGCCGTGGCTCCAAAGCCGCCATTCACAGGTGGCATCACGAATCTTATATAAACTTTATTACCATCTTCCCCATACCGCCACATTTAATTGACTCCGCCAGGGTCACGGAGTCAGGCCCCGCCACCGCTGACTACCCCGGACTAGTCCGGCCCGACACAGAGTCATCTAAGGCCCTGGGGCGGGCGAGTCACACTTGTACTTCTACCTTATTATTACTGGTATCATTCACCTTTGACTATTGGACTTTCTTTATATTTATATAATCTCCATTCACTTACTCATCATTTCTTCGTGCATGCCAATCTGCATTGTGTTATCCCCTTGGGCGTCTGACTGCCCTGCCCATTTTTCCTTTTGTCTGGTTGTTAACCTTGTATGGGATGCATGTACTATATTTTTTATGCATTTTTTTAATCTATTTTTCAATAAAGTTGCATACTTTTGCCTTTCTGTACGGTCTTAGTCATGCCTCTTGTGTGAAGGTCTTTTTGCATAGGATTTCCGCATCTGCATCACTAGATGCTTAAAAAACTAGATTGATACTTTATATCATTACAAACTGCCACTTGGTACTTACACATGCATATGAAACCTACTGAGGAGTATTCACTATTTTTACAGTATATGTGTATGACTGTGTTCTTTACATTACAAATGTTATATAAATGAATATAAAAAATACTTTTATTATATATAAAAAAGAAGCAGGTTAGTAGACAGTCCAAGCAATTCAGCTAGGTTCCATGTTCCCCTATATACAGTTAGGTCCAGAAATATTTGGACAGTGACACAAGTTTTGTTATTTTAGCTGTTTACAAAAACATGTTCAGAAATACAATTATATATATAATATGGGCTGAAAGTGCACACTCCCAGCTGCAATATGAGAGTTTTCACATCCAAATCGGAGAAAGGGTTTAGGAATCATAGCTCTGTAATTCATAGCCTCCTATTTTTCAAGGGACCAAAAGTAATTGGACAAGGGACTCTAAGGGCTGCAATTAACTCTGAAGGCATCTCCCTCGTTAACCTGTAATCAATGAAGTAGTTAAAAGGTCTGGGGTTGATTACAGGTGTGTGGTTTTGCATTTGGAAGCTGTTGCTGTGACCAGACAACATGCGGTCTAAGGAACTCTCAATTGAGGTGAAGCAGAACATCCTGAGGCTGAAAAAAAAGAAAAAATCCATCAGAGAGATAGCAGACATGCTTGGAGTAGCAAAATCAACAGTTGGGTACATTCTGAGAAAAAAGGAATTGACTGGTGAGCTTGGGAACTCAAAAAGGCCTGGGCGTCCACGGATGACAACAGTGGTGGATGATCGCCGCATACATTCTTTGGTGAAGAAGAACCCGTTCACAACATCAACTGAAGTCCAGAACACTCTCAGTGAAGTAGGTGTATCTGTCTCTAAGTCAACAGTAAAGAGAAGACTCCATGAAAGTAAATACAAAGGGTTCACATCTAGATGCAAACCATTCATCAATTCCAAAAATAGACAGGCCAGAGTTAAATTTGCTGAAAAACACCTCATGAAGCCAGCTCAGTTCTGGAAAAGTATTCTATGGACAGATGAGACAAAGATCAACCTGTACCAGAATGATGGGAAGAAAAAAGTTTGGAGAAGAAAGGGAACGGCACATGATCCAAGGCACACCACATCCTCTGTAAAACATGGTGGAGGCAACGTGATGGCATGGGCATGCATGGCTTTCAATGGCACTGGGTCACTTGTGTTTATTGATGACATAACAGCAGACAAGAGTAGCCGGATGAATTCTGAAGTGTACCGGGATATACTTTCAGCCCAGATTCAGCCAAATGCCGCAAAGTTGATCGGACGGCGCTTCATAGTACAGATGGACAATGACCCCAAGCATACAGCCAAAGCTACCCAGGAGTTCATGAGTGCTAAAAAGTGGAACATTCTGCAATGGCCAACTCAATCACCAGATCTTAACCCAATTGAGCATGCATTTCACTTGCTCAAATCCAGACTTAAGACGGAAAGAGCCACAAACAAGCAAAACCTGAAGGCTGCGGCTCTAAAGGCCTGGCAAAGCATTAAGAAGGAGGAAACCCAGCGTTTGGTGATGTCCATGGGTTCCAGACTTAAGGCAGTGATTGCCTCCAAAGGATTCGCAACAAAATATTGAAAATAAAAAAATTTTGTTTGGGTTTGGTTTATTTGTCCAATTACTTTTGACCTCCTAAAATGTGGAGTGTTTGTAAGGAAATGTGTACAATTCCTACAATTTCTATCAGATATTTTTGTTCAAACCTTCAAATTAAACGTTACAATCTGCACTTGAATTCTGTTGTAGAGGTTTCATTTCAAATCCAATGTGGTGGCATGCAGAGCCCAACTCGCGAAAATTGTGTCACTGTCCAAATATTTCTGGACCTAACTGTATATGTTCGATGTTTGATCCTGTTAGCTAACTGTTCACCCTACTTCGCCCTCTCTCAGGACACCAGCCAGTCCACGGTCCTGCTGTTCTGGTCACGGAAAAGATTATTTACTCCTACACAAGCAAAAACTAAGAGGTTGAATTTGCCTTTCCACCTTGTGTATACAGATGGTTTGTGAAACCTTATGGCAGTCGCAGTCCCCCAGTACCAGTTGCCCAGTCGCCATAACTAGAGATGAGCGAACCTGTTCGATAAAGCTTCACCAATTTCAAATTCAGTACGAGCCTTAGCTTTTTAGTTCGGGCTTGGTAGCTCGAGCTTTTCCCCAAAAGTCGGCAATGTTAGGTTTTGTTCGATCACTGATCTTGTTTTCCAAAAATGCCTTTGTAATAACATCATACTTTTGTAACAGATTGTGGTGCTGTATGATGAATGGAGGGATGTGTTTAATGAGTGGAGGGTGTGGGTATCCGGCAAATACCAGAGGCGTGCAGCGCCATTTGTTCTTCTTAACTTTATTTGCGTATGTTCCTGCAGCCAAACATGACGCAGCAAAAATCCACAAGGTTGAGACACAAGGGCTTCTGTCATTGGCCGCCTAAGTCACATATCCATCTGTATATAAAATGTAGACGTGTCGTCAGCGCCATTTTGGGAATGTTAAACATTAGGGAAAGTACTGCCACCGGTGATGCTAGATAGTTACCTTAACTAGGGGTTTAATGATAGGTACTTAAGATAGATAGGAGAGCAATAGTGCAGAATAAGGGACTTGCAGTTTAGGGAAGGTGTGGGCCACAAATCGGCATTTCATGATAGGACAAGGATTGCCAGTGTGAATGACTTAGTCAGCCCCAAGCAACTAGTTTTCTCCTAATCGTAGATATTAGCAAATTGTTTACTCTTAAATCCTTCCATTTGACCATTTGAAAATACACACTGTGGCTACTCTTTGACCATTTTTTGATTATCAATGTGATTTTGGAGATGGAATCCCACACAAGTACACAGAGCAGAAAAATGCCATACTAATATAGTCCAGATCAGATTTTTCAGCTCACATTGTTAGATCCTCCACAATAGAAATTAATGTCTGGTGGCACTATTTAAAAACAGACAGTGCCACCTTCTGGCATTATAGCACAGTCCTTGCAAAAGGTTAGTGAGATGGTGGATTATGGGGGGTTGTATATCATGTTGTTTGAGTTCGCATTTTAGGCTTGGCGCTCTGTCCTTTCTTTGTATTCCTTGTGTGTACAAAAGACCAAAAGGATATACAGTAGTATCAGGGGTATCAACTATTAAACCAAACAACAAAATAACACTCCTAATAAAATTGTATACTTTATTTCTATATCAATTAAAAGAGGTAATATTCATACAATCAGAAACACACAATGTTTCCCCCCATTTGTGCCTGGGGTTCAACAGGGGATCAAAGCTGACAACAGGGGAGAAAGTCACATCCCTGTCGTCCTTTCCAAACAGGTGTAGACACCTGGCTATGAGCTTCTGTGATCCACATGCCATACCCCATGGTGTATTGATCCCAAGTATATATTTCTTGAGCTGTTTGAAAGGACGACGGGGTTGTGACTTTCTCCCCTGTTGTCAGCTTTGATCCCCTGATGAACCCCAAGCACAAATGGGGAGAAACGCGTTGGGAGAAGGGCGAGGTCAAAGACATAACTGAGCGTTGCTGACATATGAATTGTCATTCTTTGCTGACATGCATGGCTCGACAGTAGGCCTGGAGGTGCTACGAACAAATCGTAAAGTATCCAATAGGTGTACTTCTTTTTGCCACCCACCTATCTATAGTCACCTCATATGATTCATGCCTCTTTCTAGGGATGCCTCTGGGGACATGTTATCCTTGGAATAATGGAGTATGGTGCTCTATCTTGTATATGTGAACTGTAATCCCTGGATTGTAGACATTCAACCCATGAGCTGTATGTTATTTTGCATCTTTCTTTGCTAGTGAATTCAAAGAGTGACAATTTAGGGTGCCTCGATCTCATATTGTTCAATTTCAATGGATCCAGTGAATTACTGGTGATACCAGTCCTGGGTAACTCTAAGGTGTCACCTAGTGTAAATATTTGTTGCAGTTGACTCCTTTGGGTAGCAACCTCTCTATTTATCTGTGTCTCCTGTATGTGTATATGTTGTTTTGCACTTAGCACTTTATTCTGGTAATTTGGTGATGGTTATCTTCAAGTTAGTAAAGGATACAATAGGGGCAGCTGCCGTGAAATGGGGGCACCAAGAAAGTTAGGGTGCTTAAGGGTACTTTAGACGCTGGGATATCGGTACCAATATCACTAGCGAGCGTACCCACCCCCGTTGGTTGTGCGACACGGGCAAATCGCTGCCCGTGTCGCACAACATTGCTTACACCTTTCACACGGACTTACATTCCCTGCGATGTCGCTCTGGCTGTCGATCCGCCTCCTTTCTAAGGGGGTGGTCTGTGCGGCATCACAGCGACGTCACACGGCAGCCGTCCAATAGCAGAGGAAGGGCGGAGATGAGCGGCCGGAACATGCCGCCCACCTCCTTAATTCCTCATTGCCAGTGGACGCAGGTAAGGAGATGTTCGTTGTTCCTGCGGTGTCACACATAGATGAACAACATCGTACCTGCAGCAGCAACGAAATTAAGGAAATGAACGACGTGTCCACGAGCAACGATATTTCACATTTTTGCGCTCGTTGATCATCGCTCATTGGTGTCACACGCTGCGATGTCGCTAACGGCGCCAGATGTGCGTCACTAACGACCTGACCCCGACGATATATTGTTAGCGATGTCGCAGTGTGTAAAGCACCCTTTAAAGCCCCATTGCTAAGCAGGGACCAATTAAGGGTGAGTCATATCCCCTAAGATCCAGCATCTGAATCTATTAGGTTTATTTACCATTGATCTGCACAGCCCCTAGATACAATTACTCTTACACTTTCCACCGGTGTATCTAACACTTCATGCACATTGTGTGTTTCTGATTGTATGAATATTACCTCTTTTAATTGATATAGAAATAAAGTATACAATTTTATTATGAGTTTTTTTGTTGTTGTTTGGTTTAATAGTCCTTGTGTGTACATTGTATTGCCTGTAGGTAATTACCCCCTGTAGTGTTTCTGTCCCTAGGTCCGGGACGGGGGCCTGGGATCCACCTAAACTCTCTGCTTATGTCGCGCACAGGGTTATGGGGTACTCGGTCCCAGGCGATGTATATCTTGGAAATGTCACTATGGTGGCCGTTGCCCGGTTCCGTGCCCTGGGCCCTTTTTGTAAAGGAGGTATATTTACAGGGGATTAGATTAGTGTTCATACGTGACGCCACTTGCGGTGTTGCGGCTATGTAGATGGAGCCGCCGCTGCACAATGTCCACTACTGGGGCTAATGTTAATGGCAGCCTGGATGTTAGATCCTCCGCAGGCAGGGCCAGGCCCCAGAGGGTTGGTGTAATGACGGGTGTCGGAAGAAGGTAGTCCACACAAGGGGTTAAGTGCAACTGGTTCTTTACTCACTTTCTGGTAGTAATTGGTCACCTGAAGACGGCTGGTTTCACCTTCAGGTCCCCTTTGTCCCAGTGCCAATGTAGTAATCTGGTGCCTCCTTCCCCTGCACCTGTCTCTGGTTAGTGGGTCCCCGTGGCGTAGAGCAACTGGGGGTCCCCGTCCGGTGGTGTTTCTTTCCACTGCTGTCCGTATGAGGGTAGCGTGAACCCTGTGGGGTTGGAGTCTCTGGTCCTGTCCCCGGCTCTCTCTTTGCTAATGAGTCTCAGATTTTTAGGGTCAGCGAGGTCGTTGATGGTCCCCTTGCTGTGCAGGTGTTATTAGGCCTGCCTGGAGCTTTATGACTGTCCTAGGGTCCTGTACCCCGTTGGTGCATAGTTCCAGGAGTTCTCCACCGTACTCCACCAGCAACTACCCTCCTGGGCCCCAGGTTACTGTCAACTCTGTGTCAGTGCATCTCGTCATGTCCACTTTCACTCCTCGACTTTCTCTGACCGAATGTCCACTGTCTGCCTCTCCCACCTGGTCAACTAGTGGACTGGACTGGCTCCACCTCTAGGCGGCCATCCATTGGTCCGACCCTAGCTTTGCACCACTGTATGGTGGATTTATTGTGGAAAATTGGGATTAGCTGGAGTTTTTGTGTGTGACCAGCACTTGTCTTTCGGGGCCCTAGGGAGTAGGCCCTGCATCCTGGGGAGGATGCAGAACCTTGTAGCTCCCTGATGACTTCAGGGGCAATACACTTACCTGGGGATTAGTCATTCTGGTTGAGACTTACAAGAGAGAACAAGCAAGATTGATCCTCTTAGGGAAAAGATGACAAGCCCGAGAGACTGTGAGTAGGGATGGGCGAACCCCCCAATGTTCGGTGTTCGGGAGACTCGCCCAAACGTTTTGTAAAGTTCGCGTTCAGGTTGTGATATAACGCGAACTTGCGTTTGAACGTCGAACATGGACTTTACAGTTATGTGATGTGGCGGGGGGCTGTAAAATAAAGAATTCAGTTAATAATAAACATTGTCATTATACTTACAGGTCCTGCGACGCGTCCTACACTCTGTCTTCCACCGCTTATCCTTCTGATCATCGCTGTGCCATCCCGGTAACCAGCACTGATGATAGGACCTTCCGTGACATCATAGTGACCAGCCACATGTGTATTATCTCATTGGCTGCAGACTGGTCACATGGCTATGATCAGTGGGAGAGATGCTCGGGCACATGATCGGCTCCCCATCCCTGCATGTCGGCGCTCTTTACAGAGTTAGCCTACATGCAAAGACTGGCTGCCACAGCCGGTGAATAGCGGCGCTGGGAATCAGGTGATTGGAGATCACCGTTGCTATAGTAACTCGCCTGTCAGGTTACTATTGCAACGGTGGCAGCGATGACGTCACCGCTTACCAACCCGCAGCCTCTGCTCTCTCATTGAGTGATTAGACTGCACGGGGGAGGAGGAGCGTGTTCCTCCCCTGTGCTGTCTGATGTAGCAGAGTTGCATGGGTTGAAGGAGAAAGAAGACAGAAGACCAGGATCGTGGAGGGGTGAGAGGGAGTAATAAACATGAAGTCTCTAAGTGTGTCTGTGTATTTATTTCTATTAAAGTATTTTTTCTCTTTGTGGTGTCCTTTTTTTAACCTTTTATTGGAGATTCTTAATGACCGGGTCAAACTTGCCTGACAATAAGAATCTCTGGCTTAATACTAGCTAGTAAAACAAAGCTTGTATTAACCCCTTATTACCCAGAGTGCCACCCATCACCAGGGCCACTGGAAGAGTTGGATACAGTGCCAGATGATGGCGCTTCTGTGAAAGTGCAATTTTCTGGGGTGGCTGTGGACTGCAATTTTCAGCGGACGGGCCCAGAAAGCTTGGGCCAACCTGCGCTACGGATTCCAATCCCCAGCTGCCTAGTTGTACCTGGCTGGACACAAAAATGGAGCAAAGCTCGTGTCGTTTTTTTTTTTTTAATTATTTCATGAACTTCATGAAATAATTTAAAAAATGGCTTCCCTATATTTTTAGTTCCCACCCGGGTACAAATAGGCAGCTGGGGGTTGGGGGCAGCCCGTACCTGCCTGCTGTACCTGGCTAGCATACAAAAATATGGAGAAGCCCATGTAATTTTTTTTTTTAGTTTTTTGGCAAAAAACTTAAAAAAAAAATGCTTCCCTGGATTTTCCATTGCCAGTGAAGGTAACAGCAAGCAGTGGGGGTTAACAGCCAGTAGCTGCTTGGATTACCCTTAGCTAGCAATACAAAAAATGCAGCGGAAGCCCACGTATTTTTTGTTTAATTATTTATTTAAATAACTAAAAAAAAAAAGGGCTTCCCTGTATTTTGATTGCCTGACATCACAGTACTGTGAAAATAAATAAATCATTAAAAAAAATGACGTAGCGCACCGCAGTATTTTTGATTCTCAGCACATACAAAGCGGATGGCTACGGGCTACCACCCCCATCTGACTGGCGTTACCTTGGCTGGCAATCAAAATACAGGGAAGCCCATTAATTTTTTATTTAAAAAAATAATTAAAATAAAAAATGACGTGGGCTCCCACTGTATTTTGATCGCCAGTCATGTAAACCCAGGCAGCAGGTGGCTGGGATTCTCTGCAGCCCACAGCCACCCCTGGAAATGGCGCACTGTATCTTAACCATTTCCTGGTGCTTTACCCGGCTCGTCCAGCGGCTGTGATGGCGGTGGCTCGCTGGGTAATAAAGGGTTTAATGCCAGCTTTGTATTCTCAGATTTTACTAAGCCCGAAAGTCATTGTGTCACACCAATTTAGACATGGCCACCATGAATTTCTAGGAAATAGTAAAAAAAATGTGACGCCCTGGCAAAACCAGGTAGTCACAAAAGTGTACATTAGTGATGAGCGAGCATGCTTGTCACTACTCGGTACTCGCACGAGTATCACTGTACTCGGGCTGCTCGGCGGGGACCGAGTAATCTCGCGATACTCGTGCTTTACTCGTGGTCTTCATTTCTGCATGTTGGCGCTCTTTTGAGAGCCAGCCCTCATGCAGGGATTGGCTGGCAGACCACTGCAATGCCACAGCCCTGTTAGTTGTGGAATTGCAGTGATTGGCCGGCCTGCACAGCGTCACCGAGCCTTTATATCGGCCGGCGCGCTGTGCTCTGCTCACAGCTATTCTGACAGTGAGTGTAGGGAGAGTGTCGCTGATTCAGGGAAAGCTTTGCGGCCCTTTATAGCTTTTTCAGTTGCAGGGCTGCAAACAGTGTGACCAAAAGTCCTTCTCAGGACTATTCTAGTTGTATACAGGCAGGCAGGGTATAGCCAGGTCGGAGTACAGTAGCAGAGTCCTTCTCAGGACTATTGTTGCTATATACAGGCAGGGTATAGCCAGGTCTGAATACAGGCTAGTGACCAAAAGAGTCCTTGTCAGGACTATTGTAGCAGTATACAGGCAGGCAGGCAGGCAGGGTAGTGGTGACCGTATACCAGCCTTCATATCTGGGGCTGGTGTACACAGTGTAAAACAGTCCAGATAGTGTCTGACTTGTCTGTACTGTAATTGTCGCTCCCCAAAAAAACCTGTTAGTAGGTTATTATTGCGTCCGTGCTTGGTTTTTAAAACCGCACGTGTGTGCCTGTTGGTGGCAGCGTACAGGTGCACTGGTGTGCGTTTACCAAACTATTATATAACGCACAAGTGTAGTGTATAATACACGTCAGTCAGCAGTGGCTGATAGTGTCAGAGTTCTTAATTTTTGCTCCTAAAACCTGTGTTAGGTTATTATTGCGTCCGTGCTTGGTTTTTAAAACCGCACGTGTGTGCCTGTTGGTGGCAGCGTACAGGTGCACTGGTGTGCGTTTACCAAACTATTATATAACGCACAAGTGTAGTGTATAATACACGTCAGTCAGCAGTGGCTGATAGTGTCAGAGTTCTTAATTTTTGCTCCTAAAACCTGTGTTAGGTTATTATTGCGTCCGTGCTTGGTTTTTAAAACCGCACGTGTGTGCCTGTTGGTGGCAGCGTACAGGTGCACTGGTGTGCGTTTACCAAACTATTATATAACGCACAAGTGTAGTGTATAATACACGTCAGTCAGCAGTGGCTGATAGTGTCAGAGTTCTTAATTTTTGCTCCTAAAACCTGTGTTAGGTTATTATTGCGTCCGTGCTTGGTTTTTAAAACCGCACGTGTGTGCCTGTTGGTGGCAGCGTACAGGTGCACTGGTGTGCGTTTACCAAACTATTATATAACGCACAAGTGTAGTGTATAATACACGTCAGTCAGCAGTGGCTGATAGTGTCAGAGTTCTTAATTTTTGCTCCTAAAACCTGTGTTAGGTTATTATTGCGTCCGTGCTTGGTTTTTAAAACCGCACGTGTGTGCCTGTTGGTGGCAGCGTACAGGTGCACTGGTGTGCGTTTACCAAACTATTATATAACGCACAAGTGTAGTGTATAATACACGTCAGTCAGCAGTGGCTGATAGTGTCAGAGTTCTTAATTTTTGCTCCTAAAACCTGTGTTAGGTTATTATTGCGTCCGTGCTTGGTTTTTAAAACCGCACGTGTGTGCCTGTTGGTGGCAGCGTACAGGTGCACTGGTGTGCGTTTACCAAACTATTATATAACGCACAAGTGTAGTGTATAATACACGTCAGTCAGCAGTGGCTGATAGTGTCAGAGTTCTTAATTTTTGCTCCTAAAACCTGTGTTAGGTTATTATTGCGTCCGTGCTTGGTTTTTAAAACCGCACGTGTGTGCCTGTTGGTGGCAGCGTACAGGTGCACTGGTGTGCGTTTGCCAAACTATTATATAACGCACAAGTGTAGTGTATAATACACGTCAGTCAGCAGTGGCTGATAGTGTCAGAGTTCTTAATTTTTGCTCCTAAAACCTGTGTTAGGTTATTATTGCGTCCGTGCTTGGTTTTTAAAACCGCACGTGTGTGCCTGTTGGTGGCAGCGTACAGGTGCACTGGTGTGCAATTTCCAGAAACTTTGATATAACGCACAAGTAGTGAATATACACGTCAGCAGTGCACAGCATTGCAAAATGCGCAAGGGCATTGGCAAGGAACAAGGAAGTGGACGTGATGGTGGTGCAGGCAGAGGCCGAGGTCGTGGGCAAGCTCTAATTTCGCCACAACAAAGGGCCACATCTAGTCGCTCGCACGTCCTGTCCCAAATTCTTGGGGACCGCAGCAGTACACCGCTCTTGAACCAAGACCAGTGTCAACAGGTTGTTAGTTGGATAGCGGATAATGCTTCCAGTCAGATTGGCACCACCACAAACACTCTGTCTTCCACACGGTCAAGTGTCAGTAGCCGTGATACTGCACCGCACATTTCTGAACCTGATCCTCCTTCCTACCACCAGGCTGAGTACACGTCCTCCTCGGACATTAATGATCCCACACTTGGACACTCGGAAGAGCTGTTCACGTTTCCATTCACACATTCTGGCCTCTCGCCAGCTCATATTGAAGTGGGTCATGAGGAGATCGTCTGTACAGATAGCCAAATATTTGAGCAGCCACGTTCTCACGAAGTTGGCAACGTGTCTCAACAAGTGGTGGACGATGATGAGACACAATTGTCAGCAAGTCAGGAGGAGGAGCAGGGTGCGGAAGAGGAAGACGACGTGGTGGATGATCCAGTAACTGACCCAACCTGGCAGGAGGATATGCAGAGCGAGGACAGCAGTGCACAGGGGGAGGGAGGCGTAGCATCACAACAGGCAGTAAGAAGCAGGGTGGTGGTCCCAGGCAGAAGTCAGGCAACCGTTCCCCGTAACAACACGACGACACAAGGTGCCTGTACAAATGTTAGGTCTTCACGAGTCTGGCAGTTTTTTAAGTTGGATCCAGATGATTCAAAAAAGGCCATTTGCAACACCTGCCGTGCCAGCATCAGCAGGGGTACCAAAACTAGCAGCCTGACCACCACCAGCATGATCAGGCACATGTCAGCCAAGCACCCGACTTTGTGGGAAGTACAACAGAGTCGAGGAGCAGTGCTTGCTGATGTCACTGCTACGTCTTCGCTGGTTGTGCATGCGAGCCAATCCTCTGTCCATGCTGCCTGCGAACAAGCCTCCTCCACTCCTGCACCTGCAGTTGCCTACGCAGAAAGAACACCATCATCAAGCACGTCCTTGTCCCAGCGCAGCGTTCAGTTATCCATTCAGCAAACCTTTGAACGCAGGCGCAAATACACTGCCAACACCCCACATGCCACAGTTCTAAATGCTAACATTTCGCGACTGCTTGCGCTGGAAATGTTGCCTTTTAGGCTGGTGGAGACAGAAGCATTCCGTGACCTGATGGCGGCAGCTGTCCCACGTTACTCGGTCCCCAGCCGCCACTATTTCTCCCGGTGTGCCGTCCCCGCGTTGCATAACCACGTGTCACAAAACATCACACGTGCCCTGAACAACGCTGTTTCACCCAAAGTCCACCTAACCACAGACACGTGGACAAGTGCTTGTGGGCAAGGCCGCTACATCTCGTTGACGGCACACTGGGTTAATATTGTGGAAGCTGGGACCCAGTCTGAGCGAGGGACGGAACACGTCCTTCCCACACCAAGGTTTGCAGGCCCTACCTCAGTCAGTGTTTCACCCACACTCTACAGCTCCGGAATGTCATGCTCTTCAGCCTCCTCCTCCTCCTGCGCATCCTCATCCACTGTGCCCTCCACACCAGTCACAAGCTGGAAGCACTGCAGCACTGCCTCGGCGAAGCGGCAACAGGCTGTGCTGAAGCTAATCTGCATAGGTGACAAACCCCACAATGCAGAAGAGCTGTGGACAGCTCTGAAACAGCAGGCAGATCACTGGCTCACACCTCTGAACCTAAAGCCAGGAAAGGTCGTTTGTGACAATGGCCGGAACCTGGTGGCGGCTTTGAGGCGAGGCCAGCTGACACATGTTCCATGCGTGGCCCATGTGCTCAACCTCGTGGTTCAGCGGTTTATAAAGTCATACCCAGAGCTGTCTGATCTGCTGGTAAAAGTTCGCCGCCTGTCTGCACATTTTCGAAAGTCACCTACTGCTTCAGCCGGCCTTGCCGGCTTTCAGCGCCGTTTGCATCTTCCGGCTCACAGACTGGTGTGTGATGTCCCCACGCGTTGGAATTCAACTCTGCACATGTTGGTCAGGATATGTGAGCAGAAGAGGGCAGTTGTTGAGTACCTGCATCACCTAAGCCGTCGGGAAATGGGTCAAACTCCACACATAACACCTGAGGAGTGGAGATGGATGTCAGACCTATGTACCATCCTCCAAAACTTTGAGGACTCCACCAAGATGGTGAGTGGTGATGACGCCATTATTAGCGTCACCATACCGCTACTCTGCCTTCTAAAACGGTCCCTTTTGAAAAACAAACATGATGCATTGCAGGCGGAGCGCGATGAGTTGCAGCAAGAAACAGTAGTGGGTGTGGGTGATAACACACAGCCCAGCCTCGTCTCATCACAACGTGCAGTGGAGGACTATGACGAGGAGGAGGATGAAGACATGGAGCAACTCTCCGGCCAAATTGAGGATATGACATGCACACCAGTCATATCCTCGATTCAGCGTGGCTGGCCAGAGGACAGGGTAGATGAGGAGGAGGAGGAGGAGGAGGAGGAGGAGGACAGCATGTTCAGTCATCTTGTTGGTCAGGCTACTGAAGTCCTGGCTGTTAAGAGTCTGGCGCACATGGCTGACTTTATGGTAAGCTGCCTGTCTCGTGACCCTCGCGTTAAGAACATCTTGGCCGACAATCATTACTGGTTGGTAACACTGTTAGACCCACGCTACAAGGAGAACTTTTTGTCTCTTATTCCCGTGGATGAGAGGTCAACCAAAATGCAGCAGTTTCGGAAGGCCATACTCACGGAAGTAGGCAAAGCATTCCCCTCACAAAACGCTAGCGGCATAGGTCAGGAATCAGTGGACAACCGAGGCGTACAGCCGAGAGAGGCACAAGTCCAATCCGCCAGAGGTAGGGGAACAGTCTTTAAGATGTGGGACAGTTTTCTCAGCCCCTCACGTACCACAGCCCCTGAGGTGCGGGGTAGTGCCACAAGAAATCCTAAGTTTGCCCAGATGCTGAAGGAGTACCTTGCAGATCGAACAACTGTACTCCGACATTCCTCTGTGCCTTACAATTATTGGGTATCCAAGCTGGACACGTGGCATGAATTGGCTCTCTACGCCTTGGAAGTCCTGGCCTGCCCTGCTGCTAGCGTTTTGTCAGAGCGTGTTTTTAGTGCCGCAGGTGGAATCATTACAGATAAACGCACCCGCCTGTCAACTGAAAATGCTGACAGGCTGACTCTGATAAAGATGAACAAGGGTTGGATTGGGCCAGACTTCACCACACCACCAGCAAATGAGAGCGGAATTTAAAGTTTGCCATGTACCTCCACTCACCCATGGGTACACTTCTCGACTTTGGATAATCGCTGGACTGCTCCTCCTTCTCCTCATGCGCCATCATGATGACCGTTACAATAGTTAGGTCTTTGTTTCAGGTATACCCCCAGTGGTAAATTTTTTCGCCCATTCTTTGCAGAATGGACATTACAACGACAGGAGACCCGCTCCTTTGCAATGGGAACAATGTTTTGAGGCCCTCATGCACGTCTCTACCCAGGGACAACGTGTAGCCTCCCAATTTTTGGCTGCCCTGCCTAAGGGCTATACTGAAATACACCCACTTCCTTAAAATGGACACTTAATGTTTTGAGGCCCTCATGCACGTCTCTACCCAGGGACAATGTGGAGCCTCCCAATTTTTGGCTGCCCTGGCAAAGGGCTATACTGAAATAGACCCACTTCCTTACAATGGGCACTTCAGGTTTAAAGGCCATCATGCACGTCTCTATCCAGGGACAATGTGGAGCCTCCCAATTTTTGGCTGCCCTGCCTAAGGGCTATACTGAAATACACCCACTTCCTTAAAATGGACACTTAATGTTTTGAGGCCCTCATGCACGTCTCTACCCAGGGACAATGTGGAGCCTCCCAATTTTTGGCTGCCCTGGCAAAGGGCTATACTGAAATAGACCCACTTCCTTACAATGGGCACTTCAGGTTTAAAGGCCATCATGCACGTCTCTATCCAGGGACAATGTGGAGCCTCCCAATTTTTGGCTGCCCTGCCTAAGGGCTATACTGAAATACACCCACTTCCTTAAAATGGACACTTAATGTTTTGAGGCCCTCATGCACGTCTCTACCCAGGGACAATGTGGAGCCTCCCAATTTTTGGCTGCCCTGCCTAAGGGCTATACTGAAATACACCCACTTCCTTAAAATGGACACTTAATGTTTTGAGGCCCTCATGCACGTCTCTACCCAGGGACAATGTGGAGCCTCCCAATTTTTGGCTGCCCTGGCAAAGGGCTATACTGAAATAGACCCACTTCCTTACAATGGGCACTTCAGGTTTAAAGGCCATCATGCACGTCTCTACCCAGGGACAATGTGGAGCCTCCCAATTTTTGGCTGCCCTGCCTAAGGGCTATACTATAATACACCCACTTCCTGACAATGGACACTTAATGTTTTGAGGCCCTCATGCACGTCTGTATGCAGGGGCATTGGTGAACCTCACAATTTAGGACTGCCCTGGCAAAGGAAAATACTACAAAGACTCACTTCCTCAAAATGGGCACATTAGACTCAAGAGGCCTTCATGTACGTCTCTTCTCAGGGACATCGGAGTGCCACACAATGTTTTCACGTAAAATCTTTCATGTATTGATCTCAAAAAGTAACATACACCAGATCTATCTCACTATTGGGTATGTGCCCTTAACATTTCCGCCATGAAAAATCATTTTGGGGTCATTTTGGAAGGTTTTCTGGTGAGTCCGTAAAAATGGCGTAAAACGCGGACAAAATTGTTCACAGCTGTGACTTTTGAGTGATAAATGCTTCAAGGGGTCTTCCCCATGCTGTTGCCATGTCATTTGAGCACTCTTCTGAGACTTTTGTGACATTTTTAGGGTTTCTCCATGCTGCCGGGAGGTCATTTCACAAAAATACTCGGGTCTCCCATAGGATAACATTGGGCTCGTTGCTCGGGCCGAGTACACGAGTATCTTGGGAGGCTCGGCCCGAGCTTCGAGCACCCGAGCTTTTTAGTACTCGCTCATCACTAGTGTACATCCTCCTTGTTACCACCAGAAACCCACACTCAGGTACAACACACAGCCATTAAACCCTAGCCACCCCCTCGTGATAATAGGGACACACCAGTGGGCTGGATCAGGCGGATGAGAATGCCCACCTAGGGGTCCTGAGGTGTCAGAGACGGGGAACACGACAGTCAAGTGGTAGCCTCAGAACACAGTAGATCAGTACTGACAGTTGAAGCTGACCATTGTAGTGAGGTAGAAGTGGAAGTGAAGCGGAAACTGTGCAGTGTAGTCAGGGGTAGTAGCCCTTGGACTACCCGGCTATGTGGCAGACAGTGAACAGGCCTACAGGCGACGGAGATCCGGTCACGGGAAACCTTAAGTGGAACGGAGCAGGGTTGTAGCCCCCAATGCCGACAGTGGGAATCCGGTCCGGAGGCCGTGCACAGTCGGGGTGACTGGACTCTAGGGCGAGGAAGGTTGCAAGCTCCTCTCCAATTAACCAGCCGGGGACAAGGTACCAGACTTTGTCCCGTTAACTGCCCAGATAGAGCGAAATGGAAGCCCAGCGTGGGGGATAGGGTGTCCGTCAAAAAACCCACTGAGATCCCAAGGGTCAGCGTTCGCGGGCCACAGCTCCCAACTACACACAGAACCGTGGGTGGACTTCTCCGTTCCATGCGAAGTCGTCCAAAAGGAAAGACAAACACAGAGTGCAGGAGGAAGGGACACCTGTTCCTTAACTTGGGTGCGGGACCCGGACGCACCCTCCAAAGGCAGCCGGCCACTGGCAACTTGGTTTACTATTGGACTTGTGTGAAATTACTGAACTGTGAGTACACCATTGACCCCCGGTCCGGCCCGGCACGCCACCTCCAGCAGCCATCACTCCCGTGTTCAGACCGCGGGCCCCGGGACTATACCACCCCTACCCGTGGAGGGGTTCCCATCTTGCTGCTCCGCTCCATCAGCCCCAGGCACCCCATCACCAGGCAGCGGTGGTGTCACCGTCCCTCACCACAACCCATGGGTGGCGTCACAGACACAACACCTCCCCTGTAAATATCCTCTTTCCAATGGTTGTGAGGACGGGCGACCGTGCGAGCCCGGATCCGGTCACCACTCGAGCCGCAGCAGTGAACCCAGATCCAAGCAGGCCCCCAAGAGAAGTGGCAGCGGCCCCCGCCTGCAACAAAAACACAACACAGAGAACATTTTTTTTATTAGAAATAAAACAAAAAAACATTTAGAGGCTCCATCTTTATTATAAGAAAAATCCGTAATCCACAGGGACAGCCATGTTGGCTTCATCACTGTGCACAGACAGTCTATACACAGTGAGAAGCAAAGAGCAAAGTCAACTCTGCTTTATCTTGTGCACAGACAGTGTCTATACACAGTGAGAAGCACAGAGAGCCATGTCAGCTCTGCTACATCACTCTGGACAGCAGCGCCTTAGCTGTGGAAATACATGCAGCTGACCCACTGCCATCGGGAGATTGTGCGCCGTGATGCGATGACACTCTCATCACGGCGCGCCAGGACCTGTGATGACGTCATACTCAAGTGACAAGTCTGTAGGCAATGAGGCAATACAACATCACACGTGACTGGTCACATGGCTATGACAACACGGTCACGTCAGGTCCTTTTAGACAGAGGTGCTTACCGGGGGAACTGCAATGATCGGACGGACGCGGAAGCAGAAGCGCTGGGAGGCAGAGTCTGCAGGACGTCGCGGGACCTGTAAGTATGATCAGAATGTTTATTTAATAACGTGCTTTTATTTTAACAGCTCCTGGACCCGATCGGTTACACGAACTGTAACACGAATGTCCCAGAAAGCTTGTGTTCGGGGTCGTGTGCACAAACACCATGTGTTCGGTATGGGCACCAAACTTTACAGTTCGGTATTGCCCATCCCTATCAGTGAGAAACCCTGATTTCCCCGAAAAAGCACTGCTGGAGGTGTGTGACTCATCCCTGGGACATGTATGCTATTACTGGACTGTATTTTATTGTATTGTTGTATTGACTGTATTGTTTCTGGACTATTTTACACTATGTGTGGTGGATTATGTTTTATGAACCTTCTGGATTGCATGGAATACATTTTATTAATTGTTCACCCATCTTTCGCTCTGTTGATTGTGTGATATGGTAGAAGGACCTCGTCACAGTGAGCTACATGATTTTCTTCTCCTTTCAGTAGTGATTTAATTGATATACGTGTAAAGAGGTTGTCCACTACTTTTACAATGATGACTTATCTTTAGGATAGGTCATCAATGTCTGATAAGCCATGGTCTGACACCCAACACTCCGCTAATCAGCTGTTCTCTGTGCTGGTAGTTGCAGCAGGCATCTAAAAATGCTCAGCTCCAGCGCTGCTCCATCTTCTGATAGTGACCATGGCTGGGCATTGCATATCCACTTCTTATTCCGATAAATAGGAGGCGGATGTGTAGTACCCTACCGCGGCCGGACACGGAGAAGAGACGGAGAAGAGACAGAACTGAGCATTTTCGGCTGCCTGCTGCCACTGCCGGGTCTGAGAACAGCTGATCGGTGGGAGTGCTTGGGGTCGGACCCCAGCCGATCAGACATTGATGGCCTATTCTAAAGATGGGCCAGCAATGTAAAAGTGGACAACTCCTTTAATTTCATTACTGTAAGAAAACATAATAGATTTATTGGAATATTATTCTTAGCAATTCCATTCCTGACCAGAATAATAATACAGTTTTATTCTTTTATTTGGGGCAATGTGGCAATTCGTGGCATAGTTTGAATTACTTGCTTTGGTTTCAGATTGCAATTAGACCTATTACCACTAGATGGCAATGTTGCAAAAAAGATCATGAATTAGTTTATGAGTGACCTAAAATCTTATAAAATGTGTTACGTTTTTATACAATTAATACATTGTTTTAACAGGCTGAAAATTAATTGTGAAGTAACATCTGAGATTGTGGAATGTTTGGCCTAAATGACTTAAACAAATATATTTTATACTATTAAAACTTCTCTGGAGTTTTTGCAAAATGATGTCTTCCCTGGAATTGATACCATTTTTATGGTGAAAATATAAACCATATTGCTAAATACATCTATCCTTACTTTACCCTTGTAACATTATTTTAACATGTTTCTGTTTTAGCATTTAACATACCTATCTTTTCTGGTTTAGTTCCAATTAAATAAATTTATTTTTTGAGAAAAACTATTTTTTTTAATATAAATCTGTGTGTTTCTGTAAATTGAGAAGATTAGTGGACTATGTCCGCTTTAAAAAACTGATCTATGCACTATGGGAAATTAATCTTAGGAGTGAAAAGAAATACTGCTAGTAAGTACTTTATTTTGGGATACTGGGCATATTTAGTACATAAAATTTGCAAAATTCTGGCATAAATTGCTCCCTAAATGGACACATCTTAATAATGTGAGATTTATTAGGTTGTTATCCTTTTTTTTTCTTAGTTTCTAGAAAACATGTTGTGGCTAAGTGGCTAGGTGGAGTTGGAAAGTTAGCCAAATTTTTATATACATTACATATAATACAGTATATATATGCCACAAAATGAAAGCAACATTGTTTAAAGTATGGCGTAATGAAGAGAAATTTTTTAACATGAAAATGCACCAAATTTTACCTAGTATAGCACCACATATTTTTCTGTACAATATATTGGTCTTAAAGAGGATCTATCACCAGGTTGTGGCCGACATTTTTATTTAAAGGGGTTCTCTGAGAATGAGAAAAAATGTTATTTCTGATATAATTCCAACTTTAGCCTATCCTAGTTACGTGTCAGTATAGGCTACAGAATGAAGATATACAACTCCTGTATTTCAACTCACAAGAGCTGAATCACACATACCTCAGTGAAGAACTATTTTATCCCATATTTTGCTGCATGAAGCGATCTCTAGTTTTATCCTCCTTCAGTCTGACAGCTTCATAACAATACACAGAGACTGACTGCACTCAACTGGAAAACAAATATTGAGGACAATGAACCTGGAGATAACTAGTTGTGATCATTGAGAAAGAGAAATATTTCTTCATATATGACAGCCTAACTGACTGAGGTTTGTGTGATATGTGATACAGCTCTTGTGAGTTAACATACAGGTCTTGGAGAATATGTATTTTACATTTGCAACTTGTACTAACATGTGACTAGGACAGACTGTAGTTTCAAATATACCAAGGACAATTTTTTATCATATTCTTGGAGAACCCATGTAAGAAAACAATAGCAATGTTTCCAATCCCAGGCTATACAACCTGGCTTTCTATCAAAAGTTGGGTCTAAACTTTCAGGTTGTGAGATCTGACCATGCAGAGTAGGATCTCACAACCCTCTGCAGCCACCCTTGCTGAGAAAGCACAAAATCTCACTTGTTATCACAAAAACACTCTCTTTGAAGTAAACCAATTCTGTCGCATCTATTATTAAGTAATACACATTGGTTATGTCACTACAGTGGTTACCAATTGGTAAAGGCCCCGTTACACGCAACGACATCGCTAACGAGATATCGTTGGGGTCATGGAATTCGTGACGCACATCCGGCCTTGTTAGCAACGTCGTTGCGTGTGACACCTACGAGCCACCGCTAAGTCCTACGGCTTTTAGTATCCCCACTACACTGATGATACGCAGATCTACCTCTCTGGACCTGACATCACCTCCTTACTAACCAGAATTCTACAGTGTCTGTCTGCTATTTCATCCTTTTTCTCTGCTTGATTTCTAAAACTTAACATGGACAAAACAGAATTCGTTATCTTTCCTCCTCCTCATGCAATGCCCCCAACCGACCTTTCCAACAAAGTCAATGGCTGCTCACTTTCTCCAGTCCCATGTGCTCGTTGCTTGGGAGTAACTCTAGACTCTGATCTTTCTTTCAACCAACACATCCAAGCCCTCTTCAAAACCCTAACCATGATCTACAAAAGCCATCCACAACCTGTTTCTTCCTGTCATCTATCACCTAGTCTCCCGGTACTTACCCGCACGTAACCTTTGATCCTCACAAGATCTCCTGCTCTACTCCCCTCTCATCTCCTCTTCCCATCATTGCATTCAAAATTTCTCCCGTGCATCCCCATACTCTGGAATGCTCTGCCACAGCATATCAGACTCTCGTCTACCTTGACAAGCTTCAAAAGGAACCTGAAGACCCACCTCTTCCAACAAGCCTACAACCTGCAGTAACCCTCAGTCTGATATAGCACTGCACAACCATCTCTACCCTCACCTACTGTATCCTCACCCATCCCATGTAGATTGTGAGCCCTCGTGGGCAGGGTCCTCTCTCCTCCTGTAACAGCCTGTGCCTTGTTTTGTTTATGATTATTGTACTTGTCCCCAGCATCGGACTGACTACCGGAGGAATCTCAAAGTATGAGAGACTTGAGTCAGTATCAAATTATGCATATTTTTATTTTATTCATCAATAATATATACAGAATATTTTTTATTCTTTACAGAAAAAAATATTATTAAAATATTGTGCTCAGTATTATAGCAAATTAATCCCAGTCAAAAACAAGGCTAGTCCATGGGGTCCATAAATTAAACTGCTCAAACATCAATGCACACAGGCAAGCATGGGGGATAGTCGTGGTAAGAGGAATAATAAAACTTTCTTAAATCCTCCACCTTTAATCCCTATAATAAGGAGAGATCTATATATTCATTAGCAAGGGTATTATTCCAGCACTAATTCGGTCATTGTACACATTGGCACAAATGACAAAGTTAGAGGTAGGTGGAAGGTCCTTAAAGATGATTTCAGGGAATTAGGTTGTAAGCTTAAAGCATGAACCTCCAAGGTGGTATTTTCGGAAATACTACCTGTGCCACGAGCCACACCAGAGAGGCAAAGGGAGATCAGGGAGGTTAACAGGTGGCTCAGGAATTGGTGTAGGAAAGAGGGTTTTGGGTTCCTGGAGAATTGGGCCGACTTTTCAGTTGGCTACAGATTCTATGCTAGGGATGGGCTGCATCTTAATGGGGAGGGTGCAGCTCTGCTGGGGCAGAAAATGGCTAGAAGGTTGGAGGAGTGTTTAAACTAGGAATGGGGGGCGAGGGTATTCACTTTATAGAAGGGGAATGTAGTGCAGATAGTGACCAGGGCACAAGTAATGAAATTGGGGGTGGTACGGGGGGAAGGGTTAGGACAGTTAATACAGTAAGGAGGAATAGAGGTACAGAGTCATACGTAACTTGCATGTATACTAATGCCCGAAGCCTCACAAATAAGGTGGAGGAATTAGAATTAATATTGTTGGAAGAAAATTATGATATAGTGGGGATATCAGAGACATGGCTGGATGAGAGCTATGACTGGGCTGTTAATTTACAGGGTTATAGCCTATTCAGGAATGACCGTACAAATAAGCAAGGGGGAGGTGTGTGTCTATATGTAAAATCATCCTTAAAACCCATCCTGCGTGACAAAATATGTGAGGGTACTGAGAATGTAGAGTTCCTATGGGTGGAGATAAGGGGGGGGAGAATGAATAATAAAATACTAATAGGGGTGTGTTATAAGATGCCGAATATAATGGAAGAGGTTGAGAATCTCCTCATAAAGCAAATTGATAAAGCAGCGAGTCTCAGAGAGGTAATTATTATGGGGGACTTTAAATATCCTGATATAAATTGGGGAACAGAAACTTGCAGTTCCAGCAAAGGAAATAGATTTTTGATAACAATGAAAGATAATTACCTTTCACAAATGGTACAGGACCCCACAAGAGGGGGAGCACTACTAGACCTTGTACTAACCAATAGGCCAGACCGCATATCAAATATACAAGTTGGGGGTTACTTGGGGAATAGTGATCACAAAATAATAAGTTTTCATGTATTCTTTAGTAAGATGTATAGTAGAGGGGCTACAAGGTCACTAAACTTCAGGAAAGCAAATTTTAAATGGTTGAGAGATGATCTTAGTGCAATAAACTGGGATGATGTACTAAGTAATAAAAGTACACAAAGCAAATGGGAGACTTTTATGAGCATCCTGAATAGGGCTTGTGCAGAAAATATACCCTATGGGAACAAACATGCTAGAAATAGGAAGAAACCCCTATGGCTAAATAGAGCTGTAAGGGAAGCAATAAAAGAAAAACAGAAAGCCTTAAAAGAATTAAAGAGGGTAGGTAGTGATGAGGCATTATATAATTATAGAAAATTAAATAAAATATGTAAAAAGCAAATTAAGTTAGCTAAGTTTGAGACAGAGAGACTCATTGCAAGAGAAAGTAAAAATAATTCTAAAATATTCTTTAACTACATAAACAGTAAAAAACTGAAAAGCGATAGTGTTGGCCCCCTTAAAAATAGTCTTGGTGAAATGGTGGAAGGGGATGAGGGTAAAGCCAACCTGCTGAATGACTTTTTTTCTACGGTTTTTATACAAGAAAATGCCATGGCAGATGACATGACCAGTGATGCCATAAATTCACCCTTGAATATTACCTGCTTAACCCAGCAGGAAGTACGCCGCCGCCTCGAAATCACTAAGGTTGACAAATCTCCGGGCCCGGATGGCATACACCCCAGAGTACTACAGGAATTGAGTTCTGTGATAGATAGACCATTATTTTTAATCTTCACAGATTCCTTAATAACAGGGTCAGTACCGCAGGACTGGCGCATAGCAAATGTGGTGCCAATATTCAAAAAGGGGACAAAAACTGAGCCGGGAAATTATAGGCCGGTAAGTTTAACCTCTACGGTTGGTAAAATCCTTGAGGGGTTCTTGAGAGATGCTATACTGGAGTATCTCAAGAAAAATAACCTTATGACAGAGTATCAACATGGGTTTATGAGGGATCGATCCTATCAAACTAATTTGATCAGCTTCTATGAAGAGGTAAGTTCAAGCCTGGACTAGGGAAATGCAGTGGATGTTGTGTATATGGACTTTTCAAAAGCTTTTGATACAGTGCCACACAAAAGGTTGGTACAAAAAATGAGAATAATGGGGATAGGGGAAAATATGTGTAACTGGGTTAAAAACTGGCTCAGTGATAGGAAACAAAGGGTGGTTATTAATGGTACGTACTCGGACTGGGTCTCAGTTCATAGTGGGGTACCACAGGGGTCAGTATTGGGCCCGCTTCTTTTCAACATATTTATTAATGACCTTGTTGGGGGCATGCGGAGTAGAATTTCAATATTTGCAGATGATACTAAACTCTGCAGGGTAATCAATACAGAGGAGGATAATTTTATATTACAGGGAGATTTATGTAAATTGGAGAATTGGGCTAAGAAGTGGCAATTGAAGTTTAATGTAGATAAATGTAAGGTCATGCACTTGGGTAGAGGAAATAAAATGTATGATTATGTACTTAATTGTAGAACACTGGGTAAAACAGACACAGAAAAAGACTTGGGTGTATGGGTGGATGGTAAACTTCACTTTAGTGGACAGTGTCAGGCAACTGCTGCCAGGGCTAATAAAATAATGACATGTATTAAAAGAGGTATAAGTGTTCATGAAAAAAATATAGTTCTACCTCTGTACAAGTCACTAGTGCGACCGCACTTAGAATACTGTGTACAATTCTGGTCACCGATATATAAGAAGGACATAGCTGAACTGGAGAGGGTGCAGAGAAGAGCGACCAAGATTATTAGAGGAATGGGTGGGCTGCAATACCAAGACAGGTTATTAAACTTGGGGTTATTTAGTCTGGAAAAAACGAAGGCTTAGGGGGGATCTAATCACAATGTTTAAATATATGAGGGGACAGTACAGAGACCTTTCCAAAGATCTTTTTACACCTAGGCCTGCGACTGGAACACGGGGGCATCCGCTACGTCTTGAGGAAAGAAGGTTTAATCATAATCACAGACGAGGATTCTTTACTGTACGAGCAGTCAGACTGTGGAACTCTCTGCCGCATGATGTTGTAATGAGGGATTCACTACTAACATTTAAGCAGAGCCTGGACGCCTTTCTTGAAAAATTTAATATTACCAGTTATGTATATTAGATTTTATGATAGGGTGTTGATCCAGGGTACTAGTCTGATTGCCGGATGTGGAGTCAGGAAGGAAATTTTTTCCCCATTGGAACTTGTTTGTCACATTGGGGTTTTTTTTTTTTTTTTTTTTTTGCCTTCCTCTGGATCAACATGTTAGGCTACGGGTTGAACTAGATGGACTTAGGGGCACTTTGCACACTGCGACATCGCAGGCCGATGCTGCGATGCCGAGTGCGATAATGCCCGCCCCCGTCGCAGCAGCGATATGTGGTGATAGCTGGCGTAGCGAAAGTTATCGCTACGCCAGCTTCACACACACACTCACCTGCCGTGCGACGTCCCTGTGGCCGGCGACCCGCCTCCTTGTTAAGGGGGCGGGTCGTGCGGCATCACTGCGACGTCACACGGCAGGCGGCCAATCAGAGCGGAGGGGCGGAGATGAGCAGGATGTAAACATCCTGCCCACCTCCTTCCTTCCGCATATCCTACGGAAGCCGCAGTGAGGCCGGTAGGAGACGTTCCTCGCTCCTGCGGCTTCACACACAGCGATGTGTGCTGCCGCAGGAGCGAGGAACAACATCGGACCGTCGCGTCAGCGTAATCATGGATTACGCCAACGCTGCACCGATGATACGATTACGACGCTTATGCGCTCGTTAATCATATCATCCAGCCTTTACACACCACGATGTCGCATGCGATGCCGGAAGTGCGTCATTTTCAATTTGACCCCACCGACATCGCACCTGCGATGTCGCAGTGTGCAAAGTGCCCCTTAGAGTCTCCCTTCAACCTTAAAAACTATGATAGTATGATACTATGATACTATGAATTGTCATCAGTGTTGGTTTTATATATTGGGTCCCAAAGATTTCCCAAATCAAACAGGGGCGGTGGTACAGAAATACCGCAATAAAATCCTCCAAATGTTATTTTCAGATTCATCTAATTAGTTACACCAGCGGCATTAAAGTATCCACAGTTCCAGTAGATCAGCAGGGATATCACAATTTTTCTAATCCCCTGCTTCTCATATTATTTCCTGAAAGATGGTTGTTGTGCCGTGTGCATATCACCACTTAATCCCAGGTGCAGGGGGGAAAGAAATCAAGGGAGCCCCCACACTTCCGAAGTGGTAAATGCACAGTATATGCAGCCAAATGTCAGGTCACTAGTTCCCCAAGCTTTATCAGTACATAATAGCGCTCATATGCATATGATCATTAAACAGTTAAAATTCAATAGATGTATTTACCCATAATGGAAGTGGACCACCCTGACAGCTCCCCGACACGTGTTTCGCAACTCGCTTCTTCAAGGGGGTGTGGTTTATGGGCGTTCCTTCCCTGTCTTAAATGCGGCACCGCTCAGTGCCACATGATGTCCTCCAAGCAATCTGATGTATTGCATCGCAAGTGTGCGTTGATTAACATGAGTCATATATTCCCATGTATATTCCATTGGACGGAGGAGGCCACGTGGCAGTGATGTCACTACACATGCGCATTAGTGCAAGGACATGCTTTGTTCCACCAACCACGCCAACCAGAGCATGCGCAGGAGGGAGTAAATAGTACCGACCCACTCCATGGTCTGGGGGTGTGGCTCACAAGGTGATCGCTATTCGCAAAATTATAAGCAGTCCTCCTCTGCACATACCTGGGAGGCTTAGTCCAGGTACATTTCACACATTCCGAATATCGGCCACACGGGGTGGGGCAGCAGGCGCCTTACTGTCCCACCACATGTCCCGACAGAACGGTCGCGGGAGATATAGATAGATCAGCCACTCCAGCATATACAGAAGAGGAAAGCGCATGTTGCAGCGACCCAACATAGCCGCATCCAAGACCTATTAAATCACTTATAGGATTAAGTTTATATTTAATTAATTATACTGAGTTTTACAATATTTTAAGGAAATAGACATTAATAATAAAGGAAAAAGGGGAATGACACTAACAAGATGGTGATTAAACTCCATAGATAAGGAGAAAATAACAGGGAATTCTGTTTTTACATTGTGGCACCTCCTCAATAGCCATATATATCATATCACCCATAAGAGAGGAAGGGGGGGGGGGAAATACTGTTCCAAATTTCTTAATCTATGTTTGTAATATCATTTGTGAATAAATAATTATAGCAGATTAATATTGTTTTTTTCTTTTTTTATTTTCTCCTGTACTTTTTTACCCTTTCACAGTTAATATATAATTATTAGATCTCAAATGTCCTACATGCCATTACAAATATTTTCTCCATCGGTAGTCTCCCTAAACATGATCTTCCATATATAATTTGATTAATAGGTTATTGACATTAGGTAAAATGGAATTATTGTGTGTGTGCGGGATTGAATGCCGCGACTTATGGAAGATCATGTTTAGGGAGACTACCGATAGAGAAAATATTATGCAATATGATTCAATACTTCTTAAATATTAAAAGGAAGGGAGAAAAAAGCATGCACAGTAAAAGAAATGCGCAGAAAAAGCACAAAAAATGCTGCAAGACAAGTAAACTGTATGCAAAATGCATGATATTTGCACACAAATAACTGAAAAAAATAAAAGGAAGAAAATAAAAAGGGGGTAGGAGGGATAAGAGAGAAGGAGTAATAAAAAACATTAATAGAAATATGTTGAATTAGTTATCAAATTTAAAGCTCTATAATAGTGTTTCAAAGGTCAGGAGAAATAAATGTGCGATCAGACTACTGATCCTTATAGTCCCTAGTGGGACTAGTAAAATTAAAAAATTAAAAAAAGTAAAAAAAAAAAGTTTTAAAAAATTAAAAAAAACCCCTAAGTTCAAATCACCCCCAATTCATCCCACTGAAAACTAAAGGGTTAAAAAAAAATTATATATATTCACATATCCTCGAATTTAGAAATGCCCAATCTATCAAAATATAAAATCAATTATTCTGATTGATAAACGGCATAGAGGTAAAAAATTCCAAATGGCAAAATTACGTTTTTTGATTGTTGCAAATTTTCTGCAAAATGCAATAACAGGCGATCAAAACATACCATTTGCGCAATAATAGTACCATTAAAAATGTCAGCTCGAGAAGCAAAAAATTAGTCCCATAATGATAATGCTACAGATTGTGGAAAATGGCGCAAAAAGTGTACCACTTTTTTGGGACTAATTTCTGAATTTTTTTTAACCCCCTTAGATAAAAGTAAACCTATACATGCTTGGTGTCTACGAACTTGTAACGACCTGAGGCATCACACCAACATATCAGTTTTACCATATAGTGAGCACGGTAAATAAAATATCCCAAAAACAATCATGCAATCACACTTTTTTTGCAATTTTTCTGCACTTGGAATTTTTTTGCTGTTCTCCAGTACATTATATGGTAAAACTTATGGTTTCATTTAAAAGTACAATGCATCCATCAGAAAACAAGCCCATATATGGCAAGATTGATGGAAAAATATAAAAGTTACGGATCTTGGATAAGAAGAGCAAAAAAACAAAAACGAAAAATCGCCCGGGGTTAAGGGGTTAAAAGGATCTAGACAAACTCCAACAATGGGCCGAGGCAAACAGTTTGACTCCCCCTAATACCTGTAGCTTTGGCTTATTTTGTAGTAGAACTTATATTTCATGCATACTCCAAAAATCCTTTAAAATCATGCTAGGGCTTATTTTTGGGGTAAGTTATTTTCGGGTAAATATTTTTTAGCTTAGTATTATTAGAGCTTTATTAGTTATATTAGATTACCTTGTAGAAACATAAAATACTAACTAAATACCAAATGACTAGTTATTTATTTATTTTTTTTCATTTCAGCAATTTTATTAATTGAATTGTGATTAATGATCCAAAAAGGAACAATCATAATCAATGAAATAGGTAACTGGTGAATCATCTTTATAAATATAAATATGCCCAGCATAACATTTAGACATAAATTTTAAAAAATACTATCACACACTGCTAGTAATTATATTTAGCCATTAAATAAAACTTTAAACGAAAGCTGGGAAATTTAAAAATGCTATTAAACAGCAGATATAAGGTTAATCTGCAAGTTAATAGCGTTTGAAACCTACCCAGAGCCTGTACATTAAACCTTGCTGCCGGGAGGAAATTAACCCCAAAACTCCGAGCAACATTCAGCTTTCAGTCCCGGGGGCAGTGCCGACGTAGGGCCAGTCAGTGCTCAGTTCATCG
This sequence comes from Anomaloglossus baeobatrachus, assembly GCF_048569485.1. Taxonomy (NCBI): domain Eukaryota; kingdom Metazoa; phylum Chordata; class Amphibia; order Anura; family Aromobatidae; genus Anomaloglossus; species Anomaloglossus baeobatrachus. The sequence goes on from NC_134353.1 coordinate 164,233,400, forward strand.
AGAGCAGCGGATGTAACTGTATCCCCTACACTGACCGACAAGCCATTCAACAGTTGAGTTGTCTGTCAGTCAGTGCAGGTGCATGTTTACAGCTGCCGTTCTGCATACACAGAGTGGTGACAAACTCACACTGACACCACCTCCATGACCAAACTCAGCTGGGAGGATTAAAGTCCTCTCCCCCCAGCAGCGGAGATCTTTCTTTTCAATGTTGTATTTAAATTTTCATATAAACATACAGCCCATTAAAGCACTTTGCAAAATATAACATTATATATCACAAACAACAAAATCGTGAATACAGGTAGCAATTACAGCAGTGTCACTCAAAAAGTCAGAGTTTAGCCTTAGCCACGTGGTGGTCCCACCTCGCTGCATACATTGGACAATTTATCAAAACCTGGCCGATATGAAGTAGAACTATAATTAAATCTCCTTTGGAAAAAAAAGACTAAGCAAGAGGAGAGGTTGCCGGCAGTCTGAGGTAATTAATAAAAGCACTTTGGGTATAATTACCGATATTGAAGATATACAATTAGAAAAACAAATGTGACGCCACTGGGCTATCAGGTTGTCACAGGGTATTGCACAATCTGCCCTCCTGTGCAATATCCACCTCCTTCTTGGTTATGGGTCCCCAACTACATGGTGTTGCCTACATCAGCCAATTAAATACTAGGTATACTCTGCACCACACCCACCAGACACACCAGTGGACGGCCTGTGTGGAATAGGGTCGCCCACTTGGGGGGTTGGTTAGGGGAGGTCAGGAGTGGGGAGAAGTGTGTTGGAAGGGAAGGAGAGAGGAGGTCAGGAGCAGGGCTCCTAGGAACTGTCTAGGTGGCAGACTGTGGTCTGGGCCTAGAGGAGATGGACCCCCGGTCGCGGGGGATCATGGCAAGGGGCACGGAACTGTCGAGGAAGACAGCTGGCGGCCTTGCCCCATCACCGGGCTGGGACAAGGGCACGACTGGGTACATGGACCCTAGGTCAGGGAGTAGCTTCAGGCAACCTGACAATTTACCCGACGAGAACGGAGCCTTCAAGATCCGCTCTCCACCTGCTCCAAAATCGGGGTACTAGAGCAACGAGGGGGATAGGATTTTCTACTAAAACGGTCCAGGAAATCCCAAGCGTGAACCCTGAGAGCAAGCGACCACACTTAGCCATAGTGGGGAGCGGGACCCGGCAAGTTCCATACTACCAGGACCAACAGAGAAATAAACTTAGTGCCAGGAGGCCGGTCACGGATCACCAGGCAGCACCATTGGGGACGAGACCCGAACTAGCTCCCCTCAGCGGCAGTGGTATCCAGAACTTTGGTTTATCCAGTTGTCAGTGTCAGCTTAGAGTCCCGGAGCAATCCCCCTACCCATGTAGAGTTCTAACACCTGGCTGCCCTATTCCATCACCCCTGGGTACTCCCAACCGCAGCGGTGGTATTCCAAATTACCACATACCATGGGTGGCATCACGAACTCTAACATAATCCCCTGTAAATACCCCCTTCATTTGAGTGGCCGCACAACCCCCGGGTCTGGACAACCCTCGAGCCACCGCGGATCTGGATCCGAGCAGCCCGGCTGCTGATACGGGGGGCGGCACACAAAGAAGACGAGGAAGACATAGGAAAGACAAAGTAGAAAAGGAGGGGAGGGTTGTGGGTATTAAGTTGTGGGTGTTAGGCTGAGATGGCTCGAAACAGATGTGTGAAGCAGTTTGGTTTACTGGTCAGCAGGACAGGCATCAGTGGTGGACGTTAATACTATTTCAGATATACACTCTGTTGACAATCTATATGTTAGCAATGGGCTCTAGATCTTCTGGAAAGAGGTCAAATTGTGTTGAGTAAGTGAAGCCAGGTCCTCGATACAATACAAGAGGTCAATTTTACTTAGATGATGTTTCTTAGATTGTGTGGTGGTCACCAGCCAATGAGTTGGAATCAGGAGTTTTCTCGCTGCCACAATAAAAGCAGCTAGATACACGTTTGTTAGCCGGCCAAATGGGGAAGTTGAGTAGGGCCTCTTCTGGACTTAACTGGACTTGAAAACTAGTAAGATTCGAGATGAGTGATGAAATATGACGCCAAAAGCTACGTAGGGAAGGGCATGTCCACCATAAGTGGAGCTAGGTTCCCATCTCAGTTCCGCACCTCCAACACATTAGAGAGGAGGATGGGTGCCATTAGTGTGATTGAAGTGGAGTTGTGTAACAGCGGGAGATTATTTTGTATGAGTTTTCTTGGAATCTAATGCAGTGTGAGGGCCCATGTGAAATGTTGTAAATGTTACTATCAGCAGGACACAAAAGCCCTTCTTGCTGTAGTATTCCGGGTGAGAAGCAAGTTGTAAACTTGCGAGAGGACCTTCCTGGGGGAATTCAACTGAAAGCACATGGACTCATATTTTGTGGATTGTCTAAGCAGGCTACTGCTGGAATGAGAGTGAAGGATGACATTTTTTAACCTGTTATAATGTAGGGAAGTTAAATTTGCGAGAGCGGGAATTTCTCTCATCCCTTGGTAGGTCATTAATGAGCCCTCCATTAGTAAGCTGTACACCGTAATATCTAAATTATGGAATTGGCCTGCGGTCCTTGTGTTAGGGTTCAAAGTGCGTATCTCAAGTATGTCCAAGACACGAGTTAGGGGGGATAGAGGAGGTGCTACTGTAATAGGTAGGGTTCTCCAGCTCGAAACTGCAGCTCTGGTTAACAAATCACTAGTTAACTGTTAACTAAAGGTGGCTTTACACACTGCAACATCGCAAACGACATCGCTGTAACGTCACCGGTTTTGTGACGTTATAGCGACCTCCTCAGCGACATTGCAGTGTGTGAAACACATCAGCGACCTGGCCCCTGCTGTGAAGTTGTGATCGCTACAAATCGTTCAGGACCATTCTTTGGTCCTTTGTTTCCCGCTGTGCAGCAAAGTTTTAGTGTGTAAAGGGGACTTTACAGCGACTTCGTTAGCGACTTCCCTTTTAAAAAGCTGCTTTACAACGTCCCCAATGACTAGCTAGGTCGTTCTACAGGTCCGGATCGCTGTTGCGTCGTTGGCCAGGTTTGCCTGTTTGACAGCTCACCAGAGACTTTGTAGCGATCCCGGCCAGGTTGGGATCACTGGTGGGATCGCTAGAAAGTTTCAGTGTGTAAAGGGGCCTTAACTCATTCCAAATTTCGAGAATACTGTGCTTTGTCCACACATCAGTCTAGCATATAATCTAAGTTGTGTTTTTCCACAGTCAAGGACTTAAGTTTTTGATGTATAAGAAAAAGTCTATTATTTAGATGCATTACTTTATTCCCGAGTGGTAAGAATGACACATGTTTGAATCATTGGCACATTTCAACTTCCGTGCTTGGAGGCTATTTAAGCCCCATCAATCACGTGCCACTCGGGGTAAGCTGTACAGAATGGAAAATGGCATGTTAATAAGTGCTATACATGTTTTACAATAACATTGATAAAGACATCCAAATAATCAGACCTTAAGGCACTTAGCCTCATTTATCAGTGTCTACGAAGGATTTGCCTTATTCCAAAGCCTTGATAAGCAATTGAAATGTTAATATAGATATTGGGCTGCTATTCTAGCTACGTAAATATCTATACTGAGCTTATTTATCTTATATATCTCTCTTTCAGATTAATCATGCACATGTCATTTTTAGGGACAGCAACATTTGCTATGTGGTAAGCAAAGGTTTGAAAAGATGTAATAGGAATGTAGGAATTGAGTTTCTCAATGAATATTGGGAACCTTTACAGTCATTTGTTCAAATGTTAGCTTTTTTATTGGCTTTATAGTGAAGATATAAGAAGTTTATCTTAAATGTACTATTCAGAAATTCATGTGAACGTTGAAAAACTGGAGTAATGCATAGAATGGGATGGGATAAGGTGTAAATGAAAAAAAAAATATATATATGGGAAGCTATAATATTGTTCTCTTATTTTTGCCCCAGTCTTTGTCCCATTATTCTAATTCTTCCAGAATACAGTTGCATTTACATTAGCCAATTTTGTAGCACTAAACGACCATCAATCTGTAAGTATTTACCAATTGGCAATGGTGTAATTGCCTGTTTACACAGGCAGATCATTAAGTTTGCATAACCTGCCATTGCTCTCGGCAGCACAGGTCCTGTTTACATAGGATAATTTGCTGCCGAGAACAATGATTTTTGGTGAAAAAAAAATTCAGGTGACCAAAGAGCATTTTTCTCATTTGTTATGTGATAGGCAGCCTTTTTAGACTGCATGATTATTATGCAGTTTAAATAGATCTTCACTGCTATAACATTTAACAATTTGTAACTCCCATCTGCCAAACACTATTCTTCTGACATTTCCTTACTATTGATATACAACTACTAACAATGATTTGGTGAATATGATTAGAACGCTTGGAAGAATCAATTCAGCCCTGAGAAATTGCAAGTACAAGCCTTTGGGGGTATCAATATGTAACCATTAGTGATGGGCAAACCCCCCCGATGTTCGGGATTGGGAGCCTCAACTGAACGTTTTGTAAACTTTGAGTTTGGGGCCAAAGATAGCGCAAACTTGCATCCAAACCCCGAGCTTGGACTTTACAGTTGTGGTATGGGTGGGGGGGTATAAAATAAAGAATATAGTTAATAATAAACATTGGCAATATACTTACCGGTCCTGCGACACGTCCTGCAGACCCGCTCAGCCACTGTCTACCGGCCGCTTCTGCTTCTGGGTCCAAATATTAACTTCTGGTGGTATTCATTGCATTACTCGTCACTCGGCAGTCTTTGGCTTTTTTCGGCCGTGTTCTCAGTGATTGAATGTTGACTATCACTGTCAGCCTTCTCACTCTGTATAGACGCTTGTCTGTACAGAGCAATGAAGCAGAGCTGACATTCCTCTCCCTGTGGACTACGTCGGACTAAGGATTTTTTTATAATAAACATGGAGTCTCTAAATTTTCTTTGTTTTATTTCTAATAAAAAGTTTTTATGTCTTGTATTTTTCTTTTTACTGTACTAGAAATTCATGGTGGCCATGTCTAATTTGTCATGATAGCATGAATTTTGTGCTTAGTACCAGCTGAGAATACAAAGCTGGTATTAACCACTTTATTACCCAGTGTGCCACTGCCATCAGGGCTGCTTGTCGAGCCGGGTAAAGCACCTGGAAATGGCGCTAAGAAACAATGCGCCATTTGCAGGGGTATCTGCGGGCTGTGATTTTTTGCATGGGGGCCAGAATGCTTGGGCCTTACCACGCTGAGAATCCCAGCCCCCAGCTTCCTGGTTTTACCTGACTGGCGATCAAAATATGGTTCATTGCCCACGCATTTTTTTTTTAATTATTTTTTTAAATAATTAAAAAAAAGGAATGGGCTTTCCTGTATTTTGATTTCCAGCCAAGGAAAAGCCATGCAGATATCCCCCATCTGCCTGGCTTTTCCTTGGGTGGCACTCAGCCCCTGGCAGCGTGTAGCTGTCCACTTTATCTGTGCTGAGAATCAAAAATACCGTGGAGCACTACATCATTTTTTTAAATTATTTATTTATTTTTACACTATTTATGTCTGAGGGCCCCAATACCTAATCACAGACGCTGTCACGCAGAATGGGTGTCTGATTGGCTGTTAGAGTAACCTGGAATCTGCCCATACCTGTTAGATGCTAGAATGTATGGGCTGGTTTCAGGTTACTCCAGCATCCAATCATAGATGCCCACTCTGTGACAGCGTCTGTGATTTATCTGTTATTTTAACAGTAAAATAAAAGAACGACAAGAAAAAAATATGTTATTAGAAATAAAACAGAAGACATTTAGGATTCCATCTTTATTACCCCCCAAAAAACCTTCTAACGTAGTCCAAAGGCGGGCAAGCATCTTCAGCTCTGCTACATCTGTGCAAGGAGACAGACAGGTCTGCTCACACAGACGAGTAGGCACAGATTCTGCTGATAGCTCTCAGAGACTTCACCCGAGTGCATAGCTGAGGCCGGTCAGCTGTGCCCCCTGGTAACCTTGACTGACGTCACTGCAAAGTGAGCGCTTGTCGGCAGTGCGCTGATGTCTGGTCACATGGCTATGACGTCATGGAAGGTCCTATAACCTAAAAGGCAATAACAACATTCACACCAGACTGGTCACGTGGCTATGATGTCATAGAAGGTCCTGTATTCCGGCGAGGTTACCTGGGGGCACAACTGACCGGCCTCAGCTGTGCACTTGGGTGAAGTCTCTGATAGCTCCCAGCTGAGTCTGTGCCTGCTCTCTGTGTGAGCAGACCTGTGTTTGTCTCATCGCACAGATGTAGCAGTGCTGAAGAGATGCTCGCCTTTGGACTACATGGGAGGGTTTTTTTTTACAGCCCCTGGACCCGAACTGGATCCGAACTGTAACACTAGTTTCCCAGGAAAACTCGTCTTTGGCACTTTGTGCACGAACACTATGTATTCAGTACAGACCCCAAACTTTACAGTTCGGGTTTGCCCATCACTAGTAAGCATCCATGTACTAACCAATCAACTCTGCCCAGATGATATTTATTTGAGCCCATTTCCACTATATACTTTATGTATATGATCTGCATCAGGAAGTTAACGTATTGTACGGCATATAAGATGACAATTTAACCCCTGAAAATCTTCTCAAAAGTTGGGGGTCGTCTTATATGGCATATAATTAGATAATTTATAAGCCTCCCTGTCTCCAAGACTATCAGAGCGATAGCGCATTGCATCCCTCTGGCCCACCCTTCTATCCTATTACCTCCTTCTTTGCCTCTCAGATCTTGCTCCTGAGGACTGCAGTGACGAGGTGAGAGTGCACCTCACCGGGAAGGTGTAAGTGAAGCAAACTGCAGGCGTCCGGGACGCTCAGGGTATGGAAAAAAAGTGAGAGCAGTGCTGTGCCCAGAAAAACACGCCTCTTTCACCTGTCTGACCCTCCCTTGTATTCTATCACCTCCTTGTCTGTCTGAGATCTTGCTCTTGAGGACTACAGGTGCGCATGTGTGAGATCAAGCTCTATATTTTAACTGGAAAAGTTGGGAGTGGTCTTATACGCCCAGTCGTCTTATACGCCCAGTCGTCTTATACGCCGGAAAATATGGTTTGTACAATATATCACAAAAGTGAGAACAATTCTCAGATGTTTATAAATATTTTATTATATCTTTTCATGGGACAACACTAAAGATATGATACTATGATAGAATGTTAAGTTGTCAGTGTACAGCTTGTATAACAGTGTAAATTTGGTGTGCCCTCTAAATGACTCAACACACAGCCATTAATGTATGAACTGCTGGCAGCAAAAGTGAGTACACCCCTGAGTGAAAATAGCCAAATTGTGCCTGATTTGACATTTTCCCTCCCTGATGTCATGTGACATGTTAGTATTAAGATTTCAGGTGTGCATGTTAAATATGGTTTTATCACTCACACACTCTGTCATACTGATCACTGGAAGTTCAACATGGTCCCTCATGGCAAAAAATTCCCTAAGGATCTGAAAATAAGAATTGTTGCTCTGCATAAAGATAATGTATGCTATAAGAAGATTGCCAACACCCTGAAACTGAGCTTCAGTACAAGACTATACAGTAGTTTAACAAGGCAGGCTCCACTCAGGACAGTCCTCGCTATGGTCAACCAAAGCAGTTGAGTGTGTGACATCCTGGGCAAGCCAGGGGTCACAGGTAATGACACCACCACACCCTACACCCCGGATAGGTACACCAAAGCTAAACCAGAAACCCTTGTTGCCTTCCTCCAGGGGCTGATGTCCACACCAGGGGGTGGGCCAGGCGGTTGGCTCCACCCACCGAGGAGTTCACAGCCCTAGAGGCGGGAAAACCAGGCAGATTAGTTGGAGCTGAAGTTGAAGTGAGAGTGAAGTGGTAGAGGAGCAAGTGAGAGGAGTTGAAGTGAAGGAGAAAGTGACAGTTTGAAAGCCTGAAGTTGGTCCGGGTGTGTGCCCCGGACTGAGACAGCAAGGTTGGCAGACGGCGGTGACCGTCTGCAGGAGAGGCTGATCGGAGGTTGCCGAAAGGACCGTGGACGGGTGGTGGCCCGGCGGTACCGGACCGGTATACAAAGAGAAACCAGCACCATTGGCAGGGGTCTTTCGGATCCCGGCAAGGCTAGGAGTTGCCATGAATTTGCCAAATCCGTCAGTGAAGGGGACCTCCGGGTCTCCAAACAACCAAGTCCCGATTGAAGGCAACAGTCCAACCGTAGAAGAGAGACACCGCCACCGCCAAGGCACCAGTTTCTCAGGGCCAGCGCCTGCGGGCAAAGAGGGGCTCCTCCGGCCCATATCCAAGTCTGGGAGCGGGTTACCGGTGGGAACCCATCGCTACCAACATCACACAAGGTGCAGGGAAAGAGACAGTCACCGTTAACTACCGGGGAAAAGCAACAGCAGCCGTCCGTGGGAACCATCTTTCCAGCCGTGTGTTTTACTGAGAACTGTGTCAACGTCTCAGGCTGAGTGAGTACCACCGTGCCGTATGGCACAGCGCTGCCCCCGGGACCCTGCACCTCACCAGGCCCCGCACCCGGCCTGCCATCCACCCCTACCCCATCACCGGGCTCCGGGACAACCAACCCCCTACCCACGGAGGGGAGAAATAACAACAAAGCTGCTCCCTGTCACCGCTCCCGGGATCCCCATACAGAGCAGCGGTGGTGTCCACACAATCACCACAACCGTGGGTGGCGTCACGGACAATAAATCCCCAATACCAATCCCCTTTTCACTCACGGGCGAGGAGCGCCGCTCAAGTCCCCGGGATCCGGCCCATCACTCGAGCCACCGAGCAGCAGAGGCCACAGCAGCAGCGGCAGCCGGACCCGAGCAGTGGGAGAGCGCAGCGTCCCCTCCTCCGCCTGCGACAAGTGCACATGCTCCATGTCATATCCAGATGTTGTCTTTTCAAAGTAGAGGTCAGCATGTCAGTGCTCTGCCCATACGTCGCACATTGCATCAGATAGATCTGCTTGACTGTCATCCCAGAAGGAAGCCTCTTCCTAACCTCTTCACAACACGACATACTGCGTACGTCATAGATCGTGTGAGGTTAATCCCCGCCACTTGCCGTGGGCAGTCCGCAGTGATCTGCGCACGTCAGCTGATTTCAACAGCTGACTTGTGTACCTGCCAGGTACGAGTGGAATTGCGTTCCAACTGTGCCTATTAACCCCTTACATCTCACTGTCAAAATCTGACAGCGAGATGTAACAGCGCGCCAACGTAAGCATAACTTACCCAGCGCCATCAGAAGTCACGTGACGTGATCACGTGACTTCTGGTGGTTGCCATAGTAGCACAGGGTCACGTGATGACTCCTGTATATATCTTGAGTCACTTTCTCTCACTGCTGTTAGACTGCTGTGTGTGAGAGTAAAGCAGCATTTCTCTAGATCTCAGCTGTGTAGCTGTGATCTGGAGAAATGGAAGAGCGATCAGACTGCTGATTGTTATAGTCCACTAAGGGGGCTAGTGAAATTAAAAAAAAATGAAAAGAAAAGTTTTAAAAAAAATTTAAAAAAATAAAAAAACCTAAAAGTTCAAATCACTCCCCATTCGGTCCATTGAAAATTAAAGGGTTAAAAAAATAAAAAAATATACACATATTTGGTATCGCCGCGTTCAGAAATGCCCGATCTATCAAAATATAAAATCACAATTTTATAAACAATCACAAAATGTAAACAACGTAGCTGCAAAAAAATTCCAAATGCCAAAATTATGTTTTTTGGTCGTCGCACATTTTCCGCAAAATGCAATAACAGGCAATATGGCAAAAATGGTACCGTTAAAATAGTCAGCTCGAGACGCAAAAAATAAGCCATCACTGAGCCTTAGATACCAAAAAATGAGAACACTATGGGTTTGGGAAAATAGCGCAAAAAGTGTGCCACTTTTTTTAGACAAAGTTGTGAATTTTTTTTAAGTTTCGCGAGGTCAAGCTTTCTCAAGGTGGGGAGCCAGAGTGAGGCTCCCTGGCTCCCCACCTGGCTCCCCACCTTGAGAAAGCTTGACCTCGCGAAACGCACGTCGGATGGAGATCCTGGGCGCTTTTTAGGGACTTCACTGAGCTTCCTGGATGGCGTTTTGGCCTGCAGGATTTGGAGGACATTTTTAGGAATACTTTATTGCACTTGCACTTTAGGTAAGAAACTGTTTACAAAGTCCTTTTGTGCCCCTACAGCCCTTGGTCCATGTACCATTATTACATTGACTTCTATACTTAGGTTGTGACCCCGCTACATCTTCCTCCATACCACCCGGAGGGGGGTGTCGCGCTGCCACTTCCCTACTATTTGATTTTGATACTACAGGCTACACTCCCACCATGGTTTTCCCCTATATGCGGGGATCCCATGGTGGAATTTAATGCTGCAACCCTTCACGCTGTCCTTGCTCTATACTATTCCTATTTTTTGCCTCTATTCTGAGTCTATTTGGTGAACAGCCTTTATCTCTTACAACCATTTATTTCATCATAGATACACTTTGATTGGCTGTTCCTATCTTACCATACTCATACTTTGGCATTTTTGTCCCTTCCTCATTTTATGGTAGTGTACCACCATATTTTAATTGTCCTGTGTTGTGTATGTCCTAATAAAGTAATTGTAATTTTTGCACTTTACTCTTGTCCTCATGTTTATTATTTAAGCTGTACACTGTGTACACTGACTACTTTACATTGTATCAAAGTGTCATATCTTCAGTATTGTTTCATGAAAAAATATAATAAAATATTTACAAAAATGTGAGTGGTGTATTCACTTTTGTGATATATTGTATATAACATTATTGTGTATCCATGAACACAATAATGTCAGTCATGTCAGTTCCTCCACTTGTAAAACACCTCACAGGGGAAAGCAGGGGAAATCTGTTAACGGACTGGTCTGGTCACTGCTAATCCACCAGCAGCCATACAGACGTGCTGGTCAGTGTGTGAGGAAAACTGCACTAACAAGAGAAGGTAGCAGGCATCTATCTTTACCTGAGGCCACTCTGACAGTCTAACAAAAAAGTCTGTAACCCAAATATTACAATCTGGTATGGTAGAAAGCTCCATAGGAATATCAAAGATGATGGTGAAGCCTTTTCTCTAGATGTAGAGGATGTCCCCTTGGCCATAATTGTCATTTTTAACTATATTATTGCTGAGTGCAAAGCTGTAATTTATCCATCAATCTTCTTTATATCTCTTATCTAAAATTTACAATTTTACCATTTCTTCTTTGTCCACGACCATCATTGTACATTTTAGGAGACACAATTTACCAGAACATCTGCCAATCCTTTATACATTAATGCAATTAAATACTTTGCATTCTGTTCAAGGAAAACTGGACAGACCATGGAGACCTGTCAATGGCTACATCATGTAGAATCGGAAACAGGTGGGGCCATGAGTTGTTTCACCACAGGCAACTCATTTGTTTTCTTAGCAGCCTGCTGAGACCTTCGAAGGACACCATCGGATGGTTACCAGAAACAACTATGCCATTAATCAATCATGTTTTACTCATTATCTCCCAGTGCCACACGCTGAGCTGAGGGGATGGCCCCTAAATTCTGTCTGTGTGGACCTAGACAAAGTATGTGTGTAACAATTATGATGCTCATCGTGAGGATCTTGATTTAATTTCTACTGTTATCATTTTGGAATCAGGAAAATATTTAGGGGCAGTTACTTGAATTGGAGACTTTGATCTTCTCATGATACCATCTGTGTTCTGACAACTGCAGATGTTTTTGTGATGGCAATAATCCCCCCGATAACAGTAAATAGTTTGTCTCCCTTTATTCTTTAAATCAATGGATTAGCATTCACCACAGCTGAGGCACTTCCAATAAAAAAGTTTAGTTATTGAAAAGTATCAATCAACAAGTCACATGCTGCAAGAATGAATGCCTAACACAACCTCCTTGGAAGGTATTTCATACTACATGGTTGAAAAACATTATTTATAAATTATGTACACTTTAGATCAAAATTAGAGAACAATGTATGATCACTTGCTTTTTTTTCCCAGAAATAATGTAATCTACATTGATCAACATTTGAAGGTTTTCTTGTAAGGGGTACATCATGCCACTAGAACAGTGTTTTACAAAATATCCAAAGGTTATCAACATAAACCTTTATTTTGCACAAACCGTGACAATCCTAATTAGAGAACAACAATGACTGTAGCCCAGAGAAAGATTATAACTACATTTTCTGAAGGTAACAGTCACCAATCAGTAGGAAGTATACAGGCCTTTGCTTCGAATGACTTAAGCACATCTGTGGCCACAGGACATCACTAGTCTCTGACACTGCTCTGGTGTGATTTTGGGCCACTCTTCTTCCAGTCTCCTACACACAGTTCTTTGACGGTTGTGGGTTTCATGGCCATAACTTTGTCACCAAGGATTTCCCAGATGTTTTCTGTTGGGTTTAGATCAGGACTCTGGGCTTATCTAATTTATTAATGAAATTAATTCTGTTTTATTTGTTCAAATTTAAAATACAATAAAAATGATAACTTTGTCACCAAGGATTTCCCAGAGATTTTCTGTTGGGTTTAGATCAGGATTCTGGGCTGGCCATTTCATTGTTTCAATGTTTTCTGTTTCAAGGAACTGCTTTACCTCTTTTGCTGTGTGACAGGGGGCATTGTACTGCATGAAAACTGCTGGCCGATTGAGTGAAGAACGCAAGGTTCTGATATACATTTGCATTTGCATTTACTCTACCATGTAGCTGTATGAGAGGTTCAACTCTTGCTGCAGAAAACATTCCTGTCACGTCCTCACCAGAGTCAGTTCCTGCGACCTCTGCTTTAGTCACCAGGCATCGCCGTATTCCCGCTGTGGACTATGCTGATGATGGGGAGGAGTCAGTGTCAGTGGCTCTGGTGGGCGCAGACTCCGCTCATCCACTAGGCTGGGTTTTCCTGGCGCCTGCTGTACCACTGGCTTAGTGAAGGTGGCGTCTGTCTTCCACCTCAGGTTGCCACAATTCAGCAACAGCCAATGGGAAGAGACCACACTCTTTTTATCACCCCTTCTGTCTGCTGGCCATTGCCAGATATAGATTGTATTCCTGCTTGACTCTGATTCTCCCTGCTTTTACCCGGGCCTGCTCTCTCACTACTCTCCTGCCTGCCGTATTTGTACCTCACTGCCCGATCCGGATTTGACCTCTGCTTTGTTTTCTGATTACATCCTTGCCTGCCTGATTCTGTCCATGTTTTGCATTTCCCGGCTTGAATCACAGGTAGTGATCTCCACTCTCCGGGGCCATGTGTAATTACAAATTTTTTGATGGGGTTAAAGGGTTTCAGGTTCTCGGGTCCTGCTTTCTGAGCAGCTTTCCTCTAGCCTGTCCATTACAGCCAGTCTGAGCCTGTGGTTCCAGGCAGGCATTACAATTCCCCAAACTATGACACTTCCTCCACCATCTTTCACTGACTTCTTAGCACACTTTGGGTTTAGTCTTTCCTCAGTTTGTTGACGAACATAATGTTTCTCATCAGACCCAAATAAATTAAACTTGCTTTCATCACTAAAATTAACTATGGACCACTTCTCCTCTGTCCACACAACATGCTCCTCACCAAAGATGAGTCTAGCCTTTTCATTCTTTCTGCTAATGAGAGCTTGGTCACTGCAGAGTGGGCTTTTAGTCCAAATACCCTTAACCCCTTAACGACCGTGGGCAGTAAAATTACGTCCTAGCGGTCATAAAGTTACTGCCCGCGGTCTGCCGGCAACAGCATGCCGCGATCGGCGCACATCTCAGCTGATTTTCACAGCTGAGATGTATGCCTGCTAGGCACGAGCAGAATCGTTATCTGCTCGTGCCATTTAACCCCTGTAATGGCGCTGTCATGATCACAGGACTTCTGGTGGTTGTCATGGTAGCACAGGGTCATGTGATAACTCCTGTGCTAGACATGAATCACTTTCGCTTTCCACGCAGGCCAGGGAAACAGGAAGTGCAGGTATCTGTTGTTTACAGCTGTGTAGCTGTGATCAGCAGATAGTGCAGAGCGATTGGATTGCTGATCGCTATAGCCCCCTAGGGGGACTAGTAAAATAAAAAAAAAAGTAAAAAAAAAGTTTTAAAAAATTAAAAAAAAACAAAAAAACCTAAAAGTTCAAATCACTTCCCTTTGCCCCATTGAAAATTAAAGGGTTAAAAAAATAAAAAATCTACACATATTTGGTATCGCCGCGTTAAGAAAAGCCCGATCTATCAAAATATAAAATCAATTAATCTGATCAGTAAACGGCGTAGCAGCAAAAAAATTCCAAACTCCAAAATGACGTTTTTTTGTCGCCACAACTTTTGCGCAAAATGCAATAACAGGCGATCAAAACGTAGCATCTGCGCAAAAATAGTACCGTTAAAAACATCAGCTCGAGTTGCAAAAAATAAGCCGTCACTGAGCCATAGATCCTGAAAAATAAGAACACTACAGGTCACGGAATATGGTGTAAAATGTGCGCCACTTTTTTCAGACAAACTTCCGATTTTTTTTTAACCCCTTATATAAAAGTAAACCTATACATGTTTGGTGTCTACGAACTCGCACTGACCTGAGGCATCACACCCACACATCAGTTGTACCATACAGTGAACACAGTGAATAAAATATCTCAAAAACAATAGTGCTATTGCACTTTTTTTGCAATTTTTCTGCATTTGGAATTTTTTTTGCCATTTTCCAGTACACTATATGGTAAAACCTATGGTTTCATTTAAAAGTACAGCTCATTCTGCAAAAAATGAGCCCCCACATAACCATATTGACTGAAAAGTAAAAAAGTTACGTCTCTCAGAAAAAGAATGGCAAAAAAAAAAATGGAAAGCGAAAAATCGTCTGGTCGTGAAGGGGTTAAACGTTGTGACTCTGTATGACGAGACAGATCCTTACCCTGTTCAGTGCTGAACTGGTGAGCAATTCCAGCTGCAGTGTTGCAATGATTATCCATGGAGATTCTCCAGATTATCTTGTCCTCTCTTGCGTTTGTCTATTAAGAGCAACCAGCCTCCTTGGGGAACTTGAAAGAGTTTGTGATGTTGTAAAAATGCAGTATTCTCAAAATCACAGACTTGGAATGACCAACTTTTCTTGTTATGGCTAATATGGTCACCACTTTGGCCTTCATCTGGACAACCTGGTGCTGGAGGGTTTCAGTCACTTTGGAATGGAACACCATTTTTGCAAAGTCAGCAGAAGCTGGAAGATTAAGCTGACAGTAAAGGCCCCTTTACACACTGAGACTTTCAGCGATCCCACCAGCGATTCCAACCTGGCCGGGATCGCTACAAAGTCTCTGGTGAGTCTCTGGTGAGCTGTCAAACAGGCAAACCTGGCCAACGACGCAACAGCGATCCGGACCTGCAGAACGGCCTAGCTAGTCAAACACTGGAAACGAGTGATGTGTCACAATATCTGTCAATCACTATTCTCGGTCAGTCAGTCTCTCTCTCTCGGTCTCTATTCTCTCTCTGTTGGTCCGTCACTATCTCTGTCCCTCTTTCACAGTCTGTCAGTCATTTTCCCCTCCTCTCTCATACTCACCGTTCCCCGATCCCCGGCGCGGAGCTGCACGGCATTCACACTGCTGCGGCGGCTTTTACTATTTTGAAAAAGCCGGCCGCTCATTAAACAATTTCGTATTCCCTACTTTCCCTGCCCACATGCGCCTATGATTGGTTGCAGTGAGACACGCCCCCACACTGAGTGACAGGTGTCTCACTGCACCCAATCACAGCAGCCGGTGGGCGTCTCTATACTGTGCAGTGAAATAAATAATTTAAAAAAACGGCGTGCAGTCCCCCCCAATTTTAATACCAGCCAGATAAAGCCATACGGCTGACTGATATTGTTAGGCTGGGGGGCTCCCCATAACATGGAGCTCCCCATCCTGAGAATACCAGCCTTCAGCCAGACAGACAGACAGACAGAGATAGTGACGGACCGACAGAGAGAGAATAGAGACCGAGAGGGAGAGACCGACTGACAGAGAATAGTGATTGACAGACATTGTGACACATCACTCGTTTCCAGTGTTTTAAGTCCCCTTTACACACTGAGACTTTCTAGCGATCATGCTGCACAGCGGGAAACAAAGGACCAAAGAATGGTCCTGAACGATTTGTAGCGATCAGCAACTTCACAGCAGGGGCCAGGTCGCTGATGTGTTTCACACACTGCAATGTCGCTGGGGAGGTCGCTATTACGTCACAAAACCGATGACGTTACAGCAATGTCGTTTGAGATGTTGCAGTGTGTAAAGCCACCTTTAGGCCCGTTTCACACGTCAGTGAAAAACACAGACGTTTTTCACTGGCGTGTAAAACACGCACATGTCCCTGCGTGTGCCGAAAATCACGGCACACGTGGGTTGTCTAAGTGCAATCCGGGCTCCGTTCTCCGTGGCCTGTGATTGCACTTAGAGATTCACTCACCTGCGCCCGCTCCTGCTGTCCATGGTGCTGATCGCTCCCACGACGCAGCATCCGACCGGCGGTGACCCCTGCAGCAGCTGCTTCCGGGTCGGCTGTGTCGCGCATAATGAATATGCGCGACAGTAATCAGCCGGCACAAAAGGAGCAGGGAGAACGGGCTGCAGAGGACATCGCTGGACGCCGGGTGAGTTAAAATGTTTTTTATTTTAAAAGCACGTTTTTTTCTGGCACGTGTTTCAGTGATGCCAGAAAAAAATGGACATGTCTCCGTGCAGCAATCACGCACACGCAGGTACGCCACACGGAGACACGTGCAGTGAAAAATCACTGACGTGTGAGCAGACCCATTCATTATAATGGGTCTGCGTATGTCAGTGATTCTGGTACGTTTAAAAAAAAAACACAAACGTCCCAGAATCACTGACGTGTGAAAGGGGCCTTAAATTAGGTTTGTCAGATAATTAAGAAAATTAGTACCAGGTGCCAGATTAACACCGTTAACTTGCATATATCTGAAAGTATTCTCTAATCTGGATCAGTGGTTTTTTTCCATTTATCTCATTTACATTATTATGTGATTTGAAAAAAAATCAGTTTATGAAATAAGCTTAAAATACTGCTAGTATACTCATGTTAGGATATAATCACATAGGACCACACAATGACCTTAACGTTTAGGAAATTGTGTGTTGTTCTCTAATTTTGATCTCCAGTGTACAGAAAGCATAACATAGAACTAGAATCAGTGTGATGGAATATATATTTTCTCTGTTAAACACAAGGTCCTCTTTTAACAGCAATTTTGCATAAAGGCATATTATTACATGTGTATGAGTAATTTTCGTCAGTGAGTTCCAATTCCCATTGCATTTCAGACCTCCATAACGGCATTGTCTCTGCATCATTATCTTGATAACACTGGCAGCTTCCTTGACTTTAACTATTAGCTCTTATTTCAGCTGAGGGTCCTAGGTCACCTGTCAGCAGCAATTGGAGAATACTGTAAAGGCCACAACCTGGGAATAAATATGCCCACTGTCCAGGCCCGTAACTAGAGATGAGCGAACTGGTCGTGGTTCGGCTCGAGTTTGGTTCGCCGAACGGAGGTCCCGTTCGAGTTCGGTTCGTAGAACAATCGACGAACCGAACTCGAACTGCATAAGAAACAATGGCAGGCATTCACAAACACATAAAAACACCTAGAAAACACCCTCAAAGGTGTCCAAAAGGTGACAAACAACTCACAACACAACACAAACACATGGGAAAGTGACAAGGACATAGGACATATACTCATGCAAAAACAAAAGAGCTGGACAAGAAAAAAGAGGAGGACACACAGATATATGAGTATATGCAAGGAAACGTAGATGCCATTACTGTGCAACTTGATCCCTACTCATTTTAGGCTTCCAATCTGGGTAAATTGACTGATCTTGCCACGTACGCCTTGGGGATCTTGTCGTGTCCTGCAGCCAGCGTTCTCTCGGAACGTGTCTTCAGTGCTGCTGGGGGTCTGCTGGCAGATAAGCACACGTGTCTGTCCACTGACAATGTGGACATGGCTCTCAGAGGACTTTTCTTCCCCTGGGTCAGCCAGGGTAGGCGAAAGGCATGCGTATTTTTGAGAGTGCTTCATGCAAAGCATCTTTTTCTTTTTCAAAAGTGGGGTCAACTGATGCCATTCAAGGGGGGTGTGTGTGGCCCAATTAGTGGAAACGAGAGAGACTGTGGTTGGAGTCCCCTCGCTTTTGAAAAAAGAACCAAGATGAACAAGTCATGGCTCTCAGAGGACTTTTCTTACCCTGGGTCATCCAGGGGACGTGAAAGGCAAGCGTATTTTTGAGAGTGCTTCATGCAAAGCATCTTTTTCATTTTGAAAAGGGGGATCAAGTGATGCCAGTCAAGTGGGGTGCGTGTGGCCCAATTAGTGGAAACGAGGGAGACTGTGGTTGGAGTCCCCTCGCTTTTGAAAAAAGAACAAAGATGAACAAGTCATGGCTCTCAGAGGACTTTTCTTCCCCTGGGTCATCCAGGGGACGTGAAAGGCACGCGTATTTTTGAGAGTGCTTCATGCAAAACATCTTTTTTATTTTGAAAAGGGGGGTCAAGTGATGCCAGTCAAGTGGGGTGTGTGTGGCCCAATTAGTGGAAATGAGGGAGACTGTGGTTGGAGTCCCCTCGCTGTGTTTTACATGATTTTCGAAGGGCATGACATGACTAAGAGGTTGAGTTTCATCATCTGCAACTTGTTGGCAACAGAAAGGCTGCCTTTACACCCTTTTGAGACCAAGGATTTTCGAGACCTTATGCCCATTGCAGTGCCCCAAGAGCCGATGGCCAGTCGTCACTCCTTGTCCAAGAAAGGCATGCCCGCGCTACCAGAGCAGGTTGCACACAACCTCACCGATTCCTTGAGAAACTCTGTGTGTGACAGGGTGCATTTCACCACAGATACTTGGACCAGTAAGCATGGACAGGGGAGTTACATGTTGCTGACTGGGCACTGGGTAAATATGGTGAGAGATGGAGAAGGGTTTGCTGTACAAGTCTTGCCGTCCCCACGACTTGTGTGTCAATCCTTCCTCTGTATGTACAAGTTCCTCCACTGCTTCTGCCTCCTCAACCTCGGGTGGGTCCTCCACCTCGGCCCAAACCCTGTGTGGTCAGTCCACCCTTCCTTGTAACTGCGCCCAAGGAATCCAACACACCTGCTTACTATGCTGGCAGCAGAGCTCAAGGCCATCAGGCGGTCAAATGTTTACTTTGAAATGTAGGGGAAATGTGAGACACCGCTGAGGAATTGTGGACGGTTAGCTCTGGAGAGTGAGACCGAGTTTCATCAATGGTTGTCTCCACTCAACCAGCAGCCAGGGAAGGTCGGGTGCGACAATGATGCAAACCAGTCTGCGACCCTTCTTCAGGGCAATGTAACACACGTGCCTTGTATGGCTCACGTGTTGAACCTGGTTGTCCAGCAATTTTTAAAACACTAACCCGGCCTACATGGCCTTCTGACCAGGGCACGGTGTAACGCCTGCCTGGATCGACACACTCAGATGGGTTGTAAAGGATAGGCTAGAGGGAAGCCACTCACCAAGCTGGACACCCAGAACCCTGAAACCCTTTAACCCCTATACAGGGATTTGGAATTACACAGGGCCCAAGTTGATCAATACCTGTGGAAGGCTGCAGTTCCAGAGAATAGTAGTCATGCAGGGTCAAAACATTAATTGAGGAAGAGGAACAGAATGGGATGGCCAGGACTTAATCAGAAAACAAGCAGAGGTGAAATGCGGATCGGCCAACGAGGTACATAAACAGCAAGCAGGAAAAGTAGTCACAGGTAACAAGCACACAAAATCATAAAACTGAACTGGGGGTAACAGTAACAAGAGGTTCATAGCTTTGTCTGACAGTGGTCTGCAGACAGGAGGGGCCTAAAAAAGGGTGCGGTGTATTCCCATTGGTTGTAGCTGAATGATGGTACTTCATCTGTGAGATACCCACCACCTACATTCAGTCTGTGGTTCTGCATCTGTCAAGGTAATGCAGCCCAGTGGGTGAGCATAACCTGCATCCACCTGCGCCGCTGGCATCGACTCCTTTCCCATCATCAGCACTATGCACGAAAGGAACACGTTGTCACCTGGCGACCGGAGTACAAATTGATTGAGTGGACTACGTTGGTGACTTAACAACCGTGTGCGGCAATGATGCAAACCTGTCTGCAGCCCTTCGTCAGGGCAATGTGACACACGTGCCTTGTATGGCTCACGTGTTGAAACTGATTCTCCAGCAATTTTTAAAATACCATCCCGGCCTACATGGCCTTGTGCAGCGGGCACGCTGCTATGTGCTCACTTTCATCCTTCGCACCCAGCAGCTCAAAAACTTTCATCGCTCCTGAAGTCTTAGGGTCTGGCAGTTAAACGCCTGAAATGCGATGTTCCGACACACAGGAATTTGAATCTGCACATGTTGCAGCGTCTGTGGCAGCACCGCAGAGCCCTGCTGAAATACGGTATGACGTATACCCTGGGCTAACTCGATCCAGAGGTGGTGCAGATCATGCTGCTGGAGTGGGGTCAGATCAAGGACCTATGCACCCTTCTACACAGTTTACAAATATCAACGAAGATCTTTAGCACTGGCGATGCCATTCTCAGCGTGACAATTCTGGTCATCTACAAGATGGAGCACACTGTATGCATTATTCGGAGTCAGGTGTTGGTCCAAGAGGAAGGGGAGGAAGTACAGGAGGAGTCATATGCAGAAGGGATAATAAGATCTACAAGGTCCAAACGGTGAGCGGCACCTAGGCGGAAGTCAAGGGACTGTGGGGGAGAGGGATTAACAAGGGCGCATAGTATCTGCAAAAATTGTTGAGGAAGGTGCAGGAGCCATGAAGAAATGGAGGACGAACTGGCGATGGGCATGGAAGACTCAGCAGATAAGTGAGAGCTTGCTCACATTTAGGTTGTGCGAGGTTGGGGGGAGAGGGCAGAGGAAGGAGGCACGATTCTCACCTTTCTGCCACCAACACCCCAAGGACTTGGTCCTCCTGGATACACAAGACACATGAGCGCCTTCTTGCTGCACTACCTACAACATGACCCTCGGATTGTATGAATTCGAAGTAATGCTAACTACTGGGTTGCCACACTGTTAGATCCCCGGTACAAGACAAAATTTTGCGAAATAATTCCTGCCATATAAAGGGACGCACGTATACAGGAGTATCTGCAGAAGGTGGTACGGATTCTTAGATCTGCTTTTCCAGTAAACACCAGTGCTGCACAGAGTGAATCTCAACGCTTTGTCATGGATAGAAGGAAATGGTCTTTTACTTGTCCACATCTGAGGGACCGAGGGCTGGCTGCTGTGCTGAGATGGCATTGAGTACGGTGTCCCTGAAGAGTTGCACTTTTGGTCATATACCAAATGAGTTCAAAAAGGACAGATGCTGGTGGAAAGGGGAACAGGTGTGTTGGAAAGGGGAAAAAAGTTTTTGTCCGTGGGTTTGTTGGTTAAGCAAAAGTAACATTTGATGAAGAAACACCATCTGTTACAGTGGGACTGGCAGATTTGGATAAGGTGGTATATACTATGTTACCGCTATATAACGAAAATGAATAAGAAAAGAAAGAGAAAGGTATATATCCCCATCAGCAGTCGATGTCCACCGTGCTCCCAGATGGAAAAGGAGAGGTTGGCAACTGGAAGGTTAGATGGAGGATACAGATCTGTGTGGCTATGAAACTAATAGTTGCCTGAACCGAGTTAGACGCCACTCGGATCTGGAGACTGGGAGCCCTGTTAGCGTCACAGGGTCCACACGCCCACCCAGCCCAGGAACTCCCTGTTAATATCACAGGGGCCATTCAGTACGCTGACCGTGTGCATTGGGGCCACACCTGTGGACAGCAGGCGCATCAGCAGCAGCAGGCCTGTTAATGCCACTGGGCTGCACAAGCAGGACTTGTAGGACAGGAGCTGTTCTTAACTGTTCTGCGTTACCAACTGTGGTGGCGGCCTGCATCAACGCCCTATCCCTGCCTACCTCTGGCCTAAAGCCGCAATGGGTTCAACACATGGAGGTGTGCTCTTTCGGAGCATAATAGAAGACTGCGCACCTCCTTGTTGGCTCCAGCCCATTTTATAACTTGGGTCCGCCCCAAACCAGGGTGGACCACAATGCACCTCCTGGAGACAAAAGCAGAGTGACACATCATGAGTGGCATAACTAGCATCCTATTTGGAACCGAAACTTCAATAATGACCTCATGGCTGCCACGACACAAACACCTCACCAGTTATCGTCTGACCATCAATAATGAGGTGACAAGTCATAGGGGCGGGCCTCTGCAAGCCATTTGGGAGTGGCCTAGCCACATCGTCAGGACACCTGATGCCCTGTGGTCTATATGGGCCCCCCACATCAGGGGCAGGGCCAAAGAGTTCATTACCGGACCTAGTCTCTGATGTAGTAAGTGCCTGAGCATGCTCAGTTGCATGAAATACAGTCTCTGAAAAAAGACTATCAGCTTTAGCATGGTGTCTAGGCACAAAACAGGACTTAGACCCGGCACGGAATGCAAGTACCTGTGCAAAGAGGCTTTTCGCATTAAGTGTGGGAGCATGCGCTGTATCCCGAAATGAAGACTTAGCCTCAGGAATGGCACAGTCAGGCTGAGCATACTCACTAGGTGAAACACTGTAGTTAGGCTGCAGCTGGGGTAAATCGGCACACGCATGCGCAATAGCTGCCTCTCCACACTTAGACGTGGAGGAGAAATTGCTCTTCGGGTGTGGACTTGGAGATGCTGTCTATGAACAGAAGGAAAAGCTAAAGGAAGCATCACTTTCTATCCCTCTGAATTATCAAATGCAGCAATGAATTCCCCGAGTTTGCTATAAAATTAGCGTAGCAAAATGTGCATGAGGGTGTCATGCAGAGGTGCTGCAAATAGATTTGCACCAGTGGGACACTAATGGAAGTCCAACAGGCAGTTCTATGATGCCACTAAATGGCAGTATTTTTTGCTATCATTATAGCTTATTAAAAACAGAGCAGGAGGGTGTCATGCAGAGGTGCTGCACATAGATTTGCACCAGTGGGGCACTAATGGAGTACAACAGCCACTTCTTGTATGCCACTAAGTTTACTCAATTTTTGGTATTATAATGTCTTAGTAACAATGAGTTTGAGTGTGCAATGCAGGCAGACGTGCTGCAAATATCTTTGCACTACTGGGACTATACAGAAGTCCAATAGCCACGTTTAGGATGCCACTAAGTTCACTCAGTGTTTGCTAGTATAATGGCTTAGTAACAATGAGTTTGAGTGTGCAATGCAGGTAGACGTGCTGCAAATATCTTTGCACTGCTGGGACTATATAGAAGTCCAATAGCCACGTTTAGGATGCAAATAAGTTCACTCAGTGTTTGCTAGTATAATGGCTTAGTTATAATGAGTTTGAGTGTGCAATGCAGGCAGACGTGCTGCAAATATGTTTGCACTAGTGGGACTATACAGAAGTCCAATAGCCACGTTTAGGATGCCACTAAGTTCACTCAGTGTTTGCTAGTATAATGGCTTAGTAACAATGAGTTTGAGTGTGCAAAGGGCAGGAGGGTACAGTGGCAGGGTTGTGGGTCTCTGGGTAGAGGAATGGAAGCCTGCCTTTCTATCCCTCCTAATGGGGAAATGCAGCGAGGAAATCCCTGACCTTAGCTACACAGACGCTGTCATCTTGTGTAGCTGTTAAGCTCTGTTTTCACGGACCTGTCACCTATGGCTCTGACCCTGCCGGTATTAGCCCTTAAAAGGACTGATAGAAAGTGCTATCCCTATGCTGTCCAGCGCTGTGTATGGAGCGTATACAGCTGTATCGGCGATAGGAGCTGCGCCAGTGATGTCTGACACCAAGGACGCAGAAGGCAGATAATGGCGTGCTGGAGGAAAATGTCCGGTTTTATAATGCAGGGACATGTTACATGGACATCCTATCACACATGCCATTGCTTCTCTGGCTAAAAGTCCACTTAGCTGTGTGTGTGTCTGGGATTGGCTGACATGCTGGTCCGCCCCACTACACGCGCGCGCTTAGGGAAGGAAGACAAGAAAGAAAAAAAATGGCGATCGCCATTATCCATACAGCAGTGATCTGAATGCGCTGTTCACGCACACTATACACTGAAATGTCATAATAGTGTGAGTCACAGAGTGACTATGTCCATCTAGTTCAACCTTCCTCCACCAGTTCTACATTTGGTCACTAAGTCACTTATAACCAACAATGTTGTGTGTACTGAGGAAATCATCCAGCCCTTTTTTGAAAGCTGTTATAGTATCGGCCATTACTACCTCTTGTGGTAGGGCATTCCACAGTGTGACTCCCTGACGAAGCGAACACCTCACCATTCGTGAAACGTACGTTGGAGTTGGTATTAGGGGTTCAAACCCCTTCCTGTCACCCCTGGTCAGCTGCACGATTTTTTGGCTATCACAGGTTAGCAGTGCTGTTGGATTTGGTTCACGTGCATTTGGCTTTTTCCAGCCTCACTCTGCACATTGAACCTGTATGGGCTTCTTCATATACTGTGGATTGCCCGATGCATGTGCTCCTTCAGTATATTCACTGCGTGCCTGTTGTCCATCCTCTACTCAGGTCTGTGTGATCACTTAATAAATCTGGCTGTGCCTTTGATAAATGAGCCCACTGGGGCTTCTTTTCTTGCTCTGTTGGACACATATGGCCTGAGTGATAGAGATTTGATTTCTCCTTTTTAGCCGTGCAGCCCCCCAGGTGCTATTGCCTTTTACATCATTGTCTCCTCTTGTGCCTGTTTTATATTTGATACTATTTGTTCAATAACTTGTTAATAAATTTTTGATACCTTTTGAAGCATATTTACTCTGTTCTCCTGGTTTTGATGAACTCTAAGAGTAGCTCTGAAGTGAGGTGGTGATTTTGCATGACCCACCCCATTTCTTTGTTTGCATGGATTTTTGTAATCTTAGCTGTGTGTGTGTCTGGGATTGGCTGACATGCTGGCCCGCCCCACTACACGCGCGCGCTTAGGGAAGGAAGACAAGAAAAAAAAAAAATGGCGATCGGCATTATCCATACAGCAGTGATCTGAATGCGCTGTTCCCGCACACTATACACTGAAATGTCATAATAGTGTGAGTCACAGAGTGACTATGTCCATCTAGTTCAACCTTCCTCCACCAGTTCTACATTTGGTCACTAAGTCACTTATAACCAACAATGTTGTGTGTACTGAGGAAATCATCCATCCCTTTTTTGAAAGATGTTATAGTATCGGCCATTACTACCTCTTGTGGTAGGGCATTCCACAGTGTGACTACTCTAACTGTAAAGAACCCTTTCCTATTTAGCTGTCGGAATCGCTTTTCTTCAACTCGCAGTGAGTGCCCCCTAGTCCTTAGTATTGTCTTTGGAAGAAATAAGTCATGTGCCAGTCCTTTATATTGACCACACATGTATTTATACATATAAATGAGATCTCCTCTGAGACTGATGTGTTAATTCTAATCACTGCAATGGTCATTTTTGAAAAAATGTTTATCTGGACTCTCCTTGTTCCCAGTATTATTATAAATTGAAGCGTGCGATATCTGGGCCATCATTTTTTGAACCTTATAAGTCTCGAGTATACCTGTTGCATAGGTGTAGCCTGCTAATTGCATTTATATAAGTATTATGACCTGTAAGTCTATCAAGTTTTATTGTGACTATTAAAATTTATTTTAAGTTAGTTTTGTGATCATACTATCTGCAAAGCCATTTTTTTCCAATGTGGATTTAACTTAATTCTGTTCTAATAACATTAGTAAAACTAAGAAATATATAAAGATTATTAATACATACATATGCACAAGGTATCAGTAGACCTATTTATTTCTAGCGCGGACTTGGTATACTTAATTAGTTGTATCCTATAACTTACTGCAACTACATGACAACCCAAATCAGTGATCCATCCTGAAAAATCATAAAGCTCAATGTGATACTTTTGTTCTTTCATAACATGACAAAATAATGATAGCCTTAGGTCGGCGTCACATGGTACGATCTATCGTGCGATCGCACAAGCGATCGTACCCACCGCCGTCGTTTGTGCGTCACGGGCAATTAGTTGCCCGTGGCGCACAAAGTCATTAACCCCCTGTCACACGCACTTACCTCCCGGATGACGTTGCTGTGGGCAGCGAACATTCTCTTCCTGAAGGGGGAGGGACGTTCGCGTCACAGCGACGTCACACAGCGGCCGGCCAATAGAAGCGGAGGGGCGGACATGAGTGGGACGTAACATCCCGCCCACCTCCTTCCTTCCTCATTGCCGACGGGACTCAGGTAAGCTGCAGTTCATCATTCCCGAGGTGTCACACAGAGCGATGTGCCTCGGGAACAATGAACAACCGGATCACAGGAGGAGGACCGACTTTATGAAAATGAACGACATGTCAACGAGCAACGATAAGGTGAGTATTTTTCCTTGTTCACAGTCGTTCGGAGGTGTCACACGATACGATATCTCTAACGATGCCAGATGTGCGTCACGGAATCCGTGACTCCGACGACATGTCGCCCGATATATCGTACCATGTTACACTGGCATTATTCTACTATATTGTCTAATATGTCATGGCAACTACATGATCAGTAGGTCAAACATCACAATTTTAGGTTATAGTGTAAACCACATAGAAAGTCTCTAAAATATTAGTATTATGCCTGACAAGTGTTCGGAACTTGTATTTTTGTTGGGAAATCAAAAATACATAAACATGGTTTAACATTCCTCAAGAAAAAAAATTGCGCATTACAATATGCATAAAATTTAAACACAGATCCACCTGCAATATTCTAGTTTAGTTCACCCTTGCAAGAAATTCATCAAAAACATGGATGGACAACCTATGGCTATGCCAGTATTTGTGTCAATGGTTCAGAAAGACGCTGTTGTGTACAAAACGTGTGCCTGATATTTTGTGTGCTTGTCGCCATTATCAAGAAAAGAGCTGTTGTAAATGGGACTAAGGAACTGTACAAGTTCTATTTTAAGCAATCTGAAGGGTCAACCATGGCAGAAAAATTTACTATTTTATGACAAATGCTTTTAATGACTTATACACCCATCTGGAAGGTCCCAACATACATCTGTGATGCCCCTGAACTAGTCAGGTCGTCACAGGGTACAGCACGCTCTTTATCTTCCAGTGCAGGACTCAACCCCCATGGTTCTGGGTTCCCAACTTGCAGTACTGCCTGCAACAGCATCTAAAAATCTTAATCACACCTTGCACCACACCCTGTCAGGCACACCAGTGGGCTGCTAAGCTGGAATAGGGCTGTCCACCTAGGGGTCAGGCAGGGAGGTGGGAGGTGACAAGTCAGTTCAGTGCTAGCCCTCGAGCAGTGAGGAGCTCGAAAAAGCTGGGAGTTGGAGCTCGAGGAAAACGTAGATTGGGTTGCAGATTGTGGTCTGAACCCGGAGGAGTTGAAGACCTGGTCGCATGAGATTGGGACTGGGTGCTGGCTTAGTCAAGGAGGACGGTCGGCAGCTGCAGTCCAATAGCCAGTCTGGGGCCGAAAGCACGTCGGGGTACTGGACCCTAGCTCGGGGAGAAGCTTCAAGCAACCCGGCAATTAACCTGTGGAGGACAGGACCTTTATGGACTGTTCCCACGAAGCTCAGAGATCGGGGGCACTAGTGCAATGGGAGGGATAGGGCTTACCAAGCAAAGCAGCCCTCTGAAATCTCAAGCATGAGCTCCTGAGAGCAAGCTCCTCTGCTACCTGTGACGCCCTGGCAAAACCAGGTAGTCACACAAATATCCCCCGCATAACACCGCTCCCACACAGCCCTGACACATTGGCTAGGTGGCAGATGGTGGTCACCGCCAGCAGGAGACGGGAAGACAGCTCGGCAGATCCGACGTGGACCGGGGCAGGGTTGTAGCCTGCCGGTACCGACACCGGAGAACCAACCCGGAAACCGTGCACAAAAGTGTGTACTCGAACCCTGAAGCCAGGCCCAGCATCGACGGCCTAGCTAATCAACTGATTGGGGGCAGGATTCCAGGTCCCGAAAAGTAGAAAACATCCCACAGAGAGGGATAGGGCATCCGTCAGGGCCTGGTCGATCCTCGATCCCACGGGTCAGCGTCTGACAGGCACAGCTCCCAAGCGGAGGACCGCTGCAGGGGCGGCACACACACACAGTTCTTTAATGGTTGTGGGTTTTCATGGTGATAACTTTGTCACCAAGGATTTCCAAGAGATTTTCTGTTGGGTTTAGATCAGGATTCTGGGCTGACCATTTCATTGTTTCAATGTTTTCTTTTACAAGGAACTGCTTTACCCGTTTTGCTGTGTGACAGGAGGCATTGTCCTGCATGAAAATTGCTGGCTGATTGAGTGATGAACGCAAGTAAAGAACCATGTGCTATTAAAGAATGTTCTGATACACATTTGCATTCACTCTACCATGTAGCTGTATGAGAGGTCCAACTCCTGCAGCAGAAAACATTCCTGTCATGTCCTCACCAGAATCCGTTCCTGCAACTTCTGCTTCAGTCACCAGGCGCCGCCGTATTCCCACTGTGTACTGTGCTGGTGATGGGGGAGGAGTCGGTGCCGGTGGCTATGGTGAGCACAGGCTCCACTCATCCAATAGGCTGGGTTTTCCTGGCACCTGCAGTACCACTGGCTGAGTGTTGGTGGCGTGTGTCTTCCACCTGAGGTTGCCACAATTTAGCTACAGCTAATGGGAAGACACCACACTCTTTTTATCACCTCTTCCGTCTGCTGGCCATTGCCAGATATAGATTGTATTCTTGCTAGACTCTTCTCCTCTGCTACCTGTGACGCCCTGGCAAAACCAGGTAGTCACACAAATAGGCCCCCGCATAACACCGCTCCCACACAGGGTTAAAGCAGCCGACCTGAAACCCTAGCCACCCCCTCAGAGATGGACAGGCACACCAATGGGTGGGACCAGGCGGAAAGGAAACACCCACTTAGGGGTCTGGAGAGCCCAGGGTGGGAAAATAGCAGAGGAGTTTTGAGGTTCAAGTTGAGAGGAGTGAGAAGGCGAAGCTGACAGGTGTTAGGGTCAGAGCTCTGACACATTGGCTAGGTGGCAGACGGTGGTCACCGCCAGCAGGAGACGGGAAGACGGCTCGGCAGATCCGAGGTGGACCGGGGCAAGGTTGTAGCCCACCGGTACCGACACCGGAGAACCCACCCGGAAACCGTGCACAAAAGGGGGTACTCGGACCCTGAAGCCAGGACCGGCACCGACGGCCTAGCTAATCAACTGACTGAGGGCTGGATTCCAGGTCCTGTCCCAACCTAAGTCCCGAAAAGTAGACAACCACCCACAGAGAGGGATAGGGCATCCACCAGGGCCCACTAGATCCCACGGGTCAGCGTCTGACGGGCACGGCTCCCAACTGGAGGACCGGGAGTGGACTCCTGCGTTACACACCGGGAAGTCTACATAAGAAAACACAAAGTGCAGAGGAAAGGGGTAGTGACCATCAGCCTGGGTGTGGGACCAGATACACCTGTCTGCGGCAGTCGGCCACCATCACCTTGGTTTACCAAATGACTCGCGTGATTGTTTCAACAGTGAGTAACTTTCCCGGTCTGACCGG
Organism: Anomaloglossus baeobatrachus; assembly: GCF_048569485.1. Classification (NCBI taxonomy): domain Eukaryota; kingdom Metazoa; phylum Chordata; class Amphibia; order Anura; family Aromobatidae; genus Anomaloglossus; species Anomaloglossus baeobatrachus. Next base: position 164,263,091 of record NC_134353.1, read on the forward strand.
GTGCGCTGGCCCCCTGCCGTTATCATCCCTTGCACAGAGACACTGGGCCCCAGGGCATCCATCCCTGCCCACGGAGGGGTTAACATCCAGCTGCCAGCCCATCGCCCCTGGGAGCCCCACAATAGCATTGGTGGTGCTATATCTCACCACACACCGTGGGTGGCATCACCGACAATTTTAACAACCCCCGTACAAATACGTCCCCCTTTTTATTTGTAGTGTCCACGTGACCCCCGGGTCCGGTAGAGTCCCTCGAGCCATACCGCAGATCCAGATCCGAGCAGCATGGCTGCTGGCACGTGGGCGGCACACTACCTATAGTAGGGAGCAGGGCCCGTACAGCTCCAAGCTTACGGGTTACCTGAACACTTTCAAATTCTGTGCACAGGGGCAGGCTACAGACCACCAGGCAGTGCTGCAGGAGACGGAACCTGGATGAGCTCCCCAAGAGGGCAGCGGCACACAGAGACTTGGTTGTTAGCGTCTGTTTTCCTTCTGAGTTAGTACCTGATTAACCCCTGCTACCAGCGAGCCTGCGCTCCCCCTGCAATTCATCCCACCATTCGGAGTCCTGGGGCCTTTCCCTACCCATGGAGGGTAACGTCATCTGGCTGCCCCACTTCATCACCACGGGTACTCCCAACGGCAGCGGCGGTACTCCCTATTACCGCACACCACGGGTGGCGTAACAAACTATCTAACTCCCCTGTAAATAACCCCCCATTACGTTTCAGAGTGACCCCGAGCCCATGGGTCCGGAGACCCTCGAGACACGAGTAGCACACCCGGATCTGAGCGGTTCGACCGCTGCTGGGGCGGCACTCGACCGGAAATTATGTAATCATCAAAGTCCACTGGTATGTGAAAAGGAAACATTGTATCAAGCATGAAAAGCTTGGTTTGACCGAATATGGTTTCCAAATCCTAAACACCAGTGAAACACATGATGTATTGGCAATATCTTCTCTCATACCAACGATACTGCATGAGAGGGCAATTGTCATGTATTGCGGTTTGAACCCTTGAGCCTGTGCTTTGTAGTCAGTTTATTTGGCCACTGAGCCACAGGAGATACACCATTTCTCTGAGTGTTTATCATCAGTTTTACTCACTTTAATTATTTAGGATCACAGATGTTTTCATTACACACTAGTCTGTCCAGTCACCTTTCAGGTATGGCTATGCCCCTGCTGGTATTTCCTGCTGGTGATATTCTAATTTAGATGTTCAGCCATACTGCGCTGCTTTGCCTGACAGTTATGTTTCAGCTAGGGTTCTATCTATCTGATGTTTATGTTTTCCACTCTGCACCTATGTTTTGTTTCTAGTTAGGCAGTAGACACTCTTGCACAGTACGCATTTTATCCTTTATTTGGTATTTCATGGTTTGTTTTTGCATAGTCTGGGAAACCTTTCCATCTCAGCACATCTTCCTTTCTGTAGATATATTGCACTTTGCTCTGCCCTCCTGTTCCTTACGAGGAACATGAAGTACACAAAGGCCTTTCAGGCAGCATAGGTCAGAGTTGAAATCATTTAGTTGTTGAGCTAGGGTTATTCCAGCCCACGCAGGAATTCCTAGGGACTACAGGGGCCTGAATCTCTAGTCTGTGTAGGAATTGGCTGGGTCAATTGCAGCATTTTCAGTGTTTTACCTATTTATCCCATGTGAGTTAATTACAAAACCATAACATCATTATACAAACTATATACAACCGTAACATAGTCTTTTACTAAGGTAGAAGATGAAAAGACACAACATATAACTGGCATTAGACTGGATAGTATTCGGATTTGATAGTTTTCACTTAGATGGTTATACATTACAGCATTTTATGCTTCTTCTTCAATACAAACATATAGTCATATGAGAATCCATTGAATCCATTTTATCAAAATCCATCTTTACTACTTCCTGCACATCGGCAGTGACTCTGCTCCATCGTTACTCTCAACTGTGCTTTTGATGGGGCCTCTTCCAGCTTCTTACTGTAAGGGGTGGGCAGACCCCTTACAATGAGGTACAGTTTCCCCGGAATGTTGATGTGATTTAATAAAAATGTTTTATTGTTTTATACACTGTTTTAGTGGGATCCCCTGGTGGCCAGGTGGGACGGCTGTCTCCACAGAAACAGGGCAGAGGAAAGGAGGAGCCGGCAGCAGAAAGGGGAGGGAGGAGAGTTGTTAAGAAAAAAACTAGAACCAGCAGTCAGTTGAGTCCGGGACGGGAGAGAAGAAGCAGAGAAGGGGCAGAGTGTGGGAGCTGGGTGAATAGGAAAGCCGGAGAGAAAAGGAGAAGGCAGAACCTCAAGTGTGAAGCAGTACTGGTGTGGGTCCGGTCTGTGGGTAGCCGTAGTGGGAGCCAGGTGAAGAGGATTAGCCGGGCACATCCCCACTGGAGGAGACGTCAGGAGCAGGTTTTTCCCCTCAGCCAAAAAGTGTGAAGTCACCTGAATTGTTGTGCCTCTGTGAAGAAAAGCGCATAATAAAAATGCCTGCTGGTTCAATTGATCCATGTCTGCAGAGTCTCTGTACAACTGACGACGGCGTCTGCACCACCACACTCTGCCCCACCAAGTCATCTCCCGTCCCCAAAGTGACGGCGGCACCAGGGGTAAGCCTAGCAGAAGGGGCCACGACTACAATCCCCGAGGCACCCCTGGCACCCCGTTACATGTGGCGTAGTCGGCGGGATCCGGATTGTATGCAAGGGGTCCCGACCCAAGAAGACGGAGACCAAGTGGTGCCTAGGGCACAGGATCCGAATTATTGGAGAAGAGTCCCGATCCCATGGTGGGAAGAAGAAGTGGTGCCTAAGGCGTTGGACCGGGCACAAGATGGCAGCAAGATGGCCGTCGTCTTTATGGACACAGTGAGAGCGCGAAGATTTGGCGCCAAAAGAAGAGCCTGGGGCTGGCCGGTGAAGAAAAAGATGTGCGGAGTGCGCCGCTCAAAGAGGGGAGGTGCTGGCCCCAGGATGCTGAAGAAGACATGTGAAGTGGGCGGTGTTCCAGAAAAAAAGAAGAACCGCCGCGGAGGGGTCGATCTGATGTGCGAGACTGGGAGTGGAGTATACTCAAGAGCGGGAAAAGTAGGCCCGCCTCCACTTCCTCCAGCATCTCCACTGACCCTGACGCCCTTACCAGAAATGCTGACTGCAAGCAAGATGGAGAACTCCGAAAGACAGCAAGCTGCGATGGCTGCGTTGGTCGCGACTGGCCTGGGCAGAGGACACCCGAAGCCGACTGCGGCTGCGGCAGAAGGACCCACCCCTAACTTACCGGCTGTGCCCGGAGGATCGGAGCGGCCCACGAAGGTTACCTGGGTTACCACCTGGGACGCCGCGACCGGAGAGACCACGACCGAGGTCCGAGCTACGTACACGGCACAGCTGCCGTCAGGAAACAGACTCCTGGGAACTCCCTATCGGTGCCCGGAGGTACCCCCGCCGGTCGCGGTGGGATCTTCAACCCACGCAACAGTTCCGGCCCCGGAAGAATCACACGCCCGGGAGCTAGAAAAGGACGAGTGGGGGTTCTTCTGGGATCCAGTGCAGCCGTCGTCCCAGACTCGGCGGAAGTCCCCATCACCAGAACCCGACCCGGTACAGGAGAGACTACTGGCCAAGACCGTAGCCCGTGAAATGATGGCCGGTCCCCGGAGTGAAGAATTCGAACGACAGTGTACCGTCGGAACTGTGGTAAAGTTCAACCAGAAAGAGGGCTATGGTTTCATTGAGGATGAAGAGACCGGTGATCATTGCTTTTACAACCGGGTGAACCTGAACACTGAGGGCCTACCACAACGCCGTCACACTTTATACCCGGGAGAGAAGGTGCGGTTCATGAGAGAGGTGGGATGCCGGGGCCTATTTGCGGTAGGAGTGACCCGGATGCCCACCACCCAAGAGGCTGCCCAATGGCAGCAAGAAATCGAGTGGGAGGAATGCCAATACCGGCGACGTGCACAGCAAAGACCGGTACTAGCTGAGATTTCCCACCCGAAAAGCACACTGGCAGTGGCACCTGAAGTCATGACCGGACCGAGCGCTGACCCAGAGAAGGGGACCCCGGCGGTGCTGGCTATACAACAGAGCCTGGTTACTCATCCAGTAATCGTCATGGGCAGCCCCCAGCCATCCCGTGCAGCGACCCCATCACCCCAGTCGGGGGTTGAGGAGACAAGACCGGAGATTGAGACACCGGAGCCTACCGTCAACTATGAACCCTTCCGGAGGCTGTGCCGGTTGCCTGGTCAGTCCTTGTCTGACTACGTGAAGGCTCAACAGGCTGAATGGCAACGGGCTTATCACCCTGAGTGAACTACCATGACCGGGAGCCAATGAACCTGTTTATGTTAGATACCGGCATTGTTCAGAGCCGGAGAAGTTCTGCTGTTTGCAATTTGTTCAAGCTGCTGAGCCCGGAGGGAGCCTGACGCTGGACTGAGCCAGGGGCTCCATCCGTGTGGTTAAAGGAAACTTTGCTATTTTGTGTTCCTGCCATCTAAGACCGGGAGTGCTGCAAAAGCCTCCGGGCAGAAGACCTGCAAAGACCGGGAGTGCTTACTGAAAGCCTCCGGGCACACCATCTACTAAGACCGGGAGCTCTCAGGAGGGACTCCGGGCGCCAGACTGGTGCGGCCCTGCGTGTGCCCTAAGGTGGACATGTTTATAGTTTTATTACCATGACTTTATTACATGAATGTGTTTTTAGGTTTGTGCCTTGCCGGGAGGCTTAGGCTTAAAGAGGGGAGGTATGTAAGGGGTGGGCAGACCCCTTACAATGAGGTACAGTTTCCCCGGAATGTTGATGTGATTTAATAAAAATGTTTTATTGTTTTATACACTGTTTTAGTGGGATCCCCTGGTTGCCGGGTGGGATGGCTGTCTCCACAGAAACAGGGCAGAGGAAAGGAGGAGCCGGCAGCAGAAAGGGGAGGGAGGAGAGTTGTTAAGAAAAAAACTAGAACCAGCAGTCAGTTGAGTCCGGGACGGGAGAGAAGAAGCAGAGAAGGGGCAGAGTGTGGGAGCTGGGTGAATAGGAAAGCCGGAGAGAAAAGGAGAAGGCGGAACCTCAAGTGTGAAGCAGTACTGGTGTGGGTCCGGTCTGTGGGTAGCCGTAGTGGGAGCCAGGTGAAGAGGATTAGCCGGGCACATCCCCACTGGAGGAGACGTCAGGAGCAGGTTTTTCCCCTCAGCCAAAAAGTGTGAAGTCACCTGAATTGTTGTGCCTCTGTGAAGAAAAGCGCGTAATAAAAATGCCTGCTGGTTCAATTGATCCATGTCTGTAGAGTCTCTGTACAACTGACGACGGCGTCTGCACCACCACACTCTGCCCCACCAAGTCATCTCCCGTCCCCAAAGTGACGGCAGCACCAGGGGTAAGCCTAGCAGAAGGGGCCACGACTACAATCCCCGAGGCACCCCTGGCACCTCGTTACATTACCAAGCTATAATAATAATAATTAATAATAATTGTATTCATTTATATAGCGCTGTTAATTCCACAGCAATTTACATGCATTGGCAACAAGCTCTACTCACTTATAGGTTAATGCTTCTGCACTCTTTCTGGATTCCTATTCTGGATCTGCTTTCTGTCTTTCTGATGCTCACTTTGCTGTAACTACAGACACTCTGATAAACTAGGCCTCAATGACCCTTTAGTAGCTGAACCTCCTCCCTGAGCTTTATACCTATTGCTAATCCTTTGTTACCCACAACGTCTGCAGCTATCAAGAGTTTTTACATTACAGTTAAAATCAACGTTGCAACTGAGAAATGCAACAACATAATACATTACATTATGATATGATCTTCAAGAGTTGCCTGATCATTCCTCCACTGTCTTCTAGTCATACACTCCCGTCTGTGACATCCCAAAGAAGTGTGAGCACTAGCTACATGTAGAATACTCCCCGAATGGCTGCTCTTATAGTGAACACGTTTCTGTGCATTCATTCCTACAATAATCCCTTGTATGAATAAACAAGACTTTCAGCCAACCTGACGATTGGACAACCTTCATACGCCATTACGTATTGAATTATATAGCTCATAGATTGTAAGCTTACTAGCAGGGCCCTCATTCCTCTTGGTATCTGAATTTTGTTATTTGTATTGTCTCATATTGTCTGTACATGTCCCCTCTGAATTGTAAAGCGCTGCGGAATATGTTGGCGCTATACAAATAGAAATTATTATTATTATTCATCGATGCTATTGTGGCGCCCCTGACTTGGTCAGGCACCACTGAGTACTGCACCCATGCTGGGACAGTACTTGCAGGTAATCCTAAAGGCCAGAATGAGGTGTGTACGCACAGACACATAGCAACTAGGTCTCCCACACCTTTAGAGAGGACTCTTGGGTAGTCTCCATAGGAGGTCTAGCCTTCAATTCTTTTCAAGAGGTGGAGCGGAGGGGCTGGGAGCTAAAGTGCAGAGGTTGTAAGGAAAGAGAGGAGAGCCAGTCTGGTAGTGGAGCGTGAAAGTCGCGAGGCGGACTCGTGCGCTGCCACTAGTCAGATCCTGTGCGGTGTAGTGACAGTTGACGGGGGAGAACAGTCCCAGGTAGTCAGAGAAAAGAGGTGCTCCTAGTGACTAGGCATGCACAGGGTACAGGTCCCTAGAGCAGACTGCAGTGTAACTATCTGCTAAACCTGCCGGTGAGGAGAACTACAAGTACCTCACCAACCATACAGAGTCCGAGCCTCAGCAGCAACGCAGGGACCCATAAGGAAACAGAGCCAGAAGCCATCTCACCTGGTCCACGCTGCCGGCAAATAGTCCAAAAAGGGAAAAAAGGCAGTAGCGACTCCCTGGCTAGACCCCCACGGTACTTCAGGTCAGGGGATTATCCGAAAACAGAAGTGCTAGGAAGGCGAGCCACCTGTTACCCTCAGACTGGCCCAAAGGATACCTGGTTCTACCTAGTTTATTGCAGCATCGCCCGGGTGAACTCACAATAACATCAGAGTGAGTAAAGACCAGTTAAAGACTTTTGGACTCTTCCTGAATTATTCTGAGACCCAATACTATACACACCCAAGCTCCTGGTGCCAGCCTCACTCACGGGAGGCCACACCATCCGACTGCAGACCCCATCAGCCCCAGACGCTCGTTAAATCTGCAGTGGCGGTCACCCATATCCCTGACCGCAAACCGTGAGTGGCGTCACAATAATAAGAACTAATTTGTCTGTTGCCATATATACAGAAGAAGGTCCTGTGGTGTCCCTGAAGCTGGAGCGACATCGTTGGGGCGACACATCTTGTCTATTGATTTGCATGAACTGCCCTTTTTGTGATGGTTCTTATTTTGATTCTGCTTTGGCTGAATAATTTTCCTATTTGTGTTGGCAGTCTTTAATGTCTGCACGGTACCTTTACTACTCTTATTTTTGGTGGTCTATACAACAGTTGATGTAAAGGTACCGTCACACTAAGCAACTTACCAGCGATCCCAACAACGATAGGGATCGCTGGTAAGTTGCTAGGAGGTTGCTGGTGAGCTGTCACACTGCGACGCTCCAGCGATCCCACCAGCAACCTGACCTGGCAGGGATCGCTGGAGCGTGGCTACACGAGTTGCTGGTGAGCTCACCAGCAACCAATGACCAGCCCCCAGCGCCGCGTGGAAGATGCTGCGCTTGGTAACTAAGGTAAATATCGGTAACCAACCCGATATTTACCTTGGTTACCACCGCACGGAGCTACACGTGCAGAGAGCAGGGAGCAGCGCACACTGAGCGCTGGCTCCTTGCTCTCCTAGCTACAGCACACATCAGGTTAATTACCCGATGTGTGATGCAGCTAAATGTGCACAGAGCAGGGAGCAACGCACAATGCTTAGCGCTGGCTCCCTGCTCTCCTAGTTACAGCACACATCGGGTTAATTACCTGATGTGTGCTGCAGCTACATGTGCACAAAGCAGGGAGCAGCGCACAATGCTTAGCACTGGCTCCCTGCTCTCCTAGCTACAGCACACATCGGGTTAATTACCCGATGTGTGCTGCAGCTACATGTGCACAGAGCAGGGAGCAGCGCACAATGCTTAGCACTGGCTCCCTGCTCTCCTACTTACAGCACACATCAGGTTAATTAACCCGATGTATCCTGCAGCTAGCTACATGTGCACAGAGCAGGAGCCGGCAGCACAGGCAGTGAGAGCGGCGGAGGCTGGTATCGAAGGTAAATATCGGGTAACCAAGGACAGGGCTTCTTGGTTACCCGATGTTTACATTGGTTACCAGCCTCTGCAGAAGCCGGCTCCTGCTGCCTGCACATTTAGTTGTTGCTGTCTCGCTGTCACACACAGCGATCTGTGCTTCACAGCGGGACAGCAACAACTAAAAAATGGCCCAGGACATTCAGCAACAACCAACGACCTCACAGCAGGGGCCAGGTTGTTGCTGGATGTCACACACAGCAACATCGCTAGCAACGTCACAAAAGTTGTTCGTTAGCAGCGATGTTGCTAGCGATGTTGCTTAGTGTGACGGGGCCTTTAAGGTTGTATTTGGTGACTGCTTTAGAGCTGTTTTTTTATAGTAAATGTCAAGAGAGCTGATAGAAACATCCATTGACGTGCCCTTCTAATCACCTGATCACTGCAAACAATTTTTGGCTGGAGTAATTCTCTGACTTCTGAACAGAGCAGACATCCCTTCCGGATGAGTATGGTACCAATGTTTATATTAAGCATATCCATGCCATGCATTTTTTTTTTTCATTTCAGACAACCCCTTGAAGCCCTCCATATACAACAGATAGCTGCCCCCTGAATGATCGTTCTTCTGGCAACTACCTGTTCCACATCCCAATACACAGAAGTGCTCTCTTGTGTGTTTTCTATGACAGAGCGACTGTCAGACTCCCCTGGCAGCAGCTTATCTACTAAAAACCAAAACGATCGGTAGTCATAAATCCAACATGCCAGATTAATCTCTCACCTGACATAATCTGTCAATGGATTGTTGGGAGGATTGTTGGTCAACTGATCCCACCAATATCAAAGGTTCCAGCTGATGATATGCTAATGTTTATAGGGGCCTTTCACTGCATTAGTTCTGTAGATGTTAGCAACTTATAGATGTAAACTTCACGGTTTCCTTCCCTGCCATCAAATTGTGAACAAGCACACTCCACACAGCTATTTGCATCTGTAGTAAAGTCCTATAGATCAAATGGTTCTGTGTTCTGAAAATCACTCTTATTTAATCTTTGAACTATTCCTTCTAGAAACTATTGGGAAGACAGCCTTTTCTTATTCAGCCTCTTGAAGCTACAGATAGGGTTTTTTTACCTATGGCAAAATGCCCTAGAAAGTGTCTCTCTCGCCTGGTGGAGAATGAAGTTAAGCAATCCTCTTATATTATCAAAACCAACTGCTGTATGCTGTGTTATATGTCTCTTCACTACAATGCTCTCTTATCTTGTTACAAATGAGCTGAGATTCATGTACAGACTATAAACCATGGGTCAGATAAATACAAGAACACAGAATATTAGCGATAAAACATTTTTCAGACTATTAAGAAAAAGGGAAAGCAATAGCCTGAAAGAACCCACTCCTCCTTGCACTAGTTATGATAAATCTCTTCTCAATTGTATATTGTGTCACTCTCTCATATTACCTTCAGTTTTCCATGCAGGGAATATACTCAGGATGGTAATTAAAATTAACTTGTCTAGTCTTATGGTAAAACTCTACAATCACTCTATGTTACTGCAGACTTCTGAATTCTTAAAGTGCGCACACCGCACACTGTCAAGATTCTCTAGTATTGGCAGGGAGAAAGCAAGTATGCAATTTGTATACTTGTATACTAATACGACTAGATGTGCTTGACCTCACTGAAATCACTTGCGCACATAGTAAGGATTCAGAAGTCTACAGCCACTTAAAGTGACTGCAGACTTACATCAGAAAACCATACAACCCATTTAATAGCAATATATGAGGAAAACAATCTTACGTGACATTGTGACATCATGCTAGCCCCATGTCCAATTACTGCTGGATTATCTCGCCACTCCTTTGGACCAAATGAGGAATCAACAGGAAGTCAGTGGCAGTTGCATCGTCACTTCCTGTTGATTTACTCATTTGATTCAAAGTCATAGAGAGAGAAGCTGGAGGTGATTGGACACGGGGCTTGAGTGACATCACAGTGTCTTAAGAACCCCAAACCACTGTTACCAACAGCGATGGAAAGACGCCAGAATGGGAGGTGAGTACTGGGTCTTTTATTTTAATTGGGGGAAACCAGGGGAATCAAAAAGAGTTGTCCTAGGTTTGTACAATCCATTCAATGAAAATGACGTTTTTATCCAGTAGTTATCTGAGCACCGACCTGCAGTTACCGACAGCACTATAACAGCACCAGACTAGAAGGTGAGTACAGGGTCTTTTATTATAACTGGGGGAAACCGTTTGAATCAGAAAGGGTTGTCCTAGTAGTGGACAACCCTTTTAATTTCTATTTATCCCAATTCAAATGAGAGAGGATAACTTATACTCCGCACTTACTTTAAATTAAATTGAGATGGGACATGTAGAAACTATAAGGGCAATACAACTTAACATAGTTCAGCAGTTACAGGAGGAGTGAGGGCCCTGCTCGCAAGCTTAAAATGTGTAAATTATGCTGAGTCTATTGAGATGTCAACGTCAATGCAGACTAGTTATCACTCTTAAATTCTGTAACAGTTGAACTGTTTTGGAGAAATTCCTAGTGATTCGTTGCAGCTTTTTCTTTAAAGGTTGCTGTCCTCTCCATCTGCAAACTCAGATATACCCAGTGCCTACCATATCAGCGAACCTTTACTTTGGCAACCTATGCAGGTACTAAATGGCAAAGATAATGAGTTACCTTACAGATAACCTGTAGGAAAAAACTTTATATTTAGGGAGATCCAGTTCCATCTCCTGGATACCTGCAAATTTAGATGGGGAAGCCTTATCTGACAAGAAATGTAAAATATCAGCATTTAGTTCAATGGCCATATGGGTTATACATGAATGCTTGCAGTGGCTCTTAGTTGCTCCTTCTTATATCTTTATGTTCTAATAACTCATATGGGCAAAGGAGAAAACTCTTAAAAGAATGTGTATTGGATGCCGAGCTGTATCTTATATAATGGGCTATTATAATTCCCCAGATTCTTCGAGCTATAGGTATTTTATGGAAATACAGTTTGATGTATAGGAATAAATAAAATCAAATGGTACAATGATACTGTATCCAAAAGGGAGCTTTCTATACACTTACAATGATTTGATGAGATGGATGAAAATATTTGGTAAAAAGCACGCATGGGGCGCTGCACATTGTGCAATAACCATTCTAAGATAACATTGTACATCAAGAAATGTCAAAACTTAGACAAATCTATATATTTACTTTTCAAACTATTCATGACCATATGCAGGAATCACAATCCGAGCGTGTATCAGAGGGTGATTTCGTAACTGAAAAAATAAAAACATCTGGGAGCATGTCTTCCAGCTGCAGGGACACCTTAAGTGTTAGTAGCCCGGGTAGACTCTCCATTACATAGGAGGTCATTTCAGGCTGACTTTAGCAGACACAGGCAATGAGAGACATGATTTTTTGGTGCACGGTGCTCTTATAGAAACATGATACATTCATCTTGAGACAGCTTGCTGCTCCTCCTGTATCATGTAATCCATTAAACTGTCATGAGCCGAAAAGGCAAGGAGAGATATAACATAGTAAAATGATAAAAGTACACATATCTGTAAGAGGATAAAATACAACTGCGAGCACTTGGATCTTCAAAGAGCCATTAAATTCAGTGTCTATTTCTCAAACAATGAATGCAGTAAAGAAGCTCTGATGCGAAAATGGAAAATATTTAATTGCATGTTGTCTCAGTGAAATGTATACAGTCATTACCAGGCAATTTTTCTTGTTCTGATGCAGTAATAGTTTATAAATTTGTCACTCATGATTTGGTTATAGCTTCTTTCTGATCATCTATTTTTAATGCCAGTTTTACAAATTATTTATTCTCGCCGTATGTAGTATAGCCAAGCAGACATAATCGAGGCTAAAGAAGAAGTCCTTGTGGTTGTACGATGTGCTTACTTCTTTGGTTAGTTCCTTTTGCCCTATGAACTCACATTTCTACTCTACTGATAGCAAATAAGTGCAGAAGGAACCAAACTGTTGATACTGTCAGTCTTTCCTTACAAGAAATTGGAAAAGAGAGCTTTTAAAAGGAACCTGTCATGTTAAATTTATACAGGGTGGTCCAAAAGTAGGTGGACAGAAAATAATAACATTTATTTTGATTGATATATAAAATTATATTTACTAACACAAGCATAACATTGACAATTACATTTTATTCTGAAGACTAATACAAAAGCCCTTAATTTTTATCATCCCAGGTCCTCAAACTGTTTTCCATTACAATTTGAAGAGCTTTGAAGTCTGCCTCTTCTGCTTCGACAAACATTTTTGCACAAGTCTCTTTGGGTATTAATTTCTTGAAATGCATCTTTTATGTAATTTTTCAAATCACTGACACTTTTTGATTTTCGACTATAAACTTTGTCCTTGAGTACTCTCCAAAAGAAACAAATCCATTGGGTCAAGTTTGGTGAACGTCAATCAAGTGGGCCTCTTCGGCCAATCCAGTTATTAGGAAATGTTTCATCAAGATACTCGTGGACTACTCTTGAATAATGTGGAGGGGCCCCATCTTGTTGGAAATAAAAGTCATTTGAATTAGGCTGTTGCTGTAACTGGGGAACAACTTGATTCATTAGAATTTCGAGATACTTATCTCCTGTGACTGTTCTATCAAAAAATATTGGTCCTAAAACACCAAAACTTAAAATACCACCCAAAACATTGACACCAGGCTCATTTAGTTGTTGCTCTAATGTTAAATGCATGTTCTCATTATACCAGTAAATACAATGATGTCTGTTAATATGGCCAGATAATTTGAAAGAAGCTTCATCCCTCCACATAATATCTAAAATTACTGGATTTTCTTCAATTTCGTTAGGCATAATCTCACTAAATTGCAGCCGCCTGTCTGGATCATCCTCCAATAAACCATGAATTAGACGTGAATGATAAGCTTTCCACCCAATAGATTTCAGGATTCGCATGATAGAAGCTTGTGAAATTTCCAATTCTAAAGAGACTCTTCTAGTAGACTTTTTTGGACTCTGAACAAATGTTTCATCAACAAGTTGTTTATTATTTTCTGTACAGGCTGTTTTGGGTAGACCAGTTTTTAGAGCATTAAGGATTGAGCCAGTGGCATTAAGTTAGTCACGAATGCGGTAAATGGTTTGTCTCTTTGAGGCTTGAGTACCAAATGTTTCAACCCAATTTTGCTCCAACGGTTTCAGCATTTTGCGATTTCAAATACTCTTTTAAAATCCATTTCTTTGATATGTATTTAAATTATTTGCCATTATGCGTTATATGAATTATCTGAAAAGAAAACAGATTTGGGGAGATTTATCTGTGAAAACTGGATCTGTGAAACTGACTCAGTTGCCCTCAGCAACCAATTAGATTCTACCTTTCATTTTCCAAAGATTGGTTGGTAAGGGCAACTGAGTCAGTTTCACTTTACACCATGTTTGATAAATCTCCCCCTTCATAACCCTACATACTGTCCACCTACTTTTGGACCATCCTGTATATACAGTCATGCACAAAAATGTTGTCACTCTTGAAATTGTTCCACAAAATGAAATATTTTTTCCAGAAAATTATTGCAGTGAAACATATTTTGTCATATACATGTTTATTTCCTTTCTGTCTAATGGATCAACCCCCAAAATATAGTAAAATAAGGCAAATTGGGCATAATTTCATGCAAAGCTCCAAAAATGGGCTGGAAATTTTTTTTTTTTGCACTCTCAAATTAATATTTGGTTGCACACCCTTTGGAATAAAACTGCAATCAATCACTTCCTATAACCATTAACAAGCTTCTTACACCTCTCAACTGGAATTTTTGACCACTCTTTCTTTTGCAAAGTGCTCTAGGTTGCTCATAAGGATACTTTCTTCTAACAGCAATTTTAAGATGTCTTCACAGATGTTCATTGGGATTTAGGTCCAGATTCATTGCTGGCCACTTCAGAACTCTCCAACGCTTTGTTTCCGTCCATTTCTTAGTACTTCTTGACATTTGTTTGGGGTCATTGTCTTGATGGAAACGCCATGACCCATAGGATGCAAACCCAGCATTCTGACACTGGGCACTACACTGCAACTCTTAAATAATTTGGGAATCTTTAGATTTCATGATACCTTGCACACAGTCAAGGCCCCCAATGCCAGAGGAAGCAAAACAATCCCCAAAGCATATTTGAATCTCCACCTTATTTGACTTTATGTACTGTGTTCGTTTTTTTGTAGGCATTATTTAATTTTCGGTAAACAGTAGAATGATGCACTTTACCAAAATGCTCTACATTGGTCTCATCTGTCCACAAGATGCTTTCAAAGAATATTTTGGCTTATTCAAGTATATTTTGAAAAACTGCATTGTAGCTTATTTATGTCTCTGTGTCAGCAGTGGGGATTGCCTGGGTCTCCTGAATAGTATTTAATTTAATTTAGAAGGACAGCTTGAATTTCTTTTAAACTTAATTGGGGCTACTTATCCACCATTCGGACTATCCTGTGGTGCAAACTTTCATCAATTATTTTTTGCGTCCAGGTTCAAGGAGATTAGCTACAGTGCCATGGGTTGTAATTTTCTTCATTATGTTGCACACAGTAGAAAAAGCAACATTAAGATCTCTGGAGATGGACTCGTAATCTAGAGAGTGTTGATATTTTTCAACAATTTTGGTTCTCAAATCCTCAAACAGTTCTCTTCTACTCTTTATGTTCTCAATGCTTAGTGTGGCACATAAAGGCACGCAATGCACAGACTGAGTCAATTTTTCCCTTTTTTATTTTGTTTCAGGTGTAATTTTCATTTTATTAAAGAAAGCTCTCAACCAATCCATATCTCCAATAATTAATACATAATGTAATAAGAAGAATCATAGTATGTAAACTTGGAAAAGACTAGGGCAAGTCGTGGATAGCCATAATGGAACAAAAAAGAAAGGAAAAAACGACCAAGAGGCCCAATTGCAGATTGTGAAAAGACTTTATTAAAGGTAAATGGTGAGCGGCACAATCACAAGAAGAACACCGATGTCATAAATTCCCGGCAAGTGAATAAACAATCACTTAAGAATCATATAAATATTCAGATTATCATATACACAGTATAGAAGGTGATAGTAGTATACATAGTATAGAAATCAGATTTACCAGTGATAACAGGCATGTGTATGGGCAGGCTGAGGGTCACGTGTGAAAAAACTAATCACTACGTTAACTTGCTTGCTATAATTAGCACAATATATAAAAGGCCCAATTTACCACAGACATAAACTCGAAAAGGGACAGTGCCCAATGATTGTGGACATACCTGTAAGGAAACCGGGAGAGGCCTGAGACCGGCGTCAACCCGACGGCTGTTTCGGCAGGAAAAGCCTTTGTCAGGGGGAGTGGTTTAGTGAGGGAAGTGCGAGGCTAAAAAGAGGACATCATCCAATCAAAATGTGGGCGGATATATGACGCCTGAGCTGCCACAGCAACCCAGGACGCCACTCGCTCACCGCGTCATACGTCACCCGACGTCCCGGTCACGTGACGACCACGTGACTAATCACATGGCGGTCACGTGAGTGGACGTCACGCGAGGCATAGAGACACAGCAGTGCGAGGACGCCCTGGAGCAGAAGGCACGCATGCGTACACGCCCGGTAAAATTACTTATACAAAATACCAAGTTGGCCTTATGCTGGTGCCATGGCTACATGAAAATTCTTGTTAAAGAGGCAGGAAAACGGCCGTCTAGTTATAATATAGACACCGTAACGATTACATAAGGGAAAATGACGATCATATATCCATTGCATAGTTTATAGCTCCGTGCATTATAATTTAAGTAGCATATATATATGGAAAGAATATCATAGCCAGGAGCCTATGTATAAATAGATAAATGTAAGGAGGAGAAGATTATCTTCTGCTCACCTGTTACCCGGACTGCTGATCCTTGCGGGTGCCTGAAATCCACCGGTGAGTCCCAACCGGTCACGGACAATGGGTAAGGAAAGGAAAGGATCCGGCACAACCTCTTCTTATAGTAAAATCATCATAATTTTATTAGAAATATTAAAAAATACTATCCGTGAAAACCGAAAGAGATGTTAATCCATGGGAGCTTTACGCGTTTCGGACTTTAGCATAAAAACAAGAAAGAGTCCTTAATCATAAGTTATGATTAAGGACTCTTTCTTGTTTTTATGCTGAAGTCCGAAACGTGTAAAGCTCCCATGGAGTAACATCTCTTTCGGTTTTCACGGATGGTATTTTTTTAATATTGCTAATAAAATTATGATGATTTAACTATAAGAAGAGGTTGTGCCGGATCCTTTCCTTTCCTTACCCATAAATAGATAGATAAATGAGATTTAAAACAGCCATGGATATCTATCTTTAATTCTGTTATGGAGAAGAAATTATTGTGTGTGTCTCATGGATAATAACTAAAATTGACAAAAAAAATGCATATGTATATACAGGCATGTTTATGTAATAAATGATCATATTTAATACAAAACCAAAAGTATACAGGCATATAGTATACCATGGACACCTAAATTCAATAGATCATAAATATTTTACCCAATATTAACACTCCATGTGTATATACAAACACACCATGTCGCCAACATATAAAAATAAAAATATAAATATATCTAGTTATATAATTATGACATAATCCCTGGCAACAATGGTTCAATCATGATGACACCAAAAATTATTGTATCAAAATTAAAGATAATTTATGCAGACAATACAATGATGGTAAAAAAAATCCACAGCATTGGATCTCAGAAACAAGGTCATCATTCGATCATAATGTCGGTAGTATATCCCAAATGGTGTCCAGAACGGCATGAAATATTTCATCTGTATGCACATGTGTAATCATAATCAATGACAGGATGATGTCTAAATGGGATACATAAAAGAACATAATTAAAATACAAGAAAGACAACAACAAAAGGAAGCAACTTCCAGAACCACAAAAAAATCACAAGAATGAGAAATATGAAATATATTCATTGAGACCCATAGGGCAAAGGGTTTTCAGATTCCAAATCCACCTTGTCTCCATCATTGCCAATCTTTGGCTGATTTTTCCGCCACGTATATTGGAGTTGAGGCGGTCAATGCCCCTAACCCTGAGTAGTTTTGAATCTGATTGATGGTATTGGAAAAAATGGCAAAGGATAGTTTTTAATAGAGAAACATCTGGACATTCTATTGCTGCTGCTATCCCATTAATGTGTTCTCTAACCCTAATCTTTAATTGCCTAGTTGTAAGCCCGACGTAAATTTTTGGGCAGGGACAAATGGCATAGTAAATTACCACAGTGGTAGTGCAGGTAATACATTTTTTGATTTTAAATGTACGAGTCCCTGCAGAATCACTGAATTAATCAGCCCTATCGATATTTTGCCAGGCAACACATTGTCCGCAGGGCACACAGCCGGTTCGAGGGGGCATCGGACCAAAGGGAGACGGCTGAGTTTCGCACCCATAGTGGCTAGTGACCAAGTAATCGCGTAGATTTTTAGATCTGCGAATGCTCATCATGGGTCTGTCAGGAATGATCTTAGCCAACACATAATCTGCCTGTAAAACAGGCCAAAATTTCTGTAGGCAAGATCTCATGGCAGAGAATTGGCCATGATAATCTGTAACAAATCTCATCGTCTCCCTCGACCGAGACTCCTTGGAGGCGTATAGTAAAGAATGTCGGGTACATTGTCTAGCCCTATTATAGGCTTTTTTGACACATATTTTACTATACCCACGGGCGTACCTATGTTTTAATTAAATCGCTCTAGTTTCAAAATCAGAGTCCGTAGAACAGATTCTACGAAGATGCAGAAACTGGCCTACGGGATGGACCTAATCATAAACTTAGAGTGAGGAGAAGAAGAGTGAGGAGAAGAAGAGGCATGCAAAAGCATGTTACTAGCAGTCCTAGCAGTCTCCTTGCAGTAAATGTCCGTCTGTAAAATATTGGAAGAATCCCTCCTTACAGTGACATCAAGAAAGTTGATGGACTGTGAATGGCGAGTGTATGTGATGTGAATGTTGGCATCATTAGAGTAGTTCAAAGTCTTCGGAAATTATGAAGGTCAGACTCCGTACCCTGCCACATCAAAAAAATGTCGTCGATGTATTGTGTCCAAAAGAGGACACGGTCCATCGACGGCAGATGATCTGACAGGAAGAGGTCCCTCTTCCACAGCCCCAGGAACAAATTGGCATACGAGGGGGGAAAAAGCCACCCCCATAGCCGTGCCCTGGAGCTGCAGGTAGAAGGACCCCTTAAAAACAAAAAAATTGTGCGTTAAAGTAAATTACAATAACTCCATGATTAAACATACAATGTCTCCAGGTGAATTGGACATGTGGAGGAAAAATCTAGTAGCCCGGAGACCATCACTGCGTCTTATGCTGGTGTACAGAGACTCGACATCTCTGGTCACCAGCAAAGCATCATCCCCCACGCACAGCCCATCGACCTTCCTTAGAAACTCGCTTGTGTCTTTGGTAAAAGACGGTAATCCCTCGACCAATGGTTGTAATTTAGAGTCAATCCATCGATTAACATGTTCTAAAAAATTCCCTCTACCAGGCACAATTGGTCTCCCTGGTGGAAAATTGACATCTTTATGTACCTTTGGCAGGAGGTGATTTTCATTTTGTATAAGGCAAATCTGAGTACACACCTCACAATTTTGTAATTATTTTATATTTTCATGGGACAATATTGAAGATAAGGGAGTGAGTTGCTGTGCATTCTAAATAAGTCAACACACATCTGTGACGACATGGACTCTCATGGGTTAAAGTTTCTTAACATTCAGCCAGACGTATTGTTCTTTGGTGTATCACCTCATGTTTGCTTAGCTATTGTTTCTCCAGACCCTTCCAGTAATCATTGTAATGTAGTTGTGTATTGCTAATGTGATTACCTTAGTAGCCATTGTCTAGTCGGTGACTTGCAGACTACATGTAGATATCCTCGGTCTTCTGTCCCACATCATTTAAATGAACATTATCCATGCAGCTTGAAACTCATCCAATGGGAGAAGCAATCTTGTCCAACCAATCCGATGAGGATGCAGTGTATCCAAGTGGAAGGCTGTGGCTATAAAAGGGAGTTCTTTAAGTCACCAGGTTGTTGTTGATGGATGTGCATGATTCAGCCTAAGCTCTTAGGAGCTGGCTAGAGGATCAGGATACCTTGTGGCTTCAATCTAAGGACTTGAGTTCCGATTGGAGACCATATCCACAGTCTAGGGATTTCGACTCCGGCTGCCAGGATTATATCATCATACCAGAGACTACTTAAGGAGGAAACTCAGGTTGGGACAATTTGGTCACCTGGTACAGACTTTGCAGACCTCAGCCAGCTTCCTAAATCTGGCGTTATTCCAGTCTCGGTGGGTGCCCGCCGAAAGCGGGGTGCTGCTAGATTGGAGTAATTAGCCCTGGAACCTCTGAGGCATGGACATTCTAAATCCCTGGTGAGCCAGCGGAAGGGTGAGACTCTGTTGCCTGTTACATTTGTGTGTTTTGCTGGTTATGTGTTATGTGCCGTTAATATTTTGGGGATCCAATAAAGTCTAACTATTGTGGTTCCCTCACCCTGTGTTGTCTGAGTAGTGTTCCGCCCATGGTTAAGGAGGTCGTGCGTTCAGTTGGGATGAGCCCTGAGCCATACTATCTTTCTAAAGGCGGCTGGGCCAGAGGACGAGAGCACCCACTGAGCCCCGTGTCTCCACAACATCTATTAATGTCTAAACCCCAACCAAATTGTGCCAAAATGGGAATATTTTGTGTGACCACCATTATATTCTGGCACTGCCTTCACTCTCTTGGGCATGGAGTTCTTTAGAGCCTTACAGGAGCTACTGGAATCCTCTTCCATCCTCCATGATGACATCATGGAGCTGGTGGATGTTAGAGACCCTGAGCTCCTCTAATGTCAATTTGAGGAGACCCCACAGATGCTCCATAGGGTTTAAGTCTGGAGACATGCTTGGTCAGTCCAGCACCGTTACCCTCTGTTTCTTTAGCAAGGCTGTGGTCGTCTTGGAGGTGTGTTTGGGGTTGTTTTTCTGTTGGAATACAAAGGGAGCGTATCATGCACAGCTTCAGTATGACACAGTTCTTGTTGACATTCATGGTTCCCTCAATGAACTGTACGTTCCCACAGCTGGCAGGACTCATGCAGCCCCAAACCATGACAGTCTCACAACCATGTTTGACTGTATGCAATACACACTTGTCTTTCTAATCCTTAACACACACACTGGACACCATCTGAACCAAATAAGTTTATCTTGGTCTCATTAGACCACAGGATATGGTTCCATTAATCCATGTTCTTAAGGCCCTGCCACACACAGAGATAAATCTGCGGCAGATCTGTGGTTGCAGTGAAATTGTGGACAATCAGTGCCAGGTTTGTGGCTGTGTACAAATGGAACAATATGTCCATGATTTCACTGCAACCACAGATCTGCCAAAGATTTATCTCTGTGTGTGACAGGGCCTTTAGTCTTCTTATCTTCAGTAAACTGTTTTCGGGCTTTTTTTGTACATTATCTTTAGAAGAGGCTTCCTTCTGGGACAATAACCATGAAGATCAATGTAATGAAGTGTGTGGTGTATGATCTGGGCACCGACAGGCGAACCCTGGCCCCCACCCTTGTAACCTCTGTAGTAATGCTAGCAACGCTCATACAGTATGTTTATTCTGAAAAGTCAACCTCTGGATATGACACTGAGCAGGTGCACCAAACTTCTTTGTTCAACCATGATGAGACCTATTTTGTGTGGAACCTGTCTTGTTAAATTGCTCTATAGTCTTGGCAACTGTGCTACAGCTCATTGTCAGGGTGTTGGCAGTTCCTCAGGGACGTTTTTGCCATTTTGCCATGAGGTGCCATGTTGAACTTCCAGTGACAAGCATGAGAGAATGTGGGAGTGATAATACCAAATTTACCACACCTGACCCATATCACATCTGAGACCTTGTAGCACTATTACGTCCCATGATACCGGGAAGGGAAAATGGCTATTCGGACAAAATTTGTTCATTTTCACTTAGGGGTGTGCTCACTTATGTTGACAGCGGTTTTGACCTTAATGATTGTGTGTTTAGTTATTTAGAGGGAACACCAAATTTACAATATTATACAAGCTGGAAACTGACTACTTTACATTATATCAAAGTGTCCTATCTTCAGTGTTGTGTTATAAAAACATAATAAAATACGTGCAAAAATGTGAGGGTGTATTAACTTTTGTGATATACTATATATAAAAATATACATAATGTGGCATCTGCCCTTCCAGTGTTTCACTTCTGGTTTCACAAGTTGTCTGGTGAAATACAGTGACATCATCAATCAAGGTTTTAAAAGGTTAACTCTGAAACTCATGTGTGTCTGAGTAATAGTCCTCAGTTACATAGTTACACAGTTACATAGGTTGAAAAAAGACCTAGGTCCATTTAGTTCAACCTTTTTCCACCAATTAGATATTTTCTCACTAAATCATTTATAACTGACAATTGTTTTGTGTACTGAGGAAATCCTCCAGCCTTTTTATAAAAGTTGTTATAGTATCTGCCATTACTACCTCTTGTGGTAGGGCATTCCACAGTCTGACTGCTCTAACTGAAAAGAACCATTTCCTATTTAGCTGCTGGAATTGCCTTTTTTCCACTCGCAGTGTATGCCATCTGGTCCTTATTGTTATCTTTGGAAGGAATAAGTCATGTGCCAGTCCTTTATATTGACCAAACATGTATTTATACATATAAATGAGATCTCCTCTGACATGTCTTCATATCAGAGGCCTTCCATTGCTTGAAATAATGTACTTGCCTGACTATGAACTGACTCTAACTTATGAATATCCAACCCCTTCAGCCCCCGGGCGTTTTCCGTTTTTTGGGGGTTTTTTTGCTCCCCTTCTTCCGAGAGACGTAACTTTTTTATTTTTCGGTCAAGCTTGCCATATGAGGGCTTGTTTTTTGTGGGATGAGTTGTAGTTTTAAATGAAATCATAATTTTTACCATATAGTGTACTGGAAAACAGCAAAAAAATTCCAAGTGTGCAAAAACTGCAAAAAATGTGTGATCGCAGAATAGTTTTTGGGATATTTTATTCACCATGTTCACTATATGGTAAAACTGATATGTCATTGTGATGCCTGAGGTCGTGCGAGTTTTTAGACATCAAACATGTAAAGTTTTACTTGTATCTAAGAGGTTAAAAAAAATTCACAAGGTTGTCAAAAAAAAAGTGGTGCACGTTTTGCACCGTTTTCCAAAACCCATAGCGTTCTCAGTTTTCAAGATCTATGGCTCAGTGATGGCTTATTTTTTGCATCTTGAGCTGATGTTTTTAATGAAACTTGTGCGCAGATGCTACATTTTGATCTTCAATTATTGCATTTTGCGCAAAACTTGCGGCGACCAAAAAATGTAATTTTGAAGTTTGGATTTCTTTTGCCGCTACGCAGTTTACCGATCAGATTAATTGATTTTATATTTTGATAGATCGGGCATTTCTGAATGCGGCGATACCAAATATGTGTATATATTTTATTTTTTTAACCCCTTCATTTTCAATGGGGCGAAAGGGGGGTGATTTGAACTTTTAGGGTTTTTTTTATTTTTTTATTTTTTAAAACTTTTTTTAACGTTTTTTTTTTACTTTACTAGTCCCCCTAGGGGGCTATAGCGATCAGCAATCCGATCGCTCTGACATATCTGTAGATCTCAGCTACAGAGCTGAAAACTGCAGATATGGTGCTTTACTCTCAATGCTGGCATTATGCCGACACTGTGAGAAAGTGACTCATGATAGCTACAGGCGTCATCACATGACCCTGTGCTATCATGACAACCACCGCACGTGACTTCCGGTTGGGGCGGCGGTAAGTAATGGTAATGGGCGTGCGCATATACATCTCGTTGCCAGATTTTGGCAGCAAGATGTAAGGGGTTAAAAGTTGCGGGTGGAAAGCGATTCCACTCATAACTTGCAGGCACACATGTCAGCTGTTGAATCAGTGGCTATGATAGTGACATGATCCATGATGTACCCAGTAAGTCATGGGTCGTTAAGGGGTTAAAAATTTGGAGACCAAAACTGGATCCGTATTCCAGATATAGCCTTACTAGTGATTTGTAGAGAGGTAACAATATTTTGTCATCACGGGATCTAATCTCTCTTTATACACACCCTAAAATCTTGTTTGCTTTTGCAGCTGCTGCTTGACATTGAGTGCTGCTGCTCAGCTTACTTGTAATGAGAATACCAACTCTTTCTCCTGTTCTGTAGTTCTGAGTTTACTCCCATTTAATGTACATGCAGCAATAGGATTACTCCATCCTAGGTGCAGTACTTTACATTTATCAACAGAAAATCTCATTTGCCAAGTGTCTGCCCATACAGACATCTTATCAAGATCATTCTGTAATATTGTACTATCAAGGTCTGTTTTTAATATCCTACATAGTTTGGTGTCATCAGCAAAGACTGATACTTTACTATCAATTCCATCCACAAGGTCATTAATAAAGAGATTAAAAAGAATCGGTCCTAGCACAGATTCCTGCACTACCCCATTGTTGACTATAGCCCATTTAGAGAATGTACCATTTATGACTACTCTTTGTTTCCTATCTTTTAGCCAATTCCTTACGCAGTTGCATATAGTTTCCCCTAGTCCTTGATTCTGGAATTTCAGTATAAGGCTGTTATGTGGTACAGTATCAAATGCCTTTGCAAAGTCCAAATAAATCACATCAGCTGCATTACCAATATCCAAATTTGCACTTACCTCCTCATAGAAATCCAACATGTTGATTAGACTCGACTTATCTTTCATGAATCCATGCTGGGTTTAACTTATTATATTATTCTCTCTAATATATTGTTGCATGTCATTTCTTAAAATGCTCTCAAATACCTTGCATGCCATTGCCGTCAAACTTACTGGACGGTAGTTGTCTGGATCCACCCTCTCACCTTTCTTAAATATTGGTACCACATCAGCCATTCTCCAATCCTGAGGTAGCAACCCTGTAACAAGAAAGTCCAAGAAGATAAGATACAGCGGTCTGTCAATTACTGAGTTCAATTCCCTCAATATCCATGGATGAATGGCATCTGGTCCGAGAGATTTGTCTATGCTTAATTTACTCAATTGCAGAAGTACTTCTAGTGTTAAATTAGTTAATATCAAGGGAGGCTTTGATTTCTGCCTTGTTGAATGATCGCTGGAACAGTCAGTTTCTTGGTGAACACCTATGAAAAGTGCCTGCTTAATATCTAAGCCTTTTCTTTGTCCTCTATAATTATTCTGTTATAATATTTTATGGGGCTGATACCATTTTGTTTTTCCTTTTGGCATTGATGTATTTATAAAAAAAATTGGACATTATTTTAATGTCTTTGGCAATTTTTGTTTCAGTAGCTTATTTTGCTAGCTTGATTTCTTTTTTACATTTTCTATTAAGAATTTAATACTCCTGAAATGCTATTTCTTTATTCTGAGCCTTCAAAATTTTGAATGCCCTTTTTTTTACACTTTGTACTGTCTTATTTATCCATAGTGGTTTCTTTTTATTCCTAGACATTTTATTTCCAGAGGGTATAAGTTTTTACTATAGTAGTATAGTAGAACTCTAGTAGTAGAATAGCATCAGATGCAATATGTTAATGACCTCAGGCTCAGCTGCGAATGTGAGCTGAGTGTCATGGAACTGTCATCCGAAATTTTGATTGGATTGTAGCTACGGAGAAGAGGGAGAGAGTGATCTCTCCATCTCCTCCTCTGCCTGTCTGTGCGAATATTTCACTGCACTTGGATGACAGCCGAGTGCAGTGCAATGTTTCAGACGCAAATATAGACATGTATGTGTGTGCGTGTGAAGCGAGACTCTGAGTCCCCCACTTACTTCCATTATACTCGGGTACTCTAATTGCACCAATCTGAGCATCCAACTGCTTGTTACTAGTATCAAGCACCTGAGCATAGAACCGTGTTTCCCCGAAAATAACACCTAGCATGATTTTACAGGATTTTTGCAGTATGCTTGAAATATAAGCCCTTCTCCAAAAATAAAGACTAGATACAGTTAGGGCTGGTGTTAAGGGAGTCAAGATCCACACTTTATCTGGGCCCCCCTATCAATAGGACCCCAGCAATTGTATTCCGAGGTTCAGATACTTTAAGGACCTTTCATGAATTCACAGTCATGTGATTGTCTCTTACATTACAGGAGTCTAAAAGAACTGAACAGGAGACAGGCTGGTATGCAGGAAGGGCATTAAGGGAATGGGAGAGAAAACTGGGATATTTCTCAGGTCCCCATTCTCCAAGGGGATCCATGGTTTATATCCTGATGATAACACTGCAACAGAAACATTATGACATCATTGCAGGAATCTAAAGCTGAAGAGGAGGCAGGTTGGTATCTGCAGTGCGTGTTTGTGTGGATGGGTAAGAGATAGATAGATAGATTAACAGATAGAGAGATAGATTAATAGATAAATAGATGGATATAGATAGATAATAGATGGACAGTACATGGATGGATGGATAGATAGACAGATGATACTGTGTTTCCGCAAAAATATGACAAGTAGAGATGAGCGAACCGGCTGCGGTTCGGCTCGAGTTCGGTTCGGCGAACCGGTTCGGCGAACCACTCGAACCCCATAGGAAACAATGGGAGACAATCACAAACACATAAAAACACATTATAAATGTACACATACAGTTAATAAACATTGCCATAACACTTACCTGTCCCCGTCATCTGTCCTGCACTCTGTCTCCTGCCGCTATTCCATCTGATGATCGCTGAATCTTCCCGGTAACCAGCACTGCCAGCAGTGATGCAGGACCTATCGTGACGTCAAAATAGCCATGTGACCAGTCACGCGTCTATTATCTCATTGGCTACAGACTGGTCACATGACTATGACGAGTCATGCTAGGACCTGTCATTGCATCTCTCTGGTACACGGTGCACATTTGTGTATCGCCGTGTACCGGCGACATGCTCTTGCACACGGTCGACTCCCCGCTCTGCTTCCCCGTTCCCTTAAGGTACCGTCACACTAAGCGACGCTCCAGCGATCCCACCAGCAACCTGACCTGGCAGGGATCGCTGGAGCGTCGCTACACGGGTTGCTGGTGAGCTGTCAGGCAGATCTCATCAGCAACCTGTGACCAACCCTCAGCCAGCAGCGACGCGTAGAAGTGATGCTGCGCCAGGTAACTAAGGTAAATATCGGGTAACCAACCCGATATTTACCTTGGTTACCAGCGCACACCGCATAGCGCTGGCTCCCTGCACTCCTAGCCAGAGTACACATAGGGTTAGTTTTACCCGATGTGTAGTCTGGCTATGTGTGCACGGAGCAGGGAGCTGGCACTGACAGCGTGACAGCGGCGGATGCTGGTAACGAAGGTAAACATCGGGTAACCAAGGAAAGGGCTTCTTGGTTACCCAATGTTTACCATAGTTACCGGCGTCCGTAGAAGCCGGTTCCTGACCAGTGACACAGCCAGTCAGTAACGGAGATCACCATTGCCATAGCAATGCGCTTGGTAGTGGTGACGGGGACGATCACGTGATCGGAGCACCGTTGCTATGGCAACTCATGCCACCGCTTAGAGCCGAGAGCCTGTGGTTACTCTCACAGAGTGATTTCTGCACGGAGCACAGCGTCTTCCCCCATGCAGTGCTGTCTGATGGAGCAGACAGAGCTGCATGTGTTGAAGGAGAAAGAAGACAGAAGAGCATGGATCGTGGAGGGGTGACAGGGGGTAATAAAGATGGAGTCTCTAAGTGTGTCTGTATTTATTTCTATTAAAGTATTTTTTCTCTGTGTGGTGTTTTTTTTTAACCCTTTATTGGAGATTCTTAATGGCTGGGTCAAACGTGCCTGACATTAAGAATCTCTGGCTTAATACTAGCTAGTAAAACAAAGCAAGTATTAACTCATTATTAACCAGCAAGCCACCCGGCTTCAGGGCTGCTGGAAGAGTTGGATACAGCGCCAGAAGATGGCGATTCTATGAGAGCGCCATTTTCTGGGGCGGCTGCGGACTGCAATTCACAGCAGAGGGGCCCAGAAACCTCGGGCTAACCTGTGCTGCGGATCCAATCCCCAGCTGCCTAGTTGTACCCGGCTGGACATAAAAATGGGACAAAGCCCACGTCGTTTTTTTTTTTAATTATTTCATGAAATTCATGAAATAATTAAAAAAAAGGGCTTCCCTATATTTTTAGTCCCCAGCCGGGTACAAATAGGCAGCTGGGGGTTACGGGCAGCCCGTACCTGCCTGCTGTACCTGACTAGCATACAAAAATATGGCGAAGCCCACGTCATTTTATTTTTAGTTTTTTGGCAAAAAAATGCTTCCCTGCATTTTCCATTGCCAGTGAAGGTAACACCAAGCAGTGGGGGTTAGCAGCCAGTAGCTGCTCGGATTACCCTCAGCTAGCAATACAAAAAAATGCATATATATATTTTTTTAATTATTTATTTAAATAACTAAAAAAAAAAAAAAGGGCTTCCCTGTATTTTGATTGCCTGCATAACAGTGCTGTAAAAATAAATCATTAAAAAAATGACGAAGCGCTCCGCGGTATTTTTGATTCTCAGCACAGACAAAGCAGACAGCTACGGGTTGCCACCTCATCTGCCTGGCGTTACCTTGGCTGGCAATCAAAATACAGGGAAGCCCATTAATTTTTTTATTTAAAAAAATAGTTTAAAAAAAATGACGTGGGGTCTCCCCATTTTTGATAGCCAGCTAGGGTAAAGCAGAAGGCTGTAGGCTGAAAACCACAGCTGACAGCTTTACCGTGGTTGGGGATCTAATGTGGAGGTCACCCCAGGCTCTTTTTTATAATTATTTTATAAATAATAATAGTTACAAAAAAAAGTAGGGTCCCCCCCAAATTGGATCACCAGCCAAGGTAAAGCGGACAGCTACCCCTGAAACCCCGGAGATTTTCTGACGCTGGGGGTCGCTATTCACTTATTTCTGCCTGCTGTTTATAATCGGCAGATTAGAATAAGGCTACATTCACACCACCAATCCGGTTTTGCGGTTTGCAAAAAACGGTCCTTTTTTTCACGGGTGCATCCGTGTGGCATCCGTTTCCGTTCCGTATTGTTAGGTCCGGGTGGTGGATCCACTGGGTCGTGCACCCCACCGGAGGTCTGGGTGCACGGTAGCCGGAGCACTAGCATGGCAGGGACTGCGTCCCACAGGGGATGGGTAGAACAGTCACTGGGGCTTCAGAGTTCCTGGAGACAGTGCAGGAATCCGGCACAGGTGCCGGGTAGGAATGTCAGGCAATAGTATGATCACAGGACACGGCACAAGGGGGACCTGAGCACCTAGCTTTCAAGACAAGGCTTACAAGACACGTTGATCAGGCCCCGCCCACATGGCAAAGCTAGTCTTATATACCCAGCACAGCCTCATGTTATATCCTGCTGCAGCAGTGCTGGGCCCATAAGACCAGGTGAGTGGGCGTGGCCCGACCCTATACAGAAGCATGAGTCAGACACATGAGACTGGGGACAGACCACAAGAAAGCACGAGCGGGAGCGGCAGCCGTGACCGGTGGACACGTGGACCGGATCAGTGGGTAAGGAGCGGTGCCGTTTAGGTGCGACCGGATCAGTGGGTAAGGAGCGGTGCCGAGGCATCGGGAGCGTGACACGTATACGGTCCGTATGTCATCTGTTTGTCATCCGTGTGCCTTCCGTTTTTTTGGCGTACTTTCAAAAAACTGAAGGAGGGAAAATACATAAATTTACCCAGGATCCATGGCTTCATCCTACATGAGGCGGTCACATGTTCACTCCAGTGCCATTTTCTACTACTTTTCACAGCGTAGAGCGCTCTGGTCATTTTCCTGTGCTTGTACACTTCATATCAGTATTTTCTGTCATTATAATGGCAGAAAGACACATAATGTCCCACTCTCCTGCATTTCGTAATTTTGCACCCTTTGGTGCCTTTCATGTGGCACTAAGGGGTGCTTAGCCTTGTATTTAACAAAATAAATAAATAAATAATAAAAAAAAATGACGTGGGGTTCCCACTATTTTTGTAGCCAGCTAGGGTAAAGCAGACGGCTGCAGCCAGCAAACCACAGCTGGCAGCTTCACCTTGGCTGGTAATCCAAAACTGAGGGCACCCCACGCTGTTATTTTAAATTAAATAAATAATTTTAAAAAAAACACACGTAGGGGTCTCCCCAAAATTGGACCACCAGCCAAGGTAAAGCAGACAGCTGGGGTCTGATATTCTCAGACTAGGGAGGTCCACTGTTATTGGACACTCCCCAGGCTAAAAATAGCACGCCGCAGCCGCCCCAGAAGTGGCGCATCCATTAGATGCGCCAATCCTGGTGCTTCGCCCCAGCTCATCCCGTGCCCTGGTACGGTGGCAAACGGGGTAATATATGGGGTTAATACCAGATGTGTAATGTCACCTGGCATCAAGCCCTGGGGTTGGTGAGGTCAGGCGTCTATCAGATACCCGACATCACCAACCCAGTCAGTAATAAAAAAAAATAGACGACAAACACATTTTTATTTGAAAAAACACTGCCCAACACATTGCCTCTTTCACCAATTTATTAGAAAGAAAAACAAATCCAGGTCTGCTGTAATCCAAGGGGTTCCCATGACGATCCATACCATAGTCACTGTCCCAACCAATGAAGAACAGAATGTTCCCCATTGGCTGGGAGAGCAATGCAGTGACCTGAGCTAACATCAGAAGGTCAGCCCAGGTCACTGCAGGGCATGACAAGTGCTGCTGTCAGTGAGGTACAATACCTGCGCTGATCTCCGGCACTGCTGATACTGCACACTGACTTCAATCACCTTCACAGCCAAATATCGCGAGCGGCCCGTGACGTCACCGCTAGTGACAGTCTCGGGCTGCAGTGACAGATGTGAAGCGGCAGCCATGGAGGACAGTGTCAGCACTGAGGTCTGGAGGGCAGGACTTCATCACCGCAGGTAAGCTGAGCAGGGCCATGTGTGCTGTGCGAGGTGGGCGGAGCCTAGCGGGGCTATGTGTGCGGTGTGGGGTGTGCGGAGCCTAGCGGTGTAATGTGTGCAGGTGCGGGGTGGGCGGAGCCTAGCGGGGTAATGTGTGTGGTGCAAGGTGGGCGGAGCCTAGCGGGGCTATGTGTGCGGGTGCGAGTTGGGCGGAGCCTAGCGGGGGTAATGTGTGCGGGTGCGAGGTGGGAGGAGCGGAGCGGGGCCATGTGTGCGGTGCGAGGAGCCTAGCGGGGTAATGTGTGCGTGTGCGAGGTGGGCGGAGCCTAGCGGAGCTGTGTGTCCGGGTGCGGGGTGGGCGGAGCCTAGCGGGGCCATGTGTGCGGGTGGTGGAGTGCGAAGTGGGTGGAGCCTAGCGGGGCCATGTGGCGCTGAGGACTTCAGTGCCGGGGACTGCATGGCTGGGGACAGGAGAGTGTGAGTGTGTGTGTGTGTGTGTACATGCCGAGTGCAGGAGAGGGCGGAGCCTAGCGGGGAAGTATCGGCTCCCTGCACGCGTAACCAGGGTAAATATCGGGTTACTAACCAAAGTGCTTTGCTTGGATACCCGATGTTTATCTTGGTTACCAGCTTCTGGCAGGCTGCCTGTCATGGCTCCCTGCACACTGTAGCTCTAAAAACCCCTGCTTTTGCTGATAGAACCAATCTCGAACGTAACTTGAACTGTCGAGCTTTTAGCAAAAAGCTCGAGTTCTAGTTCGATCTAGAACAGCCCCCAAAATCACTCGAACCGCGAACTGGAGAACCTCGAACCTCGAACCGCGCTCAACTCTAATGACAAGGTCTTATATTGTTTTTTGCTCAGAAAGATGCGCTAGGGCTTTTATTCAGGGGATGTCTTATATTTTCCCATGAACAACAATCCACATTTTTTGGTGAACCAAAAAAAAAATCGAACATTAATTCAAATGTACCATGTTATCACATTCTAGAAAATCAACATTTTGTGTTACTCCTATTACTGGTTCAGATGCACATTTTCTTATCTGATCTGCTATTCTCGTGGTGCAGAACCAGTCCTATAATGATGGGTACATACCATATTTACAATGGTTAAAGAAGTTTTCCGCCATAAACTCCAACATTCTTTTAAGCTAATCTGTGCTGTATTGTCATCTACAACATTCCTAAAACTTGACTTTTTCCTGTCCTTGGTTGCCAAACCTCACAGCCAGAGATGGCACCGCACGGTCTCACTGTCCAGCCCGCCCTCTGCACACTCATTGGCTGTCCGTATTCTTCCCAGCACTGACCTCTAGCAGAGGACAATATGAGCACATTACTACAAAGGACAATATGGGCACATATAATATAGTAATGTGCCCATCCTTGTGCCCGTCCTATAGTAATGACCCCATCCTGTAATAGTGTGCCCCATCCTTGTGCCCATCTTGTAATAATGTGCCCATCCTGTAGTATGGTGCCCATCTTGCTCATCATCCTATAGTAATGTCCCCTTTCCCGACCCTCTTCTTGTATCAATATCTCCACCCTATAGTAATGTCCCATATTATGCCATTTTTCACACACACACACACACACACACACACACACAAACAAATTCTTCTCACCTGTCCTCCATTCCCTCGGTGTCCTGCTTCCTGCTTCTTGTGACTGCAGCGCCCATGATGAACGCTGCTGGTGCAGATTCCCTGATACTGCATAGGGATGAGCTCTCTATACAGCTTCTCCAATGATCCGCTGCTAGCCTATGATTGGCTGGCGGCTGATCACTGAGTAGCTGTATAGAGAGCTCACATCTTTGCAGCACCTGGAAATCTGTCATCTGATATAAAGCGCTGACTGAACGGGTCCCCAGCACTGGCAGCAAACATCAAGGGGGACACGAGCTGGCAAGAAACATCAGGGGCCGCATGTGGCCTACAGACAGAGTCTATGAGACCACTGCACTAAACAAAGTGTGGTTGGCTGCGGTGAAAGGTTGGCAGGAACTCCGATGCACTGTACCCGTCCAGCTGGGTGGCAACATGACGTGATTGCCAGACCTGGTGCTTAGGCACCAAGCTTGAAGACAGACACAAGCCACACATAACAGGCCTGCGAACCACATGTGGCTCCGGAGCTATAGGTTGGGGACCCCTGTAGTAGAATAACTTACCCATACTATGCTGCCTGGTTACCTCTGCATTGGCTAGGAATTTGATTGCAATCCTTTATGTTTGTGTATTTAACTTTAAGACCTACGGCATGCCCCAACAATTAAACGGTAAAGAATATAATTTGTGAGTTAACCCCTTAATGACCCCTGATGAGCTATGTAAATCATAAGTCGTTTCCCTGCCTTTTATGCTGGCTCACAAGAATGATTCCTCTTTAATCTGCCTCTAACAGCCATGAGTGGAGTGGCACTCAGCCTGCTGCTGTTAACCTCTTAAATGCCACTGTCAATCTCTGACAGCAGTACTTAACACCCGCCGGCAGAGGGGCGCACCTTCTGAACCCTCATCTGCATGCCCATGATTCAGTAACGGGATGGTGATGAGTTGTCATGACAGCCAGGGATCAGCTGATGACCCTTGTGTTTGTCATTACAGTACTCCTGTGAAAACCAGCCTGTGGCCAGCGTTCATAGGAGACTGTGATATCTTTTATATACGTTAACTTTTTTATATACTTATACTTTTATATACATTTATATTTATGCTGTGGCATTGCTGTATCTAGAACAAGTGATTAGATGGTTGCAGGTTCAAGTTCCCTAAGGCAACTATTAAATGCAGTGCATAGTAGAAAAAAAGTACAAAAAAATCCAAAGGTTCAAATCCCCCCCCCTTTTATCAGGTTAAAAAATAAGAAATGGGGAAAAAAATACACACATTTGATATCGCTGCCTTCGTAAAAGTCTGATAAATCTGAACAGTAAACAGCGTAACAAGATAAAAATTAAAACGCCAGTGTTGCAGTTTTTCAGCCACTACAACAACAGAAAAAATGTAATAACAGGTAATCAAAACATTGTGTATACCCCCAAAAAATATCAATAAAAACATCAGAGATTGGCAGCGGTATTTAACATGATATGTTTATGGCTGACTGCATGTGGGCTGAGACTTGAACTGCCAAAATTTGTGACTTCCTTTGGGGTCCAGGTCAAGTCTGAGTCCCAAACCGAACTTTATCTAAAGTCCGGCTGCCCCCGCCGAACCAGACTTCCTCTGGTCAAGTCATCTGTAGCTTCTATTTTTTTTTTAAAAAACTCTCCAAAGGCATTGGATCATTATAAAATAAAGCAAAAAGTGGTACTTAACACTCCAATCCTCTAATGCTGACATCACGGTGGTTTCCTTTTGGACCAGTATGAAAACATTCTCTCTATTTAGTCACCAGACCATAAAAGTATCACTTGAAAATAGTCTTGTGATAGGATTAAGGTGTTGATGTCTTGACATGAGTGAATAAACCACATTTTCGGTGGGACCCTGGTGGAGTGCTGAAATGTCTTTTTGTTTATATTGAAATAGGACAAGGATACGGGTTCTGCTTGGTCTCATCCTCTATTGTACACAGAAGCTCTACTTCTTTATGAAGCAATGCATTATATAGTTATGGTACATATTACTTCATGGAAATATCAGCCACAATGCGCTACAACGGAGAAACCATATTTTACGAGTAAATGAAGTGAGCACAAATCTTTCACAAAATTCTAAAAATACTGGATACGAGTTTATTATCCAATTCTTCTAAAATTATTTAGAAACATAGGCAAAATAAGGAATTTTTATTATTTTTGCACATTTTCTACAAACTCCTTGAGATATGAATAAGTTACTAATGGAGTTTCCATTCCTTCTCCTGACACTACAAGCAAGTGGCCAGCAGGCAGCAGCAAAGTTTTGTCTAAAGTTCCAAGAAAAAGCTTTTCTGTCGTCATGGTAACCAGAAAAAACAGTATTAAAACATGATGGGAATTCAAAGAGAGGTCATTCTAGACAAATAACAGAAAGGCCGTGTGTTTTGTGGTTACTTGTCATTCTTTTGATCTGTGTTCAATGCTATGAAGAAGATACTATAAATTAAAAGTAATAAATATGATAAATTCTGTTACCAAGCCAAATGAATGTCACACATGTGCTTATATGATGTCTCAGTTTACAGCTTAGGTGATGTACAGTAGTTCACTTTTTATTCTGGTATATTACCCAGTAATTTAGTATTAGACACATAAAATCTGTGCATGAGAAAAAATGCAAAGAAAAAGGAGGACTTGTTGCCTTTAGCAATTTAAGAGCATCTTGTTATGTGCTACAGGAGAGAGATACCACAAGATTAGCACCAAACCAGCAAAGTTGCAGAAAGACGCAACCTTGCACAAGCTACCTCAGCTAGGTAAGCTTTTAAGGACCGGAATAATCTTCACTCTGCTCCTAGTAATGGGAGGGAGACTTGGGCAGAGCCCTTCCCGGACCGCTGTGACTGGGCATTTAACATCTGGTGGCGAGACTGGTGTTTAGTCGAGAACAAAGTAGTTGTCTCTCAGAAAATTACCGGGAGCGTACTAAACCAAAGGGGAAATGGAAAATCAGGGAACAACAAAAAGCAGCCTCCTGCATTGCATGGTAACTGGGAAACACAGCGTCCCTTGATCACCTAGCAGTGAAACCTGTGGGAGACATGATGTCCCGTGTCAATACACACCCAACCGCTCCACTTTGCACAGCTCCCTCAGATTGGGAAGGGTTACTTGCACATGCGAAAGCTCTGCCCAAGGATGAACACACTCCTTCCTGGTAACCAGAGGAGGCTGATAATATACTTGTTCAGGGACAGTAGGATAATGACCAGAGTAGCATAGCATCTGACCAGATCCACTCCAGGGTGAAAGCATACACTGTGTGCAGAATTATTAGGCAAATGAGTATTTTGATCACCTGATACTTTTTATACATGTCCTACTTCAAGCTGTATAGGCCAACTACCAATTAAGTAAATCAGGTGTTGTACATCTCTTGTACTGAGGAGGGGTGTGGTGTAATGACATCAACACCCTATATAAGGTGTGTTTAATTATTAGGCAACTTCCTTTCCATTGGCAAAATGGGTCAGAAGAGAGATTTGACGGGCTCTGAAAAGTCCAAAATTGTAAAATGTCTTGGAGAGGGATGCAGCAGTCTTGAAATTGACAAACTTTTGAAGCGTGATCATCGAACAATCAAGTGTTTCATGACAAATAGCCAACAGGGTCGCAAGAAGCGCATTGGGCAAAAAAGGCACAAAATAACTGCCCATGAACTGAGGAAAATCAAACGTGAAGCTGCCAAGATGCCATTTGCCACCAGTTTGGCCATATTTCAGACCTGCAACCTTACTGGAGTATCAAAAAGCACAAGGTGTGCCATACTCAGGGACATGGCCAAGGTAAGAAAGGCTGAAAAACAACCACCTTTGAACAAGAAACATAAGATAAAATGTCAAGACTGGGCCAAGAAATATCTTAAGACTGATTTTTCAAAGGGTTTGTGCACTGATGAAATGATAATGACTCTTGATGGGCCAGATGGATGGGCCAGAGGCTGGATCAGTAAAGGGCAGAGAGCTCCACTCCGACTCAAACGCCAACAAGGTGGAGGTGGGGTACTGATATGGGCTGGTATCATCAAAGATGAACTTGTGGGACCTTTTTGGGTTGAGGAGACAACTTCTTCAAACAGTGGTACAGGAAGAAGTCGGTATTGTTCAAGAAAAATATGATTATCATGCAGGACAATGCTCCATCACACGCATCCAACTACTCCACAGCGTGGCTGGCCAGTAAAGGTCTAAAAGATGAAAAAATAAT
Source organism: Anomaloglossus baeobatrachus (assembly GCF_048569485.1). Taxonomy (NCBI): domain Eukaryota; kingdom Metazoa; phylum Chordata; class Amphibia; order Anura; family Aromobatidae; genus Anomaloglossus; species Anomaloglossus baeobatrachus. Next base: position 164,299,186 of record NC_134353.1, read on the forward strand.
GACATGGCCCCCTTGTTCACTTGATCTGATCCCCATAGAGAACCTGTAGTTCCTCATAAAATGTGAGATCTACAGGGAGGGAAAACAGTACACCTTTTAGAACAGTGTCTGGGAGGTTGTGGTGGCTGCTGCATGCAATGTTTATTGTAAACAGATCAAGCAACTGACAGAATCTATGGATGGTAGGCTATTGATTGTCATCATAAAGAAAGGTGGCTATATTGGTCACTAATTTTTTCGGGTTTTGTTTTTGCATGTCAGAAATGTTTATTTCTAAATTTTGTGCCGTTATATTGGTTTACCTGGTGAAAATAAACAAGTGAGATGGAAATATATTTGGCTTTTATTAAGTTGCCTAATAATTCTGCACAGTAATAGTTACCTGCACAAACAAATATCCTCCTAAGATAGCAAAATTTAAAAAAAAGAAACACTCCAACTTCCAAAAATATTAAGCTTTGATATTTATGAGCCTTTTGGGTTGATTGAGAACATAGTTGTTGATCAATAATAAAAAAAAATCCTGAAAAAAACAACTTGCCTAATAATTCTGCACACGGTGTAGAACCATCATTCCTAACACCTCTATTCTTCAAAGTATTATCTTGGCTCCATTGTTTTTTGTTCAGGATCTGCATACCTCAGTTCTCAAATTATAGAACCTTATCTGAATGGAGTAAAGGTCGAGCATGTGCAGCCTTTCTCCATTCATTGTCTATGGGCCTGGCGAAGAAATCCAAGTTCAGTACTTACTTGACTCAAGACGAAGACCATACACAATGCATTATTATGGTGTTACAAGGCCACTGCTTTATTTAAAATTACATGAATACAGCTATCATAGCAAGAGATAGGTAAAATGTTAAGCAAGTGCATTTTAGAGATTCAGTAATACCATGAGATCCCTTAGCTGCCTCCCATACAGCTACCATACTTGCAAAGTCAGTACGTTTCAAGGGTTGCAATGATCCTAACAAATTCCTCAGCTCTGTGCTTAACAGCTAAGCCAGAATTTGATGACTTTACAATTATTACATCCTTCAGGGTGGCCACCTAGCTCAGCCTATTCACCACTTTTTTTCATAAAAACCTGTCATCAGAATTTTGAGGTATAAACTAAAACTAGCACCTTAAGCAGCTTTTGTGCTGCATTTCATAAAGGTGCATGTTATCCCCTGACTCCCCATGTACACCCCATAAATACCATTTTATATTCTCCTGCACTCTATGTAAATCGTTACATCTGGTCAGCTGATTGCCATCCTCTTGTGGTGGTTGATGTGGATGACGCCTCCTACATCATCCACGTTGCCTGGCAAAATCTTGCATCTGTGCAGAGACATTGCTGCCTCATGGAGGCGCAGTTCACTCTGCCTTACTGTGGGCAGAGCCGAATACATAGGTGCGCATGTTTGAGGTCTGTGCGCAGGCACAAGATTTTGCCTGGGTATGTAGATCACATCAGCTCCTTTATGAAATACAGAACAGGCACTGTTTATGATGCTAGTTTTGGTGTATACCTCAAAAATATGCACACAGGTTCCTTTTAACAGCTGCTATTTATTGACCCCTTAATGACCCATGAGGTGGTATGTACTGCATGAGAAGTTTCCTTGCCTTTGATGTAGGCTTGCACGCTGAGCCCATGTCTTTGCTGGCAAATGAAGCCTTCATTTGCCTCTAACAGTCACTGGTAAAGCTGTTAACCTGTTAAATGGCAACATCAATCTCTGCCAGTGGCATTTGCAGTGCACTGACAGGGGGGACACACTGTTCTGTTCCCTTATCAGCACTCCCGCAATGCAATTGTGGGACACAGTTTAGTTATGACAGTCAGAGGTAAGTTGATGACCCTTGGGTCTGTTATCTCAGTACTTCCATGAACACCAACCTGTGGCCAGCGTTCATTGGAGACTGTGATTTCTTATATATACAGCACTGCATTGCTGTAAATATAAGAAATCACAGTCTCCTATGAACTCTGGCCACAGGCTGGTTTTCATGGGCATTGCTGTGTATAAAACAAGTGATCAGACTATTGCAGGTTCATGTCCTCTAAGAAGACTATTAAATGTAGTATAAAGTAGAAAAAAAAATATATAATAGTTTAAATCGCCCCTCGTTTACCATATTTAAAAATAAAATAAAAATACAAATTTGGTGCTTTAATTAATTCCATCAGAAAACAGAGTTAGGAGAAAAAAATAACTCAAACCCCCAGAACTGCAGTTTTTCAGCCACTAGAACCAAAAAAAATATAAAAACAGGCGATCAAAATATTGTATATATCTCAAAAAAATAACAATAAAATATCAGCTTGGGCACAAAAAAGAAACACTCAAAAAGCCTCAGGTCTCAACAATTAAAAATGTTACAGCTCTCAGAATTAGAGTTGAGCGCGGTTCGTGGTTCGTGGTTCTCCAGTTCTAGGCTCGAGTGATTTTTGGGCTGTTCGAGATCGAACTAGAACTCGAGCTTTTTGCTAAAAGCTCGATAGTTCTAGATACGTTCGAGAACGGTTCTAGCAGCAAAAAGCAGGGCTTTTTACAGCTACAGTGAGCAGGAGCCATCGCTGGCAGCCTGCCACAAGCTGGTAACCAAGATAAATATCGGGTATCCAAGCAAAGCGCTTTGGTTAGTAACCCGATGTTTATCTTAGTTACGTGCAGGAAGCCCACACTTCCCGCTCAGCTCGCTCCACCCCCTCCTGCCCGCGGCATGTACACATACATACACATACACAAACACACACACACACACACATCCACCCCCCCCCCCCCGCCCGCCCGCCCGCCCGCTCGCTCGCTCGCTCGCTCGCTCGGCTTACCTGCGGTGATGAAGTCCCGCCATCCCGACCTCAGCGCTGTCACTGTCCTCCATGGCCGCCGCTTGTCACATCACCTATCGCTTCCGACCCGAGACTGACACTGGCGGTGACGTCACGGACCTCTCGCGATACTTGATGTGAAGGCGCCGGTCATTGACCTCAGTGACAGGGGCTGTCAGTGTGCTGGAGATCAGCGCAGGTAATGTACCTCGCTGACAGCAGCACTTGTCATCCCCTGCAGTGACCTGGGCTGACCCATTGATGTTAGCTCAGGTCACTGCACTGCTCTCCCAGCCAATGGGGAACATCCTGCTCTTCATTGACTGGGACAGTGTGCATCGTCATGGCAACCCCTTGGATTACACCAGACCTGGATTTGTTTTTCAATCTAATAAATTGGTTAAAGAGGGAATGTTTTGGGGAGTGTTTTTTCAAATAAAAATGTGTTTGTCGTCTATTTTTTTTTATTACTGACTGGGTTGGTGATGTCGGGTATCTGATAGACGCCTGACCTCACCAACCCCAGGGCTTGATGCCAGGTGACATTACACATCTGGTATTAACCCCAAATATTACCCCGTTTGCCACCGCACCAGGGCGCGGGATGAGCTGGGGCGAAGCACCAGGATTGGCGCATCTAATGGATGCGCCACTTCTGGGGCGGCTGCGGCCTGCTATTTTTAGGCTGGGGAGATTCCAATAACCATGGACCTCCCTAGTCTGAGAATATCAGGCCCCAGCTGTCTGCTTTACCTTGGCTGGTGATCCAATTTTGGGGGACCCCTACGTGTTTTTTTTTTTAATTATTTATTTAATTTAAAATAACAGCGTGGGGTGCCCTCAGTTTTGGATTACCAGCCAAGGTGAGGTTGCCAGCTGTGGTCTGCAGGCTGCAGCCGTCTGCTTTACCCTAGCTGGCTACAAAACTAGGGGGAACCCTATGTCATTTTTTTTTCATTTTTTTGGCTAAATACAAAGCTAAGCACCCCTTAGTGCCACATGAAAGGTACCAAAGGGTGTTCCACTTTTTCTCCATTTTTTTCTCCACTTTCTCTCCACTTTTTCTCCACTTTTTCTCCATTTTTTTCTCCACTTTCTCTCCACTTTTTCTCCACTTTTTCTCCATTTTTTTCTCCACTTATTCTCCACTTTTTCTCCTCTTATTCTCCACTTTTTCTCCACTTTTTCTCCACTTTTTCTCCTCTTATTCTCCACTTTTTCTCCACTTTTTCTCCACTTTTTCTCCATTTTTTTCTCCACTTTCTCCACTTTTTCTCCACTTTTTTCTCCACTTTTTCTCCTCTTATGCTCCACTTTTTCTCCTCTTAATCTCCACTTTTTCTCCACTTTTTCTCCACTTTTTCTCCACTTTTTTCTCCACTTTTTCTCCTCTTATGCTCCACTTTTTCTCCACTTTTTCTCCACTTTTTCTCCTCTTAATCTCCACTTTTTCTCCTCTTATGCTCCACTTTTTCTCCACTTTTTCTCCACTTTTTCTCCACTTTTTTCTCCACTTTTTCTCCTCTTATGCTCCACTTTTTCTCCACTTTTTTCTCCACGTTTTCTCCACGTTTTCTCCACTTTTTTCTCCACTTTTTCTCCTCTTATGCTCCACTTTTTCTCCACTTTTTCTCCACTTTTTCTCCTCTTAATCTCCACTTTTTCTCCACTTTTTCTCCACTTTTTCTCCACTTTTTCTCCTCTTATGCTCCACTTTTTCTCCACTTTTTCTCCACTTTTTCTCCACTTTTTTCTCCACTTTTTCTCCTCTTATGCTCCACTTTTTCTCCACTTTTTCTCGACGTTTTCTCCACGTTTTCTCCACTTTTTTCTCCACTTTTTCTCCTCTTATGCTCCACTTTTTCTCCACTTTTTCTCCACTTTTTCTCCTCTTAATCTCCACTTTTTCTCCACTTTTTCTCCACTTTTTCTCCACTTTTTCTCCACTTTTTTCTCCACTTTTTCTCCACTTTTTCTCCTCTTATGCTCCACTTTTTCTCCACTTTTTCTCCACTTTTTCTCCTCTTATGCTCCACTTTTTCTCCACTTTTTCTCCACTTTTTCTCCTCTTATGCTCCACTTTTTCTCCACTTTTTCTCCACTTTTTTCTCCACTTTTTCTCCTCTTATGCTCCACTTTTTCTCCACTTTTTCTCCACTTTTTCTCCTCTTATGCTCCACTTTTTCTCCACTTTTTCTCCACTTTTTCTCCATTTTTTTCTCCACTTATTCTCCACTTTTTCTCCTCTTATTCTCCACTTTTTCTCCACTTTTTCTCCACTTTTTCTCCTCTTTTTTTCCACTTTTTCTCCACTTTTTCTCCATTTTTTTCTCCACTTTCTCCACTTTTTCTCCACTTTTTTCTCCACTTTTTCTCCTCTTATGCTCCACTTTTTCTCCTCTTAATCTCCACTTTTTCTCCACTTTTTCTCCACTTTTTCTCCACTTTTTTCTCCACTTTTTCTCCTCTTATGCTCCACTTTTTCTCCACTTTTTCTCCACTTTTTCTCCACTTTTTCTCCTCTTAATCTCCACTTTTTCTCCTCTTATGCTCCACTTTTTCTCCACTTTTTCTCCACTTTTTCTCCACTTTTTTCTCCACTTTTTCTCCTCTTATGCTCCACTTTTTCTCCACTTTTTCTCCACGTTTTCTCCACGTTTTCTCCACTTTTTTCTCCACTTTTTCTCCTCTTATGCTCCACTTTTTCTCCACTTTTTCTCCACTTTTTCTCCTCTTAATCTCCACTTTTTCTCCACTTTTTCTCCACTTTTTCTCCACTTTTTTCTCCACTTTTTCTCCACTTTTTCTCCTCTTATGCTCCACTTTTTCTCCACTTTTTCTCCACTTTTTCTCCACTTTTTCTCCTCTTATGCTCCACTTTTTCTCCACTTTTTCTCCACTTTTTCTCCTCTTATGCTCCACTTTTTCTCCACTTTTTCTCCACTTTTTTCTCCACTTTTTCTCCTCTTATGCTCCACTTTTTCTCCACTTTTTCTCCACTTTTTCTCCTCTTATGCTCCACTTTTTCTCCACTTTTTCTCCATTTTTTTCTCCACTTATTCTCCACTTTTTCTCCTCTTATTCTCCACTTTTTCTCCACTTTTTCTCCACTTTTTCTCCTCTTATTCTCCACTTTTTCTCCACTTTTTCTCCACTTTTTCTCCATTTTTTTCTCCACTTTCTCCACTTTTTCTCCACTTTTTTCCCCACTTTTTCTCCTCTTATGCTCCACTTTTTCTCCTCTTAATCTCCACTTTTTCTCCACTTTTTCTCCACTTTTTCTCCACTTTTTTCTCCACTTTTTCTCCTCTTATGCTCCACTTTTTCTCCACTTTTTCTCCACTTTTTCTCCACTTTTTCTCCACTTTTTCTCCTCTTAATCTCCACTTTTTCTCCTCTTATGCTCCACTTTTTCTCCACTTTTTCTCCACTTTTTCTCCACGTTTTCTCCACTTTTTTCTCCACTTTTTCTCCTCTTATGCTCCACTTTTTCTCCACTTTTTCTCCACTTTTTCTCCACTTTTTCTCCACGTTTTCTCCACGTTTTCTCCACTTTTTTCTCCACTTTTTCTCCTCTTATGCTCCACTTTTTCTCCACTTTTTTCTCCACTTTTTCTCCTCTTATGCTCCACTTTTTCTCCACTTTTTCTCCACTTTTTCTCCTCTTATGCTCCACTTTTTCTCCACTTTTTCTCCACTTTTTCTCCATTTTTTTCTCCACTTATTCTCCACTTTTTCTCCTCTTATTCTCCACTTTTTCTCCACTTTTTTCTCCACTTTTTCTCCTCTTATGCTCCACTTTTTCTCCTCTTAATCTCCACTTTTTCTCCACTTTTTCTCCACTTTTTCTCCACTTTTTTCTCCACTTTTTCTCCTCTTATGCTCCACTTTTTCTCCACTTTTTCTCCACTTTTTCTCCACTTTTTCTCCTCTTAATCTCCACTTTTTCTCCTCTTATGCTCCACTTTTTCTCCACTTTTTCTCCACTTTTTCTCCACTTTTTCTCCTCTTATGCTCCACTTTTTCTCCACTTTTTCTCCTCTTAATCTCCACTTTTTCTCCTCTTATGCTCCACTTTTTCTCCACTTTTTCTCCACTTTTTCTCCTCTTATGCTCCACTTTTTCTCCACTTTTTCTCCACTTTTTCTCCTCTTATGCTCCACTTTTTCTCCACTTTTTCTCCACTTTTTTCTCCACTTTTTCTCCTCTTATGCTCCACTTTTTCTCCACTTTTTCTCCACTTTTTCTCCACTTATGCTCCACTTTTTCTACACTTTTTCTCCACTTTTTTCTCCACTTTTTCTCCTCTTAATATCCACTTTTTCTCCACTTTTTCTCCACTTTTTCTCCACTTCTTCTCCACTTTTTCTCCACTTCTTCTCCACTTTTTCTCCACTTTTTCTCCACTTTTTCTCCGTTCTTTTTCTATGGTCGGTCTACCCATTAGCTCTGCCATGCATAGTGTAGCTCTACACCTACTGCACATGTTACTTTATGATTGACATCTCTTTCGTACCAGAGCTGTCTAAGCCTACTCTGACCCCATATTTGTCATTACTATATTGTCCTTGTACTGTATTATGACATTTGTATCATGTGTTTCATTTCTTGCTGTGTTGCAATTTTTTTGCTGCATCCCAATTGTACCTCTACATTGTTCGAGTTTATGTTATTGTTCTCTCACTCTTATGTGATACTGATTATTGTCATTTTTCATGATTACATGCAGATAAGTCCAATCTGACGAAGGCTCAGGCCGAAACGTCATTTGTAACTTGTTTTGGACAAAAACATATATGCTTATGAAAAAAAAATTTTCTTAATACGGATCAATAAAGAGTGATTTTGCATTACTATCCGTTGTGACTTACTGACTTAGTCTGGGAGATATAGAGTGCCGAGGTTACTCACTAATTTTATCTATTATTACCTCTGAGCACCTATATACCAGTGAGCAGAGCTTCCTCTACAGTAGTTCTCCTGATTAGGCATGCCCTTACCTCATGAGCAGGGCATTGCAGCTTTGGTAGCAACCATTACGACATGGACTCTGCTGCTGTGGACCCGGGGAGAGTGAGTGCAGATTCATTGCACCCACACTCCTCACATGAAGGGTCCGCACTCCTAGAAAATGGGGGATACGTTCCCTGAGTGTCTCCCCCCCATATTCTAGACGGTCCAGAGTCGTCGTGGGACCCCTTTATTTTTTTTCTTACAATAAATTGGTGAAAGAGGAAATGTTTTGGGGACTGTTTTTTCAAATAAATTTCTTTTGTCGATTTTTTGTTTTTGTTAGTACTGACAGTTTATGATGTTGGGTATCTAATAGATGCCATGACATCACAAACTGCTGGGCTTGATCTCAGGTGACTTTACAGCTAGTATCAACCCGATTTATTACCCCGTTTGCCACTGCACCAGGGCACGGGATGAGCTGGGGTGAAGCGCCAGGATTGGCGCATCTAGTGGATGCGCCACGTCTGGGGTGCCTGCGGCCTGCTATTTTTAGGCTGTGAAGGCCCAATAACTATGGACCTTCCCACCCTGAGAATACCAGACCACAGCTGTCCGCTTTACCTTGGCTGGTGATCCAATTTGGGGGGTCCCCTACTTTTATTGTGTAATTATTAATATTTATAAAATAATTATAAAAAAGAGCCTGAGGGGACCTCCACATTGGATCCCCAACCACGGTAAAGCTGCCAGCTGTGGTTTTCAGGCTACAGCCGTCTGCTTTACCCTAGCTGGCTATCAAAAATGGGGGGACCCAACGTAATTTTTTTTTTTTAACTATTTTTTAAATAGAAAAAATTAATGGGCTTCCCTGTATTTTGATTGCCAACCAAGGTAACGGCAGGCAGATGGGGGTGGCAACCCATAGCTGTCTGCTTTATCTGCGCTAAGAATCAAAAATACCGCGGAGCGCTACGTCATTTTTTTAAAGATTTATTTTTACAGCACTGTGATGTCCAGCAATCAAAATACAGGGAAGCCCATTTTATTTTTAGTTATTTAAATAAATAATTAAAAAAAATATATGTTAGCTCCCACTGCATTTTTTGTATTGCTAGCTAAGGGTAATCCAAGCAGCTACTGGCTGCTAACCCCCACTGCTTGGTGTTACCTTCACTGGCAATGGAAAATCCAGGGAAGCATTTTTTTTTTTTTTTGCCAAAAAGCTACAAAAAAAGGACGTGAGCTTCGCCATATTTTTGTATGCTAGCCAGGTATAGCAGGCAGGTGCTGGAAGAGTTGGATACAGCGCCAGAAGATGGCGCTTCTATGAAAATGCCATTTTCTGAGGTGGCTGCAGACTGCAATTCGCAGCAGTGGGGCCCAGAAAGCTCAGGCCAACCGGTGGTGCGGATTCCAATCCCAGCTGCCTAGTTGTACCTGGCTGGACACAAAAATGGGGCAAAGCCTACGTCATTTGTTTTCTAATTATTTCATGAAATTCATGAAATAATAAAAAAAGGGCTTCCCTTTATTTTTGGTTCCCAGCCGGGTACAAATAGGCAACTGGGGGTTGGGGGCAGCCGTACCTGCCTGCTGTACCTGGCTAGCATACAAAAATATGGCGAAGCCACATAATTTTTTCAGGGGGCAAAAAACTTCTGCATACAGTCCTGGATGGAGTATGCTGAGCCTTGTAGTTCTGCAGCTGCTGTCTGTCTGTATGGAGAAGAGCAGACAGCAGCTGCAGAACTACAAGGCTCAGCATACTCCATCCAGGACTGTATGCAGAAGTTTTTTGCCCACCAAAAAAATGACGTGGGCTTCGCCATATTTTTGTATGCTAGCCAGGTACAGCTGGCAGCCACGGGCTGCCTCCAACCCCCAGTTGCCTATTTGTACCCGGCTGGGAACCAAAAATATAGGGAAGCCCGTTTTTTTTAATTATTTCACTTATTTCCTGAAATAATTAAAAAACAAATGACGTGGGCTTCGCCCTATTTTTGTGTCCAGCCGGGTACACCTAGGCAGCTGGGGATTGGAATCCGCAGCACAGGTTAGCCCGAGGTTTGTGGGCGCCTCTGCTGCGGATTTCAGTCCGCAGCCGTCCCAGAAAATGGCGCTCTCATAGAAGCGCCATCATCTGGCGCTGTATCCAACTCTTCCAACAGCCCTGGAGCCAGGTGGCTTGTTGGGTAATCATGAGTTAATACTGGCTTTGTTTTACCAGCCAGTATTAAGCCAGAGATTCTTAATGTCAGGCACGTTTGAGCCGGCCATTAAGAATCTCCAATAAAGGGTTAAAAAAAAGACACCACACAAAGAAAAAATACTTTAAAAGAAATAAATACACAGACACATTAGAGACTCCATCTTTATTACCCCCTGTCAGCCCTCCACGATCCTGCTCTTCTGTCTTCTTTCTTTCTAGTGTAGTAGTAGTGACGATTGTAGTGAGGGGCATCACTTGGGGCTGGGGAACCTCCATCCTAACTACAATGCTCACTACAATCGTGAAGCAGCGTGCAGCCTTCACTCCGTGAGTGATCAGTGCTGGCTGCTAGCGGTAACGCTGACAGACGCGTTACCATAGCAACGGTGCTCCCGGAGCCGCGGTTAGCGGTGACGTCACCGCTAACTGCGTTGCTATGGCAACGGTGATCTCCGTTAATGACCGGCTGTGTCAGCCGGTCCCTAACGGAACGGGGAGTCGACCGTGTGCTAGAGCATGTCGCCAGTACACGGCGATACACATATGTGCACCGTGTACCGGAGAGATGCACTCGCAGGTCCTACATGACGTGTCATAGTCATGTGACCAGTCTGTAGCCAATGAGATAATAGCCACGTGACTGGTCACATGGCTATTTTGACGTCACGATAGGTCCTGCTTCTCTGCTGGCAGTGCAGGTCACCGGGAGGATTCAGCGATCATCGGATGGAATAGCGGCAGGAGACAGAGTGCAGAAGGGATCGCGAGGACCGGTAAGTGTTATGGCAATGTTTATTAACTGTTTGTGTACATTTATAATGCATTTTTATGTGTTTGTGATTGCCTCCCATTATAGCCTATACGTTCGAGTTCGGTTCGTCGAACGTTCGACGAACCGAACTCGAACGGGACCCCCGTTCGGCGAACCGGCCTCGAGCCGAACCGGGACCGGTTCGCTCATCTCTACTCAGAATGTTATGACACAAACAAGAGGTTTTTGTTTAAAAAATTCAGAATTTTGTTTTACCACTTAAAAAAAACAAAAACTGTATGTTTGGTATCTACAGAATCGTACTGACCTGGAAAAGCATACTGCCAGGTCATTTTTATGGTAAAATGAATGCTGAAACAATAAAAATTAAAAAACAATTGCAGAATTTCATTTTTTTGCTATTTCATTACTCTTAGAATTTTTTTTCCATCTTACGATTACTTCATATAATAAAATAAATGGTGTCATTCATAAGTACCACTCATCTTGCAAAAAACAAGCCCTCACATGGCTATATTGATTTAAAATTAAAAACTTATGGTTCTTGGAAATATTGGAGGAAATAACTAAAGCGCAAAAATGAAAAATCACCTGGTCCTTAAAGGATTAAAATGAGTCCCAATAACTTTCTGCCACCTGACTTCTAAACCAAAGCAACATCATAACTGACATTAATTGGACTTGCTAATTACATTTAAACTAATTGTCATTTTGACTTTTCATTTTTTCTTTCTTATTTCCTTTAAAAGCTCTGCTATAGCACTAAACATCTCATTTACACATGAATAAAAACAAAAATTACTCAGTAATCCAGGAACAGATAGAAGATTTAAAGATGTCGTTGAATTACATTCAAATTTCTGCATGTCCATACATGCAGTTTTCGGGGTAATAATCATACTGACAGATTTTCTTTAAAGGGAAGCTGTCAGGTCCTGCATGTACCCAGAATCACGAGCAGTTCTGGGTGTATATTGCTATTTCCTGCCTAACCGTCCCTGTGTCTAGTAGAATAGATAAAGAGATCTTTAGAAAATGTAATCTAAAGATACTTTATGATATGCTAATGAGGCCAGGGACTAGTCGCAAGAACGTTATTTCCCTTGGCTAGTTGGCCCCCTTAGCATGTTAACACACCCCTGTGGGTGTGCTAACATGCTAATGAATGCACAACGTCAGAGGCATGGTCTCTGCTGAAACTGTGGCCAACGCTGGTTTTCAGCTCATTGCGCATGATCAGAAATCCCCGGACGTCCGGTCATGCACACTACGCCAGTTTGAAGCTGAGACACGTACAGCCGCCTTCATAGCGTGCATGACCGGAAGTAATGGGACTTCTGGTCATGTGCACTCATCTGAAAACCATTGTTGGGCATGGTGGCAGCAGAGAGGTGAGAGCAGCCATGTTTCTGACGCTGCACATTCATTAGCATGTTACAAGCCTACAGGGGCATGCTTACATGCTAAAGGGGCCGACTAGCCAAGGGAAATAATACCCTTTTGACTAGTTGCTGTCCTCATTAGCATATCGTGTACGATCTTTAGAAATACTTTTTCTAAAGATTTCTTTATCTATGCTACTAAATGCTGGGACTGCTAGGCAGGGATTAGAAATATGCATCCAGAACCACTCTGCAGTCAAGAACAACTCTACATTGGAGAAATTTTTTGCGATTTTTCAGTGTTTTATATTAGAAAACTGGTGTAAACATTTTCATGGACTGGTCCCATAGTTTGTGCTAAAAATAGTAATACTTTTGGCCCAATTCATTAATAAATTTGCACCTGTTTTTTTGCTGCATTTTTTTGTTTTTTTTGTTTTGCGCCTTTATTTGAACCAAATTTTCCCATTAACGGTACTTCTTTTTTTAAGTTTATTTACGTGTGTTTGCTGGATTTTGTAGTTCGCCACTGTGAGCTGTGGTTTAAGATTTCCAGATGTTTTCTCTTGATTTATCATTTTCAAATTTTAAAAACGTTGCAAAATTTGTCACGAGTGCATTCCAGTTACCTTCTGCATTGGTTTTATCTATGCTTTTTTAAATACATTTGCCTTTTTTTTTTTTGTTACAACAATCACAAAAATGGTTAAAACAGAAAAAAAGACCATTTTTGACTTTTCGCAAAAATTATTAATGTCACTGAATGTAAAAAAAATTCAAAAAGGATAAACTGACCAAAACCCCACAAATAATGAATTGGGTCCTTTGTGTTTTCCAAAATACGGTACTTCAAAGGCCACAGATCAGATAGGGATTTTGAGTATGGAGTATATTATGGCACCTTATGGTCATCAGTCAGCATTGAGATAGATTATTGTATTTTTCGGACTATAAGACACTTTTTTTCCCCCAAATGTTGGGGGAAATTGGGGGGTGCGTCTTATAGTCTGAATGTAGGGCTATGGGGAGTCATCGGCGGCACGAGCAGCCTGTAGCAGCACCTGCTGTGACCACGTGGACCCGCTCATTTAATATACACGCCCATCATCCCGCCCATCATCTCTCAGCACTGAAGCCGGTGCTGACAGGTGGGCGGGATGATGGGCGAGGGATAAACAGCCGGCCAGTGTGATCACCCCTGGCAACTACAGCCTGGAGTGATCATGGGCCGCTGTATTCATTGCTCCCTGCGCATCATCATCAGTGCGGGGTGCAGTAAATCAATATATTAACCAGCCATGATTCCTGTAGCATCGCTGTTACGGGGACCTGCAGATTAGGACCAGGGGGTATATATCCTAATCGCCAGTCGGGGCCCACCGTGCTCCAGATGACAATGGAGCTGCTGGCACCTGAGGGTTAGGCGGAGACTATAGAGCTGGATGGCTCTGAGATAACCCAGGAACTCTGGGAACCGGTCACGTGTGTTGGGACACGTCAGACCGGACGACAACCCGATTAGCGTTTTGGTGCACCTAGCGCTACACCAACCACGTGTGCAGGAAACACGTCAGGCCGGGTGGTAACCAGGTAGCGTTGACCGGAAGACCGCCACGAAAGCGCCCTGTCGGCCACGTGTGTAGGACATGTCAGGCCGAGCGGTCCTCCGATTAGCGTTTCTGGCCACCTCTCGACTGGCCACGTGTGTGTAGGATACGTCAGGCCAGATGGGTACACCAGTAGCGTTGACCGGGAAGCCGAGGAAAATAAGGAACACCCTGTTAACTCCACAGGGGTCCTGGAGTACGCTGTCCGTGCGCGTAGGGGACACAACCGGACAGGTGGCGCAGCAGGTGCGTTGTCCGTGTGCGTAGGGGGCACAATCAGACAGGTGGCGCAACAGGTGCGTTGTCCGTGTGCGTAGGGGCCACAATCGGACAGGAAGCACAGCAGCCGCAGCCCAGTTAACGCCACTGGGCTGCTATAGCAAGACTGGAACGGCAGGAGGGAAGCATGGCGCCTGACCCTGATGTGCCGAGCCACGAATCTTGGCGTGACAGGCACCGTTCGCCTAACCCTACCTACCGCTTCCCAACATAGGCTTATGCCGCAATGAGGCTCTAACATGGAGGTGTGCTCTGACTGAGCAAATGTGAAGACTGCGCGCCTCCATGTTGTCTCCAGCCCCTTTTATAACCTGGGTCCACCCCAAACCCAGGGTGGAACCACCAAAGTCCAATAGCAGAGTGCCATGTCATCAGTGACGTCACATGCGACCTATCCGGAACCGCCACGTCATTGGTGACCTCATGGCAGCCACGCCCCAAACACTTCACCAGTCATCGTCTGACGACCAATACTGAGGTGCCAGATCATAGGGGCGGGCCTCTGCGAGCCAGTCCGGAGTTGCCACGTCATCAGGACACCTGACACCCTCTGCCCTATCAGGGCCTGCCACCTCACGGACATGCTCAGTGAGGTCCTTACCGGACCTAGCCTCTAGTGCACTAAGTGCCTGAGCATGCCCAGTAGCCTGAGCAACAGGCTCAGAAAGCAGACTATCAGTTTGAGCATGCTCAGAAGGCACATCCCAGATCTTAGACACAGCACGAAGTCCAAGTACCTGTGCAAAGAGGCTGTTAGGGTTAATTGTGGGAGCATGCTCAGTAGCCTGAACGGAGGACTTAGTCTCAGACATAACACAATCAGGCTGAGCATGCTCACTAGGCAAAACACCGGGCTTAAACTCTGGCTGGGGTAAATTGGCGCACGCATGCGCACTAGCCGCCTCTCCACACTTAGACGTGGTGGAAGGAACAGCCAACTGGATGACCCGAGGCACGGCCAAGAACGGTAGCCGGCGCCTGGGCGCAACAGGAACCGCAGCAGGCTGCTTGCGGCTATGGCGGCGCCGGTTCGTAACAGTACCCCCCCCTCTAGCGGCCCTCCCACTCGAATGGTCTATAGTCGCCACAGATACCACTGAGCGACGGGCGGAAGATGGAGATATGCAGTGGGAGCTACAAGACTCGCTCCACCGTGTAATCACCCCAGATGACCAATCGATATGTGGGGAATGTTGCTTCAACCAAGGAATACCCAGCAGAATATCATCTGCACCCTTAGGGAGAACCAGAAATGAAATGGTCTCCCTATGCCCAGATGACATGGCAAGGGTAATGGGCACTGTCCGCTGGTGAATTACCTTGGGCAACAAGGACCCATCCAATACACGGACTCTCACTGGCCTTGGCATTTGCACCAGTGGGATGGCATGCCGCCGGGCAAAAGAGGAGGAGATGAAACTATCCCCAGCAACTGTGTCCACACTTGCCCTTGTGGACCATGTTGACCCCTTAAAGGAAATGGACGCGGGAAACGTCACCCTAATGGATGACACAGAGTCCAGTCTACCTTCAGCTATGGTCACCAATCGTGGTCGCTTATCCTGACGCTTTGGGCAACGGTTGGCATAATGACCATACTGCCCACAAGCGAAACAGGAAATGCCCTTGCGACTCGAAGACCTAGCAACACCAACCCTAGAGATGTCCATAGGGACAGAGATATCCTCTAAGGGAGGTGCAGTAGGAGAGACCACTACAGTGGCTGAACGACCCTCTGACCTGCGCTCCAGCTGACGTTCGGAGGTCCGCAGGTCAATGCGGGTAGCCAGAGTCATGAGGCCCTCAAGGGTGGTTTGGTTGGTACCTCACGCGAAGCTAATGCGTCCTTCACGTGCGAGGCTAATCCCCTCCAGAACAGTGGAATGAGAGTCCTCTCTGACCACCCCAGTTCTGCAGCAAGTGTCCGGAAACTCACAGCATATTGACTTGAGGAGGTACGCCCCTGCTCCAAAGTCAGTAGCTGTAGGGCCGAGTAGTGAGTGACCTGAGGCCCCAGGAACACTTGTCGCAAGGACTCCAAAAACTCCTTAGAGTCCTGTACTACGGGGTCATTCCTCTCCCACAATGGTGTAGCCCACTCCAGTGCTCTATCAGAGAGCAAGGAGATGATAAACCCCACCTTCGACCTCTCTGTAGGAAACCGTGCAGCCAACAGCTCTAGATGGACTGAGCACTGGTTCACGAATCCCCTACATGCCTTGCTGTTCCCTGTAAACTTGTTGGGCAGCGAGAGGTGAGGGAGGGTTGGAGTAGGCTTGGTGACTGACACCATTGCAGCCGCTTGAGCCACCACATCATCCATATCAGCAGCAAGAGCAGACTTCTCCAGAGACCTCACTCTGGCATCAAGCTGCAGCATGAACTGACGTAGCTGCTCCATCTCCGCCATGCCAGCCAGACCCTGGCGCAGTCTTACTGTTACGGGGACCTGCAGATTAGGACCAGGGGGTATATATCCTAATCGCCAGTCGGGGCCCACCGTGCTCCAGATGACAATGGAGCTGCTGGCACCTGAGGGTTAGGCGGAGACTATAGAGCTGGATGGCTCTGAGATAACCCAGGAACTCTGGGAACCGGTCACGTGTGTTGGGACACGTCAGACCGGACGACAACCCGATTAGCGTTTTGGTGCACCTAGCGCTACACCAACCACGTGTGCAGGAAACACGTCAGGCCGGGTGGTAACCAGGTAGCGTTGACCGGAAGACCGCCACGAAAGCGCCCTGTCGGCCACGTGTGTAGGACATGTCAGGCCGAGCGGTCCTCCGATTAGCGTTTCTGGCCACCTCTCGACTGGCCACGTGTGTGTAGGACACGTCAGGCCAGATGGGTACACCAGTAGCATTGACCGGGAAGCCGAGGAAAATAAGGAACACCCTGTTAACTCCACAGGGGTCCTGGAGTACGCTGTCCGTGCGCGTAGGGGACACAACCGGACAGGTGGCGCAGCACGTGCGTTGTCCGTGTGCGTAGGGGGCACAATCGGACAGGTGGCGCAGCAGGTGCGTTGTCCGTGTGCGTAGGGGGCACAATCAGACAGGTGGCGCAACAGGTGCGTTGTCCGTGTGCGTAGGGGCCACAATCGGACAGGAAGCACAGCAGCCGCAGCCCAGTTAACGCCACTGGGCTGCTATAGCAAGACTGGAACGGCAGGAGGGAAGCATGGCGCCTGACCCTGATGTGCCGAGCCACGAATCTTGGCGTGACAGGCACCGTTCGCCTAACCCTACCTACCGCTTCCCAACATAGGCTTATGCCGCAATGAGGCTCTAACATGGAGGTGTGCTCTGACTGAGCAAATGTGAAGACTGCGCGCCTCCATGTTGTCTCCAGCCCCTTTTATAACCTGGGTCCACCCCAAACCCAGGGTGGAACCACCAAAGTCCAATAGCAGAGTGCCATGTCATCAGTGACGTCACATGCGACCTATCCGGAACCGCCACGTCATTGGTGACCTCATGGCAGCCACGCCCCAAACACTTCACCAGTCATCGTCTGACGACCAATACTGAGGTGCCAGATCATAGGGGCGGGCCTCTGCGAGCCAGTCCGGAGTTGCCACGTCATCAGGACACCTGACACCCTCTGCCCTATCAGGGCCTGCCACCTCACGGACATGCTCAGTGAGGTCCTTACCGGACCTAGCCTCTAGTGCACTAAGTGCCTGAGCATGCCCAGTAGCCTGAGCAACAGGCTCAGAAAGCAGACTATCAGTTTGAGCATGCTCAGTACGCACATCCCAGAACTTAGACACAGCACGAAGTCCAAGTACCTGTGCAAAGAGGCTGTTAGGGTTAATTGTGGGAGCATGCTCAGTAGCCTGAACGGAGGACTTAGTCTCAGACATAACACAATCAGGCTGAGCATGCTCACTAGGCAAAACACCGGGCTTAAACTCTGGCTGGGGTAAATCGGCGCACGCATGCGCACTAGCCGCCTCTCCACACTTAGACGTGGTGGAAGGAACAGCCAACTGGATGACCCGAGGCACGGCCAAGAACGGTAGCCGGCGCCTGGGCGCAACAGGAACCGCAGCAGGCTGCTTGCGGCTATGGCGGCGCCGGTTCGTAACAATCGCAATCTCCTCCTATCTGTGCCGGCGGCGGCTGTGGGGAGACTAGTGGTGCGCACAGCGATGACGTCATCGCTGTGCGCACGTGTCCACACGCAGCCACCGCCGGCACAGACAGGAGGACATTGCGATGCTGCAGGGATCGTGGCCAGCTCCACGCAGGTCAGCGGCGCTGCTGCTGACACAGACGGGAGGAGGAGCGATGCTGAAGGAAGTGAGGTAAGGGGTAAGGTGAGTATGAACGTTTATTTTTTTTATGTGCCACAGGATGCGGGCCATATACCAAGATGGGGGTATATAGCAGGATGGGGGTGTACAGCAGGATGAGGGCATATAGCAGGATGGGGGTATATTATTAGCAGGATGGGGGTATATTATGAGCAGGATGGGGGTATATTATGAGCAGGATGGGGGTCTATGAGCAGGATGGGGGTATATAGCAGGATGAGGGTATATGAGCAGGATGGGGTATATGAGCAGAAGGGGGGTATATGAGCAGGATGGGGGTATATGAGCAGGATGGGGATATATAGCAGGATGGAGGTATGTAGCAGGATGGGGGTATATAGCAGGATGGGGTCATATGCCAGGATGGGTTATATAGCAGGATGGGGCCATATGCCAGGATGGGGTATATAGCAGGAAGCGGCCATATGCCAGTATATAGCAGGATGCGGCCATATCCCAGGATGACGGTATATAGCAGGATGTGGGCTATACCAGGATGAGGGTGTATATACTACTGTATATACAAGGCAGGAGGATCATTACCAGGATGGGGTACCTTAGTAGAGAATTTGGGGACATTACTGCCATAACAGTGTCAGCACCAGATCCTCGCCCCACGTGTCATGACCACATTTTTTGCTTAAAATTTTATTTTCCTATTTTCCTCCTCTAAAACCAGGGTTCATCTTATGGTCCGGTGCGTCTTATAGTCCAAAAAATACGGTACATTCGGAAAGACAACCGAAAAAAGCAAATATTACATTGTTTTTAGAGTTGAGCGACTACCTAACTATTCGTACTCACTATACTCATAACGAGTATTGTCTAATACTCACGTATTTGTTCTGAATAGCGTGTGCAATGCAAGTCAATGGGGAAAAACTCGAGAAGTAACGAATAACCCGAATGCCTTACTATTCATGCAAGTAGCAAATAGTGAGGCATTCGGGTTACTCATTACTTTGTGAGTATTCCCCATTGACTTGCATTGCACATGCTATTTCGAATGAATACACGAGTATTAGAAAGTCCACAAACAGAAAAAATAGAAAGTTGAATCCCACTCACCTGTTCCTGGGAGAGCACTAGATTGGACCGTGCATGGATGCAAGTGGACCTCCCCTGCAGCAGTCACACTGCTCAGATCTGGGGTTGCTGTGGCTCGAGGGTCTCCGGACCCGGGGGCTCGCGGCCACTCGAAAATGAAAGGGGGTTACTAACAGGGGATAAGTGTTCATGATGCCACCCGTGGTTCGCGGTCAGGGGAGTACCGCCGCTGCCGATGGGAATACCCAGGGGAGATGGAGTGGGGCAGCCAGATGGTGTTCCCTCCATGGGTAGGGAGGTACCCCGGGACTTTGGAGATAGTGGTGGAGGGTAGCATTGTGCAGGCTATGCGGGCAGGCAGAACGCAGGGGGAGCAGTGTACTTACTCAGGCTGTGTGGATGTTGGTGCAACCATTAAGCAGACTCTGACCCAGGAGTAAACCAAGTCTCTGGGTGCCACTGCTACTCTGGGGAGCTTGTCCGGGAATCCGTTTCTGCTGGTATTGCTTAGTGGTCCAGAGCCTGCCTCCATGCACATGTGTTTAGATGTTTCTGGGTGACCCCCTCAGCCTGAAGCTGTCAGGGTCCCACTCCCTATGTCTGAATAGGGGAGCTGTGCTCTCAATGGCTGACACTTGGGATTTCAGCGGGCCGCATAAGCTGGATAGCCCTATTCCCCTCGTTGTGTTGGTGCCTTCAATCTCTGAGCTCTTGGGCAAAGTTCATAAGGAGACTATCATCCACAGGTGAATTACCAGGTTGCGTGAAGCTACTCCCTGATCTAGGGTCCTGTACCCTGCCATGCTCAGTACCGATCTGGTTACTGGACTTTCCGTGCCGACCGTTCTCAAAAACTATGTCTGGGCACCCTTCTTCAATACCCTGTGACCGGGTCTCCGACTCCTGCGGTCCCAGACCACCATCTGCAACCTAACCAAAGTCACCCAGCGAGCTACAACTCCCCAGCTCCTCACTCTTTGGGAGCTACTACTCAACTGACTATGTCCCTCCCACCAGTCTGCCTGACCCCTAGGCGGGTGGCCCTTTTCCAGCTAGACCACCCACTGGTGTGTTGGACAGGGTGTGGTGTGGTGTGAGGTGTGGTTAGGATTTGAGTGCTGATGGAAGCAATACCAGTAGTTAGGATCCCTGAACCATGGAGGGTGAGTTCTGCACCATAAGAAAAAGGGGTGCAGTTCCCTGTGACACCCTGATAGAGTCAGTGGCGTCACACAAGAAAGTCAGCCAGTCTTGTTACGATATAAAGTCCACGTTGATCCAGCAAGCAAGTCAAAAAAAGGCTTTTTTTAAAAAAAAAATGAATGGTTTATTCTAAATCATTAACAAAGGTCCATAATTCGGTCATAAGAATTCATGATACAGAGTACGCGTTTCCAACAATGCTTGTTCAAAACATGTACTCTGTATCATGAATTCTTATGACTGAATTATGGATCTTTTTTTAATGATTTAGAATAAAGCTTTCAATTTTTTAAAAAAGCCTTTTTTGGACTTTCTTGCTGGATCATCGTGGACTTTATACGAGTATTAGACAGTATTCGTTATGAGTATAGCGAGTATGAATAATGAGATACTCGCTCAACTCTAATTGTTATATAAATTGATATAAAAAAATTAAATAGTAAAAGTAAAATGAATGTAGAACAAAAATGAAAAAACTACCACTGCCCTACAGGTAACACAACCCCCAAATATGCTATAAATCCTCTTAGACCAGTAAAACCAATCTGTTGACATATGTTATATCTGTTGTGACACCAGATTTCACCAAGCTCTCAGAAGTGCACTTGTGTGGTAGAAATCAGACACATGTGTATTATGGCTGCATACCCACCTGCCAGGCCGGATTATGGCCGCACTGTAAATCCTATCTTCTCTGGTGCGTGACCTGACAGAACAGGTGCCCACCCATTGTGCAATGCTCTTTGCATACTTTTCAGTAAAACATATCATGTATCAAGTTCAGGTATCTTGATATTAACGGCATAACATGAAAATAACATACAAATTTATCTTTTTGGGGTATTAAATGAGGATTGAATATGCCA
Source organism: Anomaloglossus baeobatrachus (assembly GCF_048569485.1). Classification (NCBI taxonomy): domain Eukaryota; kingdom Metazoa; phylum Chordata; class Amphibia; order Anura; family Aromobatidae; genus Anomaloglossus; species Anomaloglossus baeobatrachus. The sequence goes on from NC_134353.1 coordinate 164,320,655, forward strand.
TAACAGCTGCCAATTTATTATCTCTGAGAATGGACAGTGGCTGAGCATCGATGGGAGATGTTTATGTGAATACGCACATTCTCACTATGTCCTCAGGTCAAAACTAGAATTTTCCACATATGTGAGAATATATTTAGAATGTTTCATTTCCATGTAAAGATATAACATTAATCCTCAGGATTTTGACTTGTTTTTGAATAATCTTATTTAAAATATAGTAATATTGGGTTATGCTTATACTCTGAACAGTTACATTTTAAGGCATACCTGCAGAAAAACAAGATCTTACTGCCCTCATTCCCCATAATAAGGTAAAACTCTTTTTGATCAATATGTCCAAATACTAACCAATTCTCATGTTCTCTAACTTGCCATTTACTCTTTTTGAGTGGTCAGTTTTACTGTATCTGTATTCTGACAGCACTACAGGTCCTGGGACTCCCTTTCCTCATTTTTCAGCATGCATTAAGCCACCCAAAGTCTAATGGCTTCACTGCACCAAACTAAAATCCCACCTCTATGTTATACTAATACGTCATTTGACAGATTGGAAAGCAAGATCAGATACACAGTGACATGCTCCCACTTCATGTAATCCATCATGAGGTCTATGTTTCGGGAGATGGATTAGGCTTGACAACTGCAAGTATGACAGAAAGGAGACAGGTAGTAGCAGACACTGTAGAGGATTTTTTTCAGATAGTAAGACAACATACTGTAATTTTTTTATAAAGCAATTTGCAGATTGGCTATTTAGCACAATATTGATCAAATAATCACATTGTCTGAAAGTGACTATTTAAACCAACTATAAAGGGTGCTTTACACGCTGCGACATCGCTAGCAATTGCTAGCGATGTCGAGAGCGATAACACCTGCCCCCGTCGTTGGTGTGACATTTGGAACAATATCGCTACGGCAGCATCACATGCACATACCTCGTCAGTGACGTCGCTGTGACCGCCGAACAATCCCTCCCTCAAGGGGGAGGTTCGTTCGGCATCATAGCAACGTCACTGCGGCATCACTAAGTGGCCGGCCAATAGAAGCTGAGGAGCGGAGATGAGCGGGAAGTAACATCCAGCCCACCTTCTTCCTTCCTCATTGCCGGTGGACGCAGATAAGGAGATGTTCGTCGTTCCTGTGGTGTCACACATAACGATGTGTGATGCCGCAGGAACAATGAACAACATCGTACCTGTGGCAGCAGCGATATTAAGGAAAGGATCACCGTTTTTGAGCGATTTTGCGATTGTTGATCGTCGCTCCTTGGTGTCACATGCTGCGATGTCGCTACCGGCACCGGATGTGCGTGACTAATGACGTGACCCCGACGATATATCGGTAGCGATGTTGCAGCCTGTAAAGCACCCTTAAGTCCATTCTACATCAAGAATTCAGCCTCTTTTCAGAGTCATCAGTTCATTTGCTATTTGTTTTACATCAGAAGCATAGGCTGTATCAGCTATTATCTATTACTATTATTACATGCCAGCAATTTGAATTTAATAGTAGATGTGCTACATATAAAATAGGTGAAGGTGACAGGGAACAATGTTTCCACCTAATTTGCCTTGATCACAGGTTGCTTAGGCAGTACTACTGGCACCCCCATGCCTGGGTCTGGTGGGGAGTGTCACATTCTATAGTAGACTCAGGCACAGGGGTGACAGCAGTACGTCACATATTTCTAAGCGACACTGTGATCAAGACCAAATAGGTTGAAATGTTGTTCCCTGTTGCCTTCACCTATTTTGTATGTACCACATCTACAGGGTGGGCCATAAGTATAGATACACCCTGATAAAATGGAAGTGGTTGCTGATATCACATTACCATTGTATGTGGGAGGGGCAAAACATTTGAGGCCAGATGACACCCATTGCGGTCATCTGCAAAGCCGCCATTTTGAATTCAACTTTACTTTTTTATCAGGGTCTATACATACTTACGGCCCACCCAGGGTGTATCCATACTTATGGCCCACCCTGTACAATGAAAGACTTTGCATAATAAAATATGAGTGTGCAGTAATTATCTCCATATTATTACATTATGGATGGATAGAGATAAAGGTGAACAAGTATTTTATTGCCATTTCCCATGGATTCATAGGCTGTAATTATACTAATATGTTTCAATATATGGTTACTTTTAATTCTATTACTTTATTTACTACTTTTTTCTATGATAATAAAAGTTATATTTTATTCATTCATAAATCAATGTAGATCTAGTAGAAGATTAGTGGCTTTTAGTCTTTATAAGTTATTTAAACTTAATTTATAACATATAATATAGTTTTAGTGTAACAAAGAAATATCCACCTTTTTTATTAAAACTTTATTCCTATAAATAAAACTATTAAAAAAAATAAAAACACACAAATATGGGTTATAGAAGACACATTAAACTATTCATTCTACCCTTAGGTTTTGTAAAATGAAAGATAAT